>NC_134369.1:35789062-36994375 GCF_035582795.1 Mycteria americana
CAGTACAGAACGCTGCACGCTGGCGAGGCCTCCTGGTGACTCCTTATTACAGAAGCTCCCTCTGCATGTGAAAAAGGCCAAGTTACTCAAAGGCATTTAAGGCACAGAACCAGGGCAACGAGGTACTTCTCATAGCTAACCATGCTGCCTTCACTGAAAAAACCCCACCAAAACCATGTTATAGATAGTGCAGAGTTCAGATACTCCCTAGGGAGCCAGAGCAATAGAAATGCAACAGGAAGATAGCTTCCCATCCCTGCCATTAGTAAATACCAAACAGAGAAAAACGCAAGAAGCCCATGAGGATATGTTGTCTTCAGTCCTGTCAGTCATGGATGTGACAGTTGGGACCTTTAAAGACTGTCAAAGGAGAGAAACCAAAGCACTCCAAATGCCAAGTCTGTCAGCAGCCTAATTAACATGTCATGTATGGTCTGCTCAGAAATGCAGCACTTACTGCACCTCCAACTGCCAGACTATCAAAAATAATGCTCAGCTGGTAATTCCTGCACCTTGCAATAATGTCTAAGTTACTGCAAAGCCAAGAAAAAGCCAAACTGTAGTGTTTGGGAAGACAGAAATCTGTTTGTAGCCCAATGGGGAAGGCAAGCTAACCTACCTACCACAGGGGCTGTTGGTACTCCCGCCTCAGGGGAGTGTCTCTGGAAACATGTACCTAGCCATATTCTTAGAAAAGCACATCCATTTCACATGGGCAAAACACCTGAAACAAAGAGAATGGAGTCACGTTCTGCAGGGAATTCATAAACCAAGACAGGTTTGGGGACCTCAGCAGCTGGACTGTGCTCCCCTGCAAGAACCAGTTTGAGGCAGGTGGCATCAAGTGCCAGGTAAAACGGAAAATTTCTCTCCCCCATCTCTGGCAGCATACCTTGGGCAAACTTACAAATGTAAAGTGACGAGACAGAAAGAAAAATCCCATGTTGTGAAAGCCAGCCCACACAGAGAGGCATGGCAATTCTCTCCCTCCGCAAACAAAAATGGATGTGCATGGTTTAGTGCACGAGGGTCCTAGTATAGGTAAGATACTTGGGGCAACCTAGATGAATGCTCAGATTGAGCAGAATCTAAGTTTTTATTTAAAAAGGTAGATCTGTAGCCATCATGACTGACCAAAACGACCAGCCCAAGGACAGCACCTGAATCCACCGAGAGCCTCAGAACAACAATTCAAGTATACCTGAGCAAACTTGCTATCGCGTTGCTTGGAAGTACAGTGTTGCTGCCAGCATGGGCTCTTCCACAGCTGATCTCTGACAGACAGATCAGGGAAGGCAGTGGAAAAGGAAATTCAGAGGATGAGGTCCAGGTGTTACTGTAAAGAATGACAGATTCACAAGGACAGGATGAGTCACAGGGAAAGAAGAGAAAAAGCAGGCATGCAAAAAAGGAAAAAAGAGCTTCAATAGTGGTAAGTCTGGTAAAAGACCCAATTTTTACTGAATGTAACAGTTAGCGATGAAGACATAAATGGAAATTTTATCTATAGACTGGCAGAAAATTTAAAATCATAATCATATAAAAATAATCTATTTCTGCACAATAAATATACTGCTTCCTCTCCTCTTTCAGGCTGACTTAAAATGATGCAAGTTAAGGATATCTTACAAACAACAAAGAATCTCAGTTAAGAAAATATTTATGAAGGAAGTTTTCCTTGCAAATTTCTATTTCTGAACAAGTGATTTGGAAAAAAACCCCCAACAAACCACAAAACTCTTCAATGATACCACTGACTCCTTAAAATTAGAGGACCTGTAGTCCAATTCTTGTCTCGAAATCATTTTCTTGTCTCAACAAACAGAAAAGACAGCACTCCTGTGGTCAGCCTATTGGTTCCATTAAACAAGGACAGCTTTATCAGGAGTTCCTGTATCAGAACAAAGGGAGAAAACGAAAGCAGAATGAAGAAGTGAGATGGACACCTTGTACTCCTGACTGTTGAAAAGGAGTTTCTGAGCCACGCAAAGAGCTCTCGCCACCCTGATCAGATGGCACTAAAGATAGGAGATAGCACTATCTGAACACATGCTCAAAATGCTTTGGAGAGAAATAGTTATATCCAAGCTGCTGCTGTAGACAGGAAGTTCTTGCTGAGATTACAATCAGCTGTGTGAATGAGCACAGAGACAGAACACATTTGGCTAGATCAGTTTTTGTTAAGACCTGTCAGTGGTACAGGAAAGGAATAAAATTGCCCTTATAATGAAAATGGTCTCATTTGAAGCTCTGTGACAAGTAGTATTTACTATGAATCCTTAATTCCTTGTGCTCGGGCTGCTACTGCAGCTCCTCTGGGATGGCATTAATGTACCATTTCACCATGGCTCCCACTTATCTCAAACAGTCTCTGCTACAAACAGGTTTTTCACCCTGACCTGTGAAATTTCTTGAATTATCTGGTAAGGGAGAGTTTCAGCCATAACACAGCAGGTCCACGATTCTGCCCAAATGTTATAATAAAATATGGGTCAACTGCGCTATACGCAGTAGTGTGAAGTATGATTTCAGGGTTTTACGGAAACTTCTTGACAGAGACCTATAAAAGTTGAGCATAGCTTCATCATTCAAGAGAAGCACACTCATCTCACGCAATCAAAATCATCAAAAGCGATTGCACAGAAAAGGCATGTATTTTTAAAAAGTTATATTTAACTAAGGTCTAGCACCAGGCAAAAACCATGAATATTTAAGAAAGTCAGACAGCAGCACATTTTAAAAAACAATGGTAATAATTAGCACACACTAGCTTATATTTTCAAAGCATTTTACAAAAACATGAATTAACTAAGCCTCACAACACCCTTGTGAGATAGGTAAGTATTATTAGTGCCATCTTAGAGACAGGGAAACAGGCGTGGAGAGAGTACAACCTGCTCACCATCACACACGTCAAATCCAGGAACAGAACACCAGATTTTCCAGTTTTCTGCCACACATGGTCTGACCTCTTAAAAGATGCTGGTCTTTAAATTTCCTCTCATCCTTTTTAAGACACCTGACCCCATTTCGGTCTGATATGAAAAGGTACCCACCAAGAACTATTCATGACAAACAAGTGGAAGTAGGAAATAACAGTTTTTATAGGCTGTGTGTTGCTGGAAGCTGTTTAAGATAAGACTTGACATGGTGCTTCCATACCACCAGAGTCAGAGTGTCACTTCTCATCAGGCACCTGCCACCAGGAAACTCACTGAGGCCTATATGAAATGCTGATACAGCTCAGAATCTGCAAACAAAGGTAAGGTTTCTTTGCCACTTCCAAACAAGGAATCTCTCTCTGGCAGGGAGTCTTCTCTGAGAAGAACTCATATGAGTACAACTGCACTGAAAGCAAAGACGTTTATCAGGAAACTCTCAAGGTGCATCTAAGGGCACAGATGTATCTGTTGGAAAACCTGGAAATGTTCATACATTGTGCTCTGTGTTAAGAGAGATGGTCTGGAGGCATCAGCCATCCTAGGGGGTAGAAAATAACTCTCCACAGTCACTTTGAGAAAACAAGTTCCCTTAGCATATCACTCTTGCACTGAACTAGTCAGTGACAGACTAGGATTAAAAATTCCAAACCACCTGAAAATTCAAGTCAACGGATTTAACTCTATAAAATGCCAAATCTGGCAGATCCACTGCTGCCTGTTTGCAAA
This sequence comes from Mycteria americana, assembly GCF_035582795.1. Lineage (NCBI taxonomy): Eukaryota > Metazoa > Chordata > Aves > Ciconiiformes > Ciconiidae > Mycteria > Mycteria americana. The sequence continues at coordinate 35,792,731 of NC_134369.1, forward strand.
GCCAGGCCCAGATGTTAGTGGAGACATAGAAATAAAAACAGTCCTTCCACCTTCAGTTACATATGTCCATTAGACACTATCTAGAGTCCAGGAAGTTAGTCTCACGACAGCTCGATCTGAAGATCCTCCCCATACTTTCGGATCAGCTTCATGTGGTTATGGTCCACTGACCATTGCTCTGGGAGGTGCTTGGGCTGCATGCTGTCCAAGAAATGCTGCCGCCAGCGTCTCTCCAACTGCATAAGGGAGCGCAGGCCTCCTTTAGCAAAACACTGCACCACCTTCAGTCCATGTGGCATGTAGCTCTCATTGCAGATCCTGCCAGGACACAAGCAGAGTTTATTTTCACACAAGCCCACTGTCAGACTCTAGACCTGTCTACAATGAACAGCAAGACACTGAAGATACTTTCAGCTGCAGAGTTTAATTACAGACACATGGTAAGCTAACCAGGAGGGAGAGTTTTAAGCTTTGCTTCAATGCCAGACTGCTTTCTGGAACACAGTTACACTGGGAAGCTGGTTTCTTTGAACTGAGAAAAGTGTTCTTCTTTTATAGCAATACTAAACAAAGCTCTCAAGGTCCATTACAAGCTCCTCAGGAGACAGACTGCAAATTTCTCAAGGCAAGAACCGTATGATGCTCCAGACCCCTGATCCTGCCACTAATATTCCCTGCCTGGATAGATTCTGACTGATAACACTGGCACATTACAAACAACAGTGAGCGTAACAAGGAGAAAATACTGACTTCATGCAGAGACCAGATACTAGTTAAGAAAAGATATTTGGGAAGGCGTTGAGAAAGAGGAAGAGAGGAGACTTCTGATATGACTGTCTTTCAAGTCTCCCTCCCTGATCTGTCCTTCAAAAGAAGTATAAAATAGTGGAGGGGAAGATGGAGAGCAAGAATGGAAGGAGATTGATGGAAAAGAAAGGGAGAGAGGGGAAGAAACAAGAGCTGCAGTTCACAGACCACTGCTGGGTTGAGGGGAGAAGGGGGTGAACAAAACCAAAAACACAGTAAGAAACGCAGAGTGCGCTTGTCTGCTTAGAGCCTTAGGCTACAGCGCAGATAGTTATCTTCTTCCTATCCTTGCCTTCTAGTTAAATATATCAAAGTACTATAAACCCAGACTCTGCAGGCTTATACAAATGACAAAGTTATGCTTTTAGAGGTTCGTTTTTCCTGTGCAGATCAACTCCTAGTAGTCTCAAATTCAGACACTCCTTAACTTGACACCATTATTTTAGGGAAGATACATCAATATCCCAAGGAGACCAGCAATGGGTTTTGTCTTATTTTCATTAAAAAGCTGGTGGGGAGTGGGGGAAGTCAGCATGCATGATCCTCAGCTCTGCAAATCCTGCTGGATTTTCTTTTATTTTGCTGCAGTAATATTTACCCAAGGCTCTGTGCATAGACAACTTTTTGTTGAACTTACGTGTCAACATAAATGACTAAAATGTTACATCTACTGATGGGCTATACCTGGTTTCCAGACCAGCTGCTTCCTGGAGCATTTCTGGGGTGACTACCTCTGTGTTAAAGAAGTCCTTGATGCTTTGCAGAAGTTCTGCCCTTCGGGGGTCAGGCAGGCTGTCTGCATTCAGCAGGGCTCGGGCCCCCGAGCGCACTTGCCTGCGCAGAGGGTCCTCCAGCAGACGAACACCTTCCTCGGAGCCGATGGGGGCATCAAACTCCTCAGCCAGCTGCTGCTTGAGATGGTTGTCATAGTAATTGGAGATGGCATGGCAGGACGTGCAGAGCAGGAGCACGTCATGGGAGTTGTGGTCCTTCATCTGGATGGGAAAGTGTCTTCGGTATTCGTGAGGAACAATGTTCTTCCTGGAGAAGACAAACCAGCCAGCTCATTACATTTTCCTGGAGCTGCTACTCCCCAGTTCCTCCTCTTCCTGGCCCACAAGGGGTCAACTAATACTAAAAGTCCAGGAAAACAAAGATCACCAGGTTCAGGCCCCTCAGTACAGCAACAGGTTCTGCAACTTCTTTTTATCTGTACTTCTCTCCACAGGTTTTCTGCATTTCCCTTTCTTTTCCCCCTCCAAAAATTAATTGCTTTCAATTAAAAAAAAAAAAAAAAAAAGGTGATTCATACTGTAAAGCAATGCATTATGAGAAGCATACCTCTCAGCTAAACAGCAGCAGCTGCAAAGACAAAAATCTCACCCTTTGTGATCTCATGGGCTTCAGGCTCACCCAAACCTTTCAAAAATACAAGGATTAAGTAGTGGAAGGAATAGTACAGCTATTTTCAGAAGGGGATACCATCAGAACAGTGTGTGTTGGCATACTGCTGCCCCCTGTCACTCAAACTGCAGCACATACATGTTCCATATGCTTTGTTCTCTCCAAGGACCGATACCTCCTGCCTCTGGAAGAAGAGGGAAGGTTGACCTGTTCAGTGTCAAACTTACCCAGACACATACGACTACAGAGCATTCAAATAGTGATAGGCCATCCAGGATGTGAATAAGCATGTTTCAGGCCACCGACCAAGTTTCTGGATGCCAAACTAGATGCAGACCTCAGTCCTGTTTTAAAAGATCCATTTTTCTCCTGTCCCACTAAACTCACCGGATATAGGACTCTCGCTTGCCACATACAACACACAGGTTCTCTTTGACTGTCAGATAATAATCAACTTGAGACTCGGGACGTCCTGAAGGCTCAAACCGCAGTTTCACAACAAATGGTTCTGTGCTAACTAGCTCTGAAAGGGTAAAGGCAAATAGAGAACACTCAAGACAAATTTGTATTTAAAAAACCAATGATAAAACATAGGATTCATCCTAGTGAATCCTCAACAGTATTTCCAGTAAGAAAGGATACAAAAAAATTGATGCCCAGTTATCTAAGAAACAAGACAAAAAACCCGAAAAGCTCTGTATTTCAAATACCAACAGGAAAATTGGTACGCTTACCTCCAATCCCCTTGTCCAGATACCACTGAGCCTTCTTGCGATCACAAGTGCACAGGGGCTGTCCATCTGGTGCATGCAGGAAGCAGTTGTCATACAGTGGAGATTTTCTGTGAAACGAGGGCAGCATTACAGCAACTACAATAGCATGCCAAAAAACAGAGCTCTCTGTAGCCATGAATTCCACACTGCAATTCATGCAGCCTCCTCCAAATCACACGAGTGCCCCTAAACACACACTTAAGGCTGCTAAGCACTGCACAGGCTGCTGCTAAGGGAAGCAGAACATCTAAAAACTTACCTGGGGTTCACCAACTGACTGAAAGGTATCTTTGCTCTCCTGCTGCCAATAGAATTGTAACTCTGAATCCCAGTTTTCAAGACATGCCATCAATGATGACAGCATTTAAAAAAAAAATTACATTAGAAAACAAAAGAGAAATGAAGTCAAGAAGGACGATGAGCTAAGAGTAAGCTAAAAGACAGTGTCAACTTACAGGCAAGGCAAGTTCAAGGATCAGCTGCCTAAGCCTGTATTTTGATATGTTTTATTGAGATGACTTTTCTAAAACAGTGTGAACAGCAATTACTTCATTCATCCAAGAGAAATACTACAAAAAAGCTCTTGGAGCACTGGGAACCCAAACACATGAGTCCATGGGAACAATGAAGCTGAGCTGAGACCCTCTGAAACACAGGCACCTAACCTCAGTCAGTGGCGAAAAGTCCTGCTCGAGTGGTCTCTGGTGGTTTGTGGCAGTGTGCGGAAGGGCTCCGTTTTGCAGAAAACATTTCCTTAGTCTGCCAACCTCCTTCAAACAAAACTGAAGAGCAGAGCAGGCTGGGCTCAGGGAGCACCTGGGAGGAACTGGCCAGGGATACAGACATGTCACAATACCCTGTGGAGAAGTTTCCATTCTTTCCAGCAAGATCATATAAGTAAGTACTCAACAGAGCTCTACTAGCTAAAAAGGTTGATTCACAGGCTATGTAATCTGACAAAAGGATTTCTTCAGAGGTCCATGGGGGAAAAAAACCCAACAAAACAATAACAATATAGGAGGTCCCCTTCCACTGAGCATCAGCAGTTCAGCTCAATCACCATGATAATTTGAGTACTTCCCACCTCTAAACGAATAAACACTAAAACTAAACAGGCTTAAAGAAAGGAAGAGTGGAAATGGACTTTTGAAATCACATCCAGTCTTATTACAGACCAGAGCCAGACTGCTGGAGATACTGTAAAAAACAGGGAGTCTACAGATCTCTCATGAAGTCAAGCATGGTTAAAAACAATAAACAAACAAACACAGGGAGATCTCAATTTGGCTTGGAATGCAATTTTGTTTAAATTTTAACCCTCCCATAAGGTGCAGTCCTTCTGTTTTGTATGACACAGGCTCCAACTGGAAAAAAAAAAATCTGAAGGGACTTGCTGTGTACAACACAATACTGTTAATGACTGCTAATGAAATCACTATTATTGATTGCATTAAAAGGTCTTCATTGCCAATCCAATAAACTTGAAATGGAGAAAACAAATACTAAAACAACTGGTTTTCTTTCAAAATGGTAATTACAGACAATTTTAGTTCCTACATCCATGTGATTCATTTTATCAGATTGTACCCGAACAAAACCAAACATATTAGCTCTCCATGTCTTCCACTGCACTGATCTTAAAGAGACTTCTCCAACTTGTTTTAATCTAAAAACAACTGAACTTTCATTAGCAAAAGGCTGCAAGAATTCAGGATGTGCTCCACAAAAATTGCCTGTGGGATGGGGATCCTGAATCCAGCAACAGCTGCCCCTGCAAGGCCAAAGTAGTACCATTCCCTCCTCTCTCTCCCCGGCCAACCCAGAAGTGCAGTGCTTTGATGCTGCCACAGACTGTTCCTTCCTGTGCCCGCTGGCACCTCACATAACCTCTCTCACCCCTCCTAACCTTACCTTTCAGCTCTGCTCAGTACCCTGACATCTCTGTGACCACAGTGACCTGGGGCAGCACAGTACAAACAGCAGTCCACGAGGCAGATCCTTCTCATAGGACAAGCTCTATGCAGTTGCCACCTCCTCCCTGGAGGAGACAGGGCACAGCTATTTGGGCAGTAAACGCCACCCGGGCAGCCAACCGCCTCCTGCTGGGACTCTGCTCTCCAGCTAATGCCTCCATAGGAGAAGGAAGGACAAAAGCTGAAGACAACCCCTCAACCTGCTCAGGACCTAGTACAGATCCAAGTGCTGCCCCCACTTTCAATACCACTAGAGGGAAAGGGGAAAAACAGAAACAAGATCTGGCTCCCATGACTGTAAGGTCCTGCATTTCCTTTCCTAGCTCATATTATCCACTTTGTTTAATGAGTAGAGCATGAGGCATCATTCAAAGTTTTCCATCTGCGACGCAAGGAGTAAAACGTGCTCATAGACTTACCTTGCAGAATATCCCACACCCAGAGGCTTTCGCTTCTGCCTCCGAGGATCTCTTACTTGGTGACTGCCAGAGGCCTGGCCATTCACAGAAGATTTCCGATTCTTTGTTTTCTGAGGGGAGCGTCCCTCTCCACTCTTCTCCTCTCCTGTGCTGCCACTCCTTCTTCCTCTAAATGGGATATCCACCAAGCCCCGGCATTTACCCAGTGCTTTTTCCCAAGCAGCAACAGAGTTTTCACCTTCAGATGTAGCAGGGAGGCTGGCAAATCCCAGCAAATGGAGGAACAGAGCCACTGAGACCTGGGCATCCCTAGCAGCGTAAAGAACCTGCAGAAAAGCATAGACATCGAGATACTGACAAACAGCAAACACGCCCAAACATTATTAGTCTTTAACACTTCGTACAGTAAAGCCAGAAGCTGGATTTATTTCCTTTTGAAGTTCATGCAGCAAAGTTCTGGCATTTGAGTGACACTTTCATAACATCACCACACCCCACATTTTTAGGATCAGTCAGACTTGAAATACTCATGGGTGCCCCAGGAATCACAAGGGCCTGAAAAAAATTCAGGTCAGCCAGGTCTCAAACACCCTCCTGCCCCACCAAAGCCCTCCCTAACTAAAAATAAAGCTCCCCTTTGATACACTGTCTACGAATATTCAGTGTGGTTATTTATCCTGTCACTCCCTCTACTGGTCACTGATTTTGTAGACATCTGCAGCACGACCGTAAAGAAAGTGAGCAATCTGGGAAATCATAATGGTCTAAAGATGGTGAGGAACAAGGTTTCCAGGGTCTCTCTCCTATATTGCACTGACTGCTACAGACTGGAGGAAAGAAAATAATTAAAAGCTGAGGTTTCGGGTGGACAAACGCTTCTTCAAGGGATCTTGCCTTATAGACCTTTCAGGATTAAAGGAAAACAAGGGTGAAGAATCCATGGAGAGCAACAGAAAATTATCTTCAAGGAAAAGGAGCAAAACGTGGGCACAGAGTCCGAAATTAACTTCAGACCACAGTCACACACAAGGTTTTGAGGCAAAACTTGAAGAAAGCTCAGATCTCCCTATTGTAATATCTCTTCTCTACTAAGAAGGTTGCTTTTCCTCCCAAAACGCTAAGTTGAAGTGGAAGACACACCTGATCTTGTGTCAGTTCTTCTGCCTCCCAGTTGCTGCAACGCACATGAGGAGACTTGTCAAGCGGGCAGTTCAGGACTTTTTCAGCTAAAGACTTAAGGCTAAGGCAGTTGTGAAGTAGATCCTTCCTTCAGTTTAACAAAGAAAGTGAAACAAACATATTAAGAACAAAACTATATACCCATGCAAATTTGCATGGCCTCACACACCCTGAACCTGCCAGAACACAATGTACATGATGCATGACTCCCACTCTAACAGCACACAGCTGCCTGTCAGCTTCACAGGCCCTCTCCCTCCCCTCTGCTAAACATCCTTTCAAGATTTAGTAATTATCTAGTGCCTGCAATATGCAAAACAGACACAGCTGGGAGTTGGTAACATTTAAAGCTGAAGTGTTTGGCTCTGAACTACCCACTTCTGAACTAAAGAGGTCTATCACAGAATGATGGACCACCAGCTGCAGGGATTCACGAGGAGCATGAGAGCCAGGAATGACTCAGGAATCCTGGCTACTAGAGACAATTAGTCCATCCTCATTGATAAAAAGGCACTGTCAGGTCAGCAAAGCCATGCCCCAGATCACTAACAACACACCCAGGCATACATATACTCTACGTGAAGAATATTCCCAAGTAAAACATTTTGGTTTAGGAAGAATGAAGGATGAGAAAATGGCATCATAATTGTAACCTTTTAATGGAAGTATTGTTATTAGAAGAGAAAATTAGAGATGGTGTATTTTAGTCATTTTTCAAGAAATCCTGTAATTCAACAGTTCCACTTACATGCCCCTGGCACGTTTACACCATGCTTCTAGACCACCTATTCAAACATCCGTTGACATGGTGATCATTCTCACTGCCTTACATCACTGTGCCTGGACTTCTTGCAAGCTGAAGTATGATACTTAAAAAAGTCCATATGGGTATTGCATGAGAAGACTAACAGACACAAATAGCATATGAAATCTTCATGAAGATTTCATTTCCATTAAGACCATAGAACAGAAGCATGACATGTTCTTGGGCTGCAGCTGTCAATGCCCATGCTCTAAAACCACCCTGAGAACTCCAGACCTACCTGCCTGGTATCATTCAGCATACGCAAATTACTTTTAAAGTATTTCCAACTCAAATGATGCCTCAGAGCTGCCTCTGTCTTCAGACACTCACCGCTGTCTCATGGCTAAATACCGGAGATCCACACTCCCTTTGACTGGAAGACCATAATCATGAAGTAACTTGCAAGCATCTTCCCAGCATCCTACCCCAACTTTCAACACAGCACTATCTGCCATGATGTCCAACAGGGTCTTTGGGATAGTCTGTCCACTGACAACAAGCCTGGGCAACCGAACAAGAATGCAGAGGCCACTGGAAGAAGCCATCTGTAGGAGGGATACAGGATTTGCTTTTCCCTCCACAGATACCTGAAATAAAGACAAAAATCAGAGTCTGGGTTACAGTATTATTAGCAATACTGGAGCTGCAACACATGGCAAAAGAGGCCACTGAAGACAGGAAATACCTATCTGTTTATTCAGCCAAGTATTGTTACATGTCTCTAAAACTTTACTGCAAATTATGTCATCTGTTTCACAGTATTACTGTCCCCAAGCTTCTTCCTGCCATACTCCTACAACAGAAACTTTCCTCCTTTCACCCTTCCCTCTCATAGCTAAGCTGGCGGAAGAAATCAGACACATTTCTTAATCCACATCAGCACAAAGCCACCCACTACATAAACTTTTATGGCAAACACATTGTTTAACTGTGGCTTATACTAATGACTGTGGGGTGAATAGATTTCCAGCAAAAATAATGGCAAAGCCAGGCTTTATAAATGACTCAAAGCCTGTTTGGAGAGTTCACACGGGCAAATGTACAAGCAGAAGAGGAACTTTGCTTTCTGGTAGTCCCAGTGAGTTATATCTACATATCAGTATTATCCTCCTTTTTGGATTTATTATTCTTAAGAAATTGTTTCTTAAGTATGTAGCTGGATTTAAAACAGTGTAAACCCAAGCTACTTCTAGTAAATCACCTTTAAAGAGATATTATACAAAACATAATGTTATATTTAGCCATACAATTATGTACTATGTTTAGTATAGTTGATTTATCACAGGAGTTCAGTAAACGAATACAACTAGTGAATTAAAAACTTATGGTCAGCACACTTCAACGTGAGAACAATCACAATTAGCAGCTCCTTCACTGCTGTCATGACAGATAATCACACAGGCAGTTTCAATAGTCAGTCCTGTTGTATCCATTTAAGCAAAGGAATCACTCCACCCTCCATGATTTCCCATTGCAATTCGCAATGTAAAGGAGAGGCGCTTCTTGATCACTCACCCACTCACAATCAATTCCAAGCACTGGCCACTTCTCCAGCTCCTTCTTCAGCAAAGGTTCAACACGATCCCATTCCTCCTGCTCTGAAACTATCACTATGTCTGCACCAAGGGTCCTCTCTACCCAGGAAAAGGTGGGAGATCTGAAGAAGGAAAGCACCTCCTTATCCTCTGCCTTAATCAGTTTCTCATCTCCTGAGTGTATAACTGCTTCCTCTCGCTGACTACTACAGCATGCTTTTCCTTTCCGACGCTGGGTTGCTTTCCACAAAACCAGGCCCCCCACTGCAATACCCAGCAGGGTCGCCAAAGTAATTGTCACTGCTGTTTGCTTGGGCATTTTTTTATCCCCCTTTTCCCCCCTTCACTTCACGCACTCAAAACGGCATTGTAGGATTTTATCATGGCCTGCAAAGAAAAATGAGAGAGATGGAAATTAAAAACAACTTAATGAAATGTGTTTAGAGGTATTAAATACACCCATTGGTATCATAACAAGGTTCTAGCCACAACTTGCGATCCTGACAGAAAAAGGACCGGGTCCCACTTTTGATAGACTGGGGGTCAGGGGACAGACTGCTGCAGTGGTGGATTGGGCAGTAACAGGAGACTGAATGCTGCTGTTGATCACACTACCAAAACCTGAAAGGGAATCCCTTGATTTATACTGGTGCAACTGGATGCTTCCACAAACTCTGATATTCCAAAAATAAACTAGTCGGGGCTATTATCAACATCTTTTAGCTCAGTTTGGAAGTAGATCAACCTAAACAAGGACAAGATGAAATTAGTGCAGAATAAGCATGTCCATTCATGCATTAGTAAATAATAGGCATTGTCCGTTACATTCACATCTGTACTAAGGTCAAACGGCTCTTCAGGCATTGAAAAGCCCTAAAGAAGCAGCGTCTATTTACAACATAGCTTTCCTTCCATCATACAAAAGCTTAGCTCCCCTTCAGTAAACTGAACTCAATCCTGCCCCTGCATCCCCATCTCCCCAACCCACTGCGTTATTTTTAAAGGTCTGCCCTTACGCGCTCTTCGACACAAGCAGAAGCTGCGGTGTGGGTACTACAGCCCTGCACAACTGCTAACAGCATTCAGAGCAGGGGCACGGACGCCTGCCTGAACGCTGGTGAAGGGACAGGCAATGTACTCTCACTTCTCAAACTGAGCGAGGAGGCTGACAGCAATGAGGGCCGCCCGCACCTCGGGCCTCTCCCCGCGCTCCAACGGCTGCTAACCTCTTTGGGAACCGGGGGATGCAGGTGCAGACCGCGGCCCTGTGACCCCGCTTCTGCGGATCCACCCATCCCGCCCCGGCAGGAAAAGCCCCGATGAGACCCACCGCCCCCTGCTCAGCCCCAGCGCGGTGCGCGGGGATGCCCGCCGGGCCGAGGAGGTCCGGGCCGCCCGCCATGGGGCCGCCCGCCAGGGGAGGCGCGCGGCCGGCAGCGGCCCCGGGGGCAGCGGCGCACCGCGGGCCGAGGGCGGCGCGGGGGGGCCGGCCGGGGACCCGTGGCCTGGCCGCCGCAGGGCCCCGAAGAGCGCAGACAGCGCTACTCTGAGCCGCCCCGCAGGCCCGGCGGGACGGGGGCAGTTTGGGGCGGGCCGCAGCTCCCTCAGTACCAGGGCGAAGGCGGAAGGCGCTGCCCGTTTTAGGCTTGGCCGGGGCTTTACCGGGAAGAGGCCCGGGTGCCGCCCCCGCGGGGACCGAGCAGGCGGGAGGCGCCCAGGGCCCGGCCAGGGAGGCCGCGGGCCCACCGGCCTGCGCAGCCAGGGCACCTGCCGGCACGGCCCGCCCGCGGGATGCGCGCAGCAACATCTCCCGGCCCCTGCCCTGCCCTCCCGGCCCCTGCCGCGCCGCCACCCGGCCCACGGGCGTCCCGCCGGGGCGCCCACCTGCCCGCCCGCTACCTGCGTCTCTGCGGAACGGTTGTCTGCGGCAGCAGGAACCCCCCGCGGGGTAGTCGCCGCGCACACCGGGAGGCTTAGAGTGGCGGACGCTTCCTCTTTCCCGGCAATGCGAGCGGGAGGCGGGCGCCGCCATGTTGTACGGCAGCTGCTGGCCGAGCAGCTGAGGCGGGGCGCGGGGCTCTCGGTACCGGTCCGGCCTTGCTGCCGTGCCCGGATTCTCCGCGGGAAGCGTGTGCTGCCGCCTCGGTCATTTAGGGCCCCCGGTCGTACCCGCGGAGCGCCTGCGTGGTTGTCCCGCCGCTCCTGGGGCGGCAGGACCCCGCCGGGGGCTCGGGCACTGTGCTCGGGGCGGCGGCCCAGGACGGGCCCGGTGCTCGCAGCTCCGCGCGGGAGCTGGCCGGGTTACGGTGACCACGGCTGAGTCCCTGAACAGGGGTTAGGATGCCTTCAACCGGGGGATACCACTTCAAAGAATAATACTGTGGTATCAAGCATTAATAAAATATTGAAAAGCGAGCTCCTTTTAGAAGACGCTCGAAGTGAAAAGAGAGGCTTGCTGTTGGCAATTAGGAAGGCTTGATGAGCAAGCTGTAGCCGGGCTGTGGAAGCCACCCGCACCCGGGCAGTGCCGTGAAGCGGACGGGCAGAAGGAAGTCCTGCGGGGCAGGCAGCGGGGTTGCCCGCGGGGAGCAGCCGCCCTGCCCGCTCCTCGGGCAGGAGCGGGACCCCAGGGGGGCGGCCAGAGCTCCCAGCGCTGCGGAAGCGAAGCGGGGCCAGGGAACAGAGGCAGCAGGGAGAGCGGAAGGTAAAGAGCAAAGGCAGACCGGACAATAAAAGGCAAATCGTAGCCATCTCCAAAGTGGCAAACTGGGAGAAAACAGAGGGACGAATCAAGTGGAAGGGATTAAGAGTTTAACAGAGGAATAATTATGGCAAAGCTTGCGTGTGGGGAACAAATATGAGCATTAGAACTATGACACCGCAGCACACAGACAACAACTACACAGCCAGCTGCTGCGTTCGGCGTACCATCATCAAGTCTTGAGGCCAAGATTGTCAAAAAGCAAACAAGTTTCCAGCCCAAATTCCATTGCACCTGAAAGGGATCTGAGCAGCCAATTCTTTCCAATTCCTTTGCAATTCCCAATTTTTGAGCTGTTAGAATCCCAGCTAGTTGCATATTTGAAGGAGACACTGAAACCACAGGAAATATTGCTTTAAATTGTTCTGACAATTTGACAGTCAGCATCAAATTTCATTTTGTTTTGACTTTGCCACTTGTAATGTAATCATCAGGGTAAGAGGATCGCCCTAGCAGAGACTTGGCATTGAGCAGACAGATTGTCCAAGGGGTGCAACAAAGCAGCTAATGGCTGTCATCAGGGAAAAATCTCTATAGAAGCAGTATTTTTAATGTCTGTAGGTGAATGCTCACTTCCCCCTCCCCCCCCCCTTTTTTTTTAACGCGGGAATGAGGTAGGAACTAATTGATAGCAAATAAGGAACACAGTTGGTTTCCAGAAGAACGCTTCTCTAAGCACGTAAGGCCCCCTCCCTATCAGAAATAAGATGACCAGGCCATTAAAGCTTAAACAATTTGTTTTCCATTGACTTGTATTGACTGTATTTTGAACATATAAATGTTTTATACCTGAGAGTTACAGCTTCTGTATAAGTCTTTCTGCAAAGACCCTCGATCTTGCTCTACAGTGAGGAAATTTTTATCCATTTTTGTATTTATCCACTGGGGGTTACAAAGCATTGCAGTCTCACACACTGCAATAACTCGCACATCTTGTCTCTGGTTCATTCTCCTCTACAGGGAAGGTCTGCGTCTCCCTTACAGTCACAACCCGGCCACAGCTTCTCCATCCATCCCCTACAGTCTGATGCACCAGACACAGCTGACCAGTTGAAATGGAGGTTCACTGGGCAGGAGCCAGTGCTGCTCTGAAGCTCATCACATGACTCATGCTCAGGAGAAAAGTGCATCACATGCATGCTCAGAAGAAAAAGCTGGAGGGGTCTGGCTATAACAGCTCCCACAGTCAGATGGGCACGTTCTCCCTCCTTCTCTCCCTCCCTCCCACCTCCCTTCACACCCCCCAATGTATATTGCTTTGTTTTACATGGTCATTGTAATCTAGCATAAACCTGGAAGGTTAGTCCCACATTTCCTGTTCGACCTGATTGACTGCTCGTTCCCTGCTCCCTTGCTCCAGCACCAGCATTTCTGTAATGACAGGGTCAGAGAATCAGGGACTGATCCAGCTGTAAACTAGTTCAAGGAAAAAAAGTTAACATCTGGGGACATGACAGACTTATTTCAAGGCCCAAGTGACTGGAAGAAGACCCAAGAAGCCGATGTGGCTGGGCTCCGGCTGCCCTGTTAGGGGGTAGCCAAGGCATTTGTAAGAGAACTCTGTCAGAGCTCAAGATGAGCTCAGAACAGTGACCAAATCTGAACAAATCTGCAAAGTTTGTTCGTAGCTGGACCCATTTGTAATAAACTGGCATCCGCCCAGAAATCTGAAATAGGGCAGTTTTTCCTTTTACAAATTGTTTATTTTAGTTTCTAAGGTAATAGGCGTTTAGTGTAAAATTACAAGAGAGAAAAACAGTAAAATACCTCAGCATTTATTACACACTGAAAGTCTCACAGAGAAGATGCTATATGATCGAACCCACAAGTCTAGCTTTTCTACAATAACAGGATTGTATCCTTGGCTGCATTTAAAGCCTTTATTTTTCACGGCATCACTGACATAAACAGAGTCCTGTAAACGACAAGTCTCTTTAACAGCTTGTCTTACTACCTACATAGCCATTTATTCAAGTATAAAGGTTAAATTAAAAATAAATGAAAGCAATTGATGCATGAGTGCACTCTGGCAAAAAAACAAGTTCCCAAAGCCTGATGGGGACATTGCTGAAGATGAGAAGGTAACCAAGTGAGTAAACACCAACTGCTGGCTTAGCCTTACTTATGAGAAATCTGTTGCAGCAGGTACCTGGAAGCCTTTACATGGTAAACAGCAAGATTAACTTTTCTTTCTGTCTCTGTAGCCTGATCTGAGATCTCTGCAGAGGTCTCTGTCCAAAGACTGATTTTTAGCCTGATTTCCTAAGGAAAGAAGGCTTATGCAATTACACTGTCTGTTGGTGTTTCTGCCTGTGGGTCTCCTCTCTTCCCCCCTTTTCCTTGCCAAAAAGGCATGTTTAAGCCATTGCCCAATTCCATCTAAATTTGTACAAAGGTAACTTCTGTGAAATGCAAAGCCAAATTGATGAAATGGACCCTAATAAAGCTGTCACTCATAAAGTGGCAAGCGTGTGCAGACACTGCTTATATATATAAGAGAATCCACACAGCAGTGCCACATCAGGACAAGTCCATAGGAAACCAGGCTTCACTTGTTCTGCTGATCACAGGAAAAAAAATTATTTTTATAATCACATTAGCTCATCTTTTAACAGTGAGAAGACTAGGGCAAATGACTCAGTGTTCAAAGGAAAAATCAATGATCATGGAATATCAAAGGAAAGAGGCTCCAGTCAAGACTTAAATTGCTGTTAGCAGACAATGAGCAGACAGCTGCGTGTAGTCCCCACTAGCTCATTAATAACACTCCATTTGGGGCCCCATCCCAAGCTACAGAAGAAAGCCAATCTAGCATTTCAACTCCTGGTGTGATTTATCTTCCTTGTGTCGATGCTAGTAACCCCATGACTACATATTCAAACAAGTCATTCTGAGCAAGGTTTGTTTTAACAAACAGGGCTGATACCAGGGAGACAGTAGGACCGTTTCTTTCATCAAAAAGTCAGAATGAGATCAATCAACTGTGAAACCACATCCTAAAGGTGGAGTTTCACACTGCAACAAGGTGGACAGAAGGTTTAGCTCCTGTTGAAAAGGCAATTCTGCTTCCCCCTTCTACCTGTAGACATTCTTAGAATCATTTAGATTGGAAAAGACCTTTAAGATCATCAACTCCAACCATAAACCTAACACTGCCAAGTCCACCACTAAGCCATGTCCTTAAGTGCCACATCTACATGTCTTTTAAATACCTCCAAGGATGGTGACTCAACCACTTCCCTGGGCAGCCTGTTCCAATGCTTCATAAAACTTTCGGTGAAGAAATTGTTCCTAATATCCAATCTAAACCTCCCCTGGCGCAACTTGAGGCCATTTCCTCTCATCCTATCACTTGTTACCTGGGAGAAGAGGCTGACCCCCACCTCTCTACAACCTCCTTTCAGGTAGTTGTAGAGAGCAATAAGGTTTCCCCTCAGCCTCCTTTTCTCCAGGTTAAACAACCCCAGTTACCTCAGCCACTCCTCATAAGACTTGTGCTCTAGACCCTTCACCAGCTTCGTTGCCCTTCTCTGGACACGCTCCAGCACCTGCATGTCCTTCTTGTAGTGAGGGGCCCAAAACTGAACACAGTGTTTAAGGTGTGGCCTCACCAGTGCTGAGTACAGGGGCACGATCACTTCCCTAGTCCTGCTGGCCACGCTATTTCCGATACAAGCCAGGATGCTATTGGCTTTCTTGGCCACCTGGGCACACTGCTGGCTCATAATTCAGCCGGCTGTCGACCAACACTCCCAGGTCCTTTTCCACCAGGCAGCTTTCCAGCCACTCTTCCCCAAGCCTGTAGCGTTGCATGGGTTGTTGTGACTCAAGTGCAGGACCCGGCACTGGACCTTGTTGAACCTCATACAGTTGAGCCTCAGCCCATCGATCCAGCCTGTCCAGATCCCTCTGTAGAGCCTTCCTACCCTCAAGCAGATCAACACTCCTGCCCACCTTGGTGTTGTCTGCAAACTTACTGAGGGTGCACTCAATTCCCTTGTCCAGATCATTGATAAAGATATTAAACAGAACTGGCCCCAGTGCTGAGCCCTGGGGAACACCGCTTGTGACCAGCTGCCAAATGGAGTTAATTCCATTCACCACCACTCTTCGGGCCTGGCCACCCAGACAGTTTTTTTACTCAGTGAAGAGTACCCCCGTCCAAGCCATGAGCAGCCTGTTTCTCCAGGAGAATGCTGTGGGAAACGGTGTCAAAGGCTTTACTAAAATCTAGGTAGACTGCCCAGAATTACCCTGATTCTACTGCCTCACTTCTGCAAACACTGGTGCCAGTTTGATTCGAGGAATTAAGCGAGCAGAAGGCTAGCACAGCGAAAAATAGAGTTTTCTTCTGGTTTAACTCCTTGAATTAGCTCACCATAGAGCCAGATCTCCATGAAACTACATCCTAAGCCAAAAGATGAATCAGCGGTAACTCACTGCAGGGATCTGCCAGAGTTTGCAGGTTTTGCAAAGAATCTGAAAAAACTGCTCTCAGAGGTGTGAGCTGCCAGATTGATCCCATGAGGATGAGCTGTATTAACATTCATCATCATCAACATATTTCTTCATTAATCACCAGCTCTTTCATTGCTTATGTAGGTATAGAGAGGAATTTCACAATTCCGTTTCTTGAAGAGCTGCTTCACTTACCCCAGTGGTTGAATTCCAGAAGGCACACTAAGTTGGCCTCACAGTTCATGGCTGCTGAGAAGGTGATATCCCCCATCTCCCAAAACTCCACTCCCAGCTGGGCACTCCTGACTAGCCTCTGCTGATTTTGGCATTCATTGGGACACTTCCATGAGCCAAATTAACTCAGTAAAACCGCAGACAAGCAGGTCCAGTGAATAGCAGCATCAGCACAAAGAAACACATAGCCACAAAAAAGAAAGCCACCTTTCAGTGGCCGTAAGTCATTAGATTGGCTCAGCTGCATGTTAAAGCTACATCTTTAGCTGAACAGCCCCAAGGGGAGATGTGTGAGAGAACAATGCTTGTTCTTCCCACCTTTCTGGTCTGTGAAATTAGTAAGCAAAGGGAGAAAAGCCCAGAAGCCATCTACTTTCCACTAGAGGGAATAAATTCCACAAGCAAAATTATTTTTAAAAAATGATATGGCTAAAATATGACATAGTCTTCTTGGTTTACCCACCTTTTGTTTCTATTTCTCCTCAAAAATAAAAAAAATTGTATACATAAACAAATGAATAAAAGCCTTGACTCAGCCTCACTTTCCTCTCTAATAACTGTGCTCTCTCTTTCACTTCTAGACTCACTCCATAGACATCTAACTATCAGTGTCCAAACTTCGCCGTTTCCACTCTGGATTAACCAAAGCCATTCAAAGGTTCAACAGAGCTCAAAAAATGTATTTAAACCTCATCCTCTCTGACCTGACACAATCAACCATGCTTCACTTAAGATCTTTTCCTTTTATCTATTTAAGCCTTCCTTTCAAGTGTTCTTTGACAGACTCTCACAGAGCTGTATCCTTGGTCTTCTCCTTTTATTCTCCCACATTATCACCGAGTTATCTCATCTGAAATACAAATACAACTAACATCTCTCTGCAGATGATTTACAGATCTGCTCCTTTTCCCAGAGCTATCTCCCTCTATCCAAACTCAAATCATAGGCTTTTTCTCTCTTCTGTGGATGACTAGCAGGAAGTTAAAGCTCAGCAGAGCTAGGACATGGTTCTGTCTCTTCCCTGAAAGACCTTTTATTACCTTCTTTGTGCATGTCTGTCGATAACATCACCAGTCTACCTGCCACTCAAGCTTGTATGACAACTGTCAGCTCTGACTGAAACCTCTTTGTAGATCCTAGCACCCAGGGTACATCTAAATTTTAGACTTCTTCTATATGGCATCTCTAAGACAAGGTCCTTTGATCCATCTGTAGAACTAAGACTCTTGTTTAGGTCTCTTGCTTCCATACCTAGGCTGCCCCAATACCTCTCCCTCCAGCATAAACCAATGCAGCCATTACCTGCTGTAAATGCCATGATGTCACAATACCATAAAGCTAACCGTAGGCCTCCTATTAATGATCAAATATGCCACAGCCATCAAATGGAACCCACTAATACAATTTAACTCATTCTGCCAATTCAAATTTGTTCAGAAAAAATGTTGAAGGGATAATTTTGTACCAGCAGACCTTAAAACTAGACCAGGTGTTGTCAGTCCTTCCAGAGGCAGAACAAAAACTCTGTAGCACGGGCAGAAGCTAATGTGAGAGCAGTGTGACGCCATGGCCATACCTGATCCAGATCAATTTAGTACTGCTGGGAGACTAGGCTGTGCACAGCCCTGGAATTAGCAACTCTGAAACCGCAACCCAAGATTGTTTATGTAGATCATTACTCTGACCACATCACTTCTCTGAAGCATTCTGCTAGTTCCCTCTTCTGTATTGCATCAAACACTATTTACTCATCTTCATTTCCAAGAGCATCTACAGAAAGGCACCGCCCTGTTCATTATGTCCCATTTCCTTTCCAGATGACTCCTCCTCTCTGTTGCCCACTTGTTGAAATTCCAATCAAAACATTTTTTTGTGCTTTACTTCATGCTGCTTTTGAGGCATGGAGGAGACTATAAACATCCTACAGAATTAAGCTGCTCAAGCAGTGCGTACAAACAGACCCTGACTTACTCTGTCCTTTGAGTCTGGCCAGACTCAATCCACATGTCTGTGACATTCAAACAGCCTCAGTACAGCACCCTGCATGCTAAGCTAACATGCCCAACAGAACAGTAACTTGATGAGGTTCAATCTGTTTGACTAAGTACTGTCCATGCCTCAACTTCATTTCAAGCTGCGGAAGGTTCTTATTAAGCAGAAAAAGATGCTTCACTGATGCTACTTCAGCATGACTCAGGCCAATAGTGTCTGTGTTTTGAAGAGATTACAGCACTCTGGCATTATTAACACAGTAACAAGTTATTCTCAAAGGAAAATGTTACCAGTATAGGTCATGATAATTTCCTTAGGTGTTATATCTTTTCAAAATTAATTCAACAAAGGAATTGGAGAGCAAAAAGAATGCTCACCAACACTTTTTTTTTTAACCTATATGGTCATGTGAGAGAATATTGCATTTAGCAGAAAAGGTTGGCAGTCTTCTATTATTTTTCTTTCAAATTCTGACAACATGGTATCTTCTTTCTGACTGCTTACAAATGTGATTTAAAAAAACCTCAGTTAAATCTTTCCTGAAAATCCTGGGACTGGGGGTTTAGGAAATAATTTTATTTTTATTTGTCTATGTAAATACACAGCTTTCCTAGAGACTGGATCCAGAACATGGAGAAAAAGCACCGAAGATTTTATTGTCTTGCATTTCAAACGGAAGGCTCCTACACCTATTTATTTCAATACAGAAACCAAAGATATCCAACCTGAACAATACTTTAGGAAAGAGGAGGAAATGAACCACATGTGACGAAAGTGACAGCCACAGTGTTCAAGGCCAGGTTGGATGGGGCTTTGAGCAGCCTGAGGTATCCCTGCCCATGGCAGGGGGGTTGCGACTAGATGATCTTTAAGGTCCCTTCCAACCCAAACCATTCTATGATTCTTTGATTCTCTGATTCTGTAATGTATTTCTGGAAGGCTCTCAGATCATATGGTGGTGTGAACTGTATGAAAATTATAGAGGAAAGAATGGAATACAAACTGATGGAGTCAGTTTAGAGTCTATAGGTAGAAAAATGTAATGCTACTTACCTATGTTGGGAATTCAGAAGTGAGCAACAGTTTCAGATATAATTGTAACAACACAGAATTTGATGGCATGCAAGCAAAAGAGCTATAAAATATGATTTATACCAGTGCAATTTACCTGTGTTTGCAGCTAAGGTAATAAACACAAATCATGATGGACAGGGTCTTTGCCTCTCTATACTGAGGCTTGCTAGGCATGTTACATAGCAATAGTTGGCCATCAACAACTGTAACTAGAAAAAAATCTTCATATAGCCCAGATGCAGAAGAGGTTAAATGTTCTTGGTTTTCACTTCAATTTTAACATTGTTAATTATCATTCTAACAGAAAACAGTTAACAGACTGTGCTTGGATATTCCTCTCAAATTATTATTATACCTTTAATTAAGTTCTGAAATTTATTCTTATTGATAACACATATGGAAAAAAGTTATATACAAAGCTGAAATGTAAGAAATGTTCTTACTTTTTTTTTTGGCATTTTCTTACATTCTTTTTATTCTGATTAGAAGTGAAAAGTTTGTTATGTTCTTTTGTTATATGTTAAAAGTAAGGCTATAGTGTTGTTGACTAAGAAGCATGTTTTATAGGATTTCATGTTCTTTCTATAATCTTAGCCAAGAAGAATCCCAAAGCACTTAACTGACTTTCTATAATGAAATAATTTCAATTTCTACTGAAAAGCTGTCACGGAAACATGGCAGCAGTCTAACTACCCGGTAACGTTGCCACACCACAGTTTATGTCAGGAAGGATTTTTTTTGTTTGCTTGTTTTAAAGTTTGAAGACTCCTAATTCCTAGCAGATACAGTTCCACACAGAGAAGGCCAGGACTGTCAGGCTAATTCCTCACTTTCTGAAAACTGTATCTTCCCTAGGTACTGGTGCGAGTTCACCTGCACCTGTGGGGAGATACAGACCAGAAAGTTTCAAGCTGCAGGTCTGGGACCACTCACCTTGTACACAGGGAGCATGTGGTCAGGCACCACGAGGTGGGACTGGGGCTACATGCTGCACCTCATGGCCGTTACTCTTAAAATGACGCTCCTGTGTCTTACACAGCATCAGGCGTTGCACATGAGGGACAGGGTCCTGTGAAAGACAAAAGATGTTTTTTGCCACAAACACATAGGTTAGGGTGTCGTAAAATGGTGAAGGACAACACTGATCAGTTCCACCTGTTCAGCTGGCTGCCTTTTGGGGTTTTGTTGATACTGAAGGGTAAGAGAAGAAAATTAATCTGTATTTCCAACAGTCTTCCAGGGCTACTGACAGGTCTACTTACTCACTTGAGAAGGGGCAACCCTCCTATTTTCAGTGTTGCTCAGGTAGGAGCAGGAGAGAGCAAGCAATAAAACCTCAGAGAGCCCCATAAAAACTGTCTTAAAGAAAAAAAAATCAAGAAAATTCTAAAGACATAGTATTTGGAAATCCTACAGAAGTCGCTCACCACTGACGGAGGGCAAACCCCCCTGCCGACAGCATGCACTTGGGGCGGTTTTTTTCCTCATCCTCCCTCCGGCGATGTGTCCGCAGGACCCCGCGGGGCACCCCTCGCACCCCACGGCGGGCCGGCCGTGGCTCCGGAGAGGTCCTTTCCCATTCCCCTCAATCGGGGACGACGCCCGCTGGCGGCGGCAGCACCTGCCCGCCCGCCCGCCGCCCCCTCCGAGCCGGCCGCGGGGCCGCTGGCGGCGGCAAGCCCCTCAGGCGGGCCGGGCCGGGCCGGGCCGCCCCGCAGGCAGCGCAAGGCGGCCGCGAGCAGCAGCGGCGGGAAACGTCCTCCCGCAGGTCCTCGGAGTTGCGAATTTCTCCGTCCCCCCGCGCCGTTACAGGAGCGAGTTAAAAAGCGGCGGCAGCGCGACGTTAGAGCCGGGCCGGCAGCGGCGGGGAGGCGCGGGCTGCAGCTGAGGATCAGCTGCTGAGGGGAGCGGGGAGGAGCCAGCGGGATCAGGAAGCGGCGGAGTGTCTAACACCTCTCTGCCATGGCTGGCTAAAGAAAAATCATCATAACCATAACAAGGGGGGAAGCGGGGGAGGGGAGGCGGCGGCGGGGGAAGGGGCGGCGGGGGAAGGAGCGGCGGGGAGCGGCGCAGGCGGCAGCATGAAGAGGAGAGGCGGCCGGGGGGGCAGCATGCGGTCGGTGGTGGGGTTCCTGTCCCAGCGGGGCTTGGAGGGGGACCCCCTGCTCACCCAGGACTTCCAGCGGAGACGCCTGCGGGGCTGCAGGAACCTCTACAAGAAGGACCTCCTGGGCCACTTCGGCTGTGTCAATGCCATTGAATTCTCCAACAATGGAGGCCAGTGGCTGGTCTCAGGTAACGCGAACGCTCCCCGTCCCTCGCCCCCTCCCGCCACCCCCTCCCCAGAAAGCATCTTCCTCCTCCTCCTCTTCGGCCGCCTCCCCCGCGGCCCGGGGGGAGGGGAGCCGCGGCGGCGGCGCTCAGAGTCATTTCTCAAACCCACCGGCGCCCGGGAATAATGTTTCCCAAGTAGAGATCTAAAATGGTTGACAGGTTTTAAATTCTACTATTATTGGGGGGGGGAGCCCTGGACAAAGTTTTTACGAGAGTGTTTCCAGGGCGGGGGTGTGTGTGTGTGTGGAAGCTGGGGGTGCCCCTTTATTTGCTGGCTCGCCTGTTTTGCCCCTTAAAAGGGGATTTTCTTATTTTTGGGGGGACGACGACGGAGGAGAAACAAACTCGCGGCGTGCATTGTGGGCGCCGGGTGACATTTGTCAGCGCCGTGCCCCTGGACGGGCGGGGGTCAGCGGTCGCTGCCGGGGGGCGGGCGGCGGGCAGGAGTTTGGCCGGGGGGGGCTGCAGTCCCGCTCGGTGTCGGGCGGGGAACCGGGTCGGTTTAATTTAGGGACTGGTCACTTTGGGACCACCACCCCCCCATCTTCTTTTGGGGGAGGGGAGTAGGGTTTTGTTTTGTTCCTCCTTCCTCCCCTTGCAGGGCGCGTTTGGGGGGGGGGGGGGGGATTATTTTCGTGGTGATGTTTCTTGGGTTCACGTCCCCCCCGTGGCCAGCCCGGGGCTGAGGGAGCCATGGGGGTGGGGGGATGCTGTCAGGTAGGAGGGAGGCGAGGGCTTGACATCAGCTGCGACACCGAGGACGGGGAAAGGCTCTGCACCCCCTTCCCCCCGCCGGGGAGGGGCTGCGGGGCTCGGCTGCCCGCCTGCCCCCACCCCAGCAGCGCTTGGCGCAGGTGCCTCTTCCTCCTTCCCCGCCTCCGGGGTCGGAGGGGCGGTGGGGGAAGGAGGCAACTTCAGGCCGGGGCCTGGCCGGGCGCTGCAGGCCGCGCTCTCCTCGAGCGGCTCTTAGCGACAGGCCGGGGAATCGAGGGCCTATCCCGCCCGCGGCGGGGCACGGCGCGGCGCCCCGGGGGCTCGGGCCTTGAGGGGCCGTGGCGCTCCTCTCCCGCCGAGGCGGGGGACCCCGCGCCCCGCTGCGAGGGGACAGAGCCCTTCGGGGCGGCGGGGAGGGGGCTGCCGGCGCGGGAGGGGCTGCATCTGCCGCGCCGCCCCGGGGACGGCCTGGCCACTGAGAGCAGTGTCCATTGCAGGCCGCGGGCGGGGGGTGTCGTGTCCCGGCCGCCCCACGTCCTCGGGAGAAGCGGGCTGGAGGGAGCGGCCCCCCGTCCCCTGCCCTCCCGCGGGCTGGGGCTGCCGGCAGCTCCCTCCCCTGGGGCCGGGCTGCAGCGGGGAGGGCCCGTTCCCTGTCGTGTGGGGCAACGGCCCTCGGGGGAATTGCAGAGCTCCTTGGCATAAGGCCGTAGCAGCTTTGTTGAGAGTGGTCTCTCCGCTTGCAAGAGGGTAATGGCCTGGTTGCCAGCCAAGGGGTGGAGGAGGGGCGAGAGGGTCTCGGTTTTGCCTGGCCACCCTCTGGTGGGCTGTAAGTAGCGACAGGGGCTACTGAGGAAGGTGATGGGGCCCTGGCTGAGTGGGCTGCTTATTGCCTTGCCGTGGTGCCTGGGCAGAGGTGGGCTCTGTCACACAAAGGTATCGGTAATAACTCCAGAAATAACACAGAGATTCAATAAAAAGTTATTATGGCTGTTTGGTTACCTTTAAGCAAGGGCAGAATAAAAACACCTTATAAACATGGAGTGGAAGCTGATACACTGAGACCTTCCTAAATTTAACTTTATTACCTGAAGAAACTTGTTAAGTCCAGTGATTTCTGGAATAAGTGTCCATGAAGGATCTTGGTGTTAGTCAGGGATTCTTTTATCTATATGCACATGCAACTTTAGAGATACACATCCATTCATCTTGTGAATATACATGTATATATTTATACACGCACACATGTGTGTGTGTTGGAAGGGGATGCTGATTCATCGGTTCTGAAGTTCTCAGATGTGCTAGAGATGTCATGCTGGTTTGTACTGGTCCTTCTCCAGTAGTAAGCAGAGCTATGTATTTCTACTTATAAAGTGCTACAGAGAGCTCAAGTGCATCTCTTGTTCCTTTTTTATTTTCCATAATAAGTGATGGAAACACCATCAGTATTTTCTGTTCGTCTTGCTCAAGAAAGCCTTAGGAGGCACTTCAGGTCTTGTCATGTCATCGATGCACTTACCTATGTTGACATCCATTCTTTAGGTGGAAGCATAAAAAGTTGAGTGCTGGAAGGGACTTCAAGAATTAATTTTGTCTAAACTGCCTGAGTCAAGGTAGGTGCAGTGAGAGAATGGAGGCAGATTTCCCATCACGTGGACATCTAAAGAAGCATAGATAAAAGGAAGGCTTTCAAACTATGTCCAGTTTTCAATTTCCTAACTTCTCTTAAAGCTACAGAATGTTTACAGGGGTTAAGCTTTTCCTCAGTATTTAAGAGATAAATAGTACTAGAGTTCTGCTGTCCTAAATTTCACAAAATGACTAGGAAGCAAGTAAAAAAAAAAAAAAAAGAAGCAGGGTTGGGAAGAGGATACTTAAGTTACATGTGTTAGCAGTGCACAAATTTGGGGTAGTTAAGAACAGACTACCTTAAGTCTGACCCTGTATTGATGCCCTGAGAAAATTAAGAGCTCTAATTATGGTAACTGTTTCTAACAAAGTTTTATGTTATCTGTGACCACAAGATCGAGAATGCTTTATGTGACATAGCAAAAGCAGGCAGGTGCTTTGTTCTTCCTTCAAGAATAAGAAATTAAAAGGCAAAAGATTTATGGATACTCTGTTAAATTTCTTGCCATTGTAAGCCCAAGCTTCATTAAAATTACACTCAAAACACTCCTTTTTTAAGGTCATACTTAATCTTGAAACTCTGAGAAATAGCAAAAGCGGGAAAAAACAGTGAGAAGGAGTGCTCAGATGAAAGATAAAGGAAGGGTGTAAGCTGCCTCTAATCTGAAGTTTTCTAGAAGAGTTGCTTCAGAAGACTTCCAAATGCAGATAAAGCCTTAGAATAGATGGCATGTGGGTCTCTCCTCCCTCAAAATAGTCATTGTGCTGAGGTAAGGATGAGATGTTAGATGCCTCCATCTGCGCTTATAGCAGCTAAGAGAGTTAACAGGGATATTGGAGTATGTGAAAAGGGAGAGTGCAAGCAGTCTCTTCAGTCGTTCAGTTTTAAGTAATATGTATATTCTTAACCTAGAGAAGTCTGCTTCAGCTAATTGACTTGTTAACAACTTAGACCTTGTTAGAGCTGTTTTAAGTACAGCTGATACAGTGCATTTGTGGTGGCTATACTAATGCCATTTAAATGCTAGCCTGCATCCAAATTAGTGCTGTTCTCATCCGTATTGGCTGGAATGCTTTTTTTGGGTATGTGTCCCACTTTTTTTTTTTTTTTTTAATGTATCTCCCAGAAGCAAGTCTGTAAAGGCTAATGATTACTGTTTCAGTAAACATTTCAAACTGCTTAAACAGGGTTTACATTACCATTCCAAATAGTTTTCCTGTTAGGATTTTGGAGACAACATAAGTGTAGACAAGCCTCAGCAGGCCTTTTGAAAGCATGTTTGAAACTTTTTGGTATCTTAACTTCTTTAAATCTTGTATTGGAGATTACAGATTTAATAGTAATTAATTTTGTTCCTAACCATGTTTTGAAGTAAAAAAACTGATGTCAACAAGTTGGGTTGGGGGCCAGTCTGTAGGCTTTTGCTATGCCTGTGTGGAACTCAACAGTGTCACTTTACAGAGGGGGAGAAAGAGACAGAGAGACACTAACGTTTTGGGGCAGGAGTGCTAGAAGAAAGGACAGGCATAAGGATAAGAATTAAAGAAAATTGAGAGAAATGAAAGGAGGAGGTGGATACTCAGGAGAAGATGCAATGTGACAAGTAGAAAAGACCTATCTGTAGAATGACACAAGAGAAGAGGAAAGCTTAACATATAAGAAATATGTAAGTGGGCTGAAATTAGTTAAAACTAGCTGCTGGATGGAGTTGAGAGATTTCATTGGACAAAATGTGTTTTTAAATCACTTTATATACTAGGTGGTAGTATTTTTCTATTAACAGTTTGAGAAACACATGGCTGTCCGTGCATGGAAATTAAATTCACCATGCAATGATATGCAACTGACTTCTTCCCTCAGATATGCCAAGCATCTCCTTCTGCAATTTAACTTCTTAAAAGTAATCTTTACTTAGTCTGTGTAATAGGCTTTCTTTCTCCCATCCTCAAGTTTGGTGGATATGTTTTCCTATTTGTTTATCTGACTGTCATTTTTCATGCCTGCTATCTCTTACAAACATGAGTATCTTTTTCAGAACCTCCCACTTTTTTTTTTTCCCTGCTTTAAACTGCACTTTCAAGATAACTTCTGGGAAGTACTGTAATCTGAGGCTTACTTAATCCATGCATATGTTCTTTTTCTCTTGGCTTCTTCTTCCCTCACCAGATAATGCAAAAATTAATAGCTCTTCTATGATCATAAATTCGTAGAGATGCAAGAAGGTACTGGAAATTCATCTGTCATTTGGTTGCCATGTAAATGTGAAGGCGCGTGAGCCTAAAACAGGGGAATGAGGTGACTTTAGCAAAGGTAGTGGAATATTACTTCTGAATTAAGGGGACTGTGTATCAAGTATGTTTTAAAGAGGGGTGGTCTTGATCTTAGTCTCTTTGTATCAAGCAGAATTCTGTGTGAGGAGAGATCTTAGGTCCAGTTACTACGTGATGTTTTCATTAATGTCTGAGAAATTACAAAGTGTAAAGGTGATACCAGGAAAGGCAGCAATAATTTCAATTGAATTTAAAGTTAATGAAGAGACATTGCCTGGAAAAAAATGGCATGTGGTTTGATAGGGACAAGTGCAAAGTACAGCACGTGAATAAAAATGGTCAACTCTACAAATACACTATGGAGACTAGACCATGGTCATGTAGAAGAGGATCCAAATGTGATACTAGATCACAACATAAGTATCATCAGGTATGGTAAAGCGTGTGAAGTAATCCTGCTTTATTTGGTTCTGTTGGGGCTTCAGATGGAGTGCTGTGCTCAATTTTGAGCACTGTACTTTGAGAAGGATGTAGCCAAACTAGAGAAAGTTCAGAAGGGGGTATGAGGAATGATCAGAGATCTAGAAGAATGAAAGCCTGAAAGAAAGGGGTCCGTTTAGTCTACAGAAGGAAAAGCAGAGTAGAGATGCAAGTCTTAAGGTGCATAAAGGTGTTTTTAATTATTACTGCATAAAGTTGTAAACTCTTCTTTGTCCACTGGGAATGGGACAAAGAAATGGTCTTAAATTATAGGAAGAAAGATTTTAGGATGCTATTTGATCTTACACGTCCTCTTTGTCCTGTAGTTCACTCACTTTTTTATCCTCTCCGTTGTTTGTAATGTGGCGCTTTTATAGCTTAAAGTCGTAAGGTGGTATGATGGAAGCATCTGAACAGGAGGAAGGAATAGGGAGGGAGAGGTTGTTTGTCTGACAGTTGATTTTCTGTCAGGTCAACTTCTTTAACCTGCTCGCCTCTGGCTGCATCACCACTGAATTCAATGGGAGGGAAAATAGCAGGAGCACATGGCAAGGGGGAGTGGGATTATATGTAACGTCAAACTGCACCCTCGGGCTAGATACTAGGATAATCTGCCTAATGGCAAGGATAATGAAGCACTGAAATAGGCTGCCTAAGGAGAGTGTGAAATCTACCTCAGTGGTGTTTTTTTAAGAACAAACTAGACACACATCTGCTGGGAATAATTCTGATACAGTCTGGCATTTTGCCGATGGCCAGGGTCAGCTAAGTGATCAACTTCTTGAAATACTGTCCGATCCCACTTTCTGTGATTCATGCAACTTCTTGAGTAGATACAGGCGATAAGATTAATCTTTTATGTTAAGATTTAGAAGTGTTGCCCACTTGCCACGTAGGTTTTTCAGTGACTGGACCTGGTATATAGGAGACAAAGAGGAGTAGCGGTCTTGAGCTTTGTCCACAATCAGCAAGGTTAATGCACTTCAAAACCGCAGGTTTTAAGTCCTGACTGGTGTGATTTTGAAGTGCTTCTGTTAGCACACAAAAGCTCAAATGTGTTTCATGAGCTGTGCAGACACTCTTTAGACTAGATTTGCTTTAGGCAAGGGTATGTTCTGGCCCCCTTCGAAACATTTTAGACTAATAAGAACAGTCCTGGACTACAGGTAGACCACTGTTACTGTCAGGTAGACTCTTCTTCCAAATTTAATTGTGTATAAATTTAGTGATTACCTATTTAGAAGGTAACCAGATCAGGAAACTTTTTTGGGAAGAACTAGTCCAAAAGCAGGGCAAACCTAGAATGCTTTGGTTTAGGAACTGTGGAGGCAGTGTTTGTGCTGAAATATATGCCATGCTGAGTCATTTGGGACCTGTTCAGTTATCTAGAATAGGCATATTTTACCTATAGTGTTTGTCTGTGCTACTTTAAAAAACAAACAAAAAACCCCTGCCAAGCCAAAACAAAAGAAAGAACTTTGGGGGGGGAGCCCTTCTCCCCCCCTCCCCCAACTCTTGGGGTGTGCGGCATGCACAAACCATTCTGAAGCGGGCAAACTGTGAAGAAGACAAGGCACTTCTAATTCTTCTGGGAGCTCCACTTTGGGTCAACAGCAACTAGAAGATTGTCAAGGGTGAACACAAAGCGTTTGTCTACTTAAGAATCTATTTCAGGGTAACTATCCCAAGATTTGAAATGCAAGCTTTCTTTTTTAGGTGTGTTCTGTTATGTATCTTCTAGGTAGAATTCCTTAATCCTGCCTGTGTCTCTCATCAACATTAGTCAGAAGGCCCAAAGCATTAACAAAGTCTTCCAGTGACTTGGGGAAGGAGAAGAAACATGTGTGTTTATATATTTTTCATTCGTGTGTGCTTGTAAAAAAAAAAAAAGGAATACTGCTCTTCTCTACATTAAGAGTAATATGGGAAGGTGATAAAATTTCCAGTCTCTGACAACAAATACTTCTTTGGTCTGACATCTCTTCCTGTCTGACTTTGATTTTGAATGTAGAAGCACGTTTGACCCATAACAAACACTGAAGTACTTGACTAATTACATCTTTTAAAATGTGGTTCCTTTCTGAAAAGTAACTGTAGAATGGCATTGTATGATTTTTAGTTGGGTCACACAAACTTTTACTTTTCAAATTGTCAGTCATGCAGTCCTAAACAGAATCAGCAAAATAAGATTGAAGTGAAGCTATTTCCACTTTGTAGATGTCAAACTTATTACTTCTGACACCATGAACTGAAAAATGACAAATTCAAGACTTTGTGGGGCTTCAATTTCTAGAAAATCCACATGTGGACCCCTGGTGGCTAAGGTGTTTTCATATGAGGCCATATATCCAGGTTTCCCAGAGGTGTAGTAAACCTGTTGCTGTTGGTATATCCTCTGTATCATGTCAAGAACATACCCTCACCATACACAGTTATGCTCTTTTGGGGAGCATTGCGGAGTTATCACAAGTTTGTGCAGTGAGCCCAGTGCTTTTTGAGAAGTGTTGAGTGGCTTCTGCTTCACATGTTGTAGAATTGGTGTATGTGCAAAATAAATCCACCATAAATTGAAAGCGTCTTAATCTGCATTCACTGATCAGCTGTACAGAATGAATGCTATAGGCCTGGAGTTTTCTATAATTCTCAGACTTGTAATTTATGTTGCATAATGTGCGTACACTTTGTGTCTGATGAATCATGATTCCTTTCTAGAGAGTGTAAAAGCTCTATATATTCACATTTTCTTTGCTATCTCCCTGTATACCTGTCCATACGTGTGTGCCTCCCTCCTCTCTTCCCTCTCCTTCTACCTTCAAAGAGCCAGGTTTTGGTAGTGGAGATTGCATTTGCTGGTTTGCACCTCTCCTGGTTTCAGTCACACAAGACTTGCCTTTTCTTGGGTGTATTTGCCTGTGACTTAACACTTCTTGTTCTGTTGTATGAGCATGTGGAGACTGGTAAAATGTCTTTCTGCCATAAATCCTCCTCTGTGACTGGACACATTGGTAAGGCTTTTTCTTTCTGGTGGAACTGGCCTTAAGTCAGAAGTATTTCTGGAATAGCTGAATTGGAGTTACAAGGGAACATGCTTCCAACCCAGTTAACCTTACCATTTTATTAAACTTTTATGTCTCAATGGGGTATGAGAGGAATAAAACTGAGGCATAAAACAGGGTTGTAGAAGTTCTCAAAGACAAGTATGTGCAAGACAATACAAAGATGGAGAAAGGACAGAATTGCACGAGTGTGGGGAACATTTAAAAGCTCCTAAACTGTGGAACATGTGCCACCACCAAGGCAAACATAGTTCTCAGACTGCTGTAGTGTTGGATACTCAGTAGCGGGGCCCTTTGTACCAAGGTCTTGTGGAGATCTAGGTATCTGGGAAGAGAGAGACATTTGGATTCGGTATGAAGAGTTGTTTCTAAGCTGGAGACAGAGGAAACGGGCACTAAGGTATAGGAACTTATAAAAAAGAAGGTAGTGGCAACTTTTAACACCGTCAAAGATTTTTCTGCAAAGGTTGCAATTTTTCTCTTACCCTACTGTATGTGTGCTGGTAACCACAGTCATGTTTGTTGTCTTTGATATCTTTGTTAATTTTGTTAGTATCTGGACTAGGTGGGTAGTGGCAATGAATAGAAGTTTGTTGTTAAAGTGAGACACCTAGATGGCTGTGCTGTCAGGTAGGAGGATGTGTAGACTTACTGCAGTGGTTTTACAAATTGGTTTGCTATGGTAACAATTAACAACAGTATGTTATTATGTTTTGCCCTGAAATGTCTTTTACAGAAGTCTTGAAAGACAATAAATGTAGTCTGATAGAAGCAATGTTGGTGTTCACCAGCCTTAAATGTTGCTTAAATTGTTTGCCAGGTAGCGATAACATTAAGATCTGGCTGTGGCAGCTTTGGAAAGTAACCACTTCAAGTGTGACAATCACTTCTTGATTTTAGTGTGACTAATGTGGTCATATGTTTCAGCAGTCATGTATTTCTATGTCTCCGTATTACTAGCTCATCTGCAGTCACCAGGGTGCAAATATAACTTTCTCACCTATTTCTAGACAGAAAGGAATCTAAGCTCCCATCACTTTAGTTGGCCATAAATTACGGTGAGTTTTTCTGGATCCATCACATTTGACTCTTATTCCCAGTAGTTATCAAATGCATCACAAATCTTCTTATCGTTTTTTTCTTGTTTGCTCTGTAAAGTACAAAATCAGGAGGAGGAATACACAATAAATTTCATGGAGCATGGGTAAGCATAACATGTAGCTGTACTGCCTATCAAAGTGATTGTCATAAAATCTGTTAGGAAACTTAAAGGCTGAGAGACTGTTAACTTAAAGGATGTTTGACATAACTCAGTTCCATGGGAAAACTTCTTAATAGCATATGATGTGAAAATTTTTAAGAAATCTGATTAACAGTAGTCATGAATTCTATTTATGCATTTGCCTCTTCTTGAAGTAAACTGCAGACCAATTAATTTCAGTTTCCTTTTGTCTCTGTTTCATGCCTTTTTCCTTGTGGATAGCAGCTCAGAAGGCACTGAGTTTATGCTTTTGGTTGTGCAAAGAAGCAGTAAAATGTTTTCACTGAAATCAGCATGTTTCTAGTGGCAATTTTGACTTATGATGCCATTCTCTTTTGTTTGTTATTAAAGACAGATACCAAAAATATTTTGAGTCTGACTTGAAGAAGCTTTATTCAGATTTTTACAGGTATCCAAAATTGATGTTGAGAGTGTCCAATGCAATAGTATCTTGAATTTTTTTCTCTTCCTAATAAACAATAGTTTTATGCAATTAAAGCATGAACAGTGTCTAATATTTATATCTGACTGTTTACCAGACAGAGCAGGAGGCACTTAAATATATTTGTGCATAGAGCTCTGACCTGAGAACTGCACCTAGGCAAGCAATTAGAAGTACAGCAAGCTGTAAAGCAAGGGAGAGTTGAACTTCTTCTCCCCAGTTATTCTCTTTGTCAGGAGTTCACCTCAGAAATGTCTGTCTTAACCTTTACAGATCTAGAAGCATGACATAACTGTGCATGCTGAAGACTTCTGAATGCTTCAGTAAAATCTTTTCATGGCCACATGCCACTCCTGTAGCCAGCCTATGCTGTGAAGGCTTTGCAAAGACTGCTAGAGGAGATACAGTTGTCAGTGAAAGAGGAAAAAAGTTCCTGTTTCATGAATAACATAAGCGATACTGGCAACAAGGAGTTGGTGTAGAAGCATTTTGCCAACATGCATATTTGGCATGTAATTCATCTACTGTTTGCTATAGAATTTTACATACCAGTAAAATTCTGAGTCTCCAGGTTGCTATAGGTTGTCACTATGTGTTGGCAGAATGGCAGCTGTTTAAACCAAACTTTTCTTTCTGATTCCTCTGTTTTCATTAATATTAATTGAATACCTGACTGCATGGCACCTTAATATAAGTGCGTGTCTATCTATCCAAACCCTTGCGACGTATAAAATTTTTTATGCTAATTAGGGTTTCAGCAAAGCCTTTTATGAATAACTGCAGCGTTAAGTAACTTGTCTGTCATCAGTTTGCACGTGGCTTGGGCAGTAATGCACATTTCCTTTCTTTCCTCTAGGAGGGGATGACCGCCGGGTCTTACTTTGGCATATGGAAGAAGCCATCCACTCAAGAGTCAAACCAGTTCAGCTGAAGGGGGAGCATCACTCTAATATCTTCTGCCTAGCTTTCAACAGTGGCAATACAAAAGT
This sequence comes from Mycteria americana, assembly GCF_035582795.1. Classification (NCBI taxonomy): domain Eukaryota; kingdom Metazoa; phylum Chordata; class Aves; order Ciconiiformes; family Ciconiidae; genus Mycteria; species Mycteria americana. The sequence continues at coordinate 35,825,318 of NC_134369.1, forward strand.
GTTCTCTGGAGGTAAGGAAGGAAGAGCACCCTTATTTCACAGGAGTTTGCATTGTGAATGCCTGAGAGTAGAAGTCATGAGCAAGATCCTGCCCCACGTGAAAGGTCTTTTCCATAGTGCCCTAAGGATCTGGATCTTAATCAGCAGCTGAAGGTTCTTGGGGAACAGGGAATTCTTTAGCTAACACAACATTTTCAGTTTTGTCATGCTTCTCCTTTTCCCAAACCCTGGTGTAAACGCATCATGTCTCAAGCTATCATGAGAACCCTGGGTCCAGTCTGCCCCTACATGTGCTACAGACTGCAGAACATGGTCTTTGTTCAACCTTTGTTCAACCTTTGTTCAACCTTTGTTCAACCTTTGTTCAACCTTTTGGGACGGTTGGCACATTGGGCTCTAATTGGCGTTGATAGTCTTAATCTTTTTTAATATAAATCCACTTTTTAACAGAAAGTTTAATTCAGTCTTAAAACTAATATAAGGAAAGTGGATATGTACTTGTTCTGGGGTAATAACCCCTAGCATTTAGGTTCATTTCACCACTTGATTTTTGAAGTGTTGAGGTAGGGAGGAAAATTGAATCAAGAAGAAAAAGGCACAAGACTGTCAAAATGCAGTGTCATTTTCTGCTGTATTTCATCTCCTCTATCTGACATGATAATAGAATGGACAGGAGTTTGTATCTTTCATCAGTATGTCCATTAACATACAGCTAGACTTATTTTAGGATATTATGAGACTACTTGGTCAGAGCACTTCATTACCTTTTTGAACCAAGATTTGTGAACTGCAAATCAATGCTATAAATTGATTCTAAGCGCATGTGATTGGTGGAAGCTTCCCATCCTTCAACGCTGTGTTAAAACTATAACAACCCTTAGGGAAAAAGGCATGACAAAGCTTAAGATGGTGTCAAATTTTAAGGACAAAATGATTCAGATATACTTCTCAGGTGGAGAAAACCCCAAAAATGTCAGTGATGCTTATCTTCTGATTCTGGGGACTGCTGTTTGTTTTATGAGAAAGACAGCAGTCCACACTGTCTTCAAATGAATGTATCTGCATGAATGATTCCAATGAAATTTTGGGCTGGAGTCTGTTTTACTTTAGTTTGAATTCAGACAAATGGAACCTTACATGAATATTCAAGGAATTAACTGTGCCAAATCTTGCTGGAGCAGCTGTAATGGTATTTTCTCATTTCCAACTCAACCTTCTGTCCATTGGGCCCTGCTATCAGGGAAGCAGAGTGGTTTAACTGTACCTTGCCACTGCAGTTAACACCTGCAGTTAAAGATTTACATCATTGATTATGGTGGATTTTTGCTAAGATGCCAGGTTAGATGAGCTGTGACAGCTGATGCACAGGCAAACTGGCCGTTCTCATCACTTTTTCCTCCTCCAGTTTGCATAAACACACTGTGCCTCTGCCAGAAATTATTTCCATTGGAGGAGTCAGGAACTCTTTCAGCTGCTCCACCAAGATTCACAGAGCTCATCTGCAAGGGTTGTGAGTCTGACTCTTGGATTCCTTGTAAAGAGTCATTTTGCTGCATGGCCTAGATGTACCATCTGTTTTATCTCTGTCGGTAAAATGGGGCTAACTATATTTATTCACTCAACAATGTTCTGGGAGATTCTTAAAAGGTCTGAAAGAATTGAGGGTCCTAAGATCTATTGGTCATCATCCCCCCCCATACTGAAGTTGAAGTTGTATTCAAATCATGGAAGTCAGAATACTTCAAAAAAACACTAAAAATTAGAGTATGGAAACTAGCACAAGGTGCACAGAGCTCAGTTCATTGTGTAAATAGAGCTGCCAACAACTAATGACTTAGGATCTAATGACCTTTCCCTGAAGCAGCTCTTGATAGCAGAGGAGAAAGGATTTTCCACTTCAGTACAAATTGAATTGCATCCAAGGTATTTCAAAGCTCTTTCCTGTGAAGGAGCGCATGTGTAGCATGCACCACATGTAGCCATTATAAAAATGGAAGGCAGGAACTGAGTGGACCGTGTTTTGCATGTAATCGCTGGAGAAAAAACTGTCTCAAGATACCAAAGAAGTTCCCATCCCTGAAGAATACTATTGTCCTTCTCTGTCCCCACACACTGAGAGTAGAGCAGCATTTGAAATGAAAGATCCCCTCTTAGTAAACTGCATGGACTTTTTTTTTTCCTGTGTTTAATGTTAGGTATATGAAAAGCTGAAATAAACCTACAGGGAACTGAATTTGTTTCTGTAGAGGCCTGATGTGACAGATATGGGGTTTAGGTCACCTTAACTGTGCTCCTCTGTATGTGCTCTGCAGTATTTCATCCTCACAGGTATAATTGAAGGGAATGGCAGATACTTCTTGTCTTTCTGATCATTGTAACTGCAGTTATCAAAACAAGAGAGATTGTAAATGGGAGAGTTGCGTATACAATTACAACCCAGTTATTCTCAATGAAGAGTGAACTCTCCTGTGTTATAGTAAAACATTCTTAGTGGGAACCCTACTGGGCTGAACAGCAGTGATGTTTTCTGCAGGGATGAATCCTTACCAGAAGCAACCAAGCAGTTTGTGGTTAGATTTTTGTCACCACCTCCTCCTCCCACACATAAAACAGAGAAGCAGTGGTTATTCTGCACACCCCCTCCTTTAATTCTTTCTTTCCCATTTTGGAGCTTGTGATGGAAGGGAAGGTTGATCCCATGATGACTAGAGGCCTGAAGCCAGGCATCTAGAATGATTCTCGTGTTCATACTGTATGGAGAGTGAGGAGCAGCAGTGTCTGCTGGAGGAAGTTTTGTCACTGGAGAAACTAGGCTACATTTTTCACTGGTGAAATACATAGGCACTAGAGTAGTTTTACTAGGTATAAACCTTGCCTGTAATGTATAATGGGCAGTTTCCATTGCAATTAATGATCAAAGGACACTTACATGTAAGTGACTTGTTTATTGTACCGTGGAAAAGATGAGCTACTGCAGTAATCTAAGGCTGGCACAATTTAACTAGGAGCCTGTGCAAAGAGCAAGTGGATGTAGAAAAATCTCACACCTCATTAGTCAAAGAGAAACTTTCTCATATTTCTTCTGTTGGGACAGAATACAAATTGAAATGTGTATAGGATAAATGAAAACTGAGTCAACTGAACACTTAAGAATCATAACATGAAATCTTGCTCCTTCTGAACCTCTAGCTTTGGTGTACGTTAGGAAAGCTTCACAACTTGATATTGCAACTACAAAGACATACTGAGCATAAAAATATGACTTCGTGGGCTTTCTGTTTTTTTCCTTCTGAATTAAATATAAATGTGTGTCTCCTTAAATATTTCTAAAGAGGAGGTGCCAAATTAGATAAATTAATATTCAGTGCAGAGACTAAAAAAATATTCTGTTGCTATAGCTTGAAAAACACTGCATGAGCTAGTGGAATTACTTTGTATCTGTGACCCTCTTAGTCTGCATGTGTTTAGTTTCCATTGTATTCAATGGATGTGATCAAAGAAAAGTGACATGATTGTCTGGTTACTTGGTTTGGTTTTTGTTAATACAAAAGAAATTACACTGGCTGTCACGTTCGTGCCTTCTCAATGGTTGCAAAACCCTGAACGCTGACAGTGTGAACCGGTGACATTTGAGCTGGGAGCCCAGTGTGTTTTGCTCATGGCATCTCTTTTCACCTTCCATTATCTTTTTATGGAGCATCCTGTGAGCAGGAAGAAAGGTGTATTCGCATGAGAGTCAAAGGTGTTCTGCTGCTTCATATAATATTCTTTTTACTGAAAATTTCCCAAAACTCAAGCTCAAACTGAACAATGATCAGTAACACAGTTAAGTAGAATTATTTGTTGAGCAGTAGCAGATGGAATGGATTGGTGCATTTGATCATGACTGGAAATGTCACATGGAGCCTTTCACATAACTGAGCAGAGGGCTGACCACTTGGCAACTGAACTGGTCTTCTCTCTGCTTCAGTTTTGTTTTCAAAATAAAAATTTAAAAAAAAATACTGTGGTTTTTTTTTTTTTTACTATAATGCTTTTTAACTACTGGAATGTGATGTTAAGTGTTTATATTTCTCTTTATAGGCAATGATGAGCAAGTTATACTCCATGATGTTGAAAGGTAAATACAAAGTTTGTGTTTCCACTGTTTCAAGAGCTCGCTTAATGTCAACTCACTGGAGGCACTTTTTGTTTTAAATTAATAGTCTGGGAGAAGAGCACATTGTTTTAATCTTGAAACATGCTTTTTATTTATCTAAATTCGTATCTGGAATGAAGTATTCCCCATCACCCCATTTTTTTTCAGCACTTGGGTTCTGCATTGTTTTGACCTTGGGAAAGAGAATGGTTATTAAATACATATGCTGTCCTACAGGCAGCATAGTAAGTTCTGAGTAGCTTCAGAGCCACATTATTCTGGCACATATACAAGTATTGTGGCACATACAGGCTTTTTAGTTTGTTTTTCGAAACACTCACCTGACTTGTATTTAAGATAGCTAGTGCTCGGGCCTACCTAACTACCTTTTAAAACCTTGGCTGCAGCTGCCCGATTCTCCATGCTAATATGAAGCATATTTATTTTGATACTTACTTTTTACCAAAACTGCAAAGCAGTTGGGAATTAGGCTTTGTTGTGCTACATCAAGATTAGGCTGTTAGTCAAGATATAATTAATACAGTAGTGGTAATGTATTAGATTGGAGTTCTCTAGGTATCATGTCTTTTGAGCTTACTGCTTTTGAAGTAGAAAAATGATAAAGTTAAAATTTTGGTCTCTAGTAGTAACTTCTACAGATTTAAGCAATGACCATTTAAATAACATGAACTCAAGAAAATCAAGTATAAAGAAAAAACATGAAGAGATATATGTAAGAATAGAGAAATATAAAACCTTAGATCTTTTTGAGTTGCCTGCATCCTGGTTAACATAATTTGGACATATTTCTTGCTAGGTTTTTCCAAAGCCTTTTGCATTGAACTAATCAGTGTTCATCTGCCTTCCATCATACCTTATATCTACTTCTTGTATAAATCTTACATGAGAGCTGGGCAAAAGTCACTTTGTCTCACTCTTCTAATGCTTTCTCAGGAATATTACGTTGTTTGGTGGTTTTCTTTTTTTGTTTGTTTTGGTTTGACTTTTTGGGTTTTTGGGTTTTTTGGGGAGGTGTGTGGTTTTTGTTTCGTTTGGGGGGTGTTTGTTTTTGGAAGGGTTTTTTGTTCGGTGTTTTGTTTTTCTTGTTTTTTTTTTTAATTAAATGTGGAAATGTCGAAATTTTAGATGCTGGTGTTTATTGTGTTCTGACTTTTCAAGCTTCCACAAGATCTTTGTTCTTGACAATTTCCTATGTAACTCATTTTTTTCCTGCTATGTCTTGCTTAGATGTTTTAACAAATCTTTTTTATATGTATGTATTTTTAATGTGCTTTGGTATCAGGGTTTTTTTTTTTAGGTATGCTAAGTCCAGTTGTAATGCATACAGAATTAATTCCTCTAAGGCTATTTGTGTGATCTTCTGAAAGAAACCTTACTGGTCTGACACATTGAATTCTGATTGATTTCTATAGAAAGTTACTCTGTCTTCTTGAATGGTAACACTTGATCTATCAACTGCTTTTTCATACTTTTAAAAGGCTTTTTCTTTTACTGCTTTTTTGGCCTTTCTATTAATGGTCCATGAGACAGAATTAGTAAATCTGTCACTAAGAACATCAATTGCCATGTGAGCAAAACACTGATTTGATATGGGATCTCTTTGGTGGAGTTTCCATGAGGTATGGGGATTGTATACAAGTGTATTCTCTAAAGAAATAAAGTGGTTTTGCCAAAGCAAGAGAACAACACCAGATTCTTCTTTCTTAGTATTTTAGCTTTTGGCCTCTCCATGCCACTATTTCCTCTTTTTTAAATGATCTAAAAAGTTGGGAAAAGAATGGAGAACAGGCTTTTTCTTTTTTATAGCTGCAGAATGGCTGAAATCTAGGTGCTTTTTAGGGACTTATTTTTATTTTGGGCTTTTTTTGCTGCTTTTTCTACATGGAAAAAATACAGGTCTGGTCTGTCCTGGAGAACCAAGAAAACTTATTAAAAATGCCAGCTGGAAAGTTGCTCTTTTGTGAACTTCAACTGAACTTTTGGACGATACAGAAGCCTGTATTAAAGAATGAACTTCTGTCTTGTTTTCCTTTTTACATTAAGTAGTCCACAGGTCCCAAGACCTCTTTCCCTTTCTGTTACCTCCTCCCAAGCTTAATCTAATACAATGTGATTTCCATAGCATCTTGCAGTTTCTGGAGTTTTTAATGTGTGGGTTTGGTCTGAGGATTTTTTTTTCCTCATAGCATGATATCTTGATCATTCTACATGGGCTTTTTGTTTGTTTTTTACTCTAATTAAACACAAGGGTCTTCTTATAATGTTACATAAACCTTGTCACTAAGTATTACTAGGTAGATAAAGCTGTAAATACTTTGCTTTTTAAAACAACAGCAAAAGAAGAAAGAGTGATAATATTACATGTCTTTTTTCCAGCACTGAGACCTTGGATGTGTTCGCCCATGAAGATGCAGTGTATGGCCTTTCAGTGAGCCCAGTAAATGACAACATCTTTGCCAGTTCATCAGATGATGGCCGGGTTCTTATTTGGGACATCCGAGAGTCTTCCCATGGAGGTGAGATCTCTAGATGGAAAAGATCATTGATTTAGGAAGAATTTGGGCAAGGGAGGGACTGGAAAAGTCACGTTTATCTGGGACAATTGAGACAGGGAGTGTTAGAGAAGGGTGAAAGTGAGGCATAATTCTTGTGGCCGGTGATAGGCAAGCCCTGGTCTTTACAGTTCAATATTACTGTCTTAAATGACTTCATAAAGTACCAGCATATAGTGCAGGCTACCATAGACCTTGGTATGAATAGGTTTTAACTTGAGTAAAGAAGCAGTGGAGGACATGTTTCTTCAATTAAAACATCTTGCTAAACTTGAAATAAATTAGGAATGTGGACTTTTTTTTGGTTTTGTCTATAGCCTGGGATAAAAAAGTTTTGGATGTTCAGAAAGCTGTTATTTTGATTTGAATAGTTTTCCAAAGCTATTTATATACCTCCCTGTAACACTGAGAATTGTTCTTATGCATAATGTTTTCTGGTTGTATGGAAACTTAGAGCCCTTATGTGATAACAGGGAAGTTGAATTATTACTTCAATCTTTTGTTTTCTAAAACCGAACTGAATACTGTTGATTTATGTAACAAACCTGCAGCTTCTCAAAACACTGCAATCTGTGTTTTTACAGCTGCAGTTTTAAAGCTGAAGAATCTCGGTTTAGAACATAATTTGGAGAGGAATACTTCAGTAATTTAATTTTAGTATACGAATACTTAAGTAATACTTCAGTAAATGAAGTTGTGCGTTTACCCCATCCTAAAGAACACAAAGCTGAGAATTTAAAACTGAGCAATCTGCAGGAGTACAGAATCTGGTTCCCTTCCTTCCTAGCTAAAATAAACTTTCATCTTTTTTTGTAAGCTGATTAAATGCAATTGCCTCAACTCATATTTTCTACTGGTCTTACAGGAAAGTTGTTTATGGCACTGAAATCCAGCTTATGTATTTTGTGGCAATTTGTACACTGTTGTTGTTGGGTCAAAGTTGCTGTTTAACTGAATTAGCTTTTTCCATACCTAGTGAATTTGATAACTTTCTAGACTGCCATTCTGTTCCTTTTTGACTAGGAAATGAAAGCTGAAACGACATACTTTATAGTCTCATAGGAGTCTTTTAGAGCCATTAGTATCATGAGGGCTTTATTGAATGTGAGTAACCAGAATTAGGTCTTGATAAGCCCCACCAGGATACTCAGAGTAGTTTGCTTATTGATGCCCTCCCTACCCCAGGCATATTGCCTTTGTATAAATAAAAATTAAACATACTAGCACTGCATTCAATTTTTGGTATTCTGATTCTTACTGTGAATTCTGATTTTCTTGTGCAATTGTGATACCCTTTCTCTCTTTCCCATCTGGTAATTTTATTAAAACACTCTGAAAAGCAATGCACACACTCAGTATATGTATATCACAGACTTTAATACGAATACTTATAATGTCTCTTCTCTGTCTTTGAGGAACTCATTAATAACCTCCCTCTTGCTCAAAAGTCCCTTACTAGCACAGTGAACTGTTGTCTTCCCTTCAGCCAGTTTCATACCCCGTGCAACTCCCTTTGCTAATCCCAACTGCCTGTAGCTAAGCTTTATACTACACCACATGTGAATTTAGTCCTCATTAGATCTACCACTTTTCCCCTGTATAAAAAGTGAGTTACTTTATCAAAGAAAGATCAAATTAGTCTGATGTGACTAATTTACCTTTGGTAAATCCAAGTGTCACTTCATCCCTATTTTTCTGTTTTCATAATACCCAAGTGATGAGACCAGACACCGAATACAGCTTAAAAATTAGAAATGGTGAAATGCTCCTTTATTGTCTTCTCCTGAACTCTACACCATAAAGATCTGTCTCCTAACAGAGACAGATCTGTTGCTGACAGCGAGTGTCAACAGTCGGTGGGACTGGATGCTTAAATGCATCTGTATGAAGCTGCTCAGTATTGTAAGCTAATGTCCAATCTGATCTGAGTTTCTGAAATTGTATGAAATGAGGTTTGTCCTTCTTTGTTGTAGTTAAACCTTGCTACTGCTTTTACTGTTGCTGAGACTTTGAATGAGAAGGCTTCACCAGTGAAAATGGAATGAAGAAGTATTGGCTGTGGTACAATTGGGGCTTTTTTGGAGTAGTGTCTTAGGTTCTCTGAATTTTAAATAAGGGGCTTTTGCGTGCTTATGCAGGAGTCCTGAGTCAGCATTTATATGTGAGCTCTGCCAATGTTTACTACAATATAATGCTTGTTACTGGGGTAATCCCCTTGTCTGCAATGGTATTGTCACGGGAATAGGCGCTATGCCTGCCAGTGTTAAGTATAGTTAGTTACCCTGAGCAGCCAGCTCATTAAAATCTTGCAAATAACCTCCTAGTTTAAAAAGTGCATTAAAAGAAGCTGGAAAAGCTTCTTTTAATTCATTCCCCTTCTGTTTCTCCCTGTCTTTCACTGCTGAGTGATTTATGCAGTAATTTTTATAACCCCACTTTTAATTTTTGTTAGAGATGGTGTTGAGCTTCTCCCTTGAAAAACATTTTCATACTCCAGTGTATAAGAGCTAAACTTGTGAATGAGCATAAAGAACAATAAAAAAGTAACCCCCCTACTTTTCATTAAAGTGACTTAGTGCCTCATTAGTTTAGCTCCTGTAATCTCTCTTTAATTTGACAGGCTGAAAGACAACTTTCGATATCTTAGAAGAAAACTGTGGTACCAGGCCAGGCTATTTATAATAAAGGGATGAAGGAAAACACCAGTAATTAGTGACAATTATTTGACTAAACAAATGTACACAAATTAAAAGTTTATTTTAAAAAACAACTCCTTTATTTGGCAATCTGATGTTGTCTCTCCACCCAGCTAATGCAGGCCATTGCTTCTCAGTGGGGGCTGCCATTTTAATAACACAGTCTTTTATGTCCCAGCAGGGATCTGATTTGATAATGCAAATGTAGAAGGTCAGTTTTGGTGTTAAACCTTATTTGGAGCTGCCGGCAGACCAGCAGCAATCTCTAAAGCCTTGGGGCAGGCTGGCAGAACAAAAGTTGGCTCCTGTTCTTCCCTTTACCTCTGCCTGCTATGACAATTAATAGCACCAGGGAGCTTCAGCCATGGTCAGACCTTTGTTTTGATCACTGCTAAATGAAGACTAAAAAGAAAGTCCCTGTGTCAAAAAGCTTGTAAATAGAGCATAAGAGGAAGATACAGATGGGGCAGGAGAAGTAAACGTTCATTCTGTCTCGGTTGATGGGCAGTAGTTTCAGAAGGTATTGGGAATTTGGGAGGGTTGTCTGTTTAACCATGTTTTAGATGTCTTAATGAGAGATACGAGGAAAGAAAATGAAGTACCTTTGGAGGTGCTTGTGGGGCTCAATGTGCCTGCACACAGTGGCTCAAATAAGGGCAGTAAGAGAGTTTCCCAAGCATGTGAGCAACACAGTGGTTGCATCAAAACAAACAGTGAATGGAAAAGTCTGGCATAATCCCTGGCTCAAAATAGGCATTGATTCCTGTTTCTTAGTTGAGTGAAAGAGTGGCAGCATGCCACAAAAGATACACACAACAAAGAGAATTAGACTGTGCCTAAAGCCATAAAGCTAGCAGAAATATACAGAGAAGGATGACAGAGTCAAGGCTTTTTCCTTGGAGGAAGCATTTTGACGGGATGAATAGGGCAGAGTAGCAGGCCAAACACAGTCTTGTTACACTAATCAAGATGAAAGGGAGAGAGTCTGGATGAGCATGTGTTTAACTCTGTGTGTGAACAGCAAAATTTTTATGCAAGAAAAATCTCGTCTACTTGTACAGCTGCTTGTACAGCACTTAAGAGGTGGCAGGCCTTTTTTCCTCAGGGTTGGCAGCTTGCTTTGAGCTGAGTTCCATACAAACTTATTTCACTTTTTGTAGTATTATTCTCCCATATAAGCAATTGCTGCTACATTTACAGTTTGGGTGGTCATCAATAGCTGTGGAAGCTTCCAGGTATTTATTGCTAGGCAACTTTCAGAAGCGTCCCCCCCACCGCCGTGTGTAGTCCTTGTTAGAAGACCATTTGGTCATGAACCTTAAGAAGATTCAAATACTTGATCTTTAAGTGGCTAGTTTTAAACTCTGATAACCTTCCATAAGCAAAATGGCGTCTTGAAATCCAATGTGTCCTTTCCCATATTTAGACAAAGTTAATGTACACGTGGGTGGATTTTAAAACCTCAGTTTTTATATTGCTTTGGATGTGTCAGCTTGAGAAATGGTTTGAACATGTCTCCATATCTTCAGATCTCGTTATGCTGTTTCCATATTAAGCTGCCAAACTCATTGCATTGAACAGTTGTATGCATTGTTTGTTCTTATGTCTGAAACATCAACTTTTTCAACAGAGCCCTTCTGCCTGGCACACTACCCATCAGCCTTTCACAGTGTGATGTTTAATCCAGTAGAACCCAGATTACTGGCTACTGCCAACTCTAAGGAAGGTGTGGGACTCTGGGATATTCGTAAACCTCAGAGGTAAGATCTGGCTGTCCTTGTCTTATGCTGTGCTATTTCTTTCCCTTGAGGGGTGATGGCATGCCACTCTCTCTCTTTTTTTTTTTTTTTTTTTTTTTAAGTCAGAACATACGATGGCAAGAAAAGATGCAGAACAAAGTTAACAGCAATGTTAGTAATGCTGAATTAAGTTATTTTGCATAATTAACATTCTTATTCGTATGTACGATCTAATTTGATTTAAAATGGGGCTAGATCTTCAATGTTAAGGTAAGTGGTTTTTTGGAAGCCTTCCTGGCCTCACCACTGCAGATTAACTCGGGTTGTTGTGTCAAGTTCGCATCATTATATTTAGCATGGACTTGCTAATACTGGAAGAAGCCATGGTGGACACTGCCTGGTTTACAGGTTTTTTTTTCTACCCAGCTCAGTTTTCAGTGGCTGACTAGAGGTTGTGGTGAAGGCAGCTTTTTACTCAATGCTTAAGAGTTTTATAGGACTTCCTGGACACCTGCATAATCAGTTTGGCTGCATAATGTCCTTCCAGATTTGCACAGGATTTTAAACAAAGTAAGAGAGTAAGTTTGCAGTATGAAGTGTGGTTAGACTGTGTTCTGAAGTGGACATATGCAATGTCTGATACCAGAGTTTCACATGCATGAGAGATTAAGCGTCTGTTGAAGTCCTTTTCAATCTTTCAGATTTTGAAAGTAATTTCCTTTTTTTATCATAATAATCAGAAATAAAAAATTGAGCACCTCAAGTAAATGTTTTCCTTTTTAGGGGGGAAACGTGTACATGTTTCCAGTTACAAGTGTAAGCATAGAAAGGAAAATTTCAAAAAAGTGAAAAGAGGGGAAACCAGGTGGTACTTGTTTTACAGTGCAGTAGCCTCAGCTATTTAAAATCTTCCGTAGCATACACTTGACTCTCCCCTTATTGGTGAATTTCTTGAAATATCTAGAAGTGCATATCACTAAAAATTCTTGGGTTTGTAATGTACAGAGAGGAAAAGCAATCTCAAATGAAGTTAATTAAAACTGGCTTAAAAAAAATTCTAAAATGCTTAGACATCCATGACAATAGCAGCCAAATTATGGTTTCAGGAGGGTTTATTATTCTTAAATTGTAAACATTAATTGTTTGAATTGACTTTTATTTTTAAGCTGGAATCAGAATTTGCATTCTGATGCTGGTGGCTCTAGAACTCGCTCACATTTGTGAAGTTTGCCAGAGCCCTTGTTGGCAGCTGTTGTACAGTCTGCTATTAAATTTAGGTTTGATAAAATTTAACTGGAAGGGAGTTAGGAAGTTGTCTAAGCTATCTTCTCTTACCTTGTCAAACTCTTTATGTTTAGGTCTTGGTAAGTAACTTTCTAACATCAAACTAACTTCAGCATTTACTGGATAGAGGGAGAGAAATAGGGGGTTATTTTGCTCTTACAAAACATGTTTCCTGTTTTTTTTGCCATAAAATTTCTGTCATTTTAACTTCAGTTCATGCCTGTTTTTTCCTTGTGAACTCATATGGACAAAGTTGGCTTCCTCTTGCCAAACCAGCTGTCCTCATACTGGTTTTGCAGGATTCTTTGTTTTTCAGCTTCTACCTCAATTTTGTGATTTAAGAACTTGCACAGGTTGAGTTGGTCTTGTTTTTGAAAGGGAGTTACACCAAAACATTTCTCTCTTCAGACATTTATTCTCAGAGTGTGAATGTAAAAGGAATGATGTTGGTAGAGTGGTGTAGCTTATATCAGTAGAAATTCTATATGGATGCAAAATTTAGATGAAGTCTTTCACTTCAGTAGCAAAGTGAAATGGGGTCACCCCTGGAAAGGTTGTACAAGGCTAACAGGAATAGAGAGAGGAAGTAAGTATCACTAAGGATACAAGCGTTGACCCTGATAAATGCAGGAGCAGATTACTTGAGTAAGGAATTCTCCTCTTACAAATTTTAACAGCTGCTTTCTAATAGCAGAAATAGCACCTTTTTCTTATTTTTAGCTATTCTCATTAAGATTTTGATCTCCAAAAGTTTCTCAGCTTATATATGAAAGTGTTGATAAGCTATTGCTTGGGGTGGTAGCAGCTATCAGGTCATGGAAACCCAGAAGTTCTCCAGTCTAGGTGCTATCCTGCCTTCTTTGTCAGTCTTAATGACAAGGCAAAGTGCTTGCTGTGAGCTTGTTGGGGGTTACTGTGTGTGTATGGGATAATAGTCTGTGCTCACACATTTTTAGCTGTATTGTGGCATTATTCTTTCTAATGCCAAATATAACTATAACAGAATTTAATTGGTAATGTTTCTTGGCAAGTAATTTGTATTTCTCCAGGTTTAGCACCAGCGTGAAAGACTTAATAACCTTTGAGAAATCTGAATTCTACAGTCTTTTCTTGAATGATGGAAGGGGAGGGGAAAGGGTACCTTATGTTATAACCTCTGGGTGGTCTTGAAGGCCTTGCATAAATTAAATTGGTGGAAGCTTGTACACATGCATCTGATGGACAAGAGCTACCCTTTTCTGGTCCTAATGTGATCAAAGTAAATCTATCCAATTAAAAAGCTAAAGGGTGATGGTTAAACATCATACCTTGCAACTACAGTGCTGAAATTCTGAGGTCGATAGGCCACACCCCTTTTTCCATGCATAGGGGAATGTGCAACACCCTTATTGTACAGCTGAACATACAGCGCGCATACCACGCAGCTGTTCCCTTAAGCACGGAATTTAAAGCATTTGCACCTACTAGGTGTGATGCATTGTATAAAATAGGCACATGCTTCCTGCCTGTAGCCTATGCCTCCCAGAGGACTCAGAAACAGGAAAGTGAATAGTAAGAGGCAGGCTGCTCCTCACAGAATAAATGCTGTTGACTGATATTTAGAGCCTCAGACTTGGGCTGAGCAAGCTGTAACTTAAATGAATGCAGGTGATAATGAATCTTAAATGAATGTAGGATGCAGGTGACATGTAAATTAATGCAGCATGCAGCTGTAGCATAAACGAATGCAGGATGCAGGTGACAGCCATTGGCTTTCCTCCTTTGCTTGATCAGAGATGTGCCCAAAACATGGTGAGAAGGGTACACTTGGCTGAGGGAAAGAAAATGGCCTAAAGCACTCTGCTGCCACTGTGGTTTGTTCCCAGGAAACTCTCGGGGAAGAGGACTCTGAAGAGTGAGCTGTGTCCTGCTAGTGGGCTGCCAAAGCTGGAGTCCCTCATATTCAAATAAATTAGACTGGATTTTTAGTCTTTGTTAAAGTAACAGAGCATTTGCCAAAACTCCCACCAGTCTCTGCAGATCTAGTTTGCTAATCTAGAAGTATGGAACTTGATTTTTAACATATTTGGGGCCAATTCACTTTGTCTTATGAGGAAACAATTTTATTAATTTGTAGATCTGTTAAGATATAATCCTCACTCCAGTGAGGAGGTGGAAGCCAGAATTTAGGTTTTCATCTGTGCGTTTTAGTTTTCTACAGTCTCTTCTGGGGAAAATACACTGTGAACTTAATTATCATGAAAAAAAAGTTATTTGTTAAGGATGAAGTAATCCACATAATGCTGTAAGTATTTGTGTTAGACTTTACATAGAACTGAAGTTGGTATGTGAGGGAGTTTGTGTATTTTTTCCATATTCTTATTAATAATAAAGTACAAAGTGTAGTTTCGAGTAAGATGTATGCCAAAAGCATTTTGACTGATGAATTTTTCAGGCAGAATGGGTTAAACAGCCCTGAAGTTCTCCATAATCTAGGGATAAACAGGAAGCTGCCTGTGTAACTTGCATGCCAGAACACTAGCACAGCAAAGAAGGGCTACTGCATCAGCTGCTTTTCTCATTGTCAAAAAAGTCTGCTAATGGTGGAAATCCTTGCTTCGCTACAGGTTTGTAGCTCTCTTTTACACTGTCATCAGTATCCAAGAAAATGTAACACTGCCTGAGGTGTAGGAAGGATGAGGGAATAGAGACATTTGGGGGACGTGATGTGGAAGTATTAACTTGCTGGGATTGTTGAATAACACAACATATAACTAGGATCTGTCTATTCCTTCCCTAGCCTACCTTTTTATTTCCATTGCTGTGCACGAAGTTCACTTGTGAAAGACTTTATTTTATGCCACAAGCTGTCAAGGGAAATTCCTCCTTTCCTTCAGTATCGATGTAATCCTTCATAATACTGTGGCCATTGTGGGAGTTTTTCAGTCCTATCATTCCACCTGTGGTGCTAGCAGACATTACTAGATCAGGTAAACTTTAGCTGTTTTGTCACGATGTGGGGTAGTGGGGTTTTGATTAGGGGTTGAACTGGGTAGAAAGAAGCGGAAGAAGTATAGATACTTTTAGATGTTTGCTGTGGATTGCCAAAATAGTAACTTCCAGTGGGTTAAGAAGGACTGCAGCACTCCTCCAATACGGGAAAGGTGAAATGGTTATATGTAGTTAATAATTTGCTGCTAGTATAACACTTCTTGTAAAACTCATTTACTCCAACTACTGTCCTGTTCTCTGTCAGTTCTCATGTGGAAGCAGAGTTAAACTGATCCAGCCACTACTTAGTTTGCCTCATAACTGGAGACTGTTCTGGGGAATCCTGTTACTGCTCTCTTGCAAAATCCAGAAAGTAAATGAAAAGCCTGGAATTCCAAAGACTGGCTGTTTGTGGCCAATAGCAGTACTGTAGCTAGCAATACCTTCACGTAACGTGTTATGACCAACAGCACTGGTGTGGTAATACTCTTCACAGATATAGGTGAGGTTTGATAAACTTACAGGATTCAGCTGGCCTTTACTCTTTTGAAGGGATCAGGCTTAATGCTGAATTTCTGCTTTTAATCAGCAGAGGCTCCTCAGGTGAGGTATAGTTTCTCTTTAACTTTGTTCAGCTTGATGGTGCACTGTCAGAAAAGAGGTGATTTGCTGTTAATTTCTAAACCTGTATGGCAGTCAGTAGATTATGGCTAACTGTGCAGTTTTAAACTAATAGCTCTAAATTTTCAAAGTCTTGAATGGAGTAGTAATATCCTAGTAGGTTAGAGAATTCAGATATAGATTCCACTGCTTGTCAGAATCAAAAGAGCTGCATCTACTTATTTATCCAGAAAATCTGAGCATTTTTACACCAGAGTATTTTTCTCCAAAATACCTCGCTCTTCTCCAATTGGGTTATAGGAGAATTTGTCATCTAGCTTGCTGTTACATGCCTTCAGCCAGGAGAGTTGGTTTTATCTGCTTCTTTAGTCAGGCAACACTAAACACCTCTACAAACTAAAAATAAAATATTTTTAGGGTTAGGAAAATAGTCCTGATTATGAGTAGATTTGATTCATATACTGTGAAATTGGTTAACTTTCTGATGGGAAGCTGGGAGTGCTTTATGCTTGGCTACTACACTGAAGAAAGTAATTGAAAAGCCAGCATTTCTTGGCATGCATGGGGAAATTTAGAGACAGTTGCACAGCTCTGAATTGTGAAAAGTTTAGCTCACTTCAAATAATCGTAATTTGATTAGTCTTGCTGACTGAGTCAGGATACAGAGGCGGATTCATTTTGCTTTTTCCCAAAGTCCCTTCACAGCTTGATATCTCTTCTGTCTCAGATCTAGTGCAGCAATTGAGATTCCCCCCCTTCTTCCCCAGTATACTAATAAGATCTGAATGTGGTGGGTTGGCTCCTCAAAAATAGCATATGAAGCACTGTTAAAATAGAACTAATATAAGTCCAGCATGATGACAAGTTGGCTAGTGATTCTGGAAATCTTATTTTTCTATTTTTAGAACGTGTGAGTATTGCCATTCTTTCAGGTGGACATTAAACTGAAACCAACTGTGTTTCTTTTTTAAAAACAGTGTGTTGAAAAGCTTGAATGTGGTCTTGATTAATGAGGCTGTTGTAAGGCACTCACACCACTAGATGGGGTCTGGAAGCTGTGCCTTTTAAGAAAATAAAAAAAGGCAAGTCAGTGCATCTTAAACTATTTACAATAAAACATGTATTGCAAATATGTATTGTTACAGAATTGCTGGGGGCAACTCAGCAAGTCAGTTTACATATATATTTCAAGCAACAACTATGTAACTCTATCTATTTTTTGGTACTCATGTTCTCCCTTCTTCCCCTTTTCCATGCAGCCCCGTGCCCATCTCCTTCTTTTTACTGGAATCAAAAGGCTGCTTTTTTCCCTAAGAAAATATGGTAATTATCCCCTTAATTCTTTCTTTTCCTATGTTGTGTTCCCCCCCCCCCCCCCCCCCCATCAACTAATCTAGAAGTTTTTGAGATCAAAATTATTATTGGCCTGTCCTATTAATGACCATCACATACTTTTAAACTGGTTTTCATACTACAAAAAGGCTGTTACAGAAGTGTTTTCTGCTTGTGATGGGAGTGTTGAGCCTGTGCTTTTTACAGAGTGGGATCCATTTGTGTGTCCAGTTCAAGGGTTAAAATGCTGAGTCCTGTGTCACTGTCAGAAATACGTATCTTGGGCCATTTTTGTGAGCTTGGAAGGGCTTGTCTAAAAGCTTCCAGGCCCTCATTCCTGCTATGTCCATTGCACTAATTCTGTGGTTGACCTGGTTTTTGAGCCGACTCATCATTATGAGAAGTTAGAAAATCAACTTGGAAAAGCTTTGTAGCTTTCTTATGGCCTAGCAAGATGAACTAGGTTCAGGGTGGGCCCAGTGAATAGCATAGATGATGGATAAGAGAAAGGGAGGCCTGTAAGGCTGAGAACAGGAGTTAAGAAGGAAGCAAGACCTTCCTCATTTGGGGAGCAGTGAACTATCGGGTATGTTCAGCTGTTCATGGCATTACTGTTTTACTTGCTTCAGTTTCTTTTGCTACACTAACCTTCCCCTTTTTTGTCTCATCAGCATGTTCCTTTACAAGCATTGCTGGTGGCTTTTTACAAAGTAGAAGAGGTGAAACTGACCAAAGTTGGGGGTGATTTACCTTCCAAGGCTGCCTGTTTCATGAGAATAAACAATAAGCAGAGTGTGTTTCTGCTTGACACTTGACTTTTTATGTTCCTGCAGTACAACAAACTGTTCCAGGACACTGGTCTTGTGTTGAGTTCTGGGAACACTTTTGTTCCCAGAACTCAAGTGCTGGATTCAAGCTCTGAGTGAAGTAGAAATGCTTATATGTGATAGACCTTTTTTAAGATTCTTCTGAAAGTTAGGAGGCCTGTGCTGTCTGTGTAGTTACAAGTCAACGTACTCAAAAAGTCCAATGATTAGTTAAAAAAATCCTTGACCACCAGGGCAAACCTGGTATCCCTTGGTGACTGTAAACCTTACGGCATATTTTAAAAGCTAACTTGATCATACAAGTCATAATAAGCTCAAGTTAAAGGAGCGTCAGTTTCAGTGTTTTCCATCAACGCTTTATAGACAAAGCCAAACAGGAACATTAATTCAGCTTTGATTTCTTTCTTTGTCTTGGCTGAGGAGTAACTGCAGTTCAGAGCCTTTTTAAGCAAACTTTTTTAGCTCACATTAAATGAATATTTGTGTCTCAAAAACACCAATCAAGAAGGCTCTCTTAATGGACTTCAAACTAATATCAAATTTGCCTCCTGCACTGAGAATTCAGAGGAAACAAACTCACAAGCTGTGCATGAAGAATACCTGTTGTTAGAAATCAGTGAATCACCTAGTGATTAGGTCAGTAAGCAAAATATAGAGATGGAAATTTCTTCTCTGTAATAGACTAACTAGATTCAGGGGGATCTTGAGGAAGGGCTGCTCTTAGCATGTTTATGAATGTCGGGGTATGTTGATCTTGCCTGTGTGTGGAGGACTTTGAAGGATGTGGCTGTACTGTGCTGCTGGTCTCCAGCTGACAGTGTGTCCTTTAAAGTCTTTGTCTTGAACAGAGTGTTTTCTGCCAAGTGCTAATTACTAGGTGTTCAGCTTAGTCGTTGTGCTGCAAGAAAACACAATTCAACTCTTAAAACAATGTACTGAATGCATAACTTCTGGTCAAAATCTATTGGAAATCATGGGTACTCAGTACTTCTGAAAATCCAGTTCTTGGCTCCTGATTGCTTTGCCTTATAGTTTCACTTGTTTCATTTAGTTCACAGCCTTTTAAAGACCTGAGGAGTATTACCTTCTTGTTTCTGGATCAGTGTAATGGTCTCTGATGGCAAGAGGAAAACACTGTATGTACTACATGACTTCTTTCTGTAGAGGGGTGTGGAATATCTCTGTACTCATGATAATCTAAGGACGTAGAAGTCTTGCAGGTGGTTTATGTTAGAATGCTACACTGATGTGTAGTTGGAAAAGCTAGGTTTCAGGTTCACAAGTCCTTTGTCAGTTTTGAAATAGAAGTGGTAGCTGCCAGAACTACAGGCAGTTTGAGAACAGTTCAGAGTTTAGTTAGATGCATGTCAAATAGACCATCTTTGCAAGAGAGGGCTAAGTATTACCTCTGAATACAGTCATGGTTTATTATTTTGGGGGTTTTTTTGTTGATGCGTGGGAGTGCAAGGGAAAGGGAGATGATGAGTATTTGCAGCTCTGTCTGTACCACAGGTGATATTTATAGCCTGTTGCATAGAGAGGACTTTAGAAAACCTGTGTGGTGATGCGGAAGGTATTCTAAGGTCATAAAACCAGCATTGTAACTGAGTCCAAGTCCATAGATTTAGGTCTCTAGTGGCTGCCAATTTTAGTTTCCAGGCTCATACCTTGGAGGTATTTGATCCTTAAAGATCATACCAGAAGAACAGAGATAGCAGTTATTTTCTGAGAAATGCTCATGCGCATCCTGAGTTTTATCCTTTCTTGCTTACGTTCCTGAGCTCACTCTAAAAAGTAGCTGTTGCCTGGTTTTACCTGTGTGTTACCAAGATGTCTGGTATGTTGGCTGAAATACTGACCTTCTGGAAGTGCAAGTACAGGACCCAGTATTGTTGATGATTGTGTTGCAGGGGATATTAATCTGGGGGGTAACCACAGGGTTTGCTTCTGACAATGAGTTTAGTGAGGTTCAGGGCTAGAATTGGTGCATTGGGAATTTTCTCAAAGTAGCATCTTTGGCTGTAATTATTTTTTCCTTACAGGTTTTTAATAAGATGTTACATGATGGCTACAGGAGTGGGATGGCAGGAATAGTATGTGGAGATTTAAGGTTTTTCTTCGACTGTTTTGCATTTTGATTCTGTATGTAAAGGAAAGAAGCTTGTGATTCTAATCACTTTTAATGCATGTGCTTTGGGATTGCCAAAGCCCCTGCAGATGGATGAGTCCTCTACATCATTGAATTGGCAACTACCTGTTTAAATTATTTCAGTGCAACAGAAGTGTGGTGCATGTTTCTGTTTGGAGACGTTTGTCAGTCCTGCTCTGAGCAGAGCACTGTATTAATGATTGCAGGAAAAATGTGTGTATCTTGGCAACCACTTTTTCATTGTCAAGCTTAGCAGTTCATTTCTTTCCCTTCCAAGTTGAACCATTTGTTGTGAATGTTGACTAACTTTATGCTGCTTAAAGTAATTAATTTACCTAGGTTACCGTATAACAAATTTTAAGTGCTATTTAGACATTCACCAGCATGGGTCAACCACACCATCTCAAATAGTTCAAATAACTATTTAGTTCAAATAACTATTTGTCTTCTCTCGCAGTTCAGGAAATACAACTCATCCCACACGTGTACCATACTCATCTATTTTGCTTCTGTGCTACTGAGGCAGCTCAACTGATCTGTGTCTCAGCCTAGAATTTGAAGCTCTCCTGACCATGTCCAACTTGGCATATTTGCCCCAAATAACACAGAAGCTAAACTTAGATTCCCCCCCCCCCCCCCCCATTTGTTTTCCATTATTTTTTAGAAGTTCCTTTTAAGTGAGCTGATTGTTGCTTAAGTTCATGGGGATTGAATTATTCTTTTCTGGAAATCTTTGGGATGTGTTGAAGGAACTTTTGAATGGTAATGGCATCTGGGGGAGTGGTATTTTTGGGATGTTTTTTGGCTTTGTTTTCCCCATTGTAATCATAAATAAATCTCCAAACTGTTTGCCACAGGTTTAGCCAAAATCAAATGACTTCTTTAGTGTTAGAAACATCTAAGGTAGTCTCCTCTGCCTTTCTACTGGAGGCCACTGAAGAAAAAAAGGAGTACTTGCGAATAAGCCTTTTTGACTTTGGGCAAAGAGAGATGGTGACAATCATTAAGGCTTTAGTCATGCTGATGACTTAAGTGGTATTTCTGCTGGGAAGAGCACTTTCCTGCATATGGACTCCTTTTTTTTATGGTTGCCACTTTCAGCCAGGTGATGCTTTTTTTTCTTTTTTTCTTTCTTTTCTTTTTCCCTTTTAAAGGCAAAGTGCTGCACTAAAGTTGCAAAATATGTAAATCAGTGAATTTATTGCTAGATATCTTTTACTCTGAAGCAAGTGATCTTTTCTGTTGCTGGTGTGACCACCAACTAATAGGTAGTCTAGAAATACTTAAGTGTGCAAGTCTGCCGGAATACTGCCTGGTATTCAAGTGCGTGAAGCAGGTACTGTAGTCTTCTTTTTCCCACCTTCATGTCGTGTCCGTATTGTGGAATTAACTAGGACAGTACTGTAGGAAGGGCCCTCTCGCTTAGCTTCTGGTTTAGATGTACACATTCCTCATCTCACTTGCAGTCCTGCTTTGTGCTTGACCTTGTCAGCCCCTCTTGGGATAGAGCGTTTAGCTTAGCTTTTTCTATGGCTGGCATCCTTCAGGTAGCGGAGCGTATTCAGGTTAGACCACTGATGTGCAAACTGAAGGTCTTTGAAGTTTTTTTCAATGACAGAATGAAAGATTTTTGACTTTCCTCTAGCATCCCCAGATTTCTTGATCAGACACACAACTGAGTTTTGTAGTACTGCGGTTCAAATTGTATAATAAAAATGTGTATTTTTAGTAGTTCAGCTTTTAATTCTTTATTGTTCTCAGATAGGGCTATGGTGACTCTTCTTCTGTTCAGCTTTTCCTGTCTTGATTTAGTAGTTTTCTCAAACCTTCATTAATTAATATCCATTGCAGATAGTTACCCATCCATCATATGCATGGGGATTTTCTGATTTGAAGATTAAACTTTCACACCTATCAGCGTCCCCACACTAGCCCTGGTTTGGTTCTGGCCAGGCACTTTAAGCTAGGTACTCTCCCTTTGCTCTGTGGCATCCAGCTTGCTCCCAGAAGCAGTGGTGGTATTCAGGTTTATAATTTTCAAGAATATAAGTAGCTTCATGCAGTAAACAAGAAGTCAGGAAACCTGGTTTTGTTTCACAGTGTTGGGTAGGTCTGTTGATTGACCTCTCTTGCCCTCGGTTTTTCCTGTATCAGGGAATGGGAATATGCCTACTTCAAAAGCCTCATGATGCTTAATCTTTTTGTTAGCTTTGAAATTCTCTAACACGCAGGTCTTTCTAAAGCAAGAATTTAAAGTGCAAAATATTGTCTATGCAATGCAAATTTAAAATGTGTAAAATAGTAATCTGTTGTTGAAAAGAAGCTCTGATTTAATGGGTTTTTGTAGCCTGCTTTCTTAAGGTAATAGGTCTCTGATCATATAAGCCTTGCCCTCATCAACTTTATGCCTCATTTCAATGAGGAGGGAATTAAAATGAGGAAAGGAATTAAAAGAGATACCATTCTTTTTGTTTAAAAAAAAGAAAATAACATTTAAAAAAAATTATTGGTGACTGAATACAAGGGAGAGATCCTCTTAGTACATTTACTGGGGGAACAGCTGAAATGTTAGTTCAGCCTTATTGTAAGACAAGGGAATTAGTCTATGAAACATCAGTCTATGGGAAACTGTGGTGGAGCCAACTTGATGAGACCAAAGTTGTGTGTGCGGTTGCATTCAATTAGCTTTACATGATAATTTCTATTCATCTTGTACCTATTAGAGGCAACAGCTTTACTGATTCAAGACTGGACTGTGCTTCTGCAGGAGCATCTTGAATCTTGCCACTTTTCCTGTCAAAAGAAAAGCCTGCTTTCTTGTTGCTGCTCTTTTCTTTAATTTCAGCTTTTGTAGCTTTGGTAAATTAAAAATTCATGCAGCTTTGCTAGAGAAAAGAAGTGGGGGGTGAGTGTATGTATATTATTGGATGAGAGAACAAATCTGTGGCTGATGTTACTCACTTTCCTAATGCAATACAAGAATCGCAGCACAGAAATATGTGTAGGAAAAAATGCTTTGTATGACTGCAGTATTGATATGTGATTGCTTTTGCATAGACACTAAGGTGTGAAAATGGATTTACTCTTCAGGAGGAATTACCAACATTTACACTGAGATTATTTTTCTGAGGTAACATTCTCTGGTATTTGTGTTCTTTGTGTTATACTGACTTCAGTGTGTGCTTCGTTTTGGAAACAGCTCCTCTTCCTTCATTTGGCCTAAAGGTCATCTTCCCATGCCATGTCTGGCTGTATTTGCATCTTCTCTGTCTGGTTATCTGACGGAACCTACTCCTTTGTGTTTTGCTGGCTTCAGCTGAGCAGTGTTCTCTCTCACAGTCTGTACTCCATCCTACAGGGTGCTATTTCTGAACAGGGTGAATAATGGACTCCGGCTGTAGAATTTAGGGATTAGAAAAGGAGGAAAATGATCAGGTGATTTAGCTAGCTTGCTTGTGGTTGTTGGACAGTTGCTCTTTACTTTGTATTCTCTACTTTCTTTTATTTTTTAATCTGGCTAAATGTTTTTTTTTCTTTTCCTGCAAAACTATTTTACTGTCTACTAGATCTCATTTATTGCTTACATTACAGTAACACCTAGGTGGTTCAAGCAGAGGGTGATAATAGGACACTCTTGTGCCTGCTGACTCTCAGATCTGTAGTGAGGGCAAGCCTAGGACAGTGAGAATGTTTGGGAACAGGTCTATAATAAGACCTAAACAAACCTGGGATAGAGCTGGAGGAGGATGTGCAACATTCAAACACATAGGGGATTTCTTTGTTTGTTGTCATTTGCTACTGCTTAATCACTGTAATGGCAGAGGTAAGCCTTAAGTGCTAACAGGATAAAAGTAATACAGATGAGGGGGAGAGTTCCGTATACTTTATGCCTCTGCTCTTGTCATCTTCCTCAAAATACTGAAATTCTGTAGGTTTTTTCATGTGAATGAAGGCAGAATAAGGGAGAACCTAATGCTTTCTGGAGAACTGCCTGAGATCACTGGTGAAGCAACATTAGCATTCAGAGATTCAATTAGATCATAAGGGCCAAACCATGCAAGCCTTTGCTGTTATGAGCTCTGGGTACATAAATCTGGTGATGTTTGACATTCTTAAGGCTCCAGATGCTGAAGTCAGTTATCAGATAAGAACCTCTCTTATTAAAAAAAATAATGAATTGTTGCCCTCCTGGTTTGGAGGGAAATGTGAAGCTTCTGTTCACCTTCGAGCTTGCCACACATGAAAGTTTATTAATGATGGGGGATTCCTTTTTATACTAATTTACATGTTCCTGACCCTAACAGCAAAGAGCAGAAGGAATGACACGTTCTTGAGCATGCAGAATCTTCATCCTAAATTCCCTACTTTTCCAGTCTTGGTGGATGTAGTTGATTTTACTTGTGTGTTCTTTTCGAAGGAAAGGAAAGGTGTTCAGTTTTGCTGACAATACACAGCCTTTATTTTCTTTGGTTATTCTTTGAAAGTCCAAACAAATACCCCCCACTTCCTGTTAAGGATTCTGGGGGATGTAGTTCTTGAAGAGACTTCTTGTAAAGGTAGTGAGATAATGAGAAATAGTGATGATAGAATTTAGAAAAATGAGTATGTTGCTGAGAAATAGTAAAATCCTGAGTATGGCTTGTGTACCTTTTTAATCTTAAGACACTGATGGACGTCCTTCACATTTGTTAACACTTCTGAATACATATAGAGAAGCTCCATGCACTTTGACATGACTTACCTGCTTTTCAAAGAAACTATCTTGAGATTTCTGAGAGACTTGTAATCTACTTTAAAAAAAAAAACCAAAGGTATGCATGTTAATTATCTTGTGCTTGCCTTTCTATTATTGGTTAATTTGGCTCTTTATAAGTGTTTGCTCCAGACTAAGTAAGAATTGTGTGTGTTTTTACACACACAGAATAAATTTCTTCCAAATAAAACCCCAGACCTTTCTGCAGTTTTCCAGGCCAAGATTCTGTTTGCCAAGTTTCATTCCAGTTCTTTTTGTACAGTTAGAAGTTCCTCAATTTTGTGGTTACAGAAATGCTGACAAACACAGTTGTATGCAATGGTGTGTATTAGTTACGAGCATTCAATTCATTTTTTCCTTTTAAGGTCATTCTTTCATTAAGTTAGTTTCACAGACTGCTGTTTATGATATCAACACTTTCTCCCTTCCTTCCTTCTCCGTCTTAAATGACACTCATTTCCCAAGGACAGTGTCTGTACTGCAGTTCATTGTCAGATTTGTAGCTTATCAAGAGAAGCTATTCAATGGTTTTATTTACTGGTTCTATTTAATGCTGTCATGCATGCTGCTTTTATTTTATTTCTACCAAGACACTGATCTTCTCTGAGTTTTAATGGCCACTGTCTGTTGCCAAGCTAACTTTTGAATAGCCTGGGTTAAGCTTATGTTACCACTCAGGCAGTCAACTTTTCAAAAAAGAATGAAACAACCCCTTTGTTTAGAAAAGGGGAGAGAGGAGGAGAGGAAAACGCTTGTTTCAGGTATAGACTTTTCCTGCAAATTCTGAGTGCAGTGAGACTACTTCTTCCCTCACCCCACTAGCTGCCAGTAGAAACGGATTTATTTACATTAGTGGTGCTACTCTTGGATTGAAAGCCTTCCATTGTTTGGCTGAGCTGGTATTTAGTTAACACTTGAGTGCTGCCTGTGTGCAGCATATCCAACTACGGAAATGACCATATTGCACATAACTGTCCATTCTTTCCCTCCTCAGCCTCCCTCCAGCTCCAGCGTGTGTGTTTGGGTTGTAATGTTCCATCTGTGGACTAAATATTTCTCTTAATCATACAAGATGACTTTTTTAAAAACTCAGAAGTGCGTGTGTCTCTATATTGCTTCCAGAGCTGGTTGGCAACGTCAGCATTCCATGGCTGGCTGGGTGAGCCAAATTTGGAAGCAGACTAAATCCCAGAGCAGTCTGGGTCTGGGTCTGCGTTCACAAAGATAATGCCTCTGGCAGAAAGGGCACCCATCTTGTTCAGAGGTGCCCTTTTAGGATTGTCTTCAGATTTCTTACTAGCTGTCATGGTCTGTGTCTTCAAGAGGAGAGTATTGCTTTTAGTCTGATGCATCAGTAAACTTTTTAGTAACTGCAAGAAGGTGTTGCCTCTGAAATTCCTTTGCTGGAGCATGCAGTAAGGAGCAGGCAGAAGTGGCAGTTCTAACATGAGCAACATATCCAAGCATGTCTACACTGCGCCACGTAATCCTGTGTGAAAAAATCCAAAAGTAGCACTGACTAAAGGTACAGGGCAGCACCATGATGCAAACGGGAAACTGGAGGTAGTCATTTGAACACTGAACATGCTTAAACACAGCTCTCCCCTTCCTCGTCCCTCCCCACCCCAAAAAAAGGAAAGAAAGCAAAAGCTCTGGTTCTGATTAGTTTGAAGATCTTTAGAGCTTCTTGATTCAGACATCTTCTTTAGTACTAATGAGTATTAGTACTGGTTTAATACTGTAAAAAGTAACATAACTTCCCCCACCTTCTTTCTTGGAGAAGGCTGAGTGCTTTTTTCCTGCAGTTTTGATGCAGATGGAATAGTCTAGAAGACATCTTGGGCAATTATTAGTTTTTTCCTAAAGCCAGCATGGTTGTTCTGTAATCAACTAAATTTTATAATGGAAAATACTGAAGTCTTGGTGTTACTCAGTTCTAAATACTGCTACCATGTGCGCTGCCTGCAATAGGAGGCAGAGGAGGAGAGATTTCTCAAACGCTTCATGTCTTCTATTTGTGAGCTAGGTTCCTAGCTTTTCCACCAAGATGGAGCCATGAGCTGTACTCCCTCCATACCTGCCCCCTGCCCGCCCCCCCCCCCCCCCCCCCCTAATTTCTGACCATATCTCTCAGACGCTCTCTTGTAGGAGTAGAGAAGGAGCAAATATTTCTCCTCTGTTTGGGTCAGGAAATGGATGTTCGGAGGCTTTTGGTGACAGTTTGTCTCTCTTCGTCCTCATCTAACTACCTGCTGCCTCTTTTCATAGCTTGTTAAAGAAAAACACTGTGCAGTTAATTTAACAAACCTTTTCAAAGAGGCAGAGAGAAAGCAAGCAGGACACAGCAGGGTGGGGAAAACAGAAACCTACTGTCTTGTGATTAGTGCAGCAAAATGCTGCACTTGGAGCTATAGAGTCTGATTTCTGGGGACAGAATTGAGGCAAGTGGGGAAAGTCATCAGCATGTCGCTCATATATGAATGGCAAATGGTTATTTTAGCATTTCTTTCTCAGCCAAACTTAGCCCACCTTCATTTTTATTAGTGTGGGGTTTTGGTTTGGGGGGTGGGGGGTTGGGTTGGTTTTTTTCCTTTTTCCTTTGAGCCAAATGTTCAAGCAGCTGCAGAACAAACTATTTCCATTACACGTGTGGCCAAATTGTGTGGAGTGAGGGTATGAGGTAGGCAAAGCTGTGGATCTTTTGAGGGATTTTAACCATGCAGCTCCTTAATTCTAGGCTTCTTGTGTGTGTATATGATCATGATTTCTGAAGTTCTAGCCTTTCTTATTTAATTTCTGAAGTAAAATATTCTTTTAGAGCGTTGTTACACTAAAGTTACTGAAACACAATACAGAATTCAACTCCAAGAGGTGCTTTCTTTGATAGCTTTGACTGCTATAGGAGCTTAAGGAAAACATCTGTAAGCAGAATGGAAGCTAGTTTAATATTACACTACTATTACTATAAAATATAATCTCAAAATATTTCAGGCAGGGCATAATAATAGTAACCATGGTAACTTTGCTTGAAGATTTGAAAGGATGGGGCATCTGGTAGGCTCGCTCACTTGTAGGCAGGAGAGAATTCTGGGTTGCAGTTTAGATTGAGAAGAACTTGTAATGAGGAGAGGGGCTTAGTCTTGGTGCAGCGGTGGCTGCACCTTAACATTAAGTCTGGTTGGTCATATATGTTATGGTGTTCTTATCCATGGTGGAGAACTCGTATATTTTTATAGAAAAATTGACCTTTCTTAGCCAAAAACCCCCTGGATTTTGTTTTTTTGGGTTGGTTGGTTGGTTGTTTAATTTTTGTGGTGTGGTTTTTGGTGATTTTGTGTGTGTGTGTGTGTGTTTTGGTTTGTTTGTTTGTTTTAAGGAAGTATTTTTGGCTTACACAAACCTATCGGGAGAGGGGGAGGGGAAAAAAGAAGTCATGTGTGTTTTGGGGGGTTTTTTTGTTGTTTTGGGTTTGTTGTTTTTTTTTTTTTTTTCAAATGCCTGACTGAGTATTTTGAGCTGGCTGAGTACTTTACTGATCTTGATGAACAGAAACTAGGGCTGATGAGGGGGATCCTAAGTCCTTGTCTCTAAGGTAACAGTTTCTAGTATTAAATTTTCTCATGTTTTTATTAAAAAACATAAATACTATTAAGAGAAGCTCAGTGGCTTTGCCTAGGAGGAGGAGAAAGCACACACATGTGAGAGAGCAGGACTCTTCATGCTGATACAGGCATTCAGAAGTTTTGGTGCTCAGTTTGAAGCTCTTACTAGTTGGCTTTGAAAATGTGACTTCTGGTTCATTTGTGGCACCCTGGCTTTGACTGTTCAGTTCACAAAGTGTGTGTGTGTGTGAGAGCAGTGTATTTCTAGTTCATTCATTATGCGCAGTCTTCTGTTTTGTTTTTGGTTTTGTTTAACTTTGGCTTAGGAACAATAGTTTTTTAACTTTACAGTATCTCATGTAATGATGCGTGCTTCAACCTGCATGGAATGTGGCTTCCCATCCATGTGGAGTGACTCATTTTTCACAAATGTTGGGGCAGAGTGCTACATCAGAAAGTATAATTCATTAAAATCTATGAATAAACTTCCCTCTAGAATCTGCAAATGCTATGCTGGCATGCTTTGTCTGGTCCAGAAGGTGCATAAAAGTCACAGCTCTTAACAAGATTTGATGGGGATTGCTCAAAACCTGTTAACAAAGGGTCGAGCTCTGCTACTGCTTAAGGACGTTTCAGTGATCACTGAACAAAAAAGGGATAAAATGTCTTCCTTCTTTGTCTCTCTTTCCATACACACAATCGTTTCAAGTACAGAGATTGAATTAAGTCTTTGAAAAAAACAGCCTATACAATGCAAGTTGAATTTTAGGTATGCTTTGATTATCTTTAGGTTCCTGGATGGAACAAATTCCATATTCTGTTATATATTGTTTTAAAGAGAGAGCCTGGAAACTTGTGACCCTTTGTTTTTAGCTTGTATATGTCGATAAGAACTGATACAAATACTCCAACTCTGATCATACAGCCTTATATGGGACAAGGAAACTAACTAACTCAACAGTGTGAGAGTTTTAGGTAATAGTGTCATGTGGTAGCATAATTGTCTTGCCTACTTGGCAATATTTTTAGATGGAGCAAGTTTGAGATTAGCTAAGTGACTTATTTTAGCATTTCTTGCAATAACTTGTTAGTAAGATGGCCTTTTATTTAAAACAGCTGGAACTGATTGTACTGAAGATCTAGAATTCAAATATCCGCTGATGCCCTGTAGAAATGTAAATAGAAGCAGAAGTGAGATAATGGTCAGAGTATCTACAATCGGAGAAAATGCCAGAGCAGAGGAAAAAAAAAGTTTGGGCTGGCTGGATTCAGGCACCAGCTGAACAAAAAGACCTGTGTGCTAGTAGGGTCAGTCTCAAATGCAGACATCCCAGAAATACAAGAACAGCCTTTTTAAGGCTAAAGATACTCTGTGAGACTTTGCTCCTGTGCAGAAAATATATTTGTTATTAACGAAGCTACTCTCAGTCTTTAACTTTACTCTTCTGAAGACTTTACAGTCTTAGTATTTTGATAGTTTGTCGTTCAGGTTTTGAATCAAGTTTGTTCAGGAATTGATGCTTTGAAGCAGAAACTAAATAAGATTATAGTTTCTGGGCTCGTTTGTTTGAAATTACTCAGTAAGGTTAAAGACAGACTTCCATCTTTAAGTAGTTCAGTTCATATGCACGGCCCATCTCACTTGTTCCCTCTGTCTTTTCCCAGTTCGCTGCTCCGCTATGGTGGAAACCTCTCCCTTCAGAGTGCCATGAGTGTCCGATTCAACAGCAATGGAACCCAGCTGCTGGCGCTGCGTCGGCGCCTTCCCCCAGTCCTCTATGACATCCACTGCCGGCTGCCTGTCTTCCAGTTTGACAACCAAGGGTACTTCAACTCATGTACTATGAAGAGCTGCTGTTTTGCAGGTGATCGTGATCAGGTAATGAGCAGGCTATGCTGTCCTGAGTCTCCAGAGTTTCCATGAGTGTTTGAAAACACCTCTGTAAGGTTGGTGGGTTTTTTTTCTGATTCAGGAGATAAAACAGGAGGCAGGACACGTGTAGGCTTACCTCAGAACTGTTTTGCAACGTAGGCTCTGAAAGAAGAAAAACATATACCAAAGCATGTGATAAATTTTACCTCTTGTTTGATGTGATCTAATACTTACTTGGAAGGTGATATTCACAAGAAAAATATTTGCAGAGGCTTTTAAAGTCCAATTAATATAATTTTAGATCCATGAGTAGACAATATTATCTACATATAATAAGGAAGCATCTTCCTTTCATTTCAATATTGCTACTGAGTGCAGTAGAGGCAATCCCACAAAACATAAATATTGTGGATTTATAGAGTTATTGATTCTTACTTCAAATTATAATGTTTGTCCTTTAATGCTATACTACTGGATCAGATTATATGTCTTTATAGTTCAGTGTTCTGTAAGTGGTGATGGTGGGTGGTTAGGAAGGAATAGTCGCTGAGGCAGGACTCTGTCCCTACTGCTAATCACAAACAAATAGGTCACACGTAAAGTGACTAACAGCAGTTTGTATGATTCTAGAGCTGGATGTTGTCTTTGGACAGCTGTATTTAATAACCACTAACACTGTTTAAGGACAAAAAATGTATTTTCAAGCCATGATAGTATAGAACTAAGATCTGAAAATTTCTTTGCTGTCATCAATAAAATTCCTGCAGTCAGAATTTCATCGCTAATTCTATTGCTGCTGCTGCAGGAGGCAGAGTTGAGCTTCTTTCAGATTGCAAGTAGGAAATACATCTACATCCCTGAACTTGAGCAGTGTTTCTGAGTTTTAGGTAGTTTTTGGCAGAAGGAGTGTGAAAATGCAATAATGAAACCATTGTAAAAAAAAAAAAGAGTGGTTTACTATAAAGAATGGGCAAACACATGTATTGTTTAAGAAGAAAACTGCTGATGATTTTTGGTCCATTATTTAGACAGCCTAAAGATGACACTCTTTTTCTCCTCTCGAAGTCAGAGTAGACCTGTGTACACTCTGACATATAGTTTAGTTTCTCATTGGTTACTGAAGATCTAGATAAAAGCCTTAGTGTCTGTTGTTGTGCTTTCTAAGCCATTTTCTTATGGGTGTGGTGTTTATTTTAATGGGAAGAATATGGCTGTTCTGTATCAAGTTGATGTGGTACTTCAGAACCCTGCATTTTTTTTAAATTTGATATTCTTTTGGCTTGACGAACTTTCTGTTCAGATAAGTAGCAGCACATAATGCTACTAGCCAGTTGGAAGTCAGAGCAAAAGGCATTTATATTCCCTTATAAATGCTATAAGAAGCTAATAGGGAAGATGAAGTTTAATATGGAATATTAGAGAGATGTGGAATTTGATATTTAGATACCTGCTTCTATCTATCCTCTAACTGGAAGGAAAAAAGATAATGAAGTCGCAGAAAATGCCAACATGTGGTCCAGCTGTGTATGTCTGAAACTGTCCAGTAATGCTCAAATTCACCTAAGACTGTCAACACTATGGATAGTCCTTAGGGACTGCCTTTTACAGAGAACCCTGTTCCAATTCCACGTGCATCTAGGAAAGAAGGTTAGAGTTGGAACCTACTGTAAGATACACAAGATGAATAAAACAAATTTACAATGTTTTTTGAGTTTTGCCTTTCTATGCAACTAAAGTGCTTTTGCTTTTTGGTGAGTTTTGTGAGTATGAAATAATGTATACAAGACTCCCCCTGCAAATGAGAATTCACAAAAAAAAGAAATAAATCTGTTTCCAATTTAATCTGGTTCCAACCCCCTCTCCCATTTAATATTGCTGTCCTTTGCCTTAATAAAGAATGTCTTTCATTAGAGATCCATGCAAAGTGAGCTTCATAGCATTCTTTGCTTGTATTTCTTTGTAGGATCAAAACTTCATGTGGGCTAAGGCTCATTTGAAGGGATCTAAGGATAAGAAAGTTGTGTTCAAATTATGCGTGGCACTTGTGGTAGGAAGGCTTCTTCAGAAATTTTCTCTCATTGCACCTCTGATTTTCTGTCTTCAGTTTTTCTTTTCATCTTTATTAAACTGATGACTCTTTTTTTTCTTTTAAGCTGTCTTAAATAGTTAGGTTTTAATACTTCATAGAGATCCTAGTAGTTTAAAAATGCTTCTCTCCTGTGTTCAAAAACTATTATGTGTTGTCTGCAACAGTTAGTTCATCTGATAAAGTTGCATTTTGATTCTATATTTTAACCCTAACGAGAAAGGGATATCCTTAACTCATCAGTGCTTAGAATGCAGTTGCACTGGGAAAAAAAGTGAACTGCTGAAAGGGGGAGGCCTTTCTTATCCAGCAGAGGTGATGCAAGACCTTTCGCTGATTCAACTTCCTAACCTGGCAGAAGCATTTACTTCTTTTTCTGGGTTAATGACTTATATTGACACTCAGAGGGCTCTGGCAAGCATTTGAATGACAATATAAGGAAGGGATCACGGAGTGGATGAGAGATGGAGAGATGGCCTTTCAGTGCTGTGAGAGTCAGCTCCTCACAGAACTACAGCCTTTGCTAATCTTTCTATGAAGTTTGTACATGGAAAATGGTTTACTCACAGGAAGTTTTCCTGTAAATCACGACCATCAGGGTTTAAAAACCCACAACTGTTAGTATCTTAGTACTTGCCTTTGGAAGTTTGCTGTAACATAGTGGTGAAAATCTACAGAGAAGGTAGATAACACCATGTTCCATATGGAGCTGTTGGATTCTAGTATGGCAAAAATTAACAGATTCCGAGCTACGCACACAAAACTTAGGAGTTCTCTTAGAGGTCACCCTTGTATTTTAAGAAATTAAATACTTAAGTTCCCATAATGATCAGATGTGTTATTCTTACTTTGACAAGGTACGTGTGTTAAATTAATACAATTTCTTTGCACAAATCAAACACAGACTACTAGTTGGGGAATGGTTTGTCTGTTGATGGCAGTTAGGCTTTGTACGCTAATCTTTTCTCAGTATTGTCTTTTTAGTGCCCACAGATTGTGACAGGTACTCAACAGGACTTGGATCCAGAACTCCTGACTTCTCACTCTAGAGGGGAGCCTGCTACCAGCAGGTGTGCAGTGATCTGCATACCAGCTTGTTTTGTTGGACCAGCTGTAATGCAAGTAGATTGAAACCATGTAACAAAGAATGAAATGCCGTTTATGCTTTAAGGAACAAAACTCAGAAAGATTCACCTGTTAACTCCAATGATTTTATTTTTTTTTTTCAAGTTTAAAAGAACACATTCTGAAGTGCTTAGATGGTTTTGAGTTGTTGCAGGTATTTTGGGTGTGTGGGTTGTAGCACAAGCTAAGTGACAGGGATCTTGGAGGATGAACAGCTTTGCTTCTTTTGGTGTCCTTGCAAACTGTTGTTTTTCTCCAAAAGCATTATTGCCCTAGTCCTTGTGAACCCAGTTTGAAAATCGGCAAACAGTATATGAAAGCATTTTTCCTAGAAATGCCACAGTCAGACTTTTCTTGTTTCTTACAACTACCAAAGCCTGAGAGGCAATGTTTAGCGGGTGTTTTATTTGTACCAATTTATAATTGCCTTCACTTGTTCCTCTCAGAACTCTGTGTTTTGTCCATGTCATGAGTGTAATGACCTAATTCAGAGGACACCAATTTTCCTTTTCTTTGTGGGAGAGCTCTGATGTTGGTAGATAAACATGTTCAAAATTGTATGCCATTTGCATTATCTGGGAGCTCACTTGAGTCATACAGCTGTGGAAGGGAGGAAGGATAAGATAGGCTAGATGGATCAAGCGTGACTCTCAGCTGCCCACTCCCTCTGTTGGCTATAGAGATTTATGTGAGACCATAATATATCCATCCTTCTGGTACAGGCATCCAGGCCCAGAATTTTAAAGGCAGTTTATTTATGCACCTAACTCCCACTGACTTTACCCTAGTGTGCACAAGTGTTTGTTTACATACAAATCATAAAATGTGTGAGAATCTCAAGTTGTGTGAGGGTACTGGGGGAGTTTCCATTCTTCTTGTCAGCATTAGAATTTGGGAAAAGTTGTTTAAATACTAAGGATTTTTAGTTGCTAGACTGGTATGGAAAGTATCTTCTTGGATCTGAGCATACAGGAAGTATTGAAGGGCTTCAGGTACCCAAATGCATTTTTAAGTGTAGGAGCCTCAGAGGCCATGGTAATGGGCAGCAGCAAAAAAAGACCCTCCAAAAAAAAAAAAAAACCAACCCACAAAACACAACCCCCCCCTCCAAACTAAAATAGACCAAAGCTTTTCTTGCTCAAGAATTGTTACCGGTGTCACAATGATAAATGCGATCAGCTCATTCCTTTTTTTCCACTGTGCAGATAATGTGAGGCTCTATAATGCTTGTAGCTGTAAAATCAACTGCCTATTGCCCTTTTAAAAAAGGTGGGGGTGGGGAGAAATAACTTGTACCCTGTGAATCAAACAAAAAGTGTCTTGACTCTGGCATGCCCTCAGACATTACATCACCACTCAGCCTTTTCTGTTGACATTACACTGGTATAGGAGAGTTTCAGGAATGCACTGCTCACGGTACTGCAGACTGCTCCAGCTCCCTATAAAGTTACAGCCTTCATTATGTTGAAGTCTGTGTGCTAAATAGCCCTGGTTAGGGACAACCCAGTTTTTAGCAGGACAGAATTATTACTTGAATGTAACCCTTCCAAGAACAGGATTAGCTGTATAGGTGCCAGGGGTCTTACATGGTTGTGCATTGCCTTTGTAACGAAATAGAACTTTTCTTCTGTGTTCTTCTTTGTGTCATCTAACTTAAAGTCCATTTATCTCAGGAAGTAGTACTTATCAATGTCTAGCTTTAAAAACTAAAAAGAAGAAAGCGAATTATTCTTCTAAAGAATATATTGTGAGTTTCTTGTGCTCAGTAGACTTCTTAATGAATAGTAGCTTATTGCAGTCAGCATTTCTTAATATACGAAAAGCACTCGGTGTGCAAATATGTTGCTGTGCTTGGATAAAAAGAAAATCAATGTCTTACGCTATCTTAAATTGGCTTCTTCCAAGAATTACTGATGAGGTTGTATTTTGTTTTTTACTTTATCTAAATGGCAGTTGAAATCCCACCTATATGCATAACACTACATACATATAAAATACATACATGAGTAATTTATCTGGCTATGAAATTATTTATTTATTTCCTCTTCATTGCTTTTGGCAATTGACATGGGAGGGTTGTACTGAAAATGTCTCTTCAGAGTCAGGGTCTTGACAGAAAGGGCTGGGAGTTTTCTTTAACCCTCCTTATTCTGATCACCTCTTCCCCCCTTCCCCGAGGCATCCTGCCAGCCCTGTTTCCTGTCTCCCTTCTCTTCTGCATTCCTGTAAGCCCTTGGGGGAGGTTTTTAGACCGCTGGACAGTAATGCATTAGCCCAAAGGGACACATACTGAAGCTAAATTCTGGTGGAGTGGAACCCTGACTCAGGAGACTTTGAGGTTTGCAGGCTTTGAGACTCAGGAGACTGAGGTTTGCAGTTCCTCACAGTGCATCACAGGAGATCTGCAGTTTAGTAGCATCCCTTGCACGACTGGGGAGAGGGAAGGGAAGGGAGAGCGAGCAGGAATGCACTGCTAAAAATGACATGCAATGGGTGCTGCACTGACACTGTTTCTTGTTGAGCTGTTAAAACTAGGCCTTGTCTAGATACTGAAAAAGCAACTATGTATTCTGGAGGATTTTGACTAATAGAATATTTGATTTAATGTGTATTTGTAAAAGTAAAGTAACAGATGGCTGAAGAAGACAAAAGGGAACAATTGGGGTACATGCAGTTTCAGCCATGTACAGAAGAGTCCCCTTCATACGCTCAGATAAATTTATTGCTTTCTTTGGAATGTAATAGGAATATTTTCCCTGCCGTAGAAATACAAAGTAAGGGTTTCTAAGTTGCTTTTTTTAATGAATAAAATTACTGTTACAGCCTTTCTGCATGGCAAAAAGGCAGCTGTAAAAATGTTGATGGATTGTTCCCGATGATGCTTCTGTAAGCATTTAAAACCGCCCCACACAGAGCTGGCTGCTTATAAGATTAGGGATTTAGGGAGTGGGAATACAGATTTTTGGCTTTGAATTTTATGTACTAGAAGCAGTTTGCGTTTCTCCAGTCTGCTGTGTCACAGTTTTTCTTTTTCCAGTTCATGAGATAGGCGTGCTTCTTACTGAGGAACAAAGTTTGTGTTGTAAAAAGCCTTCAGACGTACCTGCTTGATTCTCAGGCCGAGATGGAAAACTTTTAAGCTCTTTTTTGTGCTGGTTTCAGCCTTCCTGAAAAAGAGTCTCAAACAGTACAGGTTGCAAGCTGCTGTCCTGGCTAGTATGAAAAAATATGACTGTTTTCAAAGCAGATGTGTTTCTTAATACCACAAGGCTGTAAGCCCTAGTTGTAGGTTACTCTCTAAATTTATTAAATATTGCACAAAAGGTATGATTTGCACCCCAGAATTTATTACAAAGCAGAAGATAAAAAAACGTGTAGGTATCCTTTCTTGCAGGTAACTTATTTTCTTAGCCATGTTTTCCAAAACGCATTTCAGAAATAGCTTTCCCAGTTATGTCTCCTCTTACTTTAGGTTTTGTCATTGAGAGACAGTAAGAGGTTAATAGCCTGCACAGGTGACTGCTCTTTACGTCTTCCTGACCCTACACCCTGGTTAACAGCCATGGGGAGAGGAACTCTTAGTTGGTAACAGTGAGAACTTCTAAAAGGAGAAGACAGCCACTCTGACTGGGGTTGCAGTCTGAGGCTACAAACAAGGCAGTGTGCCATTGAGAGGGGAGGTCCTGTACTTTACTTGGGCTGTACGGGCACCCACTTGACCCCTATAGAAAGAAGCTGGTTGAAATATATAAATTAGAAGAAATATATTGAATGACTGATTACGATTTGTATGGGATTTTACTGTTCTAGTTACTGAATGAGACCACTGCTGTGTCATGAGCGCTGATGTTGGCACAAGGGATGTAGGTGGGAAGTGCTTACTGAGGAGGTCAGCAGGTGATCATTAGAGCAGCTTTTCAAGCTGTACTCAGTGGGAACTCTATACTAAAAGCCTAGATTCATCAGCATAAAGGTAACAGCCCGACAGAAAGATCAGGAATCATAAAGAGACGGAAATACTTGACCAATTGACTGTTGTTTATTTCTTAATTGTTTAAGGAAAGGAAAGGGGTGCTTTGCTCTGTGGGAGATCCTGGTTTTTTCTTTTATTCCTCCTGTATTGCCCATTTCAAACAAGCTGTATTATCTTGCTGATTCCATGTTTGTTTGCTTCCTGTTGCTTTTTGAAAAGGAAAAAGTCTTCTCCTCCTCCCTAGATGTGTCCTCACCTTGCTTCCCCTCTGGTCAGTGGGTACTCAACAACAGAATGATGATTTGAAAACAAATCTGTGAGTTTTTTACCTGTGGGGAAATGCAGACTTAACACTAAATTCTGATCAAATGGTAAATTAAGTATCAGTCATGTTTTAAAAGTGGAGAAAATATCAGGGGAAGTCTCATTTGTAAGGAAGATGTGTAGAGCAGTCTTGGCATCACGAAAGGCCCAGAAGCAGCTATAAAAAAAATTTTGGTTGTGTTCTGTCAAACATTTTTCATGCAAAATATGTAATCTATAACAAGACCTGTGTTCGTGGTTGTGATATTTTCTATATATATACATACAAGCACACACACAAATAGGTATGTATATATGAGGTGACCTTTCTTACTTTTTGCTTCTATTTATTTATAGCTTACGTTCTTATCCCCTTTGAAATAGTTCCATGAGAAGCAGATCATGGTGATATCACTGGGATTTTGTTGGGTTCAAGGATGCGTTCCCATTTGGGTTTCCTGATGTTTAGTAAGGGGGTCTAATTATGGTACTTCTTTGCTCTCAGTGGATACTTACAGGGTCTCTCTCTCCTCTGTGTGGCTGCCTGTTTGTAAAAGAATATTTCTAGACAGTCCATAACTCTGGAACCCTCAGGTCCTCTATCAAATTTGAAATTGGCCATTAGACGTAAAAGTTCTTGGAGACGGAGAGGTGCCACAAAGAACAAAATAGCATAAGCCCTGTTTCCTTAGGAAACCTTTCCTCCTTTGAAAAATACACAGTTTTATGTCTTCATGTAAATGGTTTCCTTCTCCAAAGTGCTGATCGCTATGAATTTCAATCTCATTTGGACAAATAATCAATGTTTTTCAGACTTCAGTGATGCTTCATGTCAAACTGTGGTTTCCTTGATGCATAATCCCACCACAGAGATGATGTGCAAGGCCGCTCTTCTCATATGCTCAAGAGGAATTAAGACTTCAGCCTAGCAGACTGCCACCAATCCAGATTCCTTATCTATTGTCATAGGAAAAACAGCAAAAGCCTACACCTCGCCCATGAGTTATATTATGTTACAGGCAATATATGGAGGGACTGTACATCCTGCCTCTTAAAGGAGCTGTGCAAAGCACCAGCAGATCTGTTTCAAATTCAGATGTCTCTGTGTTTCTTCCCTGGTGTGTGGATATTGCATTACTTCAAGAAGCTAAGGGACAGCTTGCTAAAAGCCCAAGAAAAATTCTGTCTACTCTGATCTTTTCTGCCCCAAGTTTCATTGGCCCCTCTGAGGAAAGGACAGACGTGCTCGAGTGAGTGGGAACTGAGATTTAAGAAGTTTAGTCTCTTTCAGAGCTGACTTGTTAGTAAAGCTGTGAGCAGCAGCATGGAATTTGAGTCTCTCTAACAAGCATTTTCCTGTTAGTAACTTAGCAGCAATCACTTTTCAAATGGTTATCACCTCTGTACCGTTACCCATGGTCTCATTCATCCATGTATAATTATATGGTGACGGTGCTTTTTGGTTTGTGCTTTTAAGACAAATTCTCCTACATTCTTCTTGTTCTCCCCTACATTAGTAGGGCCATTCAAAAGGCTTGCTGATACTTTTGGAAAAATGATCCATGTCTGCTGGTCCCTTGTCTACGTCCAAAAGCTTAAAAATATCTCTGATATAGGTCATAACTAAGAGGAAATTTTATGGAAACGGGAAATGTGGATGTTGGAAACTGTAAAAGAATTTTTGATTTAGGTACAATTTTATTGAAATACTTCATATTCAGTAGCACCTGAGGAAATGTAGCTTGTGGGATTTTGAAAGCTTTCAAACTGGCAGTGGTAAGAACAAAAATAAATTCCCCAGAGCGGTAGTACTCTGCAAAATGCAATGCTAATGCTACTGTTACAAGACTATAGCAGCAACAGATTAGATCTCCATTTATTTATATCAACTGCTGTAATTTCCTTGGGGAGAGAGAAAATGAGAAGAGTTACAGTGGAATGAGTGGGGAGCACTAGTCCGAAGTAATTCTGCCAGATTCCTGATGATAGTTCATTTTAAGCATTTTATGCGTACTTGAAGCTCAGACTGAATTTGTGTTTTCTCCAGCAGCAGACTCTAACTACGCCTGAGAGTTTTCTTCCTTCTAAGGCAAACTTCTGAATCAGCAGCTTGTAGTCATCTGGAAGCCTTTTCCTGTCATTGTTGCTAACAGCTAGGCATAGAAGCTGATTCTTCTCTTCTAAAAAAACTCCAATATTAATTATTAGCAACTGTTTTTCTGTCTAATCTCATGTTCATGTGAATATTCTGAATGTTGATTTCCGAAGTCCTGGTCAGATACAGCAGCAAAAATGCAGACAGTGAAACAGGTGGTTTTAATATTGGTCTCTGCCCCCAGACATCTGAGCATCTGAGCTCTTCATGCAGTGTCTGGTCTGATTCAGAATTCAGCACTGCACTGGTTCTTGGGGTTATGTTCTGCTTGGAGTTTGTCTTTTGAGGGGGGAGAGTGCACACTGTCTTAGCCATTTGCTTGTCTCTCTGAATGTGCATGTTTTTGCCTCTTGCTGGCTAGCCTCTGTGATTTGATTATCTGGGCTTTTGTTCTTAAAGTGAGTGAGTAGAAGGTACTCTGCTAGGAATTACGTTTTACACATCCCCTCAGGACCAAAAATCCTTGGCCACAATTAAAGTGGAGTCTAAGCATATGCAGCATGACATTCTTTCATCTACCCCACCCCAACCCCTTCTTTTTCTTTCCTTTCTGTTCCTTCCTTTTAAAAAGTCTACTCCATTCCCTCAGGATTTCAGCCTTATTAACTAGGGCTTGGTGCACTTCATAGCAATTAATTTCTTTGAATATTCTAGTAGTAGGGATTGACTTTTGCGTTTTCTCAATCCTTATTCTCCAACTTTCAACTAGCGTGGAAAACTATTGGCTTATTGTTATACTAATAATGAATACATCAAAGAAAAATTTTCACAGATGATCATGTAGATGTTCTAGTAACATCCAGCTGTGCTCTCCAGAGGCCTTGGGTTCCCATTGTCTTGTGCAGCGAGTACTAATTGGAATGGAGTTTCTTTTTGAAATGTCATGGAAGAGGCGTGTTTCTGGCTCTAGCAGCTTGGGTGTCTGCTCTTGAAGCTTCAGCTGGCACATCTTTCTTGCAATAGCTGCAGTCATGAAGTGGTGCTTCTGGCAGTCTCTTGGTCTCTGTCTGAAAAGCCATGTTCTACGTCTCAGAACCCTATCACCTGGTGTTACAGAAAAGGACAAAAGGAATGCATTTGGGGATTCAGTTCTATATTGCGAGAACAGCAGGAAAACATGTACCCCGGAGGTATCCTAACAGCGAAAGAGAGTGGAAAACAATGTTGGCTGCTACCGTGGCGGCAGTGGAATGGCAGAGATACCAAATAGTTGGATATTTTGTGGAATGTGATCTATTTCTGATAATTATTGGTAGAGCTAACTATTGAAATAAACTTTAAATTTATATAAAAAGTTCGCAACTGGCAGCCCTTTGCTTACAACATCAAACTTGTGTAGAAGACTTTATCAATTAATGCTTTCGACACTTACTGATGGCTGTGTCAGTTGCAAAATTAAACCTGTAAGCACTTCTTCAGAACAGCTCAGATCCTGAGCTGAGCTTTGTTCTGTGACTAGACATGAATTGCAATGCAGATGTTTTATTCATTCCTACTTACTTGCTCTTAATTCACTCCAGAATACTTTGGCCAAGTGTATTTGATTAGTGCAAATGTCACTAGGCTAGAAAATGGTAATGAAGTGAAGGACTTAGTGGTGCTTTTAGGTAGGTAGGAACTATCTCAGTTGGAGATAGTTGGATTGAATATCTCCGCCATTGGAGATATTCAGAAGCCATCTGGACATGGTCCTGGGCAGTTGGTTCTAGGTGACCCTGCTTGAGCAAGGTGGTTGGACCAGATGACCTTCAGAGGTCCCTTCCAGCCTCAGCCATTCTATGATTCTGTGAACTACTTTTTAAGATACTTTGCCAATTTCTTTCTTTAAATTCCCCAAACTGTGACCACCTGAATTTATGCAAGTCCATGTGCTGAACTGCAACTTATGCCTCTGTCTATGTGGTCTAAGTTTGTCTTCCCATTGGAGTTTTCATGAAGCTGTGATGTGTGATGGAGTGTAAAGGTTTCAGATGGGCATTTTCCTGACACTGCCCGCCTCTCCCCCACTCCCTCCTTCCCACCCCCTAACCCAAAATCAACCCCAGTCCACCAAGACAATTATTTTGCTTTTTACTTTGGTAATCTTTGAAAAAATTGAATCAGAAGAGAGCTCTGGAGGTCATCTGACTTAAGCTGCTTCTCAGAGCAGAGCATCTTCAAAGTCAGATCAGGTTGCTCAGGGAGTTGTCCAGGTAAATTTTGGATTTGCAAGGGTGGGGATTCCACCGCCTTTCTGGGGCCCCATTGCAGTGTTTGTTATGCTCCTCCTGAACATGCTGTTCCTTCGTGCTCAGCTGGAATTTCCCTTGCTGTGACTTGTGACGGTTGCTTCCTGAGCGTCCACTGCATGCCTCTCAGAAGAGTCTGTCCCCGACTGCTCCGTATTCCTTCAGACAGTGGGATACTGTTGAGGTCCACTCTGTCCCTTTACTTTCTCTTCTTCTGGCTTAAATAAGGCCTGTTCCCTTAGCTTTGCCTCGCAGGTCATGTGCCTTCAGCCCCAGCAGCCCTCCTCCACTCTCTGTCCACTTCATTAGTGTCACTCTTGTATCGGGGGACCCAAACTGGACACAATACTCCAGCTGTGGCCTCAAAAGTGCTAGGTAAGAGGAATAATCACTTGTCTTGACCTCCTGGTTAGACTCTTGATAGTGCAGTCAAATTGCCGTTAGTCCAGATCACTGCAAGGGCACTCTAAATTTTGTTATCTTCAAAGCAAGACGGAGTATAGTCAGATCAGTGGTCTTTGCAGGTAGTACATTCTTGTTTGGTGGGCAATGATATGCCAAATTTCCTAGACAATTGGCCATTGAGTCTTACAGGATACACAGTATGTTCCTCTGCAAATCACTTTGGAAGCTGATTTGAAGAGTCTCACAGACACTTCGTTCCTTGCAAGTACGTAACGTGGTTTTTTTCTGTGTTGTGTGCCTGATGCAAGGATATCTGAAATCTGTCACTTTGGGGCTGGTCATTGTTAGTAGGTTTGTTTATGATGTAAAGTGCTAAATGACTCTCGTATTGAGGAGTTGGTAGAGCTTGTTTGGTTTAAAAAAAAAAAGGGGGGC
Organism: Mycteria americana; assembly: GCF_035582795.1. NCBI lineage: Eukaryota > Metazoa > Chordata > Aves > Ciconiiformes > Ciconiidae > Mycteria > Mycteria americana. The sequence continues at coordinate 35,868,585 of NC_134369.1, forward strand.
ATTATGGTGATAAATTCAAGATACTGAGCTTTCTAGCTGTTTTAGAAGTCTCAATTTTTCCCCGCATGTCCTAGGCAAACCAGTTGCTGCTTCAACCACACAATTTGGTAATAAATGCTAAGAATTAGCAACATCTTTATAACTTTAAACAAGACACTTTTTTCTATGTAACATTTCATGTGTAACAAAACGTATTAGAGGTGCTTGTTTTCTGATTGCTGGGAGGTTGCCTATATGAGCCCTAATCTGTATAGTTTTGGCACAGTGGCTCAGCCTGCTGTGGGCTAACATTTATGAGCAGTAAAGTGAAAGGGAAGCACATATTCCTGGTACTGTCAGGTCAGTTTGGCAGAGGTAAGCTGCCTAAGTGTTTGAACATGTTGGCTTGCAGAACTAACTTTCTGGCTTGGAAAGAATGGGTCTATGAGTGATGCAGAACTAGTGTGCACAAGTTTTTAAAGGAACTTTTGTTTGATCAGTTCTTCTTATCTGTCAGAAAATGAGCAGAATTGCATTCATAAGTGCTTACTCACATCCTACATCCTTAAAAACAAGAGAAAAAAGAATGGTTGGATTGTGATAGTAGGAAACCAGAGAAGGGATTTTAGTGGTTGGTTATTGTGTTTTTGTGGCTGGAGACATCCAAACAGTGCATGAATGTAATTAGCATTGCAAACAGAACATATGCAAATTTATAGGAGTTTTCTCTATGTTAGTGTATATTTTTTGTTTATTTGCTTCTCAGTCCTGTGTTATCCCAGGACTTGTCTTCTCACTGCTTGATGTTACTTTGCCTGATGAATTTATGTATCCCTGGAGAATGAAAGACAGAAACCAGTTATATTTGAGCCAAACAGGAGACAAATTTGTCTCCTATCAAAGGTTAGAAAAGGGACAAACTTGCTCCATTTCTTTCTTTTTCTCCCTTCCCTCTACCCTAATAATAATAATAATAAAATTAAAACCCCAGCTTCTTGACTGTATTGATTAAGCAGGAGCCTTAAGTCAGTTGAGGGCTAGAGACTTACACTGTCTGCACCAATATAACTGGAATTGGAATCTGCCCTTGGTTCCACTACGTGTCATCTCACCTCTAATTTGGGAGATAAATAAATGACAGGGAGTACAGTTTATTGGAGAAGAGATGTTTGGAGACGAGGCACAGTTTGTGGCCTCTTGTAACTGAGACGCATAAGCTTTTTACCATGTCAAATGTCACCTGTCATTCCAGTGCATGTTTGTAGTATATTAAGCTACTTCAAATTGCATATTGCCTAAACTTCTGTACCATAAAGAGATTGCTTATCGTTCATGCACTGTTGAAAAAGGGCAGCCTTCCATTTCTTCAGAGTAACTATAACCAGGAAAAAAATGAACAGTATGATAAATGTGGTTTGTTTGTTTTGTTTTGTTTTTTTTTAAACCGCTTGAGACTTGCTGACGGTCAATGTTTAACTTTGGTTTTGTTCAGTGTTCAAGATTATCCTCAGTGACTGATTTTTGATGGTCTTAGTAGACTGATGAGCCAGATGTGCTTGTGCGTAATGCACATGCTAGCTCTCTTCTTAGGTATGTGTTTGATGGAGTTTTCCTTGGTAGTTCAGGAGATGAGAAAAAAGGATGAAAGACTTTGACATTAAAAAAAGACCAGAATTGCAGGCTGCAAGATATGAGAGTTTGATCTAGACGTGCTTGTATTAAAGCCAGCCAAAATCCATAGCCTTATTTAGCAAAGAAAACATACACTTCAGGCAGTAGGCATTAGATACATGAAGCATGCTTTTGAATTTTGGCCTGTTTATATGCATGCAACATTTTTGTCCTGGTACCTCACCCCCATTTAAGGGTAAGTTGATCAGCCAGGTGCAAAGAATGATACAAATTATCTTCCCCCCCCCCCCCCCCCCCCCTTTTTGGTTTGGAGAAACTAGATCAACAATAAAATAATATGATTCAGGTGATACTTTGTGGTAAACTGCTTTTATTTTTATTCCTAACAGTACATCCTTTCGGGCTCTGATGACTTCAATTTGTATATGTGGAGGATTCCTCCAGATCCAGAAGCAGGTAAGTTTTGATGTTTTGGAATTTGGGGAAGGGGGGGCAGGTGTCTGACAAATACTAGTTTGGTTTCTTGGAAAATTGCTGTTCTCACTCAGCCTCTGAATCTAGAGTAATTCTGATGAAAGCTGGATGGGGTGAGTTTACAAATTCCTAATCCAGTCTCTGGATAACAATGGCCAATGCCATCTGAATCTTTTATTGTACTGATTTTATTTCTCTTATCATATAATGATCATTTAAATATTCCAGATGAGCTGATGAAGAGAAAGAGCTGTGGCTGGAGCAGGGTGTGTCTTTCCTCCCTCTTGTCTACCAACTCTGCTGCTTCTAAGCTGATCTGAGTTCACTGAAGAACTTGGGATCTGTTACTAAGAAATTTCATCTCATAATGAAGCTTGCAGCATAAAATGGTGCTGGGTTCACAGGCTACTCCTTACAGCTCCAGTGCATTGGCCTCTCTTCCCCTCTTTCTTTCCTCTTACACCAAACCCTCCCACTGATTTCTAATGCAGAGCAGTTATGCTCTTTTACTTTCTGGGTGGAACAGCACTGTCAGCTGGTGGAAGTGACCACTTTTGACTCATTTCTGACCCTTTCCCATGCGGGGGCAGACATGCTAAGCAAATAGCACTAGCTCAACTCTGTGTGTAAGTATAGGAGAGGGGTGTTAGAGTAAAGAAAAGCAGCAGTGTGTGGGGGATGTAACAGTAGTGTTGTAGATGTCACAGTTGGTCAGTGCCTCATTTGATATCATCTAGTATTGTGTAGGGTTTGGCAATATGACACTCTAAGCCATACAGCGTCAGCGTATCTCTTCTGTTGAAACAAACCGCTGTGCTCTTTTAGAAGGGTGTTGAATCTTGATTGAAAGACTCAAGACTTCAGGAAATGTACTACTGTTTCTATTTTTAATGGCTCTGACAGTTGAAGCTTTACATTTTACTGGTATTAAGTACAACTGAATGCTATCCTGCGGTCTCAGGTGCTTTAGCAATAGTGAGAGAGCAAATTACAAGCTGCGTTAGAGGTAAAATGAAAATATTTTGTTTCCTTTTCAAAGGCTGTTGATCACAGCTGTGTAATCCACAGTTGAGAGGGTGACTACCCTCTACAAGGTTTGGTTAATGGCAGGGTTTTTGGGAAAATGCCTAATTCTAATTTTGGATTGCTTATTTAACCAACATTTGATGTTGCAGTCCAGAAGTCCTGAAGATGATCTTGCTAAATATACCAGTACCTTGGCCTTCTATCTTTGTGTAGGGATTATAGAGACTTCTCCCTCTTTTCCTTTTAATTTGTATAATTTCCTTTTACATTTGACACTGTTTTACTACTACTTACGGAATTTCCTCTTAGTTAAAACAAAGGTTACATACATTTAGATTAGTTACTTATCTGTAAGTTTTTGTGTGGACTGTAGAATTAAATTTTATGCATGTCACTATGCTTGTCCTGATTCCATTTGTAAATTCTGGATTTGGGGTTTTGTGTTTATTTGGCTGATGCTCTTGAAAACTTTTTTCCCAGGCAGCTGCAGATGACAAACTTTTTATCTGGGACCTTTGCACAAAGAGTGGTAGCTAGAATTACCACAAAACAATGTCATATGTGCTTTGGTCAGCTTTCTTATTTCTGGTTCTTGTAACTTGAGGAAGGGTGTCAGTAAACTTGCAACATTTCAGTTACAAAATTAATTACTTAATGTCAATTGCCCTCAGTGGTTGCTTAATGGGATCAGAAGATCCTGTAGTAGGAACATGTACGGCTTCTGTGGCAGCTAACTCATTGGCCATCCAAATCACCTGTGACAGGCTTTTCGAAGCTCTCCTTTTCTTCATTCAGCTCTTCTTGAAGGGTTGTGCCTGTTTTGAATGTGATGAAACATCCTTTCTTAAATCTTATCCTGTGGTTCAGAATAATTGTTCAGCTAGAGAGGTTGCTGTGCTTCCTTCTTGGAGAAAGAGTCTTGCTGTAGGGATGTGGAGACCTTGGAAAGCTTCTGCTTCAATGGAAAGCTCCTTATTCTCATGTTCTGGATTAAAATAGGAGTGTCTTTGGGTCTGTGATCTGAGGGGGTGGAATGTGGTCTTTCATTTAAAATATTGTACAGACTAGACAGGATGATGTAATGTCCTGTAGTGTTGGTTGGTATTTTAAATAAAAATATCTCTCTAACTGATTTCTACCTTCCGGTTGAATTCAGACATTGTGTTGCTACAAATATTTATGATACAACTCCCTTAAATTATATCAGCTATTTGTAAATAGCAACTTTTTTGCAAGTGTAAATCTCTTTACAGAGATGCATCCTTATTTTGCTTAAGTACAGGTGCAGCAAGTACTAGTTATCTAATGGTTAGCAACATTACTACACAAAAGATGAAGAAAAGTAGGAAGGAACACACCAGTCAGACAATTGCAAACACATTTCAAGTTGGAGGAATGCGGTTACCTGTGTTGGTATTTTGCCAGGAAAATGGAACAAATTCTGCTGGTTTTTTGCAAATAATCATAATTTAGAGGTGTCCTCCCAGTAGGTTGCATTGAGTCATTCCCCCTCAGCTGAAAACTCTGCCAGCGGTTTTGTTCGGTCCAGTTATTAGACAGGATTTACTTCGGGGCGGGAGGTCTGTGAAGAAAGGTATTTCCTAAATTACTTAGGAAGCTATTCTGTTGAAGAGTTTTATTGGCTGTCTCCATCCACAATCTTAGATTATTCTGAATAGGCCAGGATTTCCTATGCCAGAAGGTTGGTTGCTTTTTTACCCCCTTTTGTCCTTTCTTGAAGATGGAATACTTTGCTCATTTTTCCACTTTCTTCTCCATCCAAGTACTACCCAGCTTTCCACTGTGCTTCAGAAGTAATTGCTGATTGTTTGGCGAATTTGTTAGCCAATTTCCTCTTTGAAGTATATGTGCCAGTTTTCTTCAGCGGCAGAGTTTCTAGCAAAATTAATACATTAGTCTGGCAGAAGAAAAGCAGTCCTGAGTTTCCACAGCTTTTACTTGACTCCAAGGCAAGCTAGAAGTGAGAAGAGACATCGGCCCTACATGACCTGCCCAGCAAGACTGTTAACATATGAGCACTTCAGGTAGTATTTAAACCTAACTCCTATAAACGTGGTCTCTTAGCTGGTAAAGAATGCCTGTTCAAGACAGAACTTGACATGTCTTGTGGGGTAATAGAGGGCTTGAGAGACCAAATGTTTTGCAAAATGGAATTTACATTCCTCACCCACTACTCTGAATCATCTTTGCAACTCAGAGCTTGTCTCTTGCTTTTGAAATATTGCTCAAAGATGCTATGTGAGGGATACGATATTTATTTGCGATTGAGAAGACAGTTGGAGATCCTTCAGTTTACGTGAGCAGGCTGCCACTAGACTTATGAAAAACTTCACTAAATCAGAACAGCAAACTGCATTTCAAAATGGCTTTTTAAGTCTGTCTTTGACTGTAACTGCTAGCAAGAAAGGGCCTGTCATTGTGGTCCAGTTACTAAACTAATTGCACCAATCTTCAGCAGAACTGATGCAACTTTTCTTCCCTTTTTTTCTCCTCGTTGGTCATTGTAAATGCATACACCTCTTTAGGCTTGAAGAATTCAGCAACAGATCTTTTCACAACATTTGAACAGGGTTGTCTCATTGGAGACAGCTTGTGGTTTAAGTTCTCAAAGTTCCAGGCTGATACATGAAGATGAATAATAGATGATTAAGTGTTTCTTAATGTCTTTAGCTATTTTTGAGAATTTTATATATGTGCACACATGCATATATATATACCAGTTGGGTTGGGGTGGGGGGAAGCCATCTGGCCCAATAGGGAGCATGCTCTGGAAGGTTTGTATTTTTTAAAAAATTGATTTTTCTGAGGCATGGTCTTGGGATCTAAACTGTTTTACTTGTAGGACTGCACTTTGTCTCTTCCTTCAGGTCAGTGTTGACCATAGTGTGCTATGGTACAGTTATTTGATTATCACAGCCAGTAAGTGGTGGGGCAGTGTAGAAGAGGTTCTTGTATTCAGTGGAATTTAGACTGGTTTCCGTGTCATGTGGATTGTAATACCAGAAACTTGTGGAAGTGTCCCGGCTAGATGATACCTATAAGAAAACAAGGCAGTGTTGGGTGCTTTGTAGTGCTGTAGCCAAGTGGAGGAAGATTCAGCATCCATGAGTGTTTCTCTCCCCAGCCTGAGCACATTTAATATCTAATTTAGCACTAGAAAGCTGAAGATAACACTGAGCACTGGGAGAGGCTGGAGAAGCCTCTCCCAGCAACTAGCCATCTGATTGTACCAAAGCTCCTTTCTCTTTATTGTATTGAATGTGTTTGTAGCTACCAGTACAAAATAAATGCATAGGCAAGCAGTTTTCTCACCTCCATTTAAAAAAAAAAAAAAAAAAACAAACAACCCAGGTATCAGTTGTGTGATAATTTCACTTATTTTATTCCCTTTATGTTCAGAAAGCATAGCTGTTTGTGGTAATTTGCATGTTTCCAATAACATTGTAAAAACCATTGCGACCTATGCAGTTAAACACACCGAAAGAGCAATCTCTCTCAGACCAGGAGTGGGGACAGAGTGGAAAGGGTGTGCCAAAGTTTATTTCTATAGTAATTTTGTCTTAGCTATCATATTGTTGTTTAGTTCTACTGGTGATAACAACGGTGGGAGGGTTGGTATAGATAAGGCGTAGATAGATATGGCAGATATTTAGCAGCAACAAAAGAAGGGAGAAAATATACATCCAAAAATAGCCACTACCACTACAGCTTTCTGCATATTCTTTAGATGTTTAAATATTAATTTTTTCTTTGGCTTCTGGAACCTCTGCAGAGGTACAAGACCACCACAGGGCTGGTTCTAGGCGTAGGCTAGGCAAAGTGGGTGATTGCCTGGAAGAGCAGGTTGCCTGAGGCAGGTGCTGATGCCAGCCCACTGCTCCCTGTGCTTATGCTAAAGCTCTGCAAGGCCACACTGATCCTTTCACCTGGCCTGGGAGGTGGAGGGTGGGTTTGAAGGTGACAAAGGAAGCAGTCTGCAGGTGGAGTTGGAGCTGCTTTCTTATGGGGAGACACTACCTTTCGCTTTCTCTTGTAGTAGCAGAAATACTAAGCCGGAGTCCCCTGGTGTCTCTTCCAAACTGTCTCCTCTTACCATGCCAGGACGAGAAAGGATCTTGGCCAGTCCTTGCTGTTCTCACCCCATCTTTGATGTGACCAAAGTCAGTTTTGCCTGTGCTGCTGAGAAACCTTGAAGTTGCTCTGCTGCCAGAGCTGGAATCAGATTCCTGATCTCACTAGAAGGGATGCTGCAGGGCCCTGGGCTCTCAGGGCAAGAGGGCTTGTGTTTAAATCTAGCTTCTTTACAGACAGGTCTCTGAGGAGCAAAGCCATCTGCTGGTGTGCGTTACACGAAACAAATACAGGTGTGTGAGTGACCAGAGAGAGACTTTTTAAGGAGTCTGCTGCACTGAAGGCAGAGGCCCTATATGCTCTGCATATTTGCTTGCATTGTGCTGTGCATTTGCTTTCCAAACTATGGTATCTCTCTTCCCTTAGCGTATCATGACCTCATAGGATTCAAATGCAGGGCAGTGGCCTACGGTCTAAATGTGTCCTGGATTGTTATTAATGAAAACTAAATTAATTTTAAACGAGTTTTCTACTGTAGTGCCAAGTACTACAGTGGAATGGTATGCTATGGCACACTGGCAGCAGATGCAAATATCTGGTTCTTCTCAGGAGTTTTCAGCACTTTGAGTAATTCACAAGGCTTGTATGAAGTTATGCTTTAGTCTGTGGAACGTCTTTCTACCTTATATGAACAACCAGTGGGATTTCTTTTTCAGTCTCCTAGATAGAAAGGACTTCTTCTTAATGAGGTCATTTAATTCCTCTGTTACAGAGCCAGTGGAGGATTGTTCCTTATCCCAGCAAGTTCTCCAGCACTTTGACAGTTTTTTAAATGTTTGGAACAACGCAGCTTCCATTAGTTTAGAGACTGTTCTACATTCTCACAGGATTTCTGCACTAGGGCACTTTTCCTAAATGCTGCTGCATGTTGTGGAACTTCTGCATGGGAAGTCAGATTGCTGTCCAAATATCTCAGTCTACTTCACCATGATTTACTAGTGTTTTTTAAAATGTGTTGGTATGTACCATCCGGCATGTTCTCAGTGTCAACTCATTTGCATAAATATTTACAAAACAGCATAATTAACAAGGATTTCATTAGCATAATATTTAAAACATAAAATAATAAAGCAAACCAAGAAGTAATCACTTTGGCAACTTAGTAGACATCTTCTACTTCAAAGCATTGTATTATTCCTTCCTTCTGTCTGTATTGGAGCCTGTAGATATGCCTTGTGTTGCCATGGTATTCTTGTCAAATGTGTGTAGAGGAAATCTGTTTTAAAGTGTACACTTCAGATTTAGCCTTTTATAAGTTATTTCTTCCAGCTGGTCAGATATCATAGTAGGATATTATTTAAAGAATTTTTTAAGACTTTGTGTTGCTCCTCTTTGGAGCACTTATTTGCAGGGTGTAGAGGAAGAGGGATTTTCTTGACATTTCACTTTGTGTATCAAATAAAAGCAGACCAAAAAAACATCGACCAGCACAGCTAGAACACTAAACCACTACTCAGAACTGTCTTTAAGCATAGCAATTTTTGGAAAGTATTGCAAAACCAGCTAGTATATCTCCATCTCCTCCTTCGAGTCATTAGAGGTTAGAAAGTTAGAAACCTTCTAAAATCAGCATAATGAGCCTCCGAAGACTTTAAGACTTCTTTTTTTATATTATTAATAACATATATGTAAGCTAATGGCTTCATATAAACGCTGCTTATATACATGGTAACTATCTAAGAATATAAAAGTAGCCATGCTAAACCAGTTGCAGGACCTGTGCATGCCACTAACTTCAGAAGCAAAAAACAACACCCCCATCCCCTAAAAAAATCCCCAAACCTCAAAAGCAAAATCTGAGTTTTGTTGGGATAGCAGAGGTCAGTTCTGGTGAAACAATACAAATAAAAATACCAGTTCAAGTGAAGACAGCAAAAAGAAATAGAACTTATTATGTGCAAAAAAGGAAGATGGCCTCAGGAATTTGAGCAGTTTATGGCCAACCTCCACTTAATGTACAGATGCACTTTTTTTTTTTTTTGCCAGCAGACATGAGCAAACTTAACTCACACTGTGAGACGTCTAGAAGCTGTATGTCTGCAGCTAAGCCTCTGCTGAGAGACCAGGGGGATTCCAGACAAGTCTGGACACAAGCAAAGGTCTGCCACGCAGATACTCATGTAATATGATACCAACTTTGCTGGGCTACTATAAAGTGAAGGGACCGCTGGACCGCTGTCAGGATAAGGATGTAGAAGGTGGCTCTGCGTTAAGCACTTAATTAGAGATGTCACTTAAGTGCATAGGAAGTGATAGACTAAAATTGCATCAGGCAAGGGGTTGTCCAAAAATGACGTTCTGGGGCAGTCTGTTATATTTGACACAAAGGTTATCAGAGTATTGCTGGAGTCAATACTTCTTGGTTTAAATGATTAAAACCTCTCATACTACTGGAACAAGTTGACTGCTAAGCTTTGTGATTGCGGTAGTCTGCTCCTAGGGGACTTTTCCTGTAACTGGGCAGTTAGTTGTCTTAAGGGGCTTTGTAGGCAAGTTCACCTTCACTCTAAGAGGAGTGAAATATGTTCTAGTCCTGTGCTTCCTCTGATTTTACTATTAACAGCTTAAAAGGAATTTAAGGAACTTGAATATTAAAGCAGAAAGCTTTGGTGTTCCTTCATAGAGCCATAGAATCATAGAATGGTTTGGGTTGGAAGGGACCTTAAAGATCATCTCATCCAACCCCCCTGCCAAGGGCAGGGACATCTTCCACTAGACCAGGTTACTCAAAGCCCCTTCTAACCTGGCCTTGAACACTCCAAAGATGGGGCATCCACAACTTCTCTGGGCAACCTGTTCCAGTGTGTCACCACCCTCATTGTAAAAAATGTCTTCCTTGTATCCAGTCTAAATCTACGTTCTTTCAGCTTAAAACTGTTGCCCCTTCTCCTGTCACTACAGGCCTTGGTAAAGTCTCTCTGTGTCTTTCTTATAAGCCACCTTTATTGAAAGGCTGCAATAAGGGCTCCCTGGAGCCTTCTCTTCTCCAGGCTGAACAACCCCAACTCTCTCAGCCTTTCCTCACAGGAGAGGTGTTCCGTCCCTCGGATCATTTTTGTGGCCTTCCTTGGGACCTGCTCTAACAGGTCCATGTCTGTCTTGTGCTGGGGACCCCAGAGCTGGATGCAGTACTCCAGGTGGGGTCTCTGGAGAGTGAAGTAGAGGGCCAGAATCACCTCCCTCAACCTGCTCACCATGCTGGTTTTTATGCAGCTTGGGATTAGATTGTCTTTCTGGGCTTCAGACACTGTCTGAATTGAATTTGACTACAGCCTAGGTAGAGCTGTGTTCTAGATGTGGCATGCTGTGCACTTTGTCATCCAGTGCTCTTAGAGCATTGATAAACATTTTAAGTTTAATGCCAGAAGACAGTTCTGGCACTACATAACTGTTACCACTGTTTTACTAGGAAAATAATCATGGGTTAATTCACACTGCTGAGAGTCCCTGACTGACTTGGAAATGCAGTCCAAGATATTGGTGCCCTAAATTTGTATTTAATTTCCATTATAATTCTTTCTTTGCTCATTGTCTCTCTAACTTCTGACTCTTTGTAAGTGTTTTGTGGGGCATATTTCTTGTTTTGTACTGAATTCAGGCAGCTTAGAGTCCATGGATAGTTAAAACTTGCAATAGGCATTACTTACAGACTTGGAAACATTTCCTAAGCAAATTGTCTCTTCATTCCCAAGGCCCTCTTTCCTGGAACATTTGTCTGCTAGGTCAAGATAAATGCGTTGAGAGCTGGACTTGATGTAACCATCTACCGTTAGCTTCATAGATGCAATTGGATTGACAACTGTGATTTGGCTGGAAGGAATGCTGTGGGAGTAGGGCAACTTGCCATCAGCCATAAATGTGGTCATGAATGTCTAGCAGGGTGAGCAGAATGAAAGGATGTGAGGAATCTCATAAAATGGAAAAGAAAATCAAGAGAGCCCAATTTGGTGTTTAATGAACTTGCTCTCCAATCAGTTACTTCTCAGTCAACTTTGCTTATACTGGTGAAATCTTGCTGCAATGGCTGAAGGCAGAACTTCTCTCTGAACCTTTACAGAAAATACAAGTGTACCCAAATAAAGGAACTGTTCCAGGTAGCTCAGTCTCAGTGCAGTTTCAATGAATATATGTGAAAATTAACTGGAGTGATAGTCTCCCTTTCAAGTTTTCCTAATTTTAAATTAGTCTTCATTTTATATACAGAGTCTTTAAAATGGCCATGCCTTTTGGTCCTTGGAGTTACTCGCCATCTCTTCCCTTCTTCAGGCATGTTATCTTTCTGTCCCAAAGTGCCATGAGACTGCAGTTTGGTCTGCAAAAATTGATTTGTGCAAACAGAACGCTTTCCAGAAGCAGTAAAAAGAGCTGTCTGTGGATTTTTAGGGTTGGATGACTCCTCATTTCTGAATCCTTATCATGGTTTGTACACCATGTACACATCAGTCTGGTCTTCAGAGTGTAGTTATAATGAGCGGAAGGGATAGAGTACTTTTTCTAACAGGAGAGGGGCTGAACACCAGCTCACTAGCTGCAGTTCTTTATCATTTATGTAACCTAACAAATGGAAGGTGATACAGGAATACCTTTTTTTTTTCTTTTTTGGTTTTTGGAGGGGATTTGATCCTTTTATCTTGCCACTCTTCAATGTTAATGCAAGTTTTTCTTTAGGAAATGTGTATTGCAGAACTCTGACTCTGTTTTAGAAGACAAGTTGTTCAACATTGGGCTTAGGGCTCAAACCAGCAGCTATTTCAGCTGAAAGAGCTCCTGTTGAGGACAAAGGAGGATAGCAAACATTTTCAGCAAGAAGAACATAAAAGTTTACTTGTTTAGTGTTAAGATGACTATAAGTAGCAAAGAAGCTAAAGAAATTATTTTAACTTTCTATAAGGTGTGCTTATGACCTTTGAAGTTGTAAATAGCAAGATTGTTTTCTTCTGAAGTGGTTTTCAGTTTTTTCTTCCACTCTTGAAAGTTTTGGTTTCTTTCACTGAAGATGTTAATCATAGCATGTTGATTGACACTTGTTTATTCAGATACACAGGTGTGTTTTCTAACAAATTTATGGTTTTAATTGTGTGAATCTATGAATATAAAAAATTGCTGTGTGGCAGTTTCTTGCTTTGGTGTATAGACCTAGTAAGAGTCAATGACCAAGCAGAAAAGTTGTCTGGCTTCTGTTTTTGAGTTTTACCATTAGCACAAAAGCATTCCACTTCAGCTAATTCCTGCCTTGTGACAAAGAATGATATAACCCACTGGTCAGATGTGTTATTTCAGGTTCCTCTCTAAGCTTGATTCACAGAAATACAAGTTGTACAGATCCCGGTCTAGGGAAGGATATTCTAAGTCCAGCTGTAATGTAGTAACTCACGTTAGTAGCCTTGAAGATTGCCTCCTTTAGATTCCTACCCATCAGACTAGAGTCAACTGTGACAGTAATGAACTGCTGATTTAAAAAATAAATTTAAAAAAGAGTGTAGCTATTAAAAAAGTCAACCTCTTTATTTGTCTCTGCTTCGAATTCACAAACTGTGAGTAGTGTCATGCCTAAGGCACTATGGTTTCACTGGTGATTTCATTAAGTATGTATGTTGTTCTTATTCACATACTTGTCATATTAGGTCAAAAACCTTCATTGTTTATTTAGATAGTTGAACTAAAGCTAGCTTCCAAGTCCTAATTTGCAGGAAGGATGCTTTTCATCAAACTTGTAGCTTTTCATAGGGGCATTGCACATAAAATTGGAATTCTGCAGCCAACGCAGGCCTTAAAATATTGCAAAATAAAGCTGAATCGCATTGTCAAATATAATATGACTTTAAATGATTATGAATGAAAGCAATATGAAGCTTTCATTATTCATTTCAGTGTGTGCTTGTTTTTCCCCTAGGTGGCATTGGCAGGGTCGTCAATGGTGCTTTTATGGTACTGAAAGGTCATCGGTCAATTGTAAACCAAGTCCGGTTTAATCCTCACACTTACATGATCTGTTCTTCTGGCGTTGAAAAGATTATAAAGGTAAGATTAATTATCAGAAAATGTGTTCTTTCAATATTTCAGGAAGAAATGCTTTGTTTTGCTCTGCATCGTTCTTTTCCACACCCATCCTGTCTTCTCACCTTATTCTTTTGCAAAGTGGTATGTCTCCTTTGCTGGCTAAACTGATGCAAATTTTTAATTGGGCTTTTCAACTTTAAACTCTGTTTCAGTTTTAAAGGTTTTAGAGGTAAGGGATAAGATCGGAATTTCCTGGATTTGCACCTTGAAAAAGGAAATTTTTTTCCACTATCATTCTGTACATAACTGAAGTATCATGCAAACAGTCTTTCTCAGGAGAGTTTGGTCACAGCTGTAATGTGATCTCCTAAGACTTCTGATACTTTGGGCTGAAATTTAATAAAAATCTCTCCAAAGAGTATAGTTGAGCCTTAGCCTAGCCTGACCTAGCTGAATTTGGCCCAAATACTGCCTCAGGAGCCCTTCTTACAATTTTTGTACACGCTTCTGCATTGAATCAATTCAACATACCTTTCTGTGGCTTCCAGAGGAAACAGGACTCTTAATACCTTCCATAACGAATCCTCTAACAATGTACAGTATTTTTAGAAAGTTTGTGCCTTTTTATGTGGAATGTAAAGAGGTAACAAACTTTATTAGGTTCTGAAACTTTCTTTCCTTAAGGAAAGACAGCCAATATTGTGGGAGCAAGGCAGAAACTTTTTTGTAATTTCTAATAGCAGAGGTGGGGAGGCAGAGGATTATGCTACACTAATGCACTTTGCATTCTGCTGCCATACAAATTTTGCTATAATTTAGGTCTATCAGCAAGATGAAAGAAACCAGAACGATTTAATTTTTAAGTAGGATAATGAGAACTGATGGTGCTTCTAACTATTTGTTGAATGACTTCATAAAAGTCTTACCTGCATGGGGCTATAAATGAGGTCGTTTGAGTATTAGTAAATGCTTTAGTCAGCTACAAGTTGACTGAATGACCTTGTCCTGCAAAGGAATATTTTAGTGGTCTGCAACTTATGGACCAGAACTGGCCCAAATCCTTGGAACCGTGGCCCGATGCCCAGCTGCATTATTTGCATTACAGCTACTATCAGCATTTGGGTTCTGATTGTAGTTCAGCTTTCCTTCTCTTCTACCTTACACTGGTACTTCAGTTTACTTTTCTACTTTTTTTTCATCTGTGTCCCTCTGACAGGTTTGATCACAAATCTATCAAATAAAGGCTTTGAACAAAAAGGCATTGAACAGTCTTAGCAGCTCACTGATTTTTCAATTTCCAAGCAGTCAAACTGCCACTGTTTAACAACAGTTTTGCCAGAGGCAGTTTTTTGCTTTCAGAACTTGATTCATGCAGCCTGAATTCTCCCTTTTGGATTTTAGATCCGCTGACCCTTCACCCTATGAATCCTTCCTGCATGAGTGTGCTTAGACTGTTGGATTAGCACTGGTATAAACATCCCCTGTGTTGCTTTTGTGTACTTCTGCTAGGATTTTGGCGGGGGGGGGTTTTGCCTAGTGATTAAAAGGTTAGTTCGATTAAGGCCCCAGTCACAGGTTGTGTAACTCTTTCAAAGACACCTCTGCTTGAATGCTTCCTTAGAAGAGAATGCCTGTTGTGTCGCAGTATGTGCAATGGAACTCGTGTAGCTGCTTTGAAGGAACTGAATTCCCCAAGCATTGCAAGCTGGAAACAAATTAAGGGAAAGGTGTTTTTAATGTATTAAGTTTATTAGCAAGCCAGAATTTCTTACCCTTTTGTTGTATGTCATTTTGTCTCAGTTTGTAATGTGCCTCGTTTGGGGATCAGGTTGTTTTAAGGCTCATATCTTGTCTGATCTGCATGACTTCACTCTTTAAAGGTACTGTCTTAGTGAACAGTGGTTTGCAGGTGACCAAACAAGAGTGGTTGTTTCTTCATTCCAGCTACTTCTGCAGATAGGCTGGAGGCTAGTAACTGCCCCTAGCAGAAGGGCAAAACAGGAAAAACAACACCAGCAGTTCTGAAGGCTTATTTACTGCATTAAAAATAGCTGGGAACACAAGTCCTTCCCTTGCACGGCTATCTTTCCCCCATATAAATGCTTGATGTGCTTGCTTGGAGAAGTTGAGATGACAAGAGGAAGAGCCATAAATAAAAATTGTAGTTATGTTTTTTTATGTTTTCTTGTGTTGTTGGTTTTTGTTTGTTTTAATCAGTTCCTTAAGAAGTGTCCTTCCTTTTACTGTCCTTCAAGTGTCTTCTAAAAATCTTTCTGGAATTAAATCACAGAAGATAACTTCACTGTGGTTGACTGGTATTCCATTCCCTCAATTGTCGAAACTCTGTGATGAATTAAAAATGTGGATGCAAGTAGTTGTTTGTCTGAGCCCTTAATTTTTAGACTAGCTGGCCTAAATTTAGTACTTCTAGAAGTGAGGAACTGATAGCACCAGCATCAAGGCGTGATACAGACAAGCCATTCAATAATTCCACGTGCTTCTGCCAACACACTTGCTATTTTAATGCTGATTGCAAATGAGATATAAATTCATCTCAGGCCTAGCCCTGCTGAAATGAATAGTATTCATAAGAATGATTTTGACCTTTGTGGTTATGGTTTTTTTGCTTTAGTTTTATTTTGTTGTAAAGCACCTGCAAGAATATAATTCAGTAACTCGGTGGTTTAGGGTTTGACTTCTGCTAGGACTGAGAATACAATGGATAAGGTGGGGGGGTGTGTGTGAATATTCAAGTAAGGAGGTTTCAGAAACCTAAAATAAGACTCAACAAGCTCATTAATAAAGGATGCTAGAAGCCTTGACTCCAGACAGTGTGTGCTGGACACGTCAACCTAGATGAATTGCTCGTTGCCCTCCATTTCAGAAACCTGAACCTCAGTAAAATTGTATGGAAAAACACAGCTGTGAACTAAAATTATCATTTGCAGCAAGCATTCACCACAAGGGCTAAAGCAATATAAAATAGAAAAATACCACTTTCTCCTCAGTTAAGTGTGTGAGACATTGGGATATGCTGGCAGGAAAATGAATTACATAGCAGGAGAAGTAAATGAGACATTCCCTCTGATGTGTGGGGCTTATAGGAGGGCCACGGAGAATTATGCAATTAGAAGACAGTTCCAGAAAAGATAAAATAGATAAAGTGCATAAGGATTTTCAGAAAGTAATACTGTTTTGTATTGGAAATGGAATACTCTGTAACTGTGGTTCTGGAATACTCTGTAACTGTGGTTCTGAGCACAGCTGTTGCAGGGCCCATTTGTTTAAAAATCATCAGTATATCAAAGATAGCAAAGTCTATTTGTCCATGTTGCTATGGTGACAGATTAATGTCATTGTGGCTAGCTGCCTCTGCCTAATCAGACAATCTAATATAGCTGGGTTTAATTAATCTCATGCTATGGGCATAACTACTTTTTTGTTTTAAAATTTGGGGGTTTGCCACAATGGAATACAAGCAATTCAAAGATGCTCTCTGAAGCATATCTGCTGAAGTAGAGAACCAGTTTTGTACTCCCCTTTTCTGTTATTGTTCCTATTTTTATATTCGTACTCAGGGCATCAAGTGAGTAATATTCAGCTCCTTAATCCTCTGACAGAGAAAGAACTTCTTGATAGATTGTTGCTTCAGTGGGATGATTTGCTGACTTATTTTCTCCAAATTGCTCACAGTCTTCCTCAACATGGCATCATTCAGAGGATAAGAAAAAGGCAAAGGCATTCCATTTACAAAGAAGCCCATTTCAGATGCCACAGAGAGCACTGGACCAGTTGCTGCCAGTTTAAAGACTTCCTGGTTCTGCCAAGGATAGATTCTTAATACGATTTCTTTCTGGCAGGCCCTTGCACTCCCTCATGGCAAAATGTCTAAAAAGTAGGGATATCAATCTCCAGAGACATCCTGTTCAAACAGGTATTCATTCTGAATTCCCTTGACTTCTCTTTATTATTTACTCCTCCTCTCTGAACAAATCTGTCTCAGAAAGGAAAAGGCCCACTATGGACACTTTGTAGCTATCTTTTCGATATTTAACACTGCTGTATTTTCTCTGATGCTTGCAGAGTGAGCAGAAGGATCTAGTAGCACTAACAAGGATGTGGAATCTCTCTGTGCACACTTTATGTACCTTTTAAGATGACTTTTCATTATAAAACAAACCTTTCCCAGAGGAACTTCAGAGCAGACTACCTCTCTTCCATTTATATTGGTTCATACGGAATCTAGGTTTTCTAAATCTCTTGCTTTTAAAAAAGTTTTATAAAACCTAGTGATCAATCTAACACTGCTAAAACTATTTGAGGAAGGGGCATGCCAGCCTGCTTGTCCAGGCATACAGTATGAAGTATTTACAAAAAGGTATATGCTTCTTAAATACAAAAAGATCTGATTTCTTGCTGAAATGCTCAGTAGTGGGACAGAGGGGAAAAGATCTGATAAATTGTGAGAAGGTACTGAACATGTACTAGTTAAATCATCAAGAAGGCAGTAGCTCAGAATAGTCCTTTGAGCAAGCAGAGTTCTATTTTTCTGTTAAAAAACTTGGTCTATCCCCAAATCAACAATCTCTCTCATGCGTCCACTGAGAGAAGACTCTTTCCTACCTTGTCTTTAGGAAGTGGAGCATGGGAAATAATTAGATGAAGAGAGATTCTTTCTGTTCTCTTGAATAATTCAAAAAGGTTATGAATGGTTGATGGAAGTCTGTACATAGTGGGCTTAGGTTGGGTTTTGTTATCTTTATCCAAACCTCATGCTTGTCCCTTGAGCGATGTGTCTAGTAAGTGCAGTGCTTGAACCAAGCAATGGAGACTGTCTTCATTCTGATTTCAAGTATTGGATTAATGAACTGTACTGGAAGAGAATTTGCTTAAGTACTGCAAATAATAAAAATAGCAATTAAGTACAAATAGCAAATACCCCTTGATATTGAGACATGTTCCTAGGAATAGGCTAATGTAATGCAATGTAAAATTCCTTTGCCTTTGCTCTGAGGCAGCTTGATGATTGCCATACAGAAAAAGGTATATCTGCAGCCCACTTTAATTTTGAGATAGTGTTTCTCTTATCTACATAGCCAGATCATATGTGGAAGCTCTGTTAACCATAAATTACAGAGGATGCAAAGTAAAGGCATTCAATTTTGGGAGAATTCCAGAATAAAGGTTACTTGTACATTTTAAATTTGGCTGTGCTGAACAAGTAATAGTAATCAATTTATTTTGTTTTACTTCCAGTAGTAATTTATTTTGTTTTACTTCCAATATTAAAGGTGTAAGGTCTTACTGTACACTGTTGAAAATCTCTGTGAATACAGAATTACTGGCATTCTCGTAGGCTTTTTTTATAGTGCTTGTCATGGTAGTATCAGATTATGTTGCATGTGTTAACTACGCATCTGTGAGATGAGTGCTGATTATCCCATTTACACAAGCAAAACACTCTTTTTTGTTAGCGGTTTTGTCTACTTGGAACAAAACTTGTCTAATTTCTGTTGGGAAAAAGAGTTAGATGTTTTTGCCAAAGTCTATCCCAAAAGGCCAACCTGGTATAGACAGCTGGCATAGAAATTTTTTCCCTGAGCTTGTTTAGCATGGTAAAACCAAAGCGTGACTGAAATCAGATATTTTATAAGCAGAATGTTAAGGCAGTATTGTGGATAGGCTACATACTAGCTCTGCTTACAGTAAGTGTTGTGCATCCCATTAACCATCTATCTAGAATAAAGTGATAGTGGTTGTCCAATGAGTGCCTTAATCATATTGCCCCCGAATCTGTGAGTAAAACTGAGAAAGGTGAGGAGATCCAACTATTATGTTTGCTATGGATTACCAGTTTCTTAGGGATATTGGTAGATTTTCTTTGGTGCCTTTTTTTTTTTCCCCCCTTTTCCCATCCACACCAGAAAAACTGAGGGAAGGCTAGATAGACAGCACAGTCAAGGCTGTTGCTACCGATTAAATCATTACACTTTGCAATGTTACCACTTCAAAAGTAGCTTTCAGTAAAACTCTTCTCCTTCACCTTTTCCCACTATTTAAAACTGCTGCTGTGTCTTGAGAGGATGTTGGATGCTTTCTTTCCTTCACGACTGTTCCCTAAAGGGAGTAGTGCAGGCCTGCTTTTCACCTCCATACAATTCAGCTCCCTGCCTGTTGATCAGGTGTGACTGACTGTGCAGCTGGATGAAATGTCACTCTACATCACTGGCACAAGCAACTCTAGTTTCCTGGGAAACAAGTGCCTTCATTAGTGCTAAGACTGTATTGTAGGCAACAAACTATTCTTACCGTTAGTGAGTAAGCATCCCCTATTACATAAAAATAGAGCCCTGCAATTTGGGATAAATTATTACACATGAAATATTGAAATGATGGATAATCTGCAGTGTGAGAGCTCTTAAGTTTTGGATGGGTGAAGCAGATGCAGGAAAAACACATTTGTAAAGGGGGAGGGAAAAAAAAATATCTCTGGAATACTTGTAAGTATGGGTCTGAGGGATAAAAATTAATAAAAACCATCTGCAACTTGCCATTGTTCTGGGTATTTGCACTACTGTTCTATTTCAAATGCTTGTAATAGTTTATGAATTCAAAGACATACATATTTTTTTTATTTTCTGTTACAGATCTGGAGTCCTTACAAACAGCCTGACTGCACAGGGGATCTGGATGGTAGAATTGAGGATGATTCGCGTTGCCTCTACACTCATGAAGAGTACATCAGTCTTGTGTTGAACAGTGGTAGTGGTCTGTCCCATGATTATGCCAATCAGTCAGTCCAGGAAGATCCACGGATGATGGCCTTTTTTGACTCCCTGGTGCGCCGGGAGATCGAGGGCTGGAGTTCTGATTCAGACAGCGACCTCAGTGAGAGCACAATCCTGCAGCTCCATGCAGGAGTAAGTGAACGCTCCGCTTACAGCGAGTCAGAGTCCTCTGCCTCTTTGCATCACTCCCCACCACATGTGGCTGAAGAGTCTGACGAAACTGCCTATAACTTAAGGGCCTTAAGATCAACTGAATCCCCCTCAGCCAGAGAAGATGTGGCTTCCCGTCAGCAGAGGCTCTCTGCACTGAGAAAGTATCAGGATAAGCGTCTCCTGGCCCTTTCTAATGAGTCTGATTCTGATGACAATACCTGTGAGGCAGAACTAGATACAGACCTTTTCCCACGGCCACGGTCCCCGAGTCCTGAGGAGAACGAATCCAGCAGTTCCAGCAGCAGCAGTACAGAAGACGAAGAGGAACTGAATGAACGACGCACATCTATGAGGCAACGCAATGCACTGAGACGCCGACAGAAGGCGCAAAAGGAGGAAAGGACTAGTACTAACATGGAAAATGTGACCCCCTACATAGGTGAGGATATCTATGATTACCCGCAGATCAAAGTAGATGATCTATCTTCTTCTCCAGCTTCTTCGCCAGAAAGGAGTTCAGCCAACAAAGAAGTTCTCAAAGAAAGGACCTCTCCTTGTTCAGACAGTGAATCAGTGGAGAGAAAGATTTACAAAGCTTATAAATGGCTTCATTATTCTTACATATCATATTCAGCTAGTAAAGATGGTGAGTCCTCCAGAGGAGATGGGGAGAATGACGAAGGGAAACCGGGAACTAGTGGAAGGCACAGTACAGCACACTTGCTAAATAAGGAAGATGCTAGGAACCTGAGTTCAGTAGTTCCTCAAGGTTCCCCAGCTCTTTCTACCGAAAGCCACAACAAAGAAAATTTAAAAGAATGTGGCTTGATAGAAAATTCTAGTAATGGTCAAGCTCATGAATGTGACAATCAGCTGCGGGTGGAGGGTCAAGAAAACACATCTGAAGACACTAGCAGTGGAGGTATAGAGCATTCTTTTGAGACTAAAAAGCTCAATGGAAAAGCTAATTGCAAAGGGCTAAATAGTTGTACTGAAGAACCATGCATTCAGACTGCAGGACTTGTAGAACAGAAAAATAGTCAGAACTGTCAACCAGCATCAAGCCATCACTCGCTGGTCCCTCCATTCTCCACTATTGCTATCTGTAGCATGTCGGGTCACTGCTCCAGAAACCAGACTGATGACAGTGAGGAGAGGAGCCTCGACACCTCCTGCGTTAACCACAATAACGGCCACTTGCATCTTCGCCCTTCATGCTTCAACAATGGACAGAGTTTTGGAGAGCAGGAGACTGTGACGCAAGGACTACAGGTGCACTCAAATGCTGATAATGGCAATCTTGTACAGATGGGTGTGACCTTGCACAAAGACTGCTGCCTGTCTGAAATGGACTCCAACAGCTACAATGTGAGCACAAGAGAGGATACTCCTGACTTGCATCCTACGGGCAGTGAGAGTACTCAATCTCTTGGAGGACTGAAAAGACACAGGGCGGAGTTGGAAGATGCAGATTCAGAGAGTTCATCCTTAGAAAAGAAGTTAAAAACATGATAAATGCAAATGTCTGTCGTAGCGTGCACTCTCAAAAAAAAAAACAAAAGAGAAAAGGAAAAAGAAAGTATTAAAGGCACATAGAGCTTGGGTCTGAAACATTGCGTTTGATTCTCCATTCCATTCTTCAGTGGGTCTGTTTTAGATTGCCAATGGTTCATGCTGTATAAAAATCCAACTTACTCCTTAATGAGACTGAGTCTAGTGTACCTATACAAGGTTCTGTTTAAAGTAAATCCTTATTAAGACGGTTGACTGCATTATTCTTGTGTGAACATGTGTCGTTTGTTCAGCCAGACAACCAGGATGACTGCTTTAAGTTTTAATTCTTCTTCTAAGAAGGAATTTTTCCATACTGACGCTTATTACACATTACAGGCTGAAGAATGATTGAATTAGATCACACTGGTGGTAGCTTGGGATGTGTTTCTTGTTGAGAAAAACAGGGAAGAAACCTTTCTGGGCCCTTTATTCTGCTTCAGAAACTAAAGAAATGCTACCATTAGGGAGGATATTTTCAGAACTGAATGGTATCTTTAGAAATGATACTTCATAAAGCACTTGCTTCTGATGCAGTTCAGTGACATTATTTTTATGCCAACAGAAAAGCTATAGGAAATGAGCCTCTTTCCAAAATCAACTTTAGACTGTTCCCATGGTGACATTGAATTTTGTGGGTTTTTTTTTTTTTTAAGAAAAGAACTGAATAACACAGTGTCATCACTATACTAAAATGTGATTGTTTGGCAAGAGGAAGGTATTATGCTGTAGGCCTCCCTCTAACCAAGGGCTATTAAAAATCAGGCATTGAAACATGCCTTTCTGTGAGCTTAACACATAGAGATTCATTATTATTGTTTACTAAGAATATGGCTCTGAGTGTTGGGATGTATCTTGACTGTGCGCTCCCCTTCCTCCATGTGCTTTCTTTTGGGAGGCAGAAGAGAAAAGAGGCAAAAGAGGCAAAAGTAGGCAAAAGAGAAAATAGCGGAAGGATGGATAATGTAACGGATGCATGTTAACAGCAACACTTGATAAAGTCTGAAAACTGCTTTTTTAGCAGTTTTCTTAGCCCAAAGCTCAAAATCGGTTGGCATTGGCAATCAGGGTTGGTTTTCCACCACTGTGCTGCTATTTAAAACTGCAGATGGGTAGAGGGATTCAACAGAGTTGTGTGTGTACGGGAGAGCTTCAGAGGATGCTGGGATGGATGTGTGAGGATGCTGGGACTCCAAGTCTGGCAATCGGAACTTGAGCAAGAGCGTAGCTCTGGCTGCCGTGAACTGGCGTACTGTTCAGGTGGACGGAGTCCTTTCTTGCCTGGGCTCTGTTTTTAATGGAGTATCTAGTGAGTCCTCTCAGTTCTGGCATGCTGGAATTTGCAGAATTGCACTTGCTCCCCTAGCAACAAGGTAAGAGGAGTCAGTGTGTGAAGGGAAAAGAAACCACCTATAAAGGAGATGAGAACTATGTGTTTGTGCCTTGCAGTGCTGACAACAGAAAAAGAGCCTTCTTTTGACCCCAGTATTTGTCACAGGCTTTCAAGCCCAGTACTGAGGAAGGGCTAGATTATTTTAAGGAATAGAAGGTTTTTGCTTTCAATATGACTCTAGCAGTACACTGCTGTAGAGCACTGGTCTCAGAATACTTATTTCATATGCACAGCTCCCTGGTACCTGGGGAAAGAAGGAAGATGCCCTGTTAAACATGATGAAAGTAAAGGAATGTTTCAGAAGGGGATGCTGGGAGGGAAGGGTATGGGAGGGAGAGTGAAGAACACGAGCTGAAAAATTTTCTTGCAACTACTGTGTGCCATAGTCTGTTTGCCGACACTTGGTCAGCTTTGCTAAGTGAGAACTTGGAATAAGCATATGATGTATTTAAGATTATTTAAGCATATGAGTATTTAAGAAGCATGTAAGACGGTTGAAAGGGATGTTTTCAAGTATGAGTGAAAGTGGCAATAAGAACAAGCTGATACATTGTTACCTTATTGAAAACATTGTTCTGTACTGATTATATTTTAGATCACTGCAATCAAGATCACTATAGGAGTGTTCTCCTTGGTTGTATAAACACCTTATTGTAAATGCTGGTTTTTAGCCAAAGTCTTGAGGTTGCTGAGCCAAAACTTACTTATTATTTTTATTTTTCAAAAGTTCTTTACATTGGAAAAGTTTCTCAGTTGTCACTTCTGCCCTCCTCTGAAGAATGCCCAGATTGCTGGTGAATGAGCATCTCCACTCTCCTTTGACATGGTCGTCTTTTCTCAGTGTTTTCTCAAATGCCTTGTGTCTCACTTTCTGGTTCTTTTTGTTTGTTTTCAAAAGCAGAATAAAAGCTCCCAGGTTTGGTGTTAAGGCTCCTCTACAGGCTCTGGGCGTAAAGGTTTGCTGTGGTTTCCCCAAAGACAGCCTCCCATGCTGTCGGCATGCTTGTTATTTCTAGTTTCTGTCAAGCAGGAGGAGGAAGGTAGGCTGCTATCTTAACCTTTTGTTCACAGGAAATTTCAGTGCACACAAGAACTGTAGCTTCTGAATCAGTGGGTTCACCTTCTCACATAAATAAATGTTATCAGCACTAGGCAGCTGCATCATCTGGAAAAGACCAAAAAAAGCAACCAAGCAGCAGCGTGTCTGCTGCAGGCAGCCAACAATGAAAAGAGCTGCTCTTTGTAGGTTGCTTTGCTTTGTCATCGATCCCCTGCATCTGCTCTCTCCCCCGTACGCTGGGTTGCTAACCATGCGATGTGCCGGCAGTTTCCTGGGCTGCTAGGTCTGAGTGTTGCTGTATGCTTGGGGTTGTCACTCCCTGTTTCTGGGGCGGGAGAGAAAGCTGTTCAGTAGAAAATCTTACAAGTTTATCTGAAGAGATTTCACCTTTTCTAATAATCTGTGCCATGTACTTAGAAACGAAAAGGTTGCGTAAATATTGAACTGCCTTGTTAGTTAGCCACTATTTACTTATCATGCAACTTGGTATGGCAGGAAATTTGCTAGGCCAGGTTCATCTCCAGAAAACCTTATCAGTGGGAAAGAAAAACTCCCTTACATCTCTTCATAACACTTTGGACAGAGAAAGATTGATCTTTAAGGAAATTCTTTTTTAAATTCCTACAAGCTCACAAGCTATGTGTTTGCTTATTTCAGCTTTCTGCGTTTAAAGCATTAATGTCAAACCAACCTGTTTGTCAGAGAGTCAAAGCTGACTCTTCCTCTGAAGCAGGCAAGCATGAGGCTTTTCTGGGCTGGGGTATCAACCGCTTCCAAGGATGCAGGAGGATGGGATCTATCAGCCGAAGTTCTACTGGGGTTTTTCCAGCTCTCAAGTGATCCTCTTGCCAAAGCTGGCGAGCCTTCTCCAAGGTGAGTGGCTCAGTGGAGATCACGCTTTGCTGTTGAGGAGCAGCTCGCTCTCGCAGACAAAGCACATGCAGAAAGATACAGCTGCCTTGAGAAGGGAAGAGCACAGGGTTTTAACCGTGGGCATACCAGTTGATTGCAGTACGTTCTGAAATCCAGCCCGTCTCAGTTGGAGTAATAATTGGGAAGGACAACTTATTTCAGAACCTTTTCTTCTCCAAAAATTGCAGTGGATTTTTTTCCCCCAAAGTTTCATAGTAGAATAAGTGATCGAAACCTGGTCCTAATCTCTGTTTGTAAGCCATGTCACTTGGTAGCTAGAAAATCACTCTTCCTCAAATATTTAAAGAAGATAAATGCAGTTAGGTCTACTTCTGAGGTCTTGTACTTTCCTGCATTGTCACGTCCTAGCGAACAGATAGAGGTGTCTTGCTTACTGGCCGTTAGAAGCTGACGTGGCTTGATGCTACTAAGGTCTTGGGATGCTTTCATTTGCAGTTATAATCTATTTTGCTGTTTACGGACAAGAGCAAGACAGGATTTTTGTTATTACTTCATTGAGTTAAAATGCTCTATGTTAGTGAGTTTTCATCTCTTTTTACAGGCAGTACTACGGAGAGAGGTACCCTTTACACCTGATGCTTTCTCTTATTTTCATCCACTCGGATTCTCCGAATCTCTTTGCCAGACCTGGGAAGCTCAGTGCTGTGCTGCAGGGTCCGCAGAGTACCAGAGAGTAATGCAAATAGCTGCAACAACTGAATTACTATATGCATATGCACATAGTTCTTCAGGAATTCTTTAGTAAGCTAATTCTACCACATACATAATTTATAAAACACATCAGTGCACTCCTACAGCTGTGTCGGGGTGCACTAATTAGCCCAGCTAATGCTATACTGGTATGAACAAGAACTCTTGTTTCAAACACCTACTGAGACAATGGCAGTTCTTCAGGGGGGAAAAAAAAAACCACCAAAAACCCAACAGAAAAACCTCACTGGTTATGGCAGGTGCTAGGTTTGCCAAAGTTTCCTTTAGTGGTTGTGCAGGTCAAAAGCAGTGAAATGTCAAGTAGGAAACAAGCAATCTGAATTTGATGTTTGTACTCTGCCTGATTCAAGTCGAGGACTAGAACCTGGGTCTCCTGCCTTTCGCTTGAGTGTCCTAAGCGTCAGCCTATTGCATTACTCAGGAGTGGGCTTTGTTCTTCTTTTGTCTGAAATGCAAAGGGGAAAGGAAACGGAAACAGTTCCACAAATACTGGAGCAGGGCCTGGAGCCCAGCTCTGTCGGTTTATAGTTTGCTGAGAAAATGCTAGAGGATTCTTTCTCCCTTCTCCACCTCATGTGACCTTTGGTCCAGAGAGCAAGAGGGAGATGCTGACGCAGCCTTGTATGCATCCCATGCAACATGGGAGAATTGTCCTTTCCAAATCGGGCACCGTGTGTACGATTTTTTTTTTTAATTTATTTTCCTGTAGACACATAATACCAGCCTCCGAAATGAGTGCCCAAGCCAGTGAGCTGTTCGTTCTGGGCTATGGCTGGCAGGCTCAGCTTTTCTGTCTCATGAATATTTTTCTGTTCAGTTCTAGTCTCGAATGTCGGCCAACACCTACGCAGCGCTGGAGCTGCTGCACAGATGTAGGTTGGCATTGTTGCTGCTTTTAGAGCCGATCGGAGTTGCCCCCTTGCCGAAGCTGCCGTTTGCCCACTGGCTGTTTGGAAGTAGGTGGTGCGAATGAGTAAAAACATTTTCTGTGTTCCTATAAATAAGCAAAAACTGCCTGAATTTGAACTTTTTGATGGGAGACCAGGTCCTTCACAGGTAGAATCTACCTCTGGGACCAAATTACTATGAGCCAGTGGTCTGCAGCATTTTACTTCGCAAACACGGCTGCTTATGGCAGCATTAACAGCTGAAACCACCAGCTCCTACATACTTACAGGCTTCGCATTCTGGTCGCTTCAGAATGGTCAAACCATATGTTCTTTGTGCACAAAGTTTTGTGTCTAAGTGTCCTCCTTCCAGAACAAAGACTAAAAGGGTCAAGTTCTGCTTTTCTGAAGCAAAACTTGCTTCAGCGAAATCCTGATGCATCTCTTTAAAGCGCTTTGGCTTTAGCTCAGCTTTTAAGGTTAAATACTCATGAGATACATTTTGAACTCTCAAACGTGGATGTACAGCAGAAAGAGAAACAGCGTGAACTTCAGAACTAATTCTGTCAGGGAAGGGGAAAGGAGTTTAAATGTATTTCAAAACAAGCAAACAAGAAGACCTCCATACCCTAAATACCAGTTAGGTTCTGAATAAAAGTTCATCACCTATTTCTAAATCTGGCTTCTAAAAGCCCAAGCAGCATGTTAACAGAAGTGACTTATTACACTTGAGCTTGGACAGCTGAAGATCACTGATCTGTAGGAGCCGAGAAGCCGCAGCCGTGCCCCACAGCACACAAGGAAGGGGCCGGCCATGGGTGTGCTACCCAGCAGGGATCGCTTCTTCGGTCTGCAGCCCGCAGGGGACGAAACAAAGGGTTGTTAGCAGCCAGGTTGCCCCGACTCTGACAGGCCGATTCTGTCTCGGTTTTGTACAGCTGGCTGGTTTAGCTTCGTATTGCCTGCGACGTGCTGAAGAAAGATCCCTAGAGGAAAGCACTTTGGTTTTAGTTCATGTTTGCCTTTGGACCTTGGAGGGAAGTGCTGGGGCTACTTTTCGGGGTGATCTTTATGCAGCCTATTAAAATGAGGAAAGAAAACGAATGCGTCCTTGCAGCAGGAACAGAGAAGTCCAAGGCAGGAGCCTCCTCTAGCTCCCTCTTCCCCTTCCTGAGGTTTCTACGTCTCCCTGAGAAGCCCTGTACACTTTTCTTCTCTCTAGGAT
The DNA here is from genome assembly GCF_035582795.1 of Mycteria americana. NCBI lineage: Eukaryota > Metazoa > Chordata > Aves > Ciconiiformes > Ciconiidae > Mycteria > Mycteria americana. Next base: position 35,896,549 of record NC_134369.1, read on the forward strand.
CTAGAGAGACTTGAGTGTTGGGTGCCTAGAAAGCAAAAACGAAACTGTCCCCAGTTCAGGATGTCGCAATGCTCTTTGCTTCAGTGACATTTCCAGTATATTATGGCCAGATCTGGCATTTCCTGGCTTGGATTGTATCCTCGCATACAATTTTCTCCAAAGCATGAGAAAAGTCTGCTTCCCACCTGTCTAAGCCTTGGAGGGAGAGAAAGGAAAGATGATCTAGGCTTTAACAGGCTTGGAATGAAAGGAAGTACATGCTTTGAGCTGTTTATAAGCCCTCGCTAAGCTCTCGCTATTCCCAAGGTTTGCCTTTCACGCACGCCGATTGCCGTGCGATGTACTTACCTGCACGCAGGGATGCCAGCAGCAGCAGCCCCGTGTTTCCTTTGAACGCAGCATGGGAACTGAGAATTGATTCAGTATGTCCTATGGGGCAGATCTCTCTCCTTTCCATGAAGGAGCTTTTTTTAGCTCATACATGTTTCTGATGATGTGGAAGACTTATTTTTAAGCTGGGAAAGTCTGTGGCAATGTTTTGAATTCCTAAATGGTTGACCGACTAGGATAATCTGTCTGAGCAACAGTGGAAGCAATTTACAGCCTTAGATGGAGATTTTTATTTACTTACGCATACTTTTAAAGTCAAAACTTTTGCAGTTTGTCACCCAACACAAAGGCTCTTCGCCTTTCATCTCCCGTGTATTTGGCCAGGAAGGGCGTATTTTCTCATTCCCTCCACTAATGATATAGCTGCAAAAGATACAGATCTTTCGTAGCCCAACTTCCCAGCACTTAATGAACATGTTGGGACAGTAGATCACCTTGCTAGAGACACACAAATTGCAGCAGACAGCAGGAGTAATGGCTCATTAATCACTTTGCTATGCTCTTAAGTTGAAAATCTGCACAAACGTTGGAAGGTTTCAGTCTGAGTGACGCATCTTGAGGTCTCCTGCTGCCAGGCCTGAAATACCTTTGATGTTTCTACAATTTTATCCTGTAGTTTCCAAAGTCAGTGTTTGTTTCCAGCCCAAGGGCAAGTCTGTTTTAGTCTTACTCTTGCCAGATGAAAATTATTACAGAACTTAAAGCGAGTGTATTGCTTAGCTGATTACATTTGCGAAGTTTAAACCAAATGAAATCCTCAGCTGATCATACTACACAACAATTATACTGCCTAAAAGAAAGGATTTCATCTGTGTGCAGCTGGGGAAAAAAAATATTTAAACTGCAAACTCTGAGTGAAAAGGAGACTGATGGTTTCATGAGCAGCTGAGATCTGTTAGCATGAAACTGCTGCAGAAGGGAATCCTCTTCTCCGGGACGGAGGCACGCAGTCCTGCCCTCTCCGGCTTCCCGTGGGAACCGGTTCAACTTCCGAAGCTGGTGGAAAGCCGATAGGTTTCTCCTGGGTTGGCATGTTTGTTCACTCCCAAGAAAAACCCCAGAAGGAGCAGCAGGAGTGTTTGGCAGGAGGCAGGCGGGAAGGGGGGTGCTCTGCCTCCCGCCACCAGTGGGCAGTGGGCTGTTGCCCTGTTGAGGAGTCATTTACTGGGAAGGGAAGGGAAGGGCAGAGAGGGGAGTCACTAGGGCTCCATTTCCCTCCCTCACTGATACCACTTGATATGACACTCTTGCTTTTTGTTTCAGGATGCAAAAACCCCATTTCACTGCTGCCAGTAGCAGGATATAACATAGCTGTGGCTTCTTTCCCACCAGCCCTGACTTAAAATGGTTTTAGGACATTTTCTTAGAAAGTCCAAAAGCCACACCAAGAGAGCTGGGTACTGGTGCTTTGCAAATGAGCTTGGGCTCAGGGGCAGTAAATGTAGTAATAAAATATGTATTTATAATTAGCAAACAGTGAAAAGGGGAAGTTCACTGCAATAAATAGGAATTAGACATTGGAAGTGTGGGCAAGTAATGAGGAAAACAAAGGTCCTAAGGGAAAAAAAAATGGAATAAAGGGCAAGAATGAGTGTTCAATTAAATCCAGATCAGAAGGAACCTGTTGTTTGCCCAGGACTAGCTGAAAGTGCAGTTTGTCTGCAGTAACGCAGGGTGGGCGGCAGTGCGCAGCGGGGGTGCAGATCCCTAGGTGAGATGCCCCCGCCGCAGGAAAGCAGCTGCTGCTCTTGCTGGGTATCTTCAAACCACCAGGAGCGGATAATCTGCGCTCAGGAGTTTTCAACTAACCACACGGAGAGGTCTCTGAACTGCTAATACAGCGGGGGTTTTTATTAATAGGCCTTGGGGCTCAGGGGAGCTCTGGGGTACTGGGAAGCAGCCGTGGAAAGGGGATGACCTAATTCTAGTCCCATCAGCTTGCTTTCAGCGCCAGCAGAACAATGGAAGGCTTGATATGGGACAAGAGCTAAAAAAGAAGCAAGAAAATATCATTGTGGCTAATTAACAGTGCAAACTGATAGGGAATGGCATAGAAAATGGACTGTGTTGAGCTAAGCATATTTTATGAGCCTTCAGGTTTGGCTGATAAATGTAGAAGTTGCAATAGTGCTTGGGCTCCTGGAGAGGTGTTTTCAGTGTTGAAAGGTCCAAGCGTTCTCTATTAAACCGGAACAACGTATGGTCAGTGCATTCAGCGTTGGCTCAGTGATGGGCTTCCAGCGTTAACCCCAAGCAGGGAATCATTAGAGACACTTTTAGTTGACAGCAGGGCCTGAAATGGGTTCTGATATCTTTATTACTGATATCTTTATTAATAATTGGGCAACGCGCACAAATGTAACGATGTCCTTTGCAGCATGTATTACAAGGAGGAAAGGTACGCAGTGAGGATGGGGCTCTTCAGCCTGTCGTGCCCAGCAGCCCGCCCTAGATCAGGCTCTCTTGCCTGGGGCACCCCAGACCATCTTGGCACCCGTGGGTCCATAGGAGAACTGACCAAAGACTTGGGCATTTCTGTGTAGCGCTTAGACATACATGTTCAACGACCCAAGAGCATCACCCGAGAAAATGGCACTGGGGCGGTGAACCGGTGCTGAACGCCCAGAGTTGCCATCATCAGCCAGGCTCAGCCTTGCAAGGTTTGGTCTCGTTAGTCCTGACCCTCGAGTGACAGCCACCCCTGCACGTAGATCCCATGACATCTCACAAGGCTGCCCGGGTGGCTCCTCCGGCCGTCGCCCTCCTGGCCAGGCTGGGTTTCAGGTCATTGCCGGGGTGCGAGGCCAGATGCCGAGAGCAGGGTGGAGGGACTGACCACGCCTGAGGCATTGCACCAGGGGTTGCGTCCTTGCTGAGGCCGTCCCTAACGTGAGGGACCGTCCCTAACGTGAGGGAACTGAACGCAGCACAGCCTGCAGCACAGCCTTCAGCCCTCCAGAGAGAAGGCAAAAGCGTAAAAAATGTTTTCTGTATTCAACTGACTCGGGTTGTATTCATTTGCCCGTATATGTTTATATTCTATGAAAATGTATAGCTATACATTTACACACACACATGCCACCCTGTTTAAACACGCTTGCTGTGGCAGCTTCAGTTAAACCCCGAAGCCACTGCCTGCTCACAGCATCGAGAGCGGAGCCGCCCTGATGAGCTGAAACGAAGTGTATGGAAAAGCTTTACTACTGTGCTTGCAGCCTGTCTCGCGGGGTGCAGGAACCCCTCTCTTTTACATCTTAGGCGTGATAAAAGGATCTGGTATTTGGAAGGCTTGGCCTGTCAAAGGTTAAACAGCTGATTTGTACAACACAGCGGTGAGACTGGAGGCAGCTCAATTGGGAGCAGGCTCTTGGTGGGTCGGGCAGGACTGATGAAGGGAAAATAGAGCTGATGCTGGCAAAGGAAAGCAACTTTGATGCTGAAGAACCTGGATGGTGCTTGTTACCAGGGACCAAATAAGTGCTCATTTAGGCCAAACCTGGGCCTGTTTCTCGAGAAAAAGAATAGCTGTTAGACAAAAGATAAGCCACGAGGCTTTTTCTCTTTGCACTCACCTACCGCTTGTGCTGGTTTCTTAACAGGCTGCTGCGAGAGGAAAGGTGTAAGTTCGGAGATGGCCCCGGCTGCTGGGAGCTGGTTACGGGAATGCTCGCCTCGCTTCGCCCCGTCTTCCGACTCTGGGGAGAAAGGTGCACCCGCCTCGCTGTGCAGACGGGCCACAGGCATCTCCTCCCCTTAGCGAAGCGGGCAGGGCTGGGGATGAGCTGGGGCGGGAAGCTGGCAAGTAAGAGGAGACATAAAACGTGGATCTCGTGTCATGGCTGGAATAAGCATGGGAAAGGGAAACAGACCTGGCGGACTTGGGTATGGGAAGCCAGAAAAGCAGGAACTTGTATGGTTGAGGGCTATAAAACAGGCAACTCCACGTTACCTTTTCCTAACATCTTTTAGGAAAATTAAATGAAACCAGACTCCAAGCAGTTTCAACGATTCGTGCATTTAATTGCCATGCGGTTGATCACCTTGGCTGCTGCAACACAAGTCAAACCGGGGGGGTTCTCACAAAGAGAAAAGTTTGCATGCAGCGCTGTGGCTGGGTGGTGCTGACTCTTCTGCATCTTCTGCGGCTGCACCACAGAGACGTTGGTACAGATGTTAGTCCCTGTAAATACTGTATTAAACAGCCCAATTTCCTGCTGGAAGTTAATGGTGTGATGCATAATGCTCTGTGGAGGTGAACCCTCACCTGCCTGATGTATCGGAGAGGCAAGCAGAGAGAGGAACTCCTGAAAAAGCATTTCAGATGTCATTTCAGGTCACAAGGCTGTGTGCATCCGTCAGAAGCTACGTTAAGCCCATGTGAGCTGCTCCTAAGGTACTGCAGCTGGCTGGTCCAGTCACCTGCTCTTTAGGTGAATGTAAAAGCCACGTTTGCCTTGTGTACAAAGACAAAAGCCCCTTTCAGCCCATTTTCTTACTAATACAGGTTGTGATTCTTCTCTTTTGCGGTTTCTTTCCGCTGTCCCCCTACCCCTTGTGCTGCTCGGCCCGTGCTCCGCCGAGCGGGCAGCTGGAGCCAGCCATGCTGGCAGCACCCTGCCAGATGGCAACAGGAGTTTCACTGGTGCTAAATGATGACCAGATGAGGAGATGGGAAAGAGACAGATAATAGTGCAAATTCGATCGTAACATCATTGAATCCTGTCTCTGAGGGGCCCCTCAGAGCACTGCACTGAGGCCATGCCATTTCTTGTTACTCCAATCTCTAACTGATGTTTTTAAATCTATGAACACAGACAGCTCTCTGAAGAATAACCCATGGGGCGTCCAGTTCTATATAGTGACAGACTGAGGAAAGATGGGATATACAGATATTTTGACTACAGAAGCTCTTCTGTGTTGTACTTGCACAGTAGTATTCAAACTCTTTGAGACATAGTAAACTAATTCACTAAACAGTCGTGGTGATGTTCGCCGAGTTTATTATATACTTTGTTATCGGTTCATCTCTGAAAAGTAGCAGCTTGAGGATCTTTCTCCAAAAGCTTGGATTTTGTTTAAGGTGGTACTTGACTAACTTCAACAAACTGAACTGATTTAAGTTCCCTTCTCATGAAAAGTATGATGGGGGAGCTGATTTAATCAGTCAGAGAATTCATCATTGCATAAACAGAGGAAGAGGCTGAATTAATGTTAGTGAGAGATCTATGAATGTTCCTGGAGAAATTTTATTACTTTGAACTCAAAGAGCTGACTCTGGGGCCTGGCTTTTTCTCCTTAGCTCTGTAACATTTCCCAGTGGAGAGCTCTATGATGAATAATAACTCAGTTGTTCTTCTTTTCTTAAATAAATCTAATTTTTTTTTTTCCATGCAGGAAATGGAATCAAATTATAGGTATCACTCATTCATCCTTTTATAACTCATGTAATATTAACAAGACAATGTCCTGCTGGTGAAGAAAGCAGTGTGCTTGGCCCTCGGCAGTTGGTAGAAGAAGACGGAAGGATCTGATCAAATTACTCAGCTTCCCAAAGAAATCATTTTTAGATGATGATGATAATTACCCGCTCCTTGCCTTGTTCTGGCCAGGTTGTTCCTAGCCGTGGAAAATCACAGTGGCGGAGGAGCGATGCTGGACGGGGGATGTGGCTGGTGCTGAGCACGGGGGATGCCACCGAGGCAGTGGGCTGGGACAACCCGTCAAAGTACGTACTCGGTAATCTCATACGTATCTCGGATTCTTCTATAGGGCTTAAAGCATGTCATCACATACATCCTGAATTATATATGAATAGCTGATTGGACATAGCGTATCTGTGTAACCACACTGTTATCCGTCCGCTTAAGAGCTGTCGGCTCTGCCAGATGGGAAGCGTCTGCTCCCGCACAGCCCGTCTGCGGTCTGTGTCTTCCTCCTGGGTCAGAGATCCCAGTTACTGCCAAACTGGTGTGGCCTCCATCCCAGCAGAGGAGCTGGCCCTGCTGTAGGAGGAGGAAAAGCTCAGGTACGAGCATCCCACGGGGGGGAGAGAGGGCTCCCGTCCCTCCCTCCTTCCCTGCAGCCTCCCCTGGTGTGTAGTGCCGTGCCGGCCCTGGGGGCAGGCGGCACCCCCAGAGCAGCAGCGAGCTGTGGCACGGTGGGTCGTGGACCACTGCGGTCCCAGGTAGCTGGGGAGGATGGTTCCTGACTCTCTCCATCGCAGGGGCCTGTCTGGGGCCTGCTGAGAGGCGGCTGCTTGCGCTTTTAGGCAGCTCCGATAGTTAAAGGGAGGAGAGATGCGGACCACCAGTGTGGCAGATCGGTGGCAGGGTGGACAGAGCCAGCCTGTGCCACGCCAGCCCATGTGCAATGCCGGGTGAATGGTGTCGGTCCTCTCCTTCACTTGGGCAGGCAGGCAGCGGATGGGGGCTCTTGTCCCCCGACAACTGTGTTGGCGTTTGGGCAGGTGCTGCCCCGTGTGTGGCATCCCTTTCACCCCAGGCACTTTGCAGCCTGCATCCCACGGTGCCATCTGCCACAGCCAACTCAGGGCTGGAGGGCTCTGCACTCAGGATGGAGCGCACAGACTCTCTGGGGAAATAAAACATCGCTGGGCAAAGGTTGAACCTGGGGACTTTAAAAGTGGGTTTGTGGTGAAGCAAGGCAGGGGTGGCCCTCATCTCGTGGAGGTGGACCCTGGACACAGAACATGGGCATGGTCCAAGCCCCTCTCCTCACCTGTCTGCAGTGGATACAGTTAAGAACAGAGATCCAAAAAACAGCAAATAGAGATCTCCTCTATCTTCATGCCTTGTGAAAAGCTGCTAGCAGGTCCGTAAGGTGTACGTGCAGGACTAGGGCTGCCCAACCTACCTGCGGGGCCCGTGCCCTCCGCCGTGCAGACCGCCAGCTCCACGCGGGGTCAGGCAGAGCACGCCGCCAGCAGACGGGCTCAGCACCCCCTTCCCGAGCAGGGGGCTCTTCTTTCGTAGTCCCCAGCCTTGGGGAACTGACCCAGTCTGACCCCAGCTCTCTGTTTATTTCAAGTTTTATAGCTTTAGAAAGATTCCTATCTGATGATCTAGAACTACTTACATCCCACTGCTGTGTAGTAAAATTCCACCAGCGCTAAGCAATATTTCAAACAGGGGCCAAACTTGCTGTCTGAGTTCAGAAGCTCTTCACTGGTGTGTAAGCAGTTTTCTCAAAACCTCTCTCAAATATTTGTCTTTTGCATCGTGTCCAGAAAATTACATGATCTGGGCTTTTTTGGACTAGAGAAGTGTGAAAGCCACTGCCCGTTTCCCTGGCCCTCTTCTCCACATGGGGCTAAACCCTCTACCCATGTCCCTGGCAGCTCTGGAAAGGCTTGGTGATGGCGATGGCAAAGCGTTGAGGGTTTGTGAGTGAGGACACGCAGCAGGGAAACCAGTTAAAGGTAGCTCTGTAGATATGCTAAGAAAAGGGAGGGAGCGGGGCTCCGGGGCTTTCAGCTCCTGCAGTTGTTCCCATCTCTGACTGGTTTTGCAGGTACTTCGTTGTCTCACCTCAGCCTCGGCTGGACAAATGTCTACAGTGTCTACCAACGTCTACAGCTAAGAAGGATCTTCCTTTCTATACGGGGCAAAAAATGAAAAGTGTGGGACTGGTAACCTTGGAAGAAGATTGAACACAACATAGGTCATGGTAGCTTGAGCTTCAGTGTTTATGAGATTCAGGAAACCTCACAGAAGGCCAAGACTGACTTAAGGTACGTGACTCTCACGTCTGCCTGACCACACGGTTCTCCGCTTCCCTCTGAACCGCCTTGCTGGGGCTGCTGCCAGACGAGGTAGACCTCAGGCTTCAATCAGCATGGAAATTCCCTTGTCTCTTTCGCTAATTGTTTCCCACAACCCTCCTACCTCCCTGGCCGTCAGCCTTATCAAACAGGACAGGCTGGATGGGCTGCAGAGCAGAGCACCCGTTCCCCGGCTGCTGGTCCTCCCCCAGCTCTGCCATCGCGGCTCCTCGGTGAGCCGACGTGAATGAAGCCTGAACTCGGGCCGCTTCCTACCTAAAGGGAAGACGTCTTTCTCCGCAGCCAGCTCCGACATCTCTTGTCAGCAGCAATTTCAAGTTCACCAGATAACAACAAAGACCAAAACCACGCCTGAACTGCAGCCCTGTTCCATACGGTCTGATGCAGGGGCGAGTCCCTGGGGATGGACCTGCGGCTGGCGGAGGGCAGCGTGGGCCCCGTGGGGTGGGTGCGGGGCTGCTGCTCCGTGGGCCCCGTGGGGTGGGTGCGGGGCTGCTGCTCCGCAGCCCCCCGGCAGGAGGGCAGGCAGCCACGTCCCCTGCGCTGCCTGTGCCCTGGCCGTGGGCGAGCTGCCAGCCCGTTCCTCCGTCTCCCTCTGTGGAAAGGGAGCGAGGAAGCCACAGAGGCTTTCTGTGACCTGCGCCTGAAAGCTCTTTCCCTATCTGACGTTGCCTCCTAATAGGATTTGGCTGGTCGATACCGGCTAGTGTGCATGGGGTGAGAGCATTTTTAAATGGGTGTTGAAAACTCTTTTGTGGAGAATTTCCAGCCTGCTTATTGCTCCAGGTGGGAGAAGCCTGGAAGAAAGCCACATGCATGCAACAGTCTAGACATGTTTGATTTCTTTTTGGAATTAAAGAACAGAAGTCCCATAATACCCTTTTTTTTTCAGCATTCGTACAAGTAGCCAATATAAACAATTCTCTCACTGCCCTGAAATTTGGAGTTGCTTACAGGATGAAGCAGTGACCTAGTGAACCTCTGGGAAGAGTAATATTAGCCTCCGTCTGGTCTGCTGCCTTCTTGGCTTGGGTCTGGCGACTGCAGCCCAGCTGCCCCGAGGAGCAGCACGGGCGCTGCGGTGCGGCGCGTCTCCAGGGTGCTTGTGGGGCTCCCATAAGAGGAGAGGAGATGCACAACGAGATAGCTGAAGTCGAGGACACCCCTCCGCATTTAGGCACCTAACAAACTGCTTCTCAGATGCAGCAGGTTCCCCAGCTCTGCTTCAGTCCACCTGGAGGACTAATCTACCAAGGACTAATCCTGGGATCTCCAGCTGGCATTGGATCCCATGAAAGCGTTGACCACAGAGACCACTTTCCATCATACCCAGGAGCTGCTGCTCAGGATGGATTTCAAAGGGCCTAGAGACACATGCTCATGACAGCAAGCCTCCAGGCTGACTCGCAGGCAGATGACTGCTACTTTATCAGGGACCACTTCCGAGGTCACCAGCACCCTCGCCACAGACTGGCTGTCATGCAGGAGCGATGGGAGTTTCTTGTCACAAAATGAAGTATTAGGATAAGTGTCAGGGAGGCCAGATCAGTACTGCACTTGCTCTCAAGCGAGGATGGAGGCTGCCGGTTCCTCTGATGTTGGTGGTGCTGCTCCTTCAGGCTTCCCTAAGCCTTCTTGCCACCGTATCCTTGCCTGGAGTACTGCTGCTGTCACTTCTCCAGCTTGTTTTATGCAATTGGATTTTCTTTTCTGTGTTTTCTATGCCTTCAACTTTGGTTCTGCCTGCACACTCAACCATGGTTGGAATTGCAACAGAGGCACCCAACAAAGAGCAACGCAGAGCAGCTGCCCATATATCCTGCTTGACTTTGAGTGCAATGGAGGAGATGACAGCTGCCCAGGTTGGACTCCTGAGCATGGAAATGGCCCTCAAAAGGCCAAAAATGTATAGAGTGAAAAGATACCTGCTTAGGAGTCAGCCTCCCTGACAGCGCAGGGAGGAAGGCTAGATGCCGGTAGGTTTGTGATGGCTGTATAAGCCACCCTATGCAATTAGGAGACTTGTTTTTGATGAACAATTGCAACAGCCAGGAACGGAGAGTCCATAACTTCCCTATAGTGGTAGGATGAGTGGGGGGACACAAGGAACTGCCAAATGGGGTGAAGGGGTTGTTGCCTTTCAGCTAAGCTCTTGCCCTTGCCTCTTAGGACTTCAAGATAAAGAACAGGCCTTTGGATCTAATCAGGACTTAGAGAAGCAGCCAGGCTGCTAACTCATTTCAAGGCTTTCAAGGCCTCTGGATTAATTTTGGTCGAATCCCTGTGTAGTTAATTTTACTTCCCAAAGCCCTTTTGCAGGCTCTGTCACAGGCTCTGTTCTTACTTGTCCCACCTGACAGGCGTACGTGGTGCTGGTGGGTAACCTCGCAGAGGTGCTGCATCCCACCACAAGTGCCTGGGTCCATCAAGTCCCCTGTGCTTCGCGGGCTCAGGAAGGCAACTTGAGGTCCCCTGGCCTGAAGGTGCAACCCCAATGTGAGCAGTTACTGCTGTTCTCATGGCTGAAAATTCCTCGGGTATCTCTCATCGAACTTCATTTCCTGCCTCGCTCTGGCAAAGCTCCCCGTTTCCATGGCGATGATTTATTCCTTTAAATAGTTCTCATTCAAGAACAATATCATGGGTCCTTCTCTGTTGTTGGTTTAATTAAAAATAACCTACTCTTCTCCTGGCGTCGATCTTGGCTGAAGCAGCTGGAGTTGGACACTAGCCTCCAACCTCTCCGATCCGCCCTCGCTCCCACCCAGAGACAACCCTCCTGCCTCTCCGCCGCTCGGTGTAACCCCGAGGTCTGTCCTTGGCCCTTCCTGACCTGTGCTACGGAGAAACCTCACACAGGCGGGTCTGGAAGGAAAACGCAGAGAGGAGGAAAGGAGGAACCAGCTGAGCTCTCACAGGACGGCACCGCACAGCCTGACGTCCATCCAGCACTGGAAGAGGAGCCTGACACCCTCCATGGCTCTGCCCTTGAGCTTTCCTTGCCATGAGCGGGGACGCTTGTGAGAAATAGGAAGCCTCATGAGAACAGCATGGCCCGTGATGAAACGGTCTATAGTGCATCACTCATCGCTGCAGCCCGGATGTTCAAATAAGCTGCGAAAAGGGAGCCTTTCCCGTCCTTCCCAGTCCTTGGTTTCCAAAACAGATTTTTTTTTCTATGAGTGGAGCAAGGACTTCTAGCCTGAGAACTGGAAACAAAACAAAAAAAGAAAGAAATTAAGAGGCTGAACTGCATATTTGGTATATTTTAAAGTGTCCATTTTATTGCAAAAAAGTCTGAACAGGCAGCCTGGTCTCCATACAACAGGGATCATTCAATGTTTTGTGGGACACTTACTTCTTGCTTTGCATAAAGAGGGAGACAGAGCATCTGGTTTCTCTGCTTCATTTTAAACACCAGCACTTATTTTGTTAATGCATTTACATTCCAATTTTCCTCACACGTAGTAAAAAAGGAACGCTTTGGGGTTCTTCTAGATACAAGCACATTAGCTTGGTTGTTTTTCAGGCAGCAGTAGCAGACATGCGCTGAGAGCCTGGAGTTCAACCATCAACGAGGAGAGCGGACTTTGGGGAAAGTGAATTCCCATCTACAAAACGAATTCCTGATTCGCTGCAGAAACTTTCTGACTCGCTGCATTCACTGCAGCCAGCACTGGCTTAGGCTGGGAGAGGGACAAAAATCTATCTACAAAAAATAAAAGTATGTGATATAGCCTCCCAAATGCTTTTTGCTCAGGCGCACAAGTCTGCATCCCAGGAATGCCAGGTTGCTAATCCAGAAGGGTGGGTACCAGGTACATTTCCCTCTGCAATACTCAGGCTGAGAAATGTTTTAAAGCGGTTGCAGCACCTTTCGAATGAGCAGTGAAACTCGTCCTTATAAGGTGGAAAAGCTCCATGTTCTGCTGTTGGAAGACTGGAATGCGAGCACGGCAAGGATTGCTGCACGTGAGCTCCTTATCTGAGAGACTAGCGATAAAATTGAAGAAGTTCACGTGACATGAGAAGAATTTCTCCCTTATCTAAAGGAAGCCGGAGATGTGCAAGTCAGAGGTACAACACGCAGGATGAGTTATGAGGAGGAAATGATGTAAAGGGGCCAGACGGTTTGGAAATCTGCCTGCTTGCTCGAGTGTGTCCTATTTTGTGCTTTGGAGGATTATATTGACACCAATACAACATCCATTTTAGAAACACTTGACTGGAAGCTTGAATCTGCCAACTGTAGGGCAAAGCGACAAAATCCAAAGTCTTCAGGGACCCTCAAATTGTGCCAGCCCTAGTTTTGACCTCTCTTTGACATTGAATTGGGAGAAAGCGAGGGAAGGTTTTGACATAAGCCTTTCAATCTATCAGTTATTTGTCATTTCCTTCAGGCAATTCTTCCTGAAAGTAGGAGCCTCTATGCCTCTTAAAATACAGTGGGGGAAGATGCTGTGATATCAAACCGATTCATTTGCCTCTTACTAGATACCCACAAAGTTTGCCCAGAAGAGATTTTTCAGTCATTTAAACCTTTGTTTTAAGATGGCTTGTTTCTTTTACAAGCAAAGGGGAAAATGCTGCTTCTTGGTATAAAACATAGGCACGCCAAGTGTTAAATTCCAGCTATTTTCTCCATACCTTTTTCAGAGCCTGGCTAGAAACTTCTTGCGCAGTTGCAAGAAGTCTGTGTGGTCTTCAGCTTCTCTCAACATGTCGCTTTAGACAGTGTCTCTCTGTGTGCTCCCTGGTTAACCTTCCCATCAAAACCCTCCTGCTTCCATCCCTCATGCCACTGCTTCTGCGTATTTCCCATTTTACTTCTTTACTGTGGTGCGGGGCAAGGGCAGCAGGCAGCCCCATCTGCCACCAGCCCCGTTCCCTGCCCAGTCTGCCACCAGTCTCACACCAGCAGGAGATGTTGTCCACCTTTTGGGCATTCAGGGGAGATACCCAGGTCCTACTTATGACACTGAGGGCAAGAAACTTCCTTTTGAAGAGAGCAGAGGTTTTCCACATAGTCATAAGTTTCCATGGAGGAGGCAGGACTTGATTCCTAATACCAGACAGACCCAAACACCACTAAGTTTCCCATTGGGAGCACGTGGCCTGATGTCCTTCCTCCTTCCCTTTCTCTGGTTCTTTACAGCCTCTCCTTCTCCACGTGTTTCCTTTCGCCTGGCCTCAGTGCTTGGCCGAAACGCTGCTTACTCCACCCAGCACTGCATGATGGAGAGCCAGACATCACATCTTCCCTTGCCTGGTCCACGGATTCCTGCAAAAGCGGTGACAAGACACGGGACTCCTGCCAAAACCAGAGGGCTGCGAGGGAAGGACCACAAGCTTACCCGGTCTCCGGGCAGCGCAGACCCAGCACACTCTCTGTTTGGCCAGGAGATCTCCAAGGCAAAACCCAGGTACCACAAGAAGAGGTCACCAGCAGTATTTTAGTTGTGGTGCCATGAGGCCACGCTATGGCAGATACTGTCTTTCAGACATGGTTTTTTATCAAAAGACCTTGTCCTTCATGAGGAGTTCAGAGCATGTTTTTTAAAGAATAGCCCTGGGTTATTTTTATCAAAGACAATGTGGCTACTAGAAGTAGCATAATGGGGCTCAGCATGACTTGCTTTTTTCCAGAACAATGGCCATTGTTCTGGTGGAGCTGAGGACAGTTTGGGCTCTTACCAATTGCCATTTTTATATAAACCAGGGGAAAAAATAAAACAGAGCCTGACTCCTTAGCTGGGCAGAGCTGCAGTGGTTTCTGCATTGCTAGTGTGACTAAAATGTGGTAAAAACACAATCCAGTCTCTCAAGCCAGCAGATAGGATGAATAAGGAAGTGTTAGTGGAATCATGCTTTTTTGGCCTGAGTAACCTGATCAAAACTGGCCCTGCTCTGAGCCGGCGGTTAGACCAGATGTCCTCTGGGGGTCCTTTCCAACCCGAATTATCTGATGGTACTCAAGAATGACAGACTCCTACTGGCCTACAGAAAAATTTGTCCTGAGCTTTCACAGACGTTAAAACAGAATGAGATTCAAGCTCCTAATGCCTTTTTACATTATAAACCTGGGACTTGATGTGGTTTTCTGGTTTTGTTTTTAAGCAAACCATGACGAACAAGCAAGCCCAGGGCCTCCCCTGGTGCAGGGCTCCCCACCAGCCAACCCTTCCGGCCCTGCGGCTCAGCCAGTTCCTCCCACCCATGCATGTGCACGTCCTCCCTGAGGGCAACACCCTGCAGTGGCGGCTCTTCCCAAGCCTCCCTGTTGGAGCTGGAAGGAGCAAGAGACATGTCTGTAGTTAGTGAGTGAAATGCGAGACTTGAATTTTTCTCAGCAGGGCCGCGTGTCGAGCAAATGCTGCTTCTGCTCTTCCAGGGGAGGTGGAAGGCAGATACTGGCCCTGTTCCTTCTTCAGGGCATCCATCCCAGGCTTATGTGAAAATAGAGACCCACGCTGGTTCCAAGCTGGTCTGAACATCACCTTGTGCCTAACAAAAGGGGATGGTGCAAATGCGAGAGGGTGCTAGCACATGCAGCGCGGGGCTGTGCTCAGGGGATCTGGTGGTCCTTGTTTCGAAACATCCGCATCAGTGGTGGCCGTGGAGAGCTGGGCATCTCTGGGCTGATCGTGCAGGTGGAGCACGGAGGGAAGCAGACCTGCTGTCAGGAGGGACGAGTTCGCTGCAAGGAGGCTGGTACTTCTGCTGAACCAGGCTGGAGAACGGTGGCAGGAATTTTTCAGCCATTCGCACCCATCTCTAATTCTCTCCCACCAACGCTCTGGCAGAGCTGAAGTCGATTGATGTTTAAGAAGCTCTTGGAGCTGGTTTCTTCTCTCAGGGTGTTCTAGATGTATGCAGTACGCTGTGACTGTGCTCCCAGAAACCTGTTGGATGGGCTGCATTTTGTAAATATAAATGCTAAGTCACAGATAAATGAACAAAGCAGATAAGCACGTACAAGAGAAAGCGCTACTGTAAATCCAAGGTGTGCCGCTTCTGTAGCTTTATTTGGGAATCACGAAGATGCCAGCACTCAGTCCTGTTCAAGGTAATGGCAGTTTTGCTATTGGGCACACACAGTTTGGACTAGGCCCAGACCCTCTTTCTCCCTCTCTCTTTTTTTAATTGCTCTTTCCATAATTACCACTATTGTTATGGGTATTTTTTTTTCCCTTGTGAAAGTTTTCATTACTTGAGTGCAAAAGCTATGATGCAAATGGGAGTCACTCCCAGAGAGTGCCCAAGGGCTGGGGAGCAACTGCGCTGAGACGGGTTGTACTGCAAAATAAGAAGGGTCAGGGGACTCGTTTCAGACCAGCCAGCATCGGTGAAGACGCTGTGCCATCACTGCGCTGCAAAAGATGTGCAAGCACCGTCAGCCTTGGTCATGCCCCAGAAGAACCTGCATAGCTGGGCTGGGACTCGCCTCTCCTCTGTGGTGGTCATACAGGAGGGGTCGGGCTTTCTCTCCCTGGAGCTATTTGAAAGGAAACAAGGAAACCGGCCCTGGAGAGGAAACTCAGCAATTGCACAGTGCTGACAAATGTCCAGAGACAACAAACCACAAAAGCATGGAGAAAATGGGGAGCCTTGTACCCTTGCTTTGTTTTTCATTTCTAGGGATCTCAGGTGTCATGCACAAAGAGACCAGACGTCTGGAGACAACCCCATGATATTTACATTTTATTTTTAGCTAAAGCAATGTAACTTGTGGCTAATTTGCTGGTTTAAAAAAACAGAATCAGAGAGGAGTGAGGTTATTTATGTGTTCCAGCAAAACCCACACAGCCTGTTTCAGCAGCTCTACAGCCCCAGCCTAAGTTCCTGGGCGGAGGGGGTGTGCGTGTAGATGCCACCACGCTGGGAGCTGCACTCAGCTCTACTATTAGCAGACACTATTTGACCATGTTATAAAGTGATATTCCAATAACCTTAAGCTCATATATTCTCTGCTTTCCTCTCACTCAAGTCAAGCAATGGTGCTAAACTGAACTCAGCACAAGGGAGACCTGGGTACCCTTCAAAATCCAAAATGGAGCCTTGCTTGAGTCAAGTGATAGAGAAGTATTCATATTTATTTTCTACCATGTCAATTGTGTACTTTTTGTATTGCTTGTCATTCAAAGAATGGCGACTTAGGAATCCAGGGGGATGGAGGGGCATGTTTGGTTACTTTTTTGCCTTAGCAGAAAATCATCTTTGAGTAAAGAGCCTGGAAACGTGATTAATCCCGAAGCTGTATGTTTCAGAAATTATGAGTATGTGGAACAGAGTTTATGCACAGACCTATGATGGAAATTGTTTCACAGTTTTGTCTGCTAAGAATCACAGGGTGCCCCAACAAGGTGCTGTCAGGACAGAACTTAACCAGAACTTCCCAGCAAAATCTCTTCATCAACCAAGTTTGTATTTGTGTAGTGCTAGGGCCCAATTTGGCACTGCCTTGGCAGTGGTTTGCAAATGGATAATTTGCATGTAAGTTCCCTTAGGTTCTTAGTCAAATGTTCACACTTTTTGTTTTCCATTTCCATTAGTCTTCAGAGTACCAGGTACTTGAGGTACCTTAGGTGCACTTAGGTACACTTGGACCTAAAAGAAACAGAGAGAGGGGTTCAAAGATGCTCCATCAGCTGTGGGTAGAAGTCTATCCGCAGAGAACTAGAATTGTTTCTCTGAGAGCATATTTCCGGCTCTGGACCTGAGATGGCTGTGAGCATTAGGAAACACAGAATTGTGCATATTAGTGGTTGTAATGATTTGCAGTAGAAAAGAATATATTTCACTGTATTTCACAAACAAATATCGTCAATTCATTTTACACAATTGGCAGCCGCCTTAATTTTTTCACATTTCCCCCTTCAGAAACTACTTACCGTTCAACAAGGAACAAACTGCTTTTATAAACAGCCAGGCAGACTATGCCACAAGGGTTTTTCTTTTATGTGGGTGTTGCTATAGAGAAAGACAGATTATAATCTAGGGCTGTCACCCGTGGGGTATCTCGAGAGCCATCTAAGTTCATCTGAAACAGTGGAGGACCTGGAACAGGACCTCATAAGAAATAATCAGGACATTTCACAAAATCTCAGTATCTTGCCATTTCCAGTTCCTCTCTGACAGGCTGCAGCACCGTGAACAGTGTGTCGCAGGGACATTGGGTCTCAGAGGCGTGTTCAGAAGAATAAGATAGTGCCACAAACTCAGCCCCAGAGCTGCTGAGTCTTACAGTAAGACCAGGTCACTTTCTCTTTCTTCCCAGGCTTCTATTTTCATCACTACTTTTCAAAATCCTGGCTGATGCAGTACCTGAAAGATGCTCTTTCTAGCTCAACCTTATGAGGAAGGGTAGAGAGTGCCTGTGTCTCTTTACCACAACAATACAAGGAACATTTCCGAGGCTTGTGCTTCGTTAGCTCAGCTTCTCCAGCTGTAACCATTCAGGTACAACGTACATAACCTGCGGAGTGATTACTGCAAGAGAAAAATCCTTGATGCTCCCAGGGTCTGTGCACTGCCATCAACCGTGAGAGACTTTCTGCTGGCCCCAGCTATAACTCTGCTTCCAAATACCCGCAAGCTCCGTTATCACAGGAATTACTGCAGTAAAAATACCCTGTGAGATGAGGTCATTTTTTTTTAAAAGCTAGAGATGAGTGATTAGGAGAAAGAGCCCAGCACACTGACCTTGTGGCTCATTCTCATCACCTCTCTTTTCCCCGGATGGGGATGTCCTCACTTCTTGTCCAATGACTTTGAGGTGGTGGTGCCTGCTTGGGGTCAGGCTGCACATTGCCAAAATGCAGAGATGGAGGGGGAGACCATGGTAACAAGCATCTTGGCTGGAGAACTGACTCGGCTGACTGGAAAAATGCTGTGGTCAGGCATCAGGATACACAACAGCCACAGGGCCACCTCTGCAGGTGAGGCTGGCCCTCTTCTTCCAAAGGACAGGCAGCAGCTGCCACCATGAGACCGAGGGAAAACAAGGCCTTTTGCTCTGCCTCTCTTTCTTTTAAGGTTTGTTCATCTGGAAGATATGACTCCCATGAGGTAGCACTTTGCTGTTTGGGGATGGGGAGACAACACTGGGGATATGCTTCAGAGAGGCTGGCCTTCATACCTGTAGCCTTTCCCAGACACTTGTCATGGAGATGGATTCCAACTCGTCCCTGCAAACAGAAGAAAAGCAGATGTTTGCCATCCAGTGTGTTTTGGGCCAAGGCTCGCGTAGGACAGATATGAGGCCAGTGATTCAGTGACAGAGGAATTGTGCTAGGCATGTGCCAAGGCGGCAACAGCCTCTTCCCAAGGCCCTCCCTCGCCCAGGGTGAGGGGGGAGCGGGTTCCACTGCGTCAGCCCTAAGGCCAGAACCCTTCTGCCTGTGGTGGGGCTCCCACCACACCCCCAAAGCTGCCAAGCTTTCCTACAGCACTGCACTCACTAAATATATAGGGTCAGAGACCTGCTGCCCTGCGCCTCCGGCACACAGGCGATAGAAACCCGAGGCGCAGCAGTTCTTATGCTTGAAAACCTCCATTTCATAGCCACAGCAGCATGAATGGCTATGAGTTTGCTAATGGCCACGGCAGGGTTGTTCTCCCTCTCGAATGCCCGCGTGCTCTGTGCGTCCCAGCGCCTGTTGCCCCCACAGGCTGCCTCCCGGTCAGCCGAAAGCGCAACTACTGAAACCCTGTCCACTTCTGCCTTGTGAAGAGGATGGGGTAGGGATGTTTGGGGTATTTTTGGCCAGGAATAATGATGGTGAGTTTGCTGTTGGCCATAACACCAGAGAAAACCACATCTTCCTTTATATTAACAAGTGGCTCTCCTTTTTCAGCAGGGGAAGACCCAGGGGAGCTGTAAGGGCAGCTTTCGCTTTCCAGAGAGGAAAGCACCACAGCTTCCTGCCCGTGTGCTGGAGGGCAACATAAAGCAGCACAGCTTTACACAGACAGTTATTTAACCAGCACAGATGTCTGGAGCAGTCAGACCACCCTCAAACTCCCCACTCAGTACTTCTTCCTCTTGCCCCCAGCTTGAGTTTGGCCCGCCATTTCTCCGCTTCGGTCCTCACAGCTTCCCGCTTCGGCTCGGGAAGGAGCCCGGCAGGGGCCACGGATGAGCCGGGAGCTGCGGGAGGGAAGGCGAGAGGAGCTGCCCCAGGGAGCCAGCACCAAGCAGGCGGTGCAGGCCTGGGACCCCCCGGCCAGCGGGACGGCATCGCCCCATGGTATCGCCCCCACCGCTGCTGAGCCGCCGCCACGCTCCATACAAGCTGGAAGGTTTCCACCTTTCCTTCCCCACCACCGCGCTGTGGGGGGGTGAGCCGGCCCACGGGAGCCAGCCTTACCGTAGATGGCTGCAAAAACCTTCAGGCTCCCAGCCAGGAGCCCTGGGGCCAGGCACAGCCCTGGGCAGGGGCGAGGGAAAGCCAGGGCAGGGGGGAAGCAGGGCCCACCGGGATGACCGGCGGGTGCTCAGCTCTTGTCCCTGCACCAGGTGCCAGCTGCTGCTGCAGCTGGGGATAGAGCACGCAGGTAGCAGTGAGCCTGGTCCACAAGCGCTGCGGTGATCTGGCTTGTGTGCATCGCTTATGCAGGGGGACCCCGTCAGGTCCCCCAGGTGCACCTGCTGGGCTGGACAGCAATTGCACTAAACCCCTGTTTAAAGCTTCAAATGACGTCCTATAAAAGCCTACGGTTTGACTCCTAGGCATCCCTCACGGAAGTGCATCTGTCCTTCCCATGACAGGAGCAACACTGCAGGGAAAGCCTCTGTTTGATGCCTGCCCCGCTAAAAAAAAGCAAAAGCAGCATTTTCTAGATTTCTTGCTGATCTCCTAAAGGTCAGGAAAGGAACATGTACACACAGAGGTTAATTGGTTGGTCCAACAAAAGACATGAGAGAGTGATGTCTTGACAGGTGGACTTCAGGTTTAATGTGAGGTCTGCTCCACCACTTCATATTATTTATTATTCCTCAGCCCCTTCATCTCCCTCTGTGCTATTGAGGAAATAGCTAAGGCTTTCTCAGAAAAAAAAAAAAATTAAAAAGCAGACTATATAAATGGAGAGCAGGATGCCCTGGAAGGAGCTCTTGGGGATGAGGGAGGACCTGCTCATGGGACAAACTCCCTCTGAACAGTGAAGATGACTTCTGTGCCCTGGCCCGGACTGCTGGGCTGCAGCCACAGAGAGCACAGACGGGGCGTGCATACAGTCAGCAGCCCAGCCTGAATGTGGTGGCAGGCGGGCTGCCCCGAGAGACTCCTTCCCTCGGTCTGAAAGCGCTGCTGTCTGCATTTCTCATATCCCCTCTTTACTCGCTGTGTTTCAGAGCTAGTTTTATGGTAGGCTTGGAGGGAAGGCATGAGCAGGTAGTCATTGCTCAGAAAAAACAACAGAGGCAAAGCACTACAGGAGAGCCCAGGACTTGCACTGCTGATTTGGAGCCTCTTCTTATGAGCAAAATCACAGGTGTATGTTATGTGAGAAGATGGCGAGGAGGGGGAAATCCTACCAGAGAAGAGATTAAAGGAAGCTGGCGAGAGCAGCTTATCTAGTTTGCTTGCTGAATGGCTGTCCTGCTGTGTGCTGTTGGTGCTGCCCACCAGCACTTCCTCGCTTGTTGTGTGTCTTCTTCAAACTCCATTTCACAGCACTGCACATATTGCTCCACAAATGTCACCTTCCTGACAGTAGAGCTACTGCAAATACAAGGGTATAAGGTTTGCTGTTGCTTCCCAAATAAGAAGCTTTCTGATGTAGGGGGTAACTTTGCACTGTGCAGTTTGATTTGAGGTATCTGTGCATGGTTGCTCCCACTGTACAGAGAAGAAACAGCAAGGGAAATGAGCCAGTTAGGAGAAAAGCATAACGAACGCAAAATGATTTTCTGTGCGGAAGCATGCATAACCCATAGCTGCTGCTATGCAGCTTTGCTTGTGGAGCACAAAAGCTTAACCTGCTCTGTGGAGGCAGGCAGGCTGCTGACCACCTAGGTGCTCCCTGCACCAGCCAGAGAAGTGGGATGAAGGAGCTTCTTCAAGCACAGCCCTTGGTTGCCCCTCCTTGTACAATGGGACAACTTTAGGCTCCAGCAAGTTGCCTTCTACTTTGGGAAGGCAAGTTAATGGAGTGGTGGCTTTAGGCTCAGTGTATGCATCCTGCTCCACTTCTGAGACAAGTCTGAATTTGAATTCCAGCCTCACTCAGTTAGTATCGTGTTCCCCACTCACTGCTGGGCCACTATGTGCTGAGAAAAAGCTGGCATGCCTGGAAGGCTATTGGGGTGTTTTCCAGCTGTACAAACTATCTTTCTGAAAGGAGTGAGCTCTTCCTCCACACCGCACTGTGCTGTGCTATGCTCTGCCGCCTCTGCAGCTGGTGAAGGTGGGTGGCTTGGCATGGTACAGAAAACACCAAAAACCTGGAGCTCAGCTGTTTTTCCCTGATCTCCCAGGGCAGCCTTTGGAGCACTAGATGATACTACAGGAACCTTGATTAACGTCCTGAAGACCACAGCTAACAGGTAAGAATTAACCCACACCCATCACCCACCTCCTCCTATTTTAAGAGCGCTCATGTTCTGTTGCTGCATTGATGATGAGGGTGGGCCTCCCTTCAGCCATATGGATCTGCATTTTCTCAGCCCTTTATGAACTGTTGTTGTGGCCTCGTACCCAAGCACTGACTGTGAGTATAGCTTGCAGTCTGATGTCTGTGACCCATCTCGCTACTGAAGTAAACGATGCTAAAAGAATGAGGAGATGGAGAGGCCATGAGAGGTGTATTTGAAAGTCAAAAGTAGGAGTGAAGCATCTCCCCTCAGCATTTGGAGTAGTGATGGTGAATTTTGCTGGTGGCTGCAACACAGAAGAGAACTGCCACTTCCTTTATGAGAGAGCTGCAAGTGGATTTAAAGCAGTTTTTGTCCATGTAAGTGTACATAAATGTGTGGTTGTGTTTTTTCCCACAGTCCGTTTCACCTTAGTCACCTCTCTCAGCTGAGTCACGTTCCTGCTGCAGTTCTGCTACAATGTGCTTTACACATGGGCATCTGATGGGACTGTCTAGGTCAGGTTCTATATGTCTGCTTTTACATCCTTACATTTTCCCTGCAGCTGTAAATGCTTTTTCTTCCATCGTTAGTCTCTTTACAACCACGTCATGTTGCTTCATAGTACTGTCTTATCCTCTGAAGCTGACTGTGTTGCAGGGCTATGAAACAGAGCTGGAAGGGATCCCAAAAGATGACACAGGGTTCATCCTCCAGGCTCGTGGTGGGATCAGTTGTCCTTGAAGTTTAGCCTTTGTTATAGCTGTCCTATCTGTTCTTTAAAGCCTCCAGCAGTGGAAACTCAGCAGCTTCCTTTGGTGGCCTACACAAGTGCTTTGCTATCCTGACTGTTCACAGATTCTCCAGCAGCTACGGCAAAATGGTTTACTGTCTTCCACTTTGGAGTAAACTTTTACATATTTGAGGTCTGCTACTGTGTCTCACTTCACTCTTCTCATCCGTAGACTAAACAAGCCTGATTCTTTCAGCCTCCCCTCAAAGGTCAGGTTTTCTAGACCTCTGAGCCTTCTTGTTACTTCTCCTTTGGACTCTCTCCAACTGATGTGTATCTTTCTTAAAAACTGGCACACAAGAGCCAGACAGAGCACTCCATCCACGGCCTTACAAATGCCAAGGGGAACAGAAGGTTTCGTTCTCATGTCCCACAAATAACACTGCTGTGTATGTGCACTTCTGGATTTCCTGGGGAAGGCCTGAGAGAGCTGCGTCTCTGGCGTTACATTGGCCTGCATAGTACACACCTTGCCATGGTGTGTTCCCTGGCTGTACAGCTTTCTCCAGATCTGTTGATACCTGTGCTTCTGTGTTTGCTCTGCATATATAACTAACATAGCCTCAAAAGCAATGCAATGCAAACTTACACCATCTCACGCCATCAACTTGTCCACCTAGAATCAAAGACTGCCTGCTTGTATCGGATTTTGCATTGTATTAGATTTCTACCATCCATCGCCCTCCATGGTTCCCCTGTGGGATCATCCCGGGCCTGCATCATGCAGGGAGCAAAAATTGTGAGCAAATGAACTTCATGCATGATCAGGTCTTACACCAGCTCTCCGCAGCCGCTGCGTAAGCAGCCTGTCAGGGATGGAGGGGCCGCGTGACCAGAGCACTGAGCTCTCTGGTAATCCGTTTCTGAGGCATAATCCTTGGCAGGCCCAGTGTACGCTGGAGCAGACCCATGGCTGCTTCACATACCCTGCAGATCCCCCCCAAGGATGCTTCCCTATTGCAAAACTGCACCATGGATGGAGCCTGGGGTCTCCAGCTGGGTGCAGGCCACTGAGACAGCACGTGAAAGCTCAAGCAAGCATCCCCAAAGCGCCTTGCTCTAAACATACCTGAGCGTAGCGGTGGTTTTGGTCAGGCATGGATTGCTGACACACTATTGCAACAACTGTGACCTGCTGTTGCATGCCCTAACTGTACCAGCTGTAACTGTAACGGACCCAGCGCGTCCCGGAGCAGTGATAGATGGCGTAGCAATGACTATTGCTGCTCTGGCCAATGTTAGGCTCCCAGGGTAGCGGCAGAGCCACGTGGGAAGGAAGCTGGTGCAGCGTGCTGTTGCTGAAGTACAATGAGGAAGCTGCCCCGCTCAGAAGAAATGAAACGTTTGTTGGCTCGCTCTCGGGAAAGTCATTCCAATCTGTGGCCAGAAAGGGGTTCTGCTTGAAAACAGCCTGAGGATACCACTGTACCAGTGATACTTGGAGATGGGGGAGGGCTGGTTTTTTCAAGCATTGTGCTAGAAAATCGCAGACTTGCAATTATGGAGAACATCAAAGTAAAGGGAAGGGATTTTAAGTGAAGTTTTTAAGCTAGGGCTAAATAATGACAGGTCTGAGAGTTCAGTGACTCTCTCATAAGAAAAGATTTTCCGTGAGGGCAAGGGTGGAGTTGGAAAGAGACTAATCCCTGTGCTTGCCTTCCCACTACCATCTTGCCACTACTCCCTTTCCAGAAAGACTTCACAATGCTTGCCTCCAAAGTTTGTCACACTTGCTCTATAGCCAGTTTTGGCACCTGGGAAGCGAGAGGAGCAACAAACTCTGCCTCTTGCATCTGGGCATCATGGGCACATCATCTGGCAAGCGCTGCTCAGCCAGAGAGTGAGAACAAGAGGCTCAAACCTGAGCCTCCCCCTCGGTGGCACCAGGAACGAGCCAGCCTGGATTTCATCCACAGTCTCCAGAAGTAAGCAGGCTCTCCTGCTTTCTCGCTACCTTGGCCATGTGGAAGGCACAGGTTGGATCTGCCTTTCAGGGCTCTGCTCGTGGAGGTGGGTACCTGCTGCAGCCCCTGCTGCACCATGGCTTCCCCTGCGCCTCGGGGCAGCCTCTCCCCCTTCAGCTGCCTCCACCAGAAGAGACTGCACTGAGCATGGCCTGGATCAAGCCTTTGGTTAGTACATGGATATACCAGTTGTCAGGGGTTTGTGTGCTTATGGTCTCCAATTTGAAGCGTGCTCTCTTCTACACTTTAATCCATTCCCTGTCTTTTGTAGGAAGATGAAAAATGCTGTTGTCCTTAGCATCTCTGGTCCCCGAGCCTCCTTATTGTTTGGGCCAGACAGGGGTACTGTGCCAGGGCCGTGAAATGGGATGTCCTTTAAAGGCCAACACAGAAAACCAAAAGGGCTGAGCAAACAAGCCCACAAAGACCTGCTCCTCAGTACAAGGCAACTAGCAGGTAAAACATGAAAACGAGAAGCTCTGACCATGGGTGATTGAAGGTCTCTGTGCCTATACCGTAGATTAAGGATGCTAACCCCACGGAAGCGGTCATTTCACTGTACAATGTGTTTCATGGGCATCTAACATGACTCTGTAGGTCAGGTGCCATTGGATGATTTTACCCTCTGTGTTCCTCTGCAGAACCAGCTCAGCAGCTGCCCGAGCCCAAGCTGCACTTCCGAGCAGCAAACACCTTCCTCTTCAGGGGTGAAGGGAGGAAGCAAAGGGAAGTATACGGGCAATGTTGGTCAAGTACTCGCCTTGCAGGATGAAAGTAGATACAGTGCGTACGTGATAACAGGGATACGGGACTGGATGTGTAATTCTTGATCCTACTGTTGTTCAAGTGACGCTGTGAAAGCAAAGGGAGAAATCTAGGGTATATTCTGCTAGAAAAGTAAAATCAGTGTTTTTACAGGAGGAGAAGTAATCACCATTTTCACAAAATGACACACTTCAAACAATATTAGCAAATGCTTACTGTGTGAAGACAGCTCTGTAAGTCACTTTGGCCTTAAAGCTCGTGCTCTGAACAAGCATGGCTGACCCTCAGTCAGCAGGAGGAGATAACACCTTCTCCAGGTACTTGTGCAGTCCCAGAAGTCACATTAGTTCCAGGGTGCAGGGCTGGGGAGCCAATTTTGAAAGTTCAGGTAAATAGGAAGGGAAGTAAAGGGAAAGAGGATTTAGGATGGTGAAGGCAGGGCAGAAGAGGAATACAACTCAGGTGAAGAGGCCCTGAAGGAGAGAGAAGATGTTTTGTACTTGGGAGCTTTATTCAGGCTCCTTTTTCCTCTCCTCCAAATGCAGCATCCCTGCCTTGGTTGTTCCTTTTTTTGCTTTACTTACAGCCTGGATGACCATGGCACTTCTTAAAAGCACAAGTTTTACCCAATGTCTGGACACAAGACACCCCCCTCCCTCGTCTCCCATGAAGCATGGTATACCCCACGCAACTCCACCAAATTCATGTCTGCATTTCAGAGGTGCTGAGTTTTTAACTGGACTGGGGAAGTGGAAATTATGAAAAAGAGTGTAACTTGTTGAATTCTTTACCGTAAGAACCCAATGTGCAGTTCAAATTTACGTGCTAAATCCCAGAGCTACAAAGTTTTTGTGTATCTGCAGAATATAAGCACTGAAACTTGGCTGTGAGACTTCCCAAAACAAAAGTCAAGGGCCACTTCAACACAGCCTTGTTCATTGTTGTACAGTGACCGAGCTCACCTGCCGGGCCTCATTACAGAAGCGTATGGATGTTCTTGGCAAGAAAACAGGTATCTCCCCAGGGAAGCTCGTGACCTGTAGCTAATATGCTAAGCACAAAGAGAAAGAGCAGCAAACAGTAACCAGAAGTACTCCAGTGCCCTTGGGCTCCTTCCTCTTTTCATCTGCTGCAGGATGAAGTAGGACGTATGTCCAACTGTTCCCACGGTGGCTCTGCCCGCTGCCCTACAAAAAACCCCACTCTCCCTTCATTGGATCGGAAAGACCTCGTTGGAAACCCACTTGGTCCAGCAAGGTTTGAATAATGCCCAAGGAAATCAGCAGCAATCTTGTATGGAGGAGAAGAGAACTCTAGGAGACTAAATAAGGAAAACCAGAGTACTGCTGTGGTTACAGGCATCTCCCTCATCAGCAGCACCGGCTTCTGTAGCTCCTGTTGCTGCTGTGCCTCCCTCTCCCATCACGAGCTCGTGTCTTCCCCTTTGTGGTGCTGGTACAATTCTTTGCGAGGGCAAAGGTCAAGTGGATCCGGGAAATATCCCAAGTTTAGAAACAATCTTCCCCCCCCCCCCCGCTATTGCCTGTAAGGTCACAAAACTCTGGCCAGGAACATTCTCTTGCTTTTGTTAAGGAGTCTGAAAAGCTAAGAAATGGTATGGGGTAGGATTGAAAAATTAAGGTATTTCCCAGAAATCCAGGCAAGAATTTTGAGAAGTGAGGATCATGAAGTTAGAAATACAAATGGGAGGGACAATTAGGAGAGCGGCTCTAATACACTAGAAACCTCACAGTTGTTCTTGATTTCATTACATTTTACTGCATTGATGTTGTACATTAAATCATCTAATCTATCCTCTGCCCTGTGCAAGAAGAGATGGGTAAATGAATGGGGCTGCTGATATTGGCAGTTGTTAACATTTTTCTATTTATAGTACCACCAACCTCTGTAAGAGGCATCACTAGGTGTATTTTATACAGGTAAGAAGAATAACAACCTATGATTATGGGGACAGTTGCTTTGTAACTCAGCTCCAAAGAACCAAAGAGGCAGCAACCAGAAGATTCAGCCTCACAGAAACCCATCGCATGTCTTGGGGCTTGGATCTCCGTGGTGCTGAGCATCTCCTGGAGAATGCTGAAAATCCTCACTCACTGAATGCCAGCTGAGAGCTCTTACCACATTTGGGAAGGTGTGAAAAGTGGCTTTCAATAATGGGCTCTTAAACTACAAGGCTGGGGAAGTAATACAATAGGACCCCCTGCCTTAAAATACAAAGCTCAAGACTTCTCTCAAGGAATGTGCTTGCTTCCCTCATCCCTTTCTTTCCCCAGATCTTGCCCCAGAATTCCCATATTCTTCCAGATTCCTCAGGTTGGAAGTGTCCTGATAAATAAGAAAAACTAGAAGGTAGGAAAATTTTTGGACAACATGTTTGTTGTCTCTAAACTATCATGTGGTCAGGCTGTTGGTTCATAACTTCTGTTGCTGGGTGTTCATCAAATTGTTATAAGAAATAAAAATTGGCCTTTTCTCTTCAAACCCTGATGATGTATATATTTCCCCAATGTAAATGCCTCCACTCTGCTTGTCAAAAAAACAGCCATCATGATCTGCACCTCTCTGCAGTGCCGAACAGTGAAGTTTCCTTCAAGTCCATTACCATCTCTCCAGAGTGATAGGACTATTTTGCATTCCTCAACATTTTTCATCATGAAGTGCATCCAGGAGGCTTTCTGAAGTGCCTGATAGACCTGGATTCCTCAGATCTGGCTCCCTTGAGCTGGGATGCTCTGCATGGCCTGGTTTCCCAAATGGTCTCAAAATGGAAACCTCTCACATTGCTTTTGAAAATCGTGGATATTACTGTTCCTATATATTTAAATTATCTTTCTACCCTGAGCGACTCATGGCATTGTAAATACAACAGGCTCTGCACAGTGCAGAACAGCTTTGATCGTTATTTTTGTGTTTATGAAGTCTGAAAGTGTACACAAGGAGCATCATATGACACATGAAGACAGAGGACCATACAGAACACCTGTCCATTATGTTCTGTGCAGTTATTTATGTCAGGAAGTGAAAGAAGATATCCAATTTCACCTCCAATGTTTGTAAGAAGCAGAAAACAAATTCCTCTCTTTTGGAAGAGGAGCTCACTAGTGTAATTCAGGGCTAAATCCTGCCTGATGTTGAGCATTTCTGCTCAATTCACCCTGATGCTTTGCAGCATCCTTCCAGTCCATTCGCAGCATCCCTCTCTCCCAAAGTCATGGGCCACAAACTGTTTCCTCTGAATCTGGATGAACTGGGACATGGGCTGACTCTGCCCTGGATGGTGTTGTGGAGCGGCATTTCTTTGGGCTTTCTCTCACTTTTGTGAGAGATACCATCCTGCTTCTCAGTGAGACTACCAGGGGAAACTAATAATGCTATTGTCATTTTTCCCCCTCTACTTGTTTAACTGACAGAAACCCACATCAAGCATTTGTGTATCAGTACGCCCCTTAATGGTTTGTGTTTCTCTCCTAGGAAGCTGCTAGATGAGCCAAATGTACTTCAGTTTAGCGTTTTCTTGTTAAACAGGATATTTGTGGGCAGAAAGCAGCAGATGTGTCTGGGAGGCCTGGTGCCGCACGGTGCAAGGAGGGTCATGCGAGGCGGCTGTGGCACCGCACGGCTGCAGCTGTTGACTCCGGGTGTGAAGCCTCGGCCGCCGGTGCTGGTAATCCTAACCTTGACCAGCGGTTACCAGCCAGGAGCAAGAGAAAATAGTTATTTTTTGGCATCCTAGGTGCCGGCACACCTGCGTGACCCCACGAGGAAGCTGTATCTCGAGTGGGGTGGCGACAGGACTGCAGAGCTGTGACTGAACACGTCAGGGCCGGGATCGCAGGCCACCAGCTGTGTGACAAGAAAACATCCAGTGACAAAATGCTGCCCCGACCCGCGCTGCTCTGCCACCGCCGCATCGCTCAGCCGTCCCGCCCGTGAGGGCGGATCTGTGAGGGGCCCGCTCCCGGGACGGCCTGCCGCGCACCCGCGCCCTGTCCTGCCGCGGAGCCGTTGAGAGAAAAATGCCCCGAGAGCGGCACTGAGCTTCCCCGCATCGGCCCGGCCCGCCGGGCCACGGCACCGCGCCGCGCCCGGCTCGCCCGCCCTCAGCCTCAGCCGCCGCCGCGTGGGAGGTGTCGGGAGCTGCTGGGGGCGGGGTGGATCCACGGCAGCCCGCCTATCGTGACGGCCGGCTACTGTGACGGACGTGCGAGACGCGCAATGAGCGAGGCGCTGTCGCTGGGAAATGCAGGCTCGGCCGCGGGTTCTGGCCAATGAGAGGCGCGGGGGCGGGCCGCGGGCGGGGGCGGGGCCGTGCGTCCCGCCCCCGCGGTGCTGCGCGCGACTGAGGCGGAGAGGTGAGAGCGGGCGCTGCCGCCGCCTGCTCGGGCTGAGCGGCCGCGGGGCCGGGCACAGCGGGCAGCCCACCGGGACGGACGGGCACGGGCCGCCGCCGCAGTAGCAGCAGCAGCCATGGATCACTACGACCCGCAGCAGACCAACGACTACATGCAGCCGGAGGAGGACTGGGACCGGGACCTGCTCCTCGACCCGGCCTGGGAGAAGCAGCAGAGGAAGGTGGGCGCATCCCCCTCCCTTCTCCTCACAAACACACACACACACACACACCGCGGGGCCGCCGCGACCCGGCCCCGCCGCCCCCACCGGCCGCAGCGGGGCCGGTGCGCGCCCGGCCGGCGGCTGGCGCGGCGTGGCGAGGCGAGGCGAGCCGGCGGGGGCCGCGGGGGCGGGTGGAGCGGGCAGGTGATGGCGGGGCGGGGAGGGAGGTGCCGCGGCGGGTCCCCCCGAGCAACAGATGTCCGCCCCGTCACCGGCACCCGGCCCGCTACGGCGGGCCTGGCCCGCAGGTGCGCCCGGGCGTAGCGGGGACCCGGGGGAGGGCGGCGGGCCCCCCCCGCAGCCCCCGCCGGCCGCCCCGCTGCCCGCGCCCTGGCCCCGCCGGCCTGGCGGCGGGACGGTAACTGGCTTCTCGTTTGAATGGTGTGGTTTAGGGCAGGGCTTGCGCGGAGCTCATGTCCAAAAATGGTAACATTCGGCCCTTTTTTTAAACCGACAGGGTGGCGGTGGGGAGGGGAACTCAGGAGGAGCGCCAGCCTCGCCGCTCCTTAGTTATATGTTTTTTTTCCCTCCTTCTTTAAACCCAAAGCATCCTGTATTAGATCACTCTGGAATCCTAATCCCCGAAACGTTTCCGTTTTAGTCACTTCATCAGGCAACAATAAAGCAGAATTTGAAACAATACTTGTGCTAACATGGCAGGGGCACCTCGGGGTGCAGCAGGCTCCCTTCCCAGCCAGTCGCTTCTTCGCTCTGGGCTCGTGTGTCGGATCGTGCGTGGCTCTGCCCGAGCTGCGAGCAGGCAGGAGAATCCCCAAACCTTCGGTACTAGAGGGGAGGATATTGCTTATTTATGCATAGATGCTATATTTATTTATATAATGTAGCCCGAGATACGGGGCTTCCTGTAAGGAGCTGGGAGCAACCGGGAAGGAGGGCACAGCAGTGAGACTTCTTCCTCTTTAGCCCCTCTCCTTCCCCCCTCCTCTATTTCCAGATGAAGGGTTTTCAGGTTCTCCTGTTCATAGCTGTCTGAAATGGTGCCACTGAGAAGTCTTTCCCCTGGAGTCTGATGAGTTAATTGAAGGTGATAGCTATGGAGCTGCTGTCAGCGGTTTCCTCGCTTGGAGGGACTTGGGTGGTGAGAGTAGACAGCATGAAATTAAAGCACACAAACAAGGGCATTTAATGGAGACGGATTTGGTGGCGTGTGAGCTTACATTTCAGTAAAGGAGAAAGAGAGGAATGAAATCTTGGTCAGGGGTGTGAGTGCTGGATGGTTTATTTGAAGATCAGCCTCTACTCCTTTGAGGAGGGAAGTTTCTTTCTTTTCAAAAGATCTGCCTGGCTGTGGTCCGTGTCTCCAGTCATACACCCAATATCTGGCTAATACATCTAAGAACAGTCAGTGTGGCCCAGAGC
Source organism: Mycteria americana (assembly GCF_035582795.1). NCBI lineage: Eukaryota > Metazoa > Chordata > Aves > Ciconiiformes > Ciconiidae > Mycteria > Mycteria americana. Next base: position 35,927,853 of record NC_134369.1, read on the forward strand.
GAGATGGGCAGTATTGCTCACAGGCTGTGAGGGGAAATGATTGTCATACTGCGGGGTTTTTTGCCTTTCATGGTGCGGCATGAGGGGAAATATTTTATATGTAGCGGGACGCTGACCTGCTTGTCAGAAGCAGGGGTTGAACCTTTGGCTTAAAAAGAAGTCCCAAAACCCGAGCTGTGGTACGTGCCCTAAAGGCCATGCTCTTTTAATATTACCTCCCTCCAGGAGTTTTTAAGTCCTCTTGGTCCTATCACAAGAGGGGGACAGAGAGCTACTCTGTTAACTTGGGTTACTTGTTCAGAGGAGGGGAGAAGTCAAGACAGAATTTTAAGGAATTAACACATCTGCTTCAAAATAATCCAAGCCAATTTCTTTTGATGGTCAGCCGCGACCAGTTGAATTTGATGTGCTGGGTGTTGCTCTCCAGCTTGCTGAACGGGAGGGCTCTATATAGTTATGTGTCCTTCTCTGGTGGTGGAGTCACTTGGTTGTTTCTCTTCCTGACGATGGACAGCTGAAGCTGTTCCCTTCTGCAGTGGGTGCAAGCTCATAGTTCTATCGTCACCCACCCCTCTGGTGTCTGTAAGTGGGAAGATCAGGTCTGGGAGTGGTGGTTCCTCCCCGTTGCAGCCCATCAGGCTAACCCCCCTCAGAGGGATCAATGACCGGACCCCAGCCTGAGCAGGCTGTGCAGATATTGAGGGACAGTCTTGTTCCCCTCCCCGGGGTCTGAATGTGGCCGAAAGTCCTGTTAGGGTCGTGGGGCTTGCTTCCTTCAGAGGTGGGGAGATAATGGTATCCACCAAGCATAAGCCTGGGATGTATGGTGTATTAAAACTGTTACCCCTTCTTACCTGTGAAATTAAATCATTGTAGTAATTAAAGTTAAATGTTCATTACTGTACACATTAGTTAATAGCTTACTGAGGTGAACAGGAGAGATTCATGCCTCCCAAATAGTCCTGTAGGCTCTCTTCAGGCTCAGTCTCTCCTGGTTGACTCACAGTCACCTGGTTTTCCTTCACCTAAGGAACAGCTAGAGAATTTCTGACAGAGGAAATCTGTCTAATTTAAGTACTAAGTCAGACAGTACCAAATCTGATTTAAGTACTACTGAATTGTTGTTGTCGTTACTTATAGCACTGAGGCCAGCCAGTGAGGCAGACTTGAAACTTTCATGCTCGGCCCTTCTCTGGGAGGGGAGACACCATGTCTAAAGTGGTGGCACAGCCAGTAATCCAGTGAGCAAATGTCTGTGCGAGAAGTGGCTGTGTTTTGCTGGCTGTTTCCAACCCAGCCCCTCACGTCCCGGCTCAGTAAGGCTCCACAGGCTGGGGATAGCTGTGCCACAGTGCTGTCCTGTGTGGCTTTGCGCAGCTGGGACTAATTGAGACTTGGGAAGCAAACAGTCTAGAGATGTTGCTCACAGATGAATTGAATCCAGCTTCCCTTCTCCTGGCTGCATGGGCTCAGCACAGCTTATGGCAAGCATCAGAAGCAGGAAGATCTGCTGATTTTTAGTTACGGCCTCAACAGGCACGCTGTAAGGATGACAAGTTTGCTGAGTTTTTGGGAGCTGGTTCGTGGGTTTCCTATCTGTGCTGAGAGACAGATACGACTGCCCTTGCTGTCTGGGGTAGTGCTTGACATATGATCTCATGAGCTGCTTTGAGATGGGTAAATAGATGAGCTGCAGAGTGAATTTCATATTTGGAGGGTGAAGTTTGGCCTCTTGAATGTGATACAGAGAAGAGATGCTGGTCTCACACCTCTTCCCACCTGCCTCTTCCTGGGAAGTTACTGTTTTACAATGTAGGGATAGAGTGACAGTTCCTGGGAGGAAAGCAGCTTTCCACGTGAAGCCTGTTTTTCACGTCTATCAGAAGAGACTCTAAGAGGTTTTAAAGAGCTCGTTGCAGCATTGCTATTCATAAGCATCAAAAAAATACAATGTGCAGAACAAATTCAGCTACTTCTCACTTGATATAAGCCTCTGCACAGCCTTTTGTGCAGGAGCAGGGGGTCTCTTCTGGGGATTAAAATACTTTCCCCTTTGCACTGTTGAACTCATCTCAGCAATTTCTTCTAATAGCCTTTTATTTCTTCTCTCTTCTTTCCTGTCTAGAATCAGGCCTCAAAGTAGCACTAGCCAAGGCATAACAAGGTTGATCCTGCTGTTTCCCAGTGTTACAAAGCAAAACTTGCTGAAAGCCATTGCCAAGGTCTCACCTAGCTGTGGATACAAGCTTGCCATGTAAAAAGTACCTATGTGGGTGTTTACTAGCCAAGAGGTCGTCACTTGTGCCCACAAGGATCTTTCTCCCTCTTGATTACAAATGGCCAGCTGCAGTGTTCAGACTTTTCCCGAGGGCTTTTAGTGAAGGAGCTGGATTTGGCCTTGACAGACTGGGTGAGCCACTTGGTGCTCAGCATGCCTGGCTCGTCTTTGCAGGTGAAGCAAAGGGTAGTGGTGAGAAGGAAAACCTCCTGCCACCGCCTCCATAGTGTCCCAGGGAGGTCAGGAATGATGCTGAGGTGAAGCTGGCCCTGCTTTGGACAGCTGGTAGGTGTCACCCCTCCAGCTCTGCATGCAGCAGGCTTGCTTTCTTGTTGGCCGCTTTCGTTTCATGAGCTGGTTGCTCAAGGTGCACCTTGTTCAGGGTTTATTTTAAAATCTGGCCTGAAGCAGCTTGTCCAAACTGTAGAGCTGGGGGGGGAACTTTAAATGCAGAATTGCTTTCTGACCTGACAGCTGCTGGCTTGACAATATGACTAGGAAGCAGTGTTCATTTGCAGCATGTAGAAGACAGCCATATACAACTTAAATGCTGATAGTAATGTTTTTCTTAAAAAAAAAAAAAAAAGTTGAATCATTGAAATGAATGAGCCTTGTCTTTATCTAGTGCTGCTCTGCCTCACCAGGTTGGCATTTCTGTGGTAATGTGGCAGTAAATGATATCTCTGGCTGAGAGAACTGCACTGTTCAGATTTACGGTGCTGCTGAAGCAGTGATAGCACAGACTTTGGGAGCACCTTTTCTGCCCCAAAGAAGTACTTACTAAGTACAGTTATTCATGAACTTACAGAAATTCCCTGTTAGAAATGTCGGTCTCCCAGAATCCCTCTCGCCACTCTGCCATGCACTGCATGTAAAGATACACATATAAAAGGGTGATCCCATAACCTAAAAAGCCATGGGTCTTGCGGCCCTACTGTGTCTGCATCCAACAGGTCTTACTGCTCTTGTTATGATTTTAATTTTGCTGTGCTAATCACCTCTCTGTTTGAGGTGGGGTTGTTAATGATAGAAAGTACCTGTTAAACAGAGCCCAGGTCCCTCATGGGAACCCCCCACCTCCAAGCCTATCTAACTTAAACTAATATCTCTGACAAAATGTAAAAGTCACAATCACAGCTTCCTTTTCCCTTGGATTGAGCGTAATCTCATCCAGACAGGGTCTATTTTGAGAAGGTTATCTAGATTTCCAGAAAGCTACAGTTGTGGTAGCTGCTGTGGACCCACACAGAGGTGTGATACCACATCCAGTCTGTAGTTTGCTAAAATTTCTTTCAGTACCATCATAGATTCAGCAGTGAGGTAAATGTGTGTTGCTGGTGAATGTACAGCGCTGGGTCCCTTTGCTCCTGCTGTGAGTGACACTGTGTAGTACTCGATGGGCCACAGCGAGGGATGGTCCTTGCGTGGTCTTTGCAGTTTGGGTGTGCTGTAGGAAAGGTGGCCCTGATGCACCTGAGGATCCTCTGTGCCTTATTTTGTACCAACCGGTACAGAAGCAGAATTGTGAAATTTATAAGGCTGCTTGCTCAACTGTGCTTTTACAGTCAAACAGGTGGGCAATATAGGTCACCAGATATCTCTTATCTTTTAGATCAAGCTTTTGTTGTTTAACATAGGTAGCTTATTGCCAGATACTGGCTCTTCAAAACATTAAACTCAAAAGTTGCTGTAGGGGGCTCTGGAAGTATCTGGCTTTGTAGATCAGTTACTTGTCCTTGAGTGTGAGAGCTGCCTCATAATTTCTGTGATCAGGTTTCATCAGGATGTACGCTTGTGGGTTTTTTAACAAGAACATTATTATTCATTGTAACCTCTTTGTGCATGATGAATGAGGCATGTGTGCTTTGCAGTGACTTACCCACCTATTCAGCATCCCATTTAAGGGGGAAAACTAAGGACAAAGCGGGTATGGGTTAAAAAGGAGACTGCATGTTCTCTGAGGAGCTCTATAACAGATCCCAAGGATCAACTCATGAGAACATGATACTTGCCAAACTGGATTGAACTATTCCTTCTCCTAATCCTCTAGGGAAGGGCGAAACACCTCAAAGGCATCCAGCTATCAGCCCAGTGATGTAAAGTGTGTCTGTCTGGGGAATTTCTTGCTAACTGCTTCAGGCAACCAGTTTAAATTCTTGTGCATGTGATTTGGTAATGACGTTTTTGCTGTGCATAACTGCAAAGGCTAGAGAGGATAACATTGTTTTCCTCCCTGACTGCTTGCAGTGCTTGGTGGTATAGCTTGGGGCGTCTGGCATGCCACGTAGGGCATCTTTAAGCAGAAGCTGTTTGGAAACTTCAGCTTTCTTGGCTGTCTGGTGAGAATGTGTCCCCTTAGAAGGAAGTGGGTGTTTTTGTATGACGTGGTGTTGTCTGGCTATGAAATTCAAGTGTAATTGGATGGTAGCTGTGAGAATGTGGGCCGGTAAACCTGTTCAGTAAAAGTGTTTGTGAACACTGCAATCACACTTTTAGAAGCTGTGTGTATTACAGTGGAGACCCAGTGAATGGTACCTGCTCTTCCCAGCACTGAGATGACCACCATGAATGGTAGCAATATGCTCCCTGGCTGCTCCTGCTGTAGGCATCTTGCTCTTCTCATGTATGCTGTGTGAGAGGTGGAGTTCTACAGCCTAACATGTCTCATGCATTTTTCACTGGAGGAGAAGCAGGGTTCAGTTGGTCTCCCCAGCCAGGTTATGAGCCTGTGTGCTTTTCTGTGCTGCCTCACTGGGATCCACTCGAGACTTTGGCCTGGAGTTCTTAAGGCTGGCACAAGCAGCAGTGACAGAGATGGTGAAAACTTGCACGGCTGTGCTGGGGAAGGCCTGAGAGCATTTTCCAGCTGCCTGTGGATTATCACCGTTGTGCCTGACACTTAGGCTGTTCTCCGGGGTGCGCTTACACTAGCAGAGGATGGCTGTGCTCTTTCTGACGATGAGGTGCAGAAAGCAGTCACTGTAGAAAAGAGGCTGGAGAGCTGTCTGGGGAAATGTTGGGAAGCTTCTGAAGTACAACACATACAGTGGACTGGTCTCGCTTTAATGTGTTGCCTGCCCCAGGGGCTTGCTGAATGTATTGCTGTGATTTTTAGAGGTATTTTGTACAGTCTAAGCAATGGTGTTTGAGGAGGATGGGGGGCAAGAGTGCAACAGAGTTTACTCTTCTTTTATATAAGAACATAAAACTGGTTTCTTGCCATGCATGACTATTGGAAACGTGATGGTTACCATAAAGAATGTGCTTAGCATGAATTCTACAAATCTTGTATAGCAACGTAAAACCTTCTTATCCCCTCAAAGCCATAGGTGAACTGTGCATGTAGAGGGGAAAACATATGTAGTAAGCTTGGCAACTGCTAGGTGGGAAAAACATGACCTTAGCAAGAAAGGCAGAGTCATCTTTTCTTCATAGAGGCATAAGATTTGCTTGAAGTCTGAGATTTTGGGGCTGAAGCATGTTACACAGAGCTTGGATCTGTTGGGATGAGTTGGTGTAGAGTGGTGAGGTAGGCTTGTCAGCAGCAGGACCTTCTATCTGGTGCTAGTCGTGCCAGAAAAATCTGTTTTATTGAAGTCTGTGAAGCCACTTACTGCTTTATTTTGACCCTGGCATGAGACTGACGTACAGGTTCTCAATAGAGTCACTCTGATCCCTGAGACAGAACTGGGGACTTCTTGAGCCAACCCAAAGATGCTTAAGTGAACAAAACCACTAGTGTTAATATGATTAGCAAAAAAAGCTTGCTTCTTGTTCCCCTCCTGCTGTTGCCTTCCCTGCTCTCATTCCTCCACTGCATGAGAGCAGAACTTGATCATAGGATGTTTGTGGTGTGGCCTGGTGCCAGTTTAACCTCTTGGCTCCCTATTAGGCAGTAAAGCAGAACCGTTTTTTTTCCATGTTGGTTTCCTGTCGTTGTGTCTTTCCTGCTCAGCTGGCAATGTGTGTATCCTATTGGTAAAGGCTGGGTCAGGCCTTTGCAAGCCAGCCCTTGTACCAGTACTGCAGCTGACTGACCTCAGGCTTTTACCTGCAGTTGTCCCCTCCTCTTCCAAATCTGTTGCTGCTTTGAAGCACTATAACACGAATAAGGCTCTGCAGAGACCTTCTCCACCCTCAGTGCACTGAAACAGCTCCCATTGACAGGGCTGGGATATGCATAAACAAACAGAGGGGATTTTGGTCTCTCATCCAGATGAATCTTCAATTTGTCATTCTACCTATGTAGACTTAAAACCTTCTGGAAATGTGTTCATCCCTGTGGTGTGGGAAATGACAGCAAAACTGGCCTTTCCATTGTATTAGAGCCAAGATGGGAAGTGCTGGCAGGTGAAAAGGCTGCGTCTTGGCTATTAACGCTCACTACAGTGGACACCATTGATGTGAGTCTCCATATATCACCTGTCTGTTGCTCAGATTGGAGTGGGTTCAAGTAGGTCTCTGCATGCCAGCAATCCAGGGCTTCTGGGCAATCTTACAGAAACACACCAGTGTGGATAGTTGATAGGCAAGTGAGGCTGCAGGGCAGACTTCTTAAGCAGCAACTTGTTCCACATCCTCTTAGATGGCTTATGTGGTCAATGGGAAGGCAGGGATGAATTGATGTATCAGCTGGTTGCTTCTTTGGCAGTCTGCTTGACTTTGCAGTGACCGTGCATTACTGCGGTGTAGAGCCTGCCCTTCAAGATAGTGCAGGTGGGCTCTGCTCGTGCATCCTATGCATGGCCCTCATTTTCAGAGGGACCTTTGTGAAATCTTGTATCTCTGTGCCACAAGCACAGCATGGAGGGGCAGCCTGTTCACTCTGCTCTTTCCATGAGCAGAATGCTGTATGGCCAGAGAAGTTTCACGCAGAATACTCATGCTTCCTTTTACAACGCTGAGGACAACTCTCCCATCCTACAGAGGTACTGAACCAAGGCCAGCTGGCAGCAGAAGAAGGACTTCTGCTTTCCATGGCCTTTGGATCAGGCAGCCAGGGCACTTGCTACTCCTGACTGCAGCATTATGATGCTAAGCACTCGAACTTCACCGCTGCTGTAAATGGAAGTTGTGCTGTTACATCTTCGCTCCAGGAGCGAGCCTGTAAAGGCCTCAGAGATGGAGAGCGAGAGAACCATGTATGGTCTCTGCATCCCAGCTGAGTGCTCTTTTCTTCATCACGGAAAGTGATGTGTACATCCCAGAGCCCTGTTTCCTGGCCAGATTCCTTGGCTCTATAGCAGCCAAGTTTCTCTTGCTAACCCAGTGTACTTACCTGTGATCCCTCTCAGTTTATTTAAATCTAGCCTTCAGTAGACGAGTTAGTTCTGCTACTTAAATGTATTATCCCCCCCCAAATTTAAAATTTGGCTCCACAGGTGAAAAAAAAGCAAGTTAGTTAATTTCTTAACTGCTAAACAATGCCAAAGAAAGGACACTTTGTTTAAAGCTGTTTGGACCATGTCTATGCCAGGGTTTATCACAAAGGAAAATACTTAATTTCCTCAGGAAAACTTTGATTGCAGCCAAAAGCAGTTCCAGCTTTTTAAGCATATTTATGCTTCCAGGTGAGTTTCTTACATGTCTTATCTGGTTTGGGAGATGTGGAGATCTCCCACTGATGAGGGAGGGGAGAGCAGAAGCTCAGATGCAAGGGCGTGGTGGGAAGAGGAGTGTGGGGGTACCTTTGTTCAAGCCTCTGCCTTCCCTCTAGCTCTGCTCACGGTGTTGGTGTACAGGAGTAGCATCTCCAGAGGAAGCATTGGTCTTGGCCACACCTGGCTCCACACACAAAGTGAGAGCTTGCACTTCGTCAGTGCTTGCTCATCAAGCACCTTTTGGCACTTGCACAGGCGGCTGCGCTGTATAGAGAAGGCTGGGTGGGGGCAGCGGGGGAGTACATTCATGAACACAAACCAGTCTGTTTCAAAATGGCTAACGCGTGGAAACTTGCTGTTTCCCGAGGGTTTTGTTGGGCCGTTGGGGAACTCTGGCCAGGGATGAGACTATTTCCAGCTGTGGTGAGCCAAGTGTGAACTCACTCTGGGCAAGATGCCCAGCTCCACTGGTTTTCTCCTGCCAGAAATCCTCACCCTCCAGCCAGCGATACCAAACTCAGTTTCTGCCAGTCCTCAGCTGAAGGGAGAGGAGAACAAGGAGACCAAGCAGAGCAAGATACTGCTGAGGAGGGGGTGAGGGGAGGCACAGAAGAGCTTGCGCAGGGGGCACGATGGTGGGGTGTCACCACTGAGGGGTGGCTGTTGTGGGTGAGGGCTGGTGAGGGGTGTAGGGACCTGCTTTTCCTAGGGCAGGTGGAGAGGAAAAAGTGGGTGGTGGGGGTGCAAGGGGTTGGCTTTCCTTGGTTAGGCAGAGCTACCCAACCCTCAGGGACGTACTGCTGGCAGTACCATCAGGATAGTCATTTGGGAATGAGTATTGTTCCCTTCATTGTGGTTTCAACACACTGGGGACTACTTCTGTAAAACAGGATATTCCTTTCCTCTTTTGTGGAAGGTGCTGCAGGGCAGAAGGTGCCCTTCAAGGGGGAGGCTGTGCATCTGGGACCTCTTGCCCTCCACAGAAAAGGCATGACCACAAAAAACTTCATCTTCCAGAGCTGGCAGTCCTTCTTGTTGCAGTCTCTGTGCATTGGGATAAGACTTCTTGCAGGGATCCATTGGTCCAGCTGCTTTTCCACAAAGACTGCTGTGCAGTCAGATGTTGCAGAAGAACAAGGAGAGGTGTGAGAGTCAAGTGTGCAGGGAACCTCCTCCTTGTACATGTTCCTTTTTAGCAACGGGAGGGACTAAGGGATTAAAGCCCGATACTGTGGTCCTTCCAGTGCTGGCAATAGTTGCTAGTGAAAGGAAATTTCTAGCTGCTCTTTCTGGTGAGTGCCTTTGGCTCCTGATACTGTGGGTGTTGCCATTTGGCTGTTTGGTTGGAGCTAGCAAGTCTCTGTTAAAGAGTTTCTAAAAAATGCCTGTAGTCACAATTCCTTGCATGCTGAAACAAAGCATCACCAGCATGATACTGTGTCGGGAACTTAGCATGCACACACCTGCCTGCAGCATGTCTTCTGGGTCCAGTCATGCAGAGGTGTTGGAGCTGATAAGGCCAGCGTATGAACAGGAGACCTTCTGTTCCTGCAAGCGCACCTCCTCCAACACTGATAATTTTCATGTGCCAGCGTATCATTTAGTGACACATTACACTGCTCCTTGCTGTTGCAGCCTGTTGCAAATGGTCTGACCCAGCCAGCTACTGACAGCCTCCTACAGGGTGGACCATTGAAAGCTGTTTCCATCTTAGACCCAAAGGAGTATTTCCCTCCCCCTCCTATAATGGCTTGTTTCTTTAAAGCTGTTAACTGGCCATAATCCAATCATTACTACTGTAATTAGTGAACTGCTTACAGTAACTAAAACACTTGAAGCGTAATCTCTTCTGTGTCTGCAGAGCTTGGAACAACTTTTGCCTGCAGTCCTGTGAGAGGCAATTACTGCTGATGGTCCAGGGGTGGGTGCAGGGGACACAGGGCAAGCCTGGCACAGGCCACGCTGCCTCTTATGCCAAGCCCTGGATGGCACCATGTGGACTTCCCACAGCAGGGAGAAGCTCAGGAGCCCATGGAGGTGAGCTGGCCTGCCCAGCTTATGGTGATCTCCCGCTGCCCCTTTGTCAGAAAGGAGCCTTCTCTTTGCAAGCTGTGTCAGAGGATGCTGGTGTTGGGTGGAACTTGCAGGGCAGCTGGTGGCATTGAAGGTGTGATGTAGTAGTACTTAACATTTGGTTTATTACATGGTGGAATAATGTCTATGTTGCAGCAGGCTCAATGTCTCCTCTTCCTGTCAGAATACCCTCTTGTCTCTATGCACAGTGTCTGTGCTCTCCCCCACCCACCAAATTACTAACTTCATAGGCAAGGCCAAGAGACTTCCGCTCCTGGCCCTGCAGATTCATTCTGCAGGATTTGGGGCTTCCAAACAGTCATATCCCTCTGCTGCGTTCTTCAGCTACTTCTCCTTTTGGGAGCAATGAGCTGGCTTTCCTGAAGGCTTCTCCTGCCCTCCCCATCATACCCTGACAGGAGGGCAGTACCAGTGCATTTGTCTCCAGCCTTTGTTCTGCTTCCTGATTTTTAGCTCCTGAGATGAAGCTTGTTGTAACTTAGGCTCTTCCTTCTTGAGGGGGAGGATGACTGGTGAGGAACAAGTGTGGGCAGCTTTTAAAGTGAAGAGCCCTGCTGTGTGAGGAGGGTCAAGGGTGGGTGAGTACACACAAATGCAGCAAGCAAAGGCCCTGCAGTGGTAAAATACCTAGCTGCCCAGCTGCCAGCCATCAGTTGGCAGGCACGCTATACTCAGCAGCTGAGTAGGGTATTCATTTGCAGTATTTGGCCTGTGATGGGGTCAGAAAAATGAAAAGATTTTTGGCCTAAGGATAAGTTTGTTTTTTTTTTTTTAAAAAAAAACTCAAACCAAAAAACAATAAAACAACGAAACACACACCACCTCCATCCCAAAACCCACTCCCATCACAGGGTTTTCATTTTGCTGTTAAGCAATTATCGTGCTGCTTTTCCAGGCTTCATTCCTATGTGGTGCTGGGCAGTAGAGGCACTGTAAGATGCACAGTCTGCATGGTGGCCACTGGCAGATGAAATGAATAGAGAAAAAACAACCTCTGAGGAGAATGAGTTTGTTTCATGTGCTCTGGATTTAGCTTAGGAGGGGAGAGATGTTCTCATCCCTCTGGATCTTGTGCATGGCGTCAGCATCTGCTGCTGCTGTCTATATACTTACCTTATTGCCCCAGAAATCTGCTGTTGTCACTGAGTTGTGTGAAAGATTGAAAATGTACTTGTTGCCATGTAGGTCAGAGTGGTCAGTAAGGTGAGGAGCAAGTCCTAGAGTGTCAGTGGCCAGAGACCTATGTGGTGTGCCCCATGATATGCCAAGATCTCTTCCTGCTGGCCTGAGCAGTGTCTGCCTGTTGCCTTGCACTCTGCCTTTGCATCTATCTGCCCCTTCCTGCAGTCCGTTGCCATGCTTGTAGCCTGCACGGTACTTGGGCAAAGGGACAGTGTTTCAGCGCTGTGTTTGTACAGCGCCCTGCACAGCAGAACTCTGATCTGTGAGCACGGTTCCCAGATGCTGCAAGGCCATGAGCACTGAAGTGATGGTAGCTGATTTTAAATGGACTTTTTTTTTTTTTACTTTTAAGTATATATCTTAAGACCACTTGTGCTGATTACAGCACATAAGAGTTGCTTCCCTGTTTGTGGTACTTGCTTACAATCCACTTGACTCAAATAATTGATTTTCAATTCCGTATTCTTCTGCACTAGGACCACGTGTTTGACTTGCTGTCGGTTTTAGGTGCTGGCGCAGCTGCTATCAGCACACACTGTTGAGTGCTTCCCAGTCTCTCTTCAGGATGAAGTCTAGTAATAGACCACTTTAAAGTGGTGCTTATGTATTTCTGTCGTCTTTAGTTTCAGCTGTCTGCTTCAGCATGCTGCTACAAGATTGCAAGTATAGATGTCCCTTTCTCCACAGCCTTCCAACTCTGCTAGTGTAGCATAGCAGTATTCTGTAGGAAGCTTCTGCTGTGGGCACAGCCAAAGAGAATAAAATCACCAGCATGCTATTTTTTGTTAAATTTTGCTTTGAGTTTAAAGCCTCTGATGGGTACTCCTTGATATCTCTTTTTCTTCCTATATTTCTCTATCCCAAATTCTCCCTCCTCTTCTGCCTTCCCTTCCTTGCCCCACCTTCATTAACAGGAGCTGGGAAGGGAAATCTGTGTTCCCATCTTACTCTGCCATTGTGTTCAGTGATCTCATATGCTTTGGATTGAAGACTGCTGTTCTGCTTAGGTGGGCTGCTGCCTTTCATGCTCTGATACATTAACAAAATGATGTGGTGCTGGAAAGAGCTTTTGAAACTTTTGTTAATAACTTTTTAAGAATTATATTCATCTCTTTCATGTAGAGACTATTTTGCTGGTGTCATTTTCCTTCAGAGCTTATTTGGAAGTCTCCCACTGGTGGTGGGCTCCAGCAGCCCCTAACTGAGTAAGCCTTGCTCTGCTTCTGAGCAGGGCAGCAGCAGGCAGGCTTGAGCTAGTGGAGAGTTTGTACTGGGCACATTCAGGCTGTGGGAATCAAAGGTGTGGATTCCATCTACACAGTCCATCCAAAGGAACAACTCTCCAGGCAAAGAGCAAAGCTCTTCATCAGTGCCAGGGTGCAGTACACTGTAAGAGGTGTCCTTTGGGTAAGTGTGCCTCTAAGTGTGAGTGCTGTCCTGATGCTATAGGAAAGAGCGAGGCATTGGCAAAACTCGCTTGGGTTTCTGTTCCTCTCTGACCTTCCTGTGTGGTGGATTGGTAAGTCACATTCTCCTATGACTTCTTCTCATGTGAACCCTTAATGAGGTTTTGTAAGGGTGCTTATTTGTCATGAAATTACAGTGCACCAGAACTACCCTTCTGATCTTCGTAGAAGAAAATAGAAATATTAGCTAGACGTGCCTGTTTCTATCAAACTAACTGGGGCATAATTTACCCTCTATTTGCGCCTTGCTTTGCCTTCCCAAGAGGATATGAGTGGGCAAAATATTTTACATATGTATATTGGGGATAACATGCTCCAGAGCTCTGAATGTAGTTTCTGTAGCACTTATCTGTTTTTTGGCTAGTGAACTTTTGTGCTTCTGCAGCCTTACAAAAGGGGTGAAAAAATTGTGTATTTGTGTAACTGCAGTCTGTAAAATGTATTCTAGACAGTTTGCCAGAGGGTGACATAAGGTATATTCAAATTGGCAGTCCCTGATTATTCCAAAGACCTGCTAAAATCTTGTTTTGCACCTAATTTATTTAACTTTTGCATATGCAAGTGCTGAGTGTTCTCTCTTCGTCCATTTACTTGGGGCAAGACTCACTCCAGATGCAGTTTTGTAATCTTCAGTCCAGTCTGACTGTGTCTATCTGTCACTCGTTCTCAGCTGGATGCACCCATGATCAGTACTTGAGCATGCTATGGAAAAGTGAGTTTTCAGCAGATGACAGAGTTGATGCTGCTGAGCCTAAGGTTAAGATAAGAAGGAGGTGGCAGGGTGGGGGAAGTGAAAGGTGAGTGCAGAGTGGGACTGCCCACTTTAATGGCAGCTTGTCAATAAAGTGGTCAATGCCAGCCATGAAACCAGTCCCTCAGCAATATGGTATTTGGAGCTGCAGCAAATGCAGAGGGGACCTGTCTCCAGCAGCCAAAGGAGTTGGAGGTTTGTGCTCTGTTCCAGACTTCTGAATAACTTTTACTAGGTTGGAAAGCAAAGCAATGCTTTCTCACTTTCTTTAAGCCCTGCCCAAATTCTTTGAATTTTTGCAGCTTGAACCAGGTGATAGTTCTAGTCTGCATGTGAAAGAATAAAATGTCCGCCAACTCTCCATAGGTAGGAATGCAGCTTAAAACCACCTCTAGCCATGCAAAGTATCTGAGATTATGGGGGAAGGGATTTGGAGTGGGGGAATGGAAATCTGCTTGGCACAAGTAAGTAATTTTAGAAGTAGTGAGACTATGCTTATGGCTTGATAGAGTCAGGGGGTTGCACTAGCAATAACTGCCTGAGAAATACATGTCCCCAGCTGCTCCTTCCCTCCCTTGCAAGGCACAGCCTCTGCATTGCTCCAGCATAACTGCTTGTGGACATGAACTGTGAACCGGATGAAAGAACTTAATGGGTGTTAAAATTAATTTACCAAAACAATAAGAGGGAGAAGAGTTAAACCTAGATAGCTCCCCACAGTGAGGGAGCAGCAACAGAATGGGAAAGAGCTGGAGAGGCTCTAAGAAAAAAAAAAAACCCTTAACTGTTTTTGCTGTGGAAATAAATATCGGTGGATCTGTGTTCTGAGCACCACATTGCCTGGTTCCCCAAGCACTGGCCCCGGACTGGGATTTGGCATCTGTCTCATTTTCAAGTCCAATGCAGCTTCCCGCCTTCTGGAAGTGAGTGCTTAATAGCTGGTCAAAGAACTGCTGTGCTGCAGCTGCTGAGCTGGGAAAGAAGCTGCTTCTGTTGCCTATGCAGGAACATTAGCTGCCTCCTCTTAGGCCCTGCAGAGATTTCCAGAGCTCAGAGCAGTTCACACGAACCCAGTTGCTGAAGCTTTGAGGAAACAAAGCTGCTCAGCAAGTGCAGTCTTTAGCCCTCCAAGTCTGAAAGCTCAAAACCTGAAGACTTTGCCATGCTGCTTTGCAGAATACCAGACTTCTTCCACGAACAGGTACCAGTAGTCTGATCCCCATCTTTAAAGAGCGGCAAGGATGCTGTAGGGAGTTTGGGGAGCGAAGGGCTGTGCTGTGGGTTGGCTCTTCATGCCTGGGAGCCGGTGCTTCCCTGTTGGGATAATGCAACAGGGCTGGCTGCTGCTACAGTGAGCTGAGTAGGAATCCCCTGTCAGCAGGGAGATGCTCTTCTGCAGCTGCTCCACTGATGGGTGTCTGGCTCTTTATTCACTAGCAAATGCATAGTGCTCTGATCTGATCTGCTTTTGCTGCCTGGTCACTGTTCATATGGACCTGTATTGCTCTGCCAACTGTTGCTTCAAGTGTAGTTCGAAGTCAGCAGCATGAACATGTCAGGGCTCTGTGCAGAGTCTTCCGGGGTGGAGCTCAGCCTACAGCAGTCCTAAATACAGAGAAACCACACAGAGAGCTGGAGACAGGCTCTAAATTATCAGGGTTGGGTTCTTAAGCATCAGGAAGTCAGGAAAAAGTGCTAGAGACTAGCCTGCTAAGTAATGCAAGAGGCTTAGCTGTTTTGGCAGCTGAGAAGGGAAGAAATAAATTCTAATTCACTTAACAATACCTTACCTGCGTGCAGAAATGGGCTGGCTGGCTCATGGCATGGGAGACAGTCTAATGTGGAAATGACTAACTTCCTCTGGCAGTTGCCAGTACAGTGCGTAGGATGCGAGGAGGTCCTGGGCCACTAATAAGTGTAGCTAGGCTTGCTAAGTACCAAGTTGAACTTAATGCTGTGAAAACTCCACTTTCTGAGTTGGATTGCCTGATTTGTGCAGGAAGAAAATGTTTCCCTTACAAGCACAATGCTCTGTGGCCATCTGACTGCATAAGAGGAAGGAAGAGTCCTGCAAAGGTTAGATCCTACGTGCCTTGATGATAGGATATGTGATCCCATGGGAGGGAAGAGGATCCCATGGGAGAGAGGGGCTAAAATTCATTACTTACCTGGCTTCTAGCCTGCTGGTTCAGGTCACTTTCTGTTCCGAGGCTGTGGTGGGTGCTGGTGTAGGGTTGCATGGTCGTAACTGCACAACGTGTGGCAGCAGTTGGAGTTAGAGCACAGCGTGCGATGCACTGCACCGGATACTTGTACAGCAGCCACAGTGCCCCTGGGCAGTGGCCAATACCTACTGTAGTGTGTAACAATCGTGTGATTGCTTGCTGAGGAAGGGGTTGGGACAACTGTGCCCTTGCTCCTCAAGCCCACCCGCTGGTTATTCAGCATGTTGGGAGTGGGATTATTTCTTCCTGGCCCACAGACAAGATCAGCTTGAGCCTCCCACTGTGGGATCTTAATTACCCATAGCCTTTTCCCTGTGAAGCTGCACGTAGACCGGTGTTGTTGTTGGACAGGGCTGTGGCTGGTGCCCAACCATATGCTTGGGTCAGAGAGGGGTAGATCACTGAGTAAAGCAGACTTCCACGGAACTGGTTATGGTGGAAATTGCATTCATCCTTCTGCGACCTTCCGTTGTGTGGATGTGGTTTTCCAGAGGAGACAGCAGCAAGCACCAAGCAGAGGACAAAAGGCCAATCAGTCTGTGGAGACACTATTTTGCTGTTCCCACTGCAACTTTGTGCTGACGTGCAGCTGCCAGTAGGAAGAGGGATAAGTGCACATATCGCATGGCACGGTTCTGTTTACTGCATACTTCTCATAATCAGGGCTGGCATCCAAATCCGGAAGAAGATTAGCACTTAACCAGAGACCCTGAAACAATGTGTTTCATGTTGGTATTCCTGTGAAGCTATGCAGTCTGCCATCAGCTCTCTTGCAGAGACCTGCTCGTCCCTGCAGCCCTCAGAGGGAGCTATGGGGAGAGCAGAAAATGGACAGTTTCAGGAACAAAGACTGGATTGGACTGAACTGCATTCATCATTGGTGTAAGCTTGAAGCCAGGAGAGTTTTGCCAGGAATTGACTTATGCCATAACAACTTTGTCTCTACCAAAGGAGGTTCTAGCCGGACCCTGGTTGAGTTTAGTGTGTGAAGCTATCCAGGCTCGACAGTGACCAGTCTGGGAAATGGGACCGTGCCCCTTAGCATAAGGGTTTGGATGGGTGTCGCTCAGCGATTTGGCCAGAACTGAATTCAAACAGTTGTGGTGGTGGAGAACAAAGCATAAAATTCAGGTGGTTTTGGACAAGAAGGAAGGTGTAATTTTGCAGCACCGTCTATAGCTTACCCTTGCTATCAGCAGGGGCATAACTGTAGCAAACTTCCATGGGGCCCAAGGCAGGGTATGATTTACCTTCCTGCTACTCCTGCACAAGGCAGATCCCTCTGTTTCTCTTTCCTAACAGACTCATTTCTGCCCATACACATACAAAGCATGGGGCTTTTCCCTTCTTCAGTCTGGTACCAGTTCACTTGTGAAGAACTACCTTGTCCTCCTTAGAGCTTCAACACATGGCAGCAACCTGCATTGCTGCTGTTTTCCAGAGCTGTTTCTGAAGACTCCTATCATCTCTTAGGAATTGCAGAAGTCTGTTTTTCCCCATGCTTCCAGAGGTCTTTTTCTATCACCCTCTTTCTGTCTTATCTGAAAAGTCTGATCATCATCCTTGGATGAAGTTGATATGAATTAGACATGGAAGAGGAAGGACGGAGAGGTGTCCTCCCCCCCTGTGATGAAGCCAAAGCTAATGGAAAAAGAACTTCTCTTGACCATTCTGTTTGTTATTGGGGTCTACCTGCTTAGGAAGCTCTTGGGCTGAAGGGGAATAGGAGAGGTTTCCCGGTCTAAGCACAAGCTTGAAATAAATCTGTCCATGTGTCTGTTAGTAATGTCAGAAGGACCCTCCTTTTTTTCCTCAACAAAATTGGCTTTTGTTTACTCTTTTGTACTTCAGCAGGAAAGGAGATGAGTTCCTGCTTCCTATTCTGTTGAGTGCTAGCTGTGACTGTTAACCTATGGTACAGTTTCTTAGCCACAAATATTAAAAATACAGCAGTTTGAGTCTGTCTTGAATTAACTTTTCTATGTTGGTCTTACACTGAACTGGATTATTGTAGGAGAAACAGAAAGCTACTTGAACTTCCAGAAATAATGCCAAATTCCTCAAATGAGAAGACTCGTGGTGGATGTATTAGGGTGCTAGCAAGATATCTGTTTTCAGTAGATATTGACAGACTGTGTATGGATATTGCTGCAATGAGGTTTTGGGTCTTCTGAAACAAGTGGCAATAAATGTTCCTTGGCTGTTTGTGCCGGGGTAATTTGACTTCCATGTGGTAACTAACACTGCTATCTGTTATCTGCATGCACTTTGCCTCACTCAGATGATTCCTTAGTTGAGAAAACAGATGACAAGCATCATGGCAATGATGACTTGTAGATTGCACACAAACTGCATGTCCTGCTGTTTGGGTTATCTATTTCTTGTCAGTGTGGGGTTTTTTTTTTGGTTTGCCTTTTTTTTTTTTTTTTTTAAATGTAATATGATGCAGGATCCAGGACCTGCTAGTTTTATTATTCTTACTGTATCCATGCATGCATATATTGCAGTAGAAATGATTTGGGCATTCCCTAGGTAAAGAACAAAATATTCCCAGTGTTACAGATCTGAAAAAAACCAGGGTACATCAAAAAATGAACAAGACTCAATGGCCATGCATTTTACTGTGTAACCATTAGGACCTATCACCATGTGTCAGTTGTGATAGTAAGCTGAATTGCAAATGTTTTGCATAGCAACTGTTGCAAAGGAAAATTGTGAGGCAACAGCAAAATTAGGAATGGTAGGTACGGAAGGCACTCTTTTTAGGAGATGAGCTGTACTCTGATGTATTATCTGTGACTAAATGATTTGGCATTTTCTTACACAAACATGTAAGAATTATGAGCATTTATGAATATGCATTAAAGTAAGTTCAGTCTAATCCCCTAGCTTCATAAATGCACTTGCTGGCTTTTTGTGCGTAGTAGATATCTCTAGGCAGCTTCCCAACACAAAGCAGCAGGGTCAAAGAGCTTGACGTAGTAGTAACTTCTACGGCCAATCCTTGGGCAACAGTGATGAATTTGAGTGGACATCCAACCATGGTAACTGAAGAATGGTGGTTGGCTTAGTCATTCTCCATCACTAAACCATTCCCTTTCCCCTAAAATAAATGATGTACCTGAGAGGACTGTGAGCAATACCACATTTGAGATTTCCTTCCTGTGGAACTGCACCAAGGTTGATGGTGGTGTGAGCACAAGTGTGAATGAGGTACTGGTGTGTCTGCTCTTAAGTACAAGGCAGGACAGGGCAAAATGACAAGTGACACACTGTATGTTGTCTGCAGACGTGCTTGCTCAAGCAGTATCGGCTGTGGAGCTGCCTGAATGGAGGATGAGTCTACAGTGAAGAAGGCTTTAATTTTGTCATGTGTAGGTATGCACATGTTAGAGAGAACACTGTTTAAGAGACTCCATGAAGGGAGCTAATCCAGCAGTGTCTATGCCTAAAGTCTGAAATAAGAAATTGGTACTAAGCTAAACGACTGCTTTAAGCACTTATGTTAGGCAATGTCTGCTTCCACACATCTCCTGCCCTTGCTACTGTAATCTCTAACAAGGGACTGTCTTAGGAGAGGCATATGAGTAGCAGCTGGGTATCAGAATACAAACACTGTCAGGGTAAGAGCACTTTCATTAGGTGTTACTTATTCATGGGAGAAATTATTAAAGGCAAAAGAAACCTACCTTGAACTGGGACAAGATGTGCCTCAGTGTGCAGGAGCCTTTCTACTGGGTTATCTGTGAAGAGGGTGCTTGACACATGTCTTACAGACTCCTTTTTAGTTGATTATTAAATTCTATGCAAAAATAGATTTAAAAGTTATGTAAGGAAGAGTCAGGGTACAGCTTAGTAGCGGTCTGCCCAGGCTACTTGCCCAGTCTTGGAGCAAAGGTTTTGTTTTTCCCAGTATCCCAGCATTGCAGTGAGGTTTTATAGTGCTTTCATTGCCCTTCCAGGCCAGGGCTCAGCTGGAACCAGGGCACTGTCTCCTAAGTACCTGCCCTTTTTTCCTTGCCTATTCCAAATGTATAGATGTGGAAGGGGGGAATCGGTGTTTTGCTAGGGTGACAACATGGCTCAAGTAGAAGTTCTCCAAAATGAGAGCTTCCACATCTGAACCAGAAGAGCCTCACAGGAAAACATTTTCAGCAAGGTATTATCTTTTTCTGAAATTTTCTTCCCACCTGAATCTAAGATATTCCTGCAAGTTCTGTCTCTTGCAGTAGGAGGACACCGGAGAGGATGTCCCTCACTGTGATGGGTCACAGCAGCTCTGTTATGAGCATCGGTGCCACTTGCTGTGCTTTGGACTTGCAGTTCTGTCATTGTGGCTGCTCTGTATGGGTTTTGTGTCCTTTGTTACCAGGAATCCTCTTTGTTGCAAGCCATGGTAGCTCCCAAATAAAGGTAGAGTCCCCGCTACCTCATCCTACCTTCAAGTGAAATGTCTTGTGTCAATCATTTGCCTCTCCCTGGGCAGAGACCTCATTTTATCCTTCACATCAGGAGTGGGAGCCTCTTCAACCTCACTGCCCTGATGAACCTGTGGGGTTTCAGACACCCAAGCTACCTAAGGGGTGTGTGTTGCTCTGTTACAGATGTAGTGCTGTAGCTGCTGTACTTGATATCTCCTGTGTCTCCTTCATTGCTGTGCTGATGAGCACAGTGTGAAACAGGCCCCAGGGATCCTCCACAGCTGCTGGAAGAGGCAGGTGCTGCTGGCAGATACTGGGGAAGCCTGTGCTGTTGTTACTGACTTGCTCTTCCTTGCAACTAATAAAAAAAACCTGTTTAAAAAAAAAAGTGCTCCTTGGATACACCTGCTTTTCCAAAGGCTGTGCAGTTGGTGGAAAGCAAATGGTGTCTCGCAAGAAGCGGATGGGAGGATGTACGCAGGCCTGCTGCTGGGGCCAGGCCTATCCCTGGTCCTGTGTGGCTGCCAGGGCCTTTGCGGTGCATGTGAGACCCGGGCTGTCTCCATCCCCTGGATACCAGTGGTGCTGCACTGGCTTCTCCCTGTGGCTTGTGCCTCTTTGGTATCAGTCTCCTCTCTTTCTTCCAGCTCTGGCCTGTGTGTTCGGCAGAGCAGCCTGTCGGCCCAGCACAGGCTGCCCCTCTCCCCTGATACGGCTTGGTGTCCCCTCCCTAAATGAGGGTGTCCCCCCACCCCACTCCAGTGGCTCTGCTGCCTCCCACATCCCTCTGCAGCGGTGACTCATCTCTGCCAGCCTCCTCAGGACAGCGTGTGCTGCGTGCCCATCTCGATCCCGCTGCTCTGGTGGGGCAGCACTGGGTGCTGGCCTGTCCAGAAGACGAGGGGATTGCCACCCTGCTGCCTTCCCCGTCAGCGAGAGCGTGCTCTGCCCTGCAAGCAAGCCGGCCATGCCTGCACCCTGTGAATATATGGACTTCCTCAGTGTAGCGTTGTCTCTGTTCACCAAGCAGGGAGGTGTTATCTGCTAATATAAGAAATCAGCTGACTTGTGTCAGGAAGCAGGGGTAAGAGTTGAGAGACCAGCTCTGGTAACTAAGGCTGCTGAGCAGGCATCCATCTATATGTGCTTCAGGATGTACTGAGTGGGCACTGCTGAAAGAGCCTGCTCAGAAACAGAGACAATGGCTGAAAGTATGGATATGGAAAGCACAACTTTGTGGTGCTTGTGCATTGTACCACACGTGCAAATTATACTCTGCGGGTCCTCAAAGTGATTTTTCCAGGATTGAAAAAAATCCCATGTAGCCTAAATTGCACTACTGGTAAAGGACTTCAAAGGTTGTGGGATGACAGAAACCCAGGATGGTGCTCTGGTCCTGTGGGAACTCCTTTCCTATTGCTGGTCATGGGGAGCATCTTGATGAGTTCAGCTTCAGTCTACTGCCGGCACACTGCTTAGGTCCATAGGCTTTTCCAAAATTGCCATAGAAAGCTCAAAACTGCCTGGAATTTTATCATGCTCCTGGGTTGAATAAATCCCATGCCACTTACCAGAGAAACAGATTTTTTTGTGTTTGGTTTGGTTTTTTGTGTGGTGGTGGGTTTTTTTGTTTTTGTTTGTTTGTTTTTGTGTTTTGGGGTTTTTTGGGGGGTTTTTTTGTTTTGTTTTTACAAATGCCATTCAGGAATTATATGGGGTTAGATGTTTGCCTTGTCCCTAGGGAAAAAAACCCATTCTCCTGTGTCAGGGCCCCAGGGTGACAGACTTCTGTGGTGGTAGCTTGGGACCACTGCTGTAGAGCACCTCTGCGTCTTTTAATGGGTGCCCCCTATTTTGAAAGCCATTAAGTGCACAGGTTTACTGGCCGTTAATTTGTGCAGCAGAGTGTTTCATGCATCACAGAAAACAAGATGAGCCCATGTCCTGGAGAGTTTCTAGGTAAAATTAGTGGTTCCAGCTACCTGTGTGCAAGTATAAAACAGTGGGCATTCTTGTACTTTGTTCTTCCTGACAGGCTAGACCACAGATTGTTTCCTGTGGTCAGGAGCCACATCTGAGAGTTTGGAGAGCAACGTATGCAAGTTGGGGACCTTGTAACTAAAATAACATACATTTCAGATGAGATCAGAGCTTATGAGAAAGAGGGGGAAAAAAAAAAGCTCAGGAAGGATATGGGTTAGAGATATGATTGCATGCATACTCAGTTTAGGCAAATCATGTGTTGTGATGGCTCACAGTGTTTTTGATGCCCTGTTTTATAGGGGGTGCTGAAGTACTGCTTTTTGAAGCAGCCCAATTCTGTTATCCACCCAAAATGACTATCTTTGTAAGGCTATTCAAAACTTGCAGTACACAAGGTAAAAAGCACCCTGTCCTTTGAATGGTTTCACTTCTGCGTATGAGAAGGGCACCTCCCCATGCTACCCTCAGAGCTGCTGTTGTCGGTGGCATTTCTCACTGGTAGTTAATATGCAACCACAATGTCCACAGAAAGTCTAGATTTCAACAATTATTTCTGTACCTTGACAATGTCTTTTTCAAGAGTGGCAAGGGAGGGGCAGGAAAGGGGAGATTTACTTTGTATTGCCTTAAAAAAGCTAAACAAACCAACTGTAAGTGACATAGTATTGATCTGACCTTCACCTAAGTCAAACTACATAAAATCTGCTGTAGATGTATGGAACAATTGCTGTGTAATTATATTCTGCTCTTTCCTACTGAACTGTAAAGCAGAAGTAAATTGAACATCTCGGATGATTTAAGGAGTTTGCTTACAAAAATGTTTTGGTCTTGCTCTCTGGTTGTGCAGGTTCAGGGCCCCACTGTGCTCTGCGTGCAGGCGC
Organism: Mycteria americana; assembly: GCF_035582795.1. Taxonomy (NCBI): domain Eukaryota; kingdom Metazoa; phylum Chordata; class Aves; order Ciconiiformes; family Ciconiidae; genus Mycteria; species Mycteria americana. The sequence goes on from NC_134369.1 coordinate 35,950,734, forward strand.
AGCATGGAGCAGTGTGCTGTTATTGTAATGTCCATAATTGTTCATCCCATTCCTTCCTCACCTCTACTTGCGGTCTCGCTTCTAGGGTATTGCTGTGCATTAAGCAGATGAGTTGGTGAGCTGTTCAGGGCTCTTCCCTGTTTTCTCCCAGTTTATTTTGAATTAATTTAGGATCCAGTAAGATGTTTGAGTAGTTCCAATACAAGTGAATCCTTGAGGATTTATCACCAGTGACTTTTATTTGTCATTGTGTTACTCACCTGCCTTTGATTAAATCTAGTTCTTCACAGCTAGGCTTTATAAACCAAAATATTTTTCAACTGACTGATCATCTTATTTTTCTCTATCACTAATAATTACATCAGGTGATATTTGAGCTTGTATGAAATGTTGTGTAACCCCCCTACTTAGTTCATGATGGAGACTGGCCACTTTATGCTTTCATTTTCCCTCTTCTAGCTAGTTTATATTCCAGGAAAGAACATCCCTCTTGTCCTATGACTATTTGCCTTCGAAGGGTCAATGATGTGATAACAGCAAAGTCAGGGAAAATAAGTCATAAGTTGGGTAACAGAGAAGAAAGGTGCAAACTGCTTGCTGGTTTCTGGAGATGTGGCAGGATGGGACAAGGCAAGTAGGTTTGTTCCTTATTAGACACCAGCGAACGCACACCGGAGCAGTGTAGGAAGCCAGACTTTGTTAGTTCTGCTGCTTACTGATTGGCTTGTTATTGAAGAATAAATATGTTAATATTTGGCTTTGGGGGTGAGGCATTAATTTTCAAGAAAAGCCAAAACCAAATAGAAATTTAATACAACAGTACGTAGGAAAGGGTGCACTAGCATTATTTTGCATCTTTCAAGAATGGCATGTTGCCTGTTATGTTACTAGTGGTTTGTTTGAGTTGCCAAGGACAGCCAATGCTTAGTGGTGCTAGGAGGCTAAGGCACCTTCCTGGAAGAAAAGCCCTGCTGATAACCAAAGCAGCTGTGGGATTTGATAGCCCAACAAAGGGGAGGGGGGATGGGGACACAGCCTCAACGGTGTTTAAATTTGATGCCATTTTAATGGTTAGCTATGATCACTTAAAGCCTTCTCTAGGCTTTACGTTGACTTAATGCCTGTGGCAGGTGCAGTCAGTTCAGCTGTACTATGGTAGCGGACCCATTTGAGTGTGATGGTGGTAATGCAGGTGGAGCCCGTTGTCTGGGGGAGCAGTACTCCTAGGGTGTTGTCCTCCGCTGCCCTTTGCAATGAGACCTGTATGTCCTTCAGTAATGGATTTCCATTACTCTGCCTGGGGGACAAGGCCTGTGATGGGATACTCATTTTAGTCACCTTGCATAGAAGGCTAGTGGATTGCTCTTGGCACCGCAATTAAACTAGCTTCTTGGTGGGACTTTTTGTGTTGATCAGGTCTGGTACAATTTTTGAAAGCTAAGTGCAATTCTTGGTCATACATGAGGTGGGAATTAAGCTCCTGTGTTGACTGTACCACATCTCTCTTCAAAATATAAAGACCTGGAGTAGGATATACTTCAAAGCTGGGGAAACTTTTCTCTAGGGCTCAAACCTGGTTTGAAAGAAGACTTTGGACCTAGAGGTGGAGCAGCTGTGGTTCAGGCACACGCTCCCCTTGCTGCATCTCTTAGTGGAGCAGCAATGTTCAGCAGTGGGGCAGGGTAGAGTTGTCTTAAAAACTATGGCTGAGGTTTTTTTGAGCCTACCCACTTGTTAAAGCTGGAAAAACAGCTTTTGGGAAACACTGTCACCCAGTGTGCAATTACACTGCTGCTTGTGTGCTTCTGCTGCACTGGATGGTGTGCAATTAGCCTGGTGTACCGCAGTGTTCAGCAGCCTATCGCATGTCAGGCTGCCTTTAACTCTTTTGCTCTTGCAGCTTTGCAAGTCTTGAGCCCAGAAATCCTCTCCTAAGTTTAGCTGTAGCCATGGCACAATGCTGAAATGTGCTGATGTGTCCTGTTGATTAAGTAGGCAGTGTGTGCTACAATGCGACGCCCAGCTTCGGAAGTGTATCTTGCATGGCACCTCTCCCTTCCTTCCTCCGTCAGCTTGGAAGAACCCGAGTGAATGGATGGCACTGTATTAATCCATTAGCATTTATGCAGCCAGAGCAACAAGCAGTGCTTTTATGCCATGACTTCACCTGCGAGATTCCCTTCATGCCCAGGTGAATGGGCAGAGGAGCTGTGAGGGCTCCTGGCAGAGCAGTTAGAAAGCCAGGTCTCAGCCTTCAAGGCTTCAAGAAGAACACGTGCTTCCCGGGGTGGTCGCAGTGTGTGGAAGGCTGCCGAGTTCTCCGTTAAATTCAGACAAGTGGGCTAGAGATGAAGGGCGGCACACAGGCCCTTTAAGAATGAATTGGCAAAAGAAGAGCTCAGTATTTAAATTTAGTGCAGGCAAAGAGGGAAAAAATTCCCTACAGCATCTGGTTTATATTACTGCTCTCTGCTTCAGTAGAGGGTGTGTTTACAGTGAAGCTCTCCGATACGTAGCGAGGGGGGGTGCTCAAGCTGTTCATTTCTGGGGGACTCTGAGCTCAGGGTATGCCTTGCAGCTACCCCCATGTCCTCCCTTTGGCCTCCTTAACTAATCCCATCTTGGCTGTTGAGCAGAGCGGAGGGGTGCCCTGTTGGGTCCGAGGTGTCTGAGCATAGCACTCCGTCTTCCAGGACTCTTCCAACAACGCTTGCTGTCCTGGCTGCTTCCCATTTTGCTCAGCCTAGAAATGGAGGCAGTAGTCCCCTGATTATGAGTTTATGTGGACATATGACCGGTGGCTACTTACAAAGACTATGAAATTGCTGATGCATCTGTGTCCTGGCTGCTTTAATGCTTTGAACAGAGCTGGTCACTTCTGACTTGTTCTAAAGACAAGGCTGAAGTTCCGCGTGGGAGGTGGAAAGAGCAGAAGGATGGCTGGAGTTTAGTTGTGGAATTTCTCTTCTCTGTGTGTGTGTGTGTTTTCTTTATTAAAGTGTGGCTTGTGGTCTCTGAGCAGTTTCAGCAGAGCCGGGCGCCAAAAGGAAACCTGAACATAGTAGCATTGGTGGAGCAAGCTACTCGTCAGAAAGTAGTAGAGCTTTGCACAGGTACTGCTTTGGACAGGTCTGTGGTAGTGGATACAAATGCTCCCTTCCGCCGGTAGCTTGTGCATCCTGCAGTGTACCTCCTTGAGGGCTGACTGCACCTCCAGTCACATATACTGTAAAAGTACAATTGTTGGACTCCGCAGCGAGCTCCTGTGCTCTGTTTGGTAGGCAGGGAGGTTAAAAATTCTCCTGAGTTCAGTAATAATATAAATGTATTGCAAGAGTTCATCATGTTCAAAGATAAAATACACATTTTTTTAGACCTAGAGCTGTGAAAAAGTAATTCCTAGCCCACAGGGCTAGTGATAATTTCAGCGTCTGCTATTTGAAACTTTTGAGAATAGATGCCATATGCTTCCAGGCAGAAGAAAGAGGAATGGAAAATTCTGGATTTATGTTCATGTATAATACAGATTTTTCATACGGTCGGTCATTCTCTCAGCTGCTGCTGGACCAAAGCCTGTTGCCACCACCGCCAGACTGAGATTAAAGCTCGTAACACAAATAAACTCTTCCCCTAGCTATTTTTGCAATTTCCCTTATCTAAGAAAACACAAAAATAGTCCCCACCTCCCCTTCTTCCTCCTCCTGTCCCAGGACGAGGCAGAAGCAATTCTCATCTCGGAATTTTTATCATGCCTTCTCTTTAAACAGCAGCAAAGGCAAGTAATAATTAATCTTTGCCTGATCCCATTCAAATCAGTTCCCCTCAACTACCAGTCATCCTTTATAACTGAATGCATCTCCCTACAGATGAATGAAAAGTTAAGCCCTACCCTTGCCTCTCTGCCATCCTCTTCCAACCAACCACTATCTTTTGAACTGCTGTGTTCATTTCCCAGTGACTGTCCTCCTAGGGGCAACCTGCTAGCAGGGGGGAGAAAATACCTTTTCTACACTTAGGAACTGCACAGTTGATGGCAAAACTGGCAGCACTGTGTGTGTGTGCGCCCTGTTCTCTTGATGATGCTTTGGGAAACACTGGTACCTGGGGAGATGTTCAGCAATTACTGCAAAGGGCCAGTCCTTCTCAAACTGTTAGCAATGTTCTTTGACCAAAACTGTGTATACTCTTAACTGTAGTATTACAGCTTTTTTTTTTTTTTTTTTTTTTTAGTGAAAAGTGTGTTTTCCACGGGGGAAAAGCAATACTGGGGTGACTTTGGTTTTGGGTTTTGGTGTTTGTGGTTTGGTCCCGCCCCCCTCCCCCCAACAAAAACGCCGAATACTGGAAATCCCCAAACCCCAATATTTTGGCCAGTTTCCTTTCCCTTCTGCAAAATACATTTGGATATGCAGCACAACTGTGTCTATGAGGTGGTTTCCAAAGGGAATTGTGTTTCCCATGATTTGCACCCGTCAGACTCCTGTAAAGCAAAGTACCATCCTACTTGGTAGCTCATTCTGGAAGATGTCTTTAAATGAAATCCTGCACAGTAGAAGAAAATGGGAGCGTGAGGCATCTGAACTACGGCTCCTGAAAGACACCACAACTCCACTGCCGAAGCAAAATCCTCCAACTCGTGACAAAAGTATTTCTCTTGTATGGACCCTTGTTGAAAACAGGTCCTTTTCTGTAGAGCAGCAAAAAGATGTCTCTGATTCACTCTAGCCAATATCTCAAATTGTTAGAGCTATCCTGAAACTTGCTCACTTCTCTAAAAAAGGTGAAATTGCAGCTGTCAATTGGGAACACTCACTATTTAGTAAGAAGATAGCTGGGACTATGGTTAGGGTTGAAATGGAGCTACAGAAAGGAAGGGAAAATCCTAACAACTTTAATGTAGAAATGTCTAAAAAAAAAAAAAAAATAATTTTAACTTTGTTTCTGGTGGGATTTTACTCTTCTTCCATCTTCTTTCTTTCCCAAGATAATATTTGCATTAATGCACAGCATCTTGGGACATTTGGCATGGCAAATAAGAATTGTCCCAATCCTCTTTCTTCCAGCCTAAAGCTGGCAAAAAAAAATTGATATCTAGCTGTTTTTATTGAAAATAGCTAAGACAGCATTAACTCAGAGGTATATTCATTTTCCTTGATGAAAATACCTGATTTTTCTCTTCTCATCTCTCTTCCAGTCCTCTGCCCACCTGAAAGCTCCTCCTTAGAGAGGGAAAACATTGGGTTTTTTTCTTCTCATCCCTTAACTGGGATTGCTGAGCTTTGGAAACAGTGCTAACATTTTTATACCCAGTATGATGCCTCCTCCTCTGGCTCATTGAAGAATGCACCTTTTATACCAGTGGCCTTTCCTATAAATGGAAAGACTCTGGGTATGTGCAGAGCACACTGGGGAAAAAAAAAACCTAGTGCTGGCACTCAGCATCCAGTTTACATCATCTGTCCTCTCCTGTGGTGAGCTCTTTGACCTCATCTCCTAGAAATGAGCAAATGCAAGAATGTGAACGTGTCTGTGGCTAGGGCTTAAATCACTCTCTGTCCTCAGGCATTGGAGTTGCTACAGCTCCAGCTCCTACCTTCAGATTATTCATATGCTTTCCTGACTGCCCTGCATGCCAAGTTAACTTCCCCAGCCAGATACAGTAGTGTGGTGTTACTAATCTAGGTTACGTTTGGGCTTGTTGCATCTTTCCAGAGGGTGACTGAGGAGCAGAATGTGACTTTTACAGAAGGTGGTCCTGGGCTGGTCCCCAGGCCCTCGCCAGTCAATGGGGATGTCTGTTTGCCCAGGGCAAACGATTCTGGGACTTGCCTCCCCGGCGTCCCCTCAACATCTCTCGGAGAGCGTTGTTTGAAGCCTCTAGCTCTTTGAGGTGGAAAAGTAGAAACAGCAAACGTTTCCTAATCAGCTGAACTGGCTGGTAGCAGTGTTTTCCTCCTAGTTCTTTCTGTGGTGTGTTTCCCCCTATGTTCCCAAAGGTTTTCCTGTCATCAGGACAGTGAAAATCTTGCTGCTAGGTTTAAAAAGAGATCAAATTTTTCCTATTAACATCTGGCAAAGTGTTCTGCATGTCTGCTTTTAAATAATGCAGCAGCTCCTTATGGCTCCTTTGGTCTTGGTTGGAGTCACCAGACTTTTTCTGTCATTCTGCCACTGACCCCTGCAGCACAGGGCCTGATCCCAACCCTTTGCAGTCAGTGGAAACATTCTCCTTGGTAGCCTTTGGGTCAAGTCCAGAAAGTTTGCTGACTGTGTTTCCCAGGCTTTACCTAGGGCATCTACTCTAACAGGTTCAACGCCTTCCCACAGTATTGCAGATTCCTGGTGCATGTGTCTTTAAGCCTCACTTCCTTTTTTCCTTTTCATAAAAGTTTTGGAAAATTAGACTGTAAAACCATAGCACAAGATTTTTAAAGAATAGATGATACCAATAGATACTAGCTCAGAGCTACTGTGCTACCAAGAACTGAACCTGCCTTTGCTAGTGGTTCAGGTTGAATAAAAGATCAAAGAAAAAAAACTTGAGTGTTTCTCTTTCCCTTTTAATCTTTGGTATCAGTCCCACATCTGACTTCTTATAGAGAGAGTTTCTTGTTTTGATAAACTGCATAAACAGCTTCAAGACAAAATAATTAAGGTCAAAATAGATAAAAATATGAGGTTTTGGTCATGAGATCAAGAAAGCCTTTAAAGACTACATCCCCTTAAAGTTAGGTCATATTCTGCTTAGATTCCCAGTCTGGAGTCTTGGTGGCCATGGGCAGAGCAAAGGAGCATGAGGTTGGAGCAAAGACAGCAAATTGGGGGAAGCCGAGAAGTGCTGTGCTGTCCTCAGCTAGGTATTATCTTGGGTGAGCCAGCATTGCCTCCATCTCTCTTAATGCAGTTGCTGCTGTCTTGGGGTTTCTGAAACATTGAACCAGAGCAGTCTGGAAAAAAGCTCCTGCTGTAATTATCCCCTATCATAATTTTTAATCTTCCACTGCCTTTTTTCTTACTTTGCTTTAGGTCTCCATCCTGGTCTGAACACACATGCTGGGAAGACCTGACCGGACCTCCCCTGCTTCCTTGTTCCACTGCAGTACTGAGCCTTAGTTCCTATGCTTGCTACATAGGCCTGTGCCCTGGACCCCTGGTACAGCTCCTACATTGGATAGCCCTTGTCAAGCTGTGTTTTCCTACCACTGCTGTTTCTGGTACCTTGGCTCAGATACTTGGACACCTCTATGCTGGTTCTTACTGTGCTGTCCAGGTGTACCCACAGTCTTGGCACAGATCCCTCAAAGCACACCTCAGTACCAGTCAGGGCTATATATGCTGGGTGAAGGTACGAGATCCCATCGCTTGCAGTGCATGTGGTGGTAAGGTGGTGTTAGAAACTTGCAGTAGCGTGCTTAGGGCCCATGAGGATGCTCGCTAACTAGACCACTCCTTGGGCTGTGATGCACACTGAGAAATAGCTTGCTACTCAGTGCTAGTGTAGACAGTTTAAATCCTGTTTTATCCTAGCTCTTAGATGACACATTCGTGCCTCAGAAAGGAATATGTCTTAAGATCCCAGAAAAGACCATCTTCATAATGTCACCACCCACAGTAGCTTTAGCACTTTCGGTATCCAATTAAAAATAAGTCACGATGCAATTCAATTTTAAATATGACCGTTACCTTAATAAATACCCTTCCCCACAACCACAGGACACACAGACACTGATACATATGAATTTGTGTTGTTCTTAGCTGTTTCCTATGCTGGGTATTTAAACTATAAGTGAAAATACTGTTGAACGTACGGCTGTGCAAACGTGTGCACCCACCTGAGAGTTACAGCCTGGAAGGAAAGATGCGCGTGGTCAACTCCCAGTAATTCACTGAGGATCTGATCATCCTGACGCTGCTTGTCTGTGCACTGTTGAAGGCCTGCAGGTTCAATGAGACATGTAGTGGGCACACTGGCAAGCTTGTACCACAGTAAGGACCTACTTCTCTTCATACATGACAAGGTGCAGATCTCGGCACCATCCTGATTACCTGTGCTGGCTTCACAGAGGTAACAGCAGTAAAAAGTGACAACTCCTGCTGCTCTGTGTGTGAATGAAAGGAGCACATCTACTTAGGGGTAGATAGAGGAGCAGCTCCACCTTTTCACGGTCTCTCTGTTGGTCTGTGTCACAGGGGTGGAGGTTGGAGGGAGAGAGGGTGCCTCGGTGGTCCCTGTTCAGAGTTCCCAAGGCTCAGTTCCATATTTTGCCTTTTGGAAGACATTTACTGCTTGCGTGGGATAGCGGTGGGACTTTTTTTGCAGTGCCTTTATGTAAACATTCAATATCTTGCCTACACCCAGATCAGTTAAATCCTTTCATCCAACAATAGATGTGACGTTCCCTACCTTTCATTTCCTGACATTTCATTTCCCTCCAGAATGGCTGATGGATCTCCCATACAGCTCCCACACGGGCTCTCAATTATCTTATGTCTGAGTAACTGCAACATCCTTTTTTTCTGACCTCCATGAAGCAATCCAATCACACTCACCCAAACAGCTGCAGCGATAATTTTTGTCACCTATCACTTATAAACGTGCCTTTCAGTTCATGTCTCTCCAGTAGCACCCCTTTCTTCACCTTGTTAAATGAGGTACCTGTCTTTGTTTTCAAGGACCCATGTTGCCTCTCCCATTCTTCTTATCTCTCTGTTGTGAGATATCAGCTCTCACCTCTATCAGCCCCTGATGCCAAATATCTACTCATTACATTTTCAAACAAATGCTTTCTTGCTCTCGTTTGTGCTGCCTCTGTTGCTTAGGGGTAATCTGCTATAGACAACCACAGTTTTGTTGTTTCCCCTCCAATTAGGGTGGCAGCACCAACTGAATGGACCAAATTGCACTGAGCAGCAGGATGTAGCTTTTGAGAACAAGGTGATGGCACCAAAACATAGCATGACGACACCAAACACTGGTGAGCGGATCAGTCCTGCAGTCTTGCATAGGAGGCTGCTGTTCAGACGCAGTTATGTAGCTTGTAGGGATTGTAAACTGTTTGTAGCTTTTTTCAGATAGGGTCAGTCTTTTTTGGATTAAATCTCTCTTTAGTTTACTATGATCTTGGTAAAGAACGTGAAGAGGTAGGTTGTGGGTGTGCTGAGGCCACTGCCAAGCACCCTGACTAACGCTGCCTCGTTGTTCTGAGATGCACTGTCTCATCTCTGAGTCTCATATTGAAAGTGCTTTGGAGCACAGAGCAGCTTTTCACCCCATGTCTGTGTCGTCCCTAGCACAGTAAGGTCCCTACCGATCTTCATGGCCCTTACTTCTTTGGTAGTACATGTGCATCACAGTCATCTTGTCCCAGGAGCTATTTTCTTAATTTTGGAAAATCCCATATCAAGTGAACGATCTTAACAATTGCAGACCTTGTTCAAAAGGAGAATCCTCTTGAGCTGAGTGGTGCATTTCACAGCTGCAAATGAGCATGAGAACTCTGAGCGTTGACAGGATGTTCTCAGGGACAGTGATGGTGGCCAAGGGGACAGTTGTATCCAAAAATCTCTTTTCTTCCTGTACGTTTTAGCAAAGAGTTTGTGTCACCAGTGATGGGAGTGAAGCCCAAATACATAGTACATCTATGCCATGTAGTCTTCAGAAACTGTTGGATACAGGTATCACTTCTGATTCCTTGCTCTTTGTCAGGGAGCTCTCAGGCTTCATGCCATACGCTGCTTTGGAATCCCTTTCTCACTAGAAATGCAGCTATAGGTTCTTTTAGCCAGAACATTTGCTATCATCCCTTAGAAAACCTTATTTCAAGGTTTTTCTGCCTTCCAGAGCTGCAGAGTCACTAAAGTTCTGCAGCCTGAAAAGCCCAGAGCAACGCTTTGTGCTAATTTTGTAGCATCCATACAGAGCTGTAGGCAAATACGTTGTTTCAATTATTCAACCTGTTTACTTAGCTCTGTATATAGAAGGCCTGGATAAATGAAGCTGTAACTTCCTCTTCTCCCTTCCCCTTCATCAGCAAAGTAAACAGCCAAAGAAGAGCCACAGAAAAAGCACCACCTGGGAATCCTCCCAGGAAAGCTGGAGGAAGCAGCCCGTTAGGGCAGCAGCATGCGAGAAGGACACGAGGGCTCTGGGTAGTCCCAAATGTCTCTGAACCTACACTGCAGAAGGGCTTTCAGCCAGGTCAGCTCCTGCACTGCTGGCTTTGTGGACTTAGTATAAACTGATAGCCCCCCTGTCCTACCCCATAAGAGCAGAAGCACAAGACAAATCTTGAGCTCAGCAGTTGCATTTACATCTGCCTATGGAGCAATGTGAATCCACTGAGGGAAGAGTGCTTCCCTGCTCTGCTTCTAGTTGAAAGAAATCCCATACCCTTCTCCTGTGCTCTCAGACAAGCCAGGGCTAGAGCGGATCCACACATCCCGATTTGTGTTAGTGTGAGGTGTTTGCCATCTGCCCCCCAGCCTTTTCCTGGGACTGAGTGGGTGACATCTCACCATGAAATCAGTACTGGGCCTGGATGAACCCTCTGAGAGACTTTGGGCGATGAGATGTAAAGTGCAGGCCTGCCATCAGGGATATAAGGCTGCTTGTGAAGGTTTTCATCCTGGTGTCCTGGCCCAATCCTGCGCTGGACAGTTGGAGTTCAGCCTCCCTGAATTGAACAGTGGCTTTCAGTGGTTTGTTGCCACTTTTCAGTCTATGAATAGTTGCATCCTAGTGCTCAGTAAAATGATTTCCTCCAGTATATCTTTAAATGCTATAAAGCATTTTGGAAGCTCAGCATATAAAGTGCAGAGACAAGCTCTGTTTAATTTTTGTTACGGGAGAGCTTGAAGCAAGTTGACATTTATGAGCTGATTTCACAGGAGAGAGAAGAGCATAAGGAAGAACCTTGCTAGTCTGACCTTCACAATAAACTCTAAAAGACCATACTTCTAGCTGGTTGATCTCCTTATACAGTTTTTTTGCATGGTTTTTGCATGTCTGAAGACTTCTTGTAAGTTCCTAGCTATTAGTGCTCCCTGGTAACTCTGGGATAAAGAGAGCTTGTACTTTACTGATCTGAAATGCCAGCCGACTCATTGATTTAATGGTTAGTAGCTTTCAAATGCCAGAAGCAGATTCTTCCTGAAATGGTGCAGCTCTGTAGCAGAAATGGAGTCAAAGGCTCCAGAGGCACAAATGTAGAGAAGAACAAATATTTACCCTGTGTTGGACGGGAAGTGCGCTGGATTGAGATTTCTGCCCTCGCTACTTTAGCCTGTTGTTAGCTAATAAAAGAGATTGTTCTGACTCCAAAGCAGTTAATACCATGCCAGTGGAAAAGCAGTGTGGAAGGGACTCCGGCTTTTTTTTTGTCCTGTCTTCCAGGAGAGGAGAATTAAAAATTGTGCAAGACGGTGAGAACTGTATTCCACTGAGCAAAAATGAAAACTCCTACACTGAATTTACTTGGGCTTCTTGCAAGTGATGTGCTGATTCATTGCCATCGTCCAAAAGGATTAATTGATTGTCAGGAGGGGGTTTTTTGCCCTACGCAATGGTGCCTAGGTCCTCTGGACAAGGAGAGGCTTTGGTGGTGAACTTCATATTCCCAGTGGGATCTAGCCTGGCTTATGCAGTTACAGTTAGGTCTGGGGCTTGGGCTCTTACTGCTGTAGTGTTGTTCTCATCCTGAGCTGCAGAGACAGGTTTTGGGAAGTGGCTAAGAAGCAGTGACTGAGCTCTGTTTTTCCAAGTTGCAGGGGCTATGCCCTGGAGTTGGGAAATGCAAGTAAACTTACAGTTTTCCTTTTCATCTTCAGTAACTTTACGCAGCCACCAAATGGTTCTTTAGGTGGGTGCTTGTAACACAGTACAATGTAGTGATACCTCCCATTTTCAGGACGTAGTACTTCAGAAGCATCATGGGCTCTATTTTGTCTTTCAGCCACACTTGGAACTCAGTGGCTACAATTAAACCAGAACAGGACATTACCACTGATGCCAATGGTACTAAACTCCTTTTGTGGAGATGGTGAAATGGCACTGCGAGTGTCTGTAATGATTCCTTCTGAATATCCATTTAATTCCTTTGGCCTTTCTAAGAGAATTGGCCAACTCCAATTGGCCAACTGGAAAGCAAAGCTCTTCATTGTGCAGCATTGGTCTCATTGACCATCACACCTGTAATTCTTCAGAGGTCGGCTGTTGATAGTGTAACTCTTCAACACAAACCAAGCTCTTTGAACCACCCCTGTGTCCTGGAGAATGGGCTCAGAGAGTAAATGCTGAAAGGGTTTATCAAATGCCTTTCTTCTTTTCAAAATTGTTAGGTGGCTTCAAATGCAAAGCAACGTGCAGTGGAGATATTTCAGGTTAGAAGATGAAATTGGAGGGTATGGCAAATGGTGGCTGATCTCTTAATTCCAGTTCAAACAAAAGGCACTTTGGGTGGCTCCCTGGGCTTGCAATGAGGTTTGTGTAGAGGATCTCCAACCCCTAGAGCTCCTCTGTGGGAAGAGGACAGCCATTTGAGTATTTTGGGGCATCCTAGCAGACATCCAATTACACCAAGGAGTAAACCCAAAAAGTGTAGTATACAGAGGTGAGGGCTGTAGGACTGCACTTTCTCCATTGCAGCTGAAAACCACTAATATATATGTGTATAAAGCTTCTGTCACTTGCAGCCTGTGGGCACAGAAACTATTCAGTGGGCCAAGAGACTGTGTTTTGGCTTATCTGATCACAGTTGTACTTCATGAAGGGCCCTTTCAACACCCAGTTTTATTCGCTAGGGCTGTTGGTGTGATCTGTCTTGTCCAGCCCTGGCCTTTCTTGTGCCAAGGTGTTGACAGGATCCAGGATTACTTTGTAATTACTCCCTAATTAACTGAGCACCTCCTTGTCAGCTTATACCACAGCCTTGGGTAGGAAAAGAAGCTGCAACCAAGCCTGTCTTTTGAGTCTGTGTTGAGTGTGGGGAGAGTGACAAGCAGCCACCCACGAGACCCCAGCAATTCTTCCAAGTGCTTTAAGGTGTGAAAGGAGGATTCAGAGGAGGGGTGCCACAGAAACTGTTGGAGAGCAATAGCACCAGGAAGGGGAAAATCACATCAGACCCTGGGGGTTAATGCTGGTAATGAATTAGTGCTGAGTGCAGGGAAACTTGGACTGGATGGTTGAGATTTGTTTCATGGCTTGCCCAGCCTTTCAGTCCAAAACCTTCTGATTAATACGCTAATGATGGCCTAGTCTGTCTGTTCAAGAAGCAAGAGAGCGCGAGCTTTGTGGTGACTGTGGGTTAGCATCCTCCTTACTTGATACAGTATATTCAGCTCCCAGACTACCAAGATGGAAAGGATCCCATTTTGGGGCAGCTGGAACTGCTTTATTAGTAACTCTATTGCTTAAAAAACCTGTGCGTGCAGCAGTTTTCTGCCTGCTCTTAATAAACGATTAGTTGTTACTAGCTGAGTGCCTCAGTCATTGTTCCAGATAATTTCATTTAAATAAAATTCCTTGCAGCATGGAATCAGCTGTAGAATTTGTTGCAAGAATTAGGAGGTGTGTCTCAGCAGTCCTGTAATGTATGGTGTTGTAGTAAGCAGGCGCCATGGAGAGTTTGCTTTTAGGCCAGGCAGGGAATGCAGCCTTGGCTGTGCAGTCAGAAGCCCAGGTGCACTCCTCTGAACACACGACTAGCAGAAGAGCAGCACTTGCAGCTGGGTAAATTGATTTTGTTTTCCAGCTGTGCATGATGTATTGTTTGAATATCCTGCTTTCTTTTCTGGTGACTGGAAAGGGAGTCTTCCTGTCATTTCCCCTACAACACTAGAAGAAAGCCTGGGCTAACACCCATAGCTTTCAGCCTGTTCAAGACCTCACTTTGCAGAGCACACGTGCAGACAGCATGAAACTGTGCTACTAGGCTGAGATTTGTGTGCTAGCAGCTCCATCCCCTCCTTAACAGGAGCCAAACCTTTGTGGACACATCTCAACAGCAGAGCTGTGTTGAAATACTTGCTTAAAATTCATGCCCCAGCATAAACACAAGGAAGGGGGGTGCCTTGGTGGCCATGAACACTGCCTCCCTTTGAGCATGGTGGTGGTGTTCTGGAGAGGCAGTGCTCCAGTGAATTCTTTCTCTGGTTTCTTAAGCCAGACCTTTCTCCTGTCAGAAAGGAGGCAAGCAGCACTGCTCTGGCTCAGTTACAGCTTCTCCGAGGCTGTTACACAAATATGGCAGTCTCTTGGCTGTGTCAGAAAGTTTACACTCACCCATGGAAAGCACGGCTACATGGAAGAGTGATTTAGCAAGGAGAGAAGTAAAGAGCATCTGGAAAGGTCAGATAAAGCTGGAATGTCACTGTCGCAGCCACAAAGAGATAAAACTGCCCATTTATTTTTTTTAATATCTGTCATTTATGTGGTTGTGGTTGCTTCGACATTTACATTGCTAAAATTGCTCAGTGGCTGAAGTGCCTTATGACTTTTCTTGCAGCAAAGAGCTCTCTAGATCTGCTCTCAGCAGTGTCACGGCACTGCTGCTTTCCAGGCAGAAGCATTCTTTAAACTTAAAAATGTTGACTTACTGTCCTGCTTCCCCAGGTTTCAGGAATGTTGCCTGGGCCACTTTGGTACCTGAAAGGTACTGAATTTGGAAAGGATAGTGTGAAGAGGAAAGGTTATTGGCTTTCAGGAACAAAAGCAAAAGTTTGGGAAGTGCAAAGAGTACCAGAGAGTGTGTGTGTGCATGCACGTGTAATGCAGGGAGAACCAAAGGTGGGTTTGCAGTTGGCAAGACTGGGAGATACCTGGAAGTAGCTAGCTGAAGGTAGGATCTCATTAGAGCTTTGGCTGCAGGACCTCTGGCAATCACCTGGCTGTTGTTCTTAGTTAACTCATACCTGGGCAAGGGCTAATACAGTGAACTCTGAAGAAGCAGGGGCTTTTCATGTCATGTCAGAAAAAGGGTGTGCGTGCCTGTTAAAATAGGTATGCAGGTAAGCTTATAGAGGTTACCCAGCAGTAAACCTGCCTCATATGCTGAGGCAGCAGAACAGTTAATCATATTTGCTTGCCTTTAGTAACATTTGTTATTCTTTTTATTATCTGACAGGTTATATTGTGGTAGAATATGAAGGCCCTATTGTTTGTACAGCACCCAGCACACAAATAGTAGGAGTTGATCTCAGTGTCAGGGATCTTGCTGATGAAGCTGGGGGCTTACAAAAAGGAAGCTACAAATCATAGCTAGATGGGAGCGGGAGGTGCAGAGGGCAATGATGAGAAATGCATGCATGTACATGCAAACGCACATGTGCTCCTTCATCGAGCATCCTCCATTGTGAACACTGAACAAGAGGCAGACCTGCAGGGGGGTCCTGGCTATCTGTCGTGTCCAAAAACGAAATTAAGAGTACAATGTATGGAAAGATCCAAGGGCCAAGAAACACACAGAGGTGCTCTGTTTGCACCTCTTGTGCAGTTACCATAGAAAATTTATAGTGTGAGATTTGTATGAAGAAAATCTAGTTGATGGTATGTTTTTGTGCTATTATTTAACAGTAAGTAGTTTTCCAGCTCTGTGAAATTTCCGTAAGCCTCACGATTAACAGAGTATTTGTTTCCTCATCTTTAGGACAGGGAGTTAGAGGTAAGCAGGAGAAGAATCTCCAGGCTTCTGTGTCTGCAGGCAGCAAGAAAGCACATCTGCTGCCTCAGAGCAGTGGTTTGAGCTCACAACTGAGGAGACTGTGCTTCCCACCTGGTAGTGCATTTCTGCCCTCCAAACTGGGGTGCACCTCACCTCACCCCAGCAAACACAGCTGGTTTTTTGGTTTTGTTTTGTTTGGGGTTTTTTTGTCTGGCTGCTCCCAGGGCTGGGCCTGTGCCAGAAAGATGGCTGGCTGATCTCAGCAGCCCTTTCCGCTTTTGAAAGCTTGTTTGCTGGTGACAGGCAGCACAGCAGAGCTTACCGGCCGCCTTGAGCCGATTGCCACTGCTAGCTGTGACTCAGGGCGTGGGGAGGAGCGGCTGCGTTGCCCAGAAGGTGGATGGGGCGAGTGGGTGGTTTCAGTAGGTTTCCTAGAATAACAAAAAGGATCCTGTGCAGATGCATGAAGCCAAGTCAGTAAAAATGGCTCCAAACAAGACTGCCAGGACTGCAGGACCCAGCGGACAGCAAAAATTTCAGCTCTCCCTTCTTCTCTTGCTCCCCCTGACTTTTCTGCCACATATCTCCAGCCTTCTCCTATCTGTCTGTCAAATCTCCTAATTTACTACTTTGAAGTAAGAAGATAATTTTACTCCTGTGCAGTATATGCAGCAAATGCAACATAAAGCTGTTTTCTGATTATTATATTTTGATGGATGTTGCTCTGTGTTGGTTTGTGAAGCATATAGTTTGTAAATCCCATTGCAATTATTAAAAGCATTCATAATCCTGCTTTCTTGTAAAATGGCCTAATGCATCCACACTGGGCTGCTGGTTGTTGCTGTTCCCATATGCTGTTGTGCTCCTTATGGTATTATGCTTATTGGAGTTCATGTAGGACCTGAAGGGTGCCTTGAGAAAATGTCTGCACAGCTGGGAGTTGTCTAGTGGGAACTGCGTGTGCTCTATTAACCCTTCATGGTCCGTGTCCTTGAGGAGCTGAGGCATCAGCTCTGCCACTGATGGCTAATGGCAACGTTTTGCAGAGTTGTGTTGCTTCAGCATGTCTGAGGCTGTGATGTGGTGGAGATGGCTCCAGCAGAGAAGTTGGAGTGCTGGCTCTGGGACTTTTCCACCAAGCCTCGGGTGACTCTTGCAGCAATAAAAATACTCTCACTGATCTGGTTATCCGGCCAGGTTTTATAATAATGCAAAGTTTAGAAGATTTATGGTTTGCTTTTAATTTCATCTGTGTTTCTTAGAAATGTAGACCCGGTCACCCTCTTCCATCCTCAAAATGTGCCAAGAGACGCCCAGTTCAGCTATACTGGGATTATCCATGATTTAAAGCAGAATTTTCTGATCTGCTTTGGGCTGATTAAAGCTATTTCAGTTTTGTTTTCCAAGAAGTCATACAAGAAATAAAAGCGCAGTCTGATGGCCTGTGAGTTATATCTCAGGCTTCCTCCTCAGTTCAACATGGATTTTGTAATGTGATGCAGGGCCAGTCACCTGCGTCAAAGCAAGACAAGTCACGAGTCAAAGCAAGACTAGGTGTCTTGCTTTGTTTTCCAAATATGAGAAGGAGGTTCATGGGCATCCACAACCTTCCTGACATAATGTGCTCTCATACTTTGATATGTGATGATGTTTTAGCATTTGAAAGCATCTCTGCTCTCATTTGCCCCTCTGGAGGCGTGAAGGAGCCTGGCTGCAAAAGGGAGCCAAATAAATGAACCTCTTCTCACATAACACAATGCAGGCAGTGGAATGAAGAAAGCAGTGCCAAAAAGATGTATTTCAGGATACAGGGCCCATTTTCAAATATAATCGCTCTTATTTGGAAAAACAAAAACAACCCACTTTTATTTCTCGGGGGAATAACAATAAAAAGCAATAAAAGGTGCTTAATGACTTTTTTTTTTTTAAAGCTTCCAAATCTGGAAGGAAACCAGGCCATCTTGAAAAAAGAGATCCCAGGCTTTCACAATACATGCATCTGTCCAAAGGGCCATTGCCATGAAAGTATTTACAGCTGTGCTGTTATCCTGCTCCATCCCACAGCCCTGGTGCAGAGCAAGGCCAGAACACAGCAGTGGGAAGCTCAGCAGCTGTTGAGCGAGGCTTTTTCCAAGGAAAGATTCTGCTACGCTATTTGTAGTCGTGTAAGCATGAATGCGAGCAGGTTAGTCAAGGAAGCCCAGCTTCCAGACAAATAAGAACAAGCCCTGGTGCTCTTTGCCATCTGGGGTAATCTTTCTTTTGAAATCCTGTGCATGGTGTAAGTAGTGGTGAAGCATTTCTAAATTTTTGGCATGCCATGCTTCAGTATCAGTTGAGTCTTTTCTGCTGCGGTTCCCCAGCAGCCTAAGATGGCATGACTGCTGTGGTCCACTCCACCCTCCTGCTTGGCCCACATATGCCCAATTTTCTCTTGCAGAGGCTTGTTGGACTCTGCTGAACTGCCTCCATGCACTGACTGAGCAGAAGACTAGCCTTACCAAAGAAAGTAAATAGTTCTTTGCTGGGTCAGTGAGTTGAATTGGCTCTGGGAGCATATCTGGGAGGGGGAGGGAAGAAAGACCTCCTTTCCTTGTGGTAGCACTGAGCTTTTGGAGCCACTCATTTTTTGAGTAACCTTACCCTTCTATTTAAAGAGTGATTGAGGGGTTGTCAGTTTGTACAAAGGAAGGGTTTACTTGGTGTCCTATTCAAACACTGTGAAATGCATTCATTAGCACTTGGACAAACTTGTCCGCCTTAAAAGAACTAGTTGCTACCATTTACTCTTAAAACATTATTTTGTGTCAAACAAGTGGGAGCAGCTGCATCTCCAGGTTGGGCTCTTCGATTCATTGATTTAAGACCATGCCACTCTGAGGTGTTTTATATTTGCTTCTCGTGTTTTGCCGTCAAATGTTAGCACTTACTTTTCTCTTTCAGACCTGTTCACATGGTGCTCTTTTGAGATAATCCCTACTATTACATCTCTGGGATGAGACGGTCTCTTCCCCGTCAGTGCCCCACATGCCCATTGTTCAGAACATGGGCTGACAGATTGCAACCACAGAAAATGTGTCTTGTCATCAGTTGTGGTGAAATTCATTTCTCTCATATGAGAGATCCTCTTATCCTGACCACTTGAGGTCAGAAGGCATTCCAAAAAGAGTTTTGTTTAGCCTGAATGCCGCTGGCTGTGTTGTAGTTTGGACCTCAGTCCTTCCTGTACTTCAAACTCATATTATTACTCCAGTGGTGGTGCATAGTATCACTAATTACAGAGTGGCTGTGATTTCTATCATTGAGGTGGCTGCAATGATCCTTCTGCCAGAGGCTCTCAAACAGTGGGAGTTTGGGACTGTGCTAGACAGTAGTGTTGCTAAGTAATGCTTACTTTTATCCTTTCTAGGACCTGCGCTTCTGCTGAGACAGGTGACAGCATCATTATTCAGAAAGCATTTACTCCTCCACGTGAGGAGGGAGGGAAGGTGGGACAGTCACGCAGGGGAGGGAGGTCTGCTTAGCAGAAAGTCAGTGAGAACGGAGGCAGCAGGACAGACACTACTGGGATGTGGTTTATGTGGCTGAGGAGCTCGGCACGCTGTCCCTCCATGTCTGTCTAAGGGCTGCAGTGTTTGCTGGGGATGGAGTAGACCAGAGGCAGTTGGCTGTAGAAGAATGGTCCTTTTTTTGCTCAAGCACCTGTCTAGAGATGAGAAGATATGGAATACTGTTGTCTGTTCTCCTTCATATTATGTTAAGAGGTGTCATCTAGTGTCGCTGGAGTCCCTAGCACTCTGAGCACCTAGCATGCCTTAAAATCCGTTTCAAGGTATTCTAAACCAAACACAAAATGCAGGGGCCTCTCCAGAAAATCAGACATGCTGGAGCTGTGAAGTGACTGTCTCTGTCAGACTCCCTCTGTCATGGGAACACCCTGCAACTTCTTTGAATATTTAGGTACTAATGCTTGTGCTCCACAAGGACAACGGGTGGAAAGATGATAACCTAACCAGCATTTGAATCTGTGTCATGGTACCTAGCAGCACTGCTTTGGTTCTGAACTGTTGTTTGGCTTCTGGGAAGATTACTGACTGCGCTTTTTTTTTTCTTTCTGTCTGTCTTTCCTGTGTTTTAGACATTTACAGCATGGTGTAATTCTCACCTCCGCAAGGCTGGGACACAGATTGAGAACATAGAGGAAGATTTCAGGGATGGTCTTAAACTCATGTTACTTCTGGAAGTCATTTCAGGTGAGAGAGGTTCTGTGTGGTGCTCTCAAGTGTTCTGAGCATCTCCGTTCTGAAATCTGTTCTCCCCCTTTCTTGCAGAATAGGGACAGCAAGGGCTGTAATGATGCAGATTTTGCTGGAATATAAGAACAGCTGCTTTCTGATTCAGAACAAATTTCTCCCTAACGAATATCTTGTCTCCAGCAGTGACCATTAATGTGCTTTTGGAATGTACTCCAAGCCTCATGGCCTGTGCAGGCTTCCCATTGCATTCCTGCTCCTGCCTCTCTGCTTTCCTCTGCCTGTCAGGAATGCACAGCCTCCTGTGAAGGCTCAGGCAACGGCTCTTACTGCTTGGCAGGGCTGACAAAGCAGCTCTGGGAAGAGTGTGGGAATGCTGCACTGGCAAATCATACCAAAGCCACATGACAGTGGGAATAGGATAGAAGTTATTGGAAGAGAGGAGTCAAACCAGTAAATCTTCTGTGTCGTTCAGTTTCAGCTATGACTGAAGTTTTTCCATTCTAGTTTCAATCTGAGCTCAGTGCTCAAGCCTTCAGGGGAAAAAAAATCCCAAAGAAAAGCAAAATCCCAGAAAACCCAGTCTGAAATAAAAACAGTGGCATGAACATGTTAGGTCAGATTTGTTTTCACTCCCTATCACAAATGTCCCACTACTTGACAGATATCTCCCAGGGATTATTTCATATAAGCAGTAATTCCTATTGATATGCTGATGAAATAAATACCGTAGTCAAGTATTGTGGGAAGCATCGAGGGGGGATAAGACTGGATGTATGAAACTGGGGTTGTACAGTCACAGAC
Source organism: Mycteria americana (assembly GCF_035582795.1). Taxonomy (NCBI): domain Eukaryota; kingdom Metazoa; phylum Chordata; class Aves; order Ciconiiformes; family Ciconiidae; genus Mycteria; species Mycteria americana. The sequence continues at coordinate 35,971,450 of NC_134369.1, forward strand.
TTTTCTTTTGATGGCTTTTGATAGCCAGTAATAGCAACCCAGTGACTTGTACGCCTGACCTTCTTGGTACATTTTCCAATAAAATTGCCATGATAGAAGCACTCAGACTGCCTTTCCTCTGTCCTTTTTCCTTCCCCTTCCCCAGCTCCTGCAAAGATGCTATCAGTATATGCGTTTTTCAGAATTTATGAATATAGGATAAAACTTCAGGGTTTTTGCCCATGCTGGTGGTTTGGAGGGATCAGAGTTCAAAATATTACCAGAGCTTTGCAGCAAGTACATTGCTTCTGCAGTGCCTGTAAGAAGCGAGGTAGCAGAGTCCTATTAGTTTTTCTGTATTTATGTTCCCTTGCAGAGGAGAGGCTGCAGCCTGGAAGCTGGGGCTTAGTTTCTAATTGCTGAACTGGAAGACAGGGGAGAGAAGCATGAACAGGGGAGGGCGGATGAGGCTCAGTGCTAAAGCAGAGGGTCTCATATCTCACACTGCTTAATTTTCTTGCCTCATCTCCCGTTCTTCCTCTCCTGTTCTCCCTTTGGGAGCCCACCAGCAGGGCCTGTCGGACCTTCCTCAGTTTGGGAAGAAGCTAACAGCTTCCAAGCACACTGGTGGTGTGGGCATGGCATTTCCCCATCTGCTGCAAAGCGGCTCTGTGCCCGCAGCCTGCTGCTGGATGACCAGCCAGCAAAGGCATGGGGAGCAGCAGTAGGCTGCATCCCACCAGAGGCCATGATCCTTCACACACTAAGTACTGAGCATCCTTTCCTTAGAGGCAGCAGAAGCTAGAAGTGCAGTTCTCCTCGGTACAGTGGCAATAGAGGAGAAATTTAGTACAGTTGGTTTTTTTCCCATTTCATTTCCATCATTGGCAGCTCCCTTTCCAGTTGTGAGCCCCGCTGCTCTTACGGAGCCTCCTTCCAGCTGCTGGCCCCCCTAGTAGCCCCTTTGGCCCATAGCTGGGGAAGCAGCAGCCCAGCCCAGGAGCCACATGGGGGTAAGGAGTCTCCTGCTGGTTGGCAAGGGCTTGCCTGTATGTTCCTGTCACGGTTCCCACTGATCGCCTGCCAAAAGGGTGAGTCTCCGGATGGCTCCTAGCCCTCCAGTTCCAGCTTCTGGCCTTTCCTTTCAGCTCTTGGCTCACTCCACACCTTCTTCTTCCCGTATTTTGGGGGACTGCAGAGCTGCTGACGGGAATTTGGCGTGGGCAGGGTTGCTCTGTGACAGGCTGATCTTTTCCTCTAACCCAGAGGGTGATGGCCATAAGAGCCTTCAGCCGTGAGAGCACTGGGCTGGGCTGGCTGAGAGCCGTGCGGAGCTGAGCACCTCCTCCGCCCAGCCGCCCGGCTGGGGTGTGTGGGAGCGCGGGAGTGCTATCTCCCTCTGCCCCTGCTGCAGTGGTGGCTGCTGCCACGCTGGGAATGGAAGCTGCATCAGGGAAGCTGCTGGAGACCCTAGGGTGGGAGAGGGACCGCACCACTGGGGCTGTGGGAGACCTGTTTCAGGGCAGACCCTCCTGTGTGTCCTTGGGGACACGTTGCTGCCGGGCAGCTAGGACAGGTAGGAAGCAGTCCTCCCATCCGACGCGACTTCCCAAAGCATGGGAAGCAGTGATGCTCTGCAAGAGGAGAGCACCTCAGTTTCTCAGCCTTCTACCTTCTGGTGGTGAGCTGTGCTGCTGATGGATGCCTTTCCAGCCCAGCCAGAGCCCCTCAGTCCCCCAGCCACTGTGCAGTGGGGGAAGCTCCGTGGACAGTCCTGGGACTTTCTCATTGCGAGTCCTTTCCCATTGGCCTCTGTGGTGGGAAGGAACAGTTGGGCCCCCCCTAGAAATTGCCCCAAAAGATACACTTTCATTTTTTACCACGTGTTTCCTTCCCCTGACAAAGCCATTTTAAAAATAATACTACAAGAGTGAAAAAGGCTAAGCTCATGTTTAGTACTTTTAAAATAAAGTTATAAGGCTTTTTTTTCCCCTCCAAACAGAAGGAATGACTAATTGAATTTTTTCCTAAACAAATTTGCTGTAAACAACTTCTATGCCAACACTTCCTTGCATTGTTTGGCTTTTAAAGTACAGCCTTGGGCTAGTACATGAGAATCAGAGAATGGAAGTGAGTAGACCGTTTTCATTGTCTCAGCTGGGAGAAGTACTGAGAAATAAAGCAATGATGCAAATAGCTGAAAGTAGAACATATTTCTAGCAGGCTTCCCTTTTAACAGTCTACATCATTAATAATGTACGGCATGGAACCAGATGAAGTTTTTCTCTGGAAATCTGAATTTGTAATAAAATCCAAGTCTGAAGCCATTGGGTTTTGGGACTTTTTAAGTTCCCAGAAAAAATTATTCTAAACCAAATATCCTAGTGTGGTATTTGAGAGAGGAAGACTGCAGTTTTGCAATCACCATCAACTGCTTGAGGATTGCATTACTGTCAGAGGGGACAATTATGCTCTCCCCAGCCCCAAGGAGAGCAGTTCAGATGCTCTCCCTTGTGTTGGCAACGCACATCATGCGGCCACAAGGTGAATTGGATCGGCTTGCTGTTCCAACAGAAACCTAATCTCTTGTCTTTATTTTTCTTTTTGCAAGGCTAGTTTATAGTCACATCAGCTGAAGAAAATGGTTATTTTTTAGCTGGCTCAACCCATTTGCTGACATTTGGCAGTATAAGTCTGCTTAAGTCTATTGTGAAACTACATGTAAAAATGTCATTGTGGAACTGTCACAAAAAATGCTTCTACTTTTATTTAGAATGACTAGCATTATCCAAATGGAAAAAGAAGGCAACGTACCATGACGTGTACTTGAGGCTCCATTAAAGCAAAAGAGACTTTTTTAATCCTACGATGGGAGTAGTACCATAAATACATCTTTTTACTTAAATTGTCAGACATCAGTGTTTCATTTTGAAAATGAATCTGGTTTTATCCTTAAGCTTGAGAGCTAATGACACCAGCCTACAGTAGTCACTGAAAGGATTTTCATTTCCAGACTTTTCTTCTTTGTAGGACATGGCTGTGGAGATAATCTATTTTTCTCCCTTTTAGCTTTTCCTCACTCCTTTGTCAGGAAACAAGCCATCCAGTTTTAGTATGAAAAAGAGTTTTTAAAAAGTACTTTTCTTTCTCACCCATAAGCCTCAAATAAAGGTTTTGAGTCAGCTCACATTGACTTAAATATTCAGGTTCAAGATATAGCAGGAGACTTGGAACTGAATAGGTCAGGTGAGTAATTACTTGCCTAGACTTGCCCATTTGATCTCTTTTTAATTATCTCATAACTTTTTTTCCAAAGTGCAAAACCTGCTTGCATTTTGTTTAGATCTTTTTTGTATTCTGGAGCTTGTGATCTGAAAGTGGCTGTTCTGCTAATTTTTTGGTGTTGTGTGTCACATACAGGTGGTTCCTGATGTCCTGTCTAATTATATTTCTAGCAGAGGTTCCTTTGAAAATTCCACTTTTCTGTCCAAGCTTTAATTTTGCTTACTCTGTGTTTTGGGTTAGTGTTAGTAAAAGTAAACTGTGAGCATAGTTACAGGCAGCCTATCAAGAAGGGCATGACTGCACTTAATGCAACTCTTTCAAATAAATAAGGTCAAGAAAGTGCTTTTCCAAATCTTCCAGCTTTGTTCCTGTCAGGAGCTGGCGTTTGCCCCAAGTCTCATTTCTGTCAGAGATTTACCTGCCCTCACCTCAGAGCTACGCTGCTTCCCTCTCTCTGCCTCATTATAAACATCTAAAATGCATACCACTGTATAAAGACCATTGCATAGAGTTAGAAATATGTCAGACATGTCATGGAAAGGAGTTGAGATGACAGTCCTTACAGTTATAAGGCCACTTGCCAAAGAAGTGATTTTATTACCTGATACAGGCAGTTGTGGCCATTCAGTGCAGAGACTAGAGAGGTGCAAGGTCTGTATCCTGGCTGGGGAAAAGAAAAGGCAAGATACAAGATTACCCTTATATTTGACTGCAGGGATTTCCAAGAAGGAGAGATTCGCTTTGTAGATTGGGTGTTGTAAATGCTGGAGGGGAGCTCCTCACCTGTCTTCGTGGGGGAGGGAAGTTTGTGCTATTTCCAGGCATCGTTACCTGCAATTAATGGTACAGAGGTTAGTTCCACTGCCTAGCTCAGTGTGGTTTTGAAGGACCTTTTCAGCTCTGATACAAACCTGCTATGGAAAGGACTCAATGCCGACAGTTCCTCTGTTATTAAATTATCTGAGATGCAAAAAAAATATGCTTTTCTGTCTGATTCTTTCTGGGGGTACTTAACAGTGAGTGTGGCTGTCCTACATTCACTGTCGAGAAAGGGTGCAGGGAGGTCTACCCTCTGCCTGGCTGAGCAGCGGGAGCCACCAGCATGGGGAAACACGCACCAGGGAAGAAAGGGTTCAGAAGTGTTTTCTAATGCTTTTTTTTTCCCCCTCTTTTCTTATTAGGTGAACGTTTGGCTAAGCCTGAAAGAGGCAAAATGCGAGTGCACAAAATATCCAACGTGAACAAGGCCTTGGATTTCATTGCCAGCAAAGGAGTCAAACTAGTATCTATTGGAGCAGAAGGTAAAGAAACAACCTGATTTGTCTGGCCCCAAGCTGTGCTTAGCCGTTGCCTTTCTCTCACGGCTGCATGTCGTTTCCCTTTGTGCCTCCCTAGTCCTACCATGTCCTTGTAGAATAAGCCATGGAGGAAAAAAAAAGGGTTATATTAGGCCTTCACTCTGGATTTAAATCCTACCTTCACACCAAGCTGCCAAACCTGATTCCCACTTGGGCTTATTGGTCAGGTCCTCCTGCTTTTCTCCTGGTTCTCATGAGTTAAGGAAAACATTGAGCAGTGGCAGAAACAAATTAATTGGGATGTTTCTTTCTCGAATGAAGAACAGTCTCAATTGAAAAACAGCAGTTACTTGTATTTAGCTTGTGGAAGAGCTGCTGGGAAGGATCCCCTATTGCTGTAGGACATCCCGTGGGTCAAAGCCAAGTGCAGTCCCCAGCACAGGTCAAGGACCCCAGAGGCTCAAATTTTCAGGGCTTCCAGGCTTCTTGTGCATCCCAGCAGGCTGGGTGCTCTGGCTGGAAGCCTGTGTATTGTTGTGTAGAGACCATTGTGGGCAGCACCAGGGATGCCCTCAAGATGAACTTGCGGATCATGCAGACAGCAGGGAGTTGTGTGGGATTTTTTTTTTTTTTTCAGCAAAGATGGTGGGTGTTTTGCAGATATGTCACCCAAGACCTAGAAGGGCTTGCAGGTTAGTAACATAGTCTGGTCTTTTATAAACCCTAACAACTTGTCATCTTATCCGGATTGTGTTTTCATGACACTTGTTTTCCTCTGCTCTGGACCTGTGTGTGTGTCCTGCCTATGGACTCATGTTGTCACTGTTGCTGTGGAGACGCTCTGCTTCTGTGGTATTTCTAGGTTTGTCTTTACAGTGACCACAGCAAATGAGACAAGTTTGTTATCTCCATCTTACAGATGGAGATATGTGGTTTCTCCAGGGAAACTCATGACAGAGCCAGGAAATGAGCCCGTGATACGGTTCTGGATGAGCATTCCTCCTCCGGGAGAGTCATGGGGCTGCAGGGCTGAGCCCTGCCTGTTCTTAACCCAGGAGGTCAGAGCAGTGTCAGCATGCTGTCCCCAATTTTGGCCTTTCAGGCATGCTCTTGGGGACATCTCCAAGACATGTGCCCATCCTATGGTCCACTTGTTCTGTGTCAGATCAGGCAGAATACCTCAGCCACTGCAGGTGCTTATGTTTGCCTCACTGAGACCTTTACCGCAACGAGACCTTTACCTCAACGTACTGCTTTACCTTTATGGAGACTTTGGAACAATTTAAAACTAGTGCCCAGGGACATTGCAGACACTTCTTTATTGAGTTTGGTATTTAAGAGCAAAATACAAGAGATGAATGGCTCAATGATATTGATATTTTGCATGCAAAACTTTTCTTCAGTTTTCTCAGCTTTTCCCACAGGAGCAACCTGAGGGTGTTGCTGGCCCTGAGTACTGTTTAGTCTTTAGCACAAATGCATATCTAAGGTCATTTTGGGTCCTTCCAAAAAAGACTGATGATCATCCAGTGCCTGATACAGTAGTCCATATCTATATGGGACCCTTTTCAAACTGGAATTTTGACCTGGAGTAAGAGGTCTTCTGCCTTACGACAGCTCCTGCTGTCATTTGGATCTCAGACAGATATTTGGATCCTTCTGGGAGTCTAGAGCATGTGTAAAACCTTCCTGCTCTATTCCCTTTTTTTTTTTTCTGGTTCTGCTCTCCCTGGCACTAGTTTGCGTTTTCCTCTCCTTCCACTGGATTTTTCTTTTTTGATCTCTGCTCCTGAATCAGCTGTGACTGTACCCTCACAGCACTTAGAAATCATTGGCAAGTAGAACGGTCTGTGACCAAAGATCTTCAGGGCCCAGTTATTCAGTATGGATTCACAGAAGTTACCCTGTTCAGAAAGAGGCTGTGAGGTGCCATTTTGTGACAGCAGCCATGATTTATATCAGTCTGAACAGTGATCCTGATCTCCCCTGCCAAACGTTCTGGCTCTCCTTTGTCCTGATGCCCATGCAGCTACATGTTGAACCCATATGGGTTTCTTTATACTACCAACGGTAGCATGGCACTAAAGTTTAGACCAAAGGTAGCTTTGATTTTTATACAGAGCGTTTGGGCCAATGCTGTGATGCCAGCTCAGGTCATGGAAGTGTGATCACAGCATGGGCTCCCCCACCCCAGCGCCTGCCCGTACACCCAGACCAAGCCCAGGCCACTCTGGTTGTCACCAGGAAATGTAACTTGCTGCAGGGGCTTCTGCCCAGTCCATCCAGATGCTTGGTGTACAGTAAATTACACATCAGCTATAAAAATGGACTTTTACTTTGAACAGCACAGCAGTAACTCTATCCATGGAAGGGATTATAAACCTTCCTGGAGCATGAATTTTAAGGGCTTGCTTTCAGACTTTAAGACGACATCATGCAGCAGCAAAGTAGAAGATAAAAGCCAATGAGGCAGTCATACCACTGCACCAAGAAAATGAGCTGTAAATGCCTCAGTCAGGTTGGACTGATCTAGGAAGTTTTCCAGGTGGCTTTCCTCCCGGGGAAAGCAGCAGTGCGGTGGTACTGGCTAGGGCAGCACACTCCTCACCTGCAGGTGGCTTGCTCCATCTCTGCGTATCTGCTGGGCAGCAGGGTCCTGTGTGAAGGGTCTGCAGCCCAGCTGTAGTTCTCTGTATACATTACACAAATGGCATTGGCCATCAATGTCCTGGCTTTAATTTTTTTTTTTTTTTGTGGTTAAAAAATAAGCTCCAGAAAGAATCCCAAGGAGACTCTCAGGTTGGCTTAAGCCTTGTGAAACCTTGTGTTTAATCAGAGTTAAAGCCAGCAAAAATGTTTTCATGGCATTTATCTCATTTCATCAAATAAAGATCCCTCTCTGCTGTTTACAAGCGAAGCTCTGCAGCCATGTCCCAGTGAGTGAGAACCAGTGAAAGAGGACTTCCTACACACACCATGAGTGCAGGACATATTCCATGTCCATGTTAAATGGAGGGTGAACTAAGCAAACAGAATAAGCAATGAGGGTTAAGAGCTGCTGTTTACAACCATCTTTGACTGTAACAATTCAAGGTGATTCTAAACATCTTTGTTTAGCCAGAGTCCATAGGATCAAAGCAGTTGTGGCATACAGTAGATCTGTGTAAATCTGGATCAAGGAAGGCTCTGGCCTGATGCAGCTTCCAAATGGTTTTTCATCTGCTTTTAAATGTCACTGTCATCTGACACCTCAGGAGCCTTCTTTTGCTGTAGTAGATTCCATACTGGTGTCAAGTGCTCCTGGGATTTAACAGATTGAATAGGTCAAGTATGTGACCTTAAGACTATTTTAATTGCACCTCTAATCTGCATAGGAAGCTGCTACTTTCTTAGGTAGATGTGGCTCAGTTCAGCATAAAGATAACTTTGGATGAACTGATCCTTAGTCTCACCTGCGCAAGCGAAAGGAGAAATAAAGCTTAGAGATTTCAACAATTGCAGAAGTCCCATCTGAGCAAAACACCTACTGAAGCAGCAGGCAGAGCAAGCATACATTTGACAGTGGAAAGAGGGGGAAAATAAGGTCTCTCCATGTCAGTGAGTGAAACATAGCAGTATATTTGTCCCTATCTCTTGCCCACTTACAATTAGGGAGCTGAGATGTACACCCCCATCATCAATGCCAGCCATCTGTCCTAAATCTGGCTGGACCACCATTAGCAACATGCTTTCTGAAGACAGGGGCACGGATGCTCGTCCTGCTTTATTTGGCTTTTGTTAGGATAAACAAAATGCAGAGCAGCCTTTATTCTATGTCACCGTTGTTGCTCTATGTCTCCAATTCCCAGATCATAACGCTACCCTGCCAGTTGTTCATCCCCTGCAACTCCCTCTCTCTATGGGGTAACCAGAGGCTGTGCTCTCGTGGGCAACTCAGAAGTAGCTAGCGGGGATAACAGTTTCTGTAGCATTGATTCTGCTTTTAACTACCCAGGCCAGGGTAGAAAAGTAAGCTTAATCATTTTTGAATTTTTCAAATTGAGTTCGTGCATTTAAAAAAAGGTGGTGGCATTTTAAAAGCCACATCTTTGTAGCCAGCCAGTCTTGCTCCTAAGGACTGAATATTTGTCAGGCCCTTAATTGTCTGTTGAACAAATGGGTAAGAGTACTGCAGTTTTTGCATATTTTGTTCGTGGTATTTGGTACAATAATGGGAGCTTGGTGGAAGCATATTCACTGGTGCAAAAAATTTCTTTCCAGTGGATGCAGATGCCTCATCAGCTTTAGCCAGCAACTGATCCACCCCCAGGTTGAATGTAAATCACATTAATAACATGTACTTGCTGCTGCTGTTCAGAGAACAGCTGCTGGTGGTGGAGGAAGTGCAGACAACGCTTGCAGAGGTCCTGCCAAGGAAGAGCACTTGGAAAGCACAGTCAGGCAGAAGATACTGTCTTATTATTATCCTTTTAATATATGAACTGCTCTCAGATTACTGAGCCTTACTCCGCTTACTCCTTACTGTATAAGCAGGGAACAAACACGGTATCTTTAATTAAGCACTAGATTGTTCTAGCTTTGTAGTGTTACGTTCAACTTTTTAACAATTCCTGTGGAGTTTCTTTCTCTTCATCACCAGGAAGCAGAAGGCTTCATGCAAACCTGTTTTGCAACCATGTTTTTCACTTTTGTTTCTTGGCCATATTCCACTGTATTAGAAAGAGATTGGCAGCAGCTGAAGGGTGCTGAAGGGATCTTAAAGGAAAAGAAGGTTGGCATTGAGGAATGTAGGGGTAGAAAACCGAGTGAGTGAGGGCCAAAGAGCATATGGCCTTTCTAATCAGGCTGGCTGACTTTGTAACCAGGTTGCCAGGAGAAGTTTTTTAGCTCTAGAAATGAAAAATGCTTGCCCGCTTCTAACAAATAATAACAGTTTTGTTAATGCTATTTAAAATAAAATAAAAAAAAAAAAGAAAAGGACTGGGGATGGTATGGTTGGTTAAATCTGTGTCCCGGGATAGATCACTCACTAATCTCACTGACATCAGTATCTGCTTGGTAGGTGGTGGGTTTTCTCTGTGTCAAGAAAAAGTAAAATGATGTGTAGAGATGAAGTGGTGGAAATATTCTGGGCTTCTTCCAGAGCACCTTTGCTTTGGTGCACTGCTAAGGAAGAATCAGACATGGGAACAGGGAGTACACATCTTCCTTTTTAAATGAGTAATGCAATGAAGAGGGCTGGGGGAAAAGAGATTCTTTCCACCTTAACTCCACCAGCTAACTTTATAAAACTGGAATTTGAGAATGTGACCAGAGCATAGTGCTGAGTTCTAATGCCACATTAGCAACTTAACGCCATCTGGTTTTATGTAAGTATCTTGACCTTTATTTCCAATTAAAATCCATGGAACAGTAATATTAATTACCTGTTTCAGCTCACTGATTGATTTATTAGTGTTCATAAAGCATTTTCACCATTAAAGTATTGCCATCAGATTTTAATCTAGTCCATTAAAATAAAAAGCTCCATTTAGTTTCAGATCTTAAATATACCCTAGGGTCCTCCTGCCAACTGCTGTGGTTTTTACAAGCATTGGGGTTTTTTGCTTTTTTGAAATCCCCACAAAGATCTGTCACATGAACAAAACAATCTGAAGACACGGATGGTTTCTTTCATATTTTAGCTGTAGTGTCTCAGGTATTTGTAACAATAGTAAGGATTTTCCTTTAAGTTGATTGCGGTGCCTTATTGGAGGGGTGGAGAATGCAAAAAGTGCAGAACTGGATATACTTGCCATCACATGACACTTCCTTACACCAGCCTAGCGGACAACCCCCTGACCCCAAAATATCTGTAAAAAATTCATTTGTGAGAAAACTGTCAACAGGCAAACATAGGCTTTTTCATGCCAGCAACAATAATTGTAGTTCTTTTGTACTGCAGTGAAAAGTTGTTGGCTATTTAATTCTGGGCAAACTTATGCCCCACCAAGATATCTGTGTGTACTCTTAAGTGCAGGAAGGAGTGGACACAGCGGTGTACTGCAGTAGAACAAGGTGGTGTGTCTTATTTTCTATCTTTTAAATCTGTAAATCCCTAATGCAGATGTATGTCAAGGCACATCGGAGATTATCCTTCTAATTAACACTGGAAGTTGCACCACGTATCGCTAAATCACAAGCTTTCAGGGCTTTGGACCAGACGGACACGGTTTCTGAAACAATGTGTTTGGGGTGCATGCTACTTGTCTGTTGGTTTTGAATACACTGAGGTTCACATTTTGAAAATTTTTCATAAGAGGAAAAACTTTTTTTAATGGCTTAAAAGGAAAATTTCAAATATTGTTACTTTTGTGACAGGATCCAGACAGGTGGCAGTTACCTACACTGCAAATTTCTACTTGCCCCAGAGCATGATGTGTTACTGCTGGGCAGCTTTATGGAAGCAGTGACACAGAGGTGTCTACAGTAGTACAAAAATGGTTTCTGGCAGCCTTGTTAGGACTTGAATTATTCTACCTCCAAACAGTAGGTTAATTCTAACCCTTTTCTTACTGAAAATACTCTTGTAACTTGTCAGTTGTTTGTGAAAGATCCTTCTGCCATGCAGGAACCTGCCAGAGAATGAGTAGGAGAAAGCAGCTTGGCTAGTTTCACTATCTAAAAAAGTGAAGGCTGTAAATTTTATAATGTGTATATATAGTCTGTGTGGAATTTTTGTAGATGCTGAGGATCAGCACTTGAGACCCAGATGCTCACCATTTGGACTGTTTGGTGTTAATCTATACATGGTGGAAGCCCCTTTCTGGGCCACTATTCCCCCAGTGCCTCCCCCCGCCCCAGAACCTTGATCCCCCATCCTAAACAGATCATACCTCACACATGCAAGCAGTGGCTTTCTAAACCCTCTGAGTTGTTGACCCCTTGCTGATTTATATTGCAGAGTTCAATGAGCAATAAAGCACAATCTGCTTAACATCTTAGTTTATGTTATGGTCTGCTCAGGCTGGTCAGCATGAGTCTTTGCTTCCTCTTCAAGCAAGATGTCTTTTGGCAATTAGATGACTGAAAGAAGTCCTATATAGGCAGTCTGGTGTATTTAGGCTTGTTTGAAACAACAAGCATTTAGGCTTGTTTGAAATTAAAATGTTGATGTTTCTTGGTTTTCTTGGTTGTATCTTGTTCACACGACAAAGCCAGCTGTCAGAGCTCATCTGGACTGGGAAGTCTCACTGGTTCTTCTGGTACAATTACGCTGGGGCAGTTATATAGGTGACTTGGGGTAGACATATCAGAGTAAGGGAGGAAGGCTTTTCTTTTTCCCAGTTTGGCTTATATGGCTTCTAAGTGATAGGAGTTAAACCTGAACAAGGTGTTTTTAGGCCCCGTGGGGAATTACACTGCTCTAAATTGGTTGTTATTCCTGGTCTTTTGGATCATCGGTGTCTGTTTTACACTCAGTATTATACTGCAAGAGAACCAGTCTGATTATTGGGTACTACTGGGCAAGACTGTGCTGTACCCACAGAGCATCTGGGGAGGTGGGAAGATCAGTTTTCAGCTGGAATTCCAGTTCTCCCATCTGCAAAAGGGAATGCTCCCCAATGCTCCTGTTTTAATAGGATTTGCACTTGCAACTTCATGCCTTCCATTCCTTCTCTTTCTCCTTTTTTTTGTCCCTAGAAATCGTGGATGGCAATGTTAAAATGACTCTTGGAATGATCTGGACCATCATCCTTCGTTTTGCCATTCAGGATATCTCAGTTGAAGGTAAATCTTAGTTCTTTCCAGCCACTGTTCAACAATGAACAACTGGGGTAACTAAATGGTTTTGCCACTTAAAAGGCCCAGAGTGTGCTCTTAGGTAAGTCACTGGAAGATTCTAGGGAGCAGCCCTTCCCAAGCTGCCCTGTCATCTCACTGACATTTCTGGCCAGGTTCAGGTATACTGAGAAGAGTTTTTCACATCTTCTTGTAAGAGATTTTAAGAGCAGCTCAGAAGGATGGCTAAGCCTGAAAACCAACTTTGGTGTTGGAATCTATTGCATTTCTTGCAGGCTGATTCAGGGACTAGCACTAAAAATGGACCTGTCTCTTACAAGTCCTACAAAACTCTCCTCTCTAATCCCGAAAAGCTATCTCCTTATTACAGAACCTCATTAAGAAAATAATAGTAACAAAATTATCCCAAAAGACTCTTCCAAACAAGGAATTTTCTGACAAGTTAATTTAAATAAAGCACAATTCAGTGCTGTCTCTACCAAAGAGGAGTTGGTCATGTTTTTCTAGCATATGCTCCAGAGACTTCTGCTTTCTAACCAAATTAGTTAATTGGTGTGCTTGCTTTCTTTCTCTAGAGACATCTGCTAAAGAAGGACTTTTGTTATGGTGTCAGAGGAAGACAGCCCCCTACAAAAATGTAAACATCCAGAACTTCCATATCAGGTGAGTTACAGGCAAGAACTTAGCTTTACAATCTGTGTTATTTTCAAATGTCTCTTGGTATATTCAACGATGTTCCTGGCAGGCCTCCCAAGGCAATGCAAATGCACATTACACAGTAACAGTGTAGTCCAGAGAGATGCCTAGGAAATTAAAGGCAGAGGTTATAAGAGGATCCAAGTACGTACATCCCAATTCCTCATTCTGGTTACAATTGCTGCTTTTGTAAAGTTCTTCATAGCATTAAGTCCTCTGAGAGCAGCATATGTGCCACGGGCTAAGCAAGACAGCTTTTGCTCTGTGAAAACTCAGAACACTTTAGGAGCCATGAAATAAGGGCTGCACCAGAAACTTTGTAGTATGGCAGAGTTGGGAAGGGATGAGGGGTTTTCTTGCTCTGCTCTTAATATTTCCAAACTGGCAGATGTTCCAGTGAAGATTCTGCATAATACTGCTTTTTCAAGCACATTTTTGAGAGCTGTATGAACCATATAAATGTAAAGCACTTTTTTGAGAGCTTAAGTGCCATCCACGCTAGCTGGTACTATAGTGGAGCTAGCTATGAGCATCTGCCTTTTCCCTAAGGCATGCACTTGTTCCTCCTTTAGGGTTTGTATCTACACCTTTTTTCAATCCTGAGCTTTACACCTGTCCTTGTGTGTTCCACAGGACATGCACAGAGAACTGGCAAAAAGGAGGTGGCAATGCAAAGGGCAAGTCCTAATCACAGTGGATTTTCGTAGGGGTTGAAAGGAATCTTTATTGCAGTCCCATGCAAGTACAAGATGTGCCTCCTTCCCAGCACTTACAGAAGCACCGTTAGCTAGTAACTGAACCAGAATTAGTCATCCTGGTGTCTTGGTGCCTTCCCTCATGCTCATGCCCATCACTGTGTCTCTCCATTGCTGAGCACTGTTCATTGTGCTCTCTTTTGTCTCTCTCGTAGTTGGAAAGACGGCCTCGGTTTCTGCGCTTTAATTCATAGACACCGTCCAGAGCTCATTGACTACGGGAAGCTACGAAAGGTACAATTCAATTTGTTTGTCAGACCAGATGCTTGGCTCCTTGGAATTAGAGAGGGAGAAGAATTAGCTTGATAAACATAATTGGAGAACTTCAGCACAAGCTGGCAGTTGCAGGATTGGGGGAGAGGAAGGAGGAATGAATCAGTACATTCAGGCTTCTTAGTGAAGCGTGAACTTAATGAGCTTCCTGCTTGACTTTCCCTGCTTTCAGACTACCTTATATGAGACACATGTGCCCCAATCCCAGCTGATGAGCAAAAGCTGACAAATTCATTAACACCAAATGTGAGACTAGTTCTGTGCTAATGTCACGACTAGCAAGTCAAATCAGACTTAACATTTCTGTGGAGAGTTGGATAGAAACCAGTTACCTGGTGTTCAAGTGCAAAAGCTCATTGAGGGGTCTGTGTGCCTTTACCGGACGCTTGTCACATGCTTCCAGCTTAGCACTGAGCTATCTGCAGTATTTGGCTTCTCCTAGCATGTAGGTATCAGGTGCCAGAAACGCATTTGCCACAACACTCAATTTTACTTTAAAAGTTGCCACTCGTAGCATGATATCTAGCTGCTCCAGAGTTTGCTTCCCGTGTGTCTTGGAGACAAGATTGCGAAGTGGATGATGAGAATAAGCGTTCAGTGGTTTGTGCTGCCAGCAGTGTCTTGACCCAGCATGGTGATGGAAGACCAAACTGGGTTCTCATCCTACTGGCATTCCTGCAGTCTGCTGAAATCCATTTTCACTCTATCTGTGCACTTGTGGAGTGAAATGTCACCAAGAGCATAATTCATGTGTTGTTATTGGGGCTAATACACAAAGTTTGACCATCGGATCTCACAGGCTGTGTGTTATAAAGTGCGTACGTGCTCAATGTTAGCTAGGGAAATAAAAATAGAAGACCATCACTAATAGACCTGGGCTCTTGGATCATTGTGCAAATAGGCAATATGTAAATGAGTTAATCAAATTAGCTGCATCCTTGA
Source organism: Mycteria americana (assembly GCF_035582795.1). Lineage (NCBI taxonomy): Eukaryota > Metazoa > Chordata > Aves > Ciconiiformes > Ciconiidae > Mycteria > Mycteria americana. The sequence goes on from NC_134369.1 coordinate 35,986,460, forward strand.
GGCAATGAATCGTACAATGCCTGATCTGCTTTTCAATAACCTTTTAGATCTTTACTGTCTTGCAGAGCAGTCAATTATATTATCTGATCAGTTTTAGTGTCTGGAGTCAGCACATGGTGAATAAACAGTGAGGAGAGACTGCACCTGTTTACATAAACAGCAGCAATAAAAAAAGGAATTATTAGAGCTACATTTTCAGTGACTGATCTTGGGAAAATAAAAGCAGCTAAGCAATGTGCATTTGACAAACCCAGATGGGTAAATGGTACAGTGCTCTCCATTATCAACAAAGCCCTAAGCCAAACCCAAGTGAAACAAGAGTGAGGGAAAGTAAGTTATTTGGTCATATTGCCTGCAGGCTTTTTAAGATGAAAGAGAGGGTTATTGTCCTAGCCAAAATCAATGTAGATGAGAAGGGATTTGTCCTCCTTGGAGCAAGGTTAAAGGGAACCAGCATCTGTTGTTCTCCAGTTGCCTTTGATCCCACCCTTCATCAGGTTCCCTCTGCCTTCCTGCAGTCTTCTGACTCTTTCTGTATAATTTTTATTGTTGTTCTGCCTTGATTACTCTAAAGGCGTGAGATTAAACGCATGTTTGAGAACTCTACCACAGCTGAAATCTTGAGCAAATAGCTGGGAAGAACTTAGCTGAGAGCCTAGCCTTTAGCTCTGGCAGTTGATGTGTACTGAAGGGAAGCTGCCTTTTTTATGCTAGATCTTTGAAATCCATTTGTAGAATGTATAAACATGGCACCTTCCTAAACACAGTATTTGCCTGGACTATTTCTGTCACTTGTTTCCTCCTTTATCACTTCTTTCTCCTCCCTTTGGCTCAATTCAGCTGATTCTTGCCCTTCTCCTTGGAGCCTACTTCCCCTCTCCCCCTTCCCTCAAAAACAAGCAAACACACACACCAACCAACCCCAACATTTTGAATCATCCCTGGCTCTGCAGGGGACTTATCTTGCAGAGAAAGACATGAGAAAGGCTGCTGAGAAGCAGCCATCGTAGTGGAGAGTAGATTAGAGGTCCACCTCCAGGTCTCTTCCAGCTCCAGGGAGTGACTAGTGGCATCTCAGTTGTGCATGCCTTTGGCAATGTTGTGTGTGTTTCTGTGTACAGACACACACATGTGTATAAGATAGAGCGGTGAACATCAGTCCAAGCTGCCAAGAGGTCTGCACTGTACCTCCTGTTTGGGCAGCATTCTTGTGCAGTTTTAGTGTTTTCTGCTCCTTCACAGAGGCTGTGTCTATGCTACAGACCCTGTATTGGCAGTGTATGCTAGCAGAAGGTAGCTGCATGTCTTCTTCCCAAAAGTTAGCAACTTCTTTTGTCAGCACAGTTTTGTATTAAGTTCACGTTCCTAGATGTTTTTCCTAGTCTAGCAAGCTAGTGGAGCAAGCACAATTCTTTTCTGCCTACATGCCTAGCTGAAGTTGCTTGTATAGTCCAGGCCCCAAAATAAAAGGTGCAAGTCCACCCAGCTTGGTGTCAGTGATTCCCTGACACCACAGCTACTTATTTGGTTGGATGGTTTCTATTCAGTGCAGGTCTGTCTGCTATTGTTCAGCTCACTGCAGATAATATCTCGAGATTCAGCTCATGGTCTGCGTGTGAGGGATATGCAGAAGATGGGGTTTCCCTTCCTCCTTTTACCACCGACTGTAGCTCAACTGTGAGCCACATCTAAGATCTTTTTATCAAGTACAATGGTTGACTGGTGGCTCAGACACCCCCTCATATACCGCAGTCCATATAGAAACATGGTCTGTGTACTGCCGTGTTGGATGCACTTATTACAGATATTCCCGAAAACATGAGTTGTACCAGTTGGATTTCTTTCCTAGTGTCTTCAACTCTGGCAGATATAGTAAGTGCTTGCTCTCCCTCGATTTTCCTCCCCCTCCATCTCCTTTCCTGATTGCTAGTTAATAGAATATTTTTTTTATGTCACACTGCAATAATTGCCATGGCAACCTTGTGTGCTGCAAGGACTTGGAAGTAGCTGGAGGAGGAAAGACTCCCCGTGTGAGTTAGGGTTGTGGTGAAAGAGGAGGAGCCCCGGTAGTCTTTAGTCAGCAAAAGCAGAGAACGTGCCAGGTGGGCATCTGTTTAAGGCAGGTTTGCTGTCTGCCACCATTAAAACAATGTAACTCCTCCATCGTAAAACCGTAGCTTTCCTTGCAGTTGGCCCAGCTAGAGCCTGGCAAGTTACAGCTCCTCTTTGTGTCTCTGCCATTTCTATCTTCACGTAAGCAGAGTGGGAACCAAGGCACCTCTGCAGAAGCTCATCTGGGTCAGTGCTCTTCTGGGGTCACTGTTTCAGCTGTGGAAGGAATCGGGGGACAGGTGACTTGGTTTTTGCTTGCTCTGCTGCCTTTGGATCCCTAAAGTGTGCCTGCAGCTGTGGTGCTGCAGTGCTGCACTGTAAGGCTTGGGGCTGCCAGGCCAGTCTTTACTACTTTATCCCTTTTCATGAGAGTCAACTGAAACAGGTGATTTGAAATAATGATTAGCTGGTGTATGATGGGATGGAACTGAAAGCGGTGGAGTTTGGAGGAATTTCATAGGGCTCAAGACCCTGTTGTAGTCTTGGACAAACCCCCAGGGAAGCCCTGTCTCTTGCACGAAGAAGTATCACCTTTGTGACGAGCAGCTCCGCTGTCCATGAAGGCTGAAGCTTTTCCCACAGGGAACAGGGTCTTGCTCAGGTTTAGCTCTCTACTCATCTCAGAGCTAGTCTTGGACTTAGTGCTACTGAAAGCAAGCTACCTATCTTTACCTTCATTTCCCAAGAGACTATGTGATCACACATCTTTCTTACATCTGAAGCAGAAGTCTGCTAGCTTCATCTAGGTGACTCTCCAGTTTCCCGCATGTTAAGACTTCCAGCCCTTCCTTTGGGAGTGCCCAAGCCCAGTAAGTTTTCCCATCAGGAAACCTCTCCCAACTTCCAGCTTAAAATTTCTTTTTAACCTTTGGCAACATTGCTCCTGGTGTTGTTACTTGCAAACTGATAGGAAAGCTATCTGCAGGGAGTTTGCCTCCTCCCTTTCCTCCAGGAGAAGCTGACAGGTCTTCAGGCAGCTCATTCAGATGGGTCTGCGCTAAGGAAGGGCCTGTGTTAACAGTAAACACTCTGTCAGGGCATTAGCAATGCCATGGTGGTCATGGTCAGCATAGGCTGAAATTTGGTACACAGTGGGGATGTTTCTACAGGAGTAGAAAATGGCACATGGGCTAGGGGAAAACTGGCAAGGGAGCTGCCACTTGGCATTTCTGGATGCTCCTGCACTTGAGTGAAAGAAAGGCTGTTACTTTTCTTTCCTAAATGGAGCTAAGGCCCTGTCTACACATAGTGAACAAGGTATGTTTTATACCAGCTAGTCTCATCTCCTCAAATAAGGCTTTTGGTTACACTTTGGGTTCATAGAGGTTTCTCCACAGTGGGCACAGGAGACAAGTAGGCTGAAGTTGAAATGGTACCAGCCTCTAATTCCATGGCATAGGGTCGTTCCTTGTGGCTGGAGGATAGTAAAAATCCCCTGCTTGCACCGCTGTTAAACTCCGAAGAGGCAGATACAGATATATCTGATGTAGTCACCATTGAAAGTGTATTATATAGGGATGAAGTACTATTTGACACTGAAATGGGGGCCTGTTACAATGTGTGACAGCTGCTGGTTTCATCACAGCATGCCCGTGCAACATTTCCTCGCTTAATATTGATTTTTCCCAGTGGACTAAATACAGATCACTGGTCATGTCTGTTTTGATGGCCTCTGTGTGTGATTTACTTTGGTAGGTGAAACATTGCTGTCTACTGGAGACATTCACCCAAAGGAATATGATGCTGATATGGGATGCCAACCTAATACATGCATTAATTCCTAGGGAAATGCTGCAGGAAACTGCTTTTCAGAATAGCTCAGTTTCCTAGTTTCATGAAGGCTATAATCCGAGGGCTAAATAATGACCAGTGCCAGAAAGGAACTTTTCTGTGTGCCCATACCCTGTCTGCCCAAGCCTGCCTAGCTTCGTCTTTCATGCTGGGTGGGTTCAAAGGAAACTGCCTGTTGATTAGAGTTCAGGCACAGCTTAATCTTCCAAGTCAGTGCAATAAGCAAAGGCACATGATCTCAAATAGAAAAGAAACAGAACATGGAGGCCACTCTAGAAAAAAGGTGAAATAATTATGCTCCTTATTTCCTAATTTTTAAGGTGGGTCTCAGTGTGAGTGGCACAAATAACAATATGGAGAGTACCACCCCATCCTTCCTCTCTCCTGAAAGACACTTAGCAAACATGGTGACTAAATACTAGCAGTTTATGCACAACCCTTCCTCCAGCAGAAGCCACCTGTCTCAACAGTAGAACTGATAGCGCAGATGTCGTTTGTCATCCGTGAAAGTTGACTGATCCTTCAGAATAAGTATCATGGATATACAGGAATATAGGAATCAGACTTGTATGAGGGTCTTGTACAGGTTGGTAGGTGTCTTGTTGCTGATTATTATGTTTGAACGCTTCAAACAATTTGCAGAGGTCTTTCATTTCCAGTGACATCTGCGTTTCATATTCTCTTGTGTGGCTCTTTAAAATCTAGTTACCTTTGTGATATGACTCATGATGTGATAAGTCACATTTAACTTTGTTTAGGATTTGATTACTGTGTATTGATGTCTGTATCTGAAGTGCATCCTGCCACAGCAGAAGGTTTATGTATAGAGGAATAGAAATGTACTAAGGAAATGACAAGTCCTGTGCAGCACCTAGGAGGAAAAGCAATATTCAGACAAAATGGGTACTTTTATATATATTTATTTTGTAGAGATTTGTTAAAACATTTCTCTTCCTCCCACTCAACTGGTGTTCAACAAACTGTACGCTAGCTAAGGACAGCACCCGTTGCAGATGTTGTTACTATTTTAGTATTGCTTAGATGTTCTAACAGATACACTGCTCTGCAGCTCTTTAAAATGGAAGTTGCAAACTTAATATAAGCATGAGATGTAAACGTGAGATATGGCCGTTTACTATCAGTGTGGTGTGAAGCTAACTACTTTAAACTAGGTTCAAGACAAAATATATTATTCCTTCTTGTTGCAAGTGCATAGATTGTATGTTAATTATCATATCATGAGTCTCCAGGCTCTGCTTTCAAAAGGAAGCTAATTATTTCATCCTGCTACATGAGGATTCACACATAATTTTGGCTGGACAGCAGTTACCTGAACCAAACCAAGCACAATAGCTCTGTTTTGAGAGAAATGCTGTGTACCTTGTTACAAGTTGATGCTGATGCTCTGGCTCTGTTTCTTTCCCAGGATGATCCTCTCACTAATCTAAACACAGCTTTTGATGTGGCTGAGAAATATCTGGATATTCCCAAGATGCTGGATGCAGAAGGTAAAGTAGAACCCAGTGGCTTTTAACTTGCTTTTTCTCAAGAAATTTCCCACTTCTTCTAGGTGGACTTGTATTGTACAAGAATTCGGTAACCTCTGAATGCTCCCTCCGTCACCATGTACTAAATGTATAGGGAAAAAGTTACAATGGAATAATGAATCACATGTTCTGCTTCCCTCTTCCTCCTGTGCCCCTCAGTCTTCTAAGTCTGGTGTGGAGATCTTAACCTGGGGCTGATGTACTAGGTAGAGATGAGTAACACCTGGCTATGCCCACTGCTGACTGAAGTGTTCCCTTTCAAGAATCGGGCTTAATACTGAGTTAATGTATGGTGTAGGACTGCATTCCTTTTGCTTCAGAATGTTTTGGTTTTGGGTTTTTTTTCTGGGCTCTTTCCAACATTGCTGGCAATCTTCCAGTTTGGGGCATGATATTAGTATTATAAACTGCTTCTTGACTACTCAGAGGTGTTGGGCATGAAGATCCCTCACTGACTGGGTCTGGACACCAAGGTAGAGATCCATGTTGTTCAGAGGTGCTTTTGCTACTGACTGTGACTGAGGCCACTGGGACAGCAAAGATTACTTTTCAGAGCCTTGTCAGGACCAGCTTAGCAATAGACTTTGAAGACTGTAACTCTGGAGTACAAACAACAGCCTGAAATAGTTCACTGGTTGTTGGCTGTTTGCCTGAAGCCAGCTGGTTTCAATGGTAGAAGCTGTATTTCAGGCTTGATTTGGACAGGAGAAACAGTTAAAGGCTTTTGTTAAATACGGGAGTGAGAGGAACAAGGAGGAAAGGTGGGAAGAGGACAGCTGAACCCAGTGAACCTGTATTTGGGTAACTAGGATGTTCCTATTCTTAGGTTCACCCCCAGGGATGAGTCTTGCTTTTCCCTGCATTCATCATGCTGAGGTCACAAAAAAATCATGAGGTTTCTGGAGTAGATTCAAGTGCTTCCTGCCATTCTGTAGGAAATAAAGCCACCTCCAAAATAAGTGGATCTAGCCTCAGATCTCAGCAAAGCTAGCAGTGATGAAGAGGGCCCCTTGCAGGAGCTCTCATTGCTCTTTCCTGATCACTCTCCTCCCTCATGGAGTGCAGCTAATGTGCATTCCTCCACACCATTAATTCTGATCTCTGGAGGTGTTGAGTTTCCCCTGAAACTAATGAAAGGGCCTTTTGAAATTCAAGCCATCATTGTGTTGAAATGGAGGACGGGGACATGGAAAGGAAGGGAGAAAGGATCTTTCCTGAAGAACTGCGTGGAGGAATTGCAGTATAATATGTCTATAAAAGCCATGTCAACCTGCTGCCAGTTTGGATTGATTCAACCCACCATTCACAGTAGTGTTCTCAGGATGGGGAAGTGCTGTGACATGAGACATGCTGACATATGGCTGCATTAGCCTGGCCAGACCCTGGAAGCAATTTTATCATGAGGGAGGGGGATCCAGGAGGGTGATCCTGGCTTCTGACACACACACATCTTCTGGGGAATGCTGGGAAGCCCTGTGGAGTTGCTATGACAAGCATATACCCCAGCAGACCTCCTGGACAATTGTGGTTCTCCCTCTCCTTTGCTTTCCTCCCATCAGTTGATTATGCTCTTAACGTGAGGTTTTTTTTGACAGACATTGTTGGAACTGCCCGTCCTGACGAGAAAGCCATCATGACCTATGTTTCTAGCTTCTACCACGCCTTCTCAGGAGCCCAGAAGGTATCGCAGGATCCCAAGCTCCCTCCACAGAGCACACCTGGTGCCGTTGCTAATGTCCAAACCTTTTTTTCTTTCTCTCTCTCCTCTCTAGCTACGGGCATCTTTATTATTATGTTCTTGGTAGAGTTGGCTGTTGGTTCAAAGTGGTGCCCCAGTCACAATACATGGGGCAAGGGAGCCAGGAGTCCCATTTCCCTATAGTCAGTGGTACTTCCAGTGGCACTTACCTATGCCAGCACCTTGGCACGCACACAAATCTGAGGGAGTAGGAAGCTCTGCCTTCTCTATTTGCCTTCTGAACTGCTGCCCTGATGGCCAAGGACCTGCACCCCCTGCTCCTGGGAAATCTGGCTAGGATGCTTGGTCTCACAAATTTGGAGACCACCACATAGATGCTCTGCTCAGCGGGACACTGCAGCCTGCCCCCACTGGAAACAATGCTGATACTTATTCACTTTTTTTTTCCTTTTTCAAAGACAGACAAACAGAGCTGACTTAGTGGTTTTATGAAGGGCTCAATGAATACCCAAAGCTTTATCTTTCACCTTACGTATGCTGCAGGTTCCTGCACCCTTGCTCCAAGGTCTGAACCTGCTGCTTTCTGAAGTTGTGCCACAAATTCAGTCCCAGTTCACCTGGGGCTTACAAAGCATGTCTAACGAGTATGTCTGTGGTGATTTTGCAAACAGAGCATTGTTTATTGTTTATCACGACTGAGATGCCTGGGTTTTTTCGTTTGTTTCTTTTTTTCCTCTTTTCTCACCCACCGTGCTGGAAATCGGGCAGTTGAGTCCTTGCTGTGTCTGGCTTAGCCATTTTCCTGTTGGTAATGGAGTCACTTAAGGAAAACGTTTTGTGGGTGAAACCTTGTAAACATCTCTCGCCAAAACCAAGCAGCCGCCTGTACTTCAATGCCGTAGGAACAGGCAGTGCGTGTTGCAGCAGAGCAGATAGAGTGTAGGAAGCGCACTGCGTAGGAAGGCTCTGATCTCTAGCTCCTTGGCGTACAGAAAGGCCTTGAGCGCGGGTGTCCAAACCTCCAAACAGCCTATTTGCATCCTTGGGCCGGGCCCCCGGACCGCAGCTGTGAAGATGCAGAGCCCAGATCCTCAGCTTGGGATCCCCCTGGACTGGGGAGGTGGGAGGGAGGGGTGCCGCTTTGAGCCACAAGCCAACGCTGCTAGCCACCTTCTGATCCGAATTCCCAGCTCTCCGCATGGAAATCTGTTTGGCCTGTCCTGCAATGCATGATGGGAAGTTTTTTCCCCCTCTCTCACGCCACCCATGACTGTTTTGTTTTATTCTATGTGCTGCTTCTTACTTTATCCTTTCAACCTCTTTTCCTTCTCTGCACAGATATTATAGGCACGCTAAGGCCGGATGAGAAGGCCATAATGACCTATGTCTCATGTTACTACCACGCCTTCTCAGGGGCACAGAAGGTGAGACTTTACCGCTAACAACCCCCTCCCCGCTCCCTGCCCTGCCCACCGCTCCTCTCCACCGAGGAGCGTGCCAGACCCCCCCGTCCACCCCAGGGCGTTTGCAGGGAAGCCCAACGCATCCAGTGATGCGCTTGGATGTGCCATCTGTAGTCTTGCTGGAGAACTGATGTAAATGTCCTTTCAGACAGACTTGAGCTGCTCCTTCCCTCCAGTTTCATGCCCCAGCAGTGGAGAAAGCATTTAGTAAAGCTGACATCGAAAGATGAATGAATGTCTACTCTGACAGAGTCAGTACCCTTTCAGTGACTAGTGGGCATCATCCTGGCCAGGCGATGTGCCTCCAGAAGTACCACAGTCAAATCAGCCTACTCCAGGAAATCGCAGCCTGTGCCCCTTGGGCTGCTGTCCTGCCTTCCACACTCAGCCCCTGCTAGGTCAGTGGCCTCTTCCTAGGCTGAATCATCTGTGAGCTGGTTACATAGCACTTTTGTGCTCCAGCCACAAAGTCCATTCCTCCCAGGCCTTGAACTTTCCCAAACTCACACGCTTCTCCATTCTTTGCTTCACCCTGGTCGTTCTCCGCTGTTTCCCAAACCACCTATATGTTTTATTTCTTTCCTCTGCTTTGCCCATTTCCATAACTGCAGTCCTTCTTCCTATGCTTCATCTTTATTCCAGAATCTCTTTGCCTGGCATCGGGATGTGTGTCCTCAGAGGAACCAAATAGTTACAGTTCGCCTTTGGGCAAACTTCCTCCAAAACACCAATTTCCCTGCAGTCTTTTGAATAGAAGAAAAAGGTCCATCCTTTCTTCCCATGCCATAGCCTGGCTGGGCTGCAGCCTATCCACAAGATCACTGCTAATTTCAGATTGTAGGCTTTGGAACAATAAAATCTGAAGTTCAAGACTGCATTCTTCATGTTACGAACAGATGCAAAATCTCCCTGTTTCCCCCAGCCTCAACTTCTTTCTCTCACTAGGCCTTTTCTATTTGAGACACGGTCCGTGTGTTGCCCAGCTTAAGGGCTAACTTGAGTCCAGGAAGAGCCCATCTCTTTTGTACAAAGCAGTGCTGATGGTCACAGCGTTGATGCAGATACCATGCTGATGTTGGCTCTCAGAGGGCAAACGCAGGCAGTAGGGTCCAGGGAGCAGCTCTTTAGTTCAAGCTTTTTGTTCTCTGCCCTGTTTCATGTAAATTACGTGATACTATCTTGTTTCCAAGGAACTGGGAATATGTCCCACAGCGGTGCAGTAGACTTGCCCGTTTGGCATAATTTGTGTAGTCATGACTTTTCTGCTAGGATCCTGCTTTGTGAATAGTTCAAAACCCTTCAGACCCAGGCTGCAAGCTCCAGCCAGCTGATACTTGCCCAGGAAGACTGCAATCTCAGAACTCATGCCAGCCTGGTGATAAGGCCTGCTGTTTGCCAGGTGCCCCTGAGGGACTGCTCCATGCTGTCTGCTTAACCCGAAGAACTCCAGATTAAGGAAACAGCAAACCACAATACGAGGAGGGTTGTGGCCTGCTGCAGGAGCAGCCGTGCCCCTCACCAATCCCTTCGTCTTCTCTCTGCACCCATTCCACGATTTGGAAACCTGCTCAGCAGGACCCATGCTCTCATAAGCAATTTAGGTGGATGCTAGGTTTCCTGAGATAACTGCAAACAACCTTTTACTGCCTGAGGACCTGAACCAAGTAGCTGGGGCAAGAACTAGAGATGGAGCTTCTCAGTTATTAAAGCTTCAGTCCCATGTAGTCTAACTGGCTTATAGGGAAGAGTAAAGATTTAACAATTTATTAATTTTTTAGCAGTCCTGATGGGCCAGCAACTCAACTGTGCCCTGGCAGGAGAGGCACAGCTCCTTTTTGGAGCTGCCCTAGCCGTACATTAGCCAGCTGCTGAGTGACACAGATTCAAACCCCCGGGCAAATGCAAAGTGATTACTGAGTACAAGCCCCAGCCCAGATTGTAATGTGTTGCCGCCTCGTGCACGGTTAGGTGACTTACTGTGATATCGCTCCATTTTTCATTCAGATTTTTCATTACTGCCACCAGTCCTGAAGGGGAAGTCTCATGAGCCGCTTTCTGCTTCTTTCACTCTCTTATACTGAGCCTTTGAAGGTACAGGGTCCCCAGCCTGACATGTGTGTGTAGATGGCTGCTTTTTCTTTATGCCATTTTTTGATATATATATATTTGTAGGTATACTTGCTTTGGTTGGTTTGCTTGTTTTCTAACCGCTTCTGACTTTCACACTAAATGCATGCAACTACTGGTTGGCTTAATATTTTGTAAACTTGATTTCTGGGGTGAAAGTTTCTAATTAACATTTTACCATTTTATTAAGAGATTGTGTTTGGCATACAGTATTCTGGAGTGGTCCTCTGAGGCAAGAGAACAGCAACAGGCAGGCATCTTTCCTACGTAGCGCACTGTGGGAATGCCTTCCTTTAGGATCCTCCTCAGCAAAGAGACCTGGATCCATGAGCTAGAGAGACAGCTAACTCCACTTCCATCCTAAGCAGCCCAAGTCAGGGTTGAGAAGTACAGAAAAGACAAAAGGCAGAGAAATTACTGCTACTTTGCCTATGCAGATTTCTGTTTTGAGTCCACCAAAATGCATATCACACAGCAGTGTGGTATCAAGCAGAGTGCCCTGAGCTTGCCCTCCCCACAGTCTCTGAGTGCAAGTAGTATAAAGTGTCAGCACGATGCTGCCCTGAAGCTGATCAGCTCACACAGGTTCTCTGAGAATACAGGTATGCATCTTCTCAGTGCTGCTCCATGCCTTGTGGGCATCCTGGCTTGTTTGGAGCCAGTGTGAGCACCCTAAATACATCATTGCCTTTAGTAGTGTGGGGAAGCCAAAATGGCTTTTTCCACTCCACTAATGAAGGTGTAGGGGGAGCTGCCTTGGCCTCATGTGAACATCTTAGCGTGCCACTCTTTTACCTGGAAGTGTTTCACTGAGGTTGCCGTCACCACAGATCAGCTCATTAGCAGCAGTGTGGGAGGTATTTGTGGAGGTTACCTGAAAGCACTGGGATCCTTTTGTCTTACCTTGCTCAGAGCAAGTCAGTGTAACGCGTTGCTCATGACATTAATGGTGACAGCGGCCACAGAGCCTTTCCTGCTGCTGCAGCAGCAGCACACTGTTGCATAGAGCAGTCTGGAGTAGGCAAGAACCATTGGGAAGCAAGTACTGGTAGGGGAGAGAAAGGCTCTACGCTTCAGCCATTAGGATAATACAAATAATGTCGTAATTGCTGACATTCAGAGAGCTTTTGTGTTTGGACAGATGTTCAACACACATATATACACACACATATATTTAAAAACTTGGGCAGCTGGAGGAAATCTATTGTTGGATACATGTAAATATGCCTCCACGAAATGGGGTCTCTCCTGCACAGCTGGCTGCTGCTGCACTGAGCTCCTGGGGTGTAAAAAGAAGAAAGTTAAGAGTTTGCAGGGAGCTCCTCTCCTGGGATGATTGAGATAAACATTTGGCACCACCAGTTCCCTGCAGTCACTAGGCACATCATGGTAGGGCTCTGGCAACATCTTTTTGACGTACTATTTTGTCCCATGTCTATAAAGTTTTCTCTGGATATCAAAAAGCATTCCATTAAAGTACAAACTTCAGTTAAAAGCGGATCAAAGTACAAGCTTTCCTAAATGTAACCATCGTTTGCACTTTTTACAGATTTTTATTTTTTTTTTTTTAAGTGAAATTGCTTTCTCCTGTACAGGTCCCTCTTATGTGTTTTAAATTAGTTAATATCTGTATATCTGCTAGCTGGCCCACTTTAGTGAAGGGACAGATGACCAAATATATGTTTTTACAGCTTCTTACAAATGAGTAAGATTGCCAGATCCCCGAGGACCTTGGCAATCCATACATGACTGTATAGCCTATGACTTTATTGCTATTCTTGCTGCCTTGCATCAGCTGCAAAAATTAGAGGATTTTTCTCAAATGGCCTTGGAGATTGAATAAACAGATAATAAAAGGCCTTTTAAAAATAGAAAAAGGTTGAAACTTGCCAGCTATAAGCTCAGCAAAACTTCTTTTGGCATCAGTCCCATACATAGTTTTAAGGCAGGACACAGCATTTGCAATTGGCCTGTTGTAGTGTTGGCATGTGCCCTCTCCTCTTCATCTCCACTTAGCCTCTGTAAGGAGGACTACTCCATAGGGGTCCTGTGGGTAGCTCTAGCACCTTCCCCAGGCACCATGGCGATTGCTGTACTGTGGTAAGAGGGTGCTGAGCAATCCCCTGACACCCATCACAGGGGCACATCCTCCAAGGCTTTGTGGCATGGCACCCACCATGATAATGATAAAGGGAGCTGATATCCACAGATACATGCTGTGCAAGGATCAGCCTGCTGTGTGTTCCCCATGCCAAATGCATGTATGGCACTCCAGGGCAGACTGGCTGCTCCTGAGTTCATAGGTGGGATTTTTCTGATCCTTACTTTGTTCCAAATTCATGTTTTAACATGTTCAGCTCCCTGCAGAGAACAAGGTTTTCATCTCACAATGGGGGAAAAAAAAAAAACCAAAACTAAATAGTAACAACAGGCTCTTTTTTGGTGAGACTTGTTTTGGAAGAGTAAGCAGAAAGGGTACCCAGAAAGGGGGGAAAAAAACAAAATCCTCTTCTCAGCTGGATCATGAGACCCTGAATACACGGTAGGTGTCATGCGGCAAGATGCTGGAGGAGGTGGCCCTGTAATGAGTGCTAGAAATACAGAGAAAACTGAAAGACAGCTCTGCTGGGCAGAATTTAAGGTTAAGAGGACCATCTACCACTTTGTCTTCCAAACAAAATTAGGAATTTTCCAAAGTCCAGTCTATGGATTAACTCTGTTTAGGTAGTTCTTTCCTGGGGTAAAAGCATGTAGAGAGTCTCATCAGCTTGACGCCACTCAGTTACTGGTGTTGCAGCTGTGAATGCTGGTGAGGGAAGTGGAGGTGGTGGCAGAAACCCCCTGTCTTTGTAAAGAGGCAGCCGGGGTCCCTCTGGTAGGAAGCAAACAACAGGGCCCTCTCCTAGGAGGAGCTTCAGAAAAGGCATAGAAATGTGGTTGTCTCACAACACATAGGGTGGGATCAGTAGAGCTGAGAATCTCTGAAGGAACGTATTCACCTCAGAAGGGAAAATTACATTATTATAGAAAGTCTGATGGAAAGCAAAGAGGTCAGGACAGATGTTTTGAAGCGCAGACAGGTTGCTAGAGCCAAGGGTAGGAGACTTTACCTGCAGGTACGTAGCAGGAAGCTAAGCTGCAAGCTTTGGGTTTTTGTTTGTTGGGGTTTTTTTCACACTTTTCCCTTCTGTTTTCTTCTCTTCGTCAGGCGGAGACAGCAGCAAATCGTATCTGCAAGGTGCTGGCAGTCAACCAAGAAAACGAACAGCTCATGGAAGACTACGAAAAACTGGCCAGTGATGTAGGTGTCCATGGTGCTGTTGGTTTCTGGGTGGTGGTATGTGGAAAGGAATTGCACTTAATGCTAAGAGCTAATCTTGGGGAATTCTATTGGCCCATGTTTCCCCGGAAAATTCTCCCCCCCCCCCCCCCCCCCCTTCTAGCTTGAGAAAAATGAAAGATTGAACTTACCTTAAAGGCAAGAGCAATCTACTTTAAAACAGAAAGCTTCAATAGAGCAGCTTTGAGTTTCTCCGTTTATTAAGAGCAGCCGCAGAAATGCTAAAATTAAAGGAAAAATTCAAGCTGGTTTAACTTGCATTCCTCAGGACTATACAACTTCATAACATCTTTCATACAAATTGTATACCAATCTACTGCAGAAGTCAGGAATTGGATCAGAGAGAATGGAAGTTAGAGATAATTGAGGAAAGAAATACATACTTGCTGATAGTTTGAAAGAATCTGTGTAAGATACAAGCTGGAGGCTGCTTTGGTTAACTGAGAAGGCTGATAGACTGGCAGCTGTGAAACTACAGAAGTGACCAAATGTGGACTGAAGCGTGTTTGTGGAAGATAAGTAGGGAAGGGAAGATGGAGAACAGAAGGGCAAACATAGCCCATGAGCCTGGTTTCAGCCTGGTCTGAAAAGCATAGGACACTACTCCACTCACATTATAGACTGCCCATTGCATTAGCATTTTGCCAGCTCCCCAAATAGGTTTGCTAAGCAGGGCTATTCAAAGAGCAACACTGACTTCAAGGAAGCTAGAGTGGGAAAAGTGTAACGGGCGGCAAGAACTTGATTCCTCCTGTCAGGCCCTTCTGGAGATAATATGACTTACAGCATCCTTTAGTTATGCAACAGTCCAGCAAAACTCTAAGGCTTTCGCGTAATCTGAGGACTTAGTTTGGTCCTGATTGTGCAAAAGCTATGCCTTAAGCATGTTGGATTGGCAGTGCTGCAACAAGCAGTGCTACTTAGTGTGGTCAGGAATGGGCTGCACATTAAAAAAAAAAAAAAAAGTACTTGCAAAAAAACTGGCAAACTTTTCTTTACAAGCCCTGCTGGTGGCAGAATCTTTCTGACAGCAAACATAAAAGTAAACGGTCCCTAATGAGATCAGAGCCGCACCTGTAGTTTTAACACAATTTTCAGTTCAAGGCTTCTTGTCATTGCTCTTTCCAGCTGCTGGAGTGGATCCGTCGCACCATCCCCTGGCTGGAGAACCGGGCCCCAGAGAACACCATGCAAGCCATGCAGCAGAAACTGGAGGACTTTCGGGACTACCGCCGCCTGCACAAGCCCCCCAAGGTCCAAGAGAAGTGCCAACTTGAGATCAATTTCAACACCTTGCAGACCAAGCTGCGGCTCAGCAACAGGCCAGCCTTCATGCCTTCAGAAGGGAAAATGGTCTCGGTGAGTGGGGTAACTGCTTGTATATACCCCAACCATGCCTAAAAAATGGGACTCCTTTTCTGACCATGGGTGGGCAGAGCATGCCCACCTTCAGAGTGAGCTACTCTGTGGTAGGAACCCTACAGAATATAGTTCAGCAAGACCATAATAAGAGAGGATCAAGCAGTCATTGTTTCCATGTATCTAAACCAGACTCTGAAGCTCTTCACAAGTTGCATGCCTTTATGAGGAGATGTCTGGGTGCCTCTCATTTTTGGTAATTGCAAAATGGTTGGGTTTTGTTGAAGTTTCATGTGGGGAAGTGTTTCGAGAGGGACTCTCGTGCAGACAGGTATATCCTGACACTGCTAGTCCTGCTTATCTTAAGTCTGGCACTTCATCTTCCTGACCTGTCTGCACAACCCTGTGAGATTAAAAGCCCACATCCACTCCCTCCAACCAATTGGAGCCATGTAGCTCATGGAGACTAATGCTGACATACATCTTCCCCCCAGTCTTCTAACCTGCCTTTTCTTCTTGTGCTCCTGTCTCTAGGATATAAACAATGCCTGGGGTGGCCTAGAGCAGGCTGAGAAGGGCTATGAGGAGTGGTTGTTGAATGAGATCCGGAGGCTAGAGAGGCTGGATCACCTGGCAGAGAAGTTCCGGCAGAAGGCATCCATTCATGAGTCCTGGACAGATGGTAATGCCAACCTACATGCTTCATGTTGCCTGACATAGTGCTGTCCATTATGCAGGGAGGAAAAGATGGATCATGCATAGGTCCTTCCATGAGATTTTCCTCTTGAGAATGCTAGGTTAATTTCTTATTTTATTAGAAAATAATGCATGAAAATCAGCTTGATCTCTGTTCTGCTACATCATGTGGCCACATCGGTATTCCATAACTGTTGCAAAGTGAGGACTTTGGATAGAAAAGAACTACAGAGCAGAGGAAAAGTTACCATACAGTAAATGCTACAGTTGGCATTTACAGGACAAGCATAGCCCAGTGTGCACATACTGAGATGAGTCCAGTATAAACTGTGGCAGCACTGGCTTGAGCTGCACTATGTGGCCTTCTCTGTTATTAATGGCAAACTCACACTCCATGGTGTGAAAGTGAGGATTGTGCATCTCTAGGCCAGCATGCATGAGGGTAAGCCTCGGGCAGGGTGTCTGGAGTGGGGCAAATGCCCTTTTGAGGGCCTCCAGGGCTGCCTCGGTGGTGAGGAGCTGGCTTTGGGGCCATTGGGTCCTGTCCTTCATTCTCCTGTCCTTTGGCTCCCTCCCCAGGTAAGGAAGCAATGCTGCAGCAGAAGGATTACGAAACTGCTACCCTCTCGGAGATAAAGGCCCTGCTGAAGAAACACGAGGCCTTTGAGAGCGACCTGGCTGCACACCAGGACCGCGTGGAACAGATTGCTGCTATTGCACAAGAGCTGAAGTACGGCACCCCAGCGCACGTCCCATCCTTGGGGCCAGGGAGGCTTAATCAGCTTTGCCCTCTGTCCTCTGGAGAGCCATAAATCAATCCCCATACAAAAATGCTGGGAAGTCCCAGTGTTTCCAAACAGTATCTAGGATACTGCTCTCCAGTATCCGGACGCACCAGAAGAGCAGGCCAGAAAATGGATGAGTCGTGGGTGCTGATGAGGGGGCGGCAGAATTATACTCCCAAGCCAAGTTTCCATCCTCATCTAGCTTGTTATGCTGCTGTGAACCCTTTCCTAAAGAGTCTGACCTGCCACTGGCACCTGCTAGGTTTCAGAGTTGTAATGCCGTCATACTTTTCCAGGAACAGAAGGAAACAGCAGAGGATAGCAGGCTCTCAGTTTGCTTTCTTTTATCAAAAAAATTCTCCTTATTCTGGCAGAAAAAAAATCTGCTGATGCTTGAGCCCATCGTGGCCTCTGCTGCCACCCTGGGCGCTTTGCCCCAGGAGCACTGCACCATGTGCACTCTGGTCAGCGCTTGCTCCAGGGCATCCTCACAGCAACTCAGCTCCCTCCCTGCTTCCCCTGGCTTGGAAACCTTCACCTCCACTCCTTTTCCTGCAGTTACGAGTGACTCTGGTAACCAGGAGAAATGGGGTCTCCTCAAGGCGGGAGGTTGATTGCTAGGGATAGCAGGCAGGTAAAGAGCTGGCCTCTGCAGCACAGGGAGAGAGATTTTGAAACCCTGCATGTTTCTTGGCAAAGCATTCTGAACAACTTGGCTTTGACTTTGTTTCCTATTTTAAAAATATTTATATATCACACTGGCCTCAAGTTAGTGTCTGGACTAAGATCAGTACTCTTGGGCTGAAGGACTGGTTTTCTCTAAAAAATCAGGATTATTGGATCAAGACCGTTTAACAACACAGATTTACAGAATTGCTCCCTTGTCCACTGGAGGATTGACCTTGGAACGGGGGGAGGGTTCAAGGCAATCCTCCATGTCAGTAAGATTAAAACTGAGGCTGGCTAGTCAACAAGCATTAGCTGACCTGCCACTTTCAAAGCACACGCTACACGCCAGCCAAAGCAGCTGCAGCTCTAAGAGCAACAGGGAAGGCTGGGCCCTAAGCTGGGGGAGAGGTGATTTCTTCCAAAGTGTGAGAACAGCAGGCTCTGCCATCCTTCCAAAAGCCATCTTCTAACTCAGCAAAGAGGCCATGCCCTGAAAAGCCATGGCTGAACTCTTTTCTCCCCCAGAGATATGCTGCCAGGGAGATGGAGAGGGTCTGAAGGAAGCCACTGCAGCTGCCCATGCCAGGCATGTTTGGGGGCATGGCACATTCCCCTCCCCAGCAGTAGTAGTCCAGCACAGGTGTGTTACAAGTCAGGCTTTCGGAAGCAGTTCTTTCATCTGCAGTGCTGGCACTGCAGCAAAGTAGATCAAAGAACTGATCTGCATTTAAAACCCAGTAAAGAAGTTATTTTTAGCCCAAATCAGTTTCCTGACTAGTTTACCACAAGACTCCACCAACAGTTGTGCCTACACACCTCAAGAGGGCAATACAATAGTGGGAAGAAACAAGGCTAGGGGAGACAAGAGGAAACTGTTTAAGCCTGCATTACTGCCTAGAGAAATGCTCATCAGATGGCCCAGGGCCACTCAGTAGCCCAGTGAGTTATTCTACTTTTTCTTTTGAGGCTGACACTTCCCATCTTGGCTGGTCTCCCTCTGCCTGCAGGTTTCTCCCTCTTTGACTGTGTGCAGAACCAAGAGCACAAAGAAATACAAGACCACAAGCTTCAGCTTACCCCCGTGCTCTCCTTTCCCCAGCCGTACTCTTACCAGCCCATCTTCCATGAGTGCCAACCTATAGAGATCTCAGCAAAGCACTCCGTCAGGCATATAGGAGAGAAACCTACACTGTAATTCTGGGATTGTCCTAAATAAATGAATGGATTACGTAATGTAGCTATTCCTTGCCACCCGTACTATGCAACTCTTAGAACAATCTTAAGCAGTTTCTTTGCATTCATAATAAAATCTTTGCTGCCCATCCTGATGTACAAGACGCATGTAGTTAGCCTGCATGATGTTCTCAAGCAGAATAGAGGAGCATATTGCTTTGCTCATAATCTGCTTATTCCCAGCTTGAGCAAAAGTCTATACTCCTTTCCCTCAGTGCCAAGTTATTCCTATCAGGCAGGCAGCCTTGGGTGGTGGTGGTTTTTCTTCTTGTTCTGTGCTGTTTGATGTACCATAACATACAGTGTCTCCAAAACTAGATACTGCTGTCTTCCTGGCTTGCTTTACTTGCAGAGACCATAAGTTCATTGTCTGAACCTGACCCCAAGGCTGATGAAGATTTCTAATGGGCTTCTCTTTCTCCTCCAAAAGGTCTTTATTTGACTACTTGTCCTTTTTTTTTCCCCACCCCTTATAGTGAGCTGGACTATTACGACTCTCCCAGTGTCAATGCCAGGTGCCAGAAGATCTGTGATCAGTGGGATAATCTGGGTGCCCTAACCCAGAAACGTAGAGAAGCCTTGGAGGTGAGACATGTTACAAGTTGGACCTTTGGGATTACGTGGGTAGGTCGTTTGTGGGAAGCAAGCTGCAGTGGGCATGAACAACCAATTTCAGCTCTTTTGTGCACTCCTAGAGCAGCCTGGACTGTAAACGAGGGCTACATTTCAGTATATTTAGCCTGCTTTTCCCCTTACAGCCCAATTATGGTGCTATTTGTTTGCTCAGTCTATTGATTTATTTCTGCTTTTCTGTGTTTTGGATTTCATTCTGCTTGAAAAGACTTTGTTTTGTTTTATTTCAAAGGACCTCAGATTTTTCCCTCAGAGGAAAAAATCCATACTGTGTGTAATCTCTTAACAGCAGAGAGACTTTTACTGTAGTGCTGTCCTGGGAGCCCCAAGGAGGTCTGACAGGAAGAAGCAGCTCAGACAACCCATATATCTATATGATTATTCTTCTCTAACCATCTTTCCTGATTTTCTTTCTTTTTTTGTGCATGCCCAGAGGACAGAGAAGCTACTGGAAACAATTGACCAGTTGTACCTGGAATATGCCAAACGAGCTGCCCCTTTCAATAACTGGATGGAAGGGGCCATGGAGGACCTTCAGGACACGTTCATTGTTCACACCATTGAGGAGATCCAGGTACAGAGCCGTCATTTGCACCAGTCAGGCTGGGATAGAGAGAAGTCAGGGTTCTCCTGGATTCCTAGTGGTGCCGAATTTGCAGGTCATGTTTTGGTGCTTCTGGTCTAATGAGTGAGGCTTAGCAAGAGAAACAAAAAAAGAGTATGTTTTTCCTTGATTTCCTCCAAAAAACTGGGTCTGAATAGGTATGAAACTTGCTAACACCATCCTAGCTGGACACAAAGAACTGAAAGTGGATTTTTCAGTGTAACTCCAGAGTCTTATTAATGAAAGCCTGGAAATTGAGAGAATCTTTCAGGGTCTTGTGGGGTTTTTTTTTTAACCCACAGGAGCAAAGCTTAGTGCTGCTCACAGGTTCTGCAGATCAGTTGTCCTCTGTAATGTCATGTCCAGGTCATTTGGTCCTATGTGATAGGATGTGCCGTGAGAGCAATTGTTGAGCTGCCAGCTGTGTTTTGGTGCTGAGCACAAGAAAAATCAGAATTGTCCACTTTGGATTACCATTTGAAGAAAAAGTCTTCTTGCCTCCTGCAAGATAACAGAGTTATCTGTTACTGAGTTGCTACTTGTTTCTTCTGCCCTTCCCTCCTGAGCAAAGGGAAGTCTTTCATAATGCGGAACAAACCTGAACAGCATTTAAACACTTCCATCATCTCTTTGTGACTGTTTGCAGTGTCTTTCCCAGCCCCCCAGACTTGCATTACATCTCTCTGGCCACTGCAGCAGCTGCAAAGTAACGAGTCACCATGTAAGGAAGCAATTTTACAAAAAGTAGTTACAGTTTGTATGTTGTAAGAGTGGTCAGCCATGCGGTTTACTTTCATTCCCTCTTCTGTTCACACTGTTCCCTTGATTATCCCTGCACATGCCCCTCTGTCCCCCATTTGTTTTGCTGCCTCTTTCCCTGCCTTTGCTTCCCTAGTCTTGATCTTCCAGGCTTCTGGGATGAAGTACCTTAAAGGCCTGTAGAAGCAGTGGGAGATGAGCCAGGACCAATTGGCTGGTCAGCTGTCCACAAACTACCAGCAAGCGTGCCCCCGCCATCGGTCCTTGGAGCACAATCTGGGCACTGCAGCAAGACGGGGAACAGAAAGGGCCTGTTGTGTTCAGGGAGAAGGAGCTGGTTTTCAGCAGCAGGAGCACTTGTGGCCTATGCGAGTTTACTGTTGGCTGGAAGACCTTCATCTAGTTCTAACTGACTTTGAGCAGACTGAATTTGACACACATTATTCATCTGGAGTTATCTTAGGTATAGAACTAGTACATACCTAGTGGGAGAAGAAAAACATGGCGCATTTACACTAGTGAGACATGACTGCTTTAAAGTAGTGCTAGTAGTCAGATCTTCTTCCCAAAGGGGCTGACAGGCAGTCACTGAGTGGTGTTGGAGAAATCCCCCTAAATTATGAGCCGGAATTATTTCACCATTTTTGGGGATGTGATGTCTGTCACTGGTCAACATGGGACAGAAATGGAGGGAAAACAAGACTTCACATCATTTAACTACTTAAAACAGCCTGTTTAGTGATGCTGAGAGAACCTGAAAAGAGTAGCCTGCTTTATATCCTGGGAATATGCAAGCTTTTGCAGTCATTTCTGCAGGGATACATTTGCTGAAGAGGCTATTCAGTGACTAATGCTCTTACCCACCCTTTGCTGCTGCCTTCCTTCTGCAGGGATTGACCACAGCCCACGAACAGTTCAAAGCCACTTTGCCAGATGCCGACAAGGAGCGACAGGCCATCCTGGGAATCCACAATGAAGTCTCAAAGATTGTCCAGACATACCATGTCAACATGGCAGGAACGAATCCTTACACTACGATCACCCCACACGAGATCAATGGCAAATGGGAACATGTGAGTTCTTTCCAGCCTTGCAAGTTAGTGTGGGAGGACGCTGCTGCTCAATCACTGGAGCCCCAGGAAGTGGATTATTTACTCTTCAGTTACCCTCTCACGCTTACGGCTGAGCTTGCTCTTTTTTTGTCATTTGTTTTCGGCTCAATTGCTTATGTGCTTGGAAAGTGGAAGAGATCTTTCATATAAATACTTAAGGGGTGTCAGATCCCTTTTACTTGCTATTTTTATAAAGAAAGATGCTAAAGTAAAAGCTTTGAGGTTTTCAGTCCTCAGTTGACCTGACAAGCAAGTAAGCATGGCACGTGAGTCGGTATCCTTTTTCACCATTCAACCCTTCAGATGTTTTATCTCTGCAGCCAAATAGCCTTCCCTTGCTGTAATCCTAAAAGAGCAGCTACTCCTATGCCAGCTGTGCTGATGGTTCTTACTACCAAACGAGATCACCAAAGTGAGATCTGAACAGGGTCCTGCAATTCGGTTAACATGAGCCACCAAAAACCCAAGTAGTGAATGGAAACGTCTTCTGGTCTTTCATGGCCCGAGATGGGTTTGCAGCATGCATCCTACAGCAGATAGGATTTGCGTTCCATGAGCCTTCCCACTGTGTCCTAAACCATATGACTGCTCGTTTTCAGTGCATACACCCACTCCTCCCTTCCTTGCGGCAATTTCTACATTTACTATACATGTGCCTTTGTATGTATAAACTGCACACTTTGTCACTCTTTGCTGTAGGTGCGGCAACTGGTTCCCAGAAGGGATCAAGCCCTGATGGAAGAACACGCTCGCCAGCAGCAAAATGAACGACTTCGTAAACAGTTTGGTGCACAGGCCAATGTCATTGGACCCTGGATCCAGACCAAGATGGAGGTAGTGCTTTGCTCATTTTGGAACAGTCTGTTTTCCTCCGTGATCTTCACTGATATTCTTATCCTTGGTCTTTCTTGATCACTGTCACAGTCATTCTTCCTTCAGATTACAGCAAGAGAAACTTTCATAGAAAATACGGAGAATCCCAAGATTGGTAT
This sequence comes from Mycteria americana, assembly GCF_035582795.1. NCBI lineage: Eukaryota > Metazoa > Chordata > Aves > Ciconiiformes > Ciconiidae > Mycteria > Mycteria americana. Next base: position 36,009,381 of record NC_134369.1, read on the forward strand.
CGGTTACTGAAGTGCTTGTACTTTTCTTCCCCTAACTCTTTAGTACCGAGATAAAAAATGTGACTTAAAATGGGGAACGCTGGTATTTTAATAGAGTTGTGTTTATATGCAGCAAGTTAAAGGCCCTACATCAGAAGCATATTTTGTGTAACTGCTTTCACAGCAATGGTCTTGATGCACGTGACAAAATAAATACAATTAGTACATCAAACATCAGCAGAGGAGACATATTTTTAAGGGAGATCTTCTCTCTTTAGGTAAGATTTGAGTTTAAAGGAATTGGAGTTGATGAAATAGAAAAATATGAACCTATTACTGATGGCAGGAGCTGTAAAGAAGAGAGCAATTACAGAAATGTGTCTGTATGAAGGGACTAAGTTAGTGGCAGACTGCATCAGAAAAAGATTGGGCTTGGTACATTACTAGCTTATAGACTGCAGTTTCCTTTGGTTTGTTTTTTTTTTTTGTATCCTTGTATTAGACACATCTCATGTGACTCACCTCACTTGGAAAATGTTCAGGGCTCTGCTAAAATTTTTGCTGACACTGTCTCAGCTCATTTAAAGTAACTGCTCCATGAGATATTTTTTTTAAATCATCATCCTGCGTGAGCGTGAAATAGCTGCAATAAATGTCAAGCATGTTGAGGCTTGTCCTTCTAATGGGGTCTAACTCCTTTGGCTTTGCTAATGCAGGAGATTGGCCGCATTTCAATAGAGATGCATGGGACCCTGGAGGACCAGCTCAACCACTTGCGGCAGTATGAAAAAAGCATTGTGAATTACAAACCAAAGATTGACCAGTTGGAAGGAGACCACCAACAGATCCAGGAAGCACTTATCTTTGACAACAAGCACACCAACTACACCATGGAGGTAAAAGTTTTGGCAGCAGATCACACAGCCTCATCTGCTGTAGCCAGTTAGCATCAGCCACATCTAGCTCTGGCAACGTGTTGTGGTTCTCAGGAAAATGGAGAGCTTGACAATGTGGCCAAGCATGCAACAACATGTCACTGAATTTTTTTTTTTTGCCTTGCTGTACTTCATGCCAACCCATTCCAATGTACTTCCAAATATAGACAATACAAATAACCTGAATGAGATCAACAGTATTGCTTGAAAAATTGGCTCATCTCGTGTCTCCTGCCACCTGATTGTGGCAGCCTATTAGCTGGGATTAGAAAGACCAGGGGAGTGCTGGTGATTTTGAGCTGCCACAGCCTGGCAGAAGAAAAAAAGTCCAACAAAAGCTTTTTAAAATCGGAGTCTGGCTTTCTGTTGACAACATGAGGTTTCTTGGAAGCAATCTGAATTCAACATGAGTCCAGCAGAACACAGACGGGCTTTGAAATTTGTCTTTTGGTTTCTGGCCAGCTCTCCATTAAGCAACAGCAAGAGGCAGTGGAGCACCAGTGTCTTCCAAGGACTGTGGTTTATTTATTTTCTTGGTAAGGAGAGTTTTCTGCCCAACTAAGTCCTAGAAGCACTGGGTTTGATTCTCATTTGTGTTAAAGGCCCCAAATATGTTGCTCTGACAAGGCAAAGGAACTTTGCAATAGGACCAAGACTTTCTTAAGATCAGGAATTGGCCTCTTCAATGTTCTTTTCGGTCAAATTTCAGATTTTAAACATCTGGTTAGCTCACACTGCAGATGAGAAGGAAGCTTTTCTGAGCAAATAGACTTCTCCTGCCTTGGCCACCAGGAATTTGCAACAAGTGGCACATTTGATCCACTGGCCTCAGAGGCAGAAGAGCTACTTGTTAATTTAAAAATTGTCCTGTCCTCTTTTTCTAGCATATCCGAGTGGGCTGGGAACAGTTACTAACAACAATTGCTAGAACCATCAACGAAGTGGAAAACCAGATTCTGACCCGTGATGCCAAAGGAATCAGCCAGGAACAGATGAACGAGTTCCGGGCTTCTTTCAACCATTTCGACAGGGTAAGTCAGTGCTGAGTGCAGCTTGGTAACCTGCAAGCTTACATGTAGACTGGACAGCGCAATAAAAAACAGTCACTGTGGTAAAAGTAGATCGATAGAAGATGCTTCGTTCTTAAAAACACCACTCCTGCGGAGCAGTCATTCCTGTGAAGACTGTTAAGCAATCATTAGGCTGGGAGAAGTATATCTTCACAAGAAACTGCTAAGTTTCCTGATAAAGCTAAAGTATGGAAAAAATTGAAGGCTTATTTAGGAAATTAGACATTTACCTCATCTTCTCCAGAGAGCAGATTATTATCTTGATTTATAAAATTATTTGGAGCAGCAGTCCTCCACACTGACATACCATCACATAAACCTGTATTGAAGAAACCAGCATTGCTCTTGTATGGAGCAAACAGGAGGATTTATACACACCACAGCATTGCATGACGTAGATAAACCCTGATGTAAAGACTGCATTGCCTTACTGTGGAAATACATGCCAAGGCACTAACGGGTGAATAAGAAAGGAATTCCTTAAAGGAAATTCCCCTCCCCTCAATTTGCCAGCCTGTCTGCAGCTCTTCCTTCTACAACCTGAATCACAAAGGTGTCATGCAGGGAAGCAGAGACAGCAGCAGCCCAAGCCTGAAACCGGCTCCATTATCAACCCCTTCAATGTTGTCTGGAAATCCATGAGCAGCCTGCAGAGATACTGAGTCAGTGATGCAAATATAGGTTGCTTTTCACCACTTGCTGCACCAGCAAGGTCTCCAGAGAACAGGGCTGCAGCCTGCCCTCAGAGATTGGCAACACTTTCAGATTGCTGAACAGTGGCTATTGCAGCCCTTCTCTAGCTGCCTAAGAAAAACAAAAACCATCGCTTCTTTTCTTAGCAGAGGGACCCATAAAGCCCTGCAGATTTTATATTTTGACCTTCATATCGTTTGCCCCTTCCTCCACAACATTCTGAATGATAATGCAGATAGAACGTGGGTTTCCCATCTTCAACTGTGTATTTGGTTTATGAAGGCTTAACGCTGACTTTAAAAGCTGATTTTTTTGAGGAAAGTAGCTTGGAATTGGCCCCACCATCCTGTCTGTAGCTTCCTTGATCTGGCCAGAGATGGTGGTGGCAGGCAGGAGCTCTTCAGTGCTTGGGGGCTGTCCTGAGCTAAAATTCTGCAGGGTGGATGTGGATTCTCAGTTCCTGTGGTAGCTTGTGTATAGTTTAATGGGTGCATCCAAACATGGGGGGAGTGGGAAATGAGCAAAGGGAAGAGCAGCTGCCAAGCCGTGTTGTGCTGCGCTGTACAGCAGTGCTGTTTGCAGAGCTGAGCACTTGAAATAGCTTTACCAGTCAAAGCTCCACCTCACGTGGAGGTCTCATAAATACAGCCGTAACACTGCTCCCCTGAGCTTCAGCTGTTTTTCCTTGTCTGTTCCTGGGATGCCCTGACAGCTAAGCTTCCTTGGGTGTGTTGCCAAACATACCTGCCCTCACCTACTCCTTTAGTGGGACTTTTGACTGGAAGATTAAGGCAATGCTTCCCTCTGCCTCTGCCTGCTTACCTGCACTCCAGGTTACTAGTGAAACACAGGGCTTCTGGCACTATGGATAACAAGCAGTGACGCAAGTAATTCACTTGGGAGATGGAGATCTTGAGGCTTCTGAGCATCAACTGTTGTTGTCATTCAAATGCTCTCAAGATGTGACGAGCTCTCTGAGAAGGAACTGTTCCAAGAGCGTTTTTAGCACATCCTGAAATGTCATTGTGATATCTAATGTTGTGCACTTTTTATTTTTCTTCCCTGTCTTTCTATCTGCATGTCATTCTTCCTCTCCCTCTCTCCTCACCCACTGCATGGTGCACCTGTTGTCCTTCCACCTCCCTTTGATCTCGTCTATGTCTCCCTTCCTTCTGCCCCACACCGTCACCCCACTGGCACTGCATGTCCTGCTGCCTGGCACACCGCATAACCAGGACCACTCCGGCACACTTGGCCCTGAGGAATTCAAAGCCTGTCTCATCAGCTTGGGTTACGATATTGGAAACGATGCACAGGTACTGAATGCTAGTGGTGAACACAGCCAGATGTTAAACTGTGAAAAAATAACAGTTTTTTCCTTTCTTTTCTTGTTTGTCTTAATCCATCTGTCATTCCTGTTCTTGTGTTTGGCTATATATACATCACTTTTCTATACTACTTCCTCTCTAAATGTACTTTGGTATCTATTCCTTCTTAATTCCCTAATTGTTTGTCTTGGGAGCATTCCTTTTATGTCTTCAAACTATTCCATTTACTTCTGTGTCACTTAACGCTCCTTTTCTTGTCCATCCCTCAATCTCTCTTGCTTGATATCTTCATTCCTTTTTTTCATCATCAATATGTTCCTTGTGTGTAAACTATTCCAAAAACACCTTTGCTTCTTCATGTTTTCACAAACTACCTTTCTTCTATTATTTTTCATTGTCCTGTAAATCCTTCCTTCCATCTCCTCCCCCCTGAAACTCATTCTTTGTAATGTCTCCTGTGGGTTCATTTCTCCCTGGACTGGTCTGCCTTTTCTCTCTTGGCTTTTTCCGTCTTTGCATCATTCCCTGTAGAAGAAGACTGGTATGATGGATTGTGAAGATTTCCGAGCCTGCCTTATCTCCATGGGTTACAATATGGTAATGTAGAGCCCTCTGTCACTCCTGTTCAAAGTGATTCTTGTAGGCACCGTCAAAAATAAAGGGAGAATGTGTAGTGAATCAAGGTAAATACAGTCATATTTTCCAGGATTATCAGTAACGGATGTTAAATCTAGTATTAGTTGTACATGTAAAATTCTTGTGTCTCAGCAGTAGCTGAAGGTAAAAAAATTGAAACCATTGTCTAATTCCTGTGTATTTCAAATAAGAATTATATTTATCAAACTGTGTAGCTACAAGTGGAAGAAACAGTAAACTTCCTTGTATTGGTACCTGCACTCTGCACAGCACACACAATCTCCCCAGCCCTAAGTATCAGTTGAACTCATCTGGAAGTATACGTGACCTGATTTCTGAATACACTCAAACACTGCTCCACTCATTCCTACCATTTATTTCACATCTCTCTTCCTGTACATGTAAGTAAGTTCAAGTTCCAGCCATCCTCCCTGTAAGCTTTTCCCTCACCAGGGTACCTGCATATTCAGAACAGTAACGTGTGGCACCTTCAGAGACACAATAACTAACAGGAAGAGCTTCACCAAAGACTGATGCTCATCAAAGGGCAGAAGAGCATAGTGCAAAAATATTCAGCTGTACTCTCAGTATCTTTGCTCCTGATGTCAGGCAAAGCAGTGTTTATTCATCTTACTCATCAGCCCAGTATACATACAGACTCTTCAGTGTAGCGTGCCAAGCTGCAGTAACATTTGATTAGATACCTTAATTACTCTCGAAGGTATACTGTTCTAGATGTGTTAGAAGAGCCTGTTCCCAGGAGAATACTCGGCTCTGCTCTCCCTTCCTCCTTACCTGGGGAGGAAGGAGTCCCAGAGATGAGAATAGATGGTCTTCTGTTTATATGCAAAAAAAAAAAAAAAAAAAAGGGGGGCAGAAAACTACACTACAAGGTTTTGGCTTCTGTAGCAAACTTCTCTGTAGAATGTTTGCTGTAAAGGCTACTTCCCTGGGCCACTCCAGATATGCAAGTCCTTCTTTCCAAAGCCTGTCTAGTTAAGATGAACCAGACACTATTAAAGACCCCAGAGACGTTTCTTCTGGTGGTTTCTGTTCTGGCAGCTGAAAAGAACTGTAAAAGTTCTCTTTGAGTAAATGAAAGTAAAAGGATTTGACGAATGCAGATCTTCAAATATTGCTACAGCCATCTAGCATGACATGTATTACAGAGAAATTTGCATCTTCCCCTGAAGTCTGTGTGATATTGTTCCCCAATAGGAGCATTGTCCTAGAGCCTAGGTGGAGCTGGATGTTATCCTAGGGCACGGCTGAGAATATTTTATTCCAAAGGACAAATGAGTGGGAAGCATTTGTACATAACAGCAAGGTAAAAAAGAATATCCTGATAAAAAACACAGTAGTGGTTTCTATTTGGCTTTGTTTTTCTAGCTGTGGGATATGCTGCTGAACAGTTTCTCCCCACTTTCATAGCACTGCTGCCTAAATGTCCAGGCTTACATGACACTCTCGTTCTCCAGGGAGAGGCAGAGTTTGCCCGCATCATGAGCATCGTCGACCCTAACCGCTTGGGTGTAGTGACGTTCCAGGCCTTCATCGACTTCATGTCCCGGGAAACAGCAGATACAGATACTGCTGACCAGGTTATGGCTTCCTTCAAGATCCTGGCTGGAGATAAGGTCAGGCTCCCCACCTTCCTTTCCTGCATCTGCATTGCTCCTGCTTTCCTTTTTCTCTCCGGTGTCCGAGAGAAAGTGTGGAGGGAAGCACTCTGTAGCGTGGAGGGTATTTTCACAGGAACATTGTGCAGTGCTGGAGGAGTGCAGGGCTAAAGTGTGGATTAATGAGCAGCCTGCCAAGGCACTTGAAAGTCCTGTTCAGCTGTCAGTCAGAACTTGGCTGCCCACTCTTGCTTTAAAAATTTAATTAAGAGCTTGGTTGCGATTTGTTATTTTAAAATGTATGAACAAATTCAACAGATGGTTCTTGATTAGTCTTGAAAAACTATTAATTAGTGACAGCTGTAAACTTGAGATGATCTTTCTCAGATATACATGTGTCACTATCAGTTGTTATACAATTAGTAGTAGATTTTCATTGAGGATATGCTGCAAGAAGAGAATCTTTTAATCATAGAAATTGGTCAAAAGTAGGAAAACTCACAGGATGATACTAAAAGTATTAATTTTCTAAATTTGCATCATCAGTGGAACAAGCTGATACAATTATGTAATCTTATTTTTCTTATATAACATTCCCCACTAATCTTTTATGTAATTGAACAAATAATATATACATGCAATATTAATATATCTCTATATTTGCTAATGATTTTATTCATCTCACTTGAAATGTGGGATACCATTTCTCAGATTGTAATGAGTTACCCTTAAATCCAGTACTGGTTTCCATGTTTCACTAATAATCTTTTCATAATCTGTAATGTAGAAACCCATGATATCCATCCTTTAGGCATGTACCTGACTGAAGCCAGTCTTATTGCCTGAAAATTCCACATTATTCAGATAAGTTAATCACTGAATAAATAGGTACTTTTGGATACAGTATTACTTATTAACTCTCTTACTCTGCACAGTACGTTAAGTATATTTGTGAGTGTTTAATATGCTCTAGTGACTATAACATGAATCAGACAGTATTTCATTATGAAGAAAAATACCTCTTACTCACTCCAATCATTAAACTGAAAGGCAGGGGGAATGAAAAGTCACAGGAGAGAGAGAGAGATGGTGTGAAACCTGAACCATTATTCAGATGACTGCAGATGCCCATGAGTCAGTTAGCTAAAGACAACATACTGGTTAGCAAACAGGCAGCTATTGTTACTTACTGCATGGAAAGAAGCCAAGCTACCTCAGCTCAGCTCAGTGAGTCTCCAGAAGCCAAATTTACATAAGAAGTTTTGCTTGCTTACTAAAAATGTCTCCTGTGAAAGGCAAGGATTGGTGGGGGAACTGTGGAAGCAATACAAAGTGTTTGCTTGTCTGCTGTCTGCACTGGTGCCACCAACCAGAGCTAGTGGGGATGGCTCCTTTCCTTAGTCTGAAGAGAGGGAACGGCAACTCCCAAGCAGCACAAGCAGCTGTTACCCTGTGCCTGTGAGGGATGGGATCCAAATGAAATTTCTGCTTCCTGCCATTTGCTTTCAGCAGGACCTCCACTGTCAACAGCAAGACACAGTCTTACACGAACAACTTACCTGACTTACCCCTAGGTCTTTTCTTTAGGTGTGCCAGCATCTCTCCTGCAAAAATAATCTTTCTCTCCGTTGTAAAAACCATTTTCTTGTCCAAATGGTAGGGAGTGACTGCATTTCCTCCCAAGGCATATGCACAGAGAGCTCCCTGTGTGGGTGTGCAGTACGAGTCTAGTTGCTGGGGTCCTGTCCTTGACTGTTGTCTGCTGCCCTGGGGGGACAGGGGGTGGTTGTCCCTCTGAGGAAGGTCAGTTTTCTGGAAGTAACCATCGCCTTATCATTTGTCCTCATTGCAGAACTACATCACTGTGGATGAATTACGGCGGGAACTGCCTCCTGATCAGGCTGAATATTGCATTGCTAGAATGGCACCCTACAATGGCCGTGATGCTGTACCCGGTGCCCTGGACTACATGTCCTTCTCCACGGCACTCTACGGTGAAAGTGACCTTTAACTTTTTTCTGTCCCACCACACGCTCCCTCCCCTCTCCCCCGTCCGACACGCCCTTCTTTCTCTTTGCAAAGCAGCCTCTGCTCCGCTCTTTTTTGTGTTTCCCTGTTTTGCTTCAGATAACAGATCACATTTTTAAGTGGGGGGGAGGATATTGACATGGCACCGCCTACCTTGCCCTTGAAATGACAGTTTACAAAATTATTTTGTGCAAAAAAGTTAAGTTTTAAAAAGAACAGACATATTTTATTATAGAAAAAGGTATTTTTCTCCACCAGATTGAAACTTAAAATGTTAAAATATCGCACCAAATATTTTTTGTTGTGACATAGAAAGTCGAGCACAATGTTACATTCCATCCTTTCCAAAAAGAACCAAACAACAACAAAACACCACTTGTTCTGTTAACTTTTACATTTGCGTATGTCTCCTTTATCACGTTTATCTTGGGAGGGGGGAAGGCACACAAGTGCATGTGTTTGCTGGTTCACTCATTTCATGAAAATATTTTATGATAAACTTTTGAAATTGCTGTGTTTTCTAGGGAAAAAAATAATGTACACAGCTCATGTTTTCATATTTAATTAAAAAATACAATATGCCTCCTATGTTTATCAGTGCACAACTTTTTTTGTTGCTGAGAGTTGTCTGGTTTCAGAACATGAAGCTTGAGAGTTGATAACTTTGATATTGCTTGTCACAAACCATATTAAAAATTTCTTGTGATAACAAATCTAGACTTTATTCATTTGTATAGTAAAATTGTTTCATCCTATTTAGTTGAAACCACAAACATGACGAAAAGAATCCAAAATTCGTGGTTTTTAAATTGAAATTACAATACTTGAAAGGTAAGCTTCCTTTCCCCCTTAACCTTTTAATTCTTGTTGAATGATGTTGGAATTTTCACAGCTTTCTTACTACTTCAAATTAATGTCTTACATAATTTTTAACCATCCCTGATACACCCACATCTCTAGGAACAATATTCTTGTTATTCCTTAAAAACCAGCACGGAATTAGTTACTAGACCAGTGCAAACAACCACCGTATTTTGAACCATCTATGAAAAATTCCTCCACCGTTCCATGCTCAGCATTGAATATCTCACTGCTCTTGATATCACATCTTCTGACATTAGAAATTATTCCAGAGCCCTCAAGATCACCTTTGTATTGGACATCTGAAAGAAACTAGCCTTCAGAACAACTCCTTTGGGACCTTGAATGAGTCATAAAGTATACACACACACGCATGTGCCTGAAAATCAGCAAAGGGAAGCAGCTAATCCCTTCCCAGCCATCTCATATTACAGGTGCATTTCCTGCCCTCCCACAACTTTTTTAAGAAACATGGAGTTAGGAGCAAAAAAACTACATTCCTGCTTCATGACATGTTTCAAGTGAGTGTTTTTTAGGTATAACCACGTACTGCTGTCTCTAGTCCCAAAGGCAGTTTTTATTTTGAGTAATGACTGCAGGAGCAGAGAATTCATGCACAGATTCACAAGGAGTTCCTGCAGCTCTCAGTAGCATTGACCTCTGTTCTCCAGGGCAGAGCCACGTCCTGAGGAGGCCATTGTACATGGTGGGCTGGGGTTCAGCACAGCTTTCTGGTTTATTCCTGACCTTGAGTAGGACACAATAAAAATCACAGCAGCGTGTTGTGATGTATCCCAACCTGACAGTATCTGCATACTGTATTGGGGAGAGGGGATGCTAATGTCTGCTACCACACTTCTTCCAGGAGTCACCAAGACCTGCATTTTCCTGTAGGCTGGATAATGTGTTTGCAGAGGGTATGCAAGTGAGTGCCATTTAGCTTCATACATAGACAAGGCCAGACTCTACTCTCCATAGTTTGTCTTCAAAGGTTGAAGCAGAAGCAGTTCACATAATTTGCCTATAGTTGTGTTGTTAATGAGTGCTGGAGTTGAGGTGAAGCTGAGTTTCCTGTGTTGTAGCCCATGATACTGAGAAGCCTGGCAGGGTCAATATGGATTGTCAGTAATGTAAGACTTGCAGCTGCATTAGTATTTAATCCACTTGCAAGCTCCTCTACAGGCTCATTTTCAGCTATGCCACTACTATGTTGCTACAAATGGGACTGTCCTCTTCAAAGATACAGAGTACTGATTCCATTACCGTGTTTTAATGTACATAACATAGGTTATCTGTTTGAAAACTAAAACAGTGGAGACATGACTACAGGCATGAGCAGATAATCTATATTGAAGTTTGCCTCAGAGCACCCATTGCCCTTGCTCTGATAACCCTCTTTCCTCTTCCACAGTAGCTGCCCTGTCCTTGGTTTGCTGCACCTGGAAAAGGATATTTGCACTGTCAAATAAAATGAGGTTCTCTGTGGGTTGTACCCGTTCCCAGAAGATGTAATGATACACTTTTTTTTAATGCATACTTTTATTATTTATTTATTTAAACAGTAATACCAGGGGGCGGTGGGAATATCCATTGGGGTATTAAATGACCACTGTCTGGAGAAAAGACCCGTGTTATTTTGAAATAGGGCTGGAAAAAGAGCATAGGTGCACCTTGGGCCGTCACCTTGGGCCCAGGTCTGCTACCACTCTGAGAATGGAGCCAAATTATTTGGAATGATCCCAGTGATGGCGCTCTGCAAGTCCATGCTTGGAGATTCCAGAAGTCTTTACAAAAACCTTTTACAGAGCTGTGGTAGTGCTGCACTCTGTGACCAGGTTTCACACAAAACCCCAGTAGGGTGTAAGTATTCATGGTTTTACGGGACAGAAAGAAAACAGGTGGCTCATCCCTGCTCACACCACAAATCGTTGGCAGTGTGTGGGCTTCAGCCTTGCTAGTGTTGCTCCATTGGCACCACAGCACTGCATCCTTTGGTGAAGTTAAGGTGTTAACAGCACCAGAAAGGCCTCACCTGTGCTTCTGAGTAGTTGAATAGAGTTCAAAATATAGGCAGTAAGCGTGTCTAAAATTTTAGGCACATGTACTGGTATTTCTTCTGCTTAGGTGGCACGGCCTTTGACAAACTGGCTAGAGCTTCCGTGACCTGGTCTTTCCCTCTAGGCATTAGATACGGCCTCCCCATTCCCACCCCACCCAAGGAGGAGCACTCGGATGCTGCAACACGTTCACCTTCCTCATATGCAGCACAAGATGTATCTTGCAATCGTGTGGCCTAACAGCCTGTGGCAGTTAGTATGCTGAAATTTGAAAGCAGCTTTTTGTATTAGGCTCATGGTTTTGCAGCTAACATGCCGTTCTTTAGCCAAGTCCTGACATCAGCCTTGATTAAATTTGTTTCTGGAAGCAGCTGTTTGCAGCTCAGTGACTGCCCCTTCCCCTGCCAAGAACAGAAGAAGCGGACAATCCGCTTCAAGCTCACATCTCTCATTCAGGGATGAACTGTTTTCACCAGTCTGCCATATTCAATATTTTCAGCCACAGAAATTGAAATAATGCTTTGCCAGGAAATTAACCATTTCCCTTTCATGGCTGTTGACATCTTTGGCTGCTGAGATCTCAGTACCTGCCCCTGCATGACTGTCTGACAGCACAGGGGCAAAAAGCACATCAGTACTCAGATGACATGGGGCTGTCTTGCCTGCCAGAATGTCAACCACATTTCCAAAAGCCTCTCAAATCTATCTTGTGACTGTTGCGTGTCTTTAGTGCTGCCAGCATCTGCTTTTGGAGCGGAGGAGCAGAGCCAGGAGTCTCAGAAGACAATGAAAGGAAACTGGTCTGCAACCTTGAATGAACTTGGTTTCAAAGAAGTATTCATACATCCACAGAGGATCCATCCAGCCGGATCAGACTGACTGGTTTTATCAGGGAAATAATGGAGAGGGCAAGGAATAAAGAGAGGGTGACTGTAACGGCTGGGAGAAGGAACAGCTCGAACTAAAATGACTTTGTTAAGGAACCAGAATGCTGGTATGATTTTCAGACCATAACAAGAAAATTATTTGTACGACATTACCTGCACTACAGGTGCTGGGGTAGGACAGATTCCCCCTACCCCCATAGCAGCCAAGTACTAAGAAAGCTTAATCCTGTTGAATTAACCAAACTGCCGAGGTGACTCTGGCTACTGAAAGAGTTGCTGCTGTGTAAACCCTTAAAATCCATAGCATTAGCTCTAAGCTGCTGGGAAAGTCTTAGCATAATAAACCTAGATTAACAAAGTATAGAGCATATCATGAGACAAACAGGTAATCAGAACATTCCCCAGCATGCACTGAGAAAATGTTTTCAGTGCTGCAGTCAGTAGAAAAGTCAGCCACTGCGAGGGATAAAGTTGGATGAATTAGTTCTTGTCCAGGGAAGGATGCTCTGTAAGGCTATTTTAGGTAAATTTAAATCTCAGCAATTTAAATCCACTGAAAATGCAAGAAGAAAATTAATCTTTTCTATATTCTGAGGACTTACAGCCACTATAGACTATACATCTCACCAATAAAATATTAAAATGGATTCCTGCCCTGTCTTCGGACACCACACAACAGTCAGGAAATAGCGTCTCAGTTTTGTTCTCTGCTTTGATTCCTGGGACATACATGCATGAAAATATGTTGGTAGAAACCACACTACATCCCTTCCCTGTCTTGCCTCCTCTCAGCAAGTTTGTTTACACCTTTTTGCTATTTGTCAGTAGTTCTCATCCTAGTGACCTAGCAAGCATTTAAGCAAAACATCGAGAAGACCCTCTAGCTATCGCAATACCTCAGTGACTCCAATCCTCATACTGTCTAGAAAAACATAATCTCTCACTGCTGCTGTGGGAAACATCTAGTCTTATTCCCACTGTGCAGATGAAGAAGGCATATGGAGAAAAAGGGCTAGATCTCACTAGAAGGTAGAAATGCAAAGCCTATATTTACAATTGTGATCCAAACAGTCTCTGTTCAGCTGCTGCCCAGATCTGGAGGTATTGCTCACTAGGCTTTTCCCTGTTGCACCTAAGCCTTCTCTGCATGCCTACCTTTCTGCTTCGGGGCAGGCCTGGAACGGGCCATTGAAACAACTGGACACCTGGTCCCCTGTGAGAGTCCCCATCAGGGCCCGAGCATTCCCCTCGCAAACACCCCGCATCACTGGGGGCTGCAAACCTCACCCCATGCACAAAGAGCAGTACTGACCAGCAAGACTGGCTGCTTTCTTTGCAAGGCCTCTGGGTGGGTTTGCCACCCATTTGCTCCGTAAGAGCCTAATTGCCTAAAATATCTTCTCATAAGGAGAGTAACACAAGTTCAACGCTTCATCCCTCCTCAGGGGATCCCCACCTCCCAGCACTACACCCTAACCCGCGGGAAACCTAATAGGCTGGGCCAGAAAGCATCTTCCCAGCCTCACTCCATCTGTCTCTCTGAAATAAAGAATAAGCACCCAAGCAATAGGAGAAAAAGCCTGAACCCATATCCTCGTGGTTTAGGCAATCAGTTTGCAGAAGGAATGCTGCACTTCAGTCCCTGATGGAGGCATTTTTTAGGTATTTTCTATTAAACAGTGTCCTGGTTTCAGCTGGGATAGAGTTAGTTTTTTTCCTAGTAGCTGGTACAGTGCTGTGTTTTGGATTTAATATGAGAACAATGTTGATACCACACTGATGTTTTAGTTGTAGCTGAGCAGTGCTTACACTAAGTCAAGGACTTTTCAGCTTCCCATGCTCTGCCAGGTGCACAAGAAGCTGGGAGGGGGCACAGCCGGGACAGCTGACCCCAACTGGCCAAAGGGCTATTCCATACCATATGGCATCATGCTCAGTATATAAACTGCGGGGAGTTGGCCAGGGGGCAGTGATCGCTGCTTGGGGATGGGATGGGCATCGGTTGGTGGGTGGTGAGCGGTTGCATCACTTGTTTTTCCTGGGTTTTGTTCCTCTCTCTCTAGTTATTTTCCTTTTCATTGCAATTTTAAAATTATTATTATTTTATTTTATTTCAATTATTAAACTGTTCTTACCTCAACTCACGAGTTTTCTTACTTTTGCTCTTCAGATTCTCTGCCCCATCCCACTAGGGTGGGGGAGGGTGAGTGAGCAGCTGTGTGGTGCTCAGTTGCCGACTGGGGTTAAACCACGACAAATAGTCAAAGGATAAAATACAGAACAAAGCCTCAGGGTGGGAAACAGGCCCTAGAATGCCTCTCCCAGCACCCCAACCATTAGGTCTGCCCTTACACTTGCTCTCCCTGCGTTGTCTGCTCCACAGTGGCATGGCTTCAATGAGAGGAGCCTCCCTTCTCCACCGCCGCAGGCTCGCACTGTGGTTAGGGCACTCTGTGGCGGGTGGGAGCCTGAATCTTCAGTCTGAGGAAGACACCGGACCCAAGCCTCCAGAGTGATGGGTATTTTAAACAATAGGCCATTTTACAAAACGTAGGTGTTGGTCTCACGTGTCTTTTGGCAGCTAAAGAAAAGAGCAAGTCCTAGTTAGTCCTCGCTAGAAACAGATGTTGGCACTTTTCTTTGAGACAACTCTGAGCTGTGGATCCCAAGTGGAACAAGGCTTTGGTTTCCCAGCTGCAGGCAGGTGCATATGTGCTGAGCAGGGGCAGGATGTTAAGACCTACATCTCTCGCCACTGCTTCCTAGCAGCTCCTCACTCACTCACTAGCACGCGGACATTTTTGGTCAGCAGATGTCTACCTTCCCCTGTGCCCTGTGCAGGGAGAGTGGAGACCTAGCTCTAGGTCTGGGATTCCTTCTGGGTGGCTGGCACCTCTGCGTTAGGTGCTGCAGTGAACGCAACTGAGCGGTTATTGTCTCCAGCCAGCAGCGATTTGCCTGCGGTCCTCGGGGCGGGGGGGGGGGGGGGGGGGGGGGGGGGGGGGGGGGGTCCGTGGTGGAGCAGAGAACTGAGCCCAGCTCTGCCGCATTCCAGTCTAAGTGCCACAGTCATCCTACAACTATTTCAAACCTTTTCCCAGACCATTCCCCCCAGTTCCTTAATTGCTCTTGTGGCTTTTTGTATGAACCCTGTGGCTTTCGTTGTACAGATTTGCCTAAAACCAAGGAGTACTTTAAACTGCAGAGTTAGGAAAGCATTTTATACCTTCTTTATTATTAAGCACATTCAAACACCACCACCATCACTTTCATGAAGAATTTCTCTCCTGCTACTTCTTACTTGAATAGGGCATAATCTCTAATCTGTGGTACGGAACCACAGCATCCTGCTTTCTGCCACAGAGAAAATAAAATGTCTTCTTCAGGGAAGCAAGAAAGCAGTTCATTTACCCCAGCAATAAACAGATTGTGTATTTAAGTATCCTGATTCCAGCTGAGTATCTGTTTACATTTGTAGGTGTGGAGTCAGGATGCTAATAGTTCCCAGTGGGCTTTCAGATGGTCTTCTGAGAGACAGATCTTTTTGTGCAACCACAATAACGAGGAAACTAAAATACAGCTTTATTACGAAATTTGATTTTGCACATGATAGCTTCCAGAAACACTACCCACAGACTAGAGGCAATGCTGCAGATTCTTCTAATGATATATTTCATGCCTTTTACCATCCATGCCGAGTGTCCACAACCAAGAAAGGGAAAGCAGGACTCCAGCCTGACTTAGGCACCACCAGAGCAGCCAGAGCTGCATTCCAGATGCACAGCCGCATTCTTCCCCACTTATACAACCCCAGAGGCTGCAGAGATGCAGGATAAAACCGAAAAAGCTTTAATTGGGCTTCTGGCATGACTTATCTTCATTATTGCCAGTAACTCAAATCCCTATTACTCCCATACCATTCCAAGGCTGCCACCTAAGGAGCTTTTTTCTGCTTCTGAGCTTCTTACACAGCAATTCAAGCACACAGGCACACAGAGACTCTGGTGCTACTCCAGTAATAGTCTAGCTCTGCCACCTACGCAGAATTTGCATAGAAAGAGTCACAGGGCTGCCATTTTGAGTGTCCTGGACAGTCTTATCAAATAAAGAAGTAAAACAGCATTAGAACTGAACATTGTATTCAAAGTTGTAAGATATACTTGCCCCAGCTACAGCTACCCACTTTTTCTTTTTTAATCACAGTTAGCTTTGTTAAGCTGTCACATTACTCCATTCTTACCAAAAAGAGTTCACATCAGTTGCCTCGCGGCAAAAGCCAACAACATCCTGGGCTGCGTTAGGCAGAGTGTTGCTGGAAGGTTAAGGAAGGTGGTCCTTCCCCTCTTACTCAGCACTGGTGAGGCCACACCTGGAGCGTTGTGTCCTCTGCTGGGCTCCCCAGTACAAAAGAGATATGGATTTACTGGAGCAAGTCCAGCACAGGGCCACAAAGATGACTGTGGGACTGGGAGCATCTCTCATATAAGAAGAGGCTGAGAGAGCTGGGACTGTTCAGCTTGGAGAAGGCTGAATGTGTATAAATACCTGATGGGAGGGAATGAAGAGGAGGGAGCCAGACTCTTCTCAGTAGCATCCACTGACAATTAAAAACCATGAAATTTCATCTGAACATAAGAAAACACTTTTTTACTGTAAGGGTGGTCAAACACTGGATCGGGTTGTCCAGAGAGGTTGTGGAGCCTCCATCTGTGGAGATATTAAAAAGCTGACTGGACATGGTCCTGGGCAACCTTGGGGGGTTGGACCAGGTGATGTCAAGGGGTCCCTTCCAACCTAAATGATTCTGTTTATTATGGATGTTGAACGTATAGGTTATCTCCATCCTAAAGAATAATTAGAGGGAAGAAATTTGAATGATGCCTGAATTTAACATACGATGCCATAAATGTAACTTAGATATTTACTCCAAGTTAAATAAGGAAATCCAGACATGATGCTATCAGATGAGGGGAAAAATGGGCAAAACAAACTGTAGCTATATTGTAAGCATTGGGACGGTGAAGATTTAACAAGTTATGCTACACTGAAGAAACAGATAACAATTTTTATCTTGATCATCATACGGTGAACTGTCATGAATTACGTTGTAAGAATTCCATAAAATGAGTACATCTCAGGCTCTGATAAACCAGAAAAGCAGCGTGCTGCAGGTATACGCATGGAAAAACTGCTTCTGCCTGGCACCTCCATACAAGCCTGTACCTTCACTAGACACTTTTCCCCACCCAAGGTTTCCCCCTGGTGTCAGCGACAGTAACAGTACTGCGGTCTGACCCAAAGCAGCGTAATTCTGTGTGCCGAAGAGGAGAAGGTGGTAGTTAGGGGCTGGCCGCAGCGAACTTTTGTTGGCAGGAGAACTGTAGTTGCTGAGCTAATGTGTAACACTTCGATGAACTCTTTGGACGTGTGCCTTTGCTCCTCCACTTGTTAACCAGAGTAGATACCCGTCTTTTTTGCCATGTCTCGGTCGAAAGTCACAAGCAGTTAGTTCAGCAGGAAATAGAATGGCCGGGGGACGGCAGCAGGTTGCCAAGGGCGCACAGGCACAGCACCGCTTCATCGGGAAAGGAATGTGATTTACCTCAGGGTGCTCCACGGCAAGCGCTGGCTGCCAGCGCGTTCCTACCCCGCAGCCTGGGCAGGTCGTGGCCGGAGCCCCCTCGGCCTCTCCCTGACCCAAGGGCCCCCGGCCTTGCAGCTCGCCCTGACAAGGCCGCAGCCTGCCCCCGCCCGCTGCACCCCTCCGGCACCCCTCTCCTCCCGGCCGGAAGCCGCCCCCTCGGGAACCCCCATCAAAGCTCCCCCACAACGCCTGTTCAAACGAGCTGCCCGAGCCCACCGGCTGCAGGGCCCGGGGCCCGGAGCCGCCGGACCGGCCCCAGCGCCTACACCTCCCAGCGTGCAACGGTGCCGCCCCGGGAGCGGGGCGCGGCCGGGGGCCGCCGCGCGGCACGCTGGGAGTTGGAGTCGGGCGTTGGCGGTTGCGCAGCATCCGTTGGGGGCGCGCGGCGGTGTTGGTCTCTCGGAGGAACAAGGCAGCCATTGCCGCCGCGGCCGGGAAGAGCGGTTTCCTCACGGCCCGCAGGACTCAGCGCTCGGTGACGGTGAGCGGCTGCCCCTCCTTGGCTCGCTCGGTGGCGGGAGGGCCGGGGGAGGGTCGGGCGTCGAGTTGCGAGCAGACTTCGTGCAGTCGGGCCCTGCTGCGGGGCGGGGACGGGCCCGGCCTTCCTTGTGGCGGCGCCGGGCTGAGGGGGAGGAAGCTGCTCTCGGAGGCCTCGCTGGCGCCGCGCAGCGCTGCTGGCCCGGGCGCTCGGCGGGGGGCCGCTGGCGGTTGGGTAATCGAGGCGCGACGGCAGCGGGCCGCGGGGACGCCGCGCTTCATCGCTGCCCCGCGGCTTTGCGGAGGGGAGGGCTGATCCTGGCTGTTGTGCTCGGAGGGATGGCTAGGAGCCGTCGGGGCTTGAAGGTGAGTGTAAAGCTTTCGCGTCTGCCGCGAAGAGCGGGAGGGGCGATCGCCACTGGGTGGGCCGACGCCTCGGTGGCGGTGAACCCAAGGAGAGGGTCCTCCTGCCTTGGGGAGGCGGCGAGTCTAGCGCAGCCCTGTCCCGTCTCGACTTCTTAAAAAGGTGAACAAGCAGATGGTCTTTTGCTGCGGTCCCGTGTTTCCCGAGTGCTTTTAGGCCAGCATGTTTGATCTTGTGAGCCACTAGTGAGCAAACGCGGTTGCATTGTGCTAGGAACAACGTGTGAAGCGCTGCGACTTGCAGGTGTTGATACAGATCTCAAATCCATTGTGCTCCCTGATGTTTGAGTAAATAATGCATAAACAGGTAGTTTGCACGCTTTAGCGGTATCTGTGGTACTCGCAGGCAGTCAGATCCATCCACCCCATGTTCATTTCCTTCTGTTATTCCTCTTTCCTCCCCACCTTGTTTTTCTAGAACTAAGAACTGAAAATATTCAACAGCAGTTATGCAGTCGTTTTAATCTGTCAAATCACCCAAAATTAGTGATGTTGCCAGAGTGACTGTTCTTACCGTGTTTTAAAGCACATAGTTATGTAAATCTGTCCTTCCTCTGCAAAGGCCTGTCTTTCCCTTAATACCTACTGCTGGCCTTGCTAGTGTTTGTGTGGTAAGGGTGCATCGGGAAAACAATCTGTCGGAAGACTAACTACTCTGGAAGGGAACTGAATCAGTCCTCTGAGCTGGATTTCCATGTGGGTATAAAAATGCAAGTGTGGGCACAAAGGAGGGAATGGTTACAAAGGGCAACGTAGGCCCTTGTAGGAGAAGCACGGAACTTTTCACGTGATTAAATAGCTGTCACCTCAGGTTGTGGTTCGGGGACAGTTTAGGCCAAGTAAGTGCTGTCACACTTCTACCCCTCACCCCGTACGAAACTCTACACCCTGTCTTCCAAAGTTCTGGCACTTCTCTGGTGGCACAGTGAGCCCGAGTGAAGACGCTAATCAATAGAAACCTAATGGGTATTAACACAGAAGGTAAATCACGCTGATTCAAAGTACTGCATCCAAATTGTCTTGAACTACTTTCACAGCTAATGTGAGACGTTGTCTGTTTCCTCTGTCTGCTTTACAGTCCAGTCTTGCAATATAAGATCACATTGTATTTCCACTCCTTAGGGCTTGGATTCCTTGTTTTTTGTATGACGGAAAGCTGAGCCAAATAATTAATATTTTCCAGTCACAAGAACTTAAAAATTTCTAGATCACATAAACTGAAAAAGTGACATACTCGAGGTAAACAATGGAGCTTCCCTAAAATAAAGATCTCAAATTATGTATTCTGGATCAGTAGATAGTTTTGAAAATCTGAATATCTGAAATAGTCTTTGTTTTTGCCGTTGTTGAAATCTCATAATAACAAAATGTTTCTTCTTCATAACTTGATAGACTGTTAAAATAAGATATTTTATGGTTAGTGCAAATCGAAATAATTTGATTACTACCATTTATCTTTCGGATGCTAATATAACTCTATTGCAGCAATCCTTTCAGGTGAAAGCAAACGTTTGAGGGTGTTTTATGTTGTTATTCCAATGATTAGCGTAACAGTTTTGTTCTTTTTTTCTTTTTTTTTAAACTGTTGCTAGCCCAGCAAATTCATCTTGGAGCTTATAGAGTGGGTTTTTTCATGCTCTGTGGTACAAAAGCATTATTAGTCCAGCAACAAACAAAAACATTGTTTCAGATACAAGAAGTCTTTAAGTTATATGACTAAAAAGGACAAAGCTGGGAGTTCTGTGTAGGTTCTGCTAGAAGTCAGTAAGACAGGATTTTCTCACTTCTCTGGCTATAGAGAAGAATTGGGTCTTTAACATATATACCTGGAGGACGATAAAATCAAATCCCATTTAACCAAGATTTCTGAGATGTAAAAGTGATCTTAATCACCCTATTTTAAGTTTGTTAATCTGATAAACAGTGCTGTTTTTTTTCTTAGCATCAACCTTAAGATGAGTGGCTGCCGTGTCTTTGTTGGACACTTAAGCTCACGTGCTCGGGAACGGGATGTGGAGAAATTCTTCAAAGGATATGGACGCATACGAGAAATCCATCTTAAAAATGGATTTGGATTTGTGGTAAGTAGTACCTTATTTTTCTTTCTCTTGCTTGCAGGTACTAGCCTTGCTAGGCTGATGTCAAGGAAGGGAAGATGCCTAAGAACATAATAGTTCCAATGGGAAATGGAAAATATTAGTATACATTTCAGGCTGCTTTTCAGATGTTGGGATTACAGTTTTACCTGGGTTTGGCCAGATTTTGCTCAAAATCTTGGTAATATTCTAGCTATATTAAATGCATTGTCTGATCATAGTCTTCCATGGATTTAAATTTTCTCCCTTATTTCTGAAGACAGTATAAATATCCTGTTATGACATTACAAAACTTGATGAAGTCTTGACCTGGAGAAAAGTTTATACAGAGTCACTCATGTTCCTCTCTCACTGCTTCTAGTCTGCTTGGTTGTATCTCTAAATAATGGCCTGACATAAAAGCCAAGTAGTTGGCTAAGACAGCAGGTATAATAGGTGCTTACTGTTGGATTTAAGCAGCACAGGGTTTTAACTCTTTTGCAGCGAAGGTTAGGCATATTCGCTATCAATACGTGTTCACAGGGTATATGTGTCTGTCAGACTATGAAATGAAATACACAGTTCATTGGATCTTAGTTTCCTACCACTGCTTTCTAGAGCTCTATGCTCCTAAACTGTTGTCCAGATTTTTACAGCTTTACAGGTTCCCAAGTTGACTCAGGATTGGCCTGTTTCTTAACTATGATCTCCTGGGAACTGAGAATTAGCTGTTCTGCAGCACTGAGTTCAAACTGGAAAGGTTGATACTGCCCTTGCACTATGGCAAGCTTGAATGCCATTCGTTCTGCCCAGATCAATCCCTTGAGTGAAGCTATGGGAAAAGAACAAAAAAACAGGCTTTGCCTACTTTAGTTTCATAGGAGTATTACTTCTTGACTCCTGCATATACCGGTTCCTGATTGCCCTGCAGTATGAGCTACTTCTCGTTGACTGCCAGTGGGTAAATACCTGCCTCTTAAAGTCTGGAGGTAAATGGCCCATCTAGATGTGAGCCTGAGTTTATGTAGTATGTCCTTTCCAATTGCTGCTATTTCTCAATCACCTTTCTGTGAGCATTCCTCTTCTTTTCCTGGGCAGGGCTGTTGACTCATTCAGGAACGACTTCTGTTCAACTCCTGTACATGAGTCAGCCAACCATCCTTCCTCTTTTCTCCAGTTCCTAGGCAGAAGCATTTTCTTTTCAAAGCTCACTAATAAGCTTGAGTAATCGTCCCATAAGTCTGTCTAAAAAATTTAATTGTTCTCATGATGAAGAATTTTTTCCTTACATCTGAACAAAACTCCCCCCCGCCTTTGCCTGTCGTCCCATCATGGTGCACCCATGTGAGGAAAACATTTCCATCATCTCTCTAACTGTGTTTTAGGTATTGGAAGACTCAGACTAGATCCCCTTTGAGCTGCCTTTTCTTCAGGCTGAACAAACATGGTGCTCTCAACCTTTCTTTGTTCTCCAACCTTCTGATCAGTTTCGGTGGCCCTTTGCTGGTCCCGCTCCAATTTTTCAGTGTCTGTCTTGAGCTGGAGGGGCCAAAACTGGACACAGTGTTCCAGGTGTGGCCTAACAAATGCCAAGTAGGGTAGAATAATTCTATCCCTTGTCTGCTGGCTGTACTCTTACTGATGCAGCCCAGGACGCGGTTTGCTTTCATTGCGGCAAGGCCACACTGCTGACTCACGCTTAGCTGACTCTCCACAAGGATTTCCATGTCCTTTTCAGCAGAGCTACACGCCAGTCACGGAAACCCCAGCCTGTTCTGCTGCTTGGGATTATTCTATCCCAGGTGCAGGACTTCACATTTATCTTTTGCTAAAACTTGCGATTGTTGTTGGCCTTATCTTTCAGCCTGTCAAGGTCTCTGTGTGGTGGTTTTTCCTTCTGGTATATCTATTTCTCCTTCCACTTTGGTGTCAGCTACAAAATTGGTGAGGGTGCACTCAGTCCTGTCATCCAGATATAAATACACTGAATAGTAGTCTCCTTTGCAGTACCTCACTTGTGATGGGCTGTCAGTTCATCTTTGCTTTCGGTTATTTAAAATCTATTTATAAAACCTCTTACAAAACCAACTGATTCTGATTGAACGTTGTTGTAGTATTAAAAGCATGTTTCATTGTGCTTGATCGAAATCATTGCTTGATTTTTGAAACCTGAATTTACTTAAATTCTGTAGATTTCAGTACAGAATGTTTTCAAACTTCACACCATAGAGCTAGTATGTAAAGCTAGATAGACTCGCAGTCATTTAGTTTGTTAGAAACTAGCTGAAATCATGGGAGTTGTAGGTCCTAACTATTGATACTCTTAAATGCTGGGCCTAAATGAATTTCCTCAAGATAATCTTTGCATCATCACGCAAGATGTGTGATGTTTCACTTGGTAGTGAAACAGATTTCAGTGCAGAGGGGGGAAGATTGCTTAAGCCAGTATCGCTTCTGAAAAACTGTTTATAGTTACGCAAATGCTTTCTTCAACTCGAGAAGGTTCTTCTCTGTTGTTCATTGCTTTCAAGCTGCAGTTCCACATTTTTTTTTTCCTCCATGCACACTGTTGGTTCAAGCAGTCCCTACCCAGCGCTTGTTCTCACTGCTTTATTTCTTTCCTTTCTCCCTTTGCCTTACATGGTGTTACCACAGTTGTTCAGCCACATAATGAACCTACCTGGGAAGCTTATCTAGTTGAAAAATAACACTGTCTTTTTCACCCCACCTCCTGCACAAAGTGTGCTTTTTTTCATCTGGATAGGTTTCTTGACCTAGTTTCCTGCAGAGCTGTACAAACAGCTTTTGCCAAGAATCAGTGGGCTGGATAGTGGGCAGAGGCTACTCAGGCTGACTAAAGCAGCATTGCTGCCAAAAGCAAAGTGACAGATTCCGTTGCAACAGTATATGGAATTGCATATTATAGCTGATCCAGACCCACAGGTGGCCAGTGCTGAAAAGGGGCTTATGTTTCTCACCCTTCTAACACAGGCACCTTTTTGCCAGGCTAGTGAGCTGAATTCACTCAGAAAAAAATCAGAAAGGCTTTTTTTCTGCTTCATTCTTTCTTTGCCAATTCAGTAAGAATTGAATGAGCCCCAGAACTCTTAAAAGGGTTTTGGGAGCACACAGCGCTCCTGCTTTTGGTTGCAGTTCATCACCTTGTGCTGTTACATAGGATTTCCCTATATGTAGGGCTGTGTTTTAAACTGTATGTGTTGAAGTAATCCCCCCGCCTCTCTTGCAAAAAGTATTTTAGATATTTCTGTAATAAACCAGGTCATTTAGTTAATTTATTTTATATAGGTCTTGCAAATAGTTATACTGAAACAACTGAGGAAGGCAAAAGGAGTTTGCAGGGTGGAGGGAGAAGAAATGGTCATGAACGGGAACATCTGGCTTTTCAGTCATAAATGTACTAGGAATCCACTTCCTTGTTCGAAGTTCTGGCTGATACTTGCTGCAGAAATGTAAAATTTATAAAGAAAACATGTTTCCTAGCATTTGAATATACTATGAGGGGAAATACTTTTTTATTCCTATTTTCTTTCTAGGAATTCGAAGACCACAGGGATGCTGATGATGCAATTTATGAACTAAATGGTAAAGAGTTGTGTGATGAAAGGTAAGCTTGATACCATAATTTCCCTTGAGAACAGCAAAAGTGCTTTGCATCCAAATACAGTGCATTAGCTTGTGCTCTGACACCTGTTTCTTGTGGCTCTGTGGTGGGCTACACCTTCCATAACTTTAGCTAAAGAGATTCATTGGGATCCTGGCTACAGTCTTATGGAAGGCAAAGATAATTTGGGACGGGAGGAAGGGTGGTTTGGAGCAGGGCTGACTTGTCTCCGCTTGCACTTACTTCTCCTTCAAAGCTAACTCAAGGTCTTGTCACTAGAAATATTAGTAAAAGTGAATTGAACTTATCTTTTTGTTATTTATCTGTCTGTTGACTTCAAAATAAAAATTACTGTAACATACCTTGACTGTAGTCCACATTGTTGCAAACTGAAGGGCAACACTCCAAATGATGAGAGGCTATCATCAACTTCTTTTCTGATTATGGAAGTTGGGTTTAGGTCATTAGGTTATTATTACATTTTGGTACTCTTTTCCCTCTGTGATTACTCTTGGGCTCTGGTTGAGCAATTTTAATTGTTTCAGTCTGAATTACAGACCCATGACAATTTTCATGAGAGTCTGAGGGAGATGAATGAGACAAGAGAATACCACTGTTCTGGCTCTTTAAGAAATGCCAGTGGCCGTGTTATAAATCATTGCTTGCAAGGGCAAGATAATTCTTGTTTGTGTACATGTGCTTCCAGTTGCAAAAGATTTAAGTCAGTGTCAAATACTTAAAGTTTGTGTTTTATGTTTTGTTTGCTTGTTTTGTTTTGTTCCTATCATAAGGGTTACAATTGAGCATGCTCGAGCCCGAAGAGGAAGGGGCAGATTCCCACAACGGTTCAGTTATTACCAGTCGCAGAGTGGATCTAGGTAGGTGGTCTGGACTCTGTTTCCTACAAACAGAGTAACTGAAGAACTGTACTGAAATACTGTTTTCTTCTTGTGGTTGGAGTTAGGGTTCCAGCTCTGTTTCCTTGTATAGCTTCACAAAAGAAGTTTTATGTTCTCAAACCTTGGAGGTCCATTACTATTATTTACCTCCTCTGGCTGAGGAGAATGTGGATTTTAAAGCAGTTTAACTGGCTTGCAGAGGTTCACAAACCTGTTATGAAATGCTCCCTCTCCCTGTTGTAGGCACTACATTGGTCTTACTTCCTACTGTTGTGTAAATGATGTGAAGGAGTAATGCTGCAGTTGGATTGGCTGTTTTTAAGACTAAATCAAGAAAAATGCCAGAGCTTCTCTATTGAGGCTTTTGTCATTAAACTGAGCTTACAGGCTAAGTAGAATTATTGTAGGGCAATAGTTCAAGGTATTTACCGTCTAACCAAGCTTTCACATTTCCAGTTGTATGGTTATCAAAATGCTTACTTCAGCACAGCGTACAAGAGGAACTGTATTTGAGAAACAGTGCTAGGGCACAAGACACTGGCGTGTGCAGAAGTGTTTAAATACCTGTTAACTAAGTTTGCTGACTGAGCAGGTGCCTTGCTGAAGGAGAGCCTCTGTCCAACAATGGAACCTGAAAACCAGGACGTAGCTCATATCTAGATTACCTGTAGTGGACATACAGTATTTGTGGAGTTGTTCACTTTCAATAATTTGAGCCAGTGGTGAACCTTGCGCCAACTTGCAGTGGAGTTTGTGGAAGTTCTGCAGATTTGCATATATTCCACCAAACAACTACACATTACATCTTTGTACTTTATCTCTGCCTGTGTGAAGTAAAATATGTATGGTATAATTTACTCTGTCGAAACATTTATAGCTGTGGCCTATGCAGAGTAGAGTTTGGAAGAAAGATGAAGACTAAACTGACATAAACCTCTGCGTTTGTTTCAAAGTCAGAATTGCTGCCAGTTACAAACCAGTGTCTGGAACATCTAATTTGCATATGCAAGTATGCTAATTAGATTATTTTTTCTTTAGTGGCAGTAACCTTGATGCGGTAGAATTGGTCCGAGGTCCAGGCTAAAAGTGGACTTTAAAAGTAGGAAGTGTGATTGAAGGTCGTGGGCATCTGACGTTGTAGTCATGTTCATGACGTCAGACTGCCGATGCCAGACAGGAAGAGACTGCGGTTTGCAATAATGGAAAAATGAGACTCAGCCTGCCAGTTTTGGGACTCTGGGACCTCTGTTTAAATGCCTGGAAGATCTGGATGTTCTGAAAAAAATTGGGACACTTTGAGGTATGCACTGAAATGAAATTGCCTATGCTTCAGTGTACAAATCAATACGCACAATTTAGGATTATGTTTCTATAGGAGAAGATGAGAATAATTTTCTCTAAGGTCAGTGTTCTTGAATCTTTTTGTAGTAATACAAAGTAGTGCCATTGTTAGAATCCTGCATTACTTGTCAAAAGGCTGGCATACCTTTTTCCATAGTTCTCAGATCCCTTTGGATTCAGAATGACTAGGATTGGCAACATAAATGACCTGCAAGGGCAGTGTTCTTTCCAGATGTCTTACTCTTCTGTATGAACATTTTCAAGCCACACTTTCATTTTTGAGAGGGTCTTTACTTTTTGGTTAAGTAAAAAACATTGCCTTTCATTCAGGAACTGTAAACTGCCACAGTTATTTCAGAGCAACCAGTTATTTAGCTCTCATTTTACTAAAATAAGAATATTTCTACCCACAAAAATATCTAATATAGGTCATGGTGGCATTTATAAATATTAACAAGTGATTTGGAATTTAGAAGCATGACCTAAGATGCCTTTAAATTGTGCCTTCTATCTCCCTGACATAAAGCAGAATTTATCCTACCAACCAAAAAACATAAAAGAAATTGCCCTTCACATGAATATTCTCCAAAGCCATATGTGTGAGCCAAGCCTGTCAAATACCAAAACTAAACTAATTTTCTTTACATTATTGTCATTCTACTAGGCACTTATTTCGGTGTATCTGGAAAAAATGGCAGCTATATTGACTGCCTTGGTATAAAGTTCTTCATCAAAATCTTTTTTAATCCCCTCGTAGCAGCTCTCTTCTTGTAGTGGACTCTTAAATATATTCTTGATTAGGGAGAATCAAATCTACAGTCCAGCAACAAGGAAAATACTTAAATCTCTCAGCAAACTATAGAAAACATCAAATTTCTTAAGTTCTAAATTCCTTACACTGGAGACTTTTTCCTTTTTTTCTTTTCCTCTGAACTCTTCTAGCCGGTATGGACCTCCTGTTCGTACTGAACACAGGATCATAGTTGAAAACCTATCATCCCGTATCAGCTGGCAGGTGAGTTAACATCTTACCTTCTTTTTTTTACACCTTATTTTCCTACCCTGTAAGTAGACTGCTCTCAGCCTAATTTCTTAATAAAGCCATCATAAATATTTAACCTGAATAAAAAATAAGCAAAAAAGCTTCAGTGATTGCTAAAAATTAGCTTTCAGACACTTAAAGAAGTCTTTTGTTTCACAGCTGTGCAAATAGTTCTATAACTAGATTTTGTAGTTGGGAACTTACTTGTGTTTACCAACTCATAAAACTTCTGAAGACTCTAGATTGTTTCTAAATTATTGAAGCATAGCATCCATTCAAACCATGTCATCCTTTTGTATTGTTATACCTGGAAGTGCATGCCTTTGTTTTGAGTGAAATTTATGGTCTTTTCTTATGTTTTGCAAAATATTTTTGTGACATGATGCATGATTGAGAAGTCTGGTAATATGTCATTAATAAAGGGAATCATAAGAAAGTTACTGTGTGAAGTATGCTTACTGTAGATATTATTAAAAACCCCCAAACTTTCAGTAATGGTCTTTTGAAGCTTTCTTACCACCTTCCCCCCTCACCCCCCACCCCCACCCCCCTTGCTAATGTTTTGCTAATTTTTAGCTGGCTTTTAACAGAGTAACCATATAATAAATTCCTTTAGTTGTGTTCTGTGTAATATACAGTCTATAGAAAGTTTACTTTTTAAGGGCATAGCAACAGATGCTATTTACAAAAGGTAAGTGAATAGTGGAGTTTAGTCTTGTTCATTAACCTTTATATTCTTTGAATAAAGGGACTTTAATTAGGGTACTGAAAGATGCAGTAGAACATGTTGAATGTTCAAAGCCTTGATCTTGCAGCTAAATCCACATGAGGAGGCTGTTTGGCTTGCCTGGAGCTCCGCTAATGTGTTTCATAAGAGCTTGGGTACAGTCCATGCAGATAAACGGTTGAACTAGGTTTGTTTATCTTCTGCATGACAGGTTCAAAAGGTTCATAATTGTACAGTTGTGTTAATTATTGAATAACTAAGAAAACAACTTCTGAGTTGATGTGATGAGCAAGTGGATTTCATCTAAATATCCTCTGGGTATGCTATGCAGTTATGTATATGAAGAGACTGTTATAAAACACAGTGCTTGGAAACAACAGCAGGGAGCATAGTAGTAAGCTAGAATGGAGTGTTGAGGGGAGTAAATCCTATAATGCTGTTTAGTGTTAAATTCATAACTTGAAAAAAAAATTGTTTCTTGTGAATATTTATAATGGCTTTATGTGTACTTACCATTTTAGACTGAAGCCCACCCAATTCAGATTTCATACTGATGAATCTTTAGGATTCTAATTAAATGTTTTAATGACTTTCTTAAATATATTATAAGTTAGCATAAGATACTTTACTTCTTTATACCTGCCTAAATAGAAATCATTTGAAGCTAACATCCATATGGAAGCCTCATTTAGTTTTGAAGCTGTACTGCTTTGATACTGACTATAGTGTTTTAACTTCTTTTAACTATGCTACTTATACAACAGATTAAAATAGCTAATACATTAACAGTAGTGGCATTATTCTTTCTTTCTAATCCCTGAGCTTCTAGCAAGCACAATTGATATGGAACCTTGCTTTAAAACTTATGCGCATGATTTCATCTTTGGTGTGCGCAGATCCCCATGCTTTGAGAACTTCTGTCTCCTTTAAAAGTTACTGTGTTGGGATATTTAAAAACAAACCACAAATAAAATTTGTATTCAGATCAGTTTCCTCAAATTGTTGACTTTATTGTTAATAGATAATCTCATATCTAAGTAGTAGACAAACTCAGAATTCTTATTTTAGGAAGCATATATTTCTGCATGTTCAGAGCTTTCCAACCACCCTCGTTAGTTTTTCAGTATCTGTGAATTTTCAAGCAGTTGGGAAAAGCAGATCTGTGCTACATCAAGATGTAATTTTTAATACCTGTTTTTCCTGTTTATGGTTGTCCTACACCTTATTTTCCTTTACTGCTAAGGTCAACAGGGTATTTTTGTGCTGTTTAAGGTGAACCAGCACAGTAAACTTAGGATAAAATTTGACTGTTCCACTGGTTAAGTAAAACCAGATAACTTTAAAACATTCCCCTAATAATAGCAAATACTCTGTTGAGTCTTTCTAACACATGCACACTTACTCACTTGTGAGCAATAATGTTGGCATCTTAATCATGTTGACATTACTATTAGAAATGATATTTCATTATGATGATCCTTAGGATTCAGTGTATAGTGTGGCAAGTCTGTGGAGGCCTCAATTTTAAAGCCTAAAGTTATTAAATTAGAAAATGATTATGTAGGTTAACATTTTCTAACTTCCTTTTGCCTTATCAGTCCTGATCTGGTTAAGCTCTCATTGACTTGAGCAGAGCCAAAATGTTGTTCTTCATCTCTAAATTGGGATAAACATACTGAAGTTGAAATACTACTTTTAATGGCGCTGTAGAGCCCATTTTTTCATTTGTTATTAAGGTTTCTTTGTGATAAGCACATGTGAAACAAGGAAAATAACTACTAGTTTGCATATGCCAGTTTTTAAAATAAAATTATTGAATTTTAATTAAAAGATGAGATAAAACTAAACCTTCTTATACTCTGTGGCAAATGTTCTAAAGTTTTTCTTGGCTTTTTGTTTTGTAGTCTTTTCTTCTTTAAGCACATTTCTAACCAAGTACATTTTGAACCTCTTCTAACAACCTTGATTTGGTTAACCCTCATTTTTCTTGTGTGGAGGAAAAAGAACCAAAGATTTGGGGGTTTTCTAGTGGCTGAAATTCTAGGGTTTGGCCTGTTCTGAATTTTCCTTTTGGTTCCTATGACACTCCTGTTTTTTGGCGATCTAGATCTTGGTTTGCCTGGGTTTGATCTCGATTGGCTAGCACAGATCATCCTCGGGTTCTTTAGCCACTTCTGGAGACTGGAGACTATGTCCAGTGCTTTCAGGGCCTCTGGTACCTCCGTGAAGCATATTGCTATGAGCCATCACTCTGCCTTTCTCATGTAAGAGAGTTCCTCTTGGCCAGCTAGGTATTGGACAAGCAACTCTTTGCTTAAGGTACCTTCTTATATCATCTGCCACTTGTGGCATGTTGCGGTAAGTAGTCTGGGATTATAAAATACCAGATACTGTTTGGTAAAAAGTACTGCTTTAACTTACACAAATGTTTAGCTTTTTAGTGACCTTTTACATTATTTGTTTGTACTTTATCCTATTGCTGAGCAAGTAATTTTACAGTGCCTGCGTGTTTAGCCTCCATTAAGTTAAATACAAGGGTGTCTATTGACGTGGCACTGTAGTGTGACAGATATTTAAGTGAAATATAAGAAAATTTTTTCCCTTTGTAAAATTATTCATTATGTAGTAATTACACCTTTTTGCTTTTAATTTTGCTGTGAAGTTGGGGGAGGTGAGCATATAGAATGAATTTGTCTACATATATTGGATTGTCATTTAACTGGGGTGTTAGTCATGAAAATTTGCATTTAATACTACGTTGCTTTTCATCTGTTATAGTTCTTATTTCAGTGCATATGTTTAAGTATTGCATTGTGTTTTCATAACAGCTGGTTTTAGGACGCAGGATTATTTTAAAAGCAGTATTTTATTCACTGTAGTTGTAAAAATGAGGGATCCTTTCTATATGCAGCTGCTATTACATAGGCTGTTTCAGAAACTTTTTTCTAAATTGTGTGTATTTATATATAAGAATATAAAAGCATTAAGCAGTTTTAGCAGAGGAAGTTTTAGGAGGGTATTACTTACTGCTAGCTGACTCATTTGTGTCCTGTTTAAGGCTAAAACGTTAACTTTTGCTGCAGGACTTGAAAGATGTCATGAGAAAGGCAGGGGAGGTGACCTATGTGGATGCACACAGAAACAACAGGAATGAAGGGTAAGTTCATTTTGTGTCTAAATCTATATGATAACTGAAACTGTTAAAGGCAAGATTATCCTTGTAATAGAAAAGAAATGAAACATGAATCTATGGTGTGGCTTAGATGCTGAAATTTCTCCAATTTAAAACAAACAAACAAACAAACAAACAAAACCCCCACAAACTGTCAGTAAGTCGGAGTTCAGAAGTGGTATTGAACTCAGTCTCTACTCTCTACTGTGAAAACAATGTGTCAAAGCAGAAGGGGAAGGGAGAATATCTTTCAACAGTTGAGTTCTGCTGTCTTTGACGTGGGGTTATTTATATAATCATTTATGATCTGACTCCTGAGGCTAAAATACCTCCTGTCTGTGGCTGCTTTGCAGTGGTTCAACAGTCAAAGTAATGGGAAATTAACATAACCAATCTCCATAGGGAATACCTAGCTGCCTGCTCTCCATTCTTAATTTTGCAGACTACAAAGGACCTGCAAGAGAAAGCAGGAGAGAGGGAAGTATGAATAGAGCGCCTGTGCTGGCAAAACAGTGCTCTAGGGCCACTGCAAGCAAATGCAACTTAGACTTTTTTTGAGAGGAAAACAAATTAAAAAAAACCAAAGAGGGGATTTTTCTCTTCACTGTTAAAAATCTAAATAGGGCAGGAGAATCTGCAAGTTTTATTTTGTTTCTTGGACAGCTTTAGAATGCAATTTAGTGGAGGACTGAAAGATAATTCCTCAGCTGGTGCAGGTTTGTGTAGCTTCCTGGATTTTCTCCATCTCTTTGCAGATGAGAGTTCTGGTAATGTTTAAGAAGATGTGAAAGGTATGGATGGCTAGGACTGTTAGTGTCATATTTTCCTGTTAACCAAGTTAAAAATTAGCTTTCAGAAGATAAAACATCAAGCTGTGAATCAACAGATTGAAAAAGACCCAAACTTGTTCTCCTTGCTTTTTCAGTTTCTCTGAAACAACTTCTTTTTTTCCTGATGGTATACAGGGTTGTGGAATTTGCATCTTACAGTGATATGAAGAGTGCACTGGAAAAATTGGATGGCACTGAGCTGAATGGACGCAGAATTAAACTGACTGAAGATCATAGAAGGCATAGGTATGTCACCTGACCTGATACAATTCTGCTGAGGGCATGGATTTGGGTAGTATTGATGTCAAAGTTTTATTATCTAATTCTTTGGCCCCAAGCTAAATATCACTGCACAGAACCATGTTCTAGCAGTGTAAACAGATTTAGATAAGAACTAACTTGCTGAAAACAGGGTAAATAGAACACTTTTGGATGAGAGTAAGGAGATTTTTTTTAAAAAAGATAAAACGATATTTAAATGAAAGGACTTTGAAAAAAAAACTATGCATTTTGGTATTAAAAGCCTTTTAGTTTAATGGAAAGCTGTTTCACAGTCCTGTGAAATGTCTCCCAAATAGTTGTGAAAGCCAACATTTTCATGAGAATAAAATAAAAAGAGATAGCTTGCTTGCATTATTCCCAAAGCAGGTCTGCCATTTTGTTATTAACAAAACATGTTAGCTGCAGCTCTTTCATTATCTCTTAAAAATAAATCCATTTCTTTCATGAAAAAAGGGATGCATAACTTAGAGAAGGTGTTAAACTCTCAGGCCTTAAAGTGTGCTGGTGTTCCATGCCTTTAGAGACTTTTTTACCATCTTGAAAGAAACCCTAACTAATTTACATGGGCATTTCTAGAGAGAATAAATACTACACGTATGAATTTTCATTTCTGTGCTTTTCTTGATAAATGGCAAAAAATTTGTTTGTCTCCTCCCAGTGGGGGTGGGGAGAAGACATCTTTTATTAGGCAGTTCATATTTTGCCAAGCTAGCAGAGAATGTCAAGGCCAGCAGTTCCTGCTAGCCTTGGCCTAAGAAGATATTGTTGTGATGGAGCATAACAGAAATCTAGCAGCACTCTGAAATAACTGAATGCTGTGCGTAGTGCATTCAGATGTTCAGATGGATATGCTGTGCATACAAAATAGTTGAGAATTTAAATTGAGTGTTTTAAATTCAGTAAGAGGTGAGACTACAGCTTTTAATTGTGTTTCTCTTAGAAGCAGATCTCGATCAAGGAGTTACTCAAGATCTCGCAGCAGGTCCAGATCTACAGGATCTTCCAGATCGGACAGCCGGTCCAGGTCCAGGTCCAGATCAAGGTCCAGGTCTAGGTCTCGTTCTCGATCCCGGTCCCGATCTCGATCCCGGTCTCGTTCTCGCAGTCGTACACCTAAAAAGAGTTACTCCCAGAAAAGCCACCGCTCCAGCTTGCTAGCTTCTTCCCCATCTCCCTCTTCTTCTAAAAGAAAATCTCGTTCTAGGTCGAGCTCTGGTCATAGCCGTAGTTAACCTGCTCTTAGAGATGTATTAATGCATTTAATTTGATTCGAGTTTCTTGAAGACTTGAGACAAATTATACATGAGAACTGGGAGGGGGAGTGTTAACATGATGAAAGGGTAACCTCCTCTTACATTGCCAAAGTGCCTGTCATCAAATAGGCCATCTCTGTGAGGAGGGGCTGTCAGCTTTCTCCTTTCAGTGAAGTCTGGAGTGGGAAGTCTTTTTTATTTTTTTTTCCCTGCTATTAGTAAACATTTCTATCATAGATATATTATGTACATATAATGCTGAGGTAATGGGATGAGACAATACGCTGCTTTCTCCCTCTCTTGCCCCCCACTTTCCCCTCCACCTCCAAGGCCTTTGACTTCCAAAATACTACGTTAGCTTTTGTCCTTGGTATTAAGTCCGAGAACAGGAAGTATAGATTTTATTCCCTTAAGGTTCTGTGGCTACTTTTCTGTGTGAGAATGAATGGACCAGCTGAATTTAGTTTAGAGTTTTCCCTGTTGCTTGGCTTAACAGGCTGTTTAAGTTCCAGCTTTAAATGACCTTGATAATATGCTTAATTTGCAACAGACTTTCAGGAATACACATTGGTCAGTTGAATATTGCTCATTTGGATAGTGAATCAATGCAATGTTAAGCAGTAATGAAAGCTGGAATTTCCTGTTAAAATGAGATGTACCATCCAGATGTCAGGATTATTGGGAATCCATTATAATAATTTTCCAGTAATTCACTAGTATGTGGTATTGTATGTAGAGGCCTTATTTGACAAGTGACTCCATAAAACTGCACAGAAATGTCAATATGCATGTCCATGTTTTTGATGTTTATAAAAGTGACATAGCTTTCATACCCAAAAGTATGATACTGAATAATGTGTGTATGACTAGCAATAGTCTTGATGGAAAGGAAGGTTATTTTAGTAATGACAGCAGCAAAAAAATCCCAGGAAAAGTGTAGTCAGTTGTGACAGGAAAAGTTAATCATGTTAAAGCATAAAGAGGATAATTTCTTTAAATCTCCTGAATGCACAGTTGTTTTGATTAATAGAAATTTCCGCTGCAGATACTGTTCGTTCTTATAATTTGGAATTAGATGATTTTTTTTTAACTTCTGTATCATTAAAGAAGGGAAACATTTTCAGAAAAATATGTAAATTAATCCCAAAGTCTTACATGTGTTTAAATGTACCATTCCTAATAAAATAAAACCTTTTTCTGGCTTACTTTGCAGTTTTGTTTAGTAATGTTACTGTTGCTGTTGTTCACTTCCTACAATCTTGCAAACATAATCACAAGGAAGTTTATTTGAAGGTGTACCCATATGGAAGCAAGCAAAATGTAAGCTAGAAACCAGTTATGACACGTAAGTAACCAGATGCTGACTAATAGGAGGGCAGGATAGGATTTTACTGTCATGGCCATCAATGGCTGTTTGAATGGATGGCAAGTGGTAGTCTTTCTGTAGTCCTTGCAGACAGATTTGTGTGACACCTCCTTGTCCACCAGTTCAACAAAGAACCAACAACCAAATGGCCATAGGTGTTGGAATCTTCCCATAGCTAAAATCGTTTGTCACTTTTGAAATATGGTTCCAGAGATTCTTATGCGGCCCACACGACGTCTGTGCATCTGAGGCTTAAAGGCTGATGCCCTTTCTAGAGGAGGTTACTGCTAATCATGTTCTTTGCATGTTTGGCTTAATGTGATCTGAATATGCTAGCAGTTCAGAAAGAACACAAGGAACAAATAGAAATCACTTTGCAGAGGAATCTTACTAGATAGGACTCTGTTGGGAAGGCTGGGGTCTGCTCAGCTGAGTTAAATGTCAGTGTTGCTTGCTTTGGTAAATTTGTTATGCTATGAAAAAAACTCCCAAAAATGTCCACTGCCTAGCCTAGTACCTTTGAGATTGGCAAGTGCAGTATCAGAGACCTTGAATGCTTCTGACCACAGCATGCTTACCTTGCAAATTGTTTAAATATAGAGCTAATGTAAATCTTGTGAATTTTATTAATTCTTGATTCTTTATTGTACAATGTCCTTTCCATTCCATAATTTTCTGTTGATTCAGTCAGCAGTGGCAACAGTAAGATGAATATAGACCAAAGAACCAGCCTCCCCTTCCCTCCAAACACCTTTAGGTTGTAAGCAAGTTTATAATCGTTGTTGTGATTGCAACCATAAATACATACAGCTTATTTCTGAACCCAAAGCCCAGTCTACCCATAGATTTGTGTTGCTATTAATACTGGTTAGAAGTACATTTTTTAAACTTATTTTAAATTGTGTGATTGAACTGATAATAGTTTAGTGTAGAAACACCTATGACAGTATTTCTTTTCTGTGCTGGCATCGTAGTGGTTTCAACACCTTTGCCAACCCAGCTGCGTCCAAGTTAACTCTAGTACTGGTTTCTAAATCTAGCAACAGGTAACTAAGGACTGCAGATTGTAGGGTGGTGTTACCAGTGCAATGTGACATGACGGAAATAGACCTCTCGCTAATTTTTTTTACATGTTTTTCAAGGTGGCAAGCAGTGGCTCTTTGTTCCCCTGAGATATACAAAGGTGTTTAGGTGAGGAAAAGGTGAGCTTTTGAAATACTACGAATATTAAATCTGATATTTCTCTAGGGAAAGATTTGTTTATGGTAGATGTGAACTTGGCAGCTTTCTCAATATTTATTTGAAGGGCAAAGATAGGAATCTTCAGCAGCTAAAAACAGTTTTCTTAAAGAAGAGGTTGAGTGCCTGGTTACTCAGCTCTTAGTTGGTTCTTTTGGTGTATTAATTTCAGTGTTTGCAGAAATAATGGATTTTGAAGCCCAAATTTTTATGTATTGTGCACGTGACTTTTTTTCCATGGCTTTTTCCTTGTCAGAAAAGCTTAAGCCCTTAAAATGTACGTGGGGGAGAAGGCGGAAGGGTGGTCTGATTACCCCCTCCCCCCCCATTTCCTGCTGTGTCACCACATTTTTTTCTTTTTTTTTTTAAAGAGGACAGACAGACTATGAATAGCAGATTGGATTTTTTTTTTTTGCCTTTAGGAAAAAAAAACACCCCAAACCAAACCTCAAGACTATCGTATCCGGAAGTCCTAACAATTTTGAGTAGGTTTCAGAGCAGCACAGTTCTGTTCGGCACATGGTAGAGTTGGAAATGAAAACTATATTTTTCATTGGGGTAACCCTGAAACTTTAGGAAGTATTGACCTTACCTGGCATGTAAAATGAGCTACAACTCTGTACACTTCATTAATTGCTTTGATGAAGGATAACTCATTGTGCCACTCTTAAGTTGGTCATGTCTGACCTCAGCTTGGAGCAAACCCAGTCTGGAATTTGTAGTTTTAGGGCATATGAGTTGGTGCAGAGGGTTTAAAAGGACAGTTCAGCAGCCTGAATAAAATACTTGCTTGGTGGTCAGCAAGCGTAGAAAAGTCTTGAGAGGGAAGAAGAGAGACTGGGGTAGATAGAAGCTGTGAAGGGAAGAAAAGGACAAGAGGGAGTTTGTTTTGACAGGTGGCAGTTTCAGTGTTACAGAGTGGTATAGATAGACCACAGAAGGGAATACAACCTTTATACTCATGACAACAGTTCAAATTTAGAGGTTTCCACCAGCAGGTGATCTTGAGATAAACAAATTGGGGAACAGGTGTGCTTGTTTGTTTTGCTTAAAAATATTTGGTGTTCTGCTGAAGAGCAAAAGGTCTAACGAAAACTAAAGTCGTACCTGTGTTCCTGTGAGAAGACAGTATCTACGAGTCAGGTAGGCATCTTGATTAGTAGACAGAGGTTTACTTGGTAGACTCTTTAGGGAACACATTATAGTCCAAAATTTGGCTGAACTATTAATGTATTTCAGAAACCAGATTATTTTAAAAATAGAACATTTTTAGACTGCATTGGAACAAATTACTTATCTGTATCAGATGCCTTAGTTCCAACTTTACAGAGCGCAGGAATGTAAGCTCCACTTTAAAATAACCGTAAATAGACTACTTTAATGTATTAAAGTCATATCTTTTACAGGCAGCATGTTCCAACATCTGACACTTCCCATGAGAAAGCTGGGAATCATCCCTTCCAACTGGCAGAAAGCTTCTGCTCCCCGCCCTGCAAAGCTGAAAGGAACAAAGCTCTGAAGTCACGATGCATCTACAAGTAAATCTGTCATTACTCCTACCCTTATTCTGCTAACCTGATCCTTGAAGAGCAGTTTTCACAAATTCCTCCTCAGCAAATGGAGGTGACATAAGACAATACAAATGTTAAATTTATATTAGATTCAAAGGTTCCACTTGAACCTTGGGGGTGCAGTTGGGCAATATGGCTAGGACGATCTAGCAGCTTGCTGCTGGCAAGACAAGCTACCATCCCTGTGCCTGCCCCTTGTCTTGTGCCAGCTCTGGTCCTCCAGAAGCTGGAGGAGGATCCTGATCAGCATCTGATCCTCCAGAAGCCACCTCCAGAAGTGGGTGCTTTGGGTCTCCTGCAATACTGCTTTTTCCAAAAGTCCTCTCTGGGAGGGAGGAAGTGGAATTACAACCTGGGGTATAACTCCCCTGTGATCCTTCTGTTCGCCTCCCTCACAAACACAACTATCCCATTTTTCCGGACTTTATCCTCCCATTCTGTTCTCCGAGCAGTCAGTCTCCAAACAGAACACTGTCACTCTCCTTCCGTCCAGGATTTCTTGTGCTTCTCTTACCACAGGGCATTTTCCTCCCATTTTCCTCCCTTATGCTACAGCATGCAACTGCTTGCAGCACAGGGTTCAGCTGGAAGTTGAGCACTGCAATTAGTTGCATTTCAGCAACTGGCTACGTCCCACCCTAAAAATAAGAGTATATTTTCTGTGACGTTTATGGCATTTCTTTATTATTAATTACATTTTTGTCAACTTAACACAGGGCTCTTCATCCAAGGGTATCCCAGCAGTTTGTGAAGATAAACTTTATTATACTTGGCCACATCACATCTCCGCTTTACAGATGAGAAAAGGAAAGCAAGTGGTGGGGGTGTTCACCTGCGGCTGCAAAAAGAGAGGTCAGGAGGAGGAATGTGCCCGCGGCGGAGGCCAGGATTCCTCAGGGGCAGGCTCAGCTCTGACTCGTGCCATCTAGTGGCTGTCCTTGTTCGTGGCCTGTGGAGCCATGAAAGGGGCTCGGAAGGGTTTGGGTTCCTCTTAGGAGAGAAAAAGTTTCTCTTTCAAAAATGAGGTGAAGTAGCAGTGTGCTTCCGAGTAGGAAGAAATACCCCGGGATCTGTACCCGCAGTGCTGTGCCATTGCTCTAGCAGAGAGGGTCAAGAATGATGGGTTCTGAAGCAGGACGTTCTCAGCTCTGCCTGCTCCTCCTGCTGCACCCTAATTGTAGAGCTGAGCGCTGTACCGTTCCTAAGTGGCTTTAGTTTTCTTACTCGGGTTTTGGAAGCATGTAATTTCCAGTCTGTTTCCTTCATTCCCCCTCCTTAGCCATTGTTTGCTGGAAGACTAAATGCTCTGTGTGTACAGTACCTGAGGGCACATTTCCCATTTTACCAGCCCTGCAATCAGTTATCCTTCCACCCCCTCTCTTTGCAAACCTGCAAGAGAGTTGTTAGCCTTTCACCTGGGGGTGATCTACTAGGACAAAAATGCTGATTAGCTAACAGTTATGCCTGGCAGAGGGCTATAGCTGGGGGAGCAGCACAAGCAGAGTGCTCTATGCATGTCAGCTTAAAGGAGGGGATACAGCAGAAACACTGACTCCACATAAGGGAGCCATTCAGGCCTTGGATAGAGTCAGCACCAAGAGGAAAGTGCAAGGGTTAACAGGCTGGGGGCCTGGGTTAGAAACAAGGCCAAATTATATGTAGTGAAATACTAGCTAATGGCAGCTCTGTATGTCTGGGTAGTCTCAAGATGTTCAAAGGACAATCACTACTATTGATTTGCTGGGCCTAGGACCATGAGGGAGGAGTGATGAGGGAGAGGAGAAGAGTATATGGTAAGACCTGCTCTTCAAGATTAATGGAGAGCTTAAAATAAAAGATAGAGTTTCACTGGTAATGAATGATACTTTTGTGTTGTGTGATGGCTTTTTCCTGTAACCAGTGATGAATGTCTTCTCTCCCTGTTATCTCCTTTTCCACTCTAGAAAACCCTTGCACTGTGTGGGCATTTAGCAGTGGCAGGTTGAGCTGGAAAGATCAAGATCAATATGCTTGCAGTGGATGTTTCAGTTCAGACCAAGAAC
The DNA here is from genome assembly GCF_035582795.1 of Mycteria americana. Classification (NCBI taxonomy): domain Eukaryota; kingdom Metazoa; phylum Chordata; class Aves; order Ciconiiformes; family Ciconiidae; genus Mycteria; species Mycteria americana. Next base: position 36,049,479 of record NC_134369.1, read on the forward strand.
TGCTCTGTATGTGTGTATAGATCACTGTATGTATGTCTGTATGTGTGTAGATGTGATACATCACTGGAGACCCTGAGATGAGGTTCAGCAGGATCCCACATGGACACTGGGTTTGTTTTACCCAACAGCCAGCTCTCTGGCATTCTAAGGCAACTGATTTCTCCTTGCGTCTGAGAGGTCCATCGATATTACTTTGTGGTTCATAGAGGTAAGATGTAGCAGGTCATGCTTTTAAAGGAAATGAGCAGCCATTGGTATAGCTGAAGTCATTAAAATCTGAAAATGTTCCCACTGTAGAGCCTTGAAAGCAGAGGTACCCCAAACTGATATTAAAATTTGAGCCAGATTTTAGTTGGGGGTAGGGTGGAGGTGTTGCAGCAGATGCTGGCACTGCAATGACAGGAAAGGGAATTAAGGAAAAGATATACAGGGAAAGAGAGGAAACTGGATGAAATCTTTGCATTTCACATCTACAGGTGAAAGAATTATTCCTCAAACTCAGTGAATGGGACTGTGGGCCTAGGCCCCACTCACCACCGTGACTTCTGGTTGGGATTTTCGTAAGTGCCTCGGGACATCAGGAGTCCAGGCCAGCAGCATTCCAGGCACTAGCCAGAGCTCTCCAACAGGGGCAGCAGATGGGGCCTGCCTAGGCCATGGGCAATCTGCCATCCTGCTGGTACTGACCACCAGAGAATCAGTACCTGGCCTCTCTAGACAGCCTCGCCCTTCCATGCCTTTGGCCAAAGATGGAATTTACCAGAGCTGGAGTTAAACCCAACATCTAGTGCCTCAGCCTGAAGCGTTGCTTTTGATTGCGCTTGGCTTTGTTCCTTCTATGTCTTTTTCCCAGTAAAGCTTCAGATCACACTAGCTCTTTAACAAAAAGTATAAGCAAGCAGCTCTGCTCGCTCTTACACACATGGCCATTGCCATGTTCTCTGCTTCACTGCCAGTTCCTGTGAATGCCTAACTGAAAAGTGATGTGCTCAAAAAACCAAGTTTTCTTATGTGTTTAAAAAGCTTCCTCGTTCTTTTCTTCCAAATTGTCACAGCCTATTTCTAGCACTGTACAAGAACGCTGCTGATCACATAGACTGGTCTTCCAGGTTTGCCAAAACGCTTGCTGCAAGCTTTCTGCCCACACCTGCCCTCCATTTGTTTCAATTTGCTTTACCTTTCCCCAGTTCTGGCACTTGGATGGTCTAAAATCCACATCTGCGCATTGTACATACCCTCCTGAACTTCTTTTAGTCCAGTAGCTCGTATCTCTTATCCCTGAACACCAAAATGATCACACTATGCTGTATTTCCCAGGGAGAATGGATGATACTCAGTATATAACTTTTGAGACCCCATATCTCTTGGCGAACACCTTGCAAACTGTGAGTGAATTTACTTAGCTCGGCTAAGACCTTGCAAGCCTGTGCTGCGCACTTTCCTACCCTACATTTGTCTATACTACCTGAACAGCGGTAGTAGCTGTATGCGGAAAAAGAGTGTGGCGAGAGTGGTTTATGCTTGTACTCACAGGGAAGGCGTTGTGATGTTACATAGCAGCCAGTGCTGTCTTGGACTTGGGTCTAAAGCCGCCCCGCACGCTTCTTCACCATGACGGTGCGGGTTAGTAACAGCGGGGTTTGTGCAGCGTACGGGCACGGCCCAGGACGCTTCGCGGCACGGCAGCAGGCTGCGCTTTCAAAGAGCGTTCAGCTCTCTGAGAGCTCTTGCCGAGGGCCAGCGCACGGCGAGCACGGACAGCAGCTCGCCGCCGGGCAGCCCCTCCGTGCCGGCCGCCGGCAGCGGCACCGCCCCGCTCCCGCCGCGGGCCGGCCGCGGCCCGCCAGGTGGCGCCGTAACCCCGCCGCGAGGACGTGCCCCTTCTAGGCGAGCCGTGCAAAATCCGGCTTAAAATAGCCCCGCCGAGCCAAACCCTCGCCTCTGTGGAAAAAACCACACGCGCGCGCGCACACACAAACAAACCATAACAACAGCCCTGACCAGAGCGCTGGAAACTCTGTCTTCCTCCCCTCGCGTGGTTTCCAGCACGCTCACCTGCCAGGGGAGCGGAAGGAAGAGGTGGGGGAGCGGGGAGGGGGGGCCCAAAAATCAACCGAGGAGCTGAGCCGTGTGCAGCTCGCTCGAAGGACCTGCTGGTAGCCGTGTCTGTGCACGCAGGTATCCTGCGTCCCGTCCCTCTGACTCCCTGGCACTGCCTCGAGCCCTTGAAGTCCCTCTGTCGTGAGGGCCACCGCGGGGACTGCCCCGAAGGGCTGCGGACCTGTTTCTCCAGCCCGGCTGCGGCCCCAGGGTAGCTGCCCAGATCCCCACAACAGCTCCAGAAGGACATGGGCACAGCTTCACCAGGGGCCCTTGGGCCTGCCTTTGTGACCACTGGCGGGGCGGGGGAGGGAGATGGAGAGGTTGAATTAAGATCCAGATACTAAATTGCAACGGTAAAAACCACAAACCAACCACCCAGGAAATCTTCACAGGCTAGTCTTGAGAGGAGAGTGGTTAGCAAGGCTTAGAAGTAGTGAGAGCTTACAAATGCTTCTCTTCTGCACTAGACTGACAAATACAAAACTTGTCTGCTGAGGAACCAGCCATCCCCACCCCCAGCATCCTCCTCCCCTCCCCCTCCCCACGTGTGCCCACAGGAGCTACCCAGAACTGGAGCTGCACCCTTCTCCTGCCATGGCCCTGGTTCTAGCCAGCGTTAGGTGTACACTGAACGTCGCCACTCCTTCAAAGGAGTCTGGTGACAAAGAGGCTTCAGGAAATAGCTTTTGGCTTGGTCTGGAGAAAATTTCTTGCTGTCTGGGTGTGACTTCTGAGTGGATTGCTTTTCTGCTGTGTTTTACCACCCAGTGCCCTGAAGCAGCCCTCTTGTAAGAGGGCTATTATTCCCCGGAGGCTGTCCTGCGGGCTGGCTGCGGGCTCTTGCCCCAGGTGTGGTCCACTCCAGAGACGTCTGGCACTTAGCAAGCCAACTCCCCGAGGCAGCCTCTCCACGCTCCAGTCCTCTGCCAACCTCAGGGCTCCATAGAGGCTACCCCAAGAGAGCATCCCCCATCCCTAGAGAAGGGGCCCAGCCCTCCCTCATCATCAGTCCTTTTACAGCAAGGGGACTCAACTGGCTTTCTTGATTCACCCCTGGTACCTAGGAGCAGAACTGGGGGCTCTGAAGTGTTTCTCTTTCAAGACCAGATCCCTCTGCTTGAGAGCTTGAGGCCAGAACAGCCAGACTCGAAACTCCTGGAGGAGTGGATCAGCTCCCAGACTGCCTGGACCCCTGCTCCTGCAGTGGGGCAACAAGGCAGTAGGTTGCTTAATCGTTTTGTGGTCCAGAGAAGGCGGCAAAGCCCTGGTCTTGTATTTCCGTGATCCTATTTGTTTTTACCAGGAGTCCAGCATGTGCTGCTTTGTCCTTCCTGGTACCTGCTAACAGGTACCCGGTACCAGAGAAGACAGAAACACTAATGAGCTCCCAATCAGCCCAACTTCCCACAGGCATTACTTTCCCAGGATTTGGAAAACCCTGGGCAAACAGCACAGGCCATTTTCAACAGTCTCCGTTGCATCTGGGTTAAAACACTTCATTTCTTTCTCCTTAGCTTAACAGTGATGATGGCCATCTGCTCTGAGCTCTGTTCTCACAAACAGCACTGGCAGAACTGGTAACGCTCTTGCTCTTCCTACAGTACGTTGCTAACGCACCTCCATCTTCCACGTGCTATCATCCAACATCCACACGGTATCATTGGCCTGCTAACAGCCACCTCCCTGGCTCCAGAGGCAAGGACAGCTCAGCCCTGAGCCTCAGAGCACACAGAACAGTTCCCCTTCACGTCCCCTCCTCTCCATCCTGGGTTCACTTGTTTTCCTTTTCACTCCAAGAAGCAGGTTCAGGCCATTTTCAGCTACGAGTTCTCCAAGAATAAGCACCAAAATCGAAAGGCAGTGTTTGGGAATGCTGTCCCAGGGTATTCAAGCAAACACTTTCCCTCATTTCATTTACTGGGAAAACACGCCACTGTGGAAAGCTTTTCCAGTCTTCACTACCTCTGGGACTTTTAGTGTCTTCTTAGGGCGAGACGGTCACTGGAGGCTTGCCCAACTTCTCATCTGCAACTGAAATACACGTAAAGAGGGCAGGGGAAGTGACCGCTTACACCAAGGTGGGAGGGAGCTGCCCGCACTTCAAAGCTCCTGGGGCTGTCTGCAGGCAGGAAGGGCTGCTCTGTGACGCTGGGGCATGAGGCAAGCCCGCGACAAGGAAACAGCGAGGCCGATGGGATGTGAAAGCTGCGAGTGTGTCAAAGGCAGGACGGAAGTGTTGTAGGGGGCAGCCCTATTTTTAGCCACCTCTTGCAGAACTTTGCTAGCGCTTGCTGGAGTCAACGGCCGCTTCCCCTTTCCTTGATGTAAGCAGGGCCGACTGGGTTCATATCTGTTTTTATTTAGCCACTCATGCAATAGTATTGACTGAAAGGTCCCTCCAGCTCCTTGGACTCAAAAACACCCGTGGTCAGAGAGTCCTAGGTAAGGAGAACAGAAAGCGTCTGACACTTCCCTGTCTCCATTTCAAGGCTGTGAGAGGTAGAAACCGAAGCTGAGGCTGCAGAGCGTGACTCTTAGTCACATCAATGGGGGATTTTGCAATGCAGCGGGTGCAGGGCACAGGGCAGGCGGTGTGCAAGCAAAACTGAAGTGCTGTGCAAGGGCATTTGATTGGGGCTCTCCAGCTGCAAGGTCGGAGTATTGCCGTGCAACCCTCACTTTCCTGCTCCACTTCAACCTGCTCGGCTGCTCGAGGTGTGTGGGAGGTGGAAGGGTTTAACACACCTCAAATTAGCATGGGGCATTGTGGAGAGCAATAGGTTGCCATGAATGTCCTCTGCCTGGTTCCTTTTAACATTTATCAGTATTAAATGACTCCCACGCCTGCTGTAGGGAAACGCACCGGGAGAGGCCATTCCTAAGCCAGACTAGAGAGAAGATTAGGCATCAAGGCAGCGGAGCAGCCACGGGGAAGGAGCGTGAGCTGAGATGTGACTTTTCTGTACAGGCTGTAACCCCCAAGACAAGTTTCAGACTGGTTCCAGTTGCTGGGAGTTTGGACCAGTTTGACTTGCAGTATTCAGGTCAGGGACAGGTTGGGAAGGATGGTGTCCAGGCCGAGGTAGCCAGAGCTTGCTGCTGGTCTCAGTAGACCTGGTCCCACCGCTTGTTGTCAGAGAGGAATGAGATTGCTGTAGGGATGGGAGAAAAGCACATTCGGAACCAACATAGATGCAGTTCTCGGGCATTTCCAGAGCAAACTCTTCCCAAGCCTGGCAGTAGTGAAGAGTAGCAATGGGATGAGCAGATGAAAATCATGCTCACTCTGTGGCTATAGAGCTTGATGTGACTAGGAAGGCAACACAAAGTCCTGTCCCATACTCGAGTCTCCCTGCTATAACTCTTTCAAAAGCACACATTTAATACCACTGCCAGAAGCCTAGAGCTCCCCAGAGCCCCTCAAATATCTCTGCAAAGCTCTGCTTTATAGCTCATGTTTCATACTGTCCTTCATACCTATGGTGGATACATTCATTATCTATATAGCCCATTCTTAAGCTGGATTGATTAAGGCAGGACATGCAATTCTTGAATGAGAGATGTGGATGGAGAAGTACTTTGCACTATAGCAATTTTATTTAGAAATGAGAAATCCTTTATAAGGAGGTAGCAAGAGGAGCCGGTTTATGGCCAGTGTCATTGCTGTCCAAGGGAATGTGCTGGAAAGTCACTTTGGCCTCTAGATGGCAGCCCTATTGCTCACACACCAAAATGCTGAAAAATACAGAAACGCCGTTCTTTCAAAAATGGAACGTAAAGACAGGCCTCAGACTTTAGTAGTTCAGACCAAAACCCGTAGGTTTTGGCATCCAAGACTGCATTGAAAACAAACAGGATTTGGTTTTTTCTCTCTTCTTGTTCAAAATGAGGACTATGGATTTGCCCCGCTCTGGACTTCGCACTTGCCTGTAATGGACCAGGAATTGTTACCGGGGAATTGGTCTTGACATTTCCGAAGTTGCACGGAAATCAAAGCAGAGATGCGGTAGCTCCTTTAGGCCTCCCGCTTGCACACGTTTGGTGTGTGCTTTGCCTGATGCGCCAGCAGCTCTCCTGGGGTGAGAGCCAGTGCCTCCTCAGTGCTCAGAAGGGTCAAAGGCTTTGCTGCTGTACTTGACCTTTAGGGATACAGGGCTGTGAACTTCGACAGAACCTAAACCCCACTTTGCCAAAGCTATTTGTACGGTAAATTGCTTTATTGTTTCAATTAAAAAATGCAGCCAGGCATTTAATGGCTCCCATCCACAGCCACTCTGTGTGATTCACTTTCCACTTTAAGGTTTGAATGCTTCTTTTCTTTTTTAAGCATGGGGACAAAAAGGGAGAGTTAATGTCCCTAATGTTGATGGATGTATCTTCATGCTCTCTCTATTTTAAATAAGATAAACCAGCCTTTTGAGGGAGCAGGGTCATAAATATTTCCTTGTGTGAATGGAGATGCTGGCAGTGGGAATCATGGGAATCTATCAAAGCTGGCTATTAGCAGAAAGTGTTAATAGACTGTCTTTCTAATTGACTTAAAAGTTACTTAGTTGACCCCATTTCTATATTTCCTGAGAACTCATAGCCATTACTTCTTCCATCCTTGCAACACCCTGAGAGCTAAGTGCTGTAGTCTAAGAGGGGACTGAGGCTGTCAACCGGACTTTAAAGGTGTTTGGTACCTCGAGACAGGAACTGGGGTTTACATGTCCAGCCTGCACTGAAATCAAAAGGCGGCAGGAGCAGTGCCCTTTTGAAATCCAATTAGGCACTCTGCCGGCATCTTTAAGTGCCTCGATACCTGTAATACTCCCTAGACGACTTGCGGGAAGCGTGTGTCACAACCCTGCACGAACAAAGTGCGCAAATAAGGCAGATGACATCCACAGGGTACAGAAATGTGACATTTTTTAATTGATAGTTTGTGGAGGTGATCATAAGATAGGAAGAACATCCTCTCGGTGTGTAATTCTGTTGTGCTGGTGCCCAGTACAAGTGACAAGCCTTGAAGTGGAGCAGGGCCGAGTCGGTCGTTCTTCACGGCCAGCAAAGCTGGGAGGCTCAGGAATCCACTTCTCATGTTATGGGCACTTGTCAGATCACGGTCTTGTCAGAGGTGGGATATACTCTTCCTAGTGCCAGAAAGGAGCAGAAAGCAGAATAAATACATAAGAAAAAGGGGAAACAACTTTTAGAATAGTTTTTTAGTTGGGGGGGGGGTCCGCTTTAATAAAGCAGAAGAAAATTTGAAAGAAATTTATGGTCTGATTTGAATCCTACTAATGCTCATGGAAATCCCTTTAGTGAATACTGGACCAGGTCCAAGAAAAGCAGGTTATTATTCCCTTAACTTCTATTCATCCATAACTCTGCCCTTCTGCATGCAGTCTTGTTAGATCTTGCCAGTAGATTTAATGTGAACCTCATCAGCAGTGGACCTGGATAAGACACTGGGATCAGCTGCCTCTGAACTCTGAGCCAGTCTTCCCAGAACAGTGGTGGTAAAGGAGGATGCCTTGACTACACGGCAGGTAGCTGTAGCCTTGACCGGAGCATCCCAGCAGGATCTCCTATGGTAAGACCCAACTGAGAGGTATGTGACTCTTCTGTCTTGCACTGAAGTGCTCTGCCAGCTGGGTGATTTTAGCACACCAAAACCAGAACAGCTCAATAAAATGGTTTCTGCGTGAACAGCTCAATGAAAATATCTGTTTGGTTGTGGTCAAAAATGCAAATTAAAACTCCTTTTAATAGACAGAGAATGGACCAGAAAATGGCCTTCTGTTGCCAGGACCAGAACAAAGCCAGGCACCTGGAAGCAATCTCTCCCCCAACCTGGGAGACTGGAGATGAGAGGAAGCAGGCAGGTTCCAGCCCTTGCTCTGCCAAAGAGTTTCTGGGTGCTCTTTGTAATGTGCCGTTGCTAAATCTGTGCACCTGCCACAAAAGAGGTCAATGAGAAAACTCGGCTCTTGTTTCAGCACCCTAGGGACCGGGGAATGCTTTTGGGGAGTTTTGCACTTGCATCGCTCTACCTCTGTGCTGTCCTCAGTAAACGTGTTTGAGTTTGCAAAGCCAAGAGGTTTGAGCCAGGAGTACTTGTGCGGCAGGTAAGGACATGGTTTCTACATAGGTCAGGCTCTCCTCTGCTGTTTGGAGAGCAAGACTGTGTACGGAAGAGGTGGTGTGAACACTCAGTGAGTTTGGGCTTGAAACTAAGCCTGAACCCCGAGTTACCCATATATAAATCTACCAGCACCTGAGAATTCACATTGAAGGTTATACCTAAAATACGTCCACCCATATGAAAAGGTTGGCAATACGATTTTGGGATAACTTGCTAGCCGCCTTTTCTTTCCCTGTCCTGCCCCTCTGCTCTGCAACTACGACTAGGATATCATAGGATGTGTGGGCTCAGCCTAGACTGAATACATTCTTGGGGACATGGGTTTGGGTTTTGAGCCACAGGGTAGCTATGGCTGCTCCTGGTGAGGTGGTATTAGCCCTCACACATCCCACCAGCTGTCTGTCCTTCTGTGATGCTGGCGTGCTGTACAAGGTGCAGAGTGGGAGCATGTGGTGCGTGAACAGAGGGGTTCCTGTCGAGGCACAAGGAAAGGAGGCTCATGATGTGCCCCAAAAAGGAGCTGCACCTCTTGGGCTATGAACAAAACCACCTCTCCAGTCCCGGGAAGCTGAAAGCTGCTCCAGATCCACCCTTATGCGAGAAGAAAACACACCCCATGCGTCTGCCTACATGTGGCTGCAGGTTCCTTGCCGCAGCCTGAGCCGGCCTCCCAGATGATGTGTGGCCCTCGGGTGGTGTGACACCGTGCTTCTCGGGAGCGGGGCTGCCGCGGCCGCTGCTGGAGTCGGCTTCCTCAGCTTCCCTTGCTGCTGGGTGCTGCCCCTGTGAAGCAGCCTCCGGCCATCTGGAAATTCAGCACGGCCCCGTACCTTCCAAAATGAAGATTTTGTTAAACGGTTTCATATTTCTAATCGTTACACAGCTCTGTTGTAAGCTTCCCAATACCTGCCTCAAGCAGCTCATCTGAGCTATTCCTCCCATGCTAATCTCTGCGATCTGCGGCATGCATACAGCATCGACGGGAACAGGACCTCCCCTCTGCTGCACCGTATTTGTCAGAACAGGCATAACTCAAGATAACCGGATTTGAAACAATCAGAGCAGGAAGCAGCAATAACTGGCCTGGAGGGAAGGCAGGGAGCTGCCCATAGACAATTTTTCAGGGGGGTGCCCAATTTGTGGTATCTGATCTCCTTCCACGCTCCTTTAGCCTCACGTACAAAGGCAGGATGTAAAGCTTGCAGGATCGTCCCTCACCTCCCTGGCTTGAGTGCTTGAGCTTAGATCCGTACCATCTTCTTTTTTAGCGGCAGTGTTTCGTGTGCGGTGACGCACGTATTGACCTATGTGCGTGCATGGTGAAGACCTCCAGAGCTGCGTCTGGTTCAGACACCGGTGTCACTGCCACCGATGCTACTCTGTGAGGATGGACAAGGTGGTGGACGTTCACGTTGCTTTTTCTCTGGAGCACACGGACCCGAAGGCTGGCTCTGGCACAGCTGATGCTTCCCGTGACTTGCACCCTACAGCCTGTAGACAGCGAACACAGCGGCCGGCCGCCCAGTCAGGACCTCCATATTGTGGGGGTCAGGACAGGCCGAGGCAGGCCTGCAAGCGCCCACGCTGACGAGCCGACGGCTTAGTCACCGGGGCTCTCCGCCGAGCCATGTAAACACTACCCACAGTTCCCTGCATCAGCCCTTGCCACCGGGCTCCGCCGGAGCCCTGTCCTTCTGCTCCCCGTGCCAAGGGTCACGAGCTGGGACCAGCAGCCAGGTGCCAAACGCGGGCCGTAGCTTTGTGCAGCCGGTCTGCTAGAGGTCGTCACACGCCTCCTTAAGCAAACAGGGATCCACGCCAGTTGATAAATCATTTACGAGGAGAAGTCAGAAGCAAAGAACTAGATTAACCAGGTCACTGGGTGTCCTGAGGGAATGACGTGTCAGCGGAGCTGAAACAGCAGATCCCACAGTTGCAATCTGTTGCCTTCTTCTGTCCTGACAGCAATTCATGGAAATCCCTGGAACCAAACAGCAGAGATGGAAAAACCCATTAGCTCATCCCAGTCAGCTCACTAGTTAGAGCAGTCACTCCCATCGTACGTTTTTCTGGCAAAGTTAAAAATGTCTCAAGAGAGGGGATTTCCACCAGTTTCTTCTCAAGGGGAAACTATTCCACCTATCAGGAAGGCTGCCTCGAGCAGTGCTATTTTTGCAAACCAGAAGTAACTCCAGAACCCGAGAGAGAAAAACAAAACCGATTCTGCTGCAGGAACTGGGGCAGTGATGTTTTTCTGCCTGCACAGACACGTGCCACGTGGGGCACATCTCCAAATGGAAGCTCCGTGTGTACACGTGTGTTTATACACAGCAACCGAGGTGTGCTCATGTGTGCATATATACACCCGTGCCCTCCCTCTCCTTCCCAAGGGTGGGATGACCTTGTGCCTTCAGCACAACCAATGTGTTGTAGTGTGAGCTCACGCCTAGTTTGCACTTGTGTAACTCCACTGACATCACGGCAAAGCACGTTGCTCTGAGGCGGGAAGACACGCATGAAAGACGGGAGGCATCAGCTGAGGGTGGTGCTCCAGCACCCACTTCCCCTGCGAGCAGGGAGAAGTCGCTTCTCCTCACTGGCCCTCTGGTCCTCTCAGCTGCGTCAGGGCGAGAACGGCCGCCCCGCCGCTGCCGGCGGTTCTGAGGCTGAGGACGTTAATGGTTGAAAGCACCGGGGGTTCTGAGGCTGAGGACGTTAATGGTTGAAAGCACCGGGGGTTCGGAGGCTGAGGACATTAATGGTTGAAAGCACCGGGGGTTCGGAGGCTGAGGACGTTAATGGTTGAAAGCACTGGGGGCCGCCACGAATAGGAAAGATGACGCAATGCAGAGCTGCGTCGCGGAGGTTGCCAGCAGAGGCTATGGCGATTTTGGCAGCTAAGCTTTTCAGCACCTGGGAAGCACTTTGGGACAGTGGGGAAATAAATTAGCTGCGTGACGGCATTTAAAGCCTTATCATTAGTTTCAGAACTAATTCTGCATTTAGATGAATGGGTGTAGCACGCATTGCCGAGCTGGGACCTGTAGAGATAGCAAGGATCGCTCCCTCTTCCCATTTAGAAAGCTTTCGGCCAGCAGAACTGTAACTTGCAGTCTTGGTGGCTTAGGTCCGGGAGCAGAGATCTGTGACTAGGGTAGGCACAGCGGCAATGCCAGCGGCAAACAAGCCCCGTGCTACCCAGGGCTCTGATTACTAGTGCCACGGGGTGTTGGCTATATGCCTCGTAGGAGAAGGCGGCGGGGTATTGCCTAGGCTTTTGCTCTGAATTTGCGACTCCTTCTCAACTAGTCGTTTTATTTGTCTCTCACAGCTGGCACAGCTATCTTCCCCATCAGGGACTCCTGAAATTTAGGCACTGTGTTTGGCACTGTTCTAAGGGCTCGGCTTTCATTTACCAGCCAGTGATGCTGAGGCTGCCCTCACGAGCACCCTGTGCACCCTTGGGTTACTGCAGGACAGCTGATGAAGCCCGCGCTGAACATACCGAGCTTTGGCCTGGGCTTCCTTCTCTGCAGGGTTTTCACTTTGTTCTGTTTAGCACAAGACACGCTGAAGCATGAACAAGGGCTATAAAAGAATGACATGAACTGTGGAAAAGGATCTAACCAAGGAGGCCCAGGTCAAATTCTGGGCCTTGACCGGGTCCCTTTGGTTGCTGTCAGGTACCAGCCAGTTGACCTGCTAAGCCCCTTGCCCCTTGCACTGTGGAAGGATAAGAGCAGGTAGAGCCCAGTAATATTTTAACTACGAGATTAACTCTCTGCCAGTTCAACAACAGAGGGTCTTCTGTTTCTGCGGACGAAAGGTGCTGACTCGAGGCTCTTCCACACACCAGCCCACGCTCTCCTGCCACCGGTCACAGCGCTGGCCGCTCTGCCTTCCTCCACGTCCTGAAAACTCCCTTTTAACCCCCAGTACGGAAAGGAAACCTCAACTCCAGAGAGAACTGCCCGGAAAGGTGTTGTCGTGACGCTCTACAACCCAGGTCCCTGGCACAGTTTGGGTGGCACTTAGGCCCTAAAGGAGGGCCAGAGGAAGAAGAGCGAGCCATCTTCCTTCCAGATGCTCAAGACTCTTCTGCCTCTCCATTTCCCTACAACTGCAAAGTCCCAGCGCGCCCCAAAACCACACTCCATGGTAGGAAGAGATGTAGGGAGAACTTTGAACAGTCCAGGCACTCAAATGCCTTCCCTTCCCACTCTCAAGTACTTCTGAGACCCTGATCTCTCACATCTTGAAATTAGTGGGCGTTTTGCTGTTGCTCTCAACAGGTGCAGTAACAGCCCCTGAGAGACGGGTCCGAACCCCACAGAAATCAAGGAGGATCTTTCTGCAAACTTCATCGTGGCAATGCAAACAAGTTTTGCACGTGGCAAGACAAAAAGCAACACCAGCTTCGTTGGAATGACCTGTTACAAAGGTTATATTCAAAAGAAGAAAATACCAAGTGTTTTATTTAAAAACGAAAGTTAAGGTTTGCACAGCACAAGAAAGCTAACCTCCCCTCCAGCAGCACGAGGCTGGTTGCAGCAGCATCCTGCGGGGCCTGAGAAGCAGCCAGCCAGACGAACCCGTCTCGGAAAGTGGAACTGAGTAATCTGACTCGTCTGCGATGACTTGGGCATGAGTGAAATCATGCCCTGTGTAAACAGTGTGAAAAGCAAACGAAGATGATAAGGAGCGGGGTTTTTTTATTGTTGCTGTTGTTGTTGTTCTTGATTCCGTGTGGGAGAGGATAACAATATCGGCAAGGGTTCTAAATAGTAAAGCAGAAGCAAACAGTGGCAACGTGCGGCCCTGGATGTTCAGTCGTGATGAGACACTGAAGGTTCCATTTCCCGAGCGCTTGTGTTGAACCACTTTTCGGGGGCTTGGTTTCCAGTGAGTGCTCAGCACGCAAAAACAATCAGCCTCACCAGAGAACTGGGACCGTGATCTTTATCTACTGACCATGTGCTTCGAGAGCCATTTCCACTGGAGAGGCAAACATTTTCCTTCTACTGCCTCACGGAGCCATCTTTCCTACCTCAGTCATTTGCACCGGGACTGTATGGGGCAGAAATGAACCCAGGCCCCAACAGAGAAGGTGGGGGGACCCTGCCCAGCACGCAGATCGTTTGCAGATCCTTGCAGCGTGGTGGGATCAACCAACACCCTGGTACAGGGTGTGTGTGCGCGTGTGATGTGGTTGAGGAGCACACGGTCGCCGATTTTCAGCTGCCTACCTCTGTTCTGTGCGTGGCCTTGCGTTAGTTTCAGGCATAACAACATCATGATATCATAATAATATATCACGCTCTGATGACACCATCGCATGGAGTAAGCCACAGCAATCTGATCTCATTCTGCAGACGTGGAGATGAGTGTTACTGCTTCCCAGGACAAGTGGGTGGCAGGTAGATGGAGCTGGCACTACCTATATTGTCAGCCCTGGGTGGGAACGTGACCTGCTGGGTTAAACTGGGTGGCTGGGAGCTTAACACCTCAGCTCTAGATCTGCCTCAGCGGCTGCGGGTGAGTCACCAAACCTATCTGCGTTCACTTCTTCCATCTGTGAAATGGTGACAATAATATTTCCTCACCTGATGGGGGAGGGAAGGGAGCATGTGTGCAAGAATGAATAAGTGTTTACAAAGCACCTTGTGAGCAGTGCACAGGCCGGCTCTGGCTGTGCTTCGGAGGAACCCGCGTTGCTCCCTCTGCTCCGGGTTGCAGCATGCCGTGAGCACGCTGTGAGGTGCAAACACTCCCCTCAGAGTCAACAGTTTCAAGTGAGAGCAAATGAGATAATTCCTCAGGAGAGAAACAGAGAGTGAAGGCTTAATGTGTTACCAGCAATTTCAATAAATTCCGTTCAAGGAAAAGCAAAGTAACTTTTTAAAAGACAAGAAAGAATAAAGTAGAAAAACAAATGAGCTGTGACCAATTTTTTTTTTAATGGTACCATGATCTTAGGTTTCACTTCCCAAATGGGAAACAGAACAGAGAAGTGAATCCCCTTGAAATAAAAGTGAAGTTAATAACGGGACGCCTTCAGCTGCTCGCCACATCCTGTGTATGCTGATCGCTCTGTTTATAGCTGGCAGGAGCCCTTCTAGACTCTTCTTTACCACATTAACTCTTTGCTGAGTAAAACCGTGTGGCACAAACAGTTGGGAAAAAGCCTTCCTGCATCTCCCCTCCAGCACCACGGTGCCCTGCGCGCTGTCCTGCGCTGGCGCTCGCCTCCCTTCCCGTGCGCGTGGGTGCTTGTGTGCACGCCGCTGCTCCTCCGCCCTCCCGCCGGCACAGGCCACGCTCCCCACGGCTTGCAGACGCGAGCACTCGCGCAGCCCTGCCCGCCCTTGCGTAATCCGCACCCTCTCCCGGCGCACGCCGTTTCTTCCGCGGTCTAGGATGCTCACACGCAGCTGCGTGATGGCCGCTCAGTGTCTCGTTCACGTGTTCGCTAGCACTTGCTCTCATGCAGGTACACAATTCCTGAAGCCAGCACAAACACACACACGCTCTTCCTAGTCTAGTACATGCGCTCACCAGTGCACACACGCACAGAAACACCTGGTTTTTTGCTTTTTCTGGTGCTAAGGAGAGATGGAAAAGCATGCACTTCACAAATGCAAACTGGCCATAACCGAATACAGCTCAGCTATGAGGTAGAGCTATCCCCCTCCATAGCATCGTCATTGCAACAGCCCTTCTTCCTGGGACGAGCTTTGTGGCTGGGGGTTCAACTGCTTCAGGAAATGTGGCTTAGATTGGCATATTCATTCACCAGCACAGCTGGTTTTTGGCCTGATTTAGCCTCAACACTTAGCTTTTGGTGCATTACTGGCTTTCGCTGCTGCTGCTTTTCATTCTGCTTATACTGTTGGAGGTGACCGTGGGACCCTCCCTTTGTGAGCAGACTTGTCCTTTTGAACAGGCTCACCAGAAGAGCCTTTGCCATCCACCACCCCCACGCCTGCTCCTCAATGGGTCTTCACCATTTCAGTGGCACTGAGATATTCTGGCTTGCATTTTCAACAGCCGCATTTGCAACAGACACCGTCACATCCACCACAGCTTGAATCTGTGGCGTTTTGATCCATCAACAATATTAGAGGTGACACACTGGTCATCTCTGAGCCGCACATCTTGAACACATCTGAACTTGGGAGGAGCTGCACAACTCCACCCAGCATCCCAGCACTGTACTGGTGGGTCAACCAACTGCAAACTTCAGTAACAATTAGTGGGTACAATTTCTCAGCTAGATGTAGACAAACTGAAAGGCAGTGAATTTTGGAGTCAGAAGACTTTTTTTTTTTTTTTAATTATTTTTAATATGTCTAACAATGCTCACTCTGTAGGCCCGGAGACAGCAATTGTCCATCCACAGATAAACTGCAGCAGGAAACAAAGCGGCACAGGTTGTGCACGTGCTGTTACTGCAGGGCAGTGCAAAGCCTCAGTTGGAAGGACACGTTGATGGAGAAATTTGGTTGCAGGTAATTTCAATCCTCTCTGCTGGGCTGGCAGGGAGAATGGTCATGGCAGACACGAAGACACCACTTACTGCAGAAATTACATTGTGTGGATACTTGTCCACTAAGAAGTGCCTGTGTCGTTGGCTGAACTCTGATTTCACACAGGACGTCAGGTAGCCATTGAAGGTGAGAGTTTCCTGCTGCTAGGAGTTACTGCTGGACCTATTATCCAGCTGGACCGGCCGCACGCAGGAGAGCTGAAAGAGTAAAAACCGATCTGCTTTTCTCCCTGATCTCCCCAAAGGTGGTCCCAAACTTCTGATTAAGCTCTAGGTACTTGCTAAGTAATACCTCCCCCGCAGAGCTGTGGGCTGGGATCTTGGCATTTCCCAAGTGGCACTAGAGGGCAACGTCCTCTCCTTTCTAGGAGAGCTAATCCCAAATGTTTGAGAGTCGGGTTCCAAAATATTGTCAGTCACCTAAAAAACATAATTTAAAAAATTAAAACCAATAATGTTGAATTCTGTGTGTTTGCCTTTTGACTCTTTAGTCTTTGGCTCACACTCCAGAGTTTTCATGTTTTCCTCTGCACTAGCTAGCAGGAAAAGCATGCTTTTCTTAACTGAAAAATGAGATTCTCTTATAACCACACGATCTATGGAGCAGAGTCTTAAAGAAAAAAAAGTAGGAGCAAGTAGGAGCAGTAGCCTTCCTCTTCTCACAACTCCAGTAGCCAGCAATCAATGTCTCGCACGTGTGCAACACCTTTATCCCCTTACAGAAAGCAAAGGATTTGTAAGGAGGAAGCGCCCTGCTGTCGATCTCCAAGATCTTGGCAACGTCGAGGAAACTGTGCCGTGGAGCAGGGCATCGTGGCATCCCATCAGCGCTCACTACCTGTACTGTGAGGCAGCCCAGACAGCGGGCCCAACGTCCCTGCTCTCGTGAGGAGCACGATTAACTCTTCTTTGATGCCAATTAGTCCAGGCTTCACTTTTGTTTCTCAGCCAAAAGCCTACCTCTCCATGGACCCAGGGCCCCCCAGTGCAGCACTGGCGGCTGCGGGCAGCAAGAAACCCTGCTTGAAATACGCGACAGGCATCATCCAGCAAACGATCTCCCCTCCTTGGTCCTTCCACAGAGTGTGTGGTGAAGAGCCCACCTCTCTGGGACAGCCACTTGTAGATATGCGGCATTTCTCCCTCTCTCGTTTCTCCGCAAAGCTTTCTGTATGCAGGAAAAGTTGGAAGCTCGGAAGGCAGCCTTCCGCTCCCAGCCCGGCTGCCTTCCCGCACGGAGGGGTCAGATGCCTTTGCTCTGTGTCACCTCTCAGCCTCTGGTCCCCAAACTCCAGTCTCAGAATCCGCATGGTTCTTTACTGACTTCATAAAAATAAACAAAGGCCTGGTAGCATTTAGGTCATACTAGTAAATTATTTACACACACACCCCCCTTCCGTTTCTTGTTGCATGGGTCTTGGTGTCACCACACCCTGCCAGGGACTGCGTTCGTCCCCGCTGTGCGGTCCCCCTCCGTGACGGCCGGACGCCGACGCTGAGCAGGCTTTCAGCGCACAGGCTGGGCTTCGCCAGCTGCTGCCCAGGGCTGGATGTTGCCCGCAAGGCAGCTGCATCCAGCCTCTGCGAAAGCGGGTCTTGGCAATCCAGCCAGAGCAGGTACACTGCTACGGGTCGCTTGGCACGCAGAGCCGAGTTCAGGCCAGGTACGAGCTTATCAGCAGATCGCATCCAGCCGGGAACAGTACTGCGAGGCAGACCAGTGGCAAAGCACAAACTTCCCTTGCAACTATTTTTAAAAGCACCTTTACATCTTTCTTTTCAACTTGCGCGGCACAAATAAACCGTAAGCATCAGCCAGTTGTTACTAAAGGGAACCATTGTTTCGTAGCCCTCTGCTTCCCTGGTGCAAATGAAATAATATTATACTCCCCAATCTCCCTTCACAAAAAAAGTCCCCCACCCAGCTCTGCCTTTGATCCTGTTTCTGTCCTTCCATGCTGCCTTTGGTGGACTTTTGATCTTGACTCAGCATGGTCCGTCTTACAATGTTTCTTTAGGTCCTGCTTCAAAGTGGGCAAGCGGACATGGACTATGACGTGTGACCAGGTTATACAATGACATATTTTTCATGCTGACCTATGGTGCAGGTCTTTCACGTGCAATGCTTGAACAGGCATTGCCCATGCCCACTGCTGACCCCGCAAGCCAACTTCTAATTCAGAGAGAGAGGCTTGCCCAATTTCTTCTGAAACAGCTTGCTTTGGCATTTGTGTGCACTGAACTTTCTCTGTCATTGTGGTTTCATTTCCGAGTTTAGTTAGAAGCTTCTGGAGTTCCTCCCAGCCCTGCTGAGCCTTGCTTGCAGTTAGAATACATGGTTCTCTGTTGGCAGCAAATGCTGTTGCCTTGTTATCCCTCTTCCCCCATTTCTGTTTTTTGAGATGGTATTCGGAGGGCTGCTTTCACCTCCTCCAGGCGTGGCCCCACCACCCCTTCCCACCCCAGTAAGCTTTTCTTCCCCCGCTGGAACACTGGCCATTTACTTTTAATGGATTTTTCCCCCCTCCTATCAGCTCTGACTCAATTTACAATCCATGACGGGACTTTTCATACCATGGCTGCCCAAGTTTGTTTCATTCTTGGAAAGGACTTTATCAAAAAACCTTTTGAAAGCATATATTGTTGTGGATTAACCCGGCAGGCAGCTAAACACCACAGAGCCGTTCGCTCACTGCCCCCCGCAGTGGGATGGGGGACAGAACCAGAAAAAAGGTAAAACTCGTGGGTTGAGATAAAGGCAATTTAATAGGACAGAAAAGGAAGGGAAAATAATAATAATGATAGGAGAATATACAATACAAGTGATGCACAATGCAATTGCTCACCACCTGCTGACCGATGCCCCGCCAGTTCCCGAGCAGCGGCCATGTTCCCCCAGCCAACTCCCCTCCAGTTTTTTTGTTCAGCACGATGTCATATGGTATGGAATATCCCCTTGCCCAGTTGGGGTCAGCTGTCCTGGCTGTGCCCCCTCCCAGCTGCCTGTGGACCCCCAGCCTCCACACTGGCAGGGCAGTATTGGAAGCTGAAAATTTCTTGACTTAGTGTAAGCACTGCTCAGCAACAACTAAAACATCAGTGTGTTCTCAACATTATTCTCATCCTAAATCCAAAACACAGCACTACACCAGCTACTAGGAAGAAAATTAACTCTATCCCAGCTGAAAGCAAGACAATATCCACCCCTTATTCTATATCATGTACATCATGCCCAGGTCTCACACTTTCCAATACATCCCAATTATCACCACCACCTTTCCTGTCTTTTGATATATACACACAGATATCATTCCCTTAGACTATGGGCCATCCCTCTAAAACGTCCACTGAATTCATTTAGTCCATGAATTTGGGCTCCATCTATTATAACAGTCCTTCAGGGCAGGAGAGATGGTGTGTGGTGTTGCATTGTTGCATGCTGAAGGCAGTTCTGGTTCCATCACCACTGCACTTGTCTGGTTTTATCATTGCTACACTTTGCTCGGTTTCATCAAAATTCATTCTTCAGTAATTTGGGTGATTCTTACTGTAATACCATTGATATGGCATATAGCAACCATAGTAGTGACGATATACAATCTTATATAGCAATTAACATCATACAATTCAAATCATCAGCTATTCTCACCCAAAATCAAATCCCCTTGGTACAAAGAGGTACAAATCGGACTTTCCCATCCTTCCGCATTATCCACCAAGTGCACCCAGGTCCTTGAGCAAAAGCAATCCCACGGATGGGTTTGCCTTTGCCTGAGGCAGGAATAACCCACACTGTCTTCCCCAGCATATTTTTTATGTGCACTACAGGGACTTTATCCCCTTCTACTGTATGGAAAAGTTTTGATTGCGCAGGGCCAGCTCAACTGGCAGATCCCCTAGTGTTGACTAATCAGGTGGCTTTTGCTAAATGTGTATCCCAACGTTTGAACGTCCCACCACCCATTGCTCGCAGTGTAGTCTTTAACAGTCCATTGTATCATTTGATTTTTCCCAGAGGCTGGTGCATGATAGGGGATGTGATATACCCACTCAAATGCCACGCTCTTTGGCCCACGTGTCTACGAGGTTGCTTTGGAAATGAGTCCCGTTGTCTGACTCAGTTCTTTCTGGAGTGCCATGTCACCATAAGACCTGTTTTTCAAGGCCCAGGATAGTGTTCCGGGTGGTGGCATGGGGTATGGGATATGTTTCCAGCCATCCGGTGGTTGCCTCTGCCATTGTAAGCACATGGCTCTTGCCTTGCCAGGTTTGTGGGAGTGTGATATAATCGATCTGCCAGGCCTCCCCATATTTATATTTCAGCCATAGTCCTCCATACCAGAGAGGCTTTAACCACTTGGCTTGCTTGATTGCAGTGCATGTTTCACATTCATGGATAACTTGTGCAATAGTGTCCATGGTCAAGTCCACCCCTCGATCACGAGCCCATCTATATGTTGCATCTCTTCCTTGATGGCCTGAGGTGTCATGGGCCCACCAAGCTATAAATAATTCACCCTTATGTTGCCAGTCCAGATCCACCTGAGCCACTCCAATCTGAGCAGCCTGATCCACCTGCTGGTTGTTCTGATGTTCTTCAGTGGCCCGACCCTTGGGTACGTCAGCATCTACGTAACGTACTTTTACAACCAGGTTCTCTACCCCGGCAGCAATATTTTGCCACAATGCAGCAGCCCAGATGTGTTTGCCTCTGCGCTGCCAGTTGCTCTGCTTCCATTGCCATAACCACCCCAACAAGGCATTTGCCACCATCCATGAGTCAGTATAGAGATAAAGTACTGGCCATTTTTCTCATTCAGCAATGTCTAAAGCCAGCTGGATGGCTTTCACCTCTGCAAACTGACTCGATTCACCTTCTCCTTCAGCAGTTTCTGTGACTTGTCATATAGGACTCCATACAGCAGCCTTCCACCTCCGATGCTTTCCCACAAGACGACAGGACCCATCACTGAACAGGGCATATTGCTTCTCATTTTCTGGTAGTTTATTATACAGTGGGGCCTCTTCAGCATGTGTCACCTCCTCCTCTGGCGATATTCCGAAATCTTTGCCTTCTGGCCAGTCCATGATCACTTCCAAAATTCCTGGGCGACTGGGGTTTCCTGTTCGAGCCCATTATGTGATCAATGCGACCCACTTACTCCACGTAGCATCAGGTGCGTGATGTGTAGAGGGGACCCTCCCTTTGAACATCCAGCCCAGCACTGGCAGTCGGGGTGCCAGGAGGAGCTGTGCTTCAGTACCAACCACTTCCGAAGCAGCCTGAACCCCTTTATATGCTGCCAATATCTCTTTCTCAGTTGGAGTATAGCAGGCTTCGGATCCTCTGTATCCCCCCCTCCAAAACCCTGGGGGCTGGCCTTGAGTCTCCCCTGGTGCTTTCTGCCAGAGGCTCCAGGTAGGGCCATTCTCCCCCGCTGCGGTGTAGAGCACATTCTAAACATCTTGTCCTGCCCGGACTGACCCAAGAGCTGCGGCATGAGCTATCTCCTGTTTAATTTATTCAAAGGCTTGTCGTTGTTCAGGGGCCCGTTTGAAATTGTTTTTCTTCCGGGTCACTTGATAGAAAGGGCTTACAATCAGACTGTAATTTGGAATATGCATTCTCCAAAAATCCACAATGTCTAAGAAAGCTTGTGTTTCCTTTTTGCTAGTTGGTGGAGGTATAGTTGTTATTTTGTTGATCACATGCATTGGGATCTGGCGACGCCCATCTTGCCATTTTATTCCTAAAAACTGGATCTCCTGTGCAGGTCCCTTGACCTTACTTTTTTTTATGGCAAAACCGGCTTCCAGAAGGGTTCGGACTATTTTCTTCCCTTTCTCAAAAACTTCTGCTGCTGTGTTTCCCCACACGACGTCATCAATATATTGCAGGTGTTCTGGAGCCTCGCTCTGTTCCAGTGCTGGCTGGATCAGTCCATGGCAAATGCTGGGGCTGTGTTTCCACCCCTGGGGCAATCGATTCCAGGTGTACTGGACATTCCTCCAAGTGAAAGCAAACTGTGGCCTGCGCTCTGCTGCCAAAGGGATTGAGAAAAATGCATTAGCGGTATCAGTTGTGGCATACCACTTGGCTGCCTTTGACTCCAGTTCGTATTGAAGTTCTAGCACGTCCGGCACGGCAGCACTCAGCGGCGGCGTGACTTCATTCAGGCCACGATAGCCT
Source organism: Mycteria americana (assembly GCF_035582795.1). Lineage (NCBI taxonomy): Eukaryota > Metazoa > Chordata > Aves > Ciconiiformes > Ciconiidae > Mycteria > Mycteria americana. Next base: position 36,071,448 of record NC_134369.1, read on the forward strand.
ACTGTTAGTCTCCACTGTCCATTAGACTTTCACACTGGCTGTATGGGCCTGTTAAAGGGTGAGCAAGTCTTACTGATCACTCCTTGGCTCTCCAGTCGATGAATCAGTTTATGGATGGGAATCAGGGAGTCTCGGTTGGTGCGATATTGCCGCCGGTGCACCGTCGTGGTGGTGATCGGCACCCGTTGTTCTTTGACCCTCAGCAACCCCACAACAGGGTCCTTTGAGAGAGCGGGCAAGGTGGACAGCTGTTAATTTCCTCCATCTCCAAGGCAGCTATACCAAAAGCCCACCGGTACCCTTTTGGGTCCTTGAAATACCCTCTCCTGAGGCAGTCTATGCCAAGGATGCACGGAGCCTCCGGGCCAGTCACAGTGGGGTGCTTCTGCCACTCATTCCCGGTTAGGCTCACTTTGGCCTCCAATACAGTCAGCTGTTGGGATCCCCCTGTCACTCCAGAAACACAGATGGGTTCTGCCCCTTTACAGCTTGATGGCATCAGGGTACACTGTGCACCGGCATCTACTAGAGCCTTATACTCCTGTGGGTCTGATGTGCCAGGCCATCGAATCCACACAGTCCAGTAAACCTGGTTGTCCCCTTCCTCCACCTGGCTGGAGGCAGGGACCCTCTAGTCCTGGTCATAGTGTTTGTTACCCACTTCTTGTAAATGCGAATCAGAAGTCCCTTCATTAAAATCGGAAGTAGGATCAGCTCTTCTGCTCTGTCTGAGGAACTGCTCACTGGAAACTGGAGCAGCAATTTTCCTGGAAGATCCCCTTTGTGTGATTGTTTTTCCTTGTAACTCACATACCCGTGCCTCTAGGGTCGAGGTAGATTTTCCATCCCGCTTCCTCACATCCTCTCCGTGGTCATGCAGGTAAAACCACAGGGTGCCCTGTGGTGTGTACCCTCTATATCCTCTCTCTTGAACAGAGGAATGCTGACTCCTAATAGCTGAGATACTGGTCCGTACAGGTGGGGAGTAGGGCATATCCTCTTTGAATTGCTGGAACTCCCGGGACAGTTTCTCCACAGCTGAGATGCAGGCCCATAGGGAGGAAGAGAGTCTTTCTTCGTATTGCCGGAGTTGGCCAGCCAATTCATCCACCATTTGTCCTTCTCCGTCTTTCCAGGTCATTACTGCCAATGAGTTGGCATATGACGATGGTTGCGCTCCATACAAACTTCCGCCACATGGGTCATGTGCACCTGACTTCATCTGGGTCTTTGGGTAACTGCTTGTTGTCCAGGTTATCGTAAAACACCTCCATCACGGCTAATTCCCTCAAGTACTGGATACGTCTCTCCATGGTGGTCCACTTGCTTGCGTGACATATAACCTCTTCCTTGAAGGGACACCTTTCCTTCACACCTGACAGGAGTCACCTCCAGAGGCTGAGGGCTTGTGCCCCTTTTCCAATTACTTTGTCAATACCCCCTTCCCTAGAAAGGGATCTCATCGGCTTGGCTTCCCTACCCTCTAATTCCAGGCTACTGGCCCCGTTATCCCAGCATGGGAGCAGCCAGGTGACCGTGTGCCTGCCTGGACAAAGGCTGAAATCTTTTCACATATCTCGCAGGTATGGGATACAGCTGGATAGGGATCAGGTGGTTACTGCCTCCTTTATGAGTTCTGCCTCTTCCTCCTCCTCTTCTCTGGCCCTACTTTGGAGTAGCCTGCCTCATCGACTTCTTCCTCCTTCCCCTTCTTAGTAGGAGCTTCTTCCCTTACTAAACGAGCTGACTTTCACATCCAAGATTTCTTCCTGCGTATAGGGGCGACTGATACCGGCACGGGCTGGTTCTGTGGTTCAGCCACAGTGCCTGTCGCCAGGGTTGGAGTAGCTGCAGTGCCTGTCATTTTGTCGTCAGATCCAGAGACCTTCTCTTCCCCTTGAGGGTTCTGAATAGCATTGAGCAGGGCTCGGCAGGCATGGGCCAGGCCCCAGCACGTTGCAGTGATTTGTGTCTCTCTGGAGCTGCCAGGGTGACAGCATACTTTTTCCAAATACTTTACTAGTTTTTCAGGATTCTGCACTTGTTCGGGGTGAAGTTCCAAAACACTGGAGGTGCCCACTGCCCTAGGTACTTGCCCATACTATCCCACACACCCTGCCACTCATAACTACCCAGGCTTGGGGTAGATCTCTGGGTGGTATTCTTAAATAGTTGTTTAACCTTAAACAAGACCTGAAACACATTCAGGAGACACAGCAATAGGAACATGCTGGTTTGAACATCCCAAGGATATTCAAAATTCTCAAGAGCTGTTGTAACTAGCCTGGAGAAGAAGGGGAAGGTGAAGGAACAGGGGAAAGCATCCCCCCTTTGTCTCCCCTATAGATTGGCTCTCTGAGGAGAAAAGGTAAAGAGTGTATTTACTAATAATTTCCGAGAGATGGTTCCTAAAGTACGGAGGTGATGGCAATGCTGAGTACAAATACCAGATTAGTCTCATGACCGGCGATTTTATCATATCATAAGCCAGTGTTACAAAGTACAGCAAAATGATAACCTTAATCCAGCCCCCAGAGATGATAAACAGCACAACAGGGAGCATATACTGCAAGTGAGGTGTTACCTAACGCAACCCTGAGGACAAGCACAGCAACTCTGAGAGCACATAAATCAACATTATGACCAGCAACTATTAACCTAATATAATGAATGTTTATAACAAATTTGTTTTAACACGCTCTGGTCAGATCTGTCGTTATCTCAACCCTTCAAGCCCCACATTGGGCGCCAAAAAGGACTGTCGTGGTTTAACTCGGCAGGCAGCTAAACACCACACAGCCGTTCGCTCACTTCCCCCGGTTGGGATGGGGGAGAGAATTGGAAAAGTAAAACTTGTGGGTTGAGATAAAGACAATTTAATAAGACAGAAAAGGAAGGGAAAATAATAATAATGATAGAAGAATATACAATACAAGTGATGCACAATGCAATTGCTCACCACCTGCTGACCGATGCCCTGCCAGTTCCCGAGCAGCGGCCGCACCCCCCCGACCAACTCCCCCCCAGGTTTTTTGTCCAGCATGGCGTCATATGCTGTGGAATATCCCCTTGCCCAGTTGGGGTCAGCTGTCTTGGCTGTGTTCCCTCCCAGCTCCTTGTGCACCCCCAGCCTCCTCGCTGGCAGGGCAGTATGAGAAGTTGAAAAGTTCTTGACTTAGTGTAAGCACTGCTCAGCAACAACTAAAACATCAGTGTGTTCTCAACATTATTCTCATCCTAAATCCAAAACATGGTACTATACCAGCTACTAGGAAGAAAATTAACTCTATCCCAGCCGAAACAAGGACATGTATTTACTGTAGTCTCTACTTGTTCCTGATCGGCTTTTTCAGAAGCTCACAGAAGTCAACTGACAAGCGGGGCATGATTTAGCTTTGCAAAACAGTGCTCCATCAGTGCTCCCTCCACTGGGTGCTGGTCCACCGGTGCGGCTGGCACGGCCCCCGTTTTCCTAGAAGCCTCATGCTGTGCCCAGTCCGGTCTTTTTTAAAAATGCAGCTGCTCCCCAGAGCGGGGCGGCAGGGATGACACTGGGGGTCTGCCCTTTGCACTGTGGGGAGCGGCAGCAGGGCCGGTGATGGAGATGAGGGGTGCTAACTCCATGGCTGCGCCACAACGCGTTGTGTTTTCCTGGGTAAAACCCTTGGGTCCAGGTGCCATGCAGAGCAAAGCCCCGTCACCGGTACTGGCAGCTATGCCAGGTGTTGAGGATGCCGCAGCGGGAACCATCATCCGTTCCCATGTGCGGGGTCTGTACAGGGCAGCTGCCAGCGGGAAACACCTCAGACTGGTGCGGGGCTACCCAGCAGAGCTCTGCAGCCAAAATGCCAGTTCCCCACACCCCGGGCAAGGCCACGTGGGAAAGCCATCCAAAAGCCCCTGGAGCAGCCCCCCCGGTGTTCCCTCACACCAGCTGAGCCTTGCTCTTCTCCTTTGATGCCCCAAGTGGTGGTTGCACCCCCTCACCATGGTGGGTGGCAGCATGGCCCCACCACTGCCCAACCCCACAGATGTCTTCCCAGGATGAGGACACCCCCATTGAACTACCCTGTGCCCAAGTGTGAGCATCGGGCCAGGGAGCTGGTGAGCACTGCCGGGCCATCCTGTCCTCTGGCTTTTGCCGCTTTCCCCTGAAATAACAGTGGAATAACGTGCGTAAAGAGACACGTCCAGAAACAGGGCACAGACCAGAAGGCTCAGAAGTGGAGGGGCTGCTGTGCCCCTGGGATCAAAGGCAGCTGATGGGGTGGGTCCAATTGCCTGAGCTGAATGCCAGGTCCAGCACATTTGGATCCGGGGCTCGGTCTAGCAGTAGTTTAGTTTCCCAATCTACCTGTGAAGTGTTTCAAAGGGTGCTAAGAGAGTCTGCGGAGGGCGGCGGGAGCACGGGTGCCTGCTGAAGGCAGCAGGGTGCCGTGCTGCCGGGGCAGGCTGCAGCGGGAATTTTACTGCCGACTCCCGGAGGAGCAGAGCTAGGCGAACACACAAAGCCTTCCCAATCCAAGTTCAAATGTATGAATTTACCATATCTAACGCCTCCCTGAAAACCAAACAGACTCGATTACATTCTCTCTCCATAATTAATCAGTAATTATATTGAAGAACACTATTATTTGTTTGGCATGACCTATATAAACCCGACTTGGGGAGTGCATAGTTGGTGCGGTGCCAGTGCTCTGTGCCCTGAGTATTATTGCCTTATAAACACAACCATTGTTTGAATTTCAGATCAAAACAAACCGAGCCACGTCGCTTGTCGGTTATTAGATATCTTTTTCCCAAATGCTCACCCAGACCATATTACAATAACAATAATTATTATTACATACTTCCTTATTATATGTTTGTGCCGAGGTAGCACATTTGCCTTTTTCCCACACGTTAGTAGCTTCTCCTGACTCTTATGATTCACTCCTGCTTATTTCCCAATGTCCGTGAGCTCTTTTTGTGTTCCCAACTGCATTTCGTCAAGACCTGCAGATTGGCGCAGGGACCCACGGTGCCGTATCGCACCAGTCCGCAAAGGGTTGCAACCAGCACGGGGGCTTCGCTGCTCGAGGGAATATACAAACACGAGAAAGGCTTTGCTCCTTGAGGGAATATACAAACACGAGAAAGACATGGACCATGCCCCCAGGTGCTTTATAAATATTTAACTTGGTCTGATAATGTGATAAGGACCGATAATGTGATTTGGACAGCCCTGCTTGGGGAGGGCTGGTAAAGGACCCTCTGAGGGAAATCGGCGGGGGGGTGCCGAAGCCGGAGCACAGTGATGATGCTTCCCACAGCCGCTGCTGCAGCTGGGGGTAGGACTCGCCTTGCCTAACTTGGGACATCCAAAATTTAGTTGTCAAATCCTCAGCAAGTTGCTGATCTGCCTTTACAGTCACAGAAGAGAAGCGAGCCCTTGGCTGCTGAGTGAGTCAGCCCTTCTCAAGATAAATGTTCAAGATAGGTGAGATGAATCACACACTAGAGGTGCCTATTTGTCTCCATTGACTATGCAGGAAGGCTGTCCGACTAATTAGGTTTAGACACCTAACTTTTAGGCACCTAAAATCCGGTGAGAGGAATCCCATCCTCATCGACGTCCTTCGCTACCTATGGGCCTGACAAAGGAGGCAGTGGGAGAGGCTCCCTGGAAATGCTCTCCCAGATTTGGACCTGACCAAACCCCTCCGTCCTCCGTGCACGAGAATCTGCAAAGCCTCGCCTCCGTGTCCTCCCCGCGCAGCTCCTACGGGCATGGGATGCTCCAGCCATGCCCAGCTGGCAGAGATGAAAGCATGTTCCCCGCTGTGGTCTGAATGAGGCAACGGTCTTGTGGGAAAAGATGTAATAGTGGAACTGAAGTCTATATCACAATGTATTCAGAGCAGGCAGGGGGAACAGAAAAAAAGAAAAAGAAAAGGAGGCTTGACCTTGGCATCCTGCCTGGTGCTAGAAGTGTGTTTTGATGGGACGGGATAGGCGGGAAAGCAAGCTTCCTCCCTGATGCAAATATCTCATGGAGCTGTAAGATGTGTGGAGTGCAACCCATGTGTTTGGAAACAAGGTTATGACAAGTTCCACCGCGAAGGGCCAAAATGGTATTTTTCAGAGGGTTATAGCTGGGCCTATTGGAGGTGAGCTGCCACCAGCACAGCAAGCAGCACCTTCTGACACCAGCATCGCATGTCAGGCAAATGCCACGATCCGAGAGGCTCCCAAGTAGTTTTAGACTTTCTCCTTAAAAAAAAGAAAGGTGAAAGCATTTAGTCCTAGCACATTCTTTTGGAGGGAAAAATCATGGAAACATTCCACCGGTTGACGTCTGCTGAATAAATCAGCAGCCGGGGCTGCTCCAGCTGGAAACAGGCAGAGGCCAACAGAAATCGCTGTGCTGCGTTATCGCCCTGCTGTGTATGGGCTTGGGACCGTGGAAGCAGGATTTGAAAAAAATGTGGAATTTGTGCTGGTTTCTGAGATCTGTGCCTTTCCACGTCCCCGATCACTTCTGTTTCATGTGCTAACCACCCTATCGATACAAGGGCAATTGCTGGTTTGATGTGCAGCAGGTGTCACTTGCTTTTTTTTCTGGAAACTGCCAACAGCCTCTTTAAAGCTTCTGGCACTTCCCTTAACCTGAACAACAATTCATTTATGTGACAGGTATTTGACTTCTCTCTGCCCTGGCAGGCACAGGGCTCTGTGCAGACTAGGCCAGGTTAAAGGTACCTCTCTGAAGCTGTGCCCTTGCTGTACACCATAATCAGCTCCTGAGTTTGGACCCACCAGGGATGCTGGGGACCCCGGGACTGCCACGTGCCCGGCTCCGACCCGGAGGAAAGAGGGTGCCGGCACCCGGCTGCGCAGGCTGTCCCACGCGGGTGGGCTCCCCGCAGGGAGGGGGACGGGGTGCTGCTCCGGGGACCCGCAGCGGGATGGCACACTGGTCTCCCCGACAGCTGCTTCACGGCTCTCCTGCACTGGTGGTGCGAAACATCTCTTGCTCCATCCCTCACCTTGCTGTGGCCAGGCTGGGGTGCTTTCTCAGCTCCCCTTACCGCACCGGCAGGATGGAAATCCCTTCTCCAGCTCCACACAGTTGCAGCTTGCTCATGGAGGAGAGATCAGACGAGACTTGCTCCTTGCCCTAAAGGGTTTGCAACTTCACTGAGAATGGGCAAACCCCAATAAGAAGAGGGAGTTTTCTATGCAGGAGGCAGTGGGTGCCAGCAGCAAGTGGGCGGCAGGGAGGCCTGCGGTGCTGTGGGAGGGGGCTGCTGGGCTTTCCAGCCCTGTGCCCTGTGTCCGGACAGGGTGCGCAGACCCCGGGCAGGCTGGTGGGTGCCCTGCCAGGGAGCCAGGGTGCAGTGACCCCGCACCCCGGCCAGGGGCAGAGGTTCCTCTTCAGGTAACTTCACTTTCCACAGCCATGCAGCAGCTGGTCCTGGTGATGCTCCTTTCCTCCAGCCCCTCAAACCTATTATTTTCCACACTGGTTTGTGCCTCAACCCTGCTCCCACCCCCAGCACAGGCTGCTTGTGTCTGGGTGCAGCTGGACGGACCCTGGGACGTGGCTGGGCCAGCCGCCTGAGCAGCCGTGACAAACAGCTAAACACTAGCCCGTGCTAACGGGCTTGCTGTCCTGCTATGTGGAAACATATTAATTGCATTAGTATTTCCACTGGAAATTATAACTTACATCCATTAAGTTCAGCCAATTTCCTTACCCTGCGTCTGCTAAAAGGACACCTCTGCTTTTTCCACTGCACTACCTTGTCAGTGCCACCAGTGCTAAATTTGTGGCAGGCTAGTCACATCCATGTGACACTTTCAGAAGAGGCCACACACTACCTCCACCTCCTGTCTGCCCTTCCCCTCACTTGCCCCAGAGGTGGCCCAGCATCTGAGCTACTCAGAAACAGAAAACCCTCTTTATGAACAAGCAAATCAGATCCCAAGCCCCGTTACTAATTAATAAAGATGTCCCGTAATTTAGATCGCCTTGGATGGTCTTCAGGTCATTCACAGGTGTAAAGTCAGGAGGATTAAGGGCTTGTAATATTTGTCTGGCACCGTTGCTACCAATTCCAGCAAAAATAATGGAGCAGCTTCTTGGGTTTCCTGTCACCACAAAGTACACACATGCACACACTCTCTATTTTATGAATGTTTACATACCCGAGCTGCCAGGAATCTCACTCCCGCTGCTTCCCACCACCTTAACACACTTTCCTGTATCTCTGCGAATTTGTTTTCTCACCGAGCAGCTGGTAATGTCCCGTTCGCTTGGGAGCAGGCAGAGGCCGGGCTTTCTCGGGTGCCAGAAAAGCCTGGCAGAGGGCGCACCTACAAGCTGTGGTTTCCATCCCGAGCCATTCACACCTCCCAGTGGCTACCCAGAGATGTTCCATGGAAGGAGCGCGAGGCCAAAATAAAAGGAAGGATTAAAAAGTTAGGGACAGGCGGGGAATGGCCATGCTGACATCCGCCTACTCCCCCGAAAGGCCACAGCGTCTGAGGAGGTGCCTGGAGCAGAGGAAACATCTACACCCGCTTGCGGAGACCAGCAGAAAGGCACTTCCACACCTCCACCTCCAGGGGCACAGCCAACAAAAATAGCACCAGACCCAAAAGATATGAATAGAAGAGCGACTGCAGAAAGCTTCGGCTCATTTTACACCCCCAGCAGAAATAAAGGCAGGCGGTTTGTCCTTCCTCCGTCCCCAGCCTCCGTACATCGGAGCACTGCTGCAGAAAAGACACGTCTATTTACCTGAAGATTCCCATGGGATCGGGGGAGCGAAATGCCTAACTCATCCGAAACTCACAAGGGAAAGCCTGCTCGCGATGAAAGCACTTCCCTTTCCTAGCTTGCAACTTTGGGAACTGGGTGGTCGGAGGGGGAACAAACCAAACCACCACCACCACCCCCCCCGCCTTGCTTTCAACAATTCAGGCTTTTTTACACTCACGTTCTTGCTCAGTAATTCTGACGCAAGCAGACCTGCAGGCTTCCTATTGCCGAACGGCTCCAGGTGAAGATAAGTGGAGGTGTCTTAAGATAGCAATCTTCTTCTGTTGCTACGGGAGCTGTAACATCACCAAATATATTTGTGGCAAAGCTGGCACTTGGATTCAGTTTATACTCACTGCTCAGAGTAACCTCTTATTACCCTGACAGGGAGTTAAACTGGGCAAGGAGTGCAGCCACCCCACGAGGCTGTTCTCCAGCCTTTAGCAGAGGCCAGCGTGTGAAACCGTGCCCAGCGGCTCAGGGACGAGATAGTGCTGACTTGTACTTCCCAGGGCTGACCTCCTCCTGCCTGGCCCAAACAATCTGACGTTGCACAGCTAATCCCAAGTTTGCGAGGTGCACCTCCAAGCCCATCAGGGTTAGGCAGAGTATAAAGCATAAAAGTAGACCCTAACTATGTAAAAATAACTGAACTGGGTCAGATGAATGGTCTGTTGTGGCCTTCCTCTTACCTCCAAGAGCAGCCAATGTTTAGGGGGAAAAACAGGGGAATGAGAGAGTGATACTTTTGCTGAGCATTGTCCAGCAATGTGCTGTGGAGGTCTGCCTTTGCCTTTAGTAAAGCTCCAGGGACTTTTCCTCCATAAATTTGTCGAATTGCTTTTTTGACCCCATTTATACTTTTGACCTCCACAGCATCATGTGCCAACGAGCCCACAGTTTTATACATGCACACAATCGGAAAAACTGCTCCTTTAAGCCTCCTGCCTTTATCATTTAATTCGCTGCCCCCTGCTTCTTCCCTGTTTTCTGGCCATTCTGGCCTGTTTCAGCTCTCATTCGGGAAAGCAGTTCTTAATTCCTCCGTTAAATGTGTGCACAGGTCTGATGAAGACTCTTTTCCCTCTGTATTTTGAGACAAGTTTAGCACCTGCTTGCATCAGAACCAGGGAACGAGAATGCTCCAGAAGCTGCTCCTGCGCTGAGGACAGATTTGGGAAGGGCTCTGGAAGTCCTGGACATCTATTCCTGCTTCCCGGGCCCAGCTGTAGTATCCCAACTGGAATGTGCTGGGCCTGGATGGATTCACCCACATAAGAAGGCTAGTGAGCATGGCACTGCATTCATTCACTTTTTCAGAAATCTTCTTTAATAATTGACTTTCATTTACTCGTTTACCTATCTATCTTTATTCATTTGCATCTATCAAAGTTCTGGCATGGCTCTGGCAGGAGGTGCAAGGCTCCGATTTTTTCATTCCTCTGCTCGGTGTGAATTCATGCCCACACAAATTCCCCCTCTGGCCCGGAGGGCTCTGACTTTTAGCCACGAGGTGGGGTGAGCAGCTAAATTCCTGATCTGAGCATGTGCGCAGCCAATGCAAAGCAGACCACCATGGCGTCGGGGTTTGCCAAGCTAAATCACTGGAAGAAAATTCCTTCTCGGCTTCAGCCTTCGCCGCTCGATCCGTGGAAGTGTGCAACCTTAAACCCCAAGTTTCCAAAACAAATGCACACGGGGCAAGTGAATAATGCAAAAAGCGGCAGGGGCAGGCGGCTGCGCTGGCGGTGCGGCTGCCGGCCCTGGGCTCCCTGCTCTCCCGCACTGAGCCCTCCGCTCAGCTTCGTGCCGTGGCCGCCGACGGGGAGGAACCGGGGCGAAAACCGGGCTGGGAACGACTCAGTAGTGAAATAGTTATCTCGGCTGGCTTTCTCGGCAACTCTTGGAAAGTCCCCGAAATGACGTTTCTAACCTAACAATTAAAATGGGTTTAATTATAGAGAGGCTCAGAGCCCTGGGAACAAGCACCATCTACAGAATGAGTAAACAACTGCAGAAAAGAATAGGCTGGTCTCTCCCCCGGTTACTCCTCACTTCTGGCCAAGGCAAGGAAAAAAAAAGAAACTAGAAAGAGAAGGAAATTCGAGGAACCTGATTGCTCTCCTTAAGTAAATAATAATAATATTAAAAAAAAAAGAAATCTGGAATAGCCGGAGCCTGTGGGCGTTTCTCTCGGTTGGTTGTTTTGGCCGTTCTTGAAGACTGAAGGAGGGGAAAAAGATCAGCCGCCAGCCCAAAGTCCAGATCCTGCGACTCTAAAGCAAACAGCAGAGGAAGTGGATCATTTGTTTGAAGTTTTCTGTGCGATGGCCGCTCGGGTGGGCGTTGTGCTGCCCAAGGCAGGGGGTTCTTTTCTCCCAGCCAAGCCGGAGCACAGGGCAGGAGGAAAAGTCTGTGGCGGCGGGGCAGGGCCCCCCCCTCGCCCGCCTGCGCGGGGGAGAGGGCCCAGATGCCGTCGCTCGGCCCTAGATGAAACACCCACTAAAGTTATAGTTAGGGCGAGCCTTGCCTCAGCCGGGGCTAAAGGTTTAGGGGCAGCAGGTTTCACGCTGAGGCACCCAAGCCTTGAAGTGTTTTGCTTTTTTTTTTTTTAACACAGAAACTGCCGCCGTCCTCCCCCCTCCTCCCCGCCATATCGATATCAGTATGAATCATACTTTGCCTACTAAAATCTGGAACAGATTATTTGCTCAGAGACTTTTTTTTTTTTTTCAGTTTTACAATTTCGAGTTCTGGGCACTGGAAGAGGACTATACGGGGAGAAAAGGCAGAATTTATCAAACACCCTTTTAAAGGGCAAACCCATACTTTAACAATTTAAATTAATGTGGATGTGAGCTATTTCCCCTCGCAGAGCCTGCCAGGTTTCAATAAAAATTGGAAAAAAGGAGCAAGGCTGGGGGCGGGGGGCGATGTGAATCAACACAGAGACAGTCACCCTGCAAAAACGCGAGAGCGAGCGGCCGCGCCGAGATGGGCCCAATCCATTTAAATCAGAGTGGACGGGCCCAGCTGGCCGCAGCCGCAGCCGCAGCCGAGTCCTGCGAGTTGTGAAACCCGGCGCAGGGCTCGGCTGCCGCCCGGCCGCCCCTGCCTGGAGGGCTCACAGGCGCCCGGGGCTTTCATTGCACCGGGGCTGCAGCGGCGCGGCGGAACGGCGCACCGGGGAGCTGCGGGGCGGGCCCGGGCCCTGCTCCCGCTCCCGCTCGCGCTCCCGCTCCGGCCCGGCCCCGCACGCGGCCCCCGCCGCGCGCAAGCAGGGGTGAGCGCGCCCGCCCCGCGCCGGGCCCCGCGCTACACGCGCGCACACGCGCTCGCAGAGGCGCGCACACGGGCGCGCAGAGGCGCGCGGCAGCCCGCACAACCGCCTCCTCCGCAGCGGGGGAGGGCAGGCACCCCCGGCCGCGGGCCGCCTTTTTTTTCCCCCCTTTCTTTCTTTTTTTTTTTTTTTCCCTTCCCCCGCCCGTCCCTCCCCCCCTTCTTCCTCCCGAAAGTTTTTCTGGGCCTGCCCGCCCGGGTGATTCAGTCGCGGTGTCAATCACCCTGCCCTCCTCCTCCTCCTCCCCTTCCTCCCGCCGCCGGCTCCTCCTCCCGGGGTAAGTCCGAAACTTTATAAGTTGAGCCTTCCCCGAGCCCGCTGGAAGCGGCGAGCGGGCGCGGCAGCCGGGTGGGCTGGTGGCGGCGTCAGCAGCGGCGGCATCAGCAGCGGCGGTAGCGGCGGGGGGCGGCTGCGAGCCGGGGCGCTGGAGGCTGTGCCTGACCCACGCCGGGACTCCTCGTGTCTGTGTGCCGCTGCCCCACCCGCTTCCCCCCTCGCTCGCCGAAGATGTCCACAGCCCTGGTGTCGCCCACCATCTTCGACCTGAGCGAAGTTTTATGCAAGGTAAGGGGGCTGCTCCTCCGGCCTCGCGGCTCTTCCGCTTCTGGGGCTCCGTGTTTGGGTTTTTCGGCTCCTCGTTTTCTGGTCGGGAGCGAGTCTGGCGCCGGGGCCGGAGGGCGCAGGGCGGGGGCCGAGCGCGGCCGTCCCGTCCCGGGGCGCGGGGTCCCCCGCCACCGCCGCCCGCTCTTCCCGCCTCGGCCGCTCCGGAGGAGGGGAGGACGCGGGGCACCACCCCGCGCTCCCGGCGGGCTGAGCCGCGGCGCCAGGCGGCGGGGGGGGGGGGGGGCCGGACCCTTCCCCTGCCCCCGGGGCCGCCGCGCTGCAACACGCCCGGGCGCGGCGCGGCGGGCGGCGGCGCTGCTGCCGCCGCGGGGCCGGGCGGGAGGGCGGGCGGGCTCCCTTCCCGCGGGGCTCGGCCGCCCCTCGCCCAGCCCCGTGGAGGGGGAAGCGGGGCGGCGGGGGCTGGGCGGGAGCCGCCGCCGCGCTGCGGGGGGAGCGGTGGAGCGGGCGCCAGCGCTGCGCGCTGCCCTTCCCGCTCGCCGCTGTCCCCCGGGGGGCTTTCCCAGAAAAGGGCTCCGGCCTCGGAGTTTTTTCGGATGCAGCCAGCGGCTCCCCCGCGTCTGGCGCTTGGCTCGCTTCGTTACTTCCCTCCGCGACGGCTGCGCGGGGGGACGGGGAGGAGCGGCCCGGGGCCCTCGGGTGGAGCGGCGAAAGGGGCTGAAGCCGCTGTTGCTGCGGAGGGGGGCCCGTCGGGGCAGGGCGGCCGCCGCTCCCCGGGCCGCCCTGCTCGCAGGCGGGAGGCGGCGGGGCGCCGCGCTGTGCCGTGCCGTGCCGCGGGAGGCCCCCGGGGCTGCGTGGGGACGCCGGAGGAGGCGGTGGCAGTGACCGGCCCTTGCTTTCTCCCCGCAGAGCAACAAGATGTTGAATTACAGCCCCTCGGGTGTCGGCGGGTGCCTGCTGGACAGGAAGGCGGTGGGCACCCCGGCCGGCGGGGGTTTCCCTAGGAGGCACTCTGTCACCCTGCCCAACTCCAAGTTTCACCAGAACCAGCTCCTCAGCAGCCTGAAAGGGGAGCCGGCTCCCATGCTGGGCCCCCGGGAAAGCCGCTTCCGGGACCGCTCCTTCTCCGAGGGCGGCGAGCGCCTGCTGCAGCAGAAGCAGCCTGGGGGACAGGTCAACTCCAGCCGCTACAAGACAGAGCTGTGCCGCCCCTTCGAGGAGAACGGCGCCTGCAAGTACGGCGACAAGTGCCAGTTCGCTCACGGCATCCACGAGCTGCGGAGCCTCACCCGCCACCCCAAGTACAAGACCGAGCTCTGCCGCACTTTCCACACCATCGGCTTCTGCCCCTACGGGCCGCGCTGCCACTTCATCCACAACGCGGAGGAGCGCCGTGCCGTGGCGGGGAGCCGGGAGCCCGCCGTCACTGACAGACCCCGCCTGCAGCACAGCTTCAGCTTCGCCGGCTTCCCCAGCACTGCTGCCAGCGGGCTGCTGGACAGCCCCACTTCCATCACCCCGCCGCCCATGCTGAGTGCGGACGACCTGCTGGGCTCCCCCACCTTGCCTGACTGCGCCAGCAACCCCTTCACCTTCTCCAGCCAGGAGCTGGTCAGTCTCTTTGCCCCCAGCATGGGGGTGCAGGTGCCCAGCGGGAGCTCCACCACCACCTTCTTGTTCAGGCCCATGTCCGAGTCCCCCAACATGTTTGACTCGCCGCCCAGTCCTCAGGACTCCCTCTCTGACCAGGAGGGCTATCTGAGCAGCTCCAGCAGCAGCCACAGCGGCTCAGATTCCCCTATCCTGGACACCTCAAGACGTCTTCCCATCTTCAGCAGACTCTCCATCTCCGACGACTAATCTGGGGTTTCCTCTTGCTCCCCCCCCACCTCTATTACGATGTTAAGCTGAACTCCCCCCACCCTGTCCCCAGTAGTCTGAGCTGGATGTTAACATGTCCACCTGCCTGCCGTAGACCCACTGGCTTAAACCTTAAGTGCCAAATTACGATGAAAAGCAATAACGTTTACAAAATTAGTGCCTTTAACACTTTCACTGTGACTGTATTACCTCTCCAGCTGCAGAGGGCACCAGCAGCTCTTGTGCACTTCCAGATGTGCAGGAAATGTCCGGATCCAGCTCCCTCCACTGGCCATGTACTGCATCGCCCTCTCCCAGCCCCTTCCCGGCTGGCCAGTTTCCGCTAGGCTGCAGGCATGTGGGCAAGCGTTAACATCCAGTCCTCTTTCTCCCCTCCCCTTAAAGACTAATCTTGCCTGGATCTGCTCAGGTCTGCGGGAAGAAAAGCTGAGAACAGACAAAGATTGTAACATGAGTGGGACTTCGACTGGGAGGAAGAAAACAAAACAAAAACCAGATGGACTATGAGAGACTTGATTTTGGTGCTAAAAGTTCCCCGTGTATTCATGTGACATCTTAAAACAAATAAAGAAATAGAGGGGGTGGGGCTGACAGAAGTCATTCCACACACACACAAGTTCGTGTAAACAAAGTTCCAGTAGACATAGCTTTAATGGTTTTGCTCTAGAGTACTTTAGACCTATCTTAGAGCACTCACGCCAAGCTTTTTATTATTTTTTTTCCGGGTTTTTAATTTTGTATAACTTTTCAGAAATTGGAGGGCAAATTTTGCTTGTCACTGCACAACAATATAAAAAAAGCTTATTTAACTTATCAAAACGTATTTATTGCCGAAACCTATGCTTTTTTGTTAATTTTGTTCATATTTATCGGGATGATGAATCCATAGAATATATTCTTTTATGTTTAAATTATGATCTTCCATATTAATCTTAAGATTGTGAAGTGTCTTTTTTCCTTTTTTCCCCACAGTTTAATATATTATACTACAATGACATTTTTTGTAACTTTACACTTTTTTGGTTATTTTATTTTAAAAAATGAAAAATTAATTTAAAAAAATGCAAAAACTGTGTTTGGATTATTTATTTTAGAATTTCCCCCCCTTTTTTTTTTTGTGTTGGACTGCAAATTGAGTTAATGTGCTTCTTTGCCTTTCCTCTTCTCCTCTTCCCCTCCCCTGGGTCTTGCCTACCTGGGCTTTAGAATGTACATACCTGAGCTCTGTTGCAAGACAGCGTGGAAGGAAGACCTTTTTCTTCCTCTTTTTGTATAGATTCTTCAAGGAGAAAAGCCTTGGGCTCAAAGTGCCTATCTGAAGACATTCCAAATACAGTTTGTCTTTGCGTTTCTGTATTCCAAGTTTGGAGTTTTCCTTGCCAAGGTGA
This sequence comes from Mycteria americana, assembly GCF_035582795.1. Classification (NCBI taxonomy): domain Eukaryota; kingdom Metazoa; phylum Chordata; class Aves; order Ciconiiformes; family Ciconiidae; genus Mycteria; species Mycteria americana. Next base: position 36,087,424 of record NC_134369.1, read on the forward strand.
ATGGGACTGGCACAAAGAGAATAATGAATGTAATTTTTTTTTCCCGTTACTGTTCACTACATTGCTTTTTTTTCCTCTTTGTGTGAGTTTATTTAAAAGAGAATCTTTTGTAACGACTGTTTGCAGTTTGAATCAATAAACCCCAAGTTTTTTCAAGAAACTGACAGTGGAGCTGGTTTTACTTGCAAAAATCGAGGGGCTAGTTTTAGACAACCACTCAAATGCAGATACTTCCCTCCTCTTGACCCTTGAGGTGCTCACCGTGTGCTCAGGCATCCCTCCATCATTCCTCACTGATTCAGTGGGTCAGCCCTGCAAGCGCGTGGGTGCACAGATAAATGGCAGCAAATACCTGATGTGACCTACCCCGGTGGCCTCTCACCCTCTCTGTCTCTTGCGGAGTTCTCCCATCTTGAGTCGCTTGGTCTGTTCCTGCAAACTTCTTTCTTACCAGTGTAGCTTAAACCTTGGATTGGCTTTTGTTCCCTATGTGCCCTGTGTTCCTGCACAGCTTCTTTGCCCTCAAGGAGGCCTATGCATGTTTTGAGTGAGGCTAAAGTGGGCTGTTAAAGTGGTACAGATTTCCCAAATCTCAGGCCTGGCTTGTTAGTGGTACTTGTCTGCTTTGGCAGAGCAGCTGTTTGGTGTTTTGCGTGGGAGAGGAACATGGATCCCCAGCAAAGTCTTGGTGTACATGCAGATTGCCCTGCTGTCGCATTCAAGCCCTCATACCCCTTGAAATATCAGTCAGCAATCCCAGAAACTTCTGAAGTCAGGGGTTTTGTTTAGGGACACTTCTTTGCCAGTGCTGCTCATGGTGTAAGTCTTGTGTTTTCACCTTTGAGCTCTCCTCTGGAGTAAGCTTGGCGCTCTTCATCTGAAACTGTTCCAGCTCTCTTCCAAATTGGGGGTGGAATATTGCTGCCGAACCACTGATCTTTCAGCTGTCTTGACATGCCTCAGTGTTCAGGAGAGACATTTCCTACTTCATGTTGAAAAAGTTCCTGCCAAACAAAAGCTACAGGATACCTCAAGGCTTACACCGACGTACCTTCCCTGCTGATGGCTTTGTGCAACACGCTTTCTTGTGTGGTCTGGCAATAAAGGTGAGGTAGAGGAAAGATGGTGGAAGAGGAGCATGGCTGGTAGAAGCTGGTTCCCATGAACAGTGCAAAAGCCGTATGGGGAGTTTGCTTGGCAGATGCTGACGTAACTAGCACGCGGTGCGGTCTGCGTGCTGATCCCTGAGAGAAGAGCCTCGGGCGCAGCCCTGGTACTGCTCAACAGCCTTCAGATACCTTCTGCTGACCGCAGCCTTGCCCCTGGGCACAAAGGCGATGGGACCCACCTGAGAGAGAGGCTTCTGCCTAGAAGACCAGTGCCCAGCTGCAGCAAGCACCCAGGCCTGCCTCCTTCCCCACTGCTGGAAGTCAAGCTGTTGGCCCCTGAAGAGTGAGGCATATCTGATCTGGAGAGGATCCCAAGCCTATCGCAGGGCGTGCATGTGGAGCTTGAAACTGCTCACTTCCTCTCTGGACTTTCTGTGCAGCTCTTCAAACAAATAGTCTTTGCCCAGTTAATAATTGATGAAGAAAATAGCTGTATTAGTTGCACGGTGCTATTGGTATGACAAACAACTGGGAAGCTGTGCTAAAAGTAGGTCTTCGCTCCCAGAAGTTGTGTACTTCCCTTGTCCTTCTAGTGCACTGGTTCTGGGAAGTCAGCACCGTTTTTCTCCTGTGAGTTTATTAATGATAAATGCTCTATCACTCAGTGGTTTGCTTTTTGAAACTAACCTTGAGCTAGGTCATGCAGGGGATAGAGAAGAGCAGAACAGGCAGCAGCAGCAGTTTACTTTCTGTAATAGTTTGTAAGAGAGAGAGAGAGCACGCAAGAGCCTCCAGCAATGCAGGGATTTGCCTGATCCGCTACTGTTAGCATTCATTGCAGCTTGGGCATATGGCAGCAACTAGTCTGGAGGGACTCCTCCTTCCTTGGATTTACCATGGATGAGTTGTCCATGCTGTTTCTCGTTAGGGTTAGCATCCGTGTCCCCTAGCAGTTCGCCATGGTTGGTAATAGCCTAGCCAAAGCTCAGAAAGGTAAATAGCCTTTCCTGGCATGATGGTTTTGAGACACACATTGCTCTGACTTGAGGGCTTCTCCATGCTCTGGTTCATTGATTTAGTGCACGGGACTACCAGAGTGGCCAGGAAAGGGCTGGCCTGTGCACCGTGCCGTTGCTCCTGACATGCCTGGTGTGCCAGGGCGGAGAGAAGCACCCACAAGGACAAGATACCTGTTGTCCCATGTAAGATGGCGTGGCAGAGTGTGCCTTGGTGCACTTCACAGGTTGCACTTACAGCTCTTACTGTGGGGCAGGGGGCACCTATGGTGGCTCTTGCTGCTCCTCACATACTTTTTGTTATAGTCATGGATGCTTGCTGTGGGCTCCTTGTAAGAAAACTGGGTCCATGCCTCTGGGCTGCAGGCATTAGCTGTCACTTATTTTTTGGCTTCGAAGTCCGGCGACTCTAGTGCTATCCACCTTCAACATGTCTAGCTGTCTTTGGAAATTACAGCCAGCGTGTATGGCTAGCTGTGCCAGTTGCCTCTTGGTAAGGAGTAACGTGATGACTTTGATCTGCAGAGCTCCAGGTGGCTCCAATCCCACTCCAGTAGCTGCCTCCCTCCTTCCTAATTCGTACCACAGCTGTAGGTGTCCCAGCGCCTGTACTGGCTACTCCCTTGCTATGGGCTAGATGCGGCTTTTGTACCAAAACATCTTCAGTTCTGCAATCTGGGGCTGTAGAAACAGAGGCCGCCTCATTTCCCAAACTTCTCTGTAGGTGAGGGTTGCAAACGGTTTCTTTGTTATTGTCTTTGTTGTTGTTTTTAAAGGCAGTTGAGAACTTTACTATCTAGTTTTGGCCAACCTTTGTTTAGCGTCAGTTGTTACATAGGCATGGTGTGCCAGATTGCAGGTAACAAAAATACCATTTGAAAAGAACCCTGAAATGCTCCAAGTTCCTGGTCCTGACAGAATTTGCCTCAGCAGCATAGTCATGAAATTGGGAGGCAGAGAGGGAAAGAACTTGGAGAAGTGGACCACAGTAGAAATATGCCTGGAGGACTGTTACAAGCTGGCTCAAATTTTCAGTCTGTACGGCTCCTGCACAGGGAGGGCAATGGTGTGAGAATGGGCCTTGGAACTGCTGTTGCAAATCACGTAGGGAAGACCGGGCTCTGCCAGGCCTTGCACAGCAGAGGGGAGGTGTCAGGAAATGATGGGTCAGTTAGAGATGGGGAGCAAGGCAAGAGCTAGAGATCAAGTCCACACAGCATGGGGATAGCAAGGGTGAGAGAGAAGCCATGCTGTCTCGGGTCTGAAGACTTCTTAACTAGCGGTGTTTGGATGCATGAAGGCTAATGAACTGGGTCTCTCCTGCGGAGCTCAGGCGCAGCGGCATTGAGGGGAAGGTCTGGATAATGCAGCCTGCTGGATACTATCTGGTGACTATGCCCAAGGATATGAATGAGTATTAAGATGCAGTAATATATGCAAAAACCACAGCATGCCCTTTACACTTGCTAATTGCTGCAATTTGTGTGGCCCGCGTTGGGGAAAGCTAGCATGTGCTTGAGTCTGGAGACAGAGGCTTTGGGAGAAGGCGCAGCCGTCACTGTGTGAGCAAAGAGGCTCCTGGCTTCAGTGCCGGAGGTGCTGTGGGGGCTGGAGGCCGCAGACGTGTCCAGAGGCGGCACTGACACAAAAGCACAGCCCCAATACCTGCCTGGGAGGGAGCGAGGGGCTTGTGCTTGAGGGAGGCTCCTCATGCCCTACGTAACAACGGGCAAACATCAAGACGTGTGGTCCTGTACCTCGCAGCGGGGCCGGGGAGGCAGTTCTGCTGTGGGGAGGTGGTGTGATGAGTGACCAGGTGCTCTGGTGACAGGCAAAAGTGTGGTGAGAGAAGTGGAAACAGGCAAAAAAGATTAAGAGTGAAGAATGGTGCCTTCCTTACCTGGGCCCCACAGAAGAGGGGTCAGGAGGAGCCCATAGCAGAAGCAGTTTGCGGAGTATGAACCAGCCACAAACAGGAGGAAAACAGCAAAACTAGGGCTGGGAAGGAGTTCAGCTGGGAGGAAGGGGTGACACCCATCGCAGAGGGTCTCTCTGGGGCTGGGAACGCCAGGAGGGACGGCGAGACTGGCTCAGCGGGGACGCTGCAAGCGTCTGCTGGGAACTCGTGGAACAGCCCTCGCGCTCGAGGCTGAGTTCAGCCCCAAATGTTAGAAGATGATTCTGCGCGGTGATGTAAAATGTCCTTTGTTTGGAGACTCTGTGGCCTGTTAAGCAACGCCTGTTCCTCACAAAGCCGATGCTTATTCCCTAGAATACTTCCAGCGAAAAGAAAAAAAAAAGTTCCTCTAAGACACCCTGAACCAATACCTGCTGTGACTAAGCCCTGTGGGCAGCTCCGCAGCTGATTTATATCCTCCCCCTCCAAACTGAAGGGGTTAGAGTGGAAACAGACGCCGCGTTAAACATAGCCGAGGGCAGCGAGCAAGACAGCTCTGCAATGAGGCGGGGAGGAAGCGGGGCTGCGGGGCGGCTGCTGCCAGGCGCGATGCCGCTTCGCCCTTCCTCGTAGGCAGAACAGAGCTCCTTTTGGCTGGTGCAGCTTTATGGGCTCGCCTGGGTTTATTATACTGCAAATGTTTTGAATTCCACATCTTAATTTCCAGAGAGGCTTTGCTTAACTTTTGCTGCTTTTTTTCCACCTTTTTTTTTTTTTTTTTTTTTTTTTACTACCACTGCCTGAACCTCTTCTTTTTGACCGGGTTTTGGTCAAAGCTGCCGTTTTCTGAGCAAACAGAGGACCGGAGTTCTCCCTGCCTGGGCTCCAGCTGCAAATTAATCTCTTTTCATAGTTTCATTTTATGTCCGCCCACTATCCCCACCACATTAACTTAGTCAACACATGGAAGTGAAATTTTTCCATGCAGGATCCTGCGGGTTGTAAGGCTGTGTGGAGCACGTGACTGCCGGCTCCAGAGTTTTCTTGCACCTCTGGGTGGAAGGAAGTTTCCTCATCCCCCACATATGTGAGCAGTTGTCGGTGTGATGTGAAAAGTTTTAACAACTGGGGTCGGTGGAAACATTTGAGGGTTCAGCATTTCTCTGTGTATTTAAAGTCCTTCCACACCGGCTGGGCGGAGGCAAAGCCATAGGTATGGTATCTTTGCAGTACCTCTGGTGCTACCACAACACCGGTTGGCAAATGAACCCGTTGGACGTTTTTCAGTGGAGTCGTTTTGTCTCTGCAGGGTTTATCTCCGTCCCAGAGAGGACAGAAGGTGCAAGTGATGACGATGCTGACAACGACGGATGGAGCCTGCTTGGCCTATGTAGTAGACGCACTTTGTACTTCTACATGATGCCTTTCACGCATGGGCCTGGAAGGACTTTACAGGTATTTTTGGGCACTTGGCAAATATAACTGTACCTATTCCACAGGTTTTAAAACCCCGTTAGATATACAACTGCTAAGTGAAGGGGATTATCTGGCAGTGGCACAGTATCAGAGAAAGAGCTGCAAAAATAATTTAGGACTCCTGATACTTTTTCTCCTGTCTTAGTCTCCAGGCAACAGCAAATATTTCTCCTGAATACTCTGGATGAGCAGATGCCAACGTTGATTCACAGGAAAAGGATGTAGCCACGCAAGCCATAGAAATGTTGTTTGGGATGGTAGCCACGGCCCCTAAGGAGATATTAAGCAATATGGAACAAACGCCAGTGAAGTTATTTCTTGAAGCTCTTGCTGTGTTTGCTATAAAGAGATTTCTTGAGCAGTCTTCTGTGGGAGCCATCGTGATTTACCTTCATCACAGCTACATGGAGAGAATATTCTGCGTTTCACAGCTCTGGAGATGCTGCCGCGGCTTTTGGGCACTAGCAAAGTCCTGGTTTACTAAGAAGTTGCAGTCACAAGAAATGAGGACAGGTTTTGTTCAAGGCAAACATCAGAGCGTAAAAGGTGCACTTTTGCTTGGAAAAGGAACAGCGCTGAAAATGCGCAAAGAGGCTCCCTGTTTGTTTTCTCTCGGCCTCAGATCTTCTGTGCCATGTTTACAAATAAGCACATTTTCCCCATGATTAGACTTACAAATTTATCATGGGATTGAAAAGCCGAGAACAAACCTAATTCACCCCCTCTTGAGGGTGCCCAGCCAAAAGAGCTAGGGGAGGCTCCAGAAAATCATTTTCCTCTAAGTTTGGGTAATGTGGCTTTGGATTCATAGACTGAATCTGCTGACCAAGATATTTTCCTTCTTCCGGCACTTTTCTGACCAGAAAAACATTTTCAATGTGGATGAAAAGAGAACTGGAGATGTTTTCGAAACATTTGAAAATTTTGTTTCAAAAGTGCACAGTTTCTAAGAACTTGAGGGCAGGCAGCTGGGGGAGGCCAGCAGTCTCGTGATGGAGGCCAGAGACAGGCGGCCCGTGGGGTTATCAGTGTATCATCCAGGTTGGCAGGGACTTCTAGTGAGTCATCCAGACCTTCACTCTTAACTATGACAGAACTGATCTCATTATCCCCAAACCACCTCTCAGGCACAGAGAGTTGTCTAGCAATAGCCTTGAACGTCTCCAGCGCCGATGCGTCCACAGCATTCCCTGGTCAGGGAGTTTCAACGCTTAGGCTATTTTAACCTCTCTATATGCAGCCTAATACCTAACCTGAATGTCTCCTACAGGAGTTTGTGGCCATTAACTTCGTGTCCCATCCCCTTTGGTTAACGAGACTGGAGCCTAACTTCCAGGTGAAGTCCCTGCAGAACAGCACGTGTGGTTTCGCCTTTCAGCTTTTCTGCCAGCTGCGCTCTTCCCCAGCCTGTTCCCACGGGATCTGCTTTTCCAAACCTTTCCACTCCTCTCTTCCCATGCCTGCTCAAAAATTGGATGTCCTAAACCCACCCTGGAGTTTCATTTTCAGCCTGGTTCTGCTCTCACTGATGCTGTCCTGCCTCTGGTTCTTGTGGAGGCAAATTCAACCTTCCTGGCCTAATCTGCGATGAGGACAGGAGAAAAGCGCTATATCAGATTACATTGGTTCTGTCAGGAGTACAACGGGATACAGACCTCGACCTCTTGCCACAGCATTGTGCTGCCAACCAGGGCACTGCTCTGTTACTGTGGGACGTCCTGGCTTCCCTCACACAGCCTGACGGCGGTGGGTGCTTGGTTCTTGGGACTTTATCCCCACTGGGTTGCATGTATGAATATGCAGAATATCTAGCTCTGGTAATAGCACTGTGCTCCACAGCACCCAGGATGCTTGGGTGGTCGCCCCGCTGTCAGGCTGGAGGAGCCCGGGGCCCCCTCCCGTGCGCTCAGAGGAAGCCGTGCTCCTGCCCTTTGGTTTTCCTTCCTGAAGGAGAGACGCTCATCCCTGTCCCTGGGGAACATAAGCTTTGAAACATGAGTTGATTTGTTTCCACTTATCATTATCTTGGTTTACATAAAATACAGCACTTAACAGTGGTCATAAAATTACCCAGCCTTAAAAAAATTCAGCTGTAGAGTTTGGCCCTGTGACCTCCCTGATCAGCTCATTTCCAATGGGCCAACATGCAGTGGGAAAAGAAACAGTCCCTTCTTGTTCATCAGAAATGTTCATCTCCCTTTTGCATCAGCAGCTGGCTTGCCTGGTTTCCTAGTGTTGGTCAGTATAGAAAAGTACAGCAAGCCTTTCACTGTGTGCTGCTTCACCGTTCTGAATAACTCTGTCAAGTTATTTAAATCAACTAAATCGTCCAGCGTCCCTCACCGGTGGCCACCACGTCACTAATATTTTAGAGTCAAGTTCTGCCCTGAAAAGGAGGCTCCTTGACAAAGCAGTGATGATCCTCTTTCAGGGATGTTGGATCACCTCTGGGTGTGCTGCAAGTAAAATATTTTCTCTAACATCTGTCTTATCTGGCAGCTGAAAGGCAGGCTGGCTGGTTTTATGAATCACTCTTGACCTGTGTTAGGATTTCAGCAATGAGAATCTGGTTTCCAACTGTGGTAAAGAAAGAGGACAGATTAGATGCCTAATGTATCCAAAGAAAAAAAAAAAACCAATAAAATCTCATTTTAGTTGCTAAAAACAGAAACTATGAATCTAAATACCCATAAGGAGTAGATGAGCTGGACAACCAGCAATATCAGATAGACACTTTTCCAGCAATGGTACCTGCACTTTATTTCTGTCAGCGTGTTGGACGGGATGGTACAGATTCTTGGATCCTTCTTACTCCTGACTCCAAGAGGGAGGGGCAACCTGTAACGCTGTTTCCTATCATGTCACTGGTTTATTGTCCATAAAAAGCTTAGCCCTTTGGGTCATGCTATTTATTTCCTCCAACAATCTTTATAAGAGGCCTTATCAAAATTGGTGTAAAAAGATGGTTGACCCACAGCATGCTTACTAGGTCACCTTTATCTCCTCTTCCACTAATTTTTTCTTATTCAATGTATGACTATGTCATCACAAGTAACATGATTAGCAATCAAAACCACTTGGGCTGATAAGACCATAACCCTGTGTCCCACAAGCAATTAAGCCTTGAGCACCCCAGGAAAGTGAGCGGAGGAGGGCATGAGGTGTAAGTGGGAGAAGTCAGAGGGTGTGAGATGGCGTTTTTGGTTTGGATACAAAGCCCACTCGGTGCTTTCTCTGTAGCACTGCGGGCAACAGCGAACACAAGATGGGCTTCAAAAGGTGCGACAGGCAGCAGCCTGTCCGGACTGGGTTTGAGCTCTGGAGCAGGCAGTGCCGCTGCGGGCAGAAGAGGGCCGGGCGCAGGGGCTGCATGGAGCCGGCCCTCAGCAGGAAGCCGCTGGCTTCACATGGGAGAGAAAAGGCCCTTTGCCCCCACTGCGCTTGTCGCTGCCTCCAGCAGAAAAGAGCTTGCAGCCCGCCGTGGCCATCCTGCCACCAAGGGGGCTCTGGAAGTGGAAGCAGCGAGGGGCAGCTGGGGCAGAGCAAATGCTGCCCGTTCGCTGAGGCTAGCCTAAACAGCATGCAGCAGGAGCAGACTGCTGGCAAACGAGGATCAGATGCTTGTTTCGCTTCCTAGTTGTGCTTCCTCCTCCTGCCTGCAGCCCTGCTCTCCACCCACTGTGCTTAGCACCCACTCCCTGAGTCGAGGGCTGTAACACGCTGCTCACTGTCTGGGGGCACCTCTGCCTGCACCTTCCTGCGGGGAGAGACGGAGCAGTGGGATGTGTGCCGTCTCTCCCTCTGGCTAGACCAAAGGATTTAAATTTCCCCCAATGTGTAGACAAGCCACTTGTCTCCTGGCCCTGTAGGTTGCCAGCTCTACTAAGAGTCAGAGACTGGCGGGACCATGTCAGGAGACAAGCTGGAAGCCCATCAAGCTCCTCCAGCCTGCTGAAATGAGGAGCTCTGCTCCTGCGAGGTGCCCTCCTCCGCCTTTGCCTCCCTTGTGCTTTGCAGGGCTAGGACCTCATATCCTTCACGTGCTAAAAAGCTCGTAATGAGTTACTTTCTAAAAGGCCTGAAGAAGTTCAAAGGGTATGCTGAGTTCATCTCCTTTGGGGGATGGAAAAAACCCCAACGCCCTTGCATTGCTGTAAGTACCGTCCTACCCGACCTCTCCTCCTCACTGCTAAGGCCGTGGGCTTGTATGGCTCTTACAGACAGCACAGATCATGCCTTTGCCAGGTCAGGATTTTGCTACCACATTAACACACAGGCACTATACTTCCCCACAGGGTCCTAGAGGATTTATTTAGGTAGTGAAACGGGCTCTTTCTTCGTTAAAACCTGGTAGACAGTGGGGCTCAAGATGATAATTCGTATAATTAGGATTTTGAAAAAGTACATCATTCCCCTTTTTCCGGTACATAGAGATTAACTGTGAAAAGGCCAGAGCTGGCAGAAGTGTGGATTACTTCAATTTTTGCACATCTGTTCTGTGTGGTCCCACTGGTAGGATTAGGACTGCCGTGACTCTTTCCCACGGCTGGCAGTGAAGGGTGACCAGGGATCCAGCCTGTTCCCCTGCTCCATCTAAGTGAAATACAAAAAGTAAACAAGAAACATGAATGCTAAGAAAAGTAAAATCCAGTCCAGCTCCAGGTAAAGGCAATGTACAAACTCCTTTTCAGTGCTCTCTGACACACAGAACTGGTCCTGAACTGTTATCATTTGGTCTGCTAGTAAAACAAATCATAATATTCAATATAAAGTAAACCAGGAAGAGAGGAAGAAACCGCAATTCAGGACTGAGCATCTGAGCAGCATGGAAACAAGGGCTGGTGGGGGCTGGAGCCTTCAAATCCAGCCAAGGGCCCCTAGCTCGCAGGCTGTGCTAGGTTTCAGGTGCTTCCCAAATCCAGTGGGGGAGTGCTAGATGAGGGACCGGGAAGAATCCTGCTCCACACTGACTGTACTTTGTCCAGCTCTGAACAGCTGTTTTGGGTACTGTTTTTACCCGCTTTGTAAAAGGTTAAATAAAATGAAAAAAAAAAAAAGGCAAAATTGAGATCAGGAAAAGAAACAAAAAGTCCGTAAAAAACATGTTTTTGATAGAGGAACTGGATTTTTGAACCCTGGCACTGTTTGGCTTTTCAGGTTGTCAGCAATCTGTTGCATGCTGAACATAGAGGACAGTGTGGTGGAAATACCTATGAAGCAGCGAGAGCCTTATCAAGGCACTGTACCAGGAAATGCACCGCTTTCTTGGCTACTTCATGCACGGTACTATGGTTAAACCCAACAGCATGCCTCATCATAACATGTGCCTTATCGACCTCACTATCTGATGACAACAGCAGCCCTCGGGAGACCAGACTGACATCATCCAAAACCTCAGTAGTTCAGAGCAAAGGCTGAAGTATGTAGCTCGGCTACAAGCTGTGCTTGACTGTGTTGATCTGTTTGTACTGAACTTGCAGGCACTTTGCTAGAGGAAGAGGAATATAAAAATCAAGCCCAAACAACTTTTTCAGAATGTTTCTCACAGGCTATCATGCTATTTAGCAAATGAATGCAGCAAGCAGAGGAGGTTTTTGTCCTCAGCAAGTGGAAAAAGTCTGCTTCACAGCTTTCTGCAGCTTTGAGAGCGTGGAAAAAAAAGGCCAAACCAAACCACTGTCACTGCCTGGAGGAGAGAGAAGCGGTGCCACTGGTGAAGCGGTGCCACTGGTGATTTGGTGCGGAGTCCCATTCCCAGCTGACCCAGATACAGTTGTGTGTGGCTGTGAGGTTTGGGTTCATCCCTATCAGAGACAGGGGCCATATGTTGATCCAGCTGGAGCTCCGAATCTCCAGTTCCTAAGCTTCGGGATGGCTGGTTCACAGTCACAGTCACTGGTTACTGCCGGTTCACCATGGCAAAGCATGCTGGCTCTGGCCTCCTGGCCTCCTTTCTCTCATTGAAGATGAGGGGAATTTCTGCAGTCACAAAAATAAGAAACAGAAAAGAGAGTAGGCTTTTCTTGTGCAATATTCACCAGACTGCTCTGGTTTTAATTTGCTCTCCCTGTCCTGGGTTCTTCAAAACACCTTCTCTCATTTACGTCAGCATAGATTTACCACACCCCACTTATTTCAGACCTGGATAGCACCATGGAAAAAGATTACGGCAGCCTTTCGGAGCTGCCGCTTTATGTCTTGGACAAAAGACGATCATATGGGGCCATATTCATTCGGGAATTGCCTTTGTACTTGTACAGCACCTAGCACAAGTGAGCCTACTCCTGCTTGGAGTTTGCTGTACTACAAAATTGTTCTTAAAAAAAACCCTGCTTTTAGTCTTTGGGCCTTTTTTTAACTGCAATGCAAGCTTTCAGAGGGAAATGAAGCCGGATTTAAATGCTGAATGCATGCATAGCAACAAGAGGAGGGCCATCCAGCACATGGATGCTAAGTGTCCTTTTACAGCCCCCATTCAGACCCCGCACCCAGCTCCCCGGGGCGATGCATGGCACGGTGGGCCGCGCTGCCGTGCCGTGCCGTGCCGTGCCCCGGGGGGAGCACGCCTTCCCCGCCGTCCCCTCTCCCCACCCTGCTCTGCCGTCTTTTCAGCTGTCCGCATCTGTTGCGTGGACGTGGGGAACGGGAGAGGGTGGGCTGCGGAGGGGTGGCGGGAGTCGGGAGCTGCCACGAAGGCCAAGCGCTCTGCTGAGGCCACGTCCCCTCCCCTTGCGCGGGAAAGCGAGGTGGCACAGCGACTCTGGCCGCCGGGACCTGCACCGTACCCCCGGTCCTCCCTGTGTATCTGCCAGAACAAAGCGAATCCCCTGAGAGAATAGCTGAAAAGACTGGTTCGAGCTGGCGTGTCTGGTGGATGCTTGTTTGGTGCCCTCTCCCCCGGCCCCAGATGCTCAGGACAGGCAGCGCAGGAGGCAGGACTCGGGCTGGTCTGAAGAGCTGCAGGCAGGCCACCGCCTGCGAGCCCGAGGGGAGCTGGCTTGCAAAAGAGGCCTCCGCCTTCCAGGACAGTAATTGCATCCTCGCCATGCTCTCGCTGCCCTCATAAACTGCTGGTTTCTTACCCTCCCAGCACGCCTGCCTATCTCCAGCAGCCGTGCGGACGGTGTGACTAACCAGCCAGATTACGAGTGTGAGCTACTTCGGCAATGTGTAAAGGTTTTGTTGTTGCCACAGTATGCAGCGTGCTGAGGATATGTGCATGGGAATTACCTGCATATGTCTGCTTTTCTCGTGCTCCTGAATACAAGTATAACACAGAAGTCAGCTGAAGCTTATCAAAGACCTCTCCTAGCCACCCCAAAAAGTAAAGCTGGAACTTCAAGGAAGAGATGCTCTGAATATTTGACCCTTTAAACTGCTATAAGTCTTTTCTGCTGCCAAAGGATTGAAAACTACCCGACAAAAGAAAAAAAAAGAGAAAGTTTTTTACTGATGCAGTGAAGGCCTGGCTGAACTGAAGGGCTGGAAAAAGGGTCTGGTGGAAATAAGAGTTGCCCCTTCAGATAGAGCGTTAGATAAATCCGGCTGTGTCGTGGGACCTGTGGGAAGCCTCCCAGAACAAGTGTAGGGAGCTTAAAGTGTTTTTTTGAGGCGTACTGTTATTCTCTATTTTGTTGAACAGATTTCTTGGTCTTTGTGAACTTTAAGGAGCACTGAGAATGCAATGTGCCACAGGGGGAAGGCTTACAGAAAGACTTGATGAGAAGATGGAATAATTTTAAAATGTCTTCTCCTCTAAAGTATTCCTCCTCTGAAGCACACTTGGTTTTTCTCTGCCCAATGTATACATCCATGACACTTACCTGGCCCTGCTATATTATTCAGTTAGTGGTTTGGTTGATTTACTCTCATTATTGCTAAAACTATTATAAAGAAATAACTTTTAAATAAACGACACAGTGGAAGGTGGTTGAGATAGGGGTTTGGTAAGAAATACAGGTGGACTTTTTCAGGTTTAGAGAGAGTTTCTGGTCCTGCTTTCCTGAAGAGGAAGTGCCTTTGAATGGCTCTTGTGAAATATGCTGATGGTCTGAGCATCCACATCACCAGCTGCCCATGACAATTGCCACCGATTGACCACTTGCTGGCTGTCTCCGCAGCAGCCCAGGAATGGATGAGTCATGGAAACTGAATTCCCCTTCACGCTCCTGCCTCGCCAGGCCCTCCGAAGGAGCTGCATTGACAAGAGGAGGAAAGTCAGCGCGGTGAAGCGCTGAGCAAACAAAGCTCTTCTGCTTCCACCGACGTCAAGCAGGCCTTTTTCCTGACTGTTACCTGAATAAGTCGTACTAAGAGAACAATCTCAAGTAGCGCTGGGCACGTTACTTTGCGTAGAGAATCAATTCTGTGCTACTTCAGGCCAGCAAAAATGTATCGTATTTGCAAATAGCTTTAGCAGAAAATGCTCAAAACCGTTGCCGTACTTAGGTGCAGCAGTATCTAAATGCTGGGTTTCATTTTAAAATGATTTTTTGAAATAGAGTTTGGTTACATTTTAATAATTTCTAAATGAAACAACCCTCTTGGGGGAAAACAGATTAAGCACTGGGTGCTTTCCTGAATAGAGAATTACTGTTTGGGGGAAAAAAGCAGGTTCCATTCGATGAGGAAACTCAATTCTTTTTATTTGAGATCTGCCTGGAACATTAATCAATTATTCACACAGCTCTGCTACTGCAGCTCAGATATAAATACCAATGAACCCAAACAGGGAGGTATTCAGAATTTCCCTTGAGGTATTCTCAAGCAAAAAAAAAAAAAAATTAAAAAGTATGAGTTTAAAAAGTGTGAGTTTAAAAAGTTTAAAGGAATTTTTTTCTTGACACCAGTTGCATACCGGGAGAAAGAAGTGTGAGTCCTGCCTGAACACCAGCCCTTTCCCTTGAAGGGAGCTTTTCTGCTTTTGTTAGCCCCGCACACGGGAGCCGGTAGGCACGGCCGTAGCGCAGCCCTCCTCACGCAGGCGGCCCAGCAGCTGTGTGGGATCCGTGCAGGTGAGTCACGGCCGCCCGCAGCACCTGCCTCCTTCCCACCCTCCGTGTCCTTCCCTGCCCACGCCATCCACACGCACCAGGAATCGCCCTCCCCGCCAAGGTGCTCGCCAGGACGTTTGCTGCAAAATTTCCATGTCGCTCGGAGTCACAGTGCGATGGGTGGATGTGGCTCCAACAACTGCATGTAATGCTTCAGTGCTGGAGTTTGTCCTGGCTTTTGTGCCGTGACAGGATCCAGTGGTGCCAGGATCCAAAGTGCTGAGTTACTGCTGAGCTGCTCTCTGTGACTCAGCACCAATTAGAGGTTTTCAGCTCATGTGCCTGTGATGTGAGGTCGCACTGATGCACTTAAATTAAACAAAGGGGCATAGAAATGAGAGCTATAATAGGAATTGTACCTTGTGTTTGGCGGCAAAGCGATAAACAGAGATTACTGGGAGCCCTCAGTGCAGATACACCTACCTCATCGTGGTCTGGTCCCCACTCCTGCTTTCAAAATGGGGGGGGAGGTGGAATATCATGGCCCCTGCCAGTTTTCCCTTGTGGGAAACGCATTCCTGACCTGCACGCTGGAGATCATTTTAGCTGCAAGCGCTGGGAGAAGTGTCACCACGATGGTGCCGTGCCTACGCCCGTCTGTAATGGAAGGAACCGGTGACACCTCAGTCGTCACCCCACTTCTCCCTACGTCAGGGTTTTGGGAGGTGTGCCGCTCCGTGCCCCGGGGCACAAAGAAGCGCCTTTGCAGGCCCGGCTCACCTCGCAGAGGTGTCGCAGATGACTGGAGGCCACCCGGGGCGGTGGCAGCCCCCAGGACACACCGAGCAGAGGCGGGAAGGGAGAGGGGTGTGCTGAGCTGGGCCTGGCCGTCGGTCCCCCGTCAGCAGGCGGGAGGACGGCCTGGAGGAGCTGGTTGTGTCTGTCAGGACGCTGCTCCTTGCGTCAGTGCCAGGTGGGGCCTGGCAGCAGGGTGCGGGACGCCCGCCTGCCACAGCACACCCCGTTCCCACAGGCTGCTCTCGCCATCCGTCCCTCAACGCCAGCCAGGCCGTCGGGAACAGGGCGTCCTGGGTGTTTGTAACCACGCTTCCTCTCACCGCTTATTTTGTTTCTCTGCTGCCGGGGCGGGGAGGCGTCGCAGCACTGCCGGGGACACCGTATCTTTCGGCAGGGTGAGTGGGCTGTGCTACCTCAGCAGTCATGCACGCTCCACCTTTCTTTTCCATTTCAAGCCGACGATATTTGGGAGGAAAGTGGGGCTTCTGCCCTGAACGGAGGCAAGGATGTACTGGATTAGACCAACAGGCTGTCTAATCTGGGAATCCTCATCTGCCAGTGGCCAAGCCCGGGTGCTTCCCAAGAGTGCTTTAAGCCTCCCTGGAGTTGTGCAACGTTATCCCATCTCCCATGGAGAGTGCTGGGAAAACACTGACTTAACCTGGGAGAGTGCAAGGAAAAGTGATGCAAAAGTCTAGTGAATGACACTCTGGGAACCTTTCTGGTGGAAAGGGCCGTGTGATGCCGCAGTTTTGCAATGCTGCCCTTCGACAGGGCGTTAGCCACATTTCCCGAGATGGCAGATTTGGACTGCTGCAATGCTTCTTCCTGAGGTCACATCTTAAACTCTCTTGGAGATGGCAGCTACTGCAGATGCACAGTGGTGCATTTGTTCAAGGGCTCCTCTCCTTGGGAGCGCATGATGCCCATGTCCCTCCAGGATGTATTCTGATGGCTCACGGGTTCCTGGGTGCAGTTTTGGGTGTTGGCTGCTTTCTATAAAAAACTGAATGGCCCACAACTGGCTTTAATGAGCGTCTGACTCTCCCTCTCCATACTGTCACAGCAGCTCGCAGCAGGAGTTTCTGCACTGGAGCCCCCTTGCTAGAAAAGAGCAGGTCTCTGTTGTAGGGGCACCGGGACATGCTGGGATGCTGGAAACCCCTGCCTCTGCCAGGACTGGTCTGAATTTGCTGGTTTTCCAGGGCTACTCCTAAAGCCAAATTTTGGAGAGCCTGAAGTTTTGTGGGGGAAATGAGCCTGCTCCCCAGGCCAAGGGGAGGACTGAAAGGGATTTCTGGCAGTGCCACCTGACTGGTATCCTACTGAACCCAGTATTTTCTTATTGCAGAAATTGAATGGACTCGTTAATTGCGTTTTGGGTCATCCAGAGCCTTGGATAGGTTTTTCTTTACTCAAGAAAAAGTAAATAACTGCAGTTCCTCTGCACCACTGACTAGCTAAGCCGAGCTGAGAGAAGTTCCTATGAATGGTGCTGTGGGCTGGTGGTTACCGTAAGGGAGACAGGGTTAGAGCCAGGCTTCGCTCTACGCAGCGGTGGGGACCAGTCCAAAAAAATGGATCAAATAATACCCAGCTCCCTAAAGCACTTTGGAAGCGTGTTGTGGTTTTGAATGGGTTTGTAACTCCCTGGGTAAGCCAAGCTTACAGATAAACTTTAGCAACTGAGGGAGTATCTTTGAGTGCTCAAAGAAAACATTTTAGTACAAAAGGGTACTAAAGTTCAAATTGGATCAGATTCTTGTTTCATTCTAGGAATCACTGAAATTATGGAAGAAAAAACCAACAAAGAAAACCCTGCGACAGTACTTTACAAAATCCCAGAAGTAACAGAAAACACCCCATAATATGTTATGAAAAAAGCTCAGTTTTATTTCCAGATAACTAGATAAGAAGATCTGAACACAGCTATTAACTCGTGGGTAGATCTGTAACCCTCTGCTAACAGTAACCGCACTAACTGCACTTAGAGTAACTGCAGAGCACCAGACCAGAACCGATGCACCACTTACACCCTATCTCTGCTTTATTTCAAGTGCAAGTGGTCCTTGGCTAGTGGGTTGGCCTTGGCAGCTCCACAGCAGAGCTGCAAATCTGCTTGCCGCACTGCTTTCCGTTTAGCAGTTCGGAAGGCGCTGAAGCCCATTACAGCTGTCTGGCCTGCATGCGTGTAAGCTGCGTATTTGATGAGAGTACACGTCTTGTTAAGATAGGCTAAAACTGAAAGCGTGTGGGGAAAATGAACTCGAGAGGGTTCCTGGCAGTGTTTCTGCTGCAACTTGGCTGTTTGAATCAGCAGCTTGTGATGCTTAACGTAAACAAATTGCAAAATGGTCTTGAGGAACGTCATTGCTTTAAGGGTTGAACTGGATACCTCAGGTAGGAAGAAATGCCCAAGAGCCTCTGATGTTGCACTGTTTTTCAGAAGTAGCAGGGCCATGCCTGCTTGTCATAGGCTGACCGAGGTGGCCGGGACAGAACAGGATCAAGCCTCTACCGTTGGCGTGGGTGGCCTGTGCAGGGCATGTGCTTCATGTGGCACCTGCCACGGCCACATAGCTGCACAGCCCTCATCCAGACCCACAGCATCTCCTGTAATGTTGATCTTTGCCCCCCTTATCTCCACACCAGGAGAGGTCTCCTTTGCCTGCAGTGCCCTCCTCTGCTTGAGGCCGGGGCCCCAAAGCAGTGGCGCGGGTGGTGGGAATCAAACCCGACCTTCCCAGCCCCCGGCTGTTCCTGTCCTGCCTCACGCCCGTTCAGAAACTGTTAATCATCCTGAACTACTTACTGGTTTTGTGATCTTAAACAGGGCTTGAACTCAGCTTTCTAGAGGTGAAAGCACAATGTCTTACTGTAACTCATTTTACCAACCAATCCTATCCTGAACCTAACAATATTTTAATCACAAAATCCAACCTCAAAACCCACAGCATTTTCAGTTACTGTATTTCATCACCACACAGCTGAAAACAACTTTTTTTTTCAACCACCCTTGTTTTTCTAAAGTGAATCATAAACCATGGAACTTAACAGATGGAAAAGACCCAGAGACAAATTCTCTCCCACTAACCCTGGTGTATATAAGGAATAATGTAATTAGAGTAAAAAGCATTTCTCTACGGTCACACGGGTATAAGAGAGTTACAGGAGTCACCCTCCCCTTTGTTAAGCCAGATACTCCATCTTAAACAAGCCAAAAAGCATTGTTGCCTACAAAATATTGGTGGTGGTGTCTGTCAGTCAGTCCTTTTTTAATTAGCCCAAGGAACGGAGCCCTTACCTTCTCCCCAGAAGGCGATTTGACACTCTCATAGAGTTTACCATTATGCTTTATGTCCTGGTAAGCGGGCTGCAGCTCACTTTGCTGCTATTCTTGGCTGTGCCTCCTTGAATCACACGAAGGAATAATTAACAGTAAGGTAACTCTGGGTCTTAGCAGGTTTGCCCACCAGAAAAATGTTAACCGTCAAGAGTGCTCTGTGCAGCACCCATGAATACTGTTCGGCTCTTCCCGGGAAGACTGGTCTCTATTAGTCACTCTGGGTAATTGTCGAGAAAACCAGGACATCTGAATTTAAACTCCCATAGAAAGGCTACAGGATAGCCAAGGGAGAAAGCCTGATCTTCAGGCTGTCACTCCCAAGCAGTAGCCACCTTTCTTCCCATGGTGTTTACACTCTGGGAGAATCAATGGGGATTTCACAACCTGACAAGGTGTTTACAGTTCCCAGCCTCTGCCTACAGATGTGCTGGGATAATGGCTCATGGTATGTGTTTGGTACTTGTGCTCATGAAGGGGCTGGAAGGAAACCCTCAGGCCTGGGGGCCTGGTCTCATTGACCAGGTCTCATTGACACCAAAGTAAATCTGAATTAGTCCAGATTCAAAGTCATCTATCCAACAGCAGAAGTCTGGCCCTCAAGACCAGCTGATGCTTAGGTAAAACATGAGCATAAGCACGGATGTGTCAGATCTGTATAAAAACTTGGTCAGGGAAGTGTCGGAAAACATCCCAGGTGATCAGCAGCGTCCAAGGTGAGGGCAGATACGAGTTGGTCCTTGCATTAGGTATTGCCCAAGGCTGGTGGCCGTGCCTGGGGCTACCCTGGTGGGGGCAACCCAGAGCTTTCCCACCGCCCCTCTCCAGGGGGTCCCTGGAGGGCAGGACAGATCCAGCACAAGGCAAGTGGTGCAATCAGGCTCTCAATGGGAGCTGATTACCCTCCGTCATGTCTGGGAGGGAGGGAGGGACAGGCTTTGTGTCTTGATCAACTTCGTGCATCTTCCTATATGGGGGTTTGCAAAATTAGAGTTCATAAAACCTCCCCCAGCCCCTTCCCTGAAAACTACACCCACATTTTTCTCATGGATGACTCACTGTTAAAACAAAATGTTTCTCCAGCTAGAGTTTTTCTATGCTATGTATTAGAAACAGCTGAACAACTGCCTTAATACCAGGCTTCTCGGGTGACGGCAAGAGCATGCCGGTGTACATGAACTTGCACACATGTGTACGTATGCTTCGTCTATTTTTAATTTGAGTTTCTCTTTTGCCCTTTCCACTTCTTTTCCTTTCAGTTTCTTGTATTTGTTTTTTATTTGTCCCTCTCCCCTTGTCTTCTGCGTGTGTAAAATGCAGATCCACAAACACTTGCATTCATCTTTCAAAATGATGGTATGAAGAGTAACAAAATGACCTCATCCATTCCTTCGTGGATAAACAGAAGACGACGATGGGAGTTCTTTCATACAATACAAGAAAAGAGAGCTAAACCAGATCAGTTTAAATTAAACAAAGGAAAACATTAGATGAAATAACAGGAAAAGCATCCTCAGTCTGTCAGATTGAGGAATAATTCGTTTCTCAAGGGCAGTGGCTGAACTGGGCAGTTTGCACATGATTTTTCTGGGAGTGATAATGCTGCTCTGTCCCCAGAGTGAGGTGTGTCTTCATCACTTTGATGTGTGCAACTCTAAAATCAGCAACACGGGAAGCCACAGGGGCAGAGATGTCAGAAATGGTAAGAGGTTTCCTGAGGTGATAAAAAGGCCACCTGTGAGGTTGTTGTGAAGGAAAATTCCAATGACTGCGTGCAATATTTGGAAGAAACAAACAAGAGGGTTGAGGTTAAGACGCGTTCACATGGGACGGTTGCTCGCCTTTAGGCTATCCCCCACTGGAGGGTCCTCTGTAGATCTAAGACATTCAGCCCCTTATCAAAAATCACACTTTGGGGTTAAAATGAAGGATGCAGAAGTGGAAAAAAAATGCATGTATTTAGGCAAGTGTCCTGCAAGGAAAGCCAGATAGGTTGGGGAAGTGGTAAAGGTAAAGAGATCTGCTCTGGGAATCCTAACCCATAGTGCAGCAGCCGTTTAGCCCGAAGGAGCACGGCACTGGCCTTGCGACGTGCTGCTGAGGCGGTGCACGTCTCCCTTCAACCCCTGCCTCTGCTGTCCCCCGGCTGCTCGGGGGCTGCTGGCTGTACTGGGAGGCACGGCTTGGTGGGTGCAGGGGAGGGTGTACCTGCCACCCAGCCCAACTCCGACTGCCCAGCCACCCCTGCCCCGCTCTCATGTATGCACCAGGGTGGGAAAACAGACTTAATCAGCTCGCTGT
Source organism: Mycteria americana (assembly GCF_035582795.1). Classification (NCBI taxonomy): domain Eukaryota; kingdom Metazoa; phylum Chordata; class Aves; order Ciconiiformes; family Ciconiidae; genus Mycteria; species Mycteria americana. The sequence continues at coordinate 36,108,357 of NC_134369.1, forward strand.
GGCCGGAGTGCTTGGGCTGCGGGCTGTGCAGGGCAGGAGCAGCCTTTCTCCACCTCCTGCTCAGCTGTGAGCAGCCGCTGAGGGCGATGAACAACTCAACAGGCTGAACAGGTAGGGCGAGCGTGGCGGCAGAGCAAGTTCCCCTCACACTCCACCACCCACAGCACCCGGGCTGAAGTCTCTACTTGAATGAAAGTGTGTTAGGTGTGGTGTATGAGTTATGCATGAAAAGTTTAATGCGTTCAAGGGTACAGCCTCAACTAGCAGCTAACAGCAATGAATGAGCCTTGGGGCGAGCCCAAGCCAGCTTCCACTCAAGTTGATAGAGGTATGGTCTTTTGGCTTCAGTGGGAACAGGATGAGGTCCTTCATGGCCAGCCAAGGAGAGATTAGTCTAATGATGTAATGGTGCTTGTAACTGCCTGTTCAGCCTTAATTCAGCTCTTTTGTGAGCATGCATTATGGCACAGTCTGTAATTACGTGCTCACATACTACTTGCTCTGCAAGACGCCCGCCTTGTTTGAAGTGCAGGATGGGAGGTGAGGGCAGAAGGGCTCTCTCCAGCCCCCGCGGCCTTGTCCTGCGTCCTGGGGCACCGCTCTGCAACAGGCTTCCTGCGGGGTCTTGGGCAAGAAAGCGCTGTAACGTGTGCTTGGCAGGGACTGAGTTAAGGTTTCACCACTAGCACAAGCCTGGCTTTTTCTAAATATAGGAGCTTGGTTTTGTAATCTTACTGAGCTCTGAGCATAGCTTTATGTAAGGGGTAGTCAACAGCAGTGACGGCTTTAGGTTTAAACTGCCTGTACAGCCTATCTGGATCCTCACTGCAGGAGGTATGAAAATCCCTTGGTTTGCCTGCTGAGGCACGGTGGCACACCTACCTGCTGGCAGCAGTGGACCGGATTGCTGTTGGCAGCCGTATCAGTTAAAATAAAACGTTTTATCTCCCTGATCTGACACCACACGCTCGCTCTGCTTCTGGCCATCTTTCCAGTCTCACCTTCTGCTTCATTTAATGCGCTCCAGAGGCTCTGCTGGCTTGGCCTAAGCTAGTAGCTAAAGGGCTGGCTGAAGATCCTTACGCCCCCTGACAAATGGGAGACTTGAATGGAGGAAATTCTGAAGCAGTGAAAAACGGAAGACAGGGGAACAGAGTGAGCTTAGAAGGAAAAGGACATGTGTGACCTTGGTCGTGGCAGGAAGCACAGGGAGAGATGCAGGGGAGTAAAGGAGCTGCAAAGGATCTAGAGGGTCAGAAGGAAAGAGAACATCCAGAGCAGAAAGAAAAGGTTAGGGCGTGAGAGTAACAAGCAGGAAAAACAGATGAAAGAAAACGAAACAGAGAAAACAAAGAAAATAGCTCAATTACGAGGCGAAAGCAGGAAAGATGATACAACACAGCACCAACAAGAAAGGCTTTGGATGCGTTCCCCCCTGCTCCGTCTCCTGGGAGCTATACCCTGCTTCATCTCTGGACTGACCAGGAAGGGACAAGGCGTGATGGCCACGCGGTGCTGCAGCCAAGCCACTGACCCTGCTGCCGGCGGGGCTCCCTGGCCTCTCCAGTACCCCCTTCTCACCCCAGCAGCCCTTAATCCAGTGCACTTGCACCGGTGTTCGTGTCACTTAGGTACATCAGTCATTGCAACTCAGTCAGTAGTTGACTGGGATCTCTTAGTAGGAGAGGCAGGAAACACACCCGCTGAGGAGCAGTACCCTGGCTTGGTGCTGAGAGCTCCCAAAAGACAAATACTTTGATGTATAAAATGAACAAACATGTAGCAAAACCTGAGTTTGGTCTCCTGCAAGGGTGGCTGGGATAGGAAATATATCAAAAGAGCATCTTCCTCCCCAGTGAATCTTCTTTGGGCCTGAGTTTTATCTAATGCAGGGATGGAGTAATCCCACTGACGTCACTGGGCTGACACTGGTGTAGAACTGGTGCATGTAGCTGGTGAAATAGGTCAGAGCTGTGTACTTGGAGGCGCAGCTGCTGAGTACAGTGATAAAAAGGAGCTTTTGCAGCTATTTCCTCCCGTGAGCACTGCAGAGCTCCGCAGCTTGCGAGGGCGAGCTGCGCTCTGCTCCAGGCACGGCTCGGGGCTGGGGGCTGGCCGGGTTTCCTGTAGCACCTCTCGACGCCCAGGCAAGAAGTTTCCACAGGTCTTTGACAGAAAAATGCTGGTTTTGTTGACGTTCCACTTTTCCTGTGGGTAAAAGCAAGACGAAGCACTATGTTCCTGGTGTTGTAGGGCCCGCATCAAAATATTTTCATTTGTTGAATGGAATAAAGCAGCTGAGGACTCGGTGTGGTAATAGTTGTGGCCACTGATCAGCCGCTTGATTTCACACCCTATTTTTTATACTGAAGTGCAAGAGATTATTATTGTTATTCTAATCCCATGTGGGTACTTGACTTTTTACAAAAGCTTTCCATCGGAGACATGAAATGAAGTGTCCTCGGAGCCACGTTAATGCCCGAAGCTGGGTCTGCTCTGCCATTTCGTGGAGGGTAATTCTGCGCAGTCATTGTGCTGCTGGTGTCCAGGACATTGCTTCGGGATTTCTGGAGTCATGCAAGCTGCTAATAAACAACCCACGTCTTTCCTACGGATGGATCCCTTTCCTTCGCACAGCAGTGCCGGTGCAATCCACCCCACACCCATCACACCTAATCCCTTCTTGGAAGCAAATACTGAAAGAGGGGGGAAAAAAAACCCCAAACCTATGAAATGAGGAAGAAAGAAAAGTAACGCCCAAGGAGCTTGGCGGAGCCTCGCATCCCCCGTGCGAGGAACCGGGCAGCTGACTTCCAGCATCCCAGGTGATGTAATGTTAGTTTAACGGCCGTACACACCTCTGTGTGCTGATGAGCAGAGCAGGCAGGGGCAAGTAGCCGCACAGGCAGCTCTGGAAGCCGCTAGCAAGAAATGCACCTCGGTGTGTGTGTGTGTGAAGCGATCGCCACACGCTCTCTGTGCCCCTTTGATGCTGGGAAGGAATGCTCTGCTTTCCGAACCAAAGGCACTCCGGTGTGCCTGTGGGCTATGCGGAAATAGGAAGAAGGTGGAAGCAAGAAGCAACTTGTTCTGCCAGGAAGGAAAAGCAGTCTGAACTTTGTAGCTATTATACTGCACGGTACAGCTTTTAAATGAGGTGGCCTGAGCGCTTGCAATGGTTAAAACCCGACTTTCTCTCCGCAGGGTTGTTTGTTGCCCTGGTCTGCTGGCCGTTAGCAGTTAGCGTTTGCCCTGGTCCATTGCAGCAGGTTGATATGAGATTATTGGGTTCTTGTCTGAAATCCCACTGCGTTTTTTTTTCAGCCTTGCGAGGCACTGTGTTCCTCTCCGGCGGTCTCTCCGAGGCACGACCGGGGAAACTGTTCCTGTTTGTGTGTGTCTGCGAAGGACGCAGCAGCCACTTTTACTGCACGTGAGGTGTAGGGGTTTTTTGTTCCTTCCTTCTCCAACACTTTCTGGGTAATGTTTTCCGCATTTGGTCTCAACCCACAGTCCTTTTCTCAGAAAACGTAACAGAGTCACCCCAGCTATATTTCCGTGGGTGGGTGGGTGTGTTTATATACGCGTATATGTGTTTAAAAATATCCTGCTTAATTCAGGTACTATTAGAATATTCCATTGCTTGGGTATTAGTTTAGTTAAGCCAAGCAGCAGTTTAAAAATGGGTCTTAACGGTGTATTTACCACTTTTGCCCGGCGCTGGCTGGCAGGTCCCGGTGGTTTGAGGGGAACCGGCCGAAGGGTTCCCCCAAGAGACACATGCTGAGATGGCTGCTGCTCCCAGCCTGGCCCCCCCAGCGCGGAGAGGGAGCTCTGGGCTGGGCTTCCCCCCAGCTGCAGGGCTGCTACTGCCGGCAAGCAAGGAGATGCTGGCCAGCAGCAACTAGCCCTGAGACGGAGGGGACGTTGACTGTCGATTGCTGCTCCTGCAGACAATTTTACATACAAAAGCCGAACGAACGGGAGAGATAACTAACAGATAAGCCTGCCCATTTTCCAGGTGCTGGAAAGCCTGACTGCCTTCTTTATACAAACACAGGTTTAAATACTGTTCACCTCAGGGGTGTGGATGAGTTTATCTTGGTTGGGGATCCATGGAAATGACTTTTAACCTCTAGCATTGTAATAGCTTGCCCAATGCATCTCTGTAAACATGATGCATATTTATAGCGTAATGATCCCTAGGGTTCATTAAATACCATAACAAGGACTTTCGGAAAGCAGCCAGATAGCCTGCTCCTCCAAGCTATATTAAGAAAGGCCAAACTGTTACAACAAAATATTTTAAAGTTGTTTTTTTTTTATTTTTTTGGGTTTTTTTAACTAGCCTTGAATTATTTAGCATGTTCTCTAAGGGATTATTGTTTCATGTCCCTTCTCAGCATTTGAGATCTGAAGAGTCCCATGAAATAGTCTCTGCAGGCAGCAGCCGGTTAACCCTTTTGTGTTTCCACTGGGGACCTGCAGCTCTGGAGCGCTTCCTCCCTTCCCAGGCACCAGAACGTTGCAGGCAGTAGCGGATTTCAAGCACAGGTCTGCACTGAAAAACGATTATGTACAAACTCATATGGCAAGGTCCCGCAAAATTTAAGAGGGTGAAATCAACAGCAGGCCACACAAATTTAATTAAAGTCCATAGAGGTTAACTCTGGAAAGCAGTACGCCTGAATAAAAAAAAACCTGCAAGTTTTATGAAGCTACAAAATGCTATATATGGCTTACGGTGTGTTAGCAAAGTTAGGGGTGAACCAGTATACAGTAAAAAAAAAAATCACTTCTGGTGCTCAAGAAAGAAAAGATTCTGCAGTTCATTACATGGCTTGTCTGTGTTGGTGCTGCAGGGCTAGAAGAAATAAAAAGTAATAAAATGCGACTTTGTCTCTAATACCAGCAGATCCAAAGCTAAATATGCAAAGGCGCAGTTCTGTTTTGTAAGATAGTACTATTTTTCCACAGCCTCTTCTCAGAGAAAAAACCCCACACTTTCAGAGTGAGGCGCAGGATTTTACAGTTCCCTTTTCAGTGGCATTTTATTTCAGAAATGTTTTCAGCAACTACAGTACATTTGGGGAGACGCATGTATCACTGACAGCAGAGGTGGAAAAGAGCTAATTAGTCATCGAACCCTTCCTCAGGCCAGTAACACGCTGCACCCTGCGTTGCGTCTCCTGGTGCTCGACACGGGACGCGGCACGTCCCAGGGGAGCGGCGGGGACCACGAACCCGCCCGCCTGCCCCGTCCTCCCGCAAGTCACCCACCGCCACGGCCACGCCGCCTGCTGCAGGCACCATGTGCCGGCGGGGGAAAACCGTGCGGGTGCCTCCGGCCCCACGGGGCTTGGCAGGCATCCATGTGGGACGGGGATCCCGAACCGTGGGCTGGCATTTCTTGTGTTTGACCGGGAAATAAAGCTCCTGGGCTACAGATTCGCCTCCCCTGGGGAGGTTTTGCTGGTTTCTGGGGAGGTGCTCTCTGCAGGAGGGCGTAAAGGATTTGCTGAGCGAAATGGGGAACAGACCAGCGCTGAAGGCCGACTCAGCAGCCATGCCGCAGCGGGGCATCCCCGGCGGCCGGGCTTCCCCTTTTCCGCCTGCCCGGTAGTGGTGCGGGGCACGAGCGGGGTCCCCTCCCAGCCACCTTACTGGAACACATGCAAGGAGATGCCCGTTTGGTTTGGGTAAACCACCAAGTTGCAAAGATTTTTAAAAACTTATCCAGTTTGGCTAAGCCTTCATAGATTAGCGAAATGGGCTGAAGAATTACCAGAAGCTGCTGCCCGTCATCGTGTCTGGTGCTTCCTGCTGGGGCCAGGAACACCAGCCGCCCTGCCCTGCTCGCGGGAATTTCAGCAGTTTCACTTCCACGCCCAGCCCAGGGCAAAACGCCCATAAGCAGCAAGAACAAAAAGTAACGGTTTAAAAAAAAAAAAAAAAAAAGAGAGACATGTCACAAGTATTTCATAATTCAGAAAAGATTTACCAGCAGAGGCTACGGCTGATGGAAAACGCACAGGCTCTGACCGGGATTTGGTGTGAAAGGGACCTGTAGCCTGTCATTCCCGGGTACGGTTGGTAAAGGTGGACTCCAGGAGGATGCCAAGGTTTGAAGGGCACAGGAGGGCTGCTTGTGTTTCATTACAAGCCCCTGGAGGGTCCAGCCCCTCTCCCCATGCGGGAGCCCTGCCTCTGCAGCAGATTTGCAGACCTGTCCGACCTCCCTTGCCGAGCTGCCGTGTGCTGTCTCACAGCCCTGCCTTGCGCGCTGCTGAGGGCCACGGCTTTGAGCCCGCTGCTGCCGCCCTCCCACCAGCCCCGTTGTGCCCGGGGACAGCGGTGCGGCACGCCGGCTGGTGCCTGAGGGGCACAGCCTGGGGCACGTCCATCCCGCGGGGCCGCCTGTGGACCTGCCTCTCCGGAGCGACCAGCATCAGACACGCAGGTCCCAGCCGTGTGAGAGAGCCGGCTGCGAGGCAGGGGCAGCCGTGGTTTGACTTCACTCCCACCCATGTTTTTCTGCATCAGGCTTGACTGCTGGCAGCCTTTTCCCATCCGTACAAACGCCGTACGTACACAAAGTCTTATTAAGAAAGGATTGGTCTGAATGTTGACACGTTTTGGGGGAGGGAAACCTTCTTTTAGCTGAACTCCTTCATCCACCTCTAGTGCCTCCTCTGCCCCAAAGAAAGGGCCGTTCTCATTCACTTCTTTCACTGCAGTTAATTAGTAAGTCCGAGCCAGCCCGTCCTCAGGAGCTGGCAGTTCCCTTAATCTCTCTGTTGCTAGGGCATGCCGACATGCTCCGCTGGTACCAGTTCCAGTGTGATGGGGGGATTGTGGAAAGAAAGGGGAAAGGGCTGATCAAACAGAGTCCGATTCAAAAAAAAAAAAGGGAAAAAAAAGAAAAGAAGCTCTTTTTGATGAGGCTGAGAAGTTCACAATGGGGGAAAGCACAGGGTGAATGATAAGGCCTAAAGGAGCTCATTAAATTGAGGCAAGCTGAGCAGAGTGATCTTATTTCGCTCCCTTTCTCCTGCCACCCCCGTGATGGAGAACTCTTTTATCAAAGTGGGGGGGCAGGATCACTTCCTTGCAAAATGTTTGATAGAAATAAATGTATAATTCTTTTCCTGAGAGAGTTTTGTAAATCAACCTTTTAAACATTTGTAGAACAAGCTGGAGCCTGAGCGAAGGGTGCTGCTTGACAGAAGTGTAGGCTGCAGGTGAGAGAGGCCCCATAGCCCATTACTGTTTCCTCCTCTCGGCTCATCCAGCCTGCCGAGAAATAGCACGATAAAAGTTAAGTAAGTAGGACACGTGGACCTCAGGGACGATAGAGGTCAAATCTGAACGCAAACGAGAAATGTTTGCCTTGGAAACGGTGTTGCTTACTTTACTCGACCTGCACCAGCCTTTACAAAACCAGAGCGAGCATATGATTTGGGAAGATTCATGCGTTGAAACAAAGTGCTGCCTAGCAAAGCCTCACACAGTTCTTTCCTTGGGATCTCTGGCAAGTGCCTTTCCTCTGACTGCGGCCGGCGTTTGCTGCCTCAGGAGAACAAGGATCCCAGCACAGCATGTCTCAGTGAGCGCAGATATCTGGAAGAGCTAGAGAACGCAAGAGGCTGCAGGCTGATAGGGAGGCTTCTCAGAAGGTCTGTGTTCAGCAGAAGAAACCAAGGCAGGGCTTAATCCCTTGCTGGCAACAAGGACAGTGGCAGAGCGTGGTAATTGACAGTGCCTTCTTTCCTTTAATCTGAAAATTGGCCAGATTGCTTATCAGAGCTGTATTTTGAGAGTCCGCATGAACGATGCATCACAAAACAGAAGCGAGCACCTGCCCCACGCATCCTCTTGCTCATGAGAGTCATGAGATGAGCACTCACTTCGATGTGAGACTTCTCTTCTTGCGGGGACAGAAAGGGGTGGCATGACTGCAGTCCTGCCAGCAGCACGGCTCTGGGTGCTGGGGAGGGGGCAGCGGTGGCAAACGCCACGTTTTCCCTGCAAAACTCTGCCAGCCTTAGCTAGAAAATTTCCACAGATTCTTGCTGGTTTCACTTGATCCTTCCTCCACGGGCCCTAAAGGAGGCTGGTTTTTTGGAAAGTCACCTCATAGTTCTTATTAAAAAGCAGTCCATTATTGTAAATAATTATGTTAACCTCCCTCGCCTGGAGGTCCTTCTCCCCACCGTAACACCTACCTCTGGCCAAGAATTCCCCTCTTGCTGTGCAGGTGAGGCACATGGACTGCTCACTTCCACTGCAAGGGATAAAGTTAGCTATTTCCAAAGCTAAGGTCAGCCTTTAAAAGTGCAAATACGTTTTTATTAATGTCTCCTCCTACTTCTCGTAGTTTCCCCCTCCCCTCCAGCTATAGGAGCACACAGGGACCCTTGCTGCATGGAGAGCGCCAGATTTTCCACACGGCAGCTCAGCCTGAGTACAGCTTTACTGTTTTAATCTCTTTCAGGTATCAGCCCGTCCTTCTGCAGGCTGTTGTAAGAAAATCCTTTTTTTGCCGAGGGATTCCCTCTGAAGAGGGATCAGGTGTTCGGCATCCAGCACATCCCCCGCTCTCATTTCGCCGTCCTCCGGTCTTTCTATCACAGCTTTTGCCAGCAGGACTGTAGCCAAAGGTACGATGAGACATGGTGGGTGGGGGGATGTCACAGTTGTCCCTTACTTTGCCTGGCTGAGCCATGCTAGCAAACCGGCTGGTTTTGCTAATAAAAGCTGAATCAGTAAATGCATTCCTCACGTAAACATAGCTTTAGATAGCGGGACGTACTGGTAGGGAGAAACTTTGTTTGCTAGGGACCTTTCATTAATGTCGGTCGTCATATATTGGTGTGTGTGGGCGCACAAATGGTAGCAATGCTGCTCCTTCATTCACCCCACCCATCTCGACTCATTGGGGGTCTCATGCAGAGCAGGCAAATGCGAGTTCAGTGAGGCTTTGTTGGCTCAGTGTCATACGGATCTGTAAAAAAGAGATGGGGAGATAGCCCATTGTAGTCTTCTGGCAGAAGGGATCTCATCCATTACCCTACACCACTACCTGGTTTAATGCCATTTCATACCCATTTTGTACCTGGTGTTAACAGTGGTAACATGTGCAGGACAGTGGAGAACTTCTCTGTTGTTTGGGGGATTTAATGCTCCCCCATCTCTTTGCCAGCTTGACAACACACCTCTCTCCCTTCTTTCCAAGCATAGTGGTTTTTTTCCTTGTTTCTTGACAAGCAGTCTCCGATGATTCCTTATAAAAACTGGAAAAGTCTCTATCACGCTCTCTTGTTTTTTAGATGTGATACATTATGTGCCTCTGTGCATCAGTCTCTTTACACATGGGTCGCACATGATTTATGCATATTGGTGGGGAAGAAGTAAGACAAGACAAAACAAGATCCAATGGCTGAAAGCAGAACAAATTCAGACCAGAAGGCACGTTAAGAGTGGCTGACCAGGGGGATACTGTGCTATTGGTGCAACTTGCCCAGCCTGAGAAGGAGAGGTAATTTTTCTACCACGGAAAATTGTCATGCTAAGGTTGGATAACAACTCTGTTAGAGGAGGCCAACACAGCCAGTATGGTTTGCTCCTTCTAGTGTTAACCTCTAACAATCCATAAATATTGTGTAAGTTTCCGTACACCGCAGTTTATCAGCAGGGTATTCTGTTACTTGCTTTATGATCTAGATCATTGCTTTGGTTTAACAGCAGTTAGCAGTAGTGAACACGTCCCAGCCTAGGGTCTAGGAGGTGCCCGGGGTCTCAGGCTTAACTAAAACCCATGCAAGGCTGTCTTCTCCTCTCTGACAACTGGCTGATACTGCAAAATGCACAGGAACCCTAAAAACAAAAGCAGCAGAATGGGAAGGAAGGCGACTCACAGCTAGGCAAGGGGCCAGCTTTCTCTGCTTTTTCCTTTGAGTCCCCACTTCTGGAAGTCCCTGCTTGCACGGCCTTACTATCAACTGATGTTTTAGCTGTTCATTTATGGTGAATCATAACTGAAGGGAACCGAAGCGCTATCTGAAATTCGCTTCCTCTTGGGCAACAGAAGAACTGTCTGAACTCCTTCCCCTTTTGGCTGCTTATGCTGCTCTTTTGAAAGAGCACCATTATAGCCGTATAACACTGCTGTATTTACAGCATTGCTGCTACAGCTTCGGCTTCCTCAAGCAGCGAGCTTTTGAGTATCTTGACCGATGAGAAGAATATGCGACGACAGAAGGTAAGCTAGAATTTCTGTGCAGGCAGGAGTTTAGCATGATTACGTTACAGTGAATTTTGAATTTTTCATATGTATGAAAACAAAAGCATGTTCCCCACTCCATCAGCCTAGCCTGTTCTGCCTTCAGGCTCGGCAGGCCAGCCGAGAGGGAAACCAGCAAAAAAAAGTACCCAAATGAGAAAAGACGGTTTTCTAACGAGCAGCTGAGATGAACTTGAAGAATACTGCTGGCTGTAGACATTTCTAGAACACTCACCCAGCTTCTGGGATGTTACGGAGCCCAGAAATCGTACTTAGAAGCCTGGAAAAGTGCAGACGTAGTTCCTGTCTTTAAAAGGGAAAAAAGGAGGAGCCAGGCACTACAGATTGTTCAGTTTAGCTTCAATTCCCGGAAAAATACTGGAACAAACAATCAAACTTTGGTAAGCACCTAAAACAAAACAAAGAGATGAATAATGGCCAGCATAGATTTGTCAAAAACAAATTGTGTAAAACGGGTCAAATTTCCTTTCATGACAGAGTAAAAAACCCTTGCTGATAAGGGAGAAGCAATAGTAGTCCTGTATTTTGACGGTGGCGAGGCTTTCGTCACAGTGTAACGTGATACTCCGGAGCAAATTAAGGGAACCTGTGGTAGATGGAGCTGGTCTAGGATGATGGAATATTGATTAGAAAAGAGCACAGAGAGAAGAGTTACTAGTTATACTTTAAAAAGGGAAAGGAGGATCAAGAAGAGTTGCTTGGGAGTCTGCACTGGGTCAGTCTGATTTAAGGGGATTATGAACAGCTTGGACAATGGAATAGGGAATATAATATTCTTGGCTACCACAAAGCCGGAAGGGGACTATGGGTATACTGAACTATAAAGTTACAATTAAAAAGTATTTAGACAAATGGTCTTATAAATAGGATTCATTTCAGTAAGGACAGTTCTCACTTTCTATACATGGGCATCACCAGGAATAATTGCTTCTATTTATATAGGGTGGTCAATTTTTGCCCAAGTAGCCACTCTGCATAAAAAGATCTGAGAGATGTTCCAGGTCACAATCCAAATATGAGTTAATTGCTATTGCAGAAAGGGCAAATGCCCTACTAGGATGTGTGCAAAGGCAGGTACCCTACAAAGAATCCTTCTGCTCAGTCCTCTGTGAGGCTGCAGCTGGAGTGTGGTGTCCAGCTGTGGGTGCTGTGCTCGAGACACGGTCCAGAGGACAGCTGGGGGATAATCACAGATCTTGAAAACCAGAGCTAGGAGGGAAGAATGAACAAACTGACTTTCTTTAGCCTAGAGAAGACGGAGGGAGATAGGGTTACCACTGTCAAATATGTGAAAGGTGGCTGGGAAGAAAAGGGGAATAAATTGTTCTCCATATCCATGATGGATAGGACAAGTAATGAGCTTAAATTACAGAAAAAGAGGCTGAGGTTGGATGTTGGAAGTCGGCAAGCAGTAAGGATAATGACACACAGACGTATCTAAGGAGGGTGTGGAATTGCCATCCTGCGTTTAGGAAGAGGTTAGACAAGCATTTGCCAAAAGTGACGTAAGTATACCGATCCTGTCTTGGGACAGGAGTCTGGACTAAGTGATCTTCTGAGATCACTTCCAGCCATATAAATCTGTGATTCTCTCCTGGCTGCTGGAGGAAGCAAGGCTGACATTGTGGAGCACTGCAAGTGCTCCATGTTTGCGGTTTGTAATGCTCTCATTTGCGAGTGAGAGCCAAGAGCACTCCTGCAGGAGCTGTATGAACTGCTTTCTGGTTCAGAGGAAAAAAGGCTGCAGTGGCAGGTAAAGTCACCAAAGACGGAGACATCCTTGGATTATGAGAATATAGCCCTGCGTGTTTTAGCTCACATTTAAATGTCTCTGGTCCTTACGTGGTGATGATACGTGACACTAACCTTGAAAGCATTGATCAGGATGAAACAGTCTGTTACGCTGAAGCTCGGTCGCTCTGACTAGTCCTAGGATCGCATGCTACTCACAGCCTCCTATAGAGCCAAGCAGAGCTGGCTGTCCTGCTCTATATAACTCAAGACTGCTTGCTTCCATTTTGGTGGGAACCAGAGGCCAGTTCAGCCCGCAGCCCTGGCACCGGTGACGCAGGCTGGCACTAGCAGTGCTAAAGCTGCCGCAGTCTCCGTCAGGCGCTGAGGAATAGAAATGTGAGCAATTGTTTTTTATCTGGAGTCCCCGCGGGCCATTAGGGACAGAGCTTGCTAAAGATTATTTTCTGCAAGCACTTCCAGAAGTTTGTGTTTCTCTAGGAATTCAATGGAAGATAAGTGGAAAAGGGTACAAGCAGGAAGGATAGAAATACTCTTTTTTTTTTCAGTTTCTAAAGACAGCTTTTATAAACATCAGTATATAAATAGAAAAAAAAAAGAAGGCTTATTTTAAAGAGGTGGCTAACCCAACGTCCCTTGAAAAAAATAGCAGAGAGCAAACACTGAAGTCCTTTAACTCCGTGTCATAATTTATAGCAGGTTTCCAATTGTGAAATCTCTCAGCGACGTGGGACAGATGTTATGGTGAGGAAAATAAAACAAACAGACAACGGGATGGGAAATGCAGAGAAGATGAAGTGACACCGTGTTGTAATCCTTACGGGAAATCTCTATACGGCTTTCCAAAATACTGTGCTGGTGAGCAATTAAGATGCTAGACGAGCTATATAAACAGAGCCACTAGAGGTCTGTAACCGTTCCCATGCAGTTTCCACAGTGAGCGTCAGTCTCAAGGGCAGCTTTGGGGAGGGGATATTTCTGCCCACCATCTTCTAAATGATCCCTTTAATATTCTGTCCAGAGCTATTTGCGTAAGAAATGCACACAAATGGATGTTTTCCAGTGCTTGTTCCTGTTCCTATGGCAGTAGATCAAAGGCAATAACAATACAGAGTTAATTAATTCAGAAGAAGGAATTCCCACTTGCAGCGGTCTTAACCCAGCAGTGGAGGGAAGGTGTCAATCATAAGGGCAAAGGTGCCGAAACTGGCATGGATTTGTGGGTTGTTGTTTCTTCCCCCCCCCAAGGAGTTCAGGAGGGAGTTAAACAGTAAATGTCACCTGAGCTTCAGAAAAAGTAGGGGTTTATATATAACCAACAATTTATACGTGTGCGTGAACCATCCAGCCGCAAGAAACCTGGACAAAAACTAGGCCTACAGTCTTGTAAAAAGAAACCTCTCCGAGGGAATTGTATTTCCCCGTCCAGGTCAAGTTTGGCGAAGATCCCTCTCAGCCTTATTCCGAGTGCCCGTCCCCACATCAAAGACCAGCGGCGTCCTCAAAGGCAGCAAAACCTGCCAAAGGGAAAGTTGGGGAGGATCTCATCTCCACCTGCAGCCTTCCAACTTGGTGTAAATGACGGGAGCAGAGGGGACAAAATGATTGGGAAGAACCGAGAATTATTGACTTATACACAGAGGAGTACAGGCAAAAATCCTTGGACAGCGCTAACAACAAATAAATGAAGAAAGGCCTTTTGGGAGACAGGGCAAGGGTTGGCCACCAGGGCACCTGGCCTTTCTAGAATGCCTTAAAGACCAGAAGGAAAGAAAAGAGAGGAAGTTTGTTGATTTTACTTGAGGTAGAAATTACCATGATAGTAATCTGGTGCGAATCTAGAATGGGAGATCTTAAAGAGGCCAGCAGAGAATGAAAAAGTGGAAAGAATGACTACTTGCCCATCAAAAATATATTGTCCCTGAGTGGGAATAGTATAGGAGAAAGGACCACACATGAAGCAAAATATTATGGAATTCTGCTGATGTTAAATGAATTAATTTCTTTAGATGATGTCTTGAAAGAGACATTTTTTCTCAAACAAATGTTCTAAAATAATGTTTCGCTCATATCAGTGGCAAAGCTCCTGATGACTTGTCCTTAAACAACTGCAGAATATTAAAGGTGAAGTCAGTTTAAGAGTCTGTTATCCTTTTGCCCCGTATGCCCTTAGTTTCCTTTTCATAGGCAGCTCACCTAACCTGGCCTGCATTTCTTTCTCAACATGGGGAAGTGACCCCCACGATCCTTTGTGTGATTTCTGCAAGCGTGCTCCCAACAGACAGCACTGAGACAACAGAGCTCTGCTGAAGCTGATGTTATAGAAAACAAGTTGAACCCAGTGGCCAGTATGTAGTTTGGTGTAAGGCACCAAAGGGGTTGAATCTGCCTACCTGAAATTGCAATGAAGACATTTTTGCCTTGGGCAAAACAGGGACGTGGGGCTCATACCCAACTAGGGCAAGCCAATGATTTGTCTACCACTCTGTAAAATAGGCATTAATTAGAAAAACCAGACAAAAAAGGACTCACTTAGATCTGACGGCCTTGTCTGCTGCAGGCATCATAGTCGTATTTGCAGAAATCCTCTGCGCAAATTGATTTAGAAATTGCTTCCTACCTGCAGCCTGTCTCGTCTTTGAACTCCAGCCGACACCATCCCAATGGCACAAAACTTGAAGGCGCTGACATACGAGAAGGGATCTTTACATTACAACATCTTACAGCCAATCTTGTGGGTTTCAGCTGGAATCATGCATGCGCTTCCCAGCACCACACGTGGTAAATGTTCTTCCCTGCACAGAGACCTCTGTGTGTCCATTCATTCAGACACACCATCTGTGCCCACATTAGGGCTCATGCCAACCCACGTGCGTGTGCATGTGGTTTCTCATCATGTATGTTTTCACTGAAAGAGGAAGGTGAGGAAGAATGGGCCTTTTCATTTCTAGGAAGGCCCTGAACCATCATGTTGTATATAGATCTGGAAAAAGGAAGTGCTGCCATTCGGAGGAGAGTTTAGGGGCTCTGAAGAGGATGGCCCCTTCATACTGGCATAATTTAATTTCTCTGTTTACTGGATATTGCCCCAGTAAACCACTGGCAGCACAGCCAAGGGCAGGCTATAAAAGGCCTAATTGCACTCCCTTATGAAACTCGGTAGAAAACCCCTTGACACCTTCAGACTTGCTTTTTGGGGTTTATCATGTATCATATGTTCTCATGTTTCCTTGGGAGTTACATTTTTCATGGTCTTTTGCAAGACTTCGGTCCCTTTGCTAAGACATTACAAGAGCTTTCTCATACCGTACGGGGTCAGACCCCAGAACTGGTCAGTCCGGTCTTCCATAAAGCACTCCCTTGGGCTGCAGGGGTTGGCAGAAGACTTGCCAAGGGCCCAGCTCATACTAGAGCCGGCCTGTCACACAGAGGCAGCGTGCGCGAGAGGACAGCACAGAAGCCGCCATCGGGCAGGACCCGTGTGCTGTACCAGAGGGAATGGGGTAAGTCTCAGCCCCAAGGCACTTCCAGAAGGAGGAGAGGTGATGCCTGCTGGTGACATTGCTTTTGAGATAGGAGGTCTTGAAATTCATTATTTAAAAAAATGATTATTTTGGGTAGCTTATAGGCAGCAGGTTCTTCTGGCACAGATGCCCCTCATCATTGCACTTCAGACATTATCAGAGTTTGCCAGTACAGTTCTAGGGAGAGTCTTCGGGCTATTTGCATCATAGCTGGAGCTTAGAGCCAAAATACCTACTGTAACCTGAGCTTTAAAGGTTTTGCATGTTATGAAGAAAGCAAGCTGCAGCCTGCCCTCTTCCCCCCTCCTTTCTTGAGGGTGGCTAAAGTACCGAAAATATGACACATGCACACTGCCTTTTAGATGGCTTCACAAAAACTTACCTATAACAGTGTAATTTTTATGTTAGCAACGCACATGAAAAGAATGTGTGAAGCCTAGGAAAGTATGCAAAGGCTCGTACTAGTTCTGTGTTTAATGATACCGAGAGGCGAGGCTGGCACACCACACTGCAGTGCGCAAGCTTCTGGCTTTCTGAGCCAGCCGTTAAGAAGAAGGCTGGAGAGCGTTTGCTTCCTGTGTGCCATTTGTCTTGTCAGGAATGTGCTAAAAACAAATCGCTGTATACTCGTAGTGACGGCTGGAGTTGGCCCAGTCCCCATGTGCAATTAAGGCATTCTGCTTTTTGTGGTCCCTGATAAGGTGGAACTGTCTGTTACGGATGGCTTGGATTTTTCTCAGGGGCATTTTAATGCGAAAGTACAGTGTTCCAAGAAGTATTTTTACCTGTAAGATAGCGACTGACACTCTCAGGTAGATCTTCAGCTTAGAATATCTTTTCTTGAAATCAGTGCTTTTCCTCTACCCTTACCGTCCTCCTTTGCAACCCCAGAAGATGCAGGGTGGTACGTTCCTGAAGGCTGCTCTAAAATAATCATCCAGCAATGGCCAACTTCTCACCTCAGCTGCATTAATGAACCCCTTTAAACAACCAGTGCAATGCAGGAGGTGCTTACGTGAGCAATACTCAGCCACGTGTCTGTGCTCCAGACACTGGGTTGGTTGCGAAGCAGGCAAGTCTCCAAAGCTGGGATAGCATTCCTGTTATCACTTTCCCATGCCAGCTGTCTCAAGGAGCTGTTACAAGAGGTGGTAATCAGGTGTTCCAGGAGAGCTTTCGCTCCCTCCTTCCCTTCGCCATGCTCCGGACGTCTCTCCCAGTGCGGAAAACACTATTAGAGTATTAGGTCATCTCAGTACTTCCGTAAACTCCCCTTTTCTTGACTGATCCTCCCGTAGCTTGCTAGGCTGATTCCCAGGTCCCAGTGCACTGGGGTTGGGGCTGAGCGTACAAAATAAAGGCAGAGAAATGAGTGGCTACATCACAAAAGCATATTCTGTTGACTGGACATTTTGTTTCGCAAGGCTGATGAGACAATCTGAATCATACTGTTCCTCCCACACAGAAATCCCCTTCTGCTATAGTTACGCCTTGCATACCTAATAGCTTAGTAAGCAGCATAAAGCAACTTCTCTGCAAAGCTGGGGAAAACCATATATCCCAAGTGGTAGAGAGTGGCCAAATGCCACCCTCTTCAGCTTTGGCCCCATACTGACATCTCGGATATTGACACCGTGATAATCATTATGAGATGTGCCAGTGGAAAATGATTGGATGCAAAAAGTGCAGTTACCTCTCCCTTAGACAGCCAAGAATAACTGGAATGTCCTGTTAATATTTTGGTTACTCCACACGCTTTCACATGAACCTCGCTGGGAGAGTGGCAGCAGTGTAACAAAAGCAGAAGAGGTGGTGGGATCATTCAAACCCACCTGCTGCTCTTCATGGGCTCGATTGATCAGAGGGGCTGGAGATGGAACCATCGCCATCTCCACTGTGGCTCACGCCTGATGTTCACGTCTGTCTCAGCAGGTGAGTGAAGGCTTTCTGAAGCAGCCCAGGCGCTGGGGCAGGCTCAGTGTCCTCATGCCCCCACAGTGGGTTCACGGCATACAAAACAAGCACCATTTTGCTTACCACCTGACGGAGCCTTTCCGATGTCCACACGCCAGGGCTGTGTGTGAAACCCAGCCATGAGTCACCACTTTGGGCAAATGGGTGGAAGGGAACAGGACAGTGGGAGCTGAGGAGAAGTCGGTGGCATCTGATGGGCAGGTGGTATCTGATGGGCAGGTGGCCACGAGTTGCCAGCCACTTTATCTGGCGACTCCTATTGCATGTGTTGCAGTATGCAGCAGAGGTTTTGGGTGCTGATCAGCAGCGCAATATGGGATAAAGAAGAAAACTTTGGCAGCATATGGGAGAGATTCAGGCTGTGCGGAGGTGGGAAGAACTGTCTCAGGAAGATCTTTTGCGTGCAAGCTACTACAATGGGAAACTGCCACCCTTTCTCTTGGGTGTCTGGGAATACAGGGGCTGCGAGTCCTGTAGTTCAAGCTTACGGGTTTAAATCACTGAATTCAGTGCATTTTCATAGGGCAGGGCTAGCCCAGCAACTTCCAGGATGGTTTAACGGTGCCCAAAACACTCCTGCAGAACAGGAGGAGTATTTCCAACAGCTCCTTGAAGGCAGGTGAAGAAGTGCGGTTGGTGTGGCCATAGCCTCAGGTACCAACCGTGCTGGGGCTGCGCAGGGACCGGTGGGAAGGGTGGCTGCTGGGGATGCCGGACACGTCTGTCTGGGCTCTGCAAATCTGCCTTCCCTTGCCCCAGGCACCGGCTCTGCTCCGCCATCGCCACTCTCCCCGAGCTCCCGGCCTGGCCGGGCAGCTGCCAGCCTGTCCTCGTCCCACCACGAGAGCACCCGTCCGGCACCCACCTCCCTGGTGCCCACCACTCCCAGCAGCAGCCACCAGCCAGCCGCATCGTTTATTTTGGAGGCCCACGCTAATCCCCTCCGCCCTTGCACCCCTCGGTTTACAGTATCGCAGCCGCTTCCAGCTTGCGATAGCGGAGTGGCCGCCGGGTGACCCTGGCTTAGTGTAAATATTTTGCTTTCGCTGGAAGAAAATGTGACATACATTTGGGGTGGAAGTTATCCAGAGGCTGCGGCCTCAGGAGCCAAATCTCTGGGAAGCCCCCGCCGCGGTGGTCTCAAGGTACCGGTGGTGTCAAACATGTTGGACTTACCCCCCGCTGCGCCCCGGCAGGGCGTCAAACCGATTTGCCTCTCGGTGACAGAGGGAGTGCAGCTGGGGGTCAGTGTGGGGTGCCCCACGCGCACCCCAGCAGCGAGGGGCGAGGGTGCCCACGCTCCCCGGGCACGGCACGGCACGGCACGGCAGGGCTCGCCTGCCCTGGCACACCCTCACGGGCGGCTGAGCACTAGCACAAAAGCAGGTCACGGTGGAGAGAGATGAGCACAGGTGCTTTCCAAACTCCCGTGTGAGTGAGGAGCGAAGATGCCATCAGAAAACATCACCACGTGATTATTTTTGTTTCTTCAACCACGTGACTGTGTAAGCAGCCACGGGTAAGGTGCCTGTCCCGGGCCTCGCCTTGCACTGCGGACAGGCCAGTTTAAAGCCTGGATGGATTTTAAACGCTGGCCTCCAGCTGAGGGGTGTTTGCTGTTGGTGGCACTTGGAATCACCTGCCTCAGTCTGCCTGGCTGCAGCGTGTGCTTAAAAGGGAATAGTAATATGATGCTTAAAGGCGTACTGTACAAAGTAGCTAGTGTTGCGTTTTACATCTGATAAATATTAATTAACGGTATTTCAAAGTACAAAAGGTGCTGGGATCTCATGCATTGGCTGGGGAGAAATATATCTCCCAGATTTAACCACAATCTTGCTGCATTATGCATTTGACTTGGCATGGCTGGTTACCCCGGAGTGGCGTCTGCTCGTTCAGCATTCCTCCCTCGCGTACCGAGGTGCCGGCTTCCCGCAGCAGGGCCCAGCAGCCTACCCGGGGACTCAAAGAGCCAGATTATCCAGAACGGGCAAGCTGCACCAAGTCGAAGGTTTGTTTTTGGTAAGTATCCAGAAATTAAGGCACTAACTTGTTGAGGTTTTAGGCCATGCCTAGGACCCGTCCTGATAAACTGCTGCGAGCTTAATTATCAACCTTTGTTTCTCCAGACAGTCAAATTTGTTATGGAGAAAATGCATGTGTGTTGGATTCACTTGTGAAAGGCTTGACAGTAGATAATTTAAAATCAAATTACAGTGACACAGTCTGCCATTAAACCAAAACCAGAAGGTTCCCTTTCACAGGACAATGCTCCTCATGCACTAAAATAAAAGCTGAACCAACGGCACGGTAATGCTCAGCCAGTCCACAGAACCGTAGGGAGGCACATTGACTTTTTAGGAAGATCCCCAGTGAATGTTAAACAAACGCTGACATTCCGAGCGCCGCTGCCCGGAATCAGCGCTTCGCTCCCCGGTACGTGCGGAGACACTTAAACAGCTCTTGCAGCACCACTGACACCATCATACTGAATCCTGCCGGGGAGACCTCAGAAGTGAGTCACAGAGAGGGGAATTAACCCGTTACTTGGAGCACGCTGCCAGTGTGCTAAGCCGAAAAGCAGCGGAGAAGGAAGGCAATGAAATAAAAATTTGCAGAATTGGAAATTTTCATCGGGTGAAGATATCTGTTTTTAAAATTAGAAATAGACACATACATATACACACATATATACAGATATATACATGTACACCCTCTACGGCCAAAGAAAGAAGCGGTAAGCTGTTGCAATCAAAGCACGTGCCACACAATCCTAAGCGGGACGTTATGTTCATAGTAGAACATAATGTAGAAAAAAAGATTAGGTGGGAGACTTCAAAAAACCCCAACCCCTGAGCACGCTGTGGTTCTCTGGTGGCGGTAATCCCCCGCTGCTAGTACTAATGTCTACAGCTGCTTCAGAGAAGGGAGGAATGGCTCTGACGGGAGCTGCCATGTTGCGTCCGTCCGAGGCCCTCACAACTCACAGCCCTGCGGGCTGCCCAACGCAGAGCGTTGCTCCTTACCTTTTGGCTTTGTCCAAACTTGCGTAACTACCTTTTGCTAAATCAAACTACTCCTCCATTTTCTACAACCTATAGACTTATTTTTACCGTTAACCTCTCAACCTGCCGTAGCTATTTGCTGTTGTGGCACCTCGGCCGGCAGGCCTACGGGCTCCTCGCCGTTTCTGTTTGATACTCAGAGTTGCAGTGCCGCGCTGAGCAGTGAGGCTGTGGAAGGCACGTCTGCGGGAGGTCACGGGGGCCCCGCACCTTAGCGTGGGCCAGGCTGCTCTTGCCTGGCTATAGTCACACTTGTAACTGGAAGTCACGCTGAAGCTCTTGCTTCAGGACTCAGGGGGGAAGGAAGGGGTCCTGGCGTCACAGGGCTGAGAGAGGATCAGTGCCAGGCCAGCAAGGTGCAAGTCCGTGAATTCACTGCCGCTGTGGACGTGAAATGCTGGGAAAGGGCGAAGGAGCTCGCAGCCATGGCAGACAGGCTCAGTTCCCTGCCCCGACGATGACAGACCTGTCTGCCATCACAGACTCTGTTTAACAACAGATTAACCGAATTCTTTTGAGCTTTTCTTGTGCTGAAAGGACATTGCCCAAAGCAGCTGAAAGGACAGCCCACGTATCCAATACTAGCAGCTCTTTTTGATCTGCTTTTCCTTTGACATTGTCTGGGGTACCCTCCCCCCCGCCAATGTAAATTCATTCCTTTTTAATGCAGTTAGTTCGGATTTGGGAGGAGGGTAAAGTGCCAGCCACCCAAAAGGCCAGCCAGAAGTGTTGCCATCTAAAAGACCAGCTGGTGGAGAGGTGATTTTAACTAACAAAAAAAAGGTGTTGAGAGTAGTTTGATTATTTTGGGGGGGTGGTGGTGTTGGCACAAAGAGCGAGCTCTGGACTCGGTAGAAGCAGCTAATTCAGCCGAGTACCAAAACTGGTGCCAGCTCTAGATAAACTTCGCTGCTCTTCTTGCAGGTTTCATCCAGACTTGTCCCAGTCAGCACCAGGAACTGCCGCCGGGTGCACCTCATAAATCACACCAGGCTAGGAGAGACCCGTGATATGTTTCCTATGTGTTTGCTTCGAACAAGGATGTGTCTGACACCCACAGCCTGACTTTGCTGTGCCAGTTCAAAAAGTCGGCTTGGTGTTTACACTGTCCTAAATGAGAGCTGGGCAGCCATCAACCTGAGCAGCAGGAGGAAACCTCCCCCTTGTTCAGAAGCGCTCATGTCTGGGGTTTTGGCTCTGAAAATTATAGATGCGGGGGGGGGGGGGCTGCGAATTGCGGCTCTGGATGCAGCTTTCAGTGGTCAGAGCCAGCTCTATATAAATACCTGTGATGAAGCACATGCTTAACTTTCGAAGCACAAAGCTCTCCCATCCTAAGATTTGTATTTCAAGAAGAGGAGAAAGAGAGATACATGCGGCATGTGCTTCTGAGCTAGAAAACACGAAAAGTTACGCACAAGAAGGAAGCAGGGCACATTGCTGAGAGGTGGCTGGGAGGGCTCCCTCCTTGCAATCTCTCTGTCTATCAACAGAAGAGATACCTGAAGATTGCACCCATCCTGAAACCCTCATTTTCTTTTGCAGAATAATAAGCAAATAGGTTTTAGCCTGTTGCCTGCAGGGAAATGGTTTTGTAATGGAAGGAGCACCCTGCACTAAATCAACAAACAAGAGAATGGCTGTGTTTGTTTTTCCATGTACTGGAGGTGAAGGTGCAAGCGCGCCGGGGTTTCTTTCACATCCTCTCCACTTGACACAGGGCAGGGGACGGGCACAGACACACGCAGAGCTGCACATCTATGCCACACATCTACGTGGAGGGAGCGCGTAACTGGAGCAACAAAAGCCTTGGTCTCTGCCTTTCCCCCCACGCATGCCGTGCCCTCCCTGTCAGTGGAGTGGGAGGTGCGGGACTCGGGCACGCCTGGCGCTCTCCCTCCGGGCTGTGCTTCCACGCTGCTTTAAGCCAGCGCTTGCCACCAAAGGCAGCTGCCTTGGTGTCCCACTGTCCCCAGCTACTTGCTTCCACCCCTCGGCTCTTGTGCAATCACACCCAAGTGTGTGGGCGAACGCAGCTGGACTACCACCAACCAACGACTACAAAAAGGAAACTTTTTTTTTAAACCCAGCTCTGTTCCCCGCTCCAGTTCACTCTCTTGATCCTCACGTGCTTCTTTTGGCAGTGACACTGGCTTATGCGGACGAGGTGTTCGTGGCCCTCTGGCCTGGGCCAAGGGATGACCTGGAGGGAGGGGTGGCCATGCTGGCCCCAGGGCATCCCTGCCTCCCGGTGCGGGTGGGTGGTGGGAGAGGAGAGCAGCAAGCACGGCTGCATTAATCAACCAGAAGCAGTGATGCTGGTGGAGGTATCTCATTTCCATGCATCTATATACTCACAGAAATGCACTTTAATACAGCCAGTTTCACATAGGGTGGGTATTTTTGCTTGTTGATTACGAATACAGAACTACCAGTAGAATTTTTGTCCATGCTACGTACGCTTTGTTGGAATGTCTGAAGGAGCGTGCCCAGCACAGGTACAGATTCAGTGCTGATTTGGAAAAAGAGAGTTATCTAGCCAGACAGAGGTATTTTTTCCTCCCTTCAGTGGCATTCCAGAGACGGTCAATTATTTGGAAGTATCTTGTGTGCTTAGTCAGTGCACAGGGAGCACCTGCAAAGGCAAGGGCAGGACTGAGTTTATGTTTTAATCCTGTCTTACAGGGAAGTATTCCTCTTATCCATATATTCCTAGCATTTAACCCATTAGCTCCAAAACAGGCCTACAGCAGGAATGAATACTTTAAGAGAGCATATGCTACAGATAGCTAGCCCTCTCCATGTCTAGGACACCTGATGCACAGTTGTATGCCCATATGGGCTTATGTTTTTCATATATATTTCGTGTTGGCCCTCTGCTCCTAGCAGATAGAGAGAGAGGCATTTGTGTGGGTATGTGTGTGTTCGTGTATGTGTTAGGACTGGTACTCCTGTGCCTGTACAAGTACTTGTAGACACATGCAGATATGTATGTGCCCATACAGACCCACATTACTAGTCACGTTTACATCTGTCTATATACATGCCTATCCTGCCATGCAATCAACATATACACAAGTTTGCTGCAACAAGCCAACTGTTTTTTTTTCTCTCCTGAATTGCCAAATGCTGGAAGCCACAGGCTAGCTATTGTGGTTACCCTGATTCCCAGGTTTCTTCTGCAGTTGGCGAGTAAGCGGCACTGCAAGTTTCCTAACAACTGGGATGAAGTTTTGTGTAAATCACCTTCTAGGCATTAGACTTTTCCCAGCAAAAGAGGGGGGCGGGTGTTTAGAGGAGGGAGCGTTGCTCTCTTTGATGTGGGGATTAGTTCACATGTCAGTGTTATCCCCTTTTTTTTTAATATGCTGTGATTTATAGAAGGGCGGCTATGAGAGATAGCCAAGGGGACACCCACGTGGGACTTACTGACAGACACCACCTCCCAGAAGATACCTACAACTAAAGCAGCTGGCATCAACAGAAAGACTCCAATTGCAAAAAAAGAAAGCATCATAAAAAATAACCTGTTTTGCCTAACAAATGCTTTCTAAAAATTAGGATGTGCTTTAATGCTTATGGAGCAGGAACTGGTTTTCCCAGCAGCAGAGGGGGAGTCTTTTTGCACATCCATAATAAAGAAATTATAAATGCTTTTTTCCTTTAAAAAAACGTTTGGTTTGTATTTTCCCCTTAGAGCACACATCACTAGTGAGAATGAGTGTGGCTCCAAAAATGATTATGCTCGAAACATATTTAGCAATGTGACTGCTCCAGTCAGAGTTTCCATGCTCTCCTGCATGAATCTTTTATCAGCGCTTTAGAAAAACTTCACTTTTTGGTCAAAAGTTACATGGTTGTTCTGCAATCCAATCTTATGTCTATTAGTGTTGGAGGAAACTTTCCTGATGCTTTTCATGGGAACTGGATAAGGCTCTGACTTATTAGGCTGGAAGCCATATTCAGAGTAGCTTTGCTTAGCATATCTGAATTGTTTAGGCTTACTGCTTCGTGGAGTGGATGGCTGAGGGGCTGGCAAAGGAGACAGTGATGGATACGGCAAGAAAGATTTAACTAGCTTTTATTTAAAAGTAGTCCATATTAGTATTTTTTCAAATTTCTATCTGTTTTGGCCCTTTTCAATTCCTAGTATTTTTATTTGTCCAGTTCTCTTTGAATGAAACTTTGAGACATTATAGTAAAGCAAATGTTTTCTTTTTTTTTTTTTTTATTAAACAGGTTAATTTCCAGCCAGATCAGCTCTTTGAGCTGATTCCCTGCGTGGCTGCACTGGTGTTGGTGGCAGTGGGGGTGACAAGACTGTGGCAGCCCAGACCTCAGAGTGAGCTGCTGTAAAACTCTACCCTAAATAAGCAGTTTTATCATGTTGTTACCACAGAGGTAACATGGGGTCTTCCTCGGGTGTTTCCCCTAACTCCTCTCCCATCCAGATACCCAAAGTCCCGCAGTCACCTTCGATGCTGCTCTACGTGCGGGCTCCTCCCAGCACATCAGCGGCAGCTCAGCGACTGCCTGGGCACCTTACCTTGAGGGACAGACAAAAGCCAAACCATTTCTTCGCTGCTGCATTTCCAATGGCCTCCCGCAATTCCCCCCGCTATTCTCTTAAGCATAAAGAGGTTATTGTGTCACCCCCCAGGAACCCATGACCGCCGCTGACAACTAAAGCGTTACGCGCGACGGGACGTGCCCCACACAAGTAGGCTTTGTACCCGGGGCGGTACAGTAAAGTGGCCACGTTCAAGTGTGGCCTCGCAGCGTGTCTTCTCCCACCCCAGCCGGGGCCACTCCGTGTGCTCTGACCCAAACGCTAATCGCCCTTCTTAAACCCGCAGTGAAAGTGCAGACAAAAGCTCCGCCGGCATCTCCCCAAGCCGTACGGCGCCCGGGCCCAAGGCTCCTCCGAAGGTACGCTGCGGCAGCACGCTAGCAAATACGGGCATGGCTCTGCAGAGCAGGGCAGAGAGGTGTGCCGGTGTGGCTCTTACGTGCCTGCGTATGCACCGCCTCGGCTCGCTACTTCTCTTTTGTGCCACTGTAAAGTGACCGCAAATGCAATCCTTCTCAGAAACATGCACAAAAGAATGCGTTACGTGCACGTGCACCCTCTCCCCCCAGACAGGTAACAGTACAGTAATTCAGAGTGATGTTTCCTTTCAGCCCAGCCCCAGGCAGGGTTGGGGATGGTGAGGGGTGTGTGGAGAGAGAAGGGTGACTTGGTGGACTGGAAAGGATAACTCTTTCCACAGCCTGGGAAACATGCCACATATGTTTCTGGCAAGGAAGGGTATTTAAGAGACACAGTACATGCTGCGCTACTTATTCTTCTGCACAGATGGTCCACTGGGGCCAAAAATCAAAACTGTTTTCTGCTTAGTTGTTCAAATTGTCAAAATATTTGACTGAATGAATGTCAAGCAGTATCTTGAAGACAATACTTCACAGAAAGACAGACAATTTGGTGATCACCGGGCTCCCCTTTTTCACTGCACGTCCCAGAAATGGAAAATCCTCCTCGCTGGGCTCCTGGCTGTCACGTGGCAGGGTGGGCGATGCCAGCAGACCACAGGCACAGACATCACCAACTCGTGTTTTTGTCTACAAACATGTTACCATTTGGGTGCTCAGACCTATCTCCATTCTCACCGGCAGTTTGAATCCCTCCTGAAGGGTTAAGTAAGTTTTTCCTTTAAATAAACAGGCAGCACTGGCTGATTAAACCCCAGTATTTATGCATGTATTTTGTTAATGCTTTTCAGTGAGAAAAGTAATTCCTATATTATTCAGGTATGCTCTCATCTGGGAGAAGCAGGATTTCTCAAGTCCCCTGCTTGGATTGAGTTGGAAATATCCAATTTAAGCAAAGTATGTTAAACACCATATATACTAAAGCGTTAGACAAGCCACTTTTCAGTAGTTCCATTTGAGTGTAGAGACTGAGACTAGAACTCAGATTTTATGATTTTGGAGGCTTAAGAATTAAATAATTTAAAACAATTAAGAATTAAACAATGTAATAAAATATAAAGCAACAACCAAACAGCCAGCCAGTCAAGCAGAACAGGCTTACACTTTTGATGCATGAGCAAAGCAGAGAATTTGAAAAATACTGTCAATTTTATTTGGGATTTTTTTGTTTGTTTTTGAAAGTTATGCTGGTAATGATGGAGCTTAAAACAGAACAATATAAATAGACTGTAACGTAAAACTTTGCCATGGTCTTTTCACTTTGACCCACAAAAATGCATGTATAGGTTGGAGTTCATAACCAGCCTGCCCAATCTCCTCCAAAAAAAAAAGAACCAAAACTGAAACCAAATGCTCCGCCTGATTATCCAACTGTGTGGCTGAGAGGTGCAACTGGCACGTCTTTCTGTGGGCCATGTGAAACCCAGATGAACACTGGGCCCTGACAGCCAGATGCAACTCCCATGCTTTCTAAAGCCCAGCTGCAATTCATGAATCATACACTGTCACATGCGTGAAATCCTACGTGGAAGCATTAGGTGGAGAACAAGAACTTTTTCTGCAGGAGATACCTGCACTCCCTCATGTTACAGCAATAGCAAGGGAACAACCGTCACTGCCTATATATCAGAAACAGCTTTTGAACATTTCTGCTTTTCATCAATATCTAATAAAAAAATCACTTCCATTTGTGATTCTCCAAAAGCATGTGTTTTCTCTGATGTCTCACAGGTAGGAGGGATGCAAAAGAAAATATTTTGTCACTTTCAGAGGTTGTGTGATGTATTAAATACCTGCACTGTCATCTAGAATTTGGTAATGGAAGGCTTTAGGGAAAGGACTGTATTTTCTTTTTGATCCCCTAGTAACAAACATATCGGCAATGTCCAGTGAAGGTTAAAATTATAGTGGATCATAGCTGCGTACCCTATATACAGGCTTTAAGAAGTGATTTCCATACCCTGCTGAAGCAGTTAACCATTAGTACGGCTGTTGGGCTAGAGAAAGTGGGGCAACCGTGATAGGCACTGGGTTGGAAAGCAGCAGTTCTTTTTTTTCTTCAGGTCTAAACGGCAGCCTTGTCAGACATTCACCTGACTCCACTGCTTCTATTTACAGCTTAGGAGAGAGCTCAAAGACTCTGGAAATGCTGCAGCTAAATAGCCACCTTCTTAGCACCCTGCCCGGTGCAAAGCTTCCCTGGCACCTGATTAGGAAAACACTGCAGGGGATTCACGGGAACACGGGCTGGGGTCAGGAGAAAGCGTTAAACCTTTGCATGTAACTTTTCATGTGACCAGGCTGGCGGTCCAGTGACTGTGGGCTCCATTGGCAGGCAGTGGCTTGCGGAGACCTGGGAATTATTATATGGGATTGGGAGAGAATGCCAGCAATGCGCACAGGGCTTGGGGGGAGGATGAAAGGCAAACGCCACTCAATGAATGAATTCAGAAATATGCATGCAATTTGTGAATGACTTTCTTCCCTTCGCCGAACCTGCACACGATTTTCTACAGCCACCGGTGAAAGCCTCACGATACTGTCCCACGGCTGAGAAGGTCCGTGCCGACCCCCTCGGCTCTGCCAGCCCACTTGCTGCTCCCCAGCACCCGCCACCGCACGGGCGCGGGCCACGCGGCTGTTCCAGGTGAAAGATGCTACCAGCAGCAAGAAGAGTACTGTTTCAGCATGCTGCGCACGAAGCTCCTTGCCAAGGCACCAGTGAGCCTCCTAAACGCAGCCGCCCTCGGGAGGAGAGCGGGGTGCAGCTCTTCTGAATGCGGCAGCTCCCACTGGTGCTGGCAATGCCATGGGGCCGTGGCACACCCACGGCTGAGTGCGAGGGGGAAGAATTAAGGGTTGCTGATTTGGCGATCTGGACCAAGCAGCACCAGAACAGCCCATCAGCTGGGGGGCAGAGCTCAGGTGGTGCCAACTCCATCATTACCATGGTGGCTGGGGGCTCACCTGCCCGGTGGCTGGTGTCCTGAGGTGGCTGCTGCAGTCAGATGGGGTGTGCGGGCACGTGCTTTGAAAGTGCACGTAGGAAGAGTAACTTGCTGCCTCCCCACAGTGTATAATTTTGGAAAGATGGGAGCGGGGCATTCGCCGTCTAGAAACGGTGTCCCGGCAGCTCCTCACTTGGCACGGTAGCACCATCTTTTATTATCCTTCGGGGCTATGGCTGCAAACAAAAAATGCTTTCATTTCACGTTGGCGGCGGCTCAGGTTGTGTGTGCTCTGGCTGCTTCCTTAATTACAGTGGTTGTTGACAACTTCTTCTGATAGAGACCCTCTCTTTGAGCAGTCCTCCCACTCCCCCACTTTTTTTTGCAGTCTGAACACATAACAAACCGGGACGACGTTCTGTAAAAATAAGCTCACTGTAATGCAGTGATTCCCGCACCACAGTTATGCTGTGTTCCTCTCTTCTGTCCTCTCAGTTTGTGCTGCTGCTGTTTATTTCCTCTTTCTGGCTAGAAGATGTTTTATTTATTAGTGCTGGATTTCCTGTTGCCTGCAGCTGCCTGTACTTTACTCTCTCTCCAGCTCACTTTGCTGTTCAAGTCACTCTGTAGGTTTGTTATCCCACTGACTGAGGTGCTCTCAGCAAGTTTGGTCGGTGGTTGTATTAAACAACACTTGACAAAGAGGGGGACTTGCATGGCAGCCTGGGCGTACAAAAAACCCAAACCAACCAAAAACTGATATGGGGAGCCCTCACAGGCACAGGAGGGGACCCTTTTTTATGACTTACTGATGCAGAGATTATGCTTTCTCCGATGGCAGGAGCACTTCTTGTTTTGCTTGCACGCATTGCACCACAGGAAGTCAGCTCTTCGAACTGTACACGGTCTGCAGGTCTGACGGACGAGGGGTTAAAGGTTTGCAATTGTGTGTATTTCAGACTGCGGGCCACGTCGTGGTAGAAACGTCATGCGGACTTTCCACACGTGAGGTTCCTGAATGACTTCCCTGACCTTTTGTGGACACTCAACATCCCCATAGTAAACACAGAGATTGCTTATACGGAAAGTGAGATCATGAAGTGCAAAAAAAATGTTTTGCTGCTTAGAACGTGATTTCTCTGCTGGAAGGAAGGAGGAGGCACGAGCTCTTACCGCTCTGTGTATTACCTGCAAGGCCAGCTGGAAAAGCTCACTCCTCCGTACTAGGGAGAAGTGCTTCATCTAATTCTCTGTTGCCCGATACCGATTTGGTACTATTGGCAGAGAAGAAGGTTGAAGCAGCACCTAATGGTAATATTCTCTGTCTTGTGTTTTACCTGTGAGGGGCTGCCCTAATTTTATCATCTTTTCTTTCTGTTCGGTGGGGATTTGCAGCCTGAAAACTGAGTAATGAGAGTTAAGGGTGAAGTGAACCCCAAGGCATGGAGGCAGCTGTGGCGTGTTTACTGCGAGGCAGCCGTAGCCCTGTCAGGATGTGATCCTTTCAGCTGCTGTTCACGCCGGGCAGTTGCTGGTGGAGAAGCACTGCAGGTGCAGCACCATTAGACACTTTTTCCTTTGTGTCAGATGTTCGAGAGCTGCCTAGGAACATTAAATAGGGAACGGTCTTCTGACATCTTCCAGGTAAGATGGAAATGGGAGATCCTGGGCATTTGAATTATGAAAGATCCCAGTGTGTTACCTGCAAGCCAGTGTTTTAACCCCAGCATCCTGGCCAAATTCCAGCTCTGCTAATTACATCCTGCCTATGTGAAAATTCCCCTGCGTTTGTACACCGCTTTCTTCCCTGCTTGTTTTCAGCAGCTGCGTGGAGTTGCCAGGCGCGGTGAAGCGCTTGCCATGTTCCACCTCAGGCCTGGCTGCCTTTCAGCAGGGAATGAAATGAGCACTGTGCACAGAATTTGCAGTGAGACTGGATCCTCTGCAGGGAAGCGTGCTACAGAAGAAGCGTACCCAAGGACCAGCGCTGGGGCCTCGTTGTAGAAGGTAACAGCGTGAAGAGGCCAAAGGCACCAGTGCTGGGGTACACCGCAGGGTCACAGGAGAGACAGGAGGAGGCTGCTGCACTGTGATCTGATTCTTCTCCTGGCATCTCTCACCTACGAGGGCTGGAATAGCTGGTACACACTGCCCTGGTTTTGGGGGCTGACTGACTTCAGGTTTGTTTGCACAGTGGGACAAGCTCTCAGTCCTGCTTACACCAGCCACCATCAATACATTTCCAGCTTTTGCACGTCTGGTTATAGACTGGTGTGGACGAGGGAAGCTAAGGGAAAAAAAGTATTCAAAACCTTTAAATCTATAGATTTGTTTCCTTCTCTTCCACTTCGTGACTCATGTGCATATTACTTGTTGCTCAGCCCTGTCAGGAACAACTCTCTTCAACTGACCATTACTCCCCCTTGTAAAAACCTGAGTCGTACCACTGGAAAGGAACGGGCTGATGGGATTATCCCTCTCTTCTGAAGAGGTGAAAGAGATGGCTGCAGCAGTAGTTATAGGATTCTGATAATAAGAAGTAGTAAGAAATGCAGGTCACATACAGAAGGATAATGAAATCACATATATTCAATACAGGAGTGACTTATTGGCTCATGTGTGCAATTTTCTTGTCAGCCAAGTTCTCTCTTTGAGTATGGCATTTTTACCACAGTCCTGCCTGAATATTATATGGAAGCACATACAAAAATGTTTGAGGTGGCTCCTGATAGTACACCATCTCCACTGGCAGCAGTGGAGGCAGAACATGCCCAAGGCAGACAGAGCAGTGATTTGCTGCCCGCCCCCCCCCCCCCCCCTCCCATCCCTCTCTGATCTTTTCAACATCTTAATCCCATGGGACAGCAGCTGTGAGTAGTCTCTCTGTTCCAATGGGGAAAAAACAAGGTTATCTCAAGGTGTGATGCCAGCATGTTTTCACTATATCCCAGAAGGGGAAGTACAGCAAGCCTTGAAAAGGGAGGGAATGTGTCTTGCCTGTGGTGTAAGGTAGAAAGCTGGGACTCAAAGACCCGAGTCCTCTTGCCACGCTGCCCATGTGACTTCAGGCAAGGCACAACTTTTTTAGTCTCATTAGCCCTGTCTTTAAACTGTATTTAGTACTTGCTTCACGGGGCTGAGAAGAAGGGGATTAAGCTTTAATTCATTAATGTTTGTAAAACATTTTAGAACTTGGATGGAAATTTCCCAGGTAGTGCAGAGAGCATTAAAAAGCTTATCTCCCTCTCCAACCGCAAATGAGAGAAATGAGTGAAACAGTGCTTGCATTTCAGTGTTTATAATAATAAAAAAACCTACCCTCCAGCTTTCCCTCTCTATCCTTCCATGTTTTTTTAAAAAAAGGAGAGGCAGCAATGAGAAATTTTAGTCTAAACAGAGTGCAGTTGCTCCCTGGAGACTTGAATGCATCTCAGTGGAATTTTCCCTGCCTTCAGCCTTTTGTGCTTCTGAAAGGTCCTGGAACCAGGCATGTGACTGTAAGAGCAAAAAACACTTCTGTGTCTGAGTGCTCTACCAAATATTTACAAGATACCCAGATAAAATGGCTACGAGCAAGTTCAGCAGGGTTTGACTGAACGGCCAGTAGTGCAGCACTGTCAAGAAGAAAATCTAAACTTTAGTTAAAACAAAATTAAAATTAAATTTTACAAAGGTCTCTTCAAAGCACAAAACTGGTAACACTGAAGCTGGAGAATTGCTCTTCCCCAGGGTGAAACGTATTAGCTTTTAAAAGTGGCGCATTGAAATGGAGCAGCTTCCTTGTTGTGATGGAAACTTCCTTGTTAAAAGAGAGCCCAAAGCTGCGTGACTGGGCATGTAAGTAAATAGCTGCCGAGTAGCCTTCTCCATGCCATCCTGTCTGGTGGCTGGGAGGGACGGGGCATCAGCTGCCACAGCCCATCAGCTTCTCGGTCTCTTGCACTGCCACGGTAAGGGTGTGCAGTACTTTTTAATAGGGGCCATGTGCTCTCCAGGAACTCTCTGTCACCCAAAGACTGCCTTAGCAAACAGCAGATGGCAACCTGCTCGCCCCACAGGTGGCCCCGCTGCAGCTGATTTCCTTGCTGGGTTACCTACAGCCACTTAGCACTACTCCAGACCTCCCATCTTTCTGTACAGGTTACCCTGCTTTTCAAGAGGTTGCTTAGGGAGCCTTTCCCTGTGACTGCAGAGGACAGAACCAGCCTCTCGGGCCAATGGTGACTCTGCATCGGCAGTCGGCACTAACTGAACCCATGGCTTTCCCTTAGGGATGTGAGACTTGAGAGCCGGCAACAACCTGATCCTGATCACGGCGCAGCCAGCGATGCCTTCAGCGGCCTTGAGCAAGGCATACATTCTCTAAGTCTGTAAGGTGAGTAAATAGTTCTGCGGTTTGCAGTCACGTTGTGAATACTTTAAAAGTGCTTTGAAGACAGAGGAAGCTAAGCAACTGTAATACACACCGATCTTCCCACCTTTTGGATTGCTACCTGTTCTCCTTCCATTCTGAACTGCCAAAGCCCTGCTGTTGGCAACTCTGTTACATCATCTCTGATGATTTTAAGTGAGTTACAGGAATAACAGCTCACTGAACTATTGCTTCTTTATCAAGCCAATGAGTGGGTTTATCATTTCTCTTAAAAAGCAGAAGTGAACATTTCACTGTGTTACGGGCTGTGGACACGAAGCACTCTTGTGTGTTTGACTGTTGGTTCCTCCAGATTGGTGAGGTGACGGAGTGGATTAGGAAGGCATGTGTGGCCTATGCTTCTTCAGGAGCATGTGTGTTGTTCAGAGGCTTTTATTACTATGTCACTTAAATTAACCTGAACAAAATACAGGATTTTCGTAAGTTCAGAGTTAAGTATGCCTCCCCCCCGCCAAGGAACAGCACTTGGTTTTAAAGTGAGTCTTTAAAGAGACAAAAGAAGAAGAATGCTCACTATCTGCTTCACCGGATTTTTGAAAACCAATGTTGTCATTCATTCATTTCTTAGCGGAGGTTTCATTTGTCCCTTCTACAGATTGGATGTATTGCTCAGAGTCTCACCAATAGTGCTGGGTAAAGCAGCATCAAGTAAAGTATTTTTCAAGGCAGTGTTCCTCACTCGTATGGTCTGCAGGGCAGGATTGGTTCCTTCCCAGGTTAAATTTGTTTGATCCTTTCCATCTGAAACACACAATAAAGACAGACACCTCAATGCCAATGTGTCAGAATGAGATCACAAAGTTACCATTTCCTCCAGCGAACAACCACTTGGAAACCTGTTTAATCCACAAAACAAATCAAGGTAATTAGTTCAGTATGAACTAATTTCACAGACTTACTGAAAATGGATTGACTTATATGTAACGATCCTCTTTCTGCTGCGTGCCTGGGGGTCCTTCTAGTTACCAGTGTCCAGACACTCCTCATTCTGGCTGGCAAAGTTTCTGATGCTACTCTTGTGTTCTGGAGCCAAACCTTAGAATAGTTCAGGCCCCTCTACCATCCTTTGGCAGAGCTCTCCAAAGGCCAGCATATACTTGCTGAGAAGCTTTGCATCACCCCACCCCAATTTTCTGATAAAACTGTTTTTTGGTAGCCAGTGCCTATGAACACAGAATGGGATGTGCAAAAGGACTGACATTCTCTACCACAGCTTATTTTCTACAGTTCAAACACATTTCTTAGAGTTCAACAGAGCAGAGATTATACCAATATATTTTCCAACAATTAGCAAATTGCTTTGGATTCAGAGAAAATACTATGGCTCCACCCTATATGCTTTACTAATACCTAGGCTGAGAGCAGAGCCTGCTTCCTAACCAGTATGAGCTGCTCCTCTTCTAATCTTAGTCCCATGTCAGTGCCAGGCTGTGAAGTGCTTTGGGATGAAGCTTTCTATGTAAATACAGGATATTATATTACTGTGATTAGACACCTTATGTAGAAAATGGACTGTTGTTTGTGAGAGGAGATATTAAAAAACAAAAATGAAAGCCTTCCTGATCAACCTGCAAGCTGATGAAAAGAACACAAACTGAAGAAACACACACAGTTACCAGGACCAAAATATCCAAGGTACTAATGAATCATCAGTTAGATCATGTCATGTCCTCATGTTTGCTGCTATTAACTGCGTTGCAAGGTCTCCCAGGCCTACTCAAATATGTACTTCTCCGCTTCCAATCTCTACTGCTGACCCATTCAGACAAGCTCCATCGTAGCACAGGGAGACCTCAGCTGCCTGAAGGACTCTGCCGAACAGCCAGTTCATACCTGGGCCAATTCCTATTGTTCTGTATCAAAGCTTCAAAGAAAGTCAATAAAACTGAAAGGAGGAGGGTGAAAGGCAAGGTATTCCACTGCAACAGGCCATGACATTATTAATATTAGCAGAGGTGATACTGTAGAAGAAACATAGGGCTTACACAGGTTGTCAAGGGAAGCTGTGTCTCAGTTTTCCTCCTCCTCTCTAGCCCTGTTTGTTAACTATATGAAAAGCAGCTACACTAGAAAAGAGTTGCTCATACGGCAGTCATGGTATAACTATACTGACAATGATGATAACCCTAATGCAGGTAGAACAAACCCCACTTTTGCCAATACACCTTTGATGAATTCCTCACGGGAAATATGCTATACCAACAAAAGCACCTCTAAGACTGTTTAAAACAGCTTTGGTATTTACTGCAAGGCACCTAACAGCATTGTTTAAAATTATATCTCTACCCAACTACACTTAATTTTAACATCCAGCTGGCTTGACAACCCAGAAAACGTGCAGAAAATCCTTCTGTGAATTTACTGGGAGAGCCTAAAGAATCAGTGCAGTTGTCTATATTCTGTCTAGCTTTGGGAGAGGGCTAGCAGGAAATGTATCTGAGAACTTGTTTCAATAGAAAGCTAGGAAAGGGAGTAGGTGAGCAAATTCTTTCCAAAGAGCTCTTAGCGAGCCTTTGGGAACTTTATATTCTTATCCTATTAAAACAAACCAACAAACAAACCCCCCAAACCCCAAAAGCCCACTCTCTCAGCAAGGGAACAGAAAATACCGCCAGTCTTCAAGAAGAATTTAGGCATTCCGTAGTCATGATGTACTAGGCTTATAAACATTGTCATTCTTAGTGCATCGAAGATAATGTAAAAGATTTTTGTAGTGTCATATTAGCCAACTACATTTTTGAACCTGAGATAACCCAGTAAATACGCATTTTCAATATGCTATCTCTTTTTTGCTCACTTGTTTGTTTCTGTTAAAACACGACGTTTAAAAAAATCACAGGAATTTTTGAAGTCTGTTTAACACCACTGCTTTTTGAACAGCATCACTCAGGAATTCCAGGCCTAATGAGTCTCAGATTTTGTAAAGCAGCTGGCCATAGCTTTCAACTACAGGATACTATAGCTTTTTTTCTGGTTTTCAGTAAGGTCCATTTTCCACCGAACAGGGTTTGTATAGGAAGCTTAGTTGCAAGTTTAGCTGGCGAATGATACTACCCATCCATAATCTCAAATTATAAAGCTTAACATAGCTTTTCAGCACTGTTTTTCTAAAATAACTGCTAGTTACTCATAGAACTCTATCTCAACTGAAACCAGGACAGTATCGAACATTTCCCATTGATTTTGTGTGCACTAGCATTACCCAGTTGTATCCTTACCTGAAGTCAGCTGATGATACATAAAACTGCTTAAATTGCTGTACAGGCTCTGATTCAGTCTTTTTTATTTTCTCTGAGTGATTCAACTGGTGGAACTGGCCTAAATGATTATAGGCAAGCACATGTAACCCTTTCACGGGGCTAGAAGCCATTGCAAAGTTATTTGTAGTGTATGCATGCAAATCAACTTCAGTTTGAGATAGTCTGGGAGAAGTTTGAGGGGGATTTCCCTGCTTTATGTAATCTATTGTTGCTTCTTAGCTTCCTCTATTCACATGGCCAGAAGGCATAAGCATGACACCGCTGGTAATTTCTCAAACTCAATCTGAAAGCAAAGACAATGTGCTCAGTGACCTACAGCAGTTTTGCAGCTTTCAGTAAGTCCTCAGACGCTGGCTCAGTGATATCTGGAATAAAGGAGGCCTGAAGGAGCAGTGGCGGGAACAACTCAGATGGTAAGGGCTTCACTAACTGGCATACTTTGAAAGTGGTCAGCAGCCGGGAGGATCTATGTGCTACCCCCAGATATAACTCAGAGCTCTAATTTTCCATTTCTCGATCCATACAGAGTGCTGCACCTCGCACATGATGGGTGCTGTCAGTTCAGTGTCCGGTCAGCGTGGGGCAGTTACGAGACCCCTGCAGATCGGACTGCGAGCGCACGGCTGTGGCTGCCTTCCCCGGCCATTCCCACGGGGAAGTGAGGAACAAAACTCGTCTTACCATTTGCTCAGGCGGATCTCGTCCCAGTAAAGGTATTCACTGAAATGACAGGCCAGACAGGCAGAAGCTTTAAGGCAGGTAGGAGAAACACCCTGCCTGCTCGCAGCCCACGGAGAGCTCTGTGCTGCTAAGGCCAGCCCACTTCTGATACCCAGGTGAGCCTGTTCAGCGCTAGGCTGGGTATCGCTCTCTACCCAGTGCATCGTGCCGTCCAGATTGCGGTGTTATTGTTCCAAATGGGAAGATTTATAATTCAGCAGCTATCCAGATTCTGAGAAACACGCTTACCGAAAACCACAGCTAAGGGAAATACAACAGGTGAAGTAAGCATGGTGGCACTGAAGAGGAAGGAAATCTCCCTGCAGTGCACTGATAAGAGTTTGCTTGATATATACTGCGTTCAATCTGGACAATCCGCAACCAGGAAAACACAGGCTAGCTGAAGGAAATTCAGCTTGGAGGCCCTAGGGACTGAATCAGTCTGTTAAAATGCTTTGTTGGTTTTATTTATCACTACTTAATTAGGACGCTTAACCAACACATTGGAAAGATAGTAACTGTTAAATATTCAACAAGCTGACCTTTCAGTTACAATATGACAATTCTGAATAAAGTTCATGGAAAGCTTGTCCTTCCTAGGTACTGCAACAAAGCCAAAGGGAACTGGACTGAACCAAAAAAAAAAAAAAGAAGAGTAAAAAGAAGTAGGGCACTATTGTGGAGACCTGGTTAAAAATCCAAGTCTTGCCATGGCCTCACTGAATGATCCTGGGCAAGTTGTTTCCTGCCCTGTCCTTCAGTTTTTCCCATCTGTAAAAAGAGTACAACAATGTTGACCTTCCTTGTAAATCGCCGAGATGAATGGCTAGAAGAGCAGTAATACATTATTAATTACTTATTATTATTTCTGAGGAAGAAAAAGCAAAGAGAAGAAGCCATCAATCTTTCAGGGTTTTCTTGATCCTCATAAAAAATAAAAAAGCACTACGTAATGTGAATTTCACACAACAGAAACTTCTGGCGAGCCACCTTTAAGAAGAAATAGTGGGTGCACAATTAAAAAAAAAGTTAAAAGCGGGCAGACACTCAGGAAAATGCTCCAGATGGTGAAACGAGTTAGGCTGCAGAGCCGGCTCCCACAGGAAGCGGTGAAACCCCCATTGTTTGAGACATTTGAAACTGAATTCTTCAAAGTGCTGGTATATATAATACAAGGAACCGTTCTGCGCTGCCTCGAAAGGTAGCAGCACTGGGACAACCCGCGAGAGCTACACCTACCATTTGTACAATTTTAAGAGGATTCTTGCTGCTCTGACTACGACGAGCTGTAGACTCTCTTTTTATCAATACAGTATCTGAGGAACATCTACCGCAGAGTAACTCCATTGTGTTTTTGCAGGAGATAGATTCAGCAGCCCTTAACAGATCTTTCATGTTCCTGCTTCTGAGATCTGAACTTTGTATGTCCAAGAGGGGAAAAAAAGCCCCCTATTCTCTGTTTGAGAATTACAGCGTACATCCTACAGACAGGCTATTTATTTCCTGAATTACAATCTAATGAAAAACTGGGTGGCTTGATTTTTACAAGCAGTGGTTTGCAGAAGAAATACCATTATTTTAATGGGAACCAAATGAGTGATCATTACGTAAATGGCATTATGAGACACAGAACTAATGTTGAAACGTTAAATGCTCTGGGTCAAACTCACCAAAATGGGAACTGGCAGCAGCATGCTGGAACATTGGGGTTTCTCCACACTTAGATACTACTGCAAACATTTCCCGCTGCTGCTAATGCTGGTTCAGCTCCTCTGGAGGTAGCTGTGGAGGGAGTCTGACTGCTTCTGTTGTTACTGGCACTTAAAATCTCAAGACCTTCTCTGAAATCCAAATTCAGAGCTTTGGGCCAATTTTATTGATACAACTTGGTTTACTGGCTGGAGCAGGTAGAGGAAGAAAAATTTTTAAAAGGAGCTTAGAATTAGAGTTTTAATACCTTCATTTCCTCTTGGTCTCATACCTGCTGGTATACAAAAAAAGAGGCGAATTGATTCAGATGGCATATGTGCACTAGTGACCCTGTCTTACTTTATTCGCTTGGGCAGGATGGCCATGGAGTGCTCTCGATCCCCTCTCAGCCCCTCTGGCAGGAGCGCGGGGGCCCGGAGCGGCGGGGCTGTGCACCCCCGCACGCCTCGCCTGCTGCCTCTGCACAGGAGGGCTGGCACCGCCGGCACGCTGCCCCCGTCCCTGGCCAGAGACGCAGCAATTTCCTCAGGAATGAATCACGAACGAAAAAACAAACAAGAGCTATTTAAGAAGTTTTCTTCTCCCCCCGCAACTGTCCTGTCCAGTATCATATTCCTGACAGTTTATTCTTCAAGAATTTAGTCATCTAAGGTTTCAGTGACTCATGTGATGAACCTTCTACCCATTTCCTGGAAAGAGTCCTGCACGGTCCTCTACACCTCCCTGCCACTTTCCTCGAGGGTCTCATTCTCGCTACATTTTCATATTGTTCAGCTTTCCTCCATTTTTGGGGTGGAGGAGGGAGGCAAAAGTATCTTGAGTGCACCCAAATTTGCAGTGTAACCGGAAAGCAGCGTGGGGAACGAAACATCTGGAAAACAAAGACAGGCGCTGAACCAGAGAGTCTCTTTTGGAAGTAGCTGCCTTTTGGGCTGAAAGCTGGTTAGAAGAAAAGGAGCTGCTGCAGGAAGAGCTGTGGGGTACAATAGCGTCATGAATTTACCAGGGCTGTACCCTGTAAAATGAAGATGAAAAAGATTTGAGGGCTCTCTCAGATCATTGCCTGGGCGGGTGTGACTCACCCTGGGCAAATGCCACTGATGACAAGTACCCTGACACAAACTATTGAATGAATTGGGCTGGATGGGAACCAAAGTAACCGTTTTACATACTTGGGCCAATCTGAAAGACACTTCTGTGCAGAAAACAACTGCTTCCTTTTCCTGATTAAAAAGAAAGTTCAAAAGCTGCTCACAGACAGCTTGAAGGATACTTCAGCAAACTGATCTAAGTGGGGTTGTGCTACGCCTACAGCAGACAGCTGCCTGGACATCAGCGATGCCCCGACCATACCTCCTAGCCCATACAGAAGTGCCACCTGAGCATATTTATGTTACAGTTAAAACGGGGGGTCTAGCGTTCTCCTTAAAATATTCAGAAACATGTGTGAGTGTGAGCCCATCAACATAATTACAGAAGTGTGAAACAGCTCAGCGACAGTGCCGGTGCATGCTTATAGACCTACGCCTTCTACGCCCAAGTCAGCAGACTAAGCACCCTGGCTTACACTACCTTGCAGTAGGGCTAGTTAAGGAATTTGCAGATCTGTCTGATGGAGACCGGGCCAACATGTCCAGCATTCTTAGAGGATGATTTCAGTGCTCAGTTTTACCAGTATAACTGGCATGTATACTGGTGTGTACACATATATACACACATACATATATACATGTCAGTATATATACACTGACATGCATCACAAGCCTGTTCCCTTTAAAGGGATATGGTGTCAGGTCAAAGTTGGCTCGACGTTCTTCTTATTAAAAAAAAAAATAAACTTCTGCAAGCCCTGATTCCAACAGAAATGTTTCCATGATTTATTTTAAGAAGGGAACATTCCCCTGCAGTGCTCACCGCAACCCAAACATTGCAGCGCTGTGCAAGAGCATGAGAACCAGAGAGGAAACTGAAGAATCTATTTTCACTGCTCCAGAAGAGAAATACAAAAAGTAAACAAACAGCAAAAGCAGTGACAAATAAATTTGATTTTAGTGCTGGCTGCGGTGTTATCTATAGTATGGCTAAGGAGAGCAGATTTGAAGCGTGCATGCTTTTCTAGCCATTTCTACAAGACGTGTGACTAAGTGTGAGATGGGGACTCATGGGAGCCATCTACACTGTAGGAAAGAGATTTATTTTTCTTCGGTTGATCCTTTCTGTTCCTCACACCTTGCCTTTCACATTTGAGAAACTGAACAACAGACTAGAAGAAACTGCCCTGCTGTTTTCAAAGCTAGAAAATAATTTGAAGCTTGGGCAAGCTATCCAGGGAACAAATCCCTTGTTTGTGGGAGAGCTCTCAGACGCTTGAAAGTAATGGGAAGAGTCTTTCCTCTAAAAATCTGGAGCCCTCTATTCTACAGAAAGGGGAACCTGCCTTCAGTGCTACTGCTTGTTTCTTTGCTCAAGTTTGCAAAAAGCAGCAAGCACTAGGAGAAGAAAAGAAGGGGCATACTGAGCGAGCACATACTTTCCTGACGTAATTACTGTCGGCATGCACACACACATGCACACAGACGTGCACACACAGCACCCAGCTCCTCAATCTGAAAGGTCTGTGTACCGAGGAGAGAGAAAAAAATATTAGCGAAGCCTGCCCAAAAGGGACAGAGTGTAAAGATTGATCTTGTTGCAGATTAGTGATTTCACCAGCAAGTTTTTGGAAGCCGTAAACAGGAAATGGTTAAGTAAAAGCAGGTGGAGCATGCTGACTGCAGGAACAACGCAGGAAATAGCTGAGCGTCTGAATGGATGCAAAAAAAATGCTCTTCTGCTCAGTCCTTGGCAGGCGCAATACGCCTGCTCCTCCTTCTCCTGGTCCTCCTTCGCTACCCTTATCTCCCCAAGCTACAAAGTCTCGCAGTCTGCAAAACACCTTTTGCTTGAGTAATCTGCTCTCCTTGAATTTCGGAATCAGCACAGGAGAGTTGGGAGGTTCTGCCTGGAAGGCAAAAGACAAGAGGGACTCACCTACTGCGCAAAGGATGAGTCAGAAGTACCCAGCAGTACCCAACTGCCTGCCAGCGGCTTCAGGTCTGAGGAGCCAGAACAGCATCTCTGGCTACTGCCCCAGGTGCTGCGGTCCCAAGTGTATTTAGCATAATAGTCAATCAAGAGAAACATTATTCCTATCGCCCCCTTCATTCTAGGGGGCTCCCAAAGCACTTAGCTGTAGGAATCATTCTCCATCTCTACTGAAACAAAGTCCCTTCTGGGGCAGAGCACTGCAGCTGTTTAATAGCTCACAGCAACATCACACAAGCAGATGGAAAAGAAAGCGAAATGTGTAAGAAGTGTTCTTTCCACTTTCCTTCTAACCCTGCCTTTCTCTCCTCTTTGTCCACAGCAATTTGTGCCAATTCCAGACAACTCCAGATGTGTGTCCTTCCCACCAGTATCTGCAGAGACTTGGCTCTGGAGACAGGGATCTGCTTGCCAACATACTGCCTCCCGGTGCTTTCGGCCCCAAGGGTCGAGTTCCTGCTGCCACACTCTCATCCCGGGCTGTGCTGCCAGACATGCTGCGGGATGGAGAGCAGACGTGCTGGTAAGAAACAATTCTGCTTTCTTCTAGATGAGTATAGCGTTGATGCAAAATTGTTTAACATAGGCAAGACACTCTTGCCTTCAAAGTATACTAAACAGTCACATTAAAGCCCTGATGAAAGTTAAGAAGGAGCACATAGATTAGTTTGAATAATTTTGACCTTGTCTACATTTTAAGTATTAGACGGTAAAGCTATGTTGGCAAACTCTACTCTTTGATATTTCTCCTCCTCTCCTAGATTTAAATTGAAAAAAAATCTGTTTCTTCTTATATTCTGAGCAAAGAAAACACTAACGGCAAACGGGCTTCTATGGAGTTACAACTACACAACAAAAAGTTTTTTTCTGGTAGAGAACTCTTGCGAAGAAATCTTGCTCTTTTCTGACATTGTTATTTTGGCAAAACTTACCAGGTGTTATTGGGAGTTCAAACTTACACTGCCTTTTCTACATCTTTTAAAATGGAGAGTTACTATATACAACCTAACACTTTTAAAGTTCAAACTCTTAAATCCTAGTCTAGACAGGGCCTTTGGGAGTACGGTTCAAACTCACCCTGCCCAATCTCCAATATCCCACACTTCTGCCCAGGCCATACCTTCCCGGGGGTGTCCTGAGAACAGTCGTGATCAGAGTGCGGCATCCCGCGCTGCTGCTCCCATGGGAGGAGGGAGGGGGCCCTGCCAGGGCAGAGGTTGCTGTGGCACCTTCTGCAAGCGCCCCACACTCCTCTAAGATGCCCTGGGGCATAAGTGCATGGAGAGGATGTGTCCTACCAACTTCAGGCGGATGGCAGGACAGCCTCAGGGAGTTAAACCTTGGCACGGACCTTTGGGAAAAACCAGTCTGTGATTCATATGAATCTAAGAAACGGAGAGAAAATAATCGGAACGAGCTGAACAAAAATAAACAGGTGTCTCTTTCCTGCTTCTTTCACAGTTTCTGCTTCCCTGCACCCTCACGCACATTTTTTTTGCACTTAAGTTGTCGAGAAAAAGGGCAGGAATGAGGTTCCTGGTATAATTACAGTTTGCTGAGAAAATCGCAGCCCGCAGCAGTAATTCCTTTAGTGCTAGAGACAGATGCTGCTGAGGTCTAATCACAGTCTTCCCACTAACCAGGCCCTGAGTCTAATCTGTCATCAGCTGAGAGGCCGCTGGCTCCCGCCGCGCGTGTGAACCCGAGCTGCTCGGCCCATTCCTTTCCCCTCGTCCAGAGCCAGGCAGTGCCAGAGGGAGGGTATGTTTCCATTCACTCTTTGCCCTCAGCTACAGCGATACTACAACTTCAATGCGCTGCTTATCTCTCCTCCGTGCCTAGTATCAGGGCCACTCAAAGCCTCGCTGGAAAGGGCTCAAGTGGTTGTTTTCAACTTACAATGCCGCGTAGTGACTGCAGTTCAAAAATACAATTTAAGCTGAGATAAGTTGAAGGAGAGGCTTAATGAGAACGGCCTGTAGCTAATTCCTCCTTCCAAAACGTATGGTATTTTCTGCTTCTTAAGAGGACAAGCCTGCACTCACTGATGGATCATACAACCTCCATATGTTAACAACAAAAACCAAAAGAGTATGAGTGCTGATCAGCACAGAAGTAGAAGGAAGAGGGAAAAGCAGAACTGCGTATATTGAAAAAAGAGCCGGGAGAGAGCATACGTGTAAGGAGAGACTGAA
This sequence comes from Mycteria americana, assembly GCF_035582795.1. Classification (NCBI taxonomy): domain Eukaryota; kingdom Metazoa; phylum Chordata; class Aves; order Ciconiiformes; family Ciconiidae; genus Mycteria; species Mycteria americana. The sequence continues at coordinate 36,152,313 of NC_134369.1, forward strand.
CAAATCCCTCCTACGTGTTACACGCAGCTGCCACTGCCATCAAATGTTTTGTATCTGACATTCAAAGAGCACAGGGCCACATCTTTGAACTTCTCTGTGCGGGTGAAAGAAGCTCGAAAAACAACAGACGTCACCAGCTCAGGAGTGCCCCTGTGCAGGCAAAAGTCACCATGGTCCTGGATTAACATCTTGAAATGGGATTCTGGTCATAGAAGGAAACTGGCTGAAGAAGTCTATTTCAAAGGCATGTTACTGTAGCACGAGTGAACCAGTGAGAACTGGGAAAGTCCTGGAGCTGGCACCCACCTTACGGCATCTGTATAGTTAACAGGTGCCCAGAAGTAGCAGGGGAGATGCTAGGTTTGGGAGGCGTAGACTGAACAGCTGTGTTTTGCGTAAGTAGCTCTTAAGAAAGGCATAAGGGAACAGAGTAGGTCATCATTTCTGGTCAGACGCAAAAGCATATTAAACTAGCTGAGTTTCTGTAGCAGCCTACGGCCAACTCAATTTCTTTGTGTTCAGGTTTTTCCGAATCTACACATGGTAGCTGGGCACGCGCGATAATACTCACCAGATCGCTGCAGTAAAGGCGTGCACGGCAGCATCTCAGCCACTGACAGACCGAGGAAGAACAGAAAGCGTAGCACGATGTCTCAGAGAGGGGGAAGGAGTGACTCATACAGGAAGAAAAACAAAGCAAAGATGAACTTAGACCATAAGAGAAGAGGCAGACTGTTGGCTGTAAATCAGTTTTCTTGCACTCAGAAGGGTGGGTATTACGGTGAGAGGAGTTGTACTTGACAGTAATGGAAGTCCAAGGAAGTTTGATTAAGATTAAATGGCAGTCACAGGCCAACACAGAAAAGAGGCTTTAAGGTGAAAATCAAAGACAGGAAGTGACTAAGTAGGTCAGAAGCTGTGGGTAGTGAGCTGGATAGATTAAATGGGCCTTGGGGCAACTAAATTAGCTCTGCTAATGACAAGTGATAACACTCACAATGTCACCAAGTTTAACAAATCTGACTCTGAAATCACCTTCAAGGCCTTGATAGCAAATCAGAGATTGCCGAGTTCTAGTAGTATCTACATCAGAGCAGATACTGTATGCGTTTTAACAAGAGATCGGTTTTACAGTCACTTTTTGACCCTGCCAAGCTTCCTGTAAATAGTGCGCTGTTTTGTCTGAACAGGATTTCTTCTTAAGGAGCTAGGAAAAATGAACTGACTAATAGAAACTGTGAGACTCTGAGAAGGGCCACTACTGCAGGTTGAAAAGACAGATGCAATGGAGAAACTTCTTTCCACCCCTAAATTCATTAAGTCTTTGACTGAGCAGCTTTGTTCACATCCAGGGCAGCCGGAAGAGAACAGTCACCTTGTATTCTTGTACCTGATGAGAAAACCCCAGATTGTATGTGTGCACTGGGACAGTTCAATGTGTGTCTATTCTAACTTAAGAGGCTTTCAATGCTCTTTCAGATGTAGGGTGTGAGGAAGGGTGAGAACTGCTAAAGCTAGCCCCATCCTCATTAAATCTTTGCCCTCTCTGGAGCAAGCATGCAAGTGGAGAGAATAGACGATATGCATGAGCAACTGAGCATCTGTGATCTCATGACCTTTGACTGTTGTATTATGGGAAATGTATTCTCCGGTTGCTATGCTTTTCTAATTCATTTGTATTTTCCTTCAGTGACTCCCTTGTACTTTCTTTGGTGCTCCTGTGTAATGGTTTCAAGGAACCACAGATATCTCCAAGTTAAGCATGCATACAATAGCTTTAATTAAATGTTTGCGAGTATCCCACAGTAATGCAAGGGAAAGCGAAAGCAAACAGTTTTGTACTCACTTGTACCTATGCCTTCTGAGCCCTGGCTTGGGTGGAGGCATCTGCACCACTGCCCTTTAAATCCATTTCTAACCTATTGTGAAATGAAGGCCATTGGGTCCTGCTGCTCTGCATGTAAGCACTTCAGGCATTTCACTTGCATTAAAAAAGCTACAGATCACCTGTGAAAGGTACAATGCTGAAACATTTTAGGCTAGGCTAGAAGAAATAAAAAATAAATTAGGGTAGACATTCTTTACTCCACTTACAAAAATTGGAAAATAAGGTTAAAGATATCCTTAACCATTTCTTAAAATACACTAAGATGTTCTAGGGAGAGTAGCATAAAAGCAAAGGTTTTGATCTTCTTCAGTATTCTGAAATTAATCTTTTCTGTTCTCTCTGCCATTGGCACAATCTCAGTCTTGGTGCCAGCCTCTGCAATGAGTTACCTATTTATTATTCTTTTAAATGGGGATCTTTGCTTCTTTTACAGCTAGTTAAAGTTGAAGTAGTTAACTACATCATTTTATATGTAGAGAAGAAAGCTGCAAAGGATTTTTGTTTTCATTTCAGGCATTTAAAATAAATATACATGAGGGAAATGAAATTTGGAAGGGGAACTTTCATCATGCAAAGATGGAGGAATAAGAAACAGGACGCAAAGGTTAGCAGTCAGTTCTTTAAGTCAAATACAAGACAATTTTACAGCACAGAAAGTAGTGAGTTTGTTTAGAGGAAGAATCTGTCTCGCTCTTGTATGATATGGAAGAGTTAACAGTATCTGCAAGGATAACCATGAGGCCTAACACTAGTGATTATTGCTAATACTTAGTACTAGTATAAAGTACTTGTGCTGAGTTTTTCAATGACTGAGATCATTATTATTTCAAAGTTGACACAAGCTAATTTGGAAACACTTTGGCCTGGCTGTACATATTTTATTGCAAATCCATCCACTACTTCTCAGTGACTGCCAGATACATCACAAAAGATAAGAATAATTGTAAGACTGGAAAGAAAAAATAAAGGCCGGTTTGATGAGAGAATAAAGAAACCATGCTTCTAACTTTGATCTTAGCTATTTCCCTGCGCTGAGACCAGAGGCATTGCCAGTTTTTGCAGGCTGACATGCTGGATTTGGGCAGGGGCTGCGCTGAGCAGGGGCTGGTGTAGCTTTGCTGGAGCTTGAGCTGCAGTGACTTTTCAGGAGGGAACAGAAAACATGGGTTGTTTCCCTCACGTAGCAAGGCACAAATGACACCAGGGTTGTCTGAGAAGATTGAGAACTGCTGACACAAGTAACAGGAACTGGCAGCTGCAAAGAGAGTAGGGAGTGGGATGAAAAGCAGTCTTACAAAGTGAAGGAGGAAAGGAGAAGGACAGGGGAGACCTAAAATTGGGAGCAGCTAGCAAATGCTGACAGAGACTTCTCCTGTTTGATTCTCCTCAAGGGCCACATTCAGGCCAACGTAAAGATTCCTCCAAGGATTTTTGAGATACTCTTAATGAAGATTTCTACTCTTTGCCCCTCTCTTAATCTGCAGTCTGCATTTCCACTGCATTTTTGTAAGATGCTTCTTAAAAATACATTGATGATAGCTGGGAGTCAAGAATGGGTATTCTCAGAGGTGTGTGAGGAAGAGGGTTGATCTACACTTCACCCTCCTCCTTCATCTCTGCCTTATCTGCCTGGTGCCTGTATTCCAGCCCGTCAGTTTGCATGGCCCAGTACAGCAACTGTAGCAAGGATGCAGCGCAATGGTGCACAGGGGGCACACAGCCTGGGCTTGTTTTGGTTTCCTGCTGTGATTACGGACGGTTTTCATTTTTGTTCCTTGGTTTTCTGAATTATTTACTCAAGCTGTCCTGAGCACTCTGCTCCACGTGAACAAGGGGTGGCACGTACTCATGTTCATAAGCTCAACAGCTCCATCAGTTTCATTTTTATTCATTGCTTTAGACTTTTCTGTATGTCATTTATATTTTTTTGCGTAGCACTGTTCGTATCTCATGTGTCAGTCTTCTAAATTAAATGACTGGCATTGACCATCTTCACTGTCACTTCTCTGTCTCCTACTAAGTTGCAGTTGTGAAACTCTTGCATCAAAACCCAACAGTTGCTCTTCTGCTTCCCATCCTATCAGGTACTCCGTGGACTATTTTTGTCCTTCTCCTCTAGTAGTGACAGCTGATTTATATCACCAAGGCTAAGGCCAGGGAAATCGATGCCTGACTTTCTCCCAGGGGGATGAGTTTTTATGGATGGCAGTTAGTTAACTATTTTCACTATACAGGTACCAAAAATACCCAGCCCATCTCTGTGACACTAACTAAGGCTCATGGAGATGACAATGCAGTAATCTTAGTCCTCGGGCCACCACAAGTACATTTAGACTTCTCTGGTTCTTCATGTTCCACTTCCCTTTAGTAAGTCATAACTACTTTTATTCTCCAAATACATGAGGAACTTGAAGCTAAAGCTCAAAATTCAGTGCAATCCCTTAACTCTGTGACCTAAACAGTGCAATTTACTGAAAAATGCTCCCCCAAATTTTCGGCTTCCTTGGGATAAGGAGCGGAAGTAAAAGAGGAGAAAACAGTGATTAGCGATTTCTTTACAACTTCTTTTTACTAGCTAGTTCTAAAGTAGGTTTTTTTCCCCAAAAAAGTACTATCCCTGACAGAAAAGCAGCTGCAAGCGTAGCAGAGCTATCTCTGCACTGAGACTGCAATGTTCATGCTGCCTGTCACCCTGTTGAGTCCCCAAACAGACTAGGAAAGAAGAAGACAGAAAGGTTGAAAAATGAGAGCATAAATGCTCTGCAGGGAGCTGGTAAGACAGCAAAGTCATGATGGTGGGAAGGAGAATGTCAAAAGTTAATCCCAGGTGTAATACCTTGGAGGCCAGATGCATGTTGTGAGAAGTGTCGTTCATCTAATATTTATGTTTTGTTTTCCCTCCGTGAACTTTAATGTAGACCTTAGCCAGTGAATGCTGAATTCTCTGTAAATGCCTTGCACGGCCTGTTGTTGCCTTTCCAAGTTTCTTATTCAATAGCACATTTTTTCCTTGTTTTTAAATGCTTGCTGGAGTCTTAAGACGAGGAGTTTTTAACCTAACAATAAAACACCTGCATTTTATTAAGACTTGGGACTTAAGTTCCACCCCCCTCAATTTTACTGAAGTGTTGCCATTAGTTGGGTTAACCCTTTCATAGTCAGTTTTGCTCTGAAAGTGAAGTCCTATGTCTGCGACATATAGCCCAATTCCGTAGTCCTACACTGTATTTGGAGGAAAGGAAAACCAGCTCTGAGACAGACCCAGAGGGCTCCTTCCATTGCCGACTGGCAAGGGGTGCAGAACCCCTAAATCCCTTTGCAGCAGAACAGCTGCAAACTCTATACCCTCCCTAGCACAACAGCCCTGCATCAGCATGTCTGTTGGCAACGTAAAACTTAAAACTAAAATGTTGTTACCAAGCCAGTCTTGTTTCCAGAGTGAGAATTTTGAGTCGTATCACAGAAACTTCATTCAACTAAATGGGAAAATTTACTATTCTCCCTGTTCCTTCCCTTTTCTCTCTCATTCCATTGTCAAATGAGAAGTGGAGCAGCACTGTAAGGTGATTTTTGTGCCTGGACCTCCAAGTGTTTTATTATCCCAATATGAAGTTAGAAAAATGGCAGCACGTGGATGTGAAGTAATTGCCCAAATTCATATGGCAGTTTAGTAGAAGGACTGGTAAGTTCAGTTGTCAATGTACTAAGCAACTGTCCTGTTCCCCACTTACTTTAGCTTTTTGATAAGCAATTATTTGCTAAGACCCCTTCACATGCATCACAGAAGCATTGCACTGCAAAGAGCAACAACTGCTAGCCATTTTACCAAATATGATCAGCTTACTGAGGACAGGAGAGAGTAACTTAATGCACCCAGCCAGGGACTGAGGATCTGTACACCATGAGTTCTGATTCCATGTCTGTTGCTATCTATGTGCTTATGGGCACGTAACTTTAGTTCTTTATGACTCAGCTTCCCATCTATGCAAGAGAGAGAGTAATTCTTCACAGCCAGCAGGTGAATCAAGAGGTCATAGACTTCTGAGGTTATTCTGGGTTAGTTATTCATCTTAGGACTTCAGTGGCACATCTATACAGGGATAATTGTACTAATATGCATCAGACCTGCACGGAGAGAACACGTACATCAAAGGTTCAGAGGTCTGGAGATACTTAGGTACCATGGCTACAGAGCCATACAAATTCCTAGGATAACCAGGTAAGTAAATAGAGAAATATTAGTTGCTACCCAAACACTGGTCAGGTATAATTCATTCTATAGGTGGTTATTATTTATTATACAGTCTGATGTACTAGATACTGGTGTGATTTATTACTGGTGTGATACACCCTACAACGCAAGTATAGAAAATACTATCACATACTGTGGTACTCATAAAAAGGAATGCACAAAATTTACGTTGCTCTTGTAAACAAATAATTTCCATTCATTCATACATACCAGTATATGATTTCAAAACTGTGTAGATATCAGTAATCATTGGAAATGGCCTTTACACACCCACATCATGGCAGAGCTAGTTTTAGGGACATAAAACTATCACTATCGCATAGAATGTCATATGACGTGGGGATCCAGTAGACTGGGACATGTAGCAGTGAAAGTCATCTGGTGTGAGAGTAACTGAGAGCCCCTATGACCTACTGCTAGCTCTGACCACAAACCAGGGAGTGTACACTTGTGTGCCTGTTGAGGAGCACAGCTTGCCTCGCCTGCCGTTTGGAAAGACAAAGGATGAACATAATTTATGAAGATAATCTGGAGCGAAATGTTTCGTATTTGAGTCATGACTCACCAGATTCTTACTTTTCCATTCAGTGTAAATATGCATAAACAATCATTCTGAATTGCTTTTAAAAATATATGTAAACAGCTTTTCAAAGTCTTTCTTAAACTAAATTGGGGTAAATCTCACATTTGTTTGAGTTTACACCCTTTAACTAGCTTTAGGAAGCTGTGATTTACATTACTGTGTAAATCACATCTGCTCATAAGCTGTGGTTTGAAAACATTGCACATCTGTGGTATCAAATGTGTGCAAATTAGAGAATTATATGATATTACCAGTCACTTAAATGCAAATGTAAGCTTCATTTTTTGTGCAGTATTTGAAGTCATGTTATTATGTAGCATAAACTACAATCATCTACTCTCTACTTAGATAGCAATCCAAACGGGGATTTGCAATCCCTTTGCAATCATTTTCACACAGCCATACAGTCAGGTACCCCAATCAGGAATGTAAGTTACAAACTGTTATATGCCCTGAAGCATGCTTATGGCCATTCTTTATAGGTGGCCTGGTCACCATACTCATTACTTTTGAGTAAATAAGAGGTGGGGTTTTGTATTTTGGAGTTGTGTTTGTTGATAAAAGAGGTACTTTCTTTGCAGCAATCTGGAAAAACAGAGGGTTTTCAGCTTTACTTTCGTCATGTATCCGTGGCTTCTTTTTGAAGTTGGTACCAGACTGACCAGAGCTAGCATCTTATAATCCAAGATCTAGAAGAGGGGAGGTGGTACAGTCAATCACTCATACGGTCTCTTCCAACATTACGAAGGGGGTTGTTCCCTATGACAAGTTTGCTGTATTTTTCTTCCTCTGAGTGTCTCAAGAGAGAGTGTCAGCAAGATTTTCCTTCTTCTAGTTCATAGTCTTGCTCCTGTTTTCACCTCTAAGTTCTTTTAAAATCTATTCATAAGAATGTTCTGCTTTAAATTACAAGTTTATTTCTTTTCAGTCTTGACTGCATTTTGTTTTAGGCAAATACTTCTACAAAGCTTTCACCAGAAGACCCAACATTACTTATAAGCGCCATTAATGAAGCCTGACAAAACAATTATGCAGAAGCTATTACCATCTTTACTGTTCATAATAAATTACAGATAAATTAATACATGACTCGATGAAGGTTGTACAGTGAATTAACGGTAGCAGTTGGAAGTGTAGCCTAGGAACTTTGACACCCACACTCCTGCTGAAATTATATGCCCTGAAAACACCAGGACTGTCTCAGACCCACTCTGCACTACCAACATTCCTCTCATATGACTGAAGTGTTTTTAGGCTATGAAAATTAAAGAAAAGGAAAAATAATGTAAATCAATGTCTGATTCTACATTGTTTTCCCCTCTGAGGCTAAAAGACTTTTTCTTTTTCTTGTTTTAATTTTTTCTTACAGTGGATATTGGCAGGCTGAAAGTTGAAATAAAATAGGAAAAAATAACAAGCATATTTTGAGTGATTACTCAACTGGGGTCCTTTGTGACAGGAAATGCAGCTGCGTGACTAATGGGCCTGACTTTCTCTTGGCTTCCTTCCCCCTTCAAAGATCTTGTTTACTGCCCCAGCCAATTTTTTTTTTTTTTAAATTGCTAGAAGCTAGCAATTTTCCAGGAAAAAAAAAAGATCCCTGCAAGAGGCAAAGGCAGTAAATCTTACAAAGATCAAGGGCTGCAGAGCTCTCCCCCATCTACTCCTTTTAGCCTTCCAGGCTCTTGAGTCACGTCATATCTTCCCCCGCTCCGCTCTGAACATGTGTCTAGCAGATCTTTCTGCTTTGGTGAGGGGAGGGAGTATGCGAATCACATTTACAGCATCTAACCCTGGAATTCATAAAAGAAGGACTAATTCCATTAAGGAAACCAGAGGCCTCCTAAGCCTCTTGCATTTTGTCTTTTTTTATTATTTTTCCTTGCTCTCTCTCTTTTTAACAGCAGTTGTGTGCCCATATTCCACAATGGCATGGCTGTTAAGGGTGAGCTATTGAGATTTGACACAGCATAGTCCCATTAGTAAGGGGCCACAGAGCTTTAAATATTGTTTGGATTTGCCCTGCTTTGTAAGTCTGCTTTGTTGAGCTTCCTAGGTAATGGCAGATAGGCCAGACCTGAACCTCCCCTGAACTGGAAGGGAAGAGGAACCATACATCCAAACTTCATGGTAGGCCCTTATCCCTATAATTCAGTGCAATGAAACCCTGAGCTCCCTCTCAGTAACAGGGGGTGTTGGGCTTATGGTTGGATAGAGCATCTGAACAAGCAAGGTCTTGTCGTCCTTTGGAGGGTGTCAACAGGAGATGCATACCCTGAAGGGCAGCGGTACTGAGCCCTGTGGAGGGGCACAGTGGGCTAACGGAGGTGTCGGAGCTGTGAAGGGCTCCCAAGACTATGTGCTCGATAAAGCAAAGATGACATTTACTGGCCTGAAGGTGGGCACTGGCACAGGAGCCTGTGTGCTGCCAGCAGCAGTGCCAGCACCAGCCGTGCCACAGAGGAAACAGGTGAAACTCCGGACTAATAGTGGTGGGTTTATTCCTGCAAGGGGGTTAGAAACTCAGCCAGACAGGTAAACAATAGCCTCAAAAATCATAATCTAAGAGAAGTGGGAGCCAGTCTTCAGCCTTCTCAAAAGGCCCTTCTCTTTGCAAAGCTGGGGGATCAAGTCATTGAAAAAGAGTTTGAGGGCTGTTCCACAATCTACAACGCTGGCATGGTTCCCCGTGCCCTGTAGCAGAGGCTAAAAAAGGAGGTGAATATATTCATTACCATAAACTGCGCAGAGGAACCATCAGAATGGGTATGCTAAAAAAAGAGACGAAACCTTTGCTTATGAATAGACCTAAAAGAATTGAATACATGTGTACAGAGGGATCATTTTCCACTACCTACAAGAGGAAAAATCTCTGGGGAAGTGGCTGATGCCAAATATTTTCTTATGCTTCATGTGTCAGCAGGGTCTGGCAGAAGCCCTTGAAAAACAGAGCACGCATTTTGTGCAAATTGAGAATCACAATTTCTGGTGATTTGGATTGCTTCACCAAACTTGAGATGTTTCTCCAAAAATACAGCAGATGTTTGATGATGTACCAAGTTTTCAGCATTTACACAGATCAGATGATGTTAAGATCAGCAGAAAAAAAATAACAGAATAACACAGTAAAAGGCTTTAGAGCTCTCCTGAAAAAAAAACCTAAGCTGGGCTAGACAGACAAAAATGTTAATTTCTCACAACAGCTATAAAATGCTGGGGAGAGACATTATCATAGCAGGCTATACAGCAAGGTTACAGAGGAGCTGGACTGGGTGCAGAACTGGTGGGCACAGGGACTTGTTGGAATGGGAGCTCTGTGTGAGTAACCCGGCTGCGTGACCTGTCAACCCCAGGGCACCGCTATAATAAGACAGGCAGTAGACTTTGACTACAAAGCTTAACAACTCCAGAGACTGAAGGAGGTCGTTAAAGAGGATGCGGCCCTGAGCTATCTAAACACTACACATGAGACAGAGTTGTCCCCAGAAGAGAACTGGCCTAATCCTCTTGCAGCTGGTCAAAACTGGAGGTCAGCAATTTCTGTGTAATGAATGCTAACAAAAGCTGAGTGTCAGTGCATTCAGATAGAGAGGGAGGATTTAGCATTTGTCCATGAATGTAAAAAGTTTCCTGTCTTCTTTTTTTGAGAAACCTGTGTTAGAAAACTGACCATAACCCACTTACTGCGATTGCCAAAATGGCCTGGCAAAGCCCCCTCTCCTCATGAATACAAGGATTTTTTTCTTCAGTTATGAATTTATGATTTGCAGATTGGGAGGGACTTGGCGGGTTCAAACTTAGTCCCTAGAGCACTTGATGAAAAAGCAATGATGCAAAGTCCAGAGCTAGATTTTGTATGTGATGATTTGCTTAAAAATTTTGTTTATGATGGGGATAAGACCCAGGGGAAAGTATATGAGCCTATCACTGAGAATATTCTCAGCCTTGTTGCTGACTTCAGGTGAAGTATGAATAGTGTATCCTGGCTAGGAAAAATGATATAACCTCTCTTGATTGTTATTTCTACTTCCTTGAGGTAAGCTTACTATAAGGTAGTAAAACTAAACAGGTGCCAGGGTATATCAAGCTTATAATTACTACGCATCCTGTACCTGCTAAGGTAAACAAGGTCTGACAATGTAGCAGGAATAAGTGTAAGATGTCTTCTGCAAAATATAGATTTGGCTCTACCACTCTAGTTCCATTATTCCTAATCAACGAGTTGGTAGGAAGTAGTGCCAAAACAAACTGGTAACTACTCAGAAAAAGTGTGGAATTAGGCGGTGATCTGGTTTTAGGTCTGTTATATCAAGGTGGACCCACGAAGGAAGGAAGGAAGTCAACTACTGACATTTTGCTTGACAAAAAAAAAAAAAAAGATTTTCATTCTTGCAGTCTTTAAATTCTCTGCCATCTTCAAGGGTGTTGTCAGAGTCATGGGGGTCTTGAAGAAGAGTAAAGAAACAGAGTCAAGACACAAAAAGCTCAGAACAACACGACCTGCCACCCCGACAACTGTGGCTGTGATGTTCGAGTTCCAGAGACATAAGCAACACTGCCTGTTCCTCGGGATTCACTGAGCATCGTTTATGTGATGTTGGTTGTAACTATATGCAATTGCACATTAGCACAACTTCTCGGAACTTTATCTTGGAGAACGCAGTGACTTTAGGACCTCTGGCATTAACAACTGCCCTTTCCAGTCTGAGAATCTGAACGAGGTGCTGCAAAGTTCTCATTTTATTAGGGACAGACAGATGAAACCAGATGCATAATAAAGCATATCTTTCACAAGCAGCCTAAGCACTGGATGCGCAATGAAGACAACTGCATTTCAGCGCAGAGGTGGCTGCATTTGAGCCACAGGGAAGTAATCCATGTATAAACAAACTTCTCAAGCACTTTGGGATGAAAACACTGTACAGAATCAGTTTAATTCACTCTACTTATGTGACAAACTCCCATTTCATGTTATTGTTTGCCCGGTTTTGCTATGCCAATCACACTGAGATTCCAAATGTCTTCACTCTGTGCTGGAACAGCAGTCCACTACATTCAAAAAAGCCAGCAAAATAAAAAAACTTGTGATGGAAATTGTTCCCGTGCATGCAGCCTGCTCATGCTCAGAAACTGTTCATGTTCCATTTCTCTCTGTCTGGTTAACAAGTGGCTACCAGTAATTTGATGGCATTAATATGGGTTTGAATTCTGGGTATACTTTACCCATTAGTAGCAAGTCCTAGGCACTGTGTTCTGTTGCAGGATGGTCGCCTTGCACATGGGCTCCTGGCTGCCTTCACTTTCTACTCTGATGTTCTCCTGACTCTGGAACATCTCACCTCATCAGCAGAAACAACCAACTTATATATCAAGAGTTTCAAATTCTGGGACAATTTGGTGATTTGCTGTCCTCTTTTGTTGAACCCTGAATAAAGGACTAAAAGGAGTGTGTTACCTTGTAGTTAAATAATGAGATCAGAAGCCCTGGACCACTTTTGGCCTGGGCAATATTACTGAAACTAGATGTCAGATGAGGTTTAAATTAGGCATCTGCTGACTGCGTGAGGTAGCTTCACCCAAAATCTAACGCCACTGTGTTACACAATGGCCGCACGGCCTCCTGTGCCTTCGTTTCTTCATCTGTAACATGCAGACAGAAGCATTCAGCCATCCAATGGGGTGTAATGAGAGTTCATTGGCATTTCTGAAGCCTTTGGAGATTCTCGGATGAACAGTGCAGTATGAACAGAAACTAGCTGATACTGTCTTTTCCTTTTTAGTGACATCCCTCTGCCGTTGGTATTGTGCTCTCACATTCCCGAGTTAAGCTTGCTTGAGAGATTTGATTTCACTTGGGCTTAAAATCTTTGTTTCCTTCCTCAGAGAGGATGCTGGAATACACCTTTAAGCACAGCAAATCTCACATGTCCAGAAACTTTGCACTCAAGGACTCTGCAAACTGCTTCCATCTGACCTTCCTCATCTTTCTTAATATACTCAAAACAAGGAAGGCAAGAACAGTTTAATATATGCATGTTTTGCACACTCTGCAGCCCCGTGCATTTTGAAGGCCAGACAGAACATTCTCTGCCACAGCAAATGATTTTGCATAGATGAGAAGCTTTGGTTTATAGAAAAAACCTGCAACTAGATGCCCATGTGATTGCAGTTGTACAAGAAAAAGCAGAACTTCTGAGCTCTTGATAGTGCGGTATTGTCCCAAGCCTGGATACAGATTTCCGCCCCGGGAACTGAGCTCTATGTCTACATGCCTTCTAGAGGCCTTGTGAATACAACATCTTTGTTTCTTCATCTGTAAAACTGGGATTATAATACTCTCCTATAATAGAGGGGTTTAGAAAAGTTCATTTCTAGAAGTTTTTACAAATGTTAAATATCGGTTGTTTCAATCTTACTCCATTACAAAGAAGCCCCGCAATTCTTCCATCCTCTGCCATTAAAAAAGAGCTCTTCTCTTGCAGTTTTCATATTACTTAACTAAATTGTACAAGGTAGTTTCATGAGCTAACCTCCCTTATGGCTTTTTGCAGTTACAGAGTGGAGGAAGATGGGCATTTAGACAGCAAGTAACAATTTTGTGAGTAAAAGTGAGGGAATTGCTGACAGAAGGTTTCCATATATAACTCTCCCCGTCTGTGCTCTCGGAGCAGCTCTGTCTGTAATAGCTCCTCTTTCACGTTGTGTCTAGGACAGAACAACTCACATTCAAAAAGTATCAGCAGGCATGAAAAGCACACCCACACAAGTGTTGGGTGCTCAAGCACATTCCCTGTAGCTCTTGAATTTCCCCCTCTGCAGCAATGATTCAACTTGGTGATGGCGTTGTGAATGGATCAGGGGAAGAAAGACAATAATATGAGTACCACCATCAATATCAAGAACAGCAGGTAACGCAAATGATTACATTAATGAGCATTTGCATTAAGATGGCACGTGTCAGGTCTGGTCAGTGGTTTTCCATAAGGATCTCTGTGCTAGAGCATCTCCTGCGCAGGGCAAAGACCTTGAGGCAGGAGGATGGGGATCGGGGGCTCACGATGAGGCCAACATTCATCAGACAGTGCTCTGTACCCAGGAGGGCTGCAGCCAGCTGGGGAGCCCCACTGGCTGTAGCCAGAACTGGGGTCTGAGCTTGGCTGGAGGCATGGGCCTGTCACGCCAGCTCTGTCCCTCATCTGTCCCCTCGAAAGTCACTCTTGGCCTACACATTATAGCTGCTCAGAGAGACATCGGTTCCCTTCAACACACATGCTCACACATAGCTAATGGAACTGGGATTATTGCAGTGCTGTGGAAAAGAAAGAAAATATATATTGCCAGGCTGGATAAAACGTTAAGGCACTGTCGGCTTGATGCGGGCAGAGCTCCTGCCAGATGAAGCATTTGCACCTGGAAGTCCACAGGGCAGAAGACTGGTGCTGGAGCATTTGTGTTGCCATCAGCAGGGCAGCAGCTCGCTTGCACGTACTCAGACTCCCAGGAGGCCAGGGCTCAGGGCTCCTCAAGGAGGTCAGTTTTTATATAGTAAAGCAAACAGTTTAGCTAATCAAGGATTTTTTTTCTTTTCTTTTCTGAGGCTCTTGGCACCCAGCCCTGTTACTTGCAATCTTTAATTTGTACTGTGGCTTCCTTTTCCCTCCTGCCTTCTCACTCACTCCAATTTTCCCACACACTTATTTCCTAACTCTACATCTTACGGAGGTCTTAATTTCTTTCAGACCTAAATTTATCTCAATCCTACACAAAGCTGCTGTTACCTCACCATTTATTCCTCTAAGTAACTGTCATCAGAAACTCGTGAGCTTGAAAAGTTTATGAAAAAAAGTAAAGAGCCATTTTTTGTGTTGTAGAAAATAGTTGATGATAACTCAGGTACTTATAAAGTAACTTCATTTATATGTGCTTACAGAAATTGATTGTGGATCAACTTGGACCTTCTTTTTGGTTATACAGCTGCCTGAAGGTATTCTCAAAACTGGGGTTTCAATTGCGTTTTTTTAAATGATCTGTGTATGTCCATGGTAGGGGTGGGCTGCAAGCTACACACACTACTCACAAGCTGGCCATGAAAAAGCCTGTTATCATACAGCTTCCACTATAAGGGAGCAGATTCTGATGAAGCAAAGTCACATTTTGGCAGATTCTCCCTCTCACTTCCCTGCTGCTAAGAAAAAAATGGAAGAGATAAAGGCATTTTTCAGGTTAGCAAAGCTACACAGTCCATAGCACTTACTCAGTGTAATTTGTGTAGAGAAACCAATGAAGGCAACATGCAAATAAAGATCTCAACTAAAACCATAGCAAAATCCCATAAAAATATACAGCTATCTAGTCCTCACTTGTCAACACGGCAGAGGCTGGCTTGCTCAAGGGCTGATAATAAGAGGCACAGGAACATGGGTGGGAATTGACCCACCTGATCACCAGGTTCTGCCTCATGAAATCACCTTTAAATGGTCTTTTCTGAAAAGCTGCACAGAACCCAAAGTGTTCCTTCAGTCTGCACGCACTCTAGGAGCTGCAAAACATCACCATCCTGTAATAAATGCACAGCCTCCACTGCATGTGTAGATCCACTTGATCTCGTCTCATTCAAGGTAAATACTTCTTCTGTGGTTATTTCCAAACCCGTTTCTACAGAAGTCCTCTGCCTCTGAATGCAGCCCAAGTTGGCAGGGCAGCACTTTCCAAGCCGTGAAGCAAGCTATGAACAGCTGACAAAGCCTGACACACATTCCACATCTTTTCACTGTAACTATTCCTCATAGCCACTTACATACAGGCACAGAAGGGTTTTAATGACTTGCAGTGAGGCAGGGGCTAAAAGCACTGAGAGGCACTGAGCTAGCAGGTAGTGGATGGCCTTGTGCAGGCCTTCCCCAAGGCAGCAGACTGCAGCCCAGGTCCAGCAGACAGGACACAACGGGCTGTCGTTCTTTGGCAGCCCCTGCGAAGAAGTCCCTCAGATTGAACAAAGCCACAGGTTAGGAAGTGGATCCTGCCAAGATGTGCACTGCACACGCTCTGTGAGGCAGTTGGTCCAATACTTCTCATTAATTTCAGAATCCACCAACGAAGAAAACACAGCTCTTTATAAGGTGGGTCATGTTTTAAAAGAACAGTTGGTGCAGATTCAACTGGTATAAAGCTGCATAGCTCTATTAAATACCAGGGGGTGTTGCTGATTTATACCAGCTGAGAAGTTGGCTAATATTCTTCTGGAGCCGCCACCTCTCCCATTTGTAATTGCCAGTAGAAATGCTGGGAAATGCAAGAAGAAATGAAAAATGGAGCACATTTATGTGAAAAAGCTTCGATGCAAAACAAATGTCTGCTCACTGCACAAAAGCTGAAATAATACAGCCGTTATTGGAACTGTGCTACAATAAAACAAGCTGGATGAGTCAACCAGCAGTGCATCTAATCTCCACTGGCTGCCTTTCCGGTCCCCAAGCTCCCCATCTATTTTTATCTCTTCTTTTTTTAATAGACTTTTTGGTTTACAAGCAATAAATCTACAGATCTTGGGTCCCCTGTGTGCACTCTTGCCGGCAGGCCACTCAGCATTTAGGATGTTACCCAGACCGTTTTGGCTATTAGACCACAGAACACAGAGGCTAGGATTCAGGTTCAAGAAACACTGTGTCCCAGAGAGCGTGGCAGAGGCTACTAACAGCACGGGGCATGGCAAAATTTTCTGCACTGAAGGCAAGTAGGCACCACACAGGAGCAGCGTGGTACACTCTTCAGGTGGCCAGAGAGTTAGCAGGGAAGCTAGCAGCAATTTGCTCCTGGTGCACAGCATTGCCTGGTGAAGTGGGGCAAGGGCTGCAGTTGCAAGACTGTGGGATAACCGAGGGAGCCCAGCCGTGCCATTGCTGTTTGTGGGAGTACAGCAAAACACGCTCGACTGATAGATGTGCATCAGTGCAGATGCCTCAGGAGCTTTGGGATGGGATTGCTTCCAAACTTGCAGGAACACTCAGTTTTGGGCCAGTGCTCTACCCGAGCTCCATGACGCAGCGTAGGGCTCATACAGAGAGAATAACGTGTGATGTGCTCAATGGTCATGCAATGACTAGTGGAAGAGCTAAGACTAAAATGGCACTGGCAGTCAGAGTCTGCTGCTGTGCCTATACAAAAACAATGCCATTCCCTTTTTTCCACGGGTAGGGAGATTTTTAGTTAAGCTAAATGCACCTGGTCCATCTTAGGACCTTATAAGTCACCCATCACAGAGCATAGTATTTGGAAGTTGAGAAAAAGACAATCCTGATTTCAGAATCACTGGGCAGGTGACGGGAACTGCTTTCATGATGTGAGGTTTCACCGTTGTTTGTTGGTTGGGTGTGGTAGCACTCTCTTGAGAAAAGTGTGGGTGAAATTTTGGAATCACAATACTCCTGCTTCATTTTTCTCTGGTAACGAAATTAAGATCCTAGCAATAGAGCCATTATTTTTCTAATTTTTCTCTGTTCTCTTTAATGGTTTCATTACAAACACATACAACTAGTCATCTCGAGCTCATACATGCTGGGAAACATCTGTTAATTGAATATTAAGATAGCCAGAGTGTTATAATGGATAGAAACTACTGGGATATGATGCTAGCACACAGCCTTCCCTTTCATTCCAAGAGTACGTGCTTCAGGGAGCAAGGGACAAGAGTATATGAATTTAATTTCAGACATTCACTTTTTAGGTGCCCCCGAGGGACATACCCATTTCCTATATAAGGTTTGGTCTGTTTGCAATTAAGCTCTCTTCTTTGCATATTTCCGGATAGATTAAAAATAGCAAAATCAGCTTATTCTTGGACTTCTGGAGATAAACAAAGCCGTTGCTTCCAGGGGTTTTAAAGCACTGATCAGGCTTATAGATCTTGAAGGCAGAATTTGTCCATGATTTTTTTACGCTGGATAAACAAGAATTTCCAAAGATAAAAGGTAGGAGCACATGTCTAGAAACAGAGACCTTTTAAAGGAATTAACTTCTGCAGCTGTCATTTTTTATCAAAACTAAGTATTGATAAAAAGTTAAGTTGAATACTCTTTATACAGAAAGCTCAAGACCAGTTCAAACCTCTCCCACCACTCTTAACAATTAATGGATCAATTCCAGAGCTGAGAGGCTTGCTGAGCTCCTGTTACAGTTCTCCTCTTATTCTTCTTCTGTTGGGATTACCATCATCAATCTATTTAATCCAAAATGTAAAGCCGTTTTTTGTGATGCAACCATCCATTCTCAAAGACCTTGACAGAAACAACTCATTTATAATGGTGCCTAAATTGCTATCAGATGGGAATGATTCCCATATATCCCTAACAGCCTGAGGTTGGACACACGATAGTGATCTGCACCTGATCATTTCTTCCCTGCTGTTCAGGTCTCCACAAATTCGCAAAAATTACCTGGAACAGGGGCCATTTTCCAAAGGAGTGCCTGACCACTATGTTGTGAATTTAAGTCTCCCAACAATGTTTTTGCTGTTTTATCTTTTCCAGAGTTCTTAGAAGTCAGTGGACCTTGATGGATCCATGGACAATGGGATGGAAATCACCGATACAGTGGTTTTAATGTTAGTTACTCACACTCTCTTATGCTGAAAACAGAATTAGGATTTAACCAAATATAACCAAAATTATTTGTTAGCTTCCCTAAAGTCCAGAAAACCCTTAGGACTACATGCAGCTCAGTAGTGGAAATAACTCCCACTGGCTCCCTAGGAATTATGCTAATTTATCCTGGATTTTAATTTTACTAGTAGGCTGGATTAAAGAGTCGGATCAGCATTGAGCTCTTAAACTTGAAAATTTAGTCATGACATACATGCACCTCTTAAGTATAATTTCTAATGCTGGTTGTGTTTGAGATCCCTTATCTGAAAATCAAATAATCTGATTATCTGATTACTTCCCTACAACTGAATCCTGATGCACTTTTAGTGCTTCTTACATTGAGAACAGACATGGGTAAAAACCAATGAGAAAGGCTGTGATTCCACAACAGTATAATCTGACCTAAACTGTGGCTGCATCAGCTCTTTCTCCTATGGCCCCTGATCACAATCCCCCATCTCCTTCCTTGTACCTGCACTGGTGTTCATCTGGCCGTGCAATAAATTGGTCCAGGGGATGGTGAAAACTAATTTTTTTGTAGTGTTACTTTTCAGCCAGTTTAGCTCCCTGAACTATGCTATTGCAGGGTCAGCTACACACTATTGCTTGTGTTGAGGAAACACAGGAGCACGGCTGGGCTATAGCAGCCCTGGTTGAGGTCAGCTGGAATGGATGTGGAACTGTACCTACAGCTATCTGTGGGCCATGTTTGTTAAAAACATATGGGGACAACTTACAAAAAGCTGCTTTCAGCTTCAATTCTTTCAAGATTCAATTTCCCAAGCAGAACTTCCAGACCAGTAGACAGTACAAGTCATTGCGAAATTCATGGGATATTTTAGAGCCTCAGGTAAGGGGTTGACTGATGAAAGACTTGGCAGTCTGGCAGAGTAAATCACACAGAGATTCTGGCAGATTTTTAGGACTAGAAACAAGGACTAGGCACCTGTAGCTTCAGGAGAGAGTGTGGACTGGGTACTGGCTTGACAGAGCACAAGGACTGGAATAACAAGTATACTGCAAGTCGGGACCAGGGTACATTAATAGCAGAGCTGAGAACCCCAGACTGCAAGAGCGAGACTAGCTAGGTCTGAGATGAACTGGTGGAATTACACCGTGGATGCTGCATAGAGCCTGTCCACACAATGCCTGGCTCTTACATGCCTGCTAGGCCCTCGCTTTCAGACTGCTGCATTGCCCCAACAAAGGTGTAGAATGATATTGAAACTGATGATTCAGGAGGGAGAGAAGATTGCACCACCACAATATCCATGCAAACAAGTGGACACATTTACTGTTGAGTAGTACATCCCCTGGAAAATTTACAGGGCCATTAGTAGATGGGAGGAAAAATATACAGTTAAGCAAGATACAAATGAAGTGGCCTACACCACCTGGCTGCGCTTTGTTCCTCTGCTGTGCAAAACGGTGTAACAGCATGGGAAAGATTGGTGGCCCATTCCATACCTCCTATGATGGCAGGAGGATTCCTCCCTACCATGCTTGATTCCTAGGGCTGTACAAAGAGCAGCACTCAATGCCATAATCCTTATGGACACAAGCAGCCCTGAAGAAGGCAACAGGACTGTTCAGCAGGGCTGTTTATAAGCGTTCATGTTGCAAAACCAGTCCCTTATTTTGGTAGAGAGAAGCATAGTAACAAGTCCGATTGTTCTAGCAATATAGACACTACTCCTGAGGACTTAATAAAGGCTCCGCTGTGTAACAAGAGTCATAAACAGAGCTTTCAAATTACTAGGGACTTTTGTGTTATTTTGGCAGGACAAAATGTGTTAAGGTGTTTTTAAAATATTCTTCGAAATGAAAGTGCTCTTGATCCTCTTTGGCTTTCAGCAACGTTAAGGACATAGGGATCTTTCTGGCACTACGGCCTCTAAAGAGTCAACTCTCTGAGCTCCAAAATGTGCTCCTGCACATTTCCAGGACATTTGTTAAAAAAAAAAAATCCCAAACAACAGAATAACCTCCTGTCTATCAAGCAAGATTTCACAATTACAGTACCAGGCACCGAGAACTCTGCCTGCCTGGCCCACAGCCACACCACGGGCGGCAAACTTTCTAGCTCTCACAAACTAATTAGGTTCAGGTCAGGTATGTGACTGAGAGAACTCCAGGGAGGGTGGAGGGTGAAGCAGGAAGCGGTGCTGATGATTCAACCAGGGATCATCTTGAAAACATTTCTTAAGTTGTTTCTTCAGAAATAAGTTTTGAATGTGAAAGGAAAGTGATCTTATTTCTAAGAGTATAGAAAGGGAAAACTTTCTGGTAGAAAAATGAAAGTGGGAAGGACTCTTTAGTTAGGAAGTAGAGAAGCAACTGATTCATTCGTCATAAATTTTATGACAACAGTTTAGAGTGTCTAACAGTGGAATGGGACAGGTGACAAGAAGGCAAAACCAATTCCAGTTGCTATTATCAGCTCTCAAGACAATCTTTCTTTCTAGTAAGAAACTAGAGCTGCCAGGGAAATAATTTTGAAATTTCAGCACAGCTTCCTGCACACAAAAAGACAGAAAAGGAGTGACTTCAATGTCTGCACATGCAGTCAGAGGAATGAAAAAGACTCCTTGCTGGGTTTTGTATTAGATACTGCAAACCTTTAGTAGTACACCTCTAGGGCTATGCAGTACTGCTTTGTGCCATTCTGTACTGTGAGGAGTAGCGGAAGTTTAACACCTTTCCCCCAAAGCCATAAAATTTCAAGCTAAGGTTCACAGCAGCCACAAGCAATATGAGTTCTGTCCCATCCCAACTGCATCTGGCTCCTCAGAAAGGCTGCTGCCAAATGAAAGTAATGCAATGCTGAAGTACTCTCATATTCTCCATTTCTTGACATCTTCAAATCACGGCTTCGTGGGAATTCCTTGGTCATGTATAAGGCATTACGCTTAAGGCAGAATGACCAGAGAACAGCCCGTGGTCAGTGTTACACAGGTCATCCTTGGTTCTGTAGTGGGTCTTTTGGATAGTGTGACTCTACAATCAGTAGATGCAAAAAATGTCCAGGTGAACAACCTACTATCTGGATCGTGCTCATCAGCTTTCAGCTCCAGCTTTTAGTTGCCTGCACCTCAGCTCTGTTTGCTATGTGACACATAGCTGTAATGACTGGTGGAAGCAACAACAGAAGCAACATGGCAGAGCTGTGATGGTGAGAGATGGATGTGAACTTCAGAGGATCAGGTACATCTCATTCCACCTTTGGGTCTTTCAGATATGTCAGTATAAGCGTGTAGGATCTCCTATTAAGGTTTGCATTGAACATCAGAAAAAACTTTTCACTGGGAGAGTAGTACAGTACTGGAACGGGTTACCCAGAGAAGTTGTGCAATCTCCATCCTCAGATGTTTTCATGACTTGGCTAGATGAAGTCACAGTTGACCTGTTAAGTGCTGGCAACAGTTCTGCTTTGAGCAGGATGTTGGACTAGAGACCTCCAGAGGTCCCTTCTAACCAACATTTCTATGATGCTATGTATCTCTCAGATCCCAGAGTTGAGCTGGCAAGCCATGTTCTGGAAGGACTTTGTAGGGCAAGAGGCCATGGCTGGTAACATCTACCAAGCCTGGAATGGTTGGAATGGTTTATGTGGAGCAAACTAAGTGTCTGAATGGAGGCCTCCCACACCTACATGTAACTCCTCCTCTTGAACGGAGACTGAATGGCAGAGATATTGGGAAATACTGCTTATGAGGTAGCAGTACTTTCGGAACAGTGATGCTGCTCAATTCCCCTACACAACCAAGCCTTCAGCAAAGAAAAGGTGTTAGCCTCCTGCAGTGCTCTTGTGACACTCTTTTGTAGCAGCGGTGAGAGCAATAGTGCTAGCGTGTGTTACTGGCATGCTGAGGCGTTGCTCAAAGGCGGCAGGCTTATGGCTCAGTTACAGACTGGCATATACCTTAATTTTTTGTTTCCTGGTTTTAACACAATTATATTTAGCTGCTTCACACATTAAAGGAACCAGAAGAAACTGCATTCTTGCCACCATATAGAGAGACAGATCCCAGACTGGACTGGCTGCAGGAACATGCTGGAGTCGTGCAAAAGCTGATAGTTCAGGGGAGACACTTCTCTTCAGGCTGACAGACATAGTAGAAATATGCACAGAATAGACAAAATCCTTTCCACAAAAACATTCTTTGCACAGTTCTGCCACACTTCATTCATCTATAGCTCTTTGCTGGTTCGTTCCTGGCACACCCGTTTCTCCCCCCCCATTCAGAGCCAGCTT
The DNA here is from genome assembly GCF_035582795.1 of Mycteria americana. Classification (NCBI taxonomy): domain Eukaryota; kingdom Metazoa; phylum Chordata; class Aves; order Ciconiiformes; family Ciconiidae; genus Mycteria; species Mycteria americana. The sequence continues at coordinate 36,174,930 of NC_134369.1, forward strand.
GCACACTGCTGCAACACCCTCATCTCTGACATTCCTTTAATCCCTCTCATAACCCCTCTCATTCCCCTCTCTCAGCACACAGATGTCAAGCAGAGATGACGGGACCTGAAAAGTGCATGTACTAGTTAGACATAGCAAGAGCCAGGAGCGTGCTGGCCCCAGCAAGATGAGATGTGAACATGTCTTTGAATAAATTATGTTCTCTAAAAACTGCCAGGAGTATGGCTCAACTCACAGTGAACAAATGGAGCTCAGTCTAATGACCACAGCGTATCACTTGAGCTACCAATGTGCTATAGAAAATCTTTTCCTTGAACAGAGCCCTAACCATGGTGTACGTCGGAGTGACATGTAGTGATATGGACTTCCAAATGACTACAAATAACATTTCAGAAATTATTTTCTCTTGTTTATTAGCTTGGATAAACACTGAGCAGCTGAGAATGCTTTGGTGAGAGTCTGAATCTTAACATGAGACCTTACATAGGCACAGAAAAATATTTAAAGAATGAGATAATTTTGGAAAATGCTGTGATGTTTTTAACAGGGGCTGTTTCTCAGGAACTTTTTGCTGACACAACCCTAGTACCAGGACTACCAATGCTTCCTGGGACCCCCATGAAGCATGAACCAACTTCATCATGCTCTAAGCTGGCAAGGATGTTTCAGAGTATTTAGGGCAGGAGATCGTGTGCTCTGCTATACACAATCGTTATATTTATCTCCAACACAACATATGTTTGATAGCCATAAATATGTTCATCTCTGTTTTCTCCATAGAGAAGCCTAAATATATTTAATGGAGCCCTAAACAATGAAGCTGTGATGGCAGTTAAATCATAACCACACAAAACAGCAGGATGTATGCTCAAAAGGATTCTTCATGTCAACTCCATAGAGAGTAAAAAGCTTCTCACACCCTACAAATACAAATAAAGATCTTTATCTACTTCCTAATAACGACATAAGGATAAACTCTGTCCAGTCTTGCATACATGTGCGTAAGAAACCTTCTCTCGATACAGCGCCTATGCAAGTGACTAGCTTCAACTACAGTTTTACGCACTCCTGTTCTGCTTCCTCCAAAATTGTCCATTCCATATTAATGCCTGGCTGCCAAATCACATTAATTCCATAGTTGTATCCCTGTCATAAGCCATTAGTTCCACACTCTTACTACACATAATACATACATTCCACATTCTTCTCCTTAATATGCAAATCTTTCCAACCATGGTCCCCTTTGTTTCGGTGCCTCTCAACCCACCAGCATATGCAGAAGGGCTCACAAACTGATCCTCTGGGATATAGTCAAACACGACCAATATGTTCTTCGTGATTTGTATGTGAAGATAGGAGAGATTTTGAGGTTCCCTCCCAAGCCTCAAATTGCTTAAGTATTGTGCAGATGCCTGACCCCTTTCATCTGCACCAGGCGGTTTACACTGGTCATTATGAATTTCCTTTCAAGGGTCCTAAACAAGAACTGACTTTGTTTACAGTAAAAACTTTTCCACTGGCTCAAAGCAGTAGTCTGAGACAACACAGAGACTTAGGTGAACAACCACATCACTACCACCATCTCCTCCTGTCAGAATCTCATCAGGACCTTACTGGACTCATGGCTACGCCTTGCATTCAATCAGCAGCAACAGTTAGAAATACTTGTTTTAGGAAGAGCATCTCCTTCTTTTCATATAAGTTGTCAGTCCCAATGGTTCCTGCCTTCCTTTCCTTCAAATCGTTTCCCTTCAAAATCAGCAGCTGGAACCTACTCCACAGTCATCTGGACATTTTATTTGGTCCAAAATGTAGCAGAACAGACAAAGTGACATTGTGCCCCAACAAAATTCAGGATGTTTCGCTTGCTCCAGCAAATTCTCACATGCCATGAGGCTGTGGTACTCAAGACCTGTACTCCGATTCATTGACACAACTGTAGTCAACAGACACTTGGAGCTGGCAAAGCCCATGATAAAACTCTTAAGTTCTGGACACTACTAACAGTACAACTTTAGCCCTGGGGTGTGAAGCCAGATTTTGCCATTTGGAGGGCGTAACGTACAACACAATTCTTCCCACAATTCCTCCTATTCTCCCAATTGCAATGGCTGGCACCATCTCTCTTTGAGCAGGGAGATGGCTGAAGAACAGCTGAGGACTTGGTCTTACCAGCCAGATTTATCGCTATTCTTAATTTGCACACATGCTATGGTGACGTGTGCATTACATATTCTTAGACTGCATGGCTGAATGCTCATGTTATATGAAGCTGCAGATGATTTTACAGCTGGCTCTGCTCCTTGAGCAGTGGGAGCAGCTCTTGTGCATTTCTGAAAGGCAGACTACAGCCGAGCGGCTGGAGCTGTAATTCTCCAGCCTGATCTCTCCCCTGTCCCAACTACCGTGCCTCCCCCGTGCCCCGACATTCTTTGCTGCTTTGTTTATGCGGTAGAAAACATCTGTGAGGGTATACGGCCAAGGTGAAAGATTTTGGCAAACAGTTATTTTTCATAGCTCAGCTTAAAGGGAAAATATGAAGACTGCCCCTCCTCCTCAGAGAAGGGGAAGGGTGGGGTTGAGAAATGAGATCCGACTGCAGGCGGGCCAAATAACAGACTGGCTGTCCCACTAGCCCCTTTAAAGGAAAAGGGAATTGTTTTTTCAGTAGAATGAACCATATCGCAGAAGAGGAAAGGTTTAACTGAGAGAAACTGGATCAATTTTTAGAGGATCCATTTAGATAATTGTATCAGGAAAATCTTCAAGATGTTGGGATATGTTAGGCTGAGCATAATATTTCAAGAGAATGCGTAAATCATGCTGCAGAGATTGTTTAAAACCAGGCTGACATAACAATAAAAATCTGTAATAGAGAACACCCCCGCACTACTAGGAGATGGACTCAATTACACTGCAGGTCTTTTTCAATGTTTAACTTCTATGACTCCTTATAGAATTGGGGCCCTGTAAGGGGAAAGAGAAAAAAGTTGGCTTATTACCTTTGTTGATTAACAGATCGACTTTCTCAGGCATTAAAGTACTTTATAGGCCTACAAAGTATAGGCCATAGGTAGGGAACTGCAGATTTCCCTGACAAGCCGTAGTTTATTACTGACGTTCTGCAGTGGAGCAGAGAAGCCGATGGCAGCACACGCCACTTGCAGCTGCCTTTCTCAGATCAGCTCTGGAAGAAAGGGAAGGAGAGATGGAAATTCCTGCTGGGAAGTGAAGGACTCGGGGAATGACAAGGAGATTCCAGATTTGCTTTAAGGACCTGCAAACAGGCAGGCACCACTTCATTACTCCCTGAATTGCAGCCACTCCTAGGTGAAACAGCAAAACCATTTACAAAACACAGGGAAGCTTGGGATAGGAGGTGAGGAATGGTGTGTTATTGTTTAACAGGAAATTGGAACAAAAAAGTCAGGAATCACTCAGAAGCACTGTGCTGCAAAGATAAATGAAAAAGTCTGCCTGGAACTGAAGTCCAGCTCAGTCCCCCGTCACACTCAGGACATTCCCCTCCCTCGCCATGAAGCCAGTCACTGCTCACATACAAGGAAGCTCAGCTACTGCCAGATACACCCCACTGGGATGTAGCAGCTACATAACCCCCAGGTTAGAGACAAACAAAGCTATCTTAAAGCTCTGAGCTGAAAGAAGACACAAGGCTGAGTACTCGGGATCCATCTATGATCTGTCACAAGCAGTTGCACAGCTGACTGGCCAGAGAGGGCACTGCTGGCAGGGGGCATGCAGCCATGCAAGCACCCACTGCCTCTTCCACCCTCCTTTGCCTCTGTCTGCCCTTCACCCAGGTCTAGATAGGCTCCAAATTAATTTTACAACCTGGAATGCTGCTAACACAATCAAATTATGAAAGAAAAGCTCATCTTGAGGGAAGGCAAAAATCAGCTCCTTTCTCCGTCTCACAGCTGTCCCTTCCTCCTCACCATGTGTTCCCAAAACCTGGGGCTGTTCCAAGCACTAAATGCACTGGAAAGCGTATCCTTGGGCCAGCTGTGATCTGATCATGGCACGTTGGCTGCGGGTGAATCAGAAACCAACTGATAGGCCCAGAAACAATGTGGCCCCTTGTTAGGCTCCGACAACGGCCATAGCCTTCAGCCCCCCCGCCCCTTCCCCAGCCAGCCTTCAGGAGAGCGGGATGCCAGGAGGGCTTCTGTAACACGCCCTGCATGATCCTTTCCCGCCACCCCTGTGCTGAACTACAGCTATTTTCTGTTTTGAATGACGCGCTCCTTGTGTTGTGAGAGACTTTGCGTGGGGGTTGCTGCAGCCTCTTTGGAAGTGGATGCGCAGCAAGCCACGGGCTGATACTAATGTTTATGTGCAAGCTGCTACGGGGCAGCCCCGGCAGCAGCACCTGGGACCACGGTTCCTCTGGAATCCCAAGGGCTGGAAAACTCCCAGGAAGCTGCTTCTCATCAGTCCCACAGAGTGCTCCGTGCATTGCACAGATCTGTCCCAGGAACCAGATTTTATCTGGCCTCACAACTTTGCTGATGTTTTGTAGGCTTTGTACGTTTATGACATTAAGTAAGCATTATGGAAATTAAGCAATGGCACAGAGCCAGAGTCCTTCGTTTTTCCCAGCCCATCTCACAGCCAGCTAGGCTGTTGCAATGCTCAGGAGCAGATGCTGCAGGAAGGGGGTTTGTGGTGGGACAGGGCTTGGTCTTCTCCCAGGCAATATTCTGAGAGGGAACAGAGTGCTGTCCGGAGGGAGAAGGGGCCATGGCCAACACAGATTTGAGGCAGTTTACAAAAGACTGCAGAGAAATTTAATCCTGGTGCATTAACCAAGTCTCAAAACTAATAGTTCTTTGCATTTGTATTAAAATAGCATGCCAAAGCCCCAATCAGGATTACCCACTGTGTTTGGCGGTACAGCCCCATCTTCAGGGTAAATATGTTCTGCCAATCAATTCCCACTGCAATTTTGATTAGACACAACATTTTCCTTGCTTCCTGCCTTAAACAGCTGCCATGTTGTACCACAGCTGCATTTCAATAGTGGATAAAGGATCCAAATACATTGGTTCTAGCAAATTTCAGCGTAAATATGGATCTTAAATTGGGATCCTTCCAATTAAAAAAATACTGCAGTGGTGTGAGGCACTACTAATTGTTCGTAAATCAAAACTACAGATTTGTTCTGTGCCTTTTGCTAGTCCAAATTGCTTTATAAGCTAGGAATATTACATACCCTATATAGGAACTACTTGATCATTACCAAACCAGTCACTTGCCTGGTGGGCAGCTCTTATGAGGATACCAGCACCAGCTCACAAAAGAAACAGAGCAGAAAGTTAATTTTCCTGAAAATTAGTGTTGCTTTGGATAGCTGTAATAAGTTTCTAATCATGTCCAAACTGACTCTGCAGCTGTGGCTCAAATGTGTATATACTTTTCCACTCTACTGACTTTTGCTGTGGAACTTGACATTTTGAGCTGAAACATCCCTGAAGCTGGCCCTGGTATTCCAGTGTACTCCAGTTGCACCAGAAGTGACATTTGCATGGCTAGATCAGACTGTAAAACTTGAGACCTAAATAATTAAAACGCACAATAGATGTGTGCAGAGATGAAATCTTTTATGAAATATGTAAGTCAGCAAGAACCATTTATTGGGCCATCACAACAATGAATATGGGGTACAGCAATTGAGTATAAAGCCAGCAAAAATTTAACATGAGTAAGTTTTACTAAAACTTAATTGCCATTCTACAAAGAGAACTATCAAGATTTTCCTGATGCATTGAACTCAATAAATTTGCTTTGAATAGTTGTATGTGTTTGACAGAGAGAGAGAGAGAATTAGTCTGGAATGCTATAAGGATGTAAGCCAAGCTCTCAGCATCTGGAAAGCAGAAAGCAGAACTATATTTAGTGCACAATGACTTGCAATAATTTGTGAGGGGGGGGAAAGAAAGGAACAAAAAAGAGCAAGAAAAAAGAACAAAACTTAAGTTGCCAGTGTTAGGCAATTAAATGAATTATAAAGAAAAAAGAACAATCAGGCAGGGAGAAGGATAAATGAAACCCTGGGGTATATGTTATTATAAGAGTTTCTACAAGCAGAAATGCTGTATAGAGTTAGCAGACATATTTATAAACATGCTACAGATAATGCATACTTCAGTATAAATACCACCTCAAAGAATTTCTGGCACAGAACAGTTAGGGCATTGACCTCTGCTGTACATTCATTTCCTTTATGTGGCTGAAATGGCCTAAATATGTTCCTTAGTTAGGCATGGGAAACTTTTTCCATAAGGTAACTGCATCTGCAAGGGTACTCTGCATGGTGTAGAGTACTCTTCTCATGGAGAAGAGTAGTGTACTACTCATGGAGTAGTGTACTCGGTTATGAACGTGTTACAAACTCTTTGCAAAGCATTTGTAGGTTACCGTGCGTTCTCCTACACCGACTTGTAAACAGAACAAGCACCAAGTAAAAGGCTACCTTTTACAGATGTCGTACATTCAAAATGAAAATGGTGTAACACTTTCAAAAAGTTCCTTGCTGCCATTATAAAAACAAGGTGTTGAACAATCAAGTTCTCCTTCCATCGCTTACACAGTTTTTGTTCTGCCCTTCACTTGATTTAAACATTTCATCAGCTCTTCAGTGTCACTCTTGTTTCCAGGCAGTTTCTCAGACCTGAGATCCCAGGATCCCAGAGCCTCCATCTTCAGCACTTTAAAGGACATCTCAAATAACAAACGAAACCTATTTTCATTAAAGCTGAGGCACTGATCTCAGGCACACTGATGCTGTTTAAAGGATAACTAAGATGAAAGTAAACAGTATTACTGACAAAACAGTAGAAAGACGGTCATATCCATAAATGCCAAAGTATTTTCTGGTGTTCAAATTAATCTAGCTTTCAGCTTCTAGGCAGCAGTGTGCTGCCAAGAGATTTAAAAAAGTGAGCAGGAAGTGTTACCTCTCACAGGCACCAAGTCCCTAAAGTTGGTGAAAGACAGGAGAGATCCGGGGCCTGTTAGTCGGGAGGAGAAGCCGGGTCCTGCCTGCAGTGCCAGGCGAAGAGCAGCCTATTGCCTTTCAAGCACAGACCAGAGCAGCAGCCATTTTGAGAAGAAGCAGGCAGTGCTTCTAAGATTTGGCTGCTTTAGCTGTCAGTCTTTACTTCGCTTGTATTTACAAAAAAACAGACAAAAAAAGGACATCTTTCTGAAACAGGCAGTTTGGGAGGAAGTAAAAAACCAGCAGCCATTTTCCATCTGGCTTCAAGATGAGCTAACATTTGTAGGGACCTGTATGTCCTCTTATTTGTAAACTTCAAGTTGTAGCTCTCTTTAAATTAGTGCTCTCATGTGCCTCATGTACAGGTAAAGGCTGCTTTTGAGATGCACTCTCACTGGCTCTCTGTGGTATGAGACAGCTGTATTACTCATATGTCCTACAGGGCTGTCCCTAAGGGTGAAAGGAGAGATGTTGTTCCTTGTATTAAATACGTAGTTTCTAGGCTAGACTCTGCCAACTAACGTACCAGCATTTGTGATATACATGTACATGAACTGGAGCAAGACCAAACTTACCCACAGAAGCTGCAGAGCTGTAACTGAGGTACCTATTTTGCAGTGTGCTCATATGCTCTTCACCAGTAATACAAGAAACACGTGTAATTTAAAACAATGAACATTTTTTCAATGAGTTCAGAACAAAGAGTGACAGAAGCATTGTATCTCTTTTTAGAGCCATACCTATCCGGCAACAGAAAGGATGGGGAGTAGGTACCTTTGCTACCTTGGGAGCAGAGGGGAAACAGGGCAACATACAGGATTCACAGAACCAGGAGACAAGGCTGCTAAATAAAATGAGGCAGAGCTTGAGATAACAGCTACAGAGACTTAACAAACAATGACAGAAACTGTAGCCATGCCTATGATGCAGTGTGCAAGGGCAATGTTAGAAACAGTCATGTAAATCATATCAATCCTTAAGTTGATATAAGGATTGGGGAGATAAGGACACTTAACTGGCAAAGTACAGAGCCCTGTGGTGGGATCTGACTTGTCCCACTAGGCGAGATTACAGTGCCTAAGACAAAAGACAAGACAACGCTGCTGCTCTCATTAAAGGTGACATGGAGCTTTTTCTTCCTCACGCTCCCCTCAAGCAGAGCACTCACACATGTTGTGTTTTCAAGGTGAAACATATCAGTTTGAGGTATTATAAATGAAAGCTGCTAAAGAAAATTGCTATTACGACCAAGTGGATTTTGATACACGTTTTACATTCTTTGGGCTCTGAGGTCCTGTTCAAATCAGAACTGCTGTCTGCAAACACTCCGCTGAAGTCAGCAGAAGATGAGGATTTACTGTAATCACTACAGCAGTGGGCAGTGAGCTAGGCTCGTTCCTGAACTGTTTCCTAAGAGATGTTAACAGCCTCAGCTGGGTGCTCTTTGTAGTTCTGGCAAAGGTCAGCTCTGTCTCTAAGCACAAATCAGAAAAGTAAATCTAGTCTAAACAATTCTCTGTACTGTTCCAGAAGCAATTAAAGGCACTTTGCTTTGTGTATTTCCCCCAGGTGTGAGCAGACACTTCCCACAGACAGTATGCACAGCAAGAGCTCAGAAAGCATAAACTCTTTGCAGAGGAAAAGGCAAAAAACCTGTTGCTTTGGGCATGTAAGACTGAACTGGCCAAAACACTGCAGGATCAACTTCTCCAGGCACTGACTCCAACCTATACTTAGAGAAAAATGGAGGTAAAACATTTCCAGCTCAACTCATCTAATTCCATCAGGCTCTTTATTAGCAAGGTAATACCAACAGATGAGATACTCGCTTTTAGATTTGGTATTATTTAGCTAGGAATAAAAATGTAATGTACTCCATCAACATGTCACCTAAATTCACGACAGAGATACTAGCATGCAGGATAGAAAGCATCCCTTATTCATGGTACCTTTGTAAACCAGCAACAATGTGAAAAGGATAGAAAGAAGTGAGTGCAAAGTAAACCCTCACACATTTAAAAACAATTATCTTAGGTAAAGAGCATTTGGTTAGTTCCTTGTTCATGATTCTCCAAAAATGGAATAATAAATGCAATTAGTTATAAGTATTCCTATAATATTAGGTATACTCCCTAAACCTAAAAACTCCCACTGGTTTTGCGGAGAGCCAGCTCCAGCAGTCCTGGGAATTCAACACATTGTCCATGAATCTCGAGTGTATTAGCAACTTTGCAACTAGCACTCATGATAGAGGGGATGAAACAGGAGTAGCTTGAGGAGTAAAGATTTTTTACATTCATTATTTTATATGCCCTTTTTTTTTTTTTAATCAAAATTGACACATTTGTGCATGGTGCACCTCCCCACCCTTGCTGCAGTACAACTACCTACACAGCTGTGGCGTGAACTCAACAAAGGAAACAAATTTATTTAGGGATAGTCTGATTAGACAAAACCCAACCAAAACCCTCATGTTCCCTGATGTGGCTCACATCATGATCACACAGATGTACGGTCACAGCTTACACAGCAACGTTCACAGGCAGAGGAGTAGATAGGACAGCAGTAACCTTCCACTGATGAAAATGTATCCTGAAATCTTGACCTTAGTCTGCGGCTACAGACTTTAATCCCTGGTTTTATGAATGTGGCACCTTCTAGCGGCAAAATATTCTCAGAAACAAACTCCCAAAGCATCTATTTATAGTATTGATAGTGACTGGCAGAAAAGCAGGACTGGAGAACCCTTGCTTTGGCATCGCTGAGACCTTCTGCACGCTAGGAAGCAGACCCGCTATTGTTACGGTATGCCAACAGCACGTGCTGGCAGCAGACGCGATTTTCCTGCAGCCTTACAGATTTCTGTGTCTGATTTCTGAGTACTGCTGAACACTGCTTGTCCCAATCTGCCCTTGAATGGAAACCCTTTTCACCAGTGCCTCATCTACATCCATTGCTACTCTCCACCAGCAGCAGCCAGCAATTTTCCTAATATGGAGAATGTGTGGATGCATAAAAAGGGACAATATTTTTACCCTTGCAGAGATAAGACTCTTTTTACAGTACTGTGACTCCGCTGGTCACTACCAGCCCCAAAGAGTCCTATTTCATGGAGGGGAAGATCACAGCTAGCAGCAGAAAGAAGAAACACATTTACACATGTTGTTGCACCAAGCAGTTTGCATGAATCACTCCAGCTTCTCAGTAATTTCCCAAATAAAAATCTATAACAGCCATTTTACATAGGAAGAAGCAAGGCACAGTTAGGGGTCTGGACTTGGTGAGGCTGCAGAGGAGCCTCCGACTGCAGATTATATTCAGAAAGCTGGAGATACCAATCTAGAATGCCTCTAAAAAGCAAAACAAAACTTTCTTCCTCTATCTGTGTCCCCTCTGTAAACACCAGATAACCCCCACCTCCACCGTCAGGCAGGTTTATTATTTACCATTAGATTACTTTTATTTAGCATGGGAAACTGAGTGTACACACTTGACTCTATGCAAACAGCCTGCTCTGGGCAGTATGGAACCTGGAAGAAACGTGTCACTCTGAGTGCTATAAAAGGAATTTTTGGCGCATGAATCCAGACAGTGATCAGATTCTCTAAAACACAATCCATGCTACGGCCCAAATTCCTCCCTGTGGATTATACCAGCGAAGAAGGGGGTCCCAAGAATTCTATGATAGCATAACAGCAGCTTCTGGATCTTGGTAGAACTGTCATGAGTTCTGTGATAACAGAAATGATTCAAATATTTTTAATATGGTAAAAATTGTTTCTCCACTCTCTCTGACAGTGGCTTGGAGGAGAAGTTAGAGCACAGGGAGAGAAATTAGTTGCAGATATTTGGCCCTGAGGTGCCAAGCTCTCATTCGTAACAGGACTACCCCAAAGAATTAATCCAGCAGAAGATAAAGTACACCCAGATTTATTTCAAATTGTTTTCTTATACACATCTACAGGGGAGGGAACGGGCAGCTGGTTGTTCTCATCAATGAAACCCTAAGCAGGAGGAATTCTCTACTGGGTGGCTGACTGCTCTAAGGCCATTTTATACTTTCACATGGTTTAACAGACCAGAGAATCAGAATTGTTGGGGTTATTCAGCTAACAAATATTAAGTATTCTGGTTTCATTAATGGTATCCTTTTGAAGCTATGAAGTCATTTAATGAGCGAGACTCCACTCATGTATTCACTTCTGTCCAAGATCCCAGCTGAAATGAAAGTCAAAAGGATCATGCCAACCTTCAGCTGCTATCACAAAATCATTACAGAACATTGTATAATTAAGCCCTATTTGCAGTTTCATTTTAAAACACATCCTGGCCTGGCCGCTCTTGACTAAACTTGAGATGATTTGGCAGCATTGTGTGGGATTACACACTGAAATTAGCCGAACTTGTGCAGGCCAGGGTGGAGGTGCTTTGGTTGTGAGATTCAGGACCAAATGCGCAGGCAGGAGCTACAGCTTTGTTGTGAAACAGCAGGAACAGAGCTGCGAGGAGGAAGTTTGCAGAGTACCTGGGAATGCTGTGGCTGCCTAGAGCTGGCAATCCCAGTCTTTCACTTTCCTGCCCACCAGACACATCTAAATATCTTGAGAAAAACAAGAAGAAAAACAATAGGTGACTGTAGTGTGAATAATAAAAGCCTGGCTTCCCTCTTGGAACCTGACTGCTGCTCTTAAACTGCCCCAGCTGCGCTCTCACGGTCCAGGATGTCAGCACAACTGCTCCAGTGAATTAGTGCGTTGTGTTCACTCTGGGGCTGTCTACGGCACCCTTTTATAGACTGTATTGTAAGGCTGGGGTGGGTTTCTGGGTCAGAAGGTCAGCACTACCTCTCTACTCCAGAAAGCTGGGTTCTGTATGCTGCTATTCCAGCGACAGCAAAAAAAAAAAAAAAAAGGTTGAAAATAATACTGCGTATGGGATGTACTGAGTTGCCAGCAGTATAGTGCTTTGTTCCTAGCAGGAACAGGTAGAGCAGACATTAGAAATACTCACTGACAGGCCCTGAGGGATCTCTGGTAAAGCAAAAGTTTTCTAATTATATAATAGACTGTGTGGCTGTACGAGCTGACTCAAAGGCAAGGGCCAAATTAGTCCTGGCTGCAACTCCATGGATTTCAGGCAGGTCCCTACAATGCATTTGTCCCTGCAACGGAGTGCAGTTGTTCTTTCAACACCAGGAGCCCTCATGTGTCCAAATCATTCCAAGCTAATATCGGACTTCACTTACCGTGTGTTTTGATTCTTTAGCATTACTGAGAGAAGTTGAAAAAAGATACCATACAACCATCTTATGTAGTTCTTTTTTGTAACTGCAGTCAGTTCTTCAAAGGCTGGTGTGCTGTCCTGCTGCCAAGTACAACAGCACAGTCTTTCCCTCCCTCCTCTTGTTTCCAGTGTCAGAAGGGCAAATCATAAGCCAGGTCTGCTCCAGACCATGTCTCAGTGGGTACCAGCCATCTGAAAAGGCATGTCCTTCCCCCCATGTCAGTGCAGTCTGCATTCCCATGGTTTCTACTCATCTTGGTTTTGGAACGGAAGAGTGAAATCACCAGGGCTGTCACTCCAGTACTTTTCATCAGGTTCAAATCTATTTAAAAATAGGCACAAAAGGGAAAAGAAAATATATACTCCTTGCTGATTTATCTATTAATACTGGAGAGCAGTTGTATCACTGATATTTTGGAGAAGGATCAGACACCTTCATAGTCAAACAGCACCATCCAACATATGGCAGTAGATGAAGGCTGCCTTTCGCCTCTCACATTCACTCTGAATCCTTCTAAATCATCCCTGCCAACACGATACGATCCTTGAGGATCATTAACATTCGTCAGAAGAGCAAATCTCTCACTTATGTAATAGGTTAGGTCGCACCAAACAGCAGGTATGAAAAGTTCCCTGGGGGAAGACACCTGCAGAGTCTGTTCCTTGACCTTCAGCTCTGCCGCTCCTACAGATGGCTGCTGTTTGACTCAGCACTGCACAAGCAGTACAAACTCAGGGTATGTCTCAGGAACAAAACATTTCTGAAAAAGAGCAGCCTTACAGATTCATTTGTCAAATGATGCTTCCTTCCAATTTTGATCAAATGAAACTGTTTAAAATAAGAAACAATTGAATACTTTCCCCCACTCACTCTCTTTGTGAAGATGCACACCTCAGAGAGCAAAACATTTAAACAGATTGTTGTTGGAAGCGTTATTCTGTAAGAGCCCCTCAAAACACTAAAAGCACATTAAAAATATTCTATTAATGAGCTGAGGTCTGGAGCACACTGTAACTCACATGTCACTGGTACAGGCAAAACTCTATTTCTTCTGACTGCAGTAGGTAATCTAATTCAATTTATTTCAGCTAAATGTAAATGGACTTAATATAAAACTTTGACCAACACTCTTGCACCTAAATTCCTCTCTGATTTCCTAAGTAAACATAGACGGGACTTCCCAAGGAAACATACACAGATGGACTTCTCCATAAGCATATATAGATATGGGGATTTAGATGTTCTTTAAAGAAAAGTAAAAAGGAAGAAGCGGATGAGGAAGTTCTAGTATTTATCAGGTCAAATGTTTACATGCTACAGAAGGAAAAAGTATGCTATTGATCCCAGTATAGTAGCCTTCCTCACATCCTTCAAGGCTCATCTGCTCAGTGTATCAGGCACTCCTGTTATCCTGGGAGATATAGTGGCTGACTTGCCAACAAAGTGGAGAAAGGCCACTTGAAATCTTTTTCTTCCTCAAGGCAGTAGGGTCATACTCTCAAAGAAAACAAGTCTTCACACAGTACATCTTCCCAACACCATCCACATATTAGCAAGCATGTATTTTACACTGGAAAGAAGGGAAGGATCTTGCCACTTTAAATAGTCCAGTGAATTTTTTCTTGTGCAGTCAGCTGGGGCTCTTTGTTGGGATTGCACTGAGGTGCCCTTCCATTACATGTACATATTGGGAACTTTTAATTCATTTGCTCTTCTTCCAATCCACAGTTCAACTTCTACCAGTTTATAAAAGACCTGCACTCAGCTGGTGTTTGGAGAAAAGGCAATAGAGAGCCTGGCTATGCCCACGCTATGCAATGACTGACTTATGTGGGAACTCCCAGGACTGAAGGATTGGGCCCAAAGACTCAGTAGCTCACAGGAAAGCCAAAGAAGTTAGGTGCCAGAAAGTTTGGAAGCTGAGATATGTAGTTAGAAGAGTGTCTGCCACTGTGACAGGTAAAGTCTGAAAGCAAAGAGGGAGGTTCTAGTTCGGAAGGAAACAGATGATGCTACATGATCAGTATGGCAGCAGGACAGATACAGCTGGATTTCATCAGGATTGCAGCTTCCTATGAATGGCAACAAGAAGCTGTCTGCAGACACAACCAAATCAGAAAGGAAAGCAAAACCCACATGACATTCAACCTGCCTGACAGAAAATGGGACCTGCACACTTGTTTTGGGACACCAGAGCACAGCATCCTCACTAGCAGTAAAAACAGAACTTCTGCATGAAGTGATCACCCCTTGCTCAGCTAGAATCACCTTGAGTCACAAATCCCTCTTGATCTTCCTGGTTGCTCTAGCTCTGCATTCATTGCTGAACTCCCTACTCTTGAGTTAAGGCCCAGAAGTATTTTGGGAATGAGCAAATCTATTTCATTTCTCCCAAATGTCCCATCTCAAAGTAATGGCATAATACCTGGCTCATTCTTTCAGCTCCACCAAACAATGACTGCCAGGAAAACAGCTTACTTCAGTCATTCCTAACAAAATATAGTTAGCTCTTTAACACACAGCCTTCTTTTTACTTAGTCTAACTGCTTCTTTTTGGTGCAGATCTTTGTAGATTCCCTTGGTTTATGCCAGCTGCAGTCCTCCCCTGGAGAGCAACTTGCTTCTTATGAGAAACAAATAGTTTTACATTTGGAACATTTTACAGCTGGAGCATTTCCCGAGTCCTTCCAGTTCTGACTTTACCTTTTTTTCTGGCAGCCTGCACAAAAGGACACGGGCACCCACCTGCAAGGCAAGGTACTGGTCTTAGCTTTGTCTCTCAAAACCCTGATGTTCTGTAATCAATTCCAGTGAATGATAAACCTGGAAGAGCAAGATAACTATCTCACTGTGCTAAGATGGTCAAAGTTGCCATGTAAATACACTGATAATGGACTTAAAAAAACAAACAACAGCACATGAGAGAGTTCTTACCTCCCTGCCAGAAGTGTGTGTCCCTCTGCTAGAGCACCATTATGCATACAGCTAGGTGGGCACTAGATATATGCAAGGGCTTTGAAGCAGGAGGCTGAGAGGAACCAGTTAGTGATGTGTAAAGATGGGGAAAGAGGGAGGAAATGGTCTGTAAAATCCTGAAAATCAATCTGGTTCACAAAGGAAAATATTTCTCTAGTGTCAATCCCTTTTGGAACTCTTGCTCATCCATCTGTGGTGAACTGACCAAGACCAACTGGATGGCCACACTCTGCCCAAGGACTATCTCTGGGGGGTGACAGCGAAGAGGCCGGGTCAAGGAAAGGAAGCAGGAATCTCTTGAAAGTACCATAAAAAGGCTAACTGATTCCCCTTTGGGAAAATATGAATCATTAAACTGGTTTCCACCAAACTCTGGGAGAACATTAAAAATGCCCCATGGTATTTTCTTCCTTTTTAAAAGGGACCTGTACACTGTTCATAGCCCCTGCTACAGTGTTAAAAAGTGAGACACTCACTGGCTGGTCACCTTCTGCCTAACAGGACAAGGTCTTGTTTGTGAACTTTCCTGGGACTCTGTATGTGATGGGAGGTACTATACAAAATGAGAGCCAATGGTTTAATGAATAAGGCATCAGACTGGATCATACAACATGTGGATTCAATTTCTGAGTCTGGTACAGGCTTCTATACACCACTAAGAGAGTCCCTTCAACTCTTTCGCTATATCCCTTCTGAGTAAAATGACCGTAACACCTCCTCACCACATAGTAATACTTCACCATAGCAAAATTAATTCCTATTTGTACTCAGTCCTGTACTAGGGAAGCAAACATGGCAAAGACAAGAGTGTCTGCACTTGCATAGCCTAAGCAGCCACTGCAAGTCCCCTGGAGGATTCTGATATACAATCAATTATACAGAGTGTGCACTGAATGGGATTATTTAAACCAAAGAGCTTTAGTGGCAAATATGGCCTTGCACAAGCTTCTGCAGTGCTGTAAACCTTGCTTTCAATGATTTTAGCTTACATGGATTATAATGATTAAGCAAAAGTGTTACAATGCACCTTTAAGTGGCCCTTAATAAATAGGTTTTACTTTAGAAAGGGTTTCTTACTGAGTCTACCAAGAAATATTTGCATGTGAAATGAAGAAATTTGAATGAAAACAGGTTTGTTTATTTTAGAAGGCACTGCAGCCACCCACTGCACGGCTGAGTTTCCAGCACACCAGTACTGGATGCCAAGGAGCTTCAGGAAGCGAAACAAGAAACAGAATGGGACACTGAGCAGTTTAGCTTCTTTTCACATTAATAGCCAATAGGGCAGCACCACTGAAATAATATTATATAAAATCTTCTCTTAACTCAGAAAGCTTACTGTTTATTTCCTGCCCCGGTGTCTACGCACAGAAATCCCAAAACATTGCAGGAAACAACATTAACTCTACGTTTATCCAGAAAAATAGAAGTATTCTTCATGAACGGAGTTAGTAGGTTTAGGACCAAAAAGAAGATGCCATATTATTATTGTACAACTTCATGTACTCAAGCAACGTTTTCTTCCTGGAATGAAAAAACATCTCTTGTGCAGAATGAGCATCAATGTAGCAGTTAAGGCAATACCACATAAGGGCCTTGTACAGAAAGCTAGAACATCAGCTGTCTAACTAAAATATAGGTAGAAGTCATACGGAAAAGCATCCTTAACGAGCATGGGGAGATGAGACCCTGGTTTAACATCTCATCTGACAAGAGGCTGAGATGTGTGCTGCTGTGTTAATATCCTTCCAGGGAAGTACTTTAATTCCAAATCAAGAAGGAACATCACCATCTCCTGAGTCATCAGCATCACTTCCTGCCTTTCTGTGTGCATGTTCATAGGAAATCTTTCATCTAATTTTTTTCAAAGCCCAATCCCACTTGGCTAGCAAGCTCAGGCAAGATCCAGCCAACAACAGTATAGGCACAACAAGTTTCAACAAAAATATTTGTTGCAAGAACACTCTTTGATTCATTTGCCCTTCCTTGGCTGAACCTCGACTACACCCATCCTGATGCGCACTTGCGGAGTGCTGTTGCCATGTCAGGATCTAAGTTCAATTTCTGCACTCCCAAGTTACTCCTTCTGGCTTTGAAAACTATCCAGGTGGCTGCACAAGGGGCTACAGAAATTACAGGGAGATGGCAGAGTTGGTGAGAGGACCTGCCTGAGAAGCAAAGAAAGGGGAGATACCCACACTCTACCAGCCCATCCCCATCCGATCTGCCCACAATGTGCTGTTGTAAAGAGTTTGCAGTGAAGCTGGGGATTTGGCACTGACATGGTGTGGAATAGTCATCAGATATTTAAAACAGAGCTGAGAGAACAAAGGGCGGCTTTGTAGTGCAAGGCAGCACTGAAAACCCTGAGCCTCTGCCAGCCAGCTTGCATGGAGTGTTTGCTAATGTACACAGTGGAGTGCATTCCTCTCATTTGATTACATGACAGTTTTATATACCAGGTATATGCAGAGGGTTTTTCTTAACCCTTTCAGTCCTCCACCATTTATAAATCTTAAAGAGACTCAGTGGTTTCATTTCTGCCATCTTGTACGTGCACGTAACCTCAGTCACAAAAGGCTGAGCATGTGCTGTGGGCAACTGGATGTGTATGTGTATGTTAAAAGTACTCTTACCTGTGTTGCTAGAAACAGCAGAAGTAATTAAGCATGAAAGAATTAGAAAACTAATTCACTCCTCACTCATGCTATAGTTTTCTGCATCTCCCTTGATTTAAGCAGTAAGTACAAAGACGCTTGTTTAAAGGACCACTATCATTCTCTGTCCATACTGTAAAATGAAGGATGCAGAGACTGCTATTACAGCCCTGCCTTGTTGGACCAGGGAGAAGGGAGCCAGGAACACCCTGTTGGCTAATGCCACATTCTACCATGTACTGTACTACACGGTTTCTACTGTAAAATGGGGATAATCGTATGTGCCCTTCTTGGTGAAGTTCTTTGAGCTCTATGGCTAAAACGTGTTGTCTGTAACCAGGCAATGCTCTATGCATTCAGGCAAAAGGACCTCTCATTCATATGATGTGAGGCATCAGATGGGGTGCAGGACCAAGGCCTAAATTGCAGGGGTTTGGGTGCTTTAGTGCCAAGTAGTTGAGAAGGGCAAAGTATTCTTACTTTCCTGTTCTGCTAATGCACAAAGTAAATTTCTTAGCCATAATTATAATAATACACAATTACATTTTCAGAAGATCTGCTGTGGTGCCTTTCATAAACTCTAAGCTGTAAAAACTATTAGGTTATAAAGTTAAACAACTAACTCCTGTTAATTAAGTTAAAAGAATAAGAGAGACACTGAAAGAGATGTTTGTGGTTAAAATCCTCAGCACCCATACTGTATTTTTAATGTTGGTAGCTCATAGACCAACATCTAATTAAGCCCACAGAACCTCTGCAAAGCATTTAACTAGGAATTATTTTCCTGCTTAGCCACCCAGGGAAACAATCAGGAGATGAAAGTTAAAGTGTCTTGCCCAACATTTGGGTGTCAGAGGTAGCATTAGAATTCATGAAGTTCCTACTCCCATACTCCAAGTACTTAACAAAGCAGGGTTTGCCTCGTAGGTAGAGAGGGAGTGTTTGGGGCTGGTGTCTGGAATCAGATGGACAGAGAGAAAGGAGGGTGAAGGAAGGGGAAGGTTATTGCAATGGTGGAAAAGAGAACACACGGGCAAAGAAGGCTGGTGCAAGATGAGTGAGGAGTGGGCCAGAATAAAGGCAAACGAAGCCACCGACCAAAGCCTCCATAAGTCACTCAGGGTTCTTAGTGTACTGAGAATAATTTCAAAATAGGTCCCAAAATGGATAGGTGTACATAAAGGACTTAGGAGAACAGCAATGGGAGTAGTTCTGCATTTTTGTACACGTGAGCAGGCAGACTCTTGATGGAATATTTGTACGTGCTTGAGTTTGTAACGAAGAAGGAGAATCATTTCCCAAACCAGAAATTTCATGATTAGATACCACAAGCAGGTTAACCAAAAGACAGAGACAAGAAGCAGCAGATATCCTGTTTCCAAATTAATGGTATTTTCAGTAAAGAATGACAGAAAATTTGATATATTGGCAGAACTAACTTAGAAAAGCAAAACACTTTTTGAAGTTTCCACTTAAACACTGATAGCTCTTTAAAACTATTATTAGCTGTGAGATCCTTCTTTGGATGTCAGAAGAAAATGTTATGTTTCTAATGGTATAAAGGAACTGGAAGCATCACAGAGGTTCTTACGGGAAAGTCAGATGTTTCATAAAGCGTACTGCAGATGATACATTCAGACAAGTATCTGTGTCCTGTTTCTGGAACTGTGTATTATTCTTAATTACTTTTTCCTACTGTTATATTGTGTAACTTGAAAATAATGTGACACTTCTGAAAGAGAAATATTTTCTATTATGGAAATTTATTTTGTAGTATGAGGAAAGGGGCAGGAAGTACTCAGATGATAGCATTTCTCAGCAGTCTTTAGCTCTAATGATCACAAAATGCTGCTGTCTCAGTTTAACACTCTGCTGCATGTGAATGTAAAAGACCAAGACTCGTCTCGCATTCCTTCTCCTCCCAAAGGGTCATGATACACAGAGACACTTCTGCAACCACAGAGCCCAACATGGCTCAGTTATCTTCCCCATACCATTAGACATGTATAAATGTGTGAGACACAGCACCCTTGGATGCCAGGAGAGCATTTATGATGTCTAACTATATACTGGCTTCACTTCACAAACTGATAGCACTGTATCTCAGCCATCTGAATTCCTCAGCTCAAATAAAAGCCAAAGAAAAACCCCGCTGCTTAGTCAAACACAGAAAACCAGAGGTGATGCTGGCAGAAGAGGTGAAATTTTAGACACACTAGCAATTATCATGCTGTATGGAAAGAAGACACTGGCTGTCACAGTGGTGCAGAGCGTCAAGGTCTGCATGCCTCCCTGATGCAGGATACACAAACAACTATGACAGCCAAAGAAAGCTGATCTAGACAGTGACTCTTAAGGAACATTGCTCCATTCTGATGTCCAAGGCCATGGACACATGAGCGTCCAACTCTTGAGGACTGGGATCACAGTGTGATGTGCATCTTTATGGCCTCAAGCTTTACTTTTGGTAGTCACTGCATTTGGGATGATTTGAAGAGGTTTGAGTTCACTTTCCATGCAGTGTCTTGCTTACTAAGTAACGAGCCACCTCCCCCAGCACAAGTGACTGTAGAGATTACCTAGTTCTATTTAAGACCTTCAGATCTTTTCGGGGAGATAAATATAAGAAATTTGACACACGAAAGGGATGAATCTTCAGAACTCCCTTAGGAAAAGGGCTAACAGTGGCCATAAATTTCAGTGTCTTCAGGAAACTCCTTCGCAATCCTGTACAGTGCTTTTTAAACAATAATTAACGTGGAAGACATGGAGCTGTACACACTATTATCTCAAAGGAGAAAGCAGAAATTTGAATGAGAAATCAAGCTGATTATTAAAACAATCAGTGTGCTTTATACTGAGGCCAGAAAGATAGACAAAACAGAGAAAAATGACCCTCGTTTAACATAATGTTACTTTATCAAGTTCACAGGGTATTAATAAGGGAATATAATGATTTCTCAAACATATTCTACAAGCAAATATTAAATCTCCACACCCATCCTGTGAATGGCTGCAATTAACATTTAACAGCCTTCCTTTAACATCACACGTGGCTTACACAAACCGAATCCTGCCAAAACATCCTTGGTTGTGCATCAATAAAGTAATAAATGAACAGCTCTGGGAATGGTGTTGGTTAAGCTCTACATGGGAACCAGTAGAAGGAACACGTAACGCTGTGGCTTTTTGAGTTCTACGAAATAATGGAAATGGCATCTTTTTTCCCCCCCTCTCAGTGGAGTAATGGAACAGTAGATAAACTGTGCAAAACCACAGCTAAATATTTAGAACCCACAAGGAAAAAGTCCTTTGAACAAATCAAGCTATTTCACTTACAGGCTGGGAAGGAAGAGAGAGACAGAGGGCTTGTTACAGTTATTTCTATTTTTAAATACATACGAGATGCTCAGATACTATGCTGATAGGGGCTACATAAGCACTAAAAGAAAGAAGGGTAGGATTTTTTTCCATGAGATTCTTATACCTTTATAGTGGTAATCTGGGCTTCAACCTTTAGCAGCACCTTTTTCAATCGAGATATCTGGAAATGTCTCAAAACTATTTAAAAAAACAATGGAAATACTGCAATATAAAACCCTTAGATAGCCCTTCAGGCCATCTGGAGATATGATGGGTACTTGGAATTCCCAAGGATTTCCTCCAAAATGACTACGTTCGCTATCTGCTCCTTGCCCACCATCACACAGTTAAGGTTTTTAATTTGAAGAATGCTCCAAGAAGCTTCTCTGATATTAAAGTATAAAATATAGGCTGACAAGGAAAGGTACTTAAAAGTTTTGAAATATTTCTGAATTAATTAATTATATTATTTAATACTCTGTACCTCAGTTTTCCCACCTGTAAAAGATTTTATTGTTAAAAGACATTTACTTACCTAGAAGGACTACTATTACCTAGAAGGACTACTATGAGGCTAATGAATATTTTTTAAATATTTAAAGAAGGCTAAAGAAAAGCATGGGAAAATTGTGATTTGAAACACAAATTAAAATAAAAGGGGAAATGGGAAACATACAGGGAAGGAATTGAAGGTTATCTCCACATAACAGGCCAGAGACTGATGATGTAGGATATACACAAATCTTGGATCCTCAAACTTCTCCTATTCTTCATTCTGCTCTTAAGTAAAACCCCCACAGATGGAATGCACCTATCGTGAGAATGAGCGCTTTAATCTCCCTGTTGATTTCCTATTGATCAAATCAATTCTGTAAGAAATTTAGCAACCATCTCCCAAGAAAAGAAAAAATGTGCTTCTCAGAGTTCCCAGGAGTTAAAGCAATCACAAAAAAGAAGGAGAAAAAGCCCTGAGAAAGAAGCAAAGAGAAATCAACTTAAACATAAACCAAGATAAATCTTCCCAGTTCAGAGACTGTGAGGACTTGACAGGGTGTCTTCATGCCTCAATCACTAGTCTGTTAACCACTGAACATATACTCGGGTTTGCAGCTGAAAAATCATAAAATCTTTTCTAAATATTAATTCATTTACATTTCACAGTCCACCAATAAGATTTAACCAGTACATTCTCCAGAACAACTTGCATTGCTGACTACCTCCAGTCCCACCTCGCTGCTAATGCCTCAGTGATGAGGCAAGGCACCTTGAATTGGAAGTCTTAATCCATTTTGGATCCCACCTACTGTCCAAAACATACGTTAAGGTTCTGCAAAACATGAGGAACAGATATAAAAAAAATGAAGCACATTTTTAAGGTACCTGCTGCTACATCTGAAAGCAGCTTTGCTCAGAAATCAAGTCTGAGACAGTCCCACCACTTTGCATTTCAGTATCTTTCACTGCAAGACCTTTTTTACTCACATTAGCTAACGGAGCTTTTAAACATTTGGGATTGTATCACTGATCCTGTTTCATGCCCAGATACATTCAGACAGAATGTACAGCACGTTAATTGATTTTTTGAGGTTTATATAAAACACCACAGAACAAAGCTGGGGTGAGGATTCAGGAGTCCTGCCTCCCACCCTGGCACTGCTGTGTGCACCACTAGCCAGCCGCCATTCAGTGCTCCGGTGCTAGCTCAGCTTGTCTGGCCCAGTAATAATGAAAGGAAGAAAGGATTTTTCACTAGGAATTTGGAGTATTTTCTCATTATAACCAACCAGCATGACCAGAAAAAGAGCCCTGATGCAATCTGTGGGCCTAGTTCTCACTCCCCCGCTGGCAGGGCCTGAAAAGGCTGCCAGAGCCACAAGCCCCGCTCCTCCAGGAGAGGGGAGGGAGAATGTGCAGAACCACATCCTGTCCGTCACGTCTGGTATCCTGCCTTCAGCACTGCCCAGAGCTTCACGGTTCAGGGAAAAGCAAACAAACAAACAAAAAATCCCCCCCTGCCTCCCCCTTCCAGCACCCGTGGCCTGTGGTGCGGTAACCAAGGAAGTGGCTCTTCCCATTACCCGCAGCCAACCTTTCAAGCAGATGAGGATAGGGGAAGGATAAACTCCAGCAAAAATCCCACCTCTGATCCTGTTTTTCAGGCCAAAACTAGAAAACAGGGCAGGACAGGCATGATTTGGTATGTTAAGGACAGAGAAGGGCCCTCCTGGCTGGAAACAAGGGCAGCTGAACATGCTGTGGGGGGAAGATGGCGGCCTGGGGGAGGTTAGCGCATGGAGGGTTAACGTGCTTTTCCACCGGCGCTTCAGCAGGGTGCCCAGGATATTGATTACTGCCCTCCACAAAAGCAAGTCATTGGAGGGGGATTTTCTTCTTTCCTCTCATGGTCACCCTCGACACTAAAGCAGCAGCCGAGGGGCCTTCTCCTGGAGAAGGCACAGCAGGAATAATCCCGCAAGGTCGGGAGGAAAGGGCAGAGGCCGAAGGGCAGGGAAGGTCAGCGCTAGGCAGGCACGACGTGGAGCTGCCGGAGCAGGCAGAAGGTCTGCTTCTGAGTCCCCCAAGCCCTCCTGCCAGAAACTTAAGACGCACTTTGGGAGACCCAGGGACGGGGCTCATGGTAACCTGGAGTAACGGACAGCTGACGGCGTCTGTCCCGGGAGCGGGAGCGGGGGGAGGAGAGGGCTCCACGCTTCGTACCCGCTGATGCGACCGTGTGTTGTTCTGCCTGCAACAGCGCAGCCTCAATGCGCTTGTGGTTTCTTGTGCAAGGAGAAGCTGCGCTCAGATAAAGAGACAGGAGATGCCAGCTGAAGCAGTGCAAGGGAAGTGAAAACACTGTCAAGTTTTCGCTCGCTCCAACACACGTGTGCACCTTTTCCAATACAGATGAAAGAAAGAATGCAAAGCCACAACACAAACTTGTGCCAGGCCCTCAGAAGTCCTCAGCTGTGTGCTCCACTCCGCCATGCACTTACTCAGCTTAATTCTTCTTTCACACGTAGTCACAAGTCAGCACGGATCTTGCACAGTTAATGGAGTCACACCCCTGTACAACAGTCACAAGAGACGACGAGAGCCACCGTGTGACTCCAAGTCTCCGTCTTGCTGTTCCTGTCACGGGGATAAAGATGATCACGTACGTCTATTCGGGCTGAAGGTGCACTCCTGGCACTCCTTCAGGCTTCCTGTGACCCTGAGAAGGCACCGGGGGAACTGGGGGGAAGAGGGGTTTGTAACACCCCATACGCATACCAAGGCCTCAGACAGGAATCACCTACGTATTCCTTTCAGCTCCAGTCTGACACGTGGTACTTTCCCCTCTCTGCCACCAGATTTTCTCTTTCCTTTTCTTTTCACTTAAACACAAATAACTCCGGAATTGAACTTTCCTGGCTGTGATTACATGAGTTTGCACAGGCCACGCACATAGTGGATTCATTCCCCCCCTCCCCTGCCATCTACTCCTTCCATCAAGCCCATTGTCGTACACCCTGCCATACAGTCTGCTTTCCACAATTGTGTGAGACTTTGGTCACGGTGATACTCAAGGCCGTCCTAACAGCTCCTACACAAGCTCATCATTGCTAGTAACTGAGCACAAGACAGAGAGGCAGGCAGCATTTTACCTGAAAGCCACATTTGATCTGCCTAGTAGGAGAGGCCAGGCAGATGGGAACACAGGCTTCTCATACCAGATCATGCCAGTACTCTGCTTCCAGCGAAAGTCAACTCATTCGGAAGAAAGCAAAAAAAGTTAGTGTACCTAGCCAGTTGTAAAGTGGGAGTAGACAGAAATATTCCTCTCTTTCCTTCCTCGACAGGGCAGCCAAAGATATGCTGTTACACTGAGAACTTTTCTGCCATAAATTTGAACCTCCTTTTTTTCCCCATCTGATCTCACTTATCTCACCATGGTTTCTGGCTAGTAGCAGGGAAACAAGAATTTAATTTAGATATGATGTTTGGATCTGGAACCAACCTTTCTTGGAACACGGGGATGTTTGGTTTTGTGTGTGTTTTGATTTAACCCATTCTTATGATACATAAATCCAATTAAAAATCTGAATACATGTCTGACTCTCCCAAAAGTTAGAGCTCTGAATCTGTTGTTTCATCTTTAGCAGAAAGAGAAACAGAAACCAAATAAAAATAAGGAGAGGGGAATAAAAAAGGAAATTTACAGAACACCTTCCCAAGGGCAGCTGCTAAATCTCACAAGAATGTGCTATCTGCAGTTTTGGAATATCACCTCTCAAGATACAACAGGTCCTGGTTATGAAAGTGCTAATTTCCAGGATGCAAAGCTGGGACACAACAACTTCATTCCCAATACAGCCAAGCACACTGTGATTTTTCCTTATCATTTTTATCATCCAGAGAGAGACAACTTCTCCTTTTTCCTGAAATTAACCCTTTGCCTCTGAAGAGGAACCCCAAAGCAGCAAGTTGGCTGCACAGGACTCGGGGGCTGTGCAGGCTGAAAGAGGAAAACACGAAGCACTACCTTTTCCTTTGAATGTGCACAGGCAGTGCTTATTTTGGGCACGAGTGACTTAGGATTTGAAGATATTTGTTGGCATGTATTTAATCGCCATGCTTTTTAATTACTTCTCCGCATGATGGATGACTTTTTTTGTTGAAATGAGGTCACAGTGTTTTACCTTTTCCTGCCATGCTGGGACTATTTACTGTGTCAATTTGTGTAGCTTAGAAAAATATATGCACATCCTCTGAGCTGGGGCCTGGCACCATAAAGCAAAGCCAATTTTGGCTCCATCCACTTGGCAGTTAGTGAAAGCTGGGAGCCTTTGGGTGCAGGCTGCGATGGTGCACGGAGTGCCGCCCACCGTGCTGGGAGGAATCACTGCAGACACCTCTCCCTGGCCACAGGGGACATGGGGCAACTTTGGCCTCAAAAGTATAGGGTAATGATGTGCCTCACTGGGACTCACCTCTCCATCCCCGCACAGTCATCCCACACTGGAGGGTAAGAGGGATCCTGGGCTCGTCTCTCCTGTGCAATTTCAGGGAGAGGCGAGGGCTCTGGCCCTCTGCCCCTTGGCAGCACCACGAGACAAGCCCGCCACTCTTGTCATTTCTGTCATTCCAGCCACCCCCCGTGGAGTAGCTCTGAATGTGTGCTCAACGCCACACTTCTCGACCTCCTCTTTGTTTTCAGTTCTCCTCATCCTCTCCACAAATAACTCTCTTTCAACAGCAGTTCAAGTAAAACTAAGAATTTCAAGAGAGGGAGGACACTGCTGATATGTACCCAGCCCAAAATGTATCTGCCAGGCTCTAGAGCCTTGAGCTAGCTGGCCTGGGCAGGGTGGTGAGGGAAGGAGACCTATGCCAATGCACTGCCCAAATTTGATTTGAGAGAAAAAAGCCTTTAATATGACAACACACGCAGGGCACCACCTCCTATTTCCACACAACCAATGTCTCTGGCCAGCTTTGATCAGGGCCCTGGCTGGAATGTGCATGGTCAGACTTCAGACATTCAGCCTCCCAAGTCAGCCCTGGAAGAAAAGAAAAAAGCAGACACATCCATTTGCTGCTTTCCCCAGTCTGAACTTGACAACCATTTATGGTCTCCCCCAAAGATGACTCTTGTCCCTGACCGTGGCTGTAAACTCCAGCATCATTGTTACCTCCTGAGTCTGGTCTGTTGCTCTCTCAGCCTGGCACTGGCTCAGAGCTGCACTGCGTGAGGGGCTCTGGTTACATACCAGAGATCCAACAACTCATCAAGCTCCTTAAAGCCAGGAGAAGATACGGGAAGCGAGCAGGATTGCTGCGGTAACAACATTGTTTGTTCAGACCCCTAACCCCTCTGGTTCCACAATACCAACATGGTGAAGACATTTGATAAAAAAGTGGGACTTCGGTAAAATAACTCCTGTCCTTGTCAAGCATTAATCTCCGTCCCTTTGGAAGGCTCCCCCCGGAGTCCATGGTCATACCCCAATGTGTAGGGTGTTCCACAGCTGGGCGCTCTCTGTGCCTGCGCCCCATTCTCTTGCTTTTTGGGAATTAAGAACCTGGAGAGGTCAGAAGCTCCAATCGCACCAAATGAAGATGTGGCAGACAGCCCTAAATTATTAATGTCTTTAAATACTAAGTGCACTCAGGAACCAATTCAGCCTGCAGCACACAGGCTGTGCATCAATAAGGTCCCAAAAGGGTTGCAGAAAAAAAATCTCACTAAGGACTGTGAAACAGTAATTCTGTTTGCACTGACATATTTGTCTCTCCCATGGACAGAGGATACACACGGTCACAAATTGTGCATTTGTAAGCATGTCCACTCTTCTCTTGCTGTTTCAGTCACTCCTCATCCCTGGGAGAGACACAGCTGTCCTAACCAAAAGCTCCATTTTATTCGCATCCAAGAAGGTAGTCTTGTAACCTGAGAGAAGACTGACACCTTTCAGTTATATGGCAAGAGCATCATACCTCCACATCTACGATCTGGCTTGAGTAATTACTCCGATTCTGTCACTGGAAAGGCTGCAATTCATTAACATAGCTCTGCTATGCACACTTTGATATTTATCTTTAACCACATCCCTTTAAAACCAACCTTACTGACAGCTTACTTCTGTAAGCTTCCATTTTGCTATTAATTTAGTTTCATCCCCCTATGACTGTGGTGGCTCCTACCTCTGGCTCCTCTGGCTACAGACCACTGGCACAACTGGCCTGCGGATAACAACTCTGACTTGGATGCTGTGTTAACAGTTTGCTGTTTTCATGCAGTTTTATTTTTGTTTCAAGAGGAACTGATGCTGATTTTTGCTCCTGTTTCAACATTTGGCAGAAGCATGAAATTCCACATGTTGTAGGAAACAAGAAGAAAGTTTTAACTTCAACTGCTTAGGATGTACATGCACAAACAACACACTCACAGTGCATGCTCCTCCTCTTTATCTCCTCCACACCTCAATTTTTCTGTTCTCTTTCTCTACTTTTCTGGGAATGTATCTCTCTCACTTCTGCTCATCTCTCTCCCACACCCATAGGCATGCACTGATTTGTTATTGCTAGGTCACTTGTGATTACAGGTCTGGATACGCTAGTTTATTGCAGGGTTGTCCCTGGCTTGATAGGCTGTTTGCTGTTTTGTTATTACAGTGCTTAAGCCTCATTCTTCCAGTTTGCTCTCTTACACACACACACACAAACCACCACAACATATTTATTCTGAAATGGCAAACACAAAAATTGACTTGGGCTTTGCAAACTATTTGAAAGGGAATGAGGGAAAAGGGGGTTACGGGCCCTGGAAATGCCAGCCTCCCTGCCCCGCCTGACTTCTCTGAGTGTTTGCCAGTTTTTCTGTGGTACTGGAGTATAAAGCTTCAAATGCCGCAAAA
Source organism: Mycteria americana (assembly GCF_035582795.1). Taxonomy (NCBI): domain Eukaryota; kingdom Metazoa; phylum Chordata; class Aves; order Ciconiiformes; family Ciconiidae; genus Mycteria; species Mycteria americana. Next base: position 36,203,628 of record NC_134369.1, read on the forward strand.
GCTGCATGTCCGTTTGCTTTGCTTGGCTGCAGAGGCCCAGGCACAGCATATTCATCTGGGAAGCTGTTAGCTGGGGTTGGGGAAAACCACTGGTCCCTTTTGGCTATACAGACATTGGCAATGGCTGTTACAAGTTAGATTTGGCCCTCTAGAGCAACAGGCAACAAACACAAAGAATTGAAAATATCTAAAAATTATTATTGATGTATTTACACTTATCAAATATAACAGCAGCCCCCTCCCCCCAATGTGTTCTGGGCCCCTTCCAAAAAGAGGGGCATTTCAAAAGCAAACCTACACCTATCCTCACAGCAGACAGAATTTCTGTTCTATTTTGAAAAGTCCTGTGTATATCCCCATTGCATTCCTCCTCTTCCCCCTCCCACCAAAAAAAAAATAAGGCAGACTTCTGGGCATAGCTTAAAAGCCACAAAACTTCCTCCATGCGTGTATTCTCCAGCTCCACTGCAGATATTTGAAGTTACATAAAACTGGGCAGTTAGTGATTCTGGCAGCTGAAAAATTACAAAGTTCAGGGGCTGAAGAGGGCGTGGGCCAAGCTGAAGTTTTCCAGAGCGCCGTACCAGATGGAGCGGAGGAAAAACGCTTCTCTCTCGAGGCTCAGGAAGGTGGAGTTAGAAACTCTGAACCTGAAGCAAATTTCAGGGAATGTTCTCCATTCCCTGTTCCCTGTGAATACTGGTATCGGCAGTGCTGGTTATCAAGGACGGTTTGAACCTTAAAAAGCAACGAATGTGCCCTTCTGTATGTGGTGATGCAATGCTTTTACAGTGACCCGGCAGAGACCGACATGCTCCAGTTACCCTCCATTAGCCAGAGCTGTGCAAGCCTTCTCCCTTATGAACCAGCAGCATGTTTCCATTTCCATCTGGACGGTTGATGTGTAAGGGTAAGATCAAAGTGCATCATGTAGTAAACTGCACTAGCTACCAAACGTGCTCCAAGTCAGCACATTTACACTAGAAGATGGTTTTGTGTTAGAATATCTGTTTACTGGGATGATGCTAAATTTAACTGTTACATTTAAAATTATGTCTGAAAACCGCTAACTCCTAAGATCTGGACTTAAAACTACCCAGGTAGGAATGGTGACCCTTCTTATCTACTCTGAGTGCTGAACAGTGTGTTAGTTAGCACATGTTCTAAGATGTTGGAATTTTTCAGTGTAAGTAGTCCCAACTGGGTTTTAAAACATCCTGGCTACTCAGGCTTAATTTTCTAGCTCTGGACAGGGTTTTAAAACATGCTTTCAAGTGTGACTAGCTGTGATCACACTAAGGGCAAAATAGCCTTTAACCATGTGTTAGTTAACAAATACTGGAATATTGTGTCCAGTCTTAAGGCGTACAGTGCAAGAAAGGCATTGGCAAGCTGAAGTGAAGTCCAGTGGAAGGACCCTAAAATGATTAGGGGCTGGAGCAGCTGACATATGAAGAGAGGCTGGGAGAACTCAAATTCTTCAGCCTAGAGAAGACTAAGGCAGGAGACTTTGTATAAGAAGACAGAATATTTGAACTTGATTATTTTAATGAAAATTCTGATAAAGAAGCCAAACTTACAGGTTTTACAGAAGATAATTTGTCCACTAGGATCTGGAATAACTCACTTCACATGAGTGAAAACCAGCCATTTGATTTTTGATTCTCATCACTATCTGAAATGGAAACCGGCCCCAATGACCTAGAGAGGAGACACTGTATATATACATCACAGTACCAACTACTACAAGCAACTGATTCACTTAGTATTAACAATGGAAATTTGTTTTAAAGATGTAATTTTCTGCACAGTGTCAGCAGTTCTCAGTGAAATAGGCATGGCAAGGTCGACTCTGTTTACCTATTTATTTTGAACACGCAAAAGACAAACTTCTATAACTCAGTATGGAATCAGTCATCTAACTAAATAAAGTAACTACTTATGTGCTATGCGGTCTTGGTCAAGTCACTCAAAAGCTTACCACTTGAGATTATGGTTCTGCAGCAGTCTAAATTAAACTAACAGTTGGCTTATGTGGTCCAGCTCTGGCTATGCGTTCCCATTCCTCCCTTACACCCAACACATTGCTCATTACACCATTCGCCAAGCTGGTTCCTTGATCTAGGTCAACATAAAGCTCACCTAACAAAAAGTAACATATCCTTTTGTACAAGCCAGGATCACAATAATAGTTAAAGCTATAGGTAAGAAGTAACATTTAACTCCACTTTTGCATTTCATTTTAGACAGCTGCAATTTTCCTCAGGTTTGGGGTTGCTTTTTTTTTTTTGAGGGGAAAGGGAAGTTTTGGAAAATTCAATAAAGTGCTCATTCTTATATGCAAAACATAATTTCAACATGCTTTTTCTGTTACTGTCAGTTCACATTCCTTAGGAAAAAGTTGAAGTGAAAATTAATGAAATTCAGTGAATGCTTGCTGGAAAATGTTTGCTTTATAATGAAAACACAGGCATGCCATGACAATACTTAGAATGGAAGGCAGAAAGCATTTCGGATGCTTTTTATATCTTAGAGAACATTATGTAATTTGTTACTTAGATGTCATTAAGCTACATAAAAAAAAAAAAAGACCAGACATACCAAATAAAAATTATGAAAATGCTCTTTTTTTTCCCCTTGTACAGCCTGTATGAATCCAGGGTTCTGACCCCGGTAAGACCCTCAGTCTGGCAAGCAACTATGGGACTGGAAGTTGCAAGCTCCAGCTGCGCCAAAGCTCGCTTGCTCTGTGCTGGAGCCCCCTTGCAGACTACAGTGATCTGCACAAGCCAATTTTTTTTCTCTCTGTCTGGGATCTGGCAATGACCTCCTGCAACCTAACTGCTCTCCCCACCAGCCTTTTCTCCAGGCTCTGTGTTGACCTGGCAAATGCTTCTAGCTGTAAGGAGATGAAAAGAAGGTAAGGAAAAAATGGGGGAAAAAAAAGTGCAAGCCCTGCAGATGAAAGTCTGAGGCAGTGTTTTCCTTTCCAAAGTGCTGCTACATTCCCATAAGCTTGTGGTTTCCTGCATTCTGCTGGAGAGCTTTTTTTCTTTTTTTTTTTTTTTTAAATCCTTCTGGTGATATCTGAAGAGGGAAAATGTCCAGCACTAACAGGAGGCCTTTTGTTCTATTCGTTTCTAAGTGGACTTTAACCCAGTTACTACAGACTGAGTCACTGTAGAAACAAATAAAATAAAAGCTCTCTGTTTTGTCCCTCTGGACAGGTCAGGGACATGTTAAGTTCTGTTCTCCCTCTCCTGCTTTCTGGAAGCAGTACTAGACCTGGCATTACACTGCAATAATAATGAACATAGTTTATGGCTGCTCTTTTTTATATGTCCTGGCAACCCCTACAGAGTTGATATTCCAATAGAGCCAGCATTTCATTAACAAAATAAATGCACAAGGGGCATATCTTTGGGTAATGAGATGAAATTAAATCGGAGAAAGGCCGGCTACCAGGGAGCAGTAACGTGTAGGTAAGTGTGACACATATAGGTGCATATTTGAGCTATTTTGGTACCTTCTCAGATCTCAAATATTTTAATGACTCACAGCAAACAACTGGTTGTGTCCGAATATGACTGTAAGATTCCCTTGCTATCAGGCTGAATTCTAGGCTGAATCTGAGAGTTGAATTTCGATCGTTCCTTGCAGTTCTGTTTGCTATGACAAGTTATATCCTGTCACCATACATCAATTTTAGGGTAAATCATTATCTATTTAGATCCCAAACATCTAAATTAAAACAGATCTAAAAAAAATAAGCATCCTATGCATAGGCCTGTGGTTCCCTGGGGCTTACTGATCTCTGGAGGCTCTGGAAAGTCTGTGCACAACAGGATTGCTCCTCCTCTTTCCCCCTTCTCTCACCAGCCCGCCTTCCCTGAAAACCTTTTTAACTCTTTAGCGTTCCCTTATTTCTGAGCTCTCAGCACTGGCAAAACAGCTGCCTGTTGTGGCTGGCAAGCACAGAAGCAGGCTATAGGCTTGCTTTCGCCCCCCTTTTGTACCCTTCCCTAGAGCTGGTTACTTGGTTGCTTATCTAAACCCATTGTGTTGTTTTCCCACAGCCCTCTTCCTGGTCCAGGGTACTCCAACTCGTTTTTAAAGTGGGGAAGTTTTATACTGGGAAGAAGTTAGTAGTAGGTGGGCCAGAAATACATTTTTCAGCTGGGGAATGGGCATGCACGCAAAGCTAGGACAGCGATAGACAGGGACGCTTAGCAGAGAGGATTTTGTACAAGAACATGACCACGCTGTGCTGCATGGAGAACTAAACACAGGCAAAGCCAAGACAGTTCCAGGCCATGAGTGTGAGTCAGCAGGAGTTTCACATCTGGCTGGTATTGCACTGGGCATGGGAGGGCAGAGAGCACAGAGCCAGGACTATACCGATGCCAGAGCTGGTGTGCAGAGTCAGGACTGAGCTCAGCACCGTGCCAGGCCTCCTGCTGCTCCCCCTTCTCTCTCCCATTTCCCAGCAAACTTGTCATCCTACCGCCACGGCACTCCGGGATTGCATGCCTGGCACAAATGGCACATGTTCCCACACCTGCTCTGAGCTGTGCTGAAAGACTGTCCTAGCTGTGGAGGTTTGCTGGAGAACAGAAGTACTTTGGCCATGCCTCCTTCTCCTGGTTCGATTTCTTGTGCCAGTCTTGGGATTCCTCAACCCTGAAACAGTCCAGAAACTGTTGGTCGACCCCTTTTGCTCTGCCAGAACAGCTAAGGGTAAAGGGCTTGCACAGCAAATGAAAAGTGAATATGAACTATTACCCTATTGACTTCTTAACACTCTGTTATTCTGTCTGCAGGAGCCTATCGGTCTACACAAGCTGCAGCATGAGTTATGAAAAAACAAGTCAACTGGTCAGCAAAGGCTCTGTGATCTTGGTGCTACTTAGCATCATTATTCTCACCTAACTTTTCCTTTGGTTTATTCTGCAGCAGTCACAAGAGACCAAAACATGGTCCAGGTTTAGCATAATTTGGGAGTATAGGTGGCTGCATTACTCTTTCCTTGTTATAGTAGCTGCAAGGGACACATAGCCTCTTCCCTTACCTTGTTCCTTGCTACTACGGTATCAGGGTTTCACTGGGATGGTCCTCACATCATTTGGGCCAATAGGAAAGATGCAAAAGAAATTCCATCCCAACTGGAGATCTGGGTGGGTTTCAGAGCCTGTCAAGAGCAAGTAAAGCAGCAAAACATTCTGAAGTTCAGATGGTGGATTCTTTGGGACAGTTTCCAAGTAAATTTATGTTCATTTCTTGGCTGAATCCAATTTTAAACAGAAATTTGAACGGTGAACATGGGGAGAAATTTGTGACCAGCAGAAGCAAAACATCTGTTTTTTTACTGGAGACAACTGAACTCCAGATGTTGTCAACATCACATAATTCTAGAAGTGCCAATCTCTTTGCGGGTTGCCCTGAGAAAGGTCATGTCACTGAACTCTTGGTGACTGAATGGCTTTTGTACTGGAAAATCCACTTCCAGATGTGCAGTGCATGCTGGAGTTTGATGCAATTTGCTTTGCTATCAGATTAGGCAGAGGGGAAAAAGAGATCACAAGGAGATATCCTACTTTATGAGAGCAAGCTGGTCTCATAGATCCTGCATGAGTTGTGCTTGTGCTCATTCCTCTTCAAACCCGTTGAACACGTTCGCTGCTACAGGATGCTGCCTCAAGCTGTCAGTAAGATAAATACCTTTACCTCAGCCTGGCCGATTTATAGGAATGGCACTCATCAGTATAGATACAGTTTACAAATCAGAATCAATACCGACACTGACTTTACATTCCTCTGGAGGACATCATGCTACTGAGAGAAGTACTAACCTAAGTTCGTGCTAGAGCATTCCTTGCCAGCAAACAGCGTAGACAGAAGGAAAACATTTGCATCTCCTTTCAGGACAGGGTTTTTCCTCAGTTGTGGGCAGTAACAACTGGGCTCCTTAGTTCCAGTATCACTTCTTTTGCCTTTTAACCTTTGAGTCCCTGACACCAATAAAATGCCGACTATCAATTTTAGAAGCACTATAACCCTCACATCACATGTCATCGATTTCCCTTCTCTGTTTCACACATAGAGCCTGTAGGTCGTGTTTGTGCATGTGACAGAGGGAGGGGAAATAGATGACACATGATCTGAGGGTTACAGTGAGACTACATGCATCTGCTTTGGGACGCAATGGTATGGCACAAACGAATGCAGTGTGTTTGTATGACACGGAGGCACATGACTATGCATACCACTGGGTAGCTCTCTAAAGATGTCAGTGGAACTGATTTTCTTTTGTAAAAGCTGTTCTCCCTGCCAGAATTTTTTTTTTTCGGTCATAACTCTACTATTACTTTGCAACATGAAAAACTTCTCAGTGAAATCTGGTTTTTTGACACTGTAGATATTAGGAAAGCTTAAGAATTTTCTGTGTTCCATCTGATGCGAAGTCAAAATGTGCAGCAGTGGTATGCAGTGTGCATTATATACTAAATTGATCAGAAAATGGGTTTAAGCAATAGAATAATATAACTTGCATTCATTTGCCATTCAAGAAGGGATGCACAAAAGAGTCTGTCACTTAATTCAGTAGGGTGATCAGTGGGTCTGCCTGGGCACGTACTTATTTACAAAAGGGCGCATTATGGCTTTAGAGCTTGTTGGAGTGAAGCAGGCTTAAATATGAGTGCATAAGAATTGTTCTATTTTATACCTTGCAAGTTGCTCTTTCTGATATACTCCACCCTCCAGTGATCCTCTGCTCAGAAATTAACCTAATCCACACACAAACTGAGCTTCCCTGCTTCATCGCTATCACCAGGAGCTGTTTTCTGCCTTATTTGCACCTAACGCAAAACTTCAGTTACCTTTTTATTTTTATAACTACTGAAGTCAGTTTATGATAAGTTTTACCAGTTGCTTACACCAGGCTGCAGTGCCTACGTTTAGTACGTGGTACTAGTGTAGTCCTCAAGTATGAAGTTTGAAAAGACTTTGCGTCAACAAACAAATGATAAAAAATTCCAGAAAGCAATCTGAGCAGAGGACTGAATATCTGCTAAGACCTTTGACAGTAGATTCATTGGCTTCCAGCTGATCAGACAGACTTTCAGCTCCTTGCTGGCTTTATTCTCCCGTGATCTGAAGGCATTTGGATAGTGCATTTTAAACCAATTGGTTGTTTTCTCAGAGTCTACATAGGGGTCGGGGAGAAAGGGGAGTATCTTTCTTGCTAATGTTAGCCAGACAATGGCAGCTTAACTGTAAAGCCCCCTAAAAGAGAATAAGCCTATTGTGTCCCCAGTGTGTTTCCCACATTTCAAAGGCCACTAAGTAGCACCAGCATCTTTGCCTCTGGGTTACTGAGAAGACAGACTCTTATGCTTATTAAATGATGGCTTTCCCTAATGATTTGAAACAAAAAAGGCACACACATACAAAGCCAGAGATGTGCACATTTAAGGCTTCTCCTGCCACAAGGTCAAACACATGAAAAGACACAACAAAAAGTTTGGCCCCGAGATACCAGAGTAGACCCACTCGCCCATCTCTCCCACACCGGCCCTTACTCTCTTTTCTACTGCGAGAGCCCCCAGTCCTGCACAATTAGGCGCGGCACCAATGGCATTTCTGCTGCCTCTCCTTCCACTTGGCTTCACCGCTGAGAAAGGAGCTTGTTCGGCGGGGAGGCGGGCACTGCTGCCTGAATAGCCTCTGAAGCATTCATTATCTCCCGCCTAATTACATGGCCGGCATAGTGTTGTTGTTGTGGGAACGTTGCATCACATTAATCAGCAAGGGGATGTGCCAAGATGAAAGGGTCCCCTTGTGTCTGCTCTCTGCTGTGGAAAATGGGCAGGCGGGTGGGGGAAGGAGCGGGGTATTTATCAAGTGGCGAGGGAGGGAAGGCGCAGCGGGTGCACCCGAGCCCGGCCTGGCCAAGCCGCCATCTTCCCAGGCCAGCGCTCTTGCAGCGAACACGCTTTTTGTGTTCACGCGTGGTGAGGGACTGACAGCTCCGGAGTCTGAAATCCTTCACCGCAGCACAGGTACGAGGTGAGGCGGCACGCCGCTCAGTTGCTCCAGGAGGGAGCGGGAGCTAATCCTCCATAGCCTATCCTGCCCTCAGCCCTCTCTGATCACAAATGGGACCACCGATTTGAACGAGCTGGGATTTGGCTGCAACCTGGGGCTTCCCAGGGCTTCACCGAAAGTCACTGTCCCTCGAAACACCCTCTAAAGACACTCTCCTCCGACAGTCTCTGAGTCAAACGTTAAATAGTAGCTGTGATGGGTCTCCTGGATCAAAGTCAAGCTAGTACCCAAAAGCAGAAGTTGCATTTCCCAAAAGAAGAAGCCTGCTGGTGAGAACCCCAGTTCACCCACACAGTATAATTTTTAAATGGACTCTTGAAATCTGAGATCTCATTTCTTCCTATCTTTGTCCCACTTGCAGGGCATTTGAAAGGCTTTGTAAGGCTTTGCATAGATGCTTCTGTGTGTGTTGGGGTCGGGGGGAGGGTTGAGGCATCTACACTGCGGCTGTTTGGCACCCTGCAAAATACTGGGTCAGACTGGAATACCAAGTGACAGGCCTTGGCTGAGCTGCTTATTGCTGTGAGATGCAACAGCGGCGCTCTAGAGAGAATAAGGAAAGGTAACGGAAAAATGAACACGACAAATGCAGTTCTTTGCATCGGTTAGCCTCTCCCATTCACTTTTGATTCTATCAATTCAGATCAGCCCTCTTTAAAATTCTGCAAGGACTGGCAGCAGCCCATGCTCAACTCTTCCTGTTTCGCTTCCTGCAGGCCTTTGGTCCATCACAGCTTTTCTGCACTTGAGCTGTGCTGCAGGTTGACTTCAATTGCTTTGAATTAAAGCGTCTTGCCTCCAAACCCCCTTGTTTTTGCAATGCATCTGGCTTATTAATGCAGGCTATTAAAGCCACTTTGGAAGCAGATTTACTGAGATGCAGATAAGTTTATCTGCCACAAAGTAGGTGTGAATGCCAGTTCCTCCTGCAGTGACTGTTGCCAAGTCCTCCCACTGGTATCCCATGCTGTTTCGTGGACAATTGGGGCAGCCTGCTTATCTGTGTGCCACCTGTTGTGCTGGAGTCACCCTGACCCAGTGCCACCTTTCTATTCAAATACTCTTGCCGAGTCAGGTGGTGTTCTTTGGGTTTCAGCACACGGGGAGCATCACTTATGTGATACCGGACAGTCCTATGCTGAGAGACTTGACTTCATTGCCCTCTGGTGAGAGGAGTATATACAACAGGGACTATCAACTTTTTTTTTTTTTTGAGGGGGACCAAATGTGACCTGCCTAGATTACAAGTGGCAACCAAACTGACGAGGGGCAAACTTCCAGTTAATCTTGTTGCATATGACATAAACCAAGTGTATGGAGCAGGAGGGAGCACTTAATCTAGCCTAACTCCAGATATCGTCTCTCCATCCTGGGCTTTTAATGCCTACAGCATTGCTCTGGTTTACCTCCGCTTCTTGATCTTTGGGCGCAAGAAGAAGGCATGTCCACCGTGATACAGAGGATGTTTAAATCCAGCATGGGGACTGCATGGCCAAGCAGCTCTCAATCTCTGGTTCGTTTTCACTCTTGTTCCAGTGCTAGAGATCCATGTTAGCAAAGAGCATCTCAGGTTAGTGTCCACATTTGCCAGGTTTGAACAGAATCCTTCCTCTGTCTTTTGGGCACACACATCCTTTAAATAAACTAACTTTGAGAGCTGTATATGCACTTTGTAGCTCCTCTCTCCTGCTCAGTCTTTGGTTGACCATCCTGCCTTGAACACGGGCCCCTTGCTACTTTATTAACCCTTCCCTCAAGTCACCAGGACAGTGGTACTCTAGCCATCTCTTTCCCAATGGAGACCCAGGAATTCCATAAGATGGAGAGCATTTTGCCCTGCCCATGCGCACAAAAGACTGGGAAAAGCCCATGGGACTGGAATCCCAATGCAAAGACAAAGCACAGTTTTATCCCCAGTGGCATTAAGGTTACTATCGGAACAATAACTAGCTGTCCTTTTCGTCTCACATTTGCCCAACAAAAGTGATACTGAACTGTGATCACTGCAATGTATCCTGTGCTAAAACTGGCCAGTTTACATTGGAGGAAAAAAGCTTGAGAGATAACATAGTGAAAAAACTCTGGTCTCCAATCTACCAGATAGATAAGAAGACAGAAGCACGAGGAGGACGTCCTACAGCATGATACAGGGGAGATAATGACAGGGAAATGTGTCAGACTTTATAATTACTGCTAATGAGATTAATCTAAGGGCAACTAATCCTGCGGGAGAACATGGTGGCTCTGAGATCAAGGTCTTCTCTGAAATACAGGAGCCTCCTGCAGCCCTCAACCCCTAATGCCTCTCCCCTTCTGGGACATCCACTGCCCCCCAGCACAGAAATGTCTCCTTTTCTCACAGAGCCACCCCAGCAGTGTGCAGTCAGACATTCCTACTCCTACAAAGACAGTGGCTTACCTGCTGGCAACCTGCACCCCAAAGCAAAGAACAGGTTTGCCTCCTGCTTGCACTAGCTCCTGACCGCAGAGGCACAAGATTGCACGTGCACTGCGGCTTGTTTTGGAAACTGCCTTTTGACTTGTGTTTTACCACCACTACCAGTTATTCCAGGACTCGAGCTTCATTTTGGCCCAGAAGTCAAGGCATTGGGAGGACCAAACACAGATGTGGCAAATGAAGAGCTCTAGGAAGAGGCCTGCTCAGTTTCCATCTCCTCCTCTTTTTATGTGCCCCTCTCACTGCCACATGTATGGTGGCTATGCAAGACACTCCTGTGGAAACCTTTGTGTAGTAAACACTGTGCAAATCATAGTGTCTCCTCCAGTTTTGGGGACGTAACTTTGAAACCAGTCTTTTCCACAGCAGAAAGGTAATGGTACAAAACAACCATGGAAGTTTCTTGTTTTGGCACAAAATTTCATTGCTTCTGAAGAGGAAAACCAACATCGTAAACATTCCCCCTCCCAGGAGAGGGAAGGAGAATGGGGCAAGTGGCTGCTCCACCCAGAGCTCTCCAGCCCTGAAATGGAAGTATCTCCAAAAGTCTATGGGAAGGCCCTGCTGAGGCACATCTGCAAAGCACACAACAAATCCCAAGCACAGTTTCACCCCCACTCTTCATGTGACAGCTTGCTTTAAAATCCCACAGTACCTCTTTCTCACCTGGAAACATCATTTCTGGCTTTTCTTTCTCCTTGTCTTGGTCTCTGGTTTCCAAAGGACTGTTAACTGAGAACTCTTTTCTCCCTTGCCTCTACACTTCTGTTAACCCTGCTTTACATACTCTATTACAAAAAACAAAATAAAACTTCAACTGCATGAAAAAAGGACTCAAGCCACTTGACGGTAACTGCAGCATTAGCACCTATCTCTCACTGGTGCCAAAGGTGAGAGGAATTTTAGTAATTCAATAGATAGATAAGATAGGAGAGGTTATTTGATTTAGTATTTGGCTGTATCATGTTTCTGAAATACTGTGCAGCTAAAAAAATGCTAAAGGTCACATGATATGTTTCTTTAGGTAAATGAAATAACTTTTTCTAAAGAGATATGCTCATTCCAGGTGCAATTATCATATTTTTAACACTTTACTGTATTTTAAAGGAAGCTCTTATCCCACAGCATAGTGGCGATTTTTAAGTAATTTCCCTCCCTCCACATCCCCACACTAACACCAACAGGGCTCACAAGGAAATCCCAACAGGCAGACTGTTATTCAGTCCATTTCTGCATTTCTAAGGCTTATCGACCTTTCTTTTGTCAGATAAAAGCTTCCCATCTCTTTAAGCCCTTCATTCTTGCAATAGTCCCACAGAAAAGTTGACATCCTTGGCAAGGAGAGTGAAAAGCAGCTTGTCCGCCCTTCCCAATAGGCCAGGCTGGGGTTGTTTTAGCCTGTTTAAATCTCTCCCCTATTTATATGCTAATGTTCTGGTATCAGCGGAAAGTATAAACAGTGTTGTTTACAGCTCCCTATAGTCTGTGAGCACCAAGCTGCCAGGAGAATACTTTGTACTGGGCAAAGAGATGTATTTATTGACAATGAAAATGGCCACTTCTAAGACTATGAGAAACAAAACTGAACTGTAAAAATGCAGTGTCAGCCAACAATATAACCATACAAAACGGGACAGGCAAAAAGCCATTAGCCAGGGGGTCAGGCATGGGCCCCAGGGAGCTACGAGATTTCATATTTAACAGGGAGAGATCTGGGGAGACCTTCAGCACAGAGACCTCTGAGAAAAGAGAGCATCAAGTTCCTTGGCAAGGCAGCTTACACGCTCCATTTGCTATTATTGCAGATTTTTGTTAGTGGATAATGGCTCATAGCTTGGCTCATAGCTCTCCTGGATCCTGAAGTGAATTAAACTCTCCTAAGAAAAACAGCACGGTCTAAAGGAGCAAGCACAGGAATTCTTGAGTTCAGATCTTGTCTCTCCATTTTGCTATGTGACTTTCTTAACCAGTAGAGCACTAGGTCTTAAAAATAACAGTAACAGCAAAACCAGGCAGCAGTGAGGATGTACATCAAAGATAGCTGTGCAACGTCAAGCTCTGAAGACATTAAGGCACAGAGCTTGTCTCTTCTCTACATCAGTCGACAAAACGTTGACAACTGCAATGGCACTCCCTGTTCAAAACAGGGGAAATACCTGCTCACGTCAGCAGTGCCTTATCTCCCAGTAAATAAAAACTAAAAAACCTTAAAAAATCTGTGTCTACCATAGTGCCTACTGTATGCAATTCTCTCACAAATGCAATTACTGACAAAGGATGCTAGACTGGCTGACCTGGCAATCCTTATAGTATGGTTTTCTGCTGAAAGACAGAAAAAGGCTAGGACAAGTAAAGTGTAACTCGTATTCTCATACCATGTTTCAGCTCTCACCAGAAGAGATCCACCGTTCTACTTCCAGGAGAGGAAATGCAGGGGACTTCAGTGGGGGCTGAACCCTCCTGAGAGTTCCGGCCACCCAGGCCAGCTGAGCCGCATCCAGCGCCTGCACTGACAACACCACGCTCTGCTGTCTTTGGAGGGAGACTCCAGTGGCCAGATCACCAGTCAGCTTGTCTCCTCAGCAATCCAAAGCCACATCACACCCACCAGTACTGCTGCCTCTCTTGCTGGGCAGTCTCAGACCAGGTGCCATGAAAGGACTGAGTTTTTCTCCAGCCCTCACAGTCCTGCAAAACCAGTGCAGAGGCACCTGGGTAGGGCAATGTGAACTTGCTTGGCTGTTACTAGAGAACTATATATATACTGTAAATAAAAGGAAGTCATCTACTCAGCAACTTCATATCAGCACTAAATCCATGAAAGGGTAAAATGCCAAGAGGACCACTTGAAATGACATTGTGCCTTGTCGGAGCAGCACAGTCACAAAAAGAGTTTGAGGTCGTGAACAATGAGAGTATTATATTGGCAAAGATGTGCTTTTCTTCCAGTGGGAATTCAGTTGCTAAGTGCATCAAGAGGATTTACAGCAACCCTTTGCTGTAATAACTAGACATAGGCCTGCATGAAAATCCACATTTGGCTGTGGCACACGGGCTAAGACTACTCTGTCTCCTTCTAGTAGTGTGTTCCCAAAGAAGGAAACAGATTATTTCTGCTACTACAGTACGTCTGAAATCAAGTAGTAGTCTGGTGGTGCCATGCCAAATTTTCCAATGCAGGAAGTTTCTCTGTCTCCTGAGTTGAAGTAATCTGCATGTGGTCTCGCACATATTACTTACATCATCTTTTTAAGAAACTTAATCCAGCCAGTTTTGAGCTTTGAAGTTTTGCTGTACAATGTAAAAGGGTTAAGTCTACCCAGGCTGCATCAGGTGCCCTGCACGCATTACGCTGAGTATTTTGTGGGATTACAAGTGCTTATCAACAGTGCAAATAAACCAGCCCAGTGCATTTATTCCACTCAAGACTGTCTGAAACTTGTTCGTTTCTAATAACTGTCAACTAACCACTAAGCCAGGTGGGGATGATGCTTATTGGAGCCATTTTGAGCTCTACCAGCAGTTTCTAAATCTCCTTCCATTATTTATTGTTAATTACTGTTTGTTAAGCACCAGCAGTAAGAGACAAATAAAGGCAGCCCCATAGCAAGGGGTTAAACTTGAAGCACAAGGCATATCGATTAAGACCACAGTATGAACAGTGAGAGACGTCTTGAATCTGAAGCCAGGAGCTGGGAGTCTAGTGTTTGTATTTTTGGCATCTGTATCTGTAAAAGGATGAAAATGCATGTAAGTGTTTTTAAGGGTAGGTGGGTGTTTTGGTCAAAGAGAAAGCCGACGCACCTAAAACTAAGAGAGAGAACTGTAGATGCACTTCTTGGAGATGCATCTACAGAAATATTAATAAAGAAAAGGCTAGAATGTAGTCTTACATAATTCATTGCTGCTGGGACACGGGCCGGGAGGGAAGAATGGAAAAAACAGTCCATAAAGATGCCAATAGTTTCTAAGCAGAAACATCTGTTGAAGTCTTAAAAACGGTCAGGCCTGCAGCAAGCTCAGCAACAGGAAAGCCTGCAGTTGATCACTCCTACCCTCATCAGCCCCATGAGCTCCTACCCTTGGGATCTGCATGGAGCTTGGAAGATAACTGACACCATGAATCAAACACGGCTTCTTTCTTAAAGGGGAAAAGGGGAGGAACAGAGAGCCAGGATGGGCGTCCGGGGAAGACAAATGATTATTTGCAATGGAGGTATTCAGGAAGAGTTACAAAAGAGTAAGGGAACATGCAAAGGGAGACCCAGTGGCTTATCCACTCTGTCCCAAGGGGGCCCATACGCTGAATTTCCATTGCTCTGTCCAGTCTAATTTTAAATGTCTCAAGCAAAAGGCCTTGCTCCCCTCAGGAGGCTATTGCAAAATCTCACAAATCATCTTTGCCTTTTACATGACTGCCTCTTCCTTTGTGATAGTTCATTTAATTTTCTTTGTTTTCTCTTGATATTCAACAGTGCCTCTAGACGTATCAGTTCCAAACAGCAATTTCTTCTTCCTGAAAGCATTTGTTCCCCTCTGCTGTCTTCTCTCAAGAAAGGAGTTATCTTAAAAATATCTGTGGAGGTTGTATTTGTTCATCTCTGCAGGATCTGCATCTGCCAGTAGGAAAGGAGCACAGTTTTGCTGGATCTTACAAGGATCAATGAAAGGGGGCCCTCAGCTGCTATATTACAAGAGGAGTATAAATTGGCAAAAGTTCTTATAAAGTAGGGTTTGGAGCCTTCCCTTCCCCATCTCCAATCATTTCAGATGCCAATTCTGACTAATTGCTCATGTTAAAGATTCTTAAGTTATATAAACCTTTATCCACCAAGAAAGCCAAACTTCAATCAGTGACAAAGAAAAGTTTAACTACTAGTCCTTGGGTGGAGATTCCATTTTCGTTTCAAATCCAAAACTCCAGCAGCCTGCATTATTCATGAGAGTGGGCAGCAACCTAGCAGTGAATTTCTTGAGTTTATAAAGGATTCTATTTTAGAGTTAGTGGTGACTGAAATACCATGAGAACTGTATTTCATTTCTCAAAAAAGGGTAATATTTGAGTGCTTGGGATTTCAAAAGTATTTACCCTGTACTTTTGAAAATCTAAGCAAAATCCTTCCCCTCCCTTAAACTAATCACTAACATTTTCCTAGCAATAGTTTTTCTACATAAAGTTAGACTGAAGGATCAACATATGGCTTAGATTGGAACTCTTGCTGTGAAATTATCCATGCAGTCCACAACCAGCACCTCCATAACAATAACAGAAGTGAGTAGAGTAGTGGTTAAAGTGATCAGATGTTCAAAACCAAACCCTGCAGTTTTCAGTATTCATCAGTTTTCAGATTTTGACCTGCTCTAGGTCTGCACTCCAAAATGGCACGTAGTGATTTGCTTCCTGGCCCAAATGCTCCCAGTCCTCAGCGTTGAACATCAAAGAAAGCTTGCTGCTAGAGTCGATCTCTTAAAGCCTGCCTAGCTCTCTGCTGTTCTTCCCCACCTTTTGCTTTTTTCATTAGATTAGCAGCTTTGAACAAGAAACTATGGCACTATTTGAAGCTCCAAGGATCCATTTATCAATCTTTGTAAGATCTTCTCCACCTTCATACTTGCTTTCTGGCTATCTCTGTAAACACTGTTTCAGGGGAGAACTTGTGATAGCGAACTTGTTCATGTTTCTAGTTGTGGAGTCAGTTATCCTTGCCTAATGTTGACGATGGTACAAATAACATTAGTAGAAGTAGTGGTACTAGACCCATCTTTTTCATGTCATGCAGCTCACAATGACTGACCAAAAGGCCTTATCAGTAGCTTGGTTTTCCTTTCAGGTGTAGAGCAAAGTTTTCACACTGCATGTGAGGCACCAGATGACTTCAAAGACTGAGAAACACAAAAAGGCTTAGGAAGCTTCTTATGTCCCGCTATTCCTCCTGCAGATTTCTAACCAGTCTCAACCAGCTGCCTACATCCAATCTGGGCTCATGAAGCCCCAATTCCCTGCAGGTCCTCTGGCAGCACACAAGAAGGGAATGGTCTCCAACAATGCAGGAGTAAAGGGAACTTTTAACTCAATGTTAAGCCTCTTAAAAAATGAGCTGAGGTTCCTCTGAGATTTTATTAAATCTGCCAGCCTGTGAAATACTGCCCAGTGGATCAAAGACACAATGCACCCTTTCTTAGTTTGTGTTGAGCTCTTCATGGATCTCCAAAGGGCAGTAGGGCTGTAATGTCTCGTTAGGTCAGTCATTAAATACAAGGAACCCAGAAATTCACCAGAGACCAAGAGTCAGGATGGGACTCTGCCATCCCTTCAGGAGCATCACGACTGACCCTTTTAATTCATCTTCACTCCCTTCTCCCCCCAGTACACTGAGAACCACTCACTGTTGCTGATGTATAAAACCCTGCCACGACAACTACTAAAAAGGGCAGTTCCATGCTGGCATTGATCCTGCCTTCATCTCACTGCATTCATTGTCTAAGAGAACAGAGGCAGGATTAGAAGGGGGTTTAGAGTGCAACCAGGCAGTAAGATTAATAACTGCTCTTAGCTTCATTCATGATCAATTGAGTGTGTGTGAATCTGCAGAGGACCTTCCCTAAACAATCAGCAGGAATGGTAGTGGCAGTCGTGGAACCAGAAATCCAGCAAAGCAAATTTCAGTTACACAGCATTTCTTATAGGGAAAAATTAAATGTTTTGCAATCTCTTGATCAGCAAATACTGCTCTGCTTGCATAGATCTGCTAGTATTTACCCGCAAATCTGTTATGCACCGTATCTTACTCCCTTATAAGTCCACTGACTCCAGTGGGCACACAGGCAAGCCTTATATGAAGGAAAGTTTGCTATCAGAAATGCTTTCAGTTGCACACTTGAAACGTGTCAGCTACTTTTTAAACAAATCAAACACCTTGAAGCCTACAGTATAGTATGTTTCACCAGATTTATCCCAACTTTATCTCCCGCAAGTAAATATAGATAAATCACATGGTCTGGCTCCTTTTTCCTGGAGGGGTTAGCACTTCCTTTATGAATTCTTGTATATGTGAATACAAGATACAGCACGCACAGAGGTCACAGAGGTGACCATCAAATGGGTTTCCTATGAATCATCATGTTGGTAAGACCTGACTGCTCAGAATTCAGTAGTTGCTAGCGTAAAAGTGAAAAATCCAGTGGCATGTGAATGAAAACTGGCCATGTTTTACATTCATCACCTAATTCTGTTAACATCACAAAACAAAGTCTCTTTGTAGCACTTTGACTGGTTGCTTGCAAAGGTGTGCAGTACAAGGAGCGACCCAAGTGCGCATGTGTACACATGGCTTTTGGGATACCACTCCCAAAAGGAGTGGGAGCTCCCAGGTGGGAGCAAAGCCACGTGGGAAAGGCACGTACTGGGCTTTGATTTCAGAATATAGAACATCAGATAATGTTAATTTCTAGAGATGTCCCTATTTTGCATTTGTCCATCACTTTTTATTCTAGAAAATATCAAAGTAAAGAAGACCAAGCTACACAAAGGAATGCCTATATCCATGACTGAAATGGAGCTGGGGGCAGCAGTTGGCCACCCCAGACAGTACCACACAACAGCTTAGGAAAATGGTGAAAAATAAGTTTCCTTTTGTAATGGTCAACAATACCTTGCAGGCATGTCTGTGCAGCCTTGGAATGCCTGGAGCCAGGCTTCAAAACCGTGGAGCCCTTCCGGCATTTTGCTTGGCCTGACAAAGGACAGGAGGGAGGGCACGTGGTTGCTTTGCCCGTACCACACTCTCTAACACGTCCTGTAACGTGTCCTGCAGGACCAAAATTCTTACTTCAAATAATGGAGCACTACCTGAATAGTCATCCCACAGTCTGCGCACAGCAGCTGGCTGTATTCCCAAGCATTTAGAAATTGGCCATCCCTATTTAATTGAAACAGCAGGAGAATTTATGGAAGCAAAATTGAATTCCCCTAACTGATAATTGAAAGATTAACTTCTGGAGGGAATGCCTTGAGATTTTTTAATGACCACACACGATCAGGACCTTGGTTTAATATCTCATGGTAGAAAAAAGGAGAAAAGGAAAAATAAAGAACATGTAGGCCTCTGCCGTCTGAAGTACGGTATAAAGAGGTCACTGTAGTAGCCCCACAAAATCTGGCTGCCTGAGGAATTTCTTATTGATTAACAATTCATACTGGCATCAGTGAGAAAGAGTCCAGGAAAAACAGAGCTGCTCCAGTGTGTTTTAAAACAAAACAAAACAAAAAATCCCACAACCCCCCCACAGGCTCTTGTTTTCATTAAGCCAAGTGCCAGTGGCTTCTGCAGACCTCAACCAAGATCGTTAATGGTCAAACTTGGACTACCTTTATGAGACCACCGTATGAGACTCATATTCACTCTTCACAGTAATTTTAAATTCTGTTTCCAATTCATGGTAACTCCCTACTTCCCCAAAAGCATTCATGAAAAATACACACTGGCATTAAAGGGAGAATATGCCCTTCACATCCAATGTGAAATACTGGGGCAGGGGATGGGTGAAACTCGAAGTGGGCAGTGCAGTGAGGCACCGCTTCTGCAGGTTCCCACGCCCAACCTAGAGGCCCGAGGTAGCTCAGTGACTTCCAAGTGTTGCTTTTTCATGACAGGGCTATATGACTTGATTGGATTATTTTGAATTAGACCTTGTTAAATGCTGCCTCTTTGGCAGTTTTAGTCAAGAACTGACCATGGAAATATTCTTTTTTGCTGATACGAAAGGACTTTGCTTTAGGATTGAGGCACGCTAGCCAGAGCAGTAAGGAGAATACGGAGCAAGCAGCAAACATCAGTCTTCAAGGCTGTCACACCAACATTAAATTCACTTAAAAAACCAACTGAGAGAGACAGATGGTAAGATATCTAAGAATGCTGATACTTCTGAGAAGGGGAGCAAGACATGGGTCATTTGTAAAAATAGCAGAAACCCTGTCTGTAACTTCAGCAACGTTCAATTTTTGTATTTAAAAGGGTCCTCCGAGGCTGCAGCTTTCACGCACATACCCTGGCTTTCACAGGGAGCATGGGAAAATAAGCTCATTGTGTCAGAAGGCCTTGAAAGGGAAAGGAGGCTTGCGGCAGGACGGGAGGAGGGGAAGAGCTAGAGCCCAGCTTGAAAACGCATGGAGAGAAATTGAAAACAAACACGTACCTACCCCCAACGTGCACACGCGCACACATGCAAGCCCTAAACTCTGACTGAACTCCGAAATCGGAGACCGAGCTGGTTTGGGAGCCACTGCTCACTTTTCTTCTTCTCGTCCCTTTTTTTTTTTAAGTTTGTTGTTTTGTTTTCAATTACCTCCTCCTTTGTAAGGAGGAAAAGAAAATCAACAAAGTTGTGTGTGTGTGTATGTGGGTGCATGTGTGCATGCATGTGCGTGCGTGTCTCCCAGGCAGCTCAGGAAGAGCGAGCTGTCAAAAGCCCAGCCCAGCGCCTGGCTTTCTTGTTCCTGGTGAGGATTTTATAAATATTTGGGAGGTTGCATGGGGCGGGGGGACTGCAGGAGGGAGGCTAGATAACTTTTGGGCCCACACAGCACAGAAGTTTTGAAAGCCTGCTTTTCATTAGCATTGCCTAGCAACCAACTCATCTGCTGCAAATCTCATCACGCCCCAGCAAAGCATCCACGGCATGCTAATCTTTTCATTTAATAGAAAAGCTGCTGTAATCTTTCTTCCTTTTCCTTTCTAAAAGAGCAGACAATAATAATAATAACAACGATAAAAAAAGAATCCGGCCCTGCTCCTCCCGCTGCCCTGCACCCCCCAGTACTCTCGTTGATCCAACACTGTGCCGAGTTCCCATGGATGACCTACATGTGTGTGTTCTGGCTGATAAGTCCCAGCTGCAAAGGCAAGCTTGGGTCGGTTTTTGCTTTTTGTGCTGTGTGTGCTGGAAAGGGAGGGAGGCGAGGGGGAGGATTTTTCTGGCTGGGTGCTGAGAGAGGAAGGAGGCAGGCAGGGCTACAGCGCTGAGTCCGAATGGCTTAAACGAAATCTCTGGCTTCAGATACTGTAACCGAAGCCTCCCCAGCAGACAGGAGAGAACTGGTTTGTTCTGGTGCGTGCGCATGCATGCGTGTGCATGCTTCTGTGTGTGTGCACAAGTCCGAGCTCTCACTATATCCACAGGAGAAGGGCAAGTCTTGCTCTGTCGTGGATGAATTCCATGTCCAGCCAGCTGCAAAACAAGCCGTGCTCTGGAATCTCCCCGGGCTTTGCCTGTCCTTTCACTCTGAAAATATCACGCCTAAGGGTAAGGGAAGTGGTTTGGACAAAATAAGACTTGACCTGAGCATCTGCCCAGAACTGAAACCAAACGTCTGTCTCCCTGAATTTTTGGCTTTTGATAAAGCTCAGATAATTTCTCTTGCCACCTGCCCGTCTTCAAGCATGTCTGCTCTTTACGGTTCCACACGGAAATGCTAATTGATCGTGAAACAGGCCGTGCATGCAGCTTCTGAGCTGGTGAGAAGCAAGAACCTGAAAACCTGCAGAAAAGCACATTTTCAGATATCCAGGCCTGTTTTTACAGATACACATCCCAATGAGCAAGGTCTGCGCTACCTTGCCTTCACTCCCTCCTCAGTCTCTTTCCCCACTTTCTACCTCCGTATTTCTTCTACCTTTTCCATACTTTTAAGTGCTCCTGAAGATGTCTTCTCCTCCCCACTCAAAAAGTCAGCTCCTCCAAAGTGCAATCCTGGGGGCTGTTTCACATTCTGCTTAACTCTCTGTCCTATTTCCTGCTCCTTGAACCTGTGAACCTTGAACATAATACACCTCCTCGCTCCTATCCACACGTGATGATTGAGAGCAGACTCCTTTACAAAGATGTTTCCTTTTCCCCTCTCCAGCATAATGCTGGAAACATTCCCATTAGCGATGTGCTATAAAGATGACTGCAAGATCACAAGGCCCTACAGCAAAGATTAAGTCACCCTGGACAATAACGTTGTTATCATACCTACGGGAAATGACAATGCGGCCATTGTGTAACAGATCAGGTAGAGATACTATGAATTTCCTAAGAAATTCAGATTAAAACTGGAGCAATATGATGCCTGGGAAGCAGTAAATGTTATGTAAAGTTGGAAAGGATACTGAGATTGTGGAAGATGTTTCAATGTCACACTGCTTTGCGTTCTTAAGCAATAGCAGGGTGAACAGTTCATTTTCAGCCCTACACCTACAAAGTCCTAACGGATAGCCCCAACAACAAAACTTTTGACAGCCCAGCTGAAAGAATGGCTGTAGGGCCAGGGAAAAGGACTCCGAGGAAGTTCAACCGATCTCAGCTACATCCTCTGCAACCACTTCAAAAGGTGCCCACACGGAGCAGAGTGCCCACGAGCAGATGAAATGAGACCCTTCACGCACCATTTACTGCACTTGACAGGGAAGAATTGCCAGGTTTTGGAAAACACATCCACCTCCTCTCTCTTCTCTTCTAAAGAACTTCAGTGCTACCAGCTTCGGCACTCTGCGCTGCAAACGCTTTCACAGTCATCAATCAGGTGAAAACCCTTTTCCCTATGCACACACTGGGCTTGGAACCATTACGGGCTGGCTCTGCTCCCATAGCCAGCTGGAGACAGAGGTGCTTCAAATGCATTCTACGGGAAAGGAAATACAAACCCCGCCTTCGCTGGTTTTTAATTAAAAAAAACTCTCAAGCCTCATTGGTTCTCAGGAAAACATAGAGTTGGCTCATGTTTAAAGTGATAGTGTGGAAATAAAATTAGTATTTGAAGAAATTCCCTTCCCTGTGTTACTAAGAGCTCTAACAAAAGGGCTGTTCAACGTAAAAATAAGACTTTCTGGTCACTGGAAGGCAGGTATTTTGGACTCAGAAGAAGACTGAATTCAGCTATGAATTGCCTCCTCTTGCTAGGAACTTGCACCTATCTTTTCACAGTCCTGCATTTCTCTGAAATCAGTTCTGGGCCATTCCAGGGACAGTCAGCTCAGTTAGGTTGGATAAGAAGTAACAGATAGCAAAGCAATTGTGCCAGATGGCAGAGAGCAGCAAGTGAGGAACTGAATGCCACTTACCCACATGGCAGATCATTTGCTCTGAACTACCATCACTGTAGAAATAGAAAAGGATATATTCTTGTGAGTGGAAAATAAACTGGAATGGAGACAAAATTCCTTGGTTGGGGTGCAAATTGTGATTATCATAATTTTTCTGTAGTGCCCAAGTGAATAGAAATTAAATATGTGACAAGTCTCAGTCCTCTGTAGTCCTTGGTGAACTTATATGCAGGTTTCAAATACCCCAGCCTAACTGGCATTCTCGTTAGCAGAATGAGCTGAGAAGCCAAAAACTGAATGAACATCCCTCAGGCCCTCAGAGGATGGGAAAGGACTTAAAGGTTGTAAAACATACTATATTTTACTTTTGTCAACGTAAAGGTAAGGAAACATAACTGCAAGCTCCTCTTGTTAACACTGAATTCAAGTCTATGGATATACCTTCCTCACAGCCTCTACTGGAGAAAAAATTCTTAATCAAAGAGCAGCAGCAAATTTTCTGTAATGATCCATGCTTGGGAAAAGCTCAGGGCTAAGCAAACAATAGATCCTTATATGCATCGACCTTTTTTTTTTTTAACAAGTTGTAACAGCTTCCCTGTAAGATTTATTCTTGTTTGATGGTAGTCATGTTCTTACAGTATCAGTAAAATGACAGCTCCCAATGAACAGCGCACAGGAGACATTCACATTATTGGACAAGGCTGAGAAATACCAGCTTTCACGGTGTTCTGCAGTTCAAAGAGAGGAAAGTTTGTCACATTGGCAGAATATTAGCTGAGGGAAAGAAAATGTGTGAAAGCAGTTAAATAAGGTTACACAGGTGCTGCTACTTCAGACTGTGGAAAAAAAAAAGCTATAATACATGTGAAAGAAAATAATCTCTCTAACGTTTGAGTCTTCTAACTGCAGGGATAAAACCACAAGCCTGCTTTAGGAGTGCTGCCCTCCTTTAACCAGCCAAACATCACACTGACATTCTTTAGTGACTTGTGGTTTGGAGAGACGGCCATATGCAAAACTGAGGTCTGCGCACTTCTTAGAACTAGAAACTATTTGTGTATGTTCTGGTAAACTTTGAGATGCAATCAAGCCAAAGAAAATTTTACATGCTAATAGATCTCCATCTCGTGATAAATTTTATAGTCTCCTAAGACAATTTTATCATTTCAGGCCACTCCTTACCCCTCACAAATCAAGAGATAGTTTCCAGTTTTAAGGGGAAGATGAGAAGGGTTTAAGCGCTGCCAATATCAAAACAGAGCACTTCAGAATAGCCAGAGTTTGAAGCAAGTTCTGTGATTGCTAGAAACAGGTCAAACTCAAATTGCATACACCAGTACTCCAAAAGTTTAAAGACACTTAGGGAAAGAAACAAACGTAGTTATTACCAAAATAAAAAGATGCCCTTACCATGAACTCATTTGTATTGAAGAAGTAGATACAATTTTACTGAAGGGATCTTTAAAATTTAAATTGTTATTTAGGTAGAATTCTTGCCTTACAGTTCACCAAAAGTCCTCCTTGCTCTGGATTGAACTACTGAACTGCTTTTTTCAGAGGATTCATAAATGAGACGCCCTTCATCTTTCCATAGGATGGGCCCATCAGTGAAAAGACATCAGGATTTGGATTTGTTGCCATACATGGCATTTTTTGCAAAATTTACTGAATTCCAGTTGTATTACATGGAAAATCCTAGAGCCAAAATACCAGGTTTTGGTTTATTGTTGTCAAACACTTATTAATTTAAAATGTCAAATTGCATTACCCCCCAACATTCCATCACAGAAAAATGCTGGCATTTTTAGGGTTCAGATAGCTTTAGATCTAAGATGCATACTTTCAGCTGCTTGCACAAATAGGAACCACACTGTTCTTTCTAAAGGTAAGAGGGGAATGAAGCAAGTATCTTGTCAGCCAATTGCTACGTAACAGTGAAATAGCGAGATTCAAAAACCTCAGTGTACATTTAAGGTCTGGAGTTGAGTCCCTTCAAGCTCTATCTCCCTGCGTGGATCTCCTTCTTACCCCACCCCAATCTTAAACCTCATTGTGGCTGTCACTCCCACACTCTTCTGCTTCAACAGTTTCCCAGCCCATCACTGTTGTGGTTCTACTCCTCACTGCTTCCCATTCTTGTTCTTTCAAGATGCCCAGAAGACTACTGTGAACCGGGGGATACAGCTTAACTTCCCATTCTCCAGTACCACCTTCCAGTGACACAACAGTTCCTAAAGGCTAGAAAAAGGAATTACAAAAGAAAATGGACTCAACCTTGTGTGGAGCATGCTTAGAGTACCACTATCTGCGTAAATTTTCATGTGAAAATAAAAATCCTTCCCCTTTTTTTCTCCTCACATCCCATTCATCCATCAATAACGTGCAATCTGTACTCAAAATTGGAGGCCATAGAGCTTCTTAAAAAAAGAAGAGTTGCTCTCAATGACTTGTAAGACAACCACTTTTTTCCTAACTCAATACAAACTTTTTGAAGAAACTTTCCATCAAAACCATCCAGAAACAAGTCCCTTATATTAGCATTTTTGGCTCAAATGCTATGGTAAATTATAATTAGATGAGAACAAGATTTTATAACGGAAGGTGTAAGACAACTGCAACAATCATGGTACGACTAGCTTTGCCTGTCCATCAGTGATAAGGTGGCAGCAATTCCAAATGCCCGAATGACTAAACACGTCCAAAAGAACGTTACACTCCTTAACAGATCACTTAAGACACATCAATATACCCAGATGCTCCCTGCTGCCTGGGTAACGGGGCAATTCCACGCCTGTATCTGTGCTGGTCCTAACCTGTGGGCTTCCTTTGGAGGTCACTGCCTAGGCTTTCAAGTGTCTACAACGCTTTTGTTGTAAATGCTTTCTGGTTGTGCAGGTGTGCTTCTGTGCTTACAAACACAGCTATCCACTAACTCCTTATCAACCTCCTTTTGCCAGGGATTACTCAATAGATGGAGAAAACAGCAAAAACAAACCAGGATTGCCTGATCAAAGCTTTCTCATTCTGTTACGCCTGCAAATTAGTTCAGTGTTGCTGAAAAATAAAAAGCCCTAAGAATGCTAGGATCTGGAGCTCTCTAACTACAAAACACACATGATGGATGAGCAGCAGCACAAGCTTCCCCGCTGTCTGCCAGTGTGTGGCCACTGAATCAGGCAGAGGAAGGCTAAGGACAGGAACAGTGTATGGACTCTGGCCATTCAGTCTGGGACTTCTCTGCTGACACCAACAGCAAAGCTTCCAATCCTGACCGTTGTCTTTCTCTAGTTAACTGCAAGGAGGGCCACTGACTCTTTTCAGAAGGACTAAAGATGAGAAAGAGGAGTAAAGTTCCAGGTCCCGTCCTGGATGTGTTTGCTGCTGTGCAGTCCTGTATGTCAACGGGGAGTGAGGATCCCGCATGGAGAAGCAATCAAGGAGATCAACAGCTCTCTGCTGGGAGGGGAAAGAAATGGGCTACAGCAAACAGAGCTCTAACCCCTGCTTTCAGACTTCCGAAAGGCAAATGCCTTCAAAGTGTTAGTTTACTGTTAGTAACTGTTAGAGACAAAGTAGGCCCAATCCTACAGAGAAAGATGCCTGCAGACTTGTACTATCCCACCGAAACTGAACCCTTCTTGATGTTAAACAGCCTATATAGCAATTAACTTAGGACACTCTTTAATGTGGTTTTAAGAATGTATCTTCATCTTTATGGAAGGTCCTAGCTGCCTGGAGAATTGCATTTATAAGTCAGCTATGAAACACAGGCCACCGAATTCAGAAACTGTCCTGGAAACAGCACCAGCCAGCGCTCCTTTATGTAACGGGAAAGCTTAGAGGAACTGATGAACGATTATCTAAAGATGCAGTTCCATGGCACCTTCAACCAGTCTCAGCCGAGTGGCCTAAAAAAATCCCCCAGGATTGTTTTTCAGCCTGTTTAAGCCAGTTCACGCAACTATTCAGGTCAGGAAAGTGCCGGTGCCAGTGCAAGAGAAGGAGAGGGGAACGCACAGCTGGGAGCTGAATGAGCAGGAGCGCAGCAGACTGAGGAGTTTGAACTGCTATGCAGCTCAGCCCTGGGAAAATGCAGAAAGAAACTATTTGATCCACTTTTCAGTCACTGCTGAATGTAGCCCGTGAGCTCCTACATGTTCGCTCCTTAATGCTAAAGCGCTTTTTCAGATATTTATAAAAGATCTTCCCTGGTCATGACAGAGGCAACTAGACCCTGCCCCACTTACTTCCACTGAAGGCCGTGGAAAGAAAACAGGCCGCTTTTGGTCAGCAATGGCAAACAAAGCAAAACTAAATGAAGAGTGAAACTGAAAAGTAGCTGTGCAAAGGTATTCCAGAGTTAGAACTACAGACAGCAAACTACCCTGGACAGCCATTTGCAAGTGGAGTCCCTTCAGATTTTGAACTGAAACCTGCTCTCTTGAATATTCTGCACTAACTGGGAAAAGGAAAGGATTTACAGTAGACAAATCTCCTGACGTGTGACAGATTGAATATTGGCACAGCAGTGGATAGACGTTGATGCTCCTTGACTTGTAAATTAAATCAACTTGGAATTCTTTAGTAAGGGGTGAAGTGCGAATAAGCTGGTTGAAGGGAACCCAGCTTGCGTGCCAGTTAAGCGATGGGCAGGCGCTCGCTCTGCAAACAGCTGTCCCAGTCTGAGGTATTGCTGCCCTCCAGCTGCCTCTAACTGCCACCCTGCTCAGGGCTGCTGTCGGCAGAGCCGCTGGTGTGAGCGCTCCCTAAGACACTTCAGGCAGGATTTGTCACATCAGTTTAAACGAGTGGTTTGAACTAATGCACCCTTACCCTCCACCCCGAAACATATCGGGGAGCGTACACACAAACCCCATCCATGGCCGAGCGGTTGGAGGTGGCTGACGGAGGACCGTGGTAAGTAACTGGGCTCAGTGATGCCTTCCAGCTGGGTCTGGAGGAAGGGGGTTGTCCATAGGTTTTGACTACGTTCTTGTTTATGTAGGAAAATTACACTGCTTTAAGTAAATGTACAGCTTATATCAAATTTACTTAAACTATTGCAAACCCTTGTGTAAGAACTTACTGAAATGTAGCTTAAACAGACGAGGAACATGGGTGTGGCACGAGTTTCAGTAAATCTGTTAAACTGATTTAAATTAAACTGGTGGGATTTCCATGTGTTAACAAATCCTTTGCAACTCCGCGAGGGCAAATTCTCCCATTATGTCCCTACCCATGCAGGAGTAAACATGTATGCAGCAGGACTAAATCGCTTCAGAATTTGGTTCTGCACTAAGCCCAGACCAAGTTTTAAATTGTAACCGATGCCAAGCAACAAATCACAGCAAACCTCATATTCCTTTACTATTATTCCCAGGGCAAACACACTACCTGAAATGGGGGGAATATGAAGCTTTCCACCCTCACAATCCCTGTACCTGTTTTCCTCAGGCTCAGACTTTGTAAAGAAATGTGCAAGAACCTCGGTCTCCCAGTACTTCAAAGGGTAGAGGTCTTGTAAAGCTCAATATCCTGCCCACCCCAAAGAATGGAGCTGATCTGGCTTTGGGTATGGGGGAGGAGAAAGGAAGTGCTCGTAGGCCTGAATACAACCAGCACATACAGTAGGTCTAATTCTTGTCCTATCAGCCTTGACGCAATGTGTCCTTTTCCTTCAGCTACTTTAGATAAACAGGAAAGGGAAAAAAAAAATCAGTGCTGGAAAAAATACAAGCCAGTTCGGAAAGAAAACTTTATTGTGAAGTGTTCTAATGGCGATTTCAAACAATAGTGAGTACAGTATGTCATATGAAAACCAGGGCTATTGCTATGATAGCCAATCATACCAAAACTAGAAAAAAAAGAGACTTTTTAAAAAATCATACTGCAATAAGAATAGCTAGTGATTCAGAGCAAACAGGTTATGAGTAACAAAACCTGCAAAGTGGTAATATTCTTACACCCATTTTTTTGACAGGGAAGGTGCTTTACAGATAGTTAAAGTGGTTTGCTGTGGTTTGCAAACAATCCCTGAGTATATCTAAGTTACTGCCTAGCAAAGCCTTGAATTGCACTACCTTCCTCTAACCATTAAACCATTCCAAGAAGTATTCTTTCATTAATACCTTGGTACACAAAACAGGTGAAAACTGGTTACACAGTAGGAGTAATCTGTTTTGGCACTCAGTACTACTTCCAGAAGCCAAGTCAACTTTCTGGTGTGAATGTGGGAGAGTTAATACCACTGAAAGGGCTCATTCTACAGCTGAAGACTATAAAACATACCTTTTCACAATAATTTTTGTACCTCCTGTGCAGAAATCCCTAATGAAAATAGACATAGGTTATGACAGCAGACCCTCTCGCTTGATAAATTTTGTATTTATAAATTTTGTTTATAAATACATTGGACACAGTAAGCCAAATCATTAATGAAGGCCACAGCTTCACATAAATCAGTGCAACTCAGTGATGTGATGAGAAAATTTGATTTAATCAGTTTAATCTTTTATCGGTGGGCTTTTATCATTCGTAGCATGGACATGAGGGGATTTGAAGAGACGCATTCATCTGTTTAGTTAATTTAACAGATTTCTTTTACACCACGCAGTATGATGCACTGTCACAAATAATTAGCAGAAATATGGAAATTGATATCTTCCAAACATTTTGCAGATGCTAACTAATTATCCCACGCATTTTGACAAAGTAGTTCAATATTACTAAATACTAGCTGAAAGTGTTTACCCATGTTATCCATTGTCACTCAACAAGTCCAGAGCTGAGCAAACATTAAAACTAAGGAGCTCCTAGTTTCCACCAACATCTACTCATTAGACTGTGCTGCTTATTCTCATTCTAAAGCAGTTAACCGTGAGTAAGACTAGATGACTATTTTTATCTGAGTTACCCATTAAAACCCCCTCTTTTCAGTGAACTGTATGGAATGGGCTTCCATTCCAATTCTTAGAGAATGTCTGTTCATATGGTAAAAAACACCCTTATTAAAACTGCCATTAAATGAGTCTCTAGAAGTGTTATGGATGGACTGGACCATACTGACAATACCCTCCTTTGACCCCACTCTAGTTCTTCTACAGAAGGGACTGTAACACATTATTAAAGCAAAGAGAAGAAAGATGCTCTGGGAGGCATCCTGGAGGATGCAGAGTTGCTGATGCAGAGTACGCTCTGGTCAGGTGATGTGGTCCCAGTTCTCCACTCATGCAGTCCCTCCACTCCCAGTGCTGCCTCAAGCGTGCTCTGCCACTGCCTAGGGTTGTTTGTTCGTCCATCTGTTCAAAAGACAATCAACGCTTTCACCTTCCTCATGCTCCACAGGCTGTAGGACTTTTGCTGGACTTCTTGGCTCTCTCCATATAGCAGGGTATGATAGTCGCATTTCTCTGCTTGCTGCCTACTGCTGATATTTTTCTCATGTACCTCTCGCCCTGCTCCTGCTTTCTTTCCTTTCTTTCCTTAAACCCAGTTGACAGCACTACCTTTCTGGGCTGTGCCCTTTGGCTGCAGGGGTAGCGAACCCTGTTCCCAAGAGGAAGCCTCATGCCCTAAAATGCAGGTCAAGTAAGTTAGCGCTTCTGTGAACCAAGTATTGTCTTTTAAAAATATTTTAAAAAGAGAACTTGTTCACCAAAGAATGAAAGACTAGAAAGGTTTATAACTCCTAACAGAAAACATCTGCTTGAACATAAAGCTGGGAATGTATCGGTATTTTCAATTCAGGCTCAGGAGAGCCAGGAGCAAGAATACCAGCCTGCAGGCTGCTGCTCAGACTTATCTTTCTGTTAATGAAACAGTTTTTGCAAGAGAAGTGGTATCACATCATTAAAAAACCCAACAAAATACTTCCAGAAAACCCCAGCATACTCTTTTATGAAGCTGAACATTTCCCTGTCACACTCCAGAGTAAAAGGCCAGGCTGCAACTCCACACAAAATACTGCTTGCCATTATAAATCAATCAGAGGGAAGAGAAGTGAAGAGCTGATTCTGTAGTTGCTCTTCATTAGTAATTCTAAACTAAAGTTATATATTAAAATATTCGCGACTGATTTTCTATAAAAAACCAAAACCAAAAAAACAAAAAAAAACAACCCACCAAAATCCAAACCTGTGAATTTTGACCATTATGGGAATTTTTGCTTCTCCTCTTTTGAAAATAACATGACCCATGGCCCATTTTTCAAGCCAGATTTCAATCCTCTCCAGCCAGCTGTCAGGAAACCACAGAAGGTGCTTGAAAGAGCACAAGAAATGGCTGGTTCTAATCTGGAGGGGAAAAAAAAAAGTTGAGGAACAAGGCAGCTACTTGTGGCAGAATGTTATTTTTTCTTCAGTCTCTGCCTGCATATTTTCACAACATGTGTACTCTGTTACCCTGTCACTTCCCTCTTTTCCTTGGGTAAATATCTCTGCTTTGGAATAAAAGAAGGCCCAGGGGTGCTACTTGTAAGGACTGCACTCGCCTTGATATGTTGTTTTTGAACTGAACACATACAATGGACACATTTCAAACTTGGACCTTTGCCATCATAGATGTTGCTTTTAGTTTAACCTTCTCAGATGATGGGGCGGGGGGAGGCTGGAGGTAAGGAAGAGGCTGGGAGTGGGGTCATACACTCTATCCTTTACCAGATGTGGGATCTCGTGGGAGCCAAGCGCGATAACCCACACAAACCCCTCTAAGCACACAACATAACGGAGAGAGAGAGGAATGCAAACTGACCCTCTCCAAGTGCCGAGTGTTTGCAAAATCAAATACAAACCCCAGGGAGAAACAGATGACTAGACCATACCTTTGCCATCAAGCTGCTTAGATTAAAAAAAGGTGGCGTGATTAATACTTTATTTTTTTAAAGAAATAATTTATTTACAAGTTATTTGTGAGGAAGGGAATCAATTCAAAGGAGATTTTTCCCCATGTAAACTGCATGCCCTGTTAAATGCACTGTGTTTCATGTATGCAATTTAACCTGCTATTTGCAACCCAACAGATGGACTGGACTAGGTTAGACATCTGTTCTGTAGAAGAATTGGATACAGAACTGGGACCTAAGAAGTTCTGGATTAAACTGGCTCAAATACTAACCCATGCTCAAATACTAACCCATGCTCAAATACTAACCCAGTTAAGGACACTAGGTAAGATACACTTTTCAACGTCATTCTCATGCATTGGATGGCAATGCAGCAACGGGTAGGAGAAGGACAAAAGTTAGCAATGGGCTCACCCTCTGAAGTTACATGCCAGGCTATTTCCAAGTGGCATGTGAATGAAGCCTGAACCCCTGAAAACTGCCATATGTGCTAAGCAACTTGGAGCTGGGAAGAGCTGCCAGTGGGGCTGAGGGTAGTGCTCAAGCAAAATGAATTTGGGAACAAAATAAAGTATTGAGCAGTTCCTGAAAGGTGCTAGGGAGGTCAGGAAGCGTTGAGAATTCTCTGCACTACACACTATTGAGTCCAGCTGTGCAAAGTAGTTTTGAACATGTATTTTACATGCATGTGCTCACTTAAATTGACAATATATCCAACCTCATTTGATCTCAAACCTGGCAAAGAGATCACCTGAAGAGTCATGCTTAAATGCTTGGTCCTTACTAACCATCTTTTCCTCCCTGATCTCTCTGATTATCCTAATCGGATCCCTTCTCCTTCTTCCAAAAATAATACAGCTACTAAGGTCTTATCTTCCCCATCATTACATTGTAATTTCTTCGCTGGAATGTCCCCTTTTTATTCTTTCTTTTCTCCTTGATCTCCCTCACATCCTTCGCTAACCCTACACATCTTTTCCCTCCATACTTATTCACTTACCGTGGGGCTATTCTGTCCTCAGCTCTACAGCTCTGAGGAGTAACCAACCACTTGCACAGGGCACAGATAAATTACAAACCTTATGGCTGCGCACATGGGTACCCTTCCCTTTCTCCTGGCAAATCGCATCCAAAGGACCATTCTTCCCTCAGAACCAGCAATTACTTTGCCAGCATGCAATGGAAAAGATTGGGCAGATGATATTTAATTATCTATTTATATCTTATGGGTGCGCTTCCATAACCAAAATATTAAGATAGCCGTAACTTTGATAACCACTAAAGCTCCTTGAAAACTATGTTGGCACACTGTGATTCTCATGTCACACATGTTGTACTCCCTTTCCCAACAGCGCACCTCATCTAGAGCACAAGCAGTGATAGATAGTCGAGGGAGAAGGTGCTGTTAGAGAACTGCTATAAATGGGCATATACTGGAGCAACCACTAGCATGTGTTATGTGTACAGAGCCTGAGCCCGTCCATTGGATAGTCCTGAGACAAGGGGAATTAAAACCATCTTTATAATGTGCTTTTTGCAGTGTAGAGGGATTTAGCAGACATATTCTAAATCTAGTTTTTGTGTATCAAAACAAGTAAAAATAGAAAACCCTGTCACTGTTCAGTTGTTCGAGAAATCAACGTTTTTCTTGCTGCTCTCTCAGAAAAGATACAGTAATGAAAATAGCCTGTAATTGGGAACCTATCAAGCTCTAGGGCATTTTTTGCAGCCCAGAACTCTGGAAGTCCAAAATAGCTCCACAATGGACCATATTTTCCAGAAGTTGTAGGTTTATTTATACACACAGACTTATCTGTGAAAACTCCCAAGAGAGGTTAGGAATATAATAAATTTCTGTAGCTCCTTTACTAATCAACTGAACTAACTACATTATTTAAGTTGGTGTCAGGTTTTTATCCAATACTAAGATGCAAACAGCTCTGGAGTAAAACAAGGCAGTACTTTGTAGGAGCCAAGCAGTGTTATGCAGCGGCAAAAACCGTATAAAGAAATCTAACAACATTACAGGAGGAGAAGTTAGGTCCCACATAAGGTAAATGAACTTCAGATACATATTGGCATGGAAGGGCTAACAGGGTTTTCACCTATAGTATATTGCTATGTTCCCAGTGCTACAGGAGCCAGCTCTGTGCTGTGACAAATAGCTTCTTTTCTTGGTTTAGTGCAGGAGAAGTCCTCTGTCCTGCTGGGTACTCTCAGGAAAAGAAAAAAGTTACTATGGAAAGGTGCAGAAAGCCGCCTGGAGCTTGGGCAATTCAGTCAGTACCCTTGGCACAGCCAGCATCCTCCGGCACACGCTGGACAGCTTATCAGGTGAAGTGACAGCAGGACCAAGGCTCCATTTTGGATGCTGCTGCCACTCAGCCCAGAAGCTGGGTAGCAGTCCTCACCAGGCTAACTCTGCAGTGGAAGACTTAACCTAAGAGGATATGTCAGAAATAAAAAGGTGTAAGACCTGCCAAATCATAGAACCTTGTAACATGATACTAGCAATGGTATGTGTGCAAGAAAACAGAGCAACACCAGAGACAGCTAAAAAAAGATGTCGCCATGACCTGTAACTTCAGATAAAACGATATGGGCCCTGCTGCTGCATGCCCCATGAAGAAAAAAGGGATTCATATAAGCAACTCTTCACTAGCTCCTTTCTCTCTTTTACAGTGTCTCAGTTCCGACTTGAATAACGTCACCCTGTGAAGTAGCAGAACCCCAGAGTCATCTAACGAACCTCTGAAATCCACTGCTGCTTACCACGGGGCCAAGATTTCAAGATATAAAAGGTAAAATAACTCCCAGTAGGTCTCCTACAAACATCTCAATGTGTCTGTACCGAGGAGTATTTTCACACCGTTCCCTTCCTCTCTCCTTTGACTGGATAAAGAGCTAGGAGAAAAAAAAAGTACCTATGAATACCGATGTGCAGGCAACCCTCATAAATTCACTTCCCGTCAGTCCAACAAATGAGTCCCCCCTGGGAAGCCGTGAGAGAGAGCCTTCTCACAACAGCCTGATTATCAAAAGTCAGTTCTCTCGTGAAATACTCTAACCTCACAGGGACAAGTATCGTCATAATATGAAAGTATCATAATAGCTTGAGCACCGTAAATTACTTTTGTAACTTGGGACATGTAGGGTGCATTTCCGGCAGGTTGGCTCCCTGTGATGCTGTTTGCATCTCTGTATCACTTGAGAATTACCCTGAGCCTGAAAGATCCATGTGCTGTACAAATTCAATTTCAGAATAGAAATGTGATTCTCCATCAGATTTCAGGCACTCACTGCATCCATCATAATTTTAGCAAGCTGGCTTTATCACTGCCTTATTCTCCTCAGAAATATAATGCATGTTACCTGTTACAGTCCTACCCACTATTTCCCAAATTCTCTAGAAATAAGCTGCTCATTGATTTTTTTCTTCAGGGATTGCTATAAGTCTACAGTACTTCAGTACTGATGGCATTTCTGTCAAATTCCAGATTTGCCTTTCACAGTTCTCAGTCTTGGACCTTTTCCATTTTTGCAGTTTTCAGATCCATCCACACTTTGCAGCTATCCATGTGTGAAGGCATCCTACATACTAATCTGAGGAGGTACCTCCTGCTCATGTTTTCTTTCCAGTCTCCCTAGAGTTTCTGGGGAAGCACTTTTGCATGTCAGTACACAAAGCTAACCTCACATTTATCCCTCTCCTAACCCTAAAAAAGAAACTGCCCTTAAAACCACGTTTCATTTCAGCTGTATCCTTAAAACCCCAAACTCTGTGCAACTAGAATGAACTAGTGTAAATCAAACAGTGCTCTTACCACTTAGACCCGCCCTGCAACCCTTTCCAATCAGGGAATCTAAAATTACCATATTTACAGCATCTGCAGCAGAGCCAAGTACAAAACAAGATGAATAGCTGTGACGCACAAGGCAGAGTGTGGAAGTATGCAGCTGGGCCTGCAAACAATATAGGCATTCGGCGCTGAAGTCCATCTAATGCTTTTCACAGACCAGAGTGACTAAAAGGGGAAGGGGGGGAGGGAGGAGAAGAGAAATTCCAGGAAGATGAGTGAAAACACAGCAGAAATCCCAGGCTGCTTCACTAATGGGTAATTGAAATGACTCACAAAAGGTCTAGTAGGGAATTCAATTAATTAGGGACGTGACTGCGCCGAGGGGAGGAGGGAAAGAAAAGAATGCCGACGATACAAGAAAATCACTCCTCTCCATTCACTTAAAAAAGGGCCTGGAAGAAAACCTCAAGGGAAGAAAAAGCCAAGTTTTTCAAGGCAGGGCCTCTACCCCTTCTTATGCACAGAAAAAGGCCACAGTCAAACCGCCCTGGCTTCATGGGAGGAGAAAAGGACAAATACGCACATCCCTATCGCCTCCCCTCCTTCTCCTAGATTTCTAATGAAAAGGAAGGAAAAGAATAAAATTTGATATATTAACTACGTCACCATTAAGGCAACTAATAACAAGAAACTACGAGGACAAGACAGAGGAATGATGAAGGATAGATTAATACAATGCTGCTAATAGCATCCCCCTCTTCATAAGACTGCTGCTTACTCCATGTGACAATGAGGGGAGGGCGATAGGAAGCAGTAAGAAGATGAATAAATGAAAAAAATGTGGGGACAGATGAAGGAAAAAATGTAATGCAAGAAAGGGAGGGCAGCAGGAATGGGGACATGCAGGAGGACTGGAATTGACAAGAGCAGGGAGAGAAAAATGGAAAAGGAGTGGACAGAGCGAAGGTGAAGGGAAATGGGGAAGGGCATGGGTGAGAGAAATGGGAGGGGGAAAACCTGAAAAGGAGGAGAAGAGCAGATGCGGCAAGAGTCAGGGGAAGAATGAGAAGTTTCACAATCAGTCAACAGTCAGGACTTGCTGTGATGGGTACACGGGAACAGCAGTGTAGATTCAGCAACTACGTATTGACAAATACTGCTTCTGACCAAGCCTCAGAGACTAATGCTACACTAGTGCTAGCTTAGAAATCTCGAAGAACGTGCGACCTAAACTTGCAGGCCCACAACTGGTCATTCCTGGTAGTGGAACAGCAGGGAGAGATACAATGACCGGGGGCAGGTGCTCACTCATGGGATGGAAAGTGGGATCTGCAACCTTTCAGGATAAAGTTACCATAGCTTGAAACGTAGCTCTTGTTAATTCTGACTCAGAGCTGTTACTGCCAGGCTGGCTGTTCAATTGCTTTACACAAAAGAAACTCACGGTCATTGTTTACCTTAGTGAATCATGAAGAGATCTAACAAAAAGTACTTCTTAGGCCCTATCGGGTTCAGCACTGAATGCCCTCTGAAGGCTCAGATATGCTCTCACGCTCAAGGATCAAGATACTATCGCTGTGAAAGGTTGGCAAAGTTTGCAATATGCTGCATGTTTGGGCAATTAGCTGAGTATTTCTGTTCCCAGGGCTGTCAACCTGACATCTTAGCAAGAAAACATATAAATCAAACCATATTCCTCTGCCAGTGAACTGACCATTAATGTCAGCTCCACTGTCAAATGACTTTCAGAAGAGCAAAAGATTTTTTATAAGCTTTATATTTACTGTAATAGAGCAAAGAAGATATGACAGTGCCCAAGAAAACAATTCTTAGGTAGTCGAGACATATTGGACCAAAAGGAAAAATACAGTATTTAGGTAACAAGAACCAGTATGATACAAATATCTTTCTACTAGTGTAAATACATTAGTGTCTAGACACAGAGATTGCACTACTGTAACTACACCTAGGCTTTCACAATGTGTTAAGTTAGATTCATGCAAAAATGAGTATACAGAATTCCCCAGCTGATTCTGAATCGACCTTCCAGCATGGCACTAAGGAGCGCTATGCCGCTGCAAGAATCATCTTTCAAAAGAGGTATAAAGTTGGGATCCAAATTCCTATGGGCTGGTTTAAGAAAACAGCCCCTAGAAATTTTGCAAAGACATTATTGTTGGTGCTCTGGACAAATGTAAATGTATTCTAGTTTCAACCAGCTGGGCTGGCAGTTTCTATGGAAAAGAACTACAGACCATGGGCATTCAGTGCCTAGGTGCCTATGCAACAATGCGATTGTCATACAAGAATTACAATACAGCTATAAAATGTCAGTTAAGTCAGGCAGCCCCAATAGCAAATTCAAGCTGGGCAGCCAAAGCACCACTTGACACAGTACTCTATTCGGCTTCAAAGCTCCATTCTTTTCAAATACTCTCTCTAACATATCTAATGAAACAGACAGTGCAATGTGCTCAGAAGGTCATCAGTTTCTAACCGGAGGACCTCCAAAATTTAACAGGGCCTTGATTCCATTGCCAGTATAATTTTGTCCTTTTTACTGGGTCTTCATCAATTTATACTCATGAGAACTGCAGGCTAGGTCAACATGTACCTTGAGGCTATCTAGATTCTGTTAAGCCAGGCTCACGCCTTTTGTCCAGACCCTCCTCTCCCCCCCTTACAAAACACTCCACAGAAAATTTAAAAAAAACCCCTCTTCTACAAAATTAAAATAATTAAAATAAATTCCTTTTATCTCTCTAATTAAGCACCATCCTGTATTTAGTCAGTTGACAGCACCAAAGAATGATTTTTCTGTATTCCACAATGTCATCCCTCCTCCCTGGATCTATTCAAAGCCTCTTGTACATATTTAATCACTCCTAGCCAGGCCTGGCTAATGAAATGCAGGGCCTTGCCCTGACCTGACCTTGCTATTTCTATTTTGGCTCAGCACATCCTCTGCTAGTTGGTAAAAAAAAAAAAAAAAAAAAGAAAAAGTTGTTTCTCTCTCTCTCTTGGACTTAAAGGTCCTGTTGCTGACAGGGGGTATGGTCAAGGACATTGCTGAAAACAGAATGAATGACTGTGAACACTGCTTTGCAAAACTACTGCAAGTCCAAAAAGGACCACAGCAACTTCAGTGCAAAGTTTTTTTTCCCCTTTTCTCTCTGGCTGGCAAAGTCTGGTGGGCACTGTTTATCTACTGGGAATGGCTTATGGCTAGATAATTCTGTAAGAAAAATGGACTGCTCAAATTGTTTGCAGCACTCTTTCATAAAGCACTGGGATTCGTTCTATGGTTTTGGGCACTTACTGCAACTAAATATGTTGTTCTTGGTTTTCCCCATCTGCCCTTCCTATTTGCCAATACAGCAATTTAAAAATATATTTTCCCTTTCTGAGAGCTCGTAAAGAAGTGTGATCCCATTTATGACCACTTAGGAAACGCTGAATGTTGGGTTAGCCCTTTTGTCACATGATGTTGGTTGCAGGAATTTATCAACATGCTAATCGGAAGACAGAAATGTTTTCAGTGTACAACAGGACAACGTTTACATGGTGATTCATGTGATCTTTTTAAGCTGAGTTTGTTTTCAGATGGTTTATGATTTTGTTGGCCATGAGTTTTGGTGTTCAGTTTGACATACTGAGTTGCTGGATGAACCATAAACCATATTTGAAGTCAGCAAGGGCAAGGGCCATCTTTTTATTCTTTGCATGTACACAGTGCCTTACATTGTGGAGCTCTGGATACCGAACGGGGGTCACAGATGCTATTGCAAAACAACCCGTAACAGCAGAAGGATCTTTAGGTACTCAGACTGTCAGAAAAATCAAGCTGAATGGCTCAATTCACCATTGTTCCCCCAATTATGTCTCAACGGAGGCACACCAGAGAAAATGGTGCTGAATAAGATGAAGATGCCTGTAGCTAGCTGCCCAAAACTAATGCCCTACATCCCATTGAGCACTGTGAGCCTCAAAAGCTGTCTAAGGACCAGGGATATAGACCATATTTCTAATGGCCAGAATCAGTTTAACAGGTCCTTATTAGCTCTTCTGCATGCGCTGGCACTGACATAAAAAGAGTTAGATCAGAATTTATGAGTCCAGTCTTTTCTCAGCTCAACTAAAACAAACAGGTTCAAGTTGCAACATTCTGTTGAATAGAAGCAGTAGGACATTAGACATTGCTTGAAGGAAGAAATGTTAAAATCAAGTTTGCAATCCCTAAAGTCAAACAATACAGTTGTGTCATTTTCCTCCTAATACTGTTTATCGGGTTCTTTTTTAGTCTGGTTTTCTACACAGACAACACTTTCGCAATCACATTCTGTATCCCAAAGTATAACTTTTTCAACTAAGTCTGACAAAGGATAGAGGTTCTCAAACATATGTGAGGTTACAGAAATTCAGTCAAAAGAGATGACCAAGTAGAGGAGAGAGCTCCTGTAAATGTCCCTGCTTCGCTTATTAAGTTACCCATTAGTAGACTCCATGAAATCCACAAAGACAACTTCTAAGTATGCCAAGTGCAGGAAAGACTTGCAGATACCATCAACCAACCACCGGGTACAGATCTGTACCAAGCCACATGTTATTACTTTACTATACTCACAGGTTTGTCGGAGCTTCCAAAAAAAATCTGAAGTTGTCTGTTTCATAGGGAAAAGTGGAAACATACAGCTTTTGTTGGGATTGTGCTACCAGTCTTTTCCACCACTACAACACCTGCAGCT
Organism: Mycteria americana; assembly: GCF_035582795.1. Taxonomy (NCBI): domain Eukaryota; kingdom Metazoa; phylum Chordata; class Aves; order Ciconiiformes; family Ciconiidae; genus Mycteria; species Mycteria americana. The sequence goes on from NC_134369.1 coordinate 36,243,662, forward strand.
GAGGGTATGCTGTCCTGAAACAAGTAGCTTTCCTTCACTGTCCCATATGGTTCGACACTGGAGCCAAACTGCTGTAACTATGAATGGCTAGCAAAAGACATGGTCCCATGCTGTCCTCCATCTCTCCTTGCTGCTTCCCTTGCGCTAGTGCTCATCTTACTCTGCAAGAAGTCAGTTCAGGGAGCAAAAGTGGCAAAAGGCTAACCCACAAGTACAAAGTGAACAGATTTCTGAGCTCCCTTAGACAACTCACTGAGGGGTCTGATGAGCACCACAACTGATGCAGAAGTTGGCCTTTGGTTGGCCACTTGCTGGTGACCATGAGTTGAGAGATCAGCATTACTACAACCTGAAACCTGGCTATGGTCTTACATTGCCACAGTCAAATGTCTGCACCTGTTGATCCTCACCCAGCAGAATGGCTCCTTGGGAAGACACACCAGGCAGTGCCACTTAGGCCAACTCCAGACAAGTAACAAACCTTCGTAAAACCAAAGACAAAGGCAATATTCAGCCGCCTTTCCCCCCTCTCCAAGCAGGTCTCTGATCCACCTTGGGCCCCAGCCCCACTGCAGTTTTACAAAACAGAGCCAAACACACGGCATACTGTTGTAGAACAAGCACACTCACACTAATTGTCTGGGTCCTTGGTTTCTTTGTGTTACAGTCTGCTGCAGGCGTTTTTGTCATGATTTTACACTACAGACATCAAGACCATTGAGTGCTGAATCTCCCTCGCTTATGCCGTTCCTGATGTTTGGCAGAGCTGGAGAACGCTACCTCGGGGTGCTCCTTCCCTGGGAGCTCTGGCGGGATGTTGCAGCTAAGCCACATCCACACAGCTAAAACCACAGAATTTAAAAACAGCTGTGAAATCCAGCTGTGTCTGATCTGCCTCAGTGTTTGGCCGGCCTCTGTGGGGCCAAACTTATTTGACTCAAAGTAAAAATATGATGTAGCACAATTCACCAGACTAGGCAAAAGCATTTTTGGAAGGTTTTTTTCAACCTACTTGTAACAAACAAATTCGGGCCACCACCTATACGTGCCAGAAAAAATGTTTATCCTGCTTAGCCAAAATTGAGCAAAATAGATTTTTTGGCAGCATGGACAAAGCTTTAGGCTTGACTTTTTTTAAGGTCCCCTCCTAATTCCAGTTTTCCATTCCCCACCCTTTGGAGTTTCTCAGATGATTCTCTCTCCCCAATGGCTTTTCAGTTTGGGTACTGTCCTTTACTTTTTTCTCCCTTATGGTTCTTTTCTCTTCTTTCCTTTAGTTGTCTTTTGCATTTGCTTTCTTTCTATCCTGTCTCATGGAAATGTATTAAAAGACCTCCTCTCTCTACCATTCCTACCTTTTGTTTGCCAAACTACTTTCCCCTGGCCAAAGGTATATCCTTTGATACCCTTTGATTAAACTTCCAATGTATAAAATGATTGGGAAACAGGAATCTTAACAGTGGCCTACGACCACTATTCCAGATAACATAAGGAATTTTTAATTTACATGTGGCTTACTAATACAGGGAGAGAGATATATAGATTGATACATACATTTTAATACTCTTGCCACTTCCTCAGAAACTAGCACAGAAAAGATACATGTAAGAAAAAATGGACTAAAGTGGGACTTTTGAGCAAGACAACTTCAGAAAGAGAGGAAAATAGACAAATTCAATAGCTTAACAAGGAAAATTGGAGTCTATGATTTCCAGACACACTGGTCTTCCTTGTGATACTACAGGTTTCATATGTTTCCCATGCAATGGACCTCAAAACTCCTATTTATTTAGCGTTGGCAGCATGAACTATTTATAAGATGGCTCACACTCCAAAAAATCAACAGGGAAATTTTCAGCATTCCAGCTAAAACTTTCTGAAATTTTATTTGAATTTTTTAAATTCAAAGTCAGACTGAGTCTCACACTGTTCACAGTAAGCACCAAATAGTTTTGTGTGCGCTCCCAAGGCTAATCAGACTAACCTACGTAAAGGCCTGAGTACTATTTATTTTCTGCTGAATATGTTTCCTAAAAATTGTCTCACTATCTCCAGAGATTTTAAATCACAGTGGTAACCAGTTGTCTTGGGGATGAGAAAAAGCAATTCTGCACAGGCATTTGTTCGAGACTCCCCAGTGAATTATTCTAAGAGTTCGTATCTGCATGTTTTAGTAAGCGCCTCCAACCATTGCCTCAGACTCACTTTTTGGAATATATGAGCACTTGAATTAGTTCATGATAAACTTGTCAAGGGCTCATTTTATCACTTTTTAATTGAAAGCAGGTCACTACAAATTTGTCCATGTTGAGAATGCAAAAGCATTTGGGAGGGATATGACAAGTCAGTCAAGCAACACTGAGTGTTCAAATGATGCTTAAAAGCTCAATACATAATGCTGCCTAGAAGAAAAGAAACTCTGCTTAGGCAACCTCTATGCATACTTCACAGTCACATCAGGACTGGCTCCCAAATACAAAATACGTGTATATACCATGCTAGTAACTGATCAATGGCTATTGTTACTCATCACAGGCTTAGAAAATATCATGAAAAGCTAAATTACATCTAAAAGAGGTTAACTCTCATGGTCAATTTATCAACAGTTCAAGAAAGAAGGCTTTGCTTTGCTTTGTTTTGGTTTGTTTTTTTAGGAGTCCCACTGGAAACACTAATGGCGTCTTCAGCAACTGCATCACTATTGCTCTGATGTTTTTCCATAGTGGCTCTCGGCAGGTTCAGACAAGAAATGGGAAGGCTGAGATCACTTTTTTGCTGTATATGTTACTGTGAGATCCAAGTCCTTGCTGGGTCAGAAATCACATGGCGTATTAAGGGCTTAAGATTAATTCTGGAGATTTAAACTCCTGTTTTGACCATAAGCCATGAATGGAAATGGGCTACAGAAAAAATAAGTTTGATGAATCTGGGCCATGGAGTAATAGAACTTCTTAATCAAAGAAAAAAGAGTGAGTTGATTTAAGTGACAGATGTGCTTTTAGCATCTTGCCAAGTAGATCACACCATTAACTTGTTTTGGGAATCTGATGATAAATTACAATATTAGGATTTTATATTAGAGGAGAGTCTTTGCAGGGGTCCATGTAACTCCATTCATGTTGGCAATTTCTATGTTAAAAGGCCAGGAATAATTTGCTCCATTAAATTATGGAATTAAATCCACTCTCTTCAGGCTGGTTAGCAGAGTTCCTTTTTCTTCTTTCTGATATAGCCCAGATCTAAATGTAAACTGACTCTTAGGTGAGAATTCTGTTGTCCATTACCAATTCCTGAAAACTTCAACGTGTTTTCATTTCTTTATAGCCAATACCAACATTTTTTTCTACTAAAGTAGATAAAAAGTAGTAAAAGCAAAAGTAATATCCAAGCCAATTCCCAGCCTTCAGAAGACTCTACACAACATGCAGATGACATCCTATACTTGGGTAATACATTTCACTAGACGATAGATGAAGAGAGATTTCATACGGTATGTAGGGATGTAATATTAACATCAAATACATTCCAACTCCCTTATCTAATCTAATGAGCCATTTAACAGTTGATCTATCAGGTCAAGTCTTTGAATCAGTTTTGTGCCATGGGAGTAAAAGATGCCTAATATTTAAATAATCATCTTTTTGACAAAAATGAACTTGATCAGTAATAAAGATTGTTTCCAATCAGTGATCTTCAAAAGGTCTCTTCTGTTTCTTTCCAGACGACTACACAAAACATCACAGTACATAAAATACCTTGGCCTAATCCGCTGCCACTTGTTTTCCTCTTTGACATTATTTCTCGAGCTTTATGAGGTACTTTTGTAACTGTTTTGGGCCTAGAGAAGGTATGCTCTTGCTTTCATATGGAAACTGTAAGCACTTTCATCCTTCCACTGCCAGAACACACACGCACACAAGCTAGCACATTCTTCTAATCATAAAAGTAAAAAAAAAAAAAAGCAGCTGCAATTATTAATAGCAAATATATTCTGGTTCATGTCTGGTTACACTCAGGTGAGCACTGATAAGTCATGTGTGAGGTTCTCATACACAGCTCTGCCACTGCAACACCAATCCTAACATGCCTTCAGCCTCTTTTTAACATTGTCATACAGCTCAGTCCTGAACAGCTTCTTGCTGATCCCCTCCACTACAGTGTTAATAATATACATGATTTATTATAGTTGGCCATAGTTGGTAGTTGCTTTTTACAGAAAAATAAATATATGTGCCTTCATCTCCCCCCAGAATCTGAGACTTCAGTACAGATAGACAATTATGCCAAATTCTGCAGTAACGCTTCCTCCAAATGATAACTTTCAGACGTCATTCCTGAATATTTGCAAAATACATGATGAAAAAATCTGTCCTAGTTAAGCTGGTTCGTGTGTCCTTCTAAACGCTGCACAAGTGGTTCAACAATATATATATATAAAAATCAAAGTACCACATTAAACAAAACTGTCTATATTGCACAACTGTGCCCCAAATTAAAGTAGTGAGTTCTATAAGCACCATCTTGGCCGTCTTAGGAGGTACATACCCTGCCTGATTTTTGGCTGATCTGTATTGCGTTTACAGCATGGGGAAATTGCTGTGGAAGCAACCCTAGCACTAGTTTTCAAGAGCAGACTAAGGTCAGACTTTAAAGCAGTAATGCTGAGGCAAATCACAGTATGTCCCTCCCAGCAGTCCTAGTAGAGCAGCTCTTCACTACTTGCTACACTCAGGCAGTGGTTATGGAAACTCACGGAGTATCCTGAAGAAGCAAGTGTCTGACCTACCCATAGCACTCGCCTCCAAGTGCACAGTATGCCTAGCACAAAATCAAACACTGGGGCCTAGCATGCCATGGCATTCTCAGCAGGGCTTTACAGCACACTCAGTTACAGTATGTTCAGCACAACAACATACCGAGAACAAAACACTTTAGCAAGAAACACTGAAGAACACTGAGTGAATAGCATGGTATCTTTGGACCATCACCAAAGCATCAGGTCTTCATAATACAAGGTAATACGCAAAAATAGAGCTTAACATAAACGGTAGGAATGGGAAAGCGTTGCCAGACATTAATGAAATGCTAACTTTCCTAGCTTGGGAAAATTCATTCATCGCTACAAAGCCATTGCTTTGTAGCTTGATTGAACAGCAGAGAAGGATGCCTAAAGAATTCCTCATAGGTAGTAAGAATTTTGTAGGTTCTTTATAAAAGTATTTTTTAGTAAAAAAACATACCAGGTTCAAATCTAATGTGCAATCCTATGAATGTCTAATCAGTTTTGCTTTCTTCCTCTTCTCACTTTCAAATTCTGGTCTCCTGGACAACCACACAGCAGCAGAAGAAATTTCCAGTAGTTCAGGACATTTTTGCAATTACTAAACCTGGTTTAAATGACCTTACAATAATAGGCATTATCATGTGTAATAATCAGGTACAGGGAAAAAGCTTTGGCCTAAGTGATCAATATTCTTTCAAAAAGAACAATGAAGACTGCTGCCTCAAAATGCCATCACTGGACAGACCTGTTTTAACTTTCCTCTCCGTAGCCTGGAATGGAGTACCTGAGATAAAGGGGCATGGCACAGCAGAGCTGTGCTCTGAGATCTCGTTCTTCCTTTGGTGTAATTAGGCTGCATCATGGTCCGTAACTCAGTTTCTGCGCTCATAGCTTACAAGAGAAATGCTCAAAAGCAAGAATCGGACAGCAGTGGGAAAGCTATGCTGTGCAACTCCTGATTTGTAAGTCGATTTGAATTATATAGATGGAATTGCCAGGGCCCCCCTAACCTGGGGTTTGCTCTTCTTGCAGTACCACATTAATGTCTTTAAAGAAAGCAGCTGCCTTCCACATGCCACTGTGGGCTAAAATAAGCTGCCCGTCCTGATGTGAGCGGCCAGACGCAAGCACTTTGCCTCTGTCCTGGGCCCCTGCAACGTGAGCAAGCTACAGGGGGACGGGGCACCATGCTGGATGCTGCACTCCAAACGCCTGTCCTCTCCTTCTGGCACAGAGAGCACCACTGTTCCTTTTTAAAAATCCCCTGCTCTTAGCAAGGTTTGTTTTTCTAACTGGTTCCCAGAAACCTCTTGGGGGTTCCAAGGCCAGAAAAGTAATTACTGCATTACTTTGGCCACAGACACAATATCAACCTTGTTAGACTTGGCCTGTGGAGACAGCCAAACACCTGCTGCTGCAGCATTTATTTGATAAGCTTCATGGTTCGCTAACATAAACCTGATCCTGCTGACCTGCAGGAGGATGAAAAGGAGCCGGGGGGAAAGGGTGGAGCAGGTAGGCGATCTCACGGCCCTCCGGCCCAGCAGCTTACAGCCCTCTCTCCCAGCGAGCTCCCATTTCTCTTTGCTTTCTTGTTCCCTGGTGAGAGCTTCAGAGAATTGGTTTTCCCCCTGCAGTTATGCAGGCAGATGTGGAAGGGGCTAGGATTCCCATGCCTTATGACGGATTAACTGACAAGTGCGGGATCAATACGGGAATTGTTCTAGCCCTGGCTGCATCTGTAGCCTTCCAAAGCAGACAGAATAGCTGCACACACTCTCGTTGGCATGGTGGTGCGTGCACTGAAAGGCTGGCTTAATACCAAAGTCCATTAGTTAACAGCAAGGGGGGAAGGAAGGGCTGCAAATCAGTCAAATCAACAGATAGAAGTTTGGGGAGAAAAGCAGATGTAGAAATAGAAACGCGATTTTTATTCCTCAAACGACGCGGTTTTCTTGTCTAGTACAAAAAAAGAACGTGGGGGTAGGGGGAAATGAAATAAGGTTTTGTCCCAAACAGGACCGTCTCTTCCAGTGGATACTGCCAAGCAACATTTGAGGAAAAAACAGAAGTGCCAGGGGACTTAGCTGGAAGGAGAAAATAATCTTCCCAACTGTGGTGCTCGATATCAGGAACGAAACTTAATCTTCTGACAGGCAAGCTTGCCTCCTTCTCAGCCTCACCTTTTTCTTGGCAGAGAGAATCAAAAGTGGACTATCTAGAAAATCAGGAAAGGACATTTCCATGTTTCTGCTAGTTGTCACTTACATGGAAAGGGTTTGACCTCAGGACAGTATGTTTTCTAGGGTACCTCTGTCTGTGTATGTTGATAGTGCGTCTTGGAGATATATGCAGCGTGATTCACCCACTTGGGAGACAGTGAGAAGCAGATGAATCACTTCGGATGACATCAGAGCCAGACCAAACTTTTAGACAAAACTTGGCAAAAATCTGAAGACTAAATCTCTGAACATGTGCGAAATTGTCTACATGAGCATCTTCTATCTTATTTCACCTTCTTCTGCTGGCTCCGAACTTCAGGCGCTTTATTTCCTGATGGAGAAAAAACTGCAAAAATTAAAATAATATGCCACTAGACATTTTCTGGATAGATCCAACCCAAATCAAAGCAAAAACCTCAGAAGAAAACTTCTCTTGTGGAACCTCAAGCCCAGTTTTGCAGGTATGTGATATTCAGATAACGAATGATAAACATCTGAAGTTTTGGGCTAGTACCAACATTCTACTTTTGTATTCACCCTTCACTGTGCAGTACTCACAGCATCAAAGCGAAACACAAAGTACACTCAGAAAACCAGCATGACTGGATTCTCGGAGCTCTACTAACACAGCCAACTGTTCTTCAATTTCTGCCTTTATTAACTAGCCTGTTTCTCTCCAAACGGTACGAGGCAGATTTTTTAGAACTAGTAATTAAGGAAGAGAAACAAATAACCTGATAATATTAAGAGGTTCTTGTGAAAAGTGCTGCAAGCAAGAAGACAGAGAGTGTAAGTGAATTTGACCCACACTGGGAAGCCTATATTGCTTGGAAGCCTGTGGGTACAAAAGATCCACAAAGTTAAGTGCTGCCCAGCATGAAAATCTTGAGACCAATGCACAGTATGTCCGACGCCTGGAAAATACACCAGAGTGACCCATCTTCGTTTCCTTGAAAATTGCTGATGATTGAAGCCAATAACTTAATTCTTCCTCCACCATTTTGCTTCAGGCTCTATGCCAATGTTCACCAACAGGCTAAAAGCAAACCGAAATAACTCCAAATGCATTGTTCACCCACCAGGCAGTGGTGATAAGGAAGAGCTCACGACCTGTTCCCCAACAGCTGCTAGAGAGACGAGCAGCAAAAACCCCAGGCTAAGGACAATTTTACTGCTTGGAGGTCTCTAAATAATAAAGCCATCTCATTTCAGAAAGTATTAAGAAGCATCACAGGTAAAGTATTGCAATGATTATAAAGATCCTCCTAATGGTATTTCTGTAAAAAACATATCATATTTCAGGATGCTCTTCTATATTATTCTGCCTTTTATTCTTAAACCTAGTTTCAGACTGTGAGCAAATGTACACCTTGTACAGCAGCTTCTGCCCATAGCTTCCCCAGAGCATCATATGTGCAGAAGCTCCCTGAAGGATGTATGTTTCATGGTAAAATACTGGTAGACTGTTACACTAGCAGGAATAGTTTTAAAGAAAGTTGAACAGGTTTGACAGCAGCCAGGGTGAACTACTGCTGGTTCCCATCTGAGAAGTGGCACCCAAGGAGCTTGACCTGATAGATCAGCAGAGCACTCTGAAACCACACTAAGTTTGGAGCACAGCAAGGCAAATGAGAAACAACGACGACGGCTATGCAGCTCACTCGGAGCATCCCCAAGAGAGCAGCCATATGCTGACAACGAACACTGCAGCCGAAAGGAACCAAAATTGTACAACAGCTTCTTAAAATAAATCCTCCCAATAGGCCCTGCTTCCTGTTCTGTTAACAGCCACCAGACCAGAGGAGTGGAACTTACTCTGAGTCACGTAAATGCACGTGTGCTCAAGAGCTCTAAGCTCTGGGTGCCTAGGCACATGTGGCTGCACATGCTCTTGTGCGGCCAGCTACAGGACCATAAGAAGAACATGAAAGCAGGATGTCTCTCTCTCCATTTTCTTCCTCTCTACAGAGAACTTTATGTAGTCGAAAGTTGAAAAATTGTGAGCTTTTCCCTCTCTACAGGTAAAACGTGAGCAAGCGTTGCAGGCCCTTAATAGCACATGGGTAACTAGAGCTCAGCCTGGTATAGGTACTCAGAGGTAACACATCACCTCTGCTGTGTCACATCCCTGGGAGTCTCCAGGATCAAGACCTTACCACTACACCATTTTGTATGACAGGGAAGGATCAACTTGGACAGTGTCAGGGTAGAATACCAAGGTAAAACTTTTTTCATGGTAACTGAATATTGTGCTCTCAAATCTTTCCTCTCCTTTTCAAAAGCGTATTTCTAGCTTTATGATTGTGAAGACAACTTTTACATTGTGAACCGAGAGTAAGCAATATAGTAAGTTGCCCAAGTTTGCAAACAGACTAAACCAGGTTTCTCAAAAATAACTTCCACGTCATAGCTTGATGCCTTGAAATGACTGTCTGAACCCCATCTTTCTCCCCAGAGTTTTTTGTTTGAACATATCTGGTTTCTTCAGGTTTGAATCAATGGAAGAAAAAGACTGCAGCTTTTTGTTATGTCTTGGGTTAAAACCTATTGAAACTGGTAGATCTAGCACTACATTTCCTTTCAAGCTAAATAAGGCTACAGTTAAATACCTCTTTGTTTAGTAATTGCTAAAAACAAAAGACTGCAAAAAAAACACAGGCTGCGAAGGGTCTGGACCTCACAAGCAAAGAGAATCATGGGAACAGATGCCCCAAACGTGGAGATTTGGGCAATGAGCAGTGCAGCTCTGCTCCTAAAAGTGGTGGGGATGAATATGGTGTCTTTGTTGACATATGAAGCAGTTCCTAACATGTGAGGCTTACTGTAAGCAAATGTTAAGTACATAATTTTTACGACAGTAAACTACTGTAATTATTTCTTTGGTATTTTGCTAGCTGTCACTCAAAGCATGTGGAATAGTAAAAGCATAAAACTGTCTATTTTTTTTGGGGGGGGAGAATACCAAGAACAGATTTCTTCTTAAAGAAGGCCATCCAAAGCCATCCAAAATGAGTTTACTCTCTCAAAATACTGATAGGTTACTTTGAGCCTTAAAATAAATCTCTGAAACTCATTAAGCAGGTGAAAAGGACTTCCGTTTCATCCTTTAACTACACCTTATCCTTGGCCAAGTCCTAGATGGCTAATTACTTCCAGTTATTTCTGAATAAAGTTTTAACCACCTCTGTTGGAGTCATCAGTATCTAAGATGTGTTGTGGAGAGGGGAGGAAGTGATCTGTCTGAGCGTTAGATAAATAATAGACTTATTGACAGAATATAAGCAAAAGAGCAAAACAAAGTAACTGAAAAGGACAGTAGACCAATTCTCTTCTACCAGCATTTGAGGAAGGCCTAGAAGAAAGTGTGACACCTAACAGTATCCAAAAGCCTTTTGGTCACTTTAGTTCACCTGTATCATGCCCTAAGTTTTGGCAAGAAGAAATATGGGCAGGAAATGCTAAGAAGATTTCCAGGTTACCTTCACTTTCATATTCAAATAGTCTTTCTCCCAGTACCAGTACATCAAATCAAACTTGATTTATCCTTAAAAAACCAGTCTAATTCCCAAAAGCGCTGCAGCATCTCTGGCCTGTTTTCAGAGCAGTGTGGCACACAGGAGGTGGACTGGGTGCTGAGAGGGAGGTACAGCATGTGGTCAGGAGAAGGAAGGACTACATGAGAATCCCATGGAAAAACCATGTCCTGCTCAACCCAGTCTCCAGATGACCTGTTATAAATGTGAGAAATTTAAATCAAGCAAAGTGTAAGGGATTATGTGTGTATTTAAACCCTTCCTTGAATCAACTCATAAATCGGGAAAGCCATGAAAATGCAAAATTCACTTTGGAAAAATATGCCCAGATAAGGATATATAAGGCTTTCTGGATAGCTGTGTAGTACCTGGATTATCTGCATATGTATATATGGCGTTTAACATTGCAGAAATGGAGCATCCTACATATAATGCTGAACATTTCAGTATCTCTGTAAATTAGAAAAGAAGATGGAAAACAGGACATGGAGAAATTCTTTTGTCCACTATTACACAAAACTGGCAAGAATCAACAGCTGAAGCCAGATATCTTCAGACCTCAATCTTAAAACTGTATTTCCTTTGATATTACTCATTCCTAGGGCACATGTAAAAGAGCAGTGAACAATTGATGCTGATTGCTGTGGCTCATTAGCCAGTCAGGGATAGATATGTGCCCTGCATATACTCATTTACTGTAACAAATATTTGCACATGGGATTGAAGCACTGGGAAATCATACACCCACAGATATTGTCTCAGTCAACCCTTCCTTTCAAGGCCCAGTTCAACTCCCTCCTCCATCTAAGTCCCTCCTTTAATCTCCCCATTTGCCTTTAGTTTTGCTTAGATTACAAGTTATCGTCATTAAGTACATGAAAACTGTAACCAAAGACTGTCTGTGCCTAACATAATCACTCAAATAATTCCAGCTAATGATTTACTGTTTGCTTCACTTCCCCACCCACTGTCTGACACTTTTAGGGCAAAGACATAATTTCTTGCATGTCGCTAGAGGACTACACACACCAATGGGGCTAAGAATGCAATAAAAAAGATTTAATGGCAAAGGGGATGAATAGAACACTTGAGTATTTTCCCTTCAGCAGAAAACAGTATGTTGCTACTTCAGTGGCAAAGGCCTCTATGCCCAGAAGAAGCTGAGAACTGCCTTCTAAGGGTGTCACGCCAGTGGAAGGACTTTTGGCTCGACATGCCCATGTGTCTGCTGATCTGATTCTTCAATGAGACAATTCACTGTCTGTTTCTGGGGACAGAATGAATGGAGGAGTTAGATCAATTATCTGAGAGTCTTCAGGATACACTCTGACAGATGATGAAAGGACTCTAATATGTAATTGAAATACCCTGTACCGAAATACTCACATTAAACCTCGGTTGATTACACACAGGTCTGAGCTATCTCAGACCTTCAGAACAGGAATTGAGTTGTTTATCAGTGAAAGCCAAACTTCCAAAAAGCTGGCTGCCCACTACAGAGCCTTTGTGTTGGGTAAATTAGCTTCAGGAAGAGAATCAAAATGAATTAAAACCACATGGAGATCCTCTCCCTTTACCCCCCTTTTCCCCTTTCCTTTCGCTATATGAATCCCCTCACCAGGAGACAGAGGCCAGTTCAGTCTAATTTAGTCCAGTGTTTTTGTTTCCTAAAGTCTCAATCTTGGGCTGAGTCCATTAATAAGCTGCAGCTGATTTTAATCTAGATGAACTCAGGACTTCTCTCTTCTTTGGTTTTAAAAAGATTACAAATTGTGTGTTATATAAATAGAGGGAAAAGGGGAGAAAAAAAAGAACCAGAATGAGTAAAAAATCTGCTCTCCATTAGCTGACCTGCTGAACAAGCCTGTGATTCAAATAAAGATGAGAAATGAGAGTTGTGGGGGGAAAAATGCACAACTAAAAGCTCTAGTGATACTGCACTCAGACACATTGGTAAGAGTAGATGCAGTAACGTCTGATAGCTACCATTACCATCGTAACAACACAGAAGAGATATTAATGAGACTCCCAAAGTGGCAAACCAGATGCCTCAAAGACTGTTCTGAGAGTTTGCAGCACCCCTTCCCAGTTAAACTTAAAATGACATTGATTAGCAACTATGACCTCTTTGTATCTCATGTCTCTTTAGTAGCCAAGGTGGAATAAGTTGGTCTTAGACTAGCTCTTGTAGATACTTGTGAATATAAAAGAATGCCACGATAGCCACGTGGACTGATTCAAGTGGGATCTCATCCTTAAAAAGGGGTGCTGCACCTAGAGAGAGTTGCCTCAGATCAGTGCTTGGGAGAACAAGCGATAAAGAAGGTGAATGGGTATGTTGTCCTCTAAACAACCAGTTCTAGGTTCCTCAGGGCAAGTGAAAGAAGAAACAAAGCCCATGCCAATGTGATGCAAAATTACTTCTCCTTTTGTGCAGAAAAGCTACTCTAGATTAGCTCTAAGAAGTATGAAAAATAAAAAGGCAAATTAGCCTGCTACGAAAGGTAAATGGGAGAATTATTTTTGGTAGGATACAACAGCTCAGAGGCTTTAACACAAGTCTTCACATCATGGTAAAGGATGACAGATGAAAATCACTTCTCTGTAGTGCTGTTTCTCATGACCACAGCTGTAGATGGCTGTCAACAAGGCTGTCAGTACTGCTATACACCAGTACTAATATGATTACGGTCAAAACACTTTTGTCTTACTGGTATCAAACCACTCTGAGTAGACATCTTTGTTCTTCTCCTCCTGTCACACAGAAGGAAGGAGAGCTGAATGCCGTAATCCTCCTCCATCTCAGAGAAGGCAATCTCTTCATCAGCTTTTGGAACTACCTGGACTTACTCCTGTTCACTTCTTAGTACAGCGTGTTTTTCGCGTACTTCACCCTAAACCAATGTTATGTGCTCTCAGCCCCAGATCTCCCAGCATCAGTTTTCTTTATTAATTTCCTTGTGTGCCGATTTTTTTAAATAACACATTTCAACATGTACAGAATGCTATCATATGATACTGCTAAGAATCTGAAAATTGGGAATGCCAATCTTAAATTATTTTAATTTTGGGTAGGAAGGGGCTGGGCCTTTCGGGTTTTTTATGCCAGCTTAAATTCTCTGGCTGCTTTACATCACTCTGGACAGTCATAGGCCACTGGATGGCTCAAGACTGCATGAATCCATAGTTTTTAAAACAACTGCAATAAGCTGCAAATGTGATACTCATTTTTCTTGATGCTCACCCTCAGTGCTGATGCATTAGAAGTTTCCCTTTAGAGGAATCTCACGAACAGCTCATACACAACTGCTCTATTTAAAAATGGCCACTGCCACTGAGGAGCAAAGCCAAACATGAAGGGACTACGAACAGCAAGTGAGTAGAGTCTAACTACTCACAGCACCCTGCAGTCACAGTCCTGGTGGAGAGCAGCAGGATGGCAGCCATTTGGAAGGAGAGCTCTTATAGAGTTGTCTGTAACAGACTTTTGTTCCTCAACTCCAGCTGAAAAATACAGGTAAAAAACTGCTTTCAATCCACAAGAAAAAAAAATGTTTTTAATAACCTATGAGCAAGATTTTAAGTGAGCTGTACTCACAAACAAAAGATCCCAAGAAGCCGGAGTCTTGCTGTCATTATGATAACTTAAAAAATTCAAAATAGCATTTGATTCCTCAGAGAATCCATTTCAGAAGTCCAGAAATGTTTTTCTCTGCTTGCTAATGCTGTCATTTTGGGAACTGCACACATCTGTTTTACACAAACAAAGAGAGTATCTACCTGCATAAAGTAAAAATCACAGCTTTGCCATAAGAAGGAAATACAACAGATGTAGTAAAAGTGCTAGTAATCAATAATAAACAGTTGATATGCAGAGAAAGAGACGGACAGACATGAGTAAGAGGAATTACACAATCCTATCAGCTTTACCTGAATACAACCCCTCGTAATAAGTCTCAATTGCAATGATAAACGTGCCTGGATTAAACCCAGCAATTTTTCATTCCTTGCTAATGGGGCAAATGTAACTTGGAAGGGGTCTGTATGCAATCACTGGAGGTTTTATTTGTATAACTTTTCTGGAGTTTGACTACGACTATATTTGATTGCATGTGGGTGGCTGTGCGACGGGCGGACAGCTGGGTGAAAAACTATGACAAAAGGAATCTTGTCCCATTTCCTGCCTGCGCTTCATTCACTAATGAGCACTGCTCTGGGTCATTCTCAAGATTTCTTCATCTGTTGTTGTCTCGTCTGCAAAAGGGGCACCCCAGCAGCGGAGCTGTTGTCAGCTTGTCTTGAGAGTTTATTCTGCTGCCTCTCACCCCTGCAGCTGTGTGGGATTGTAAGTGCCTGGCTGTAAACAACGCCATATTTCGTGCTTCTTTTTGGATGACTTGAAGGCCAGTCTGAGGCCAGATGTGTTTGCTGGTGTAATCTGTTTCCCATTTCTTGTAATAAATGCATATCTCAACAACTAATAATAAAGTGAAATCAGGATTTATCTGTTGTCTTCTTCAGTGTGATTTGTGTTGGAAAGAGAATGTTAATAAAACATAGTGAAGTCCTCAGTCTCTCCTTTCTTCCTGAAGTGCTTGAAACGTTCAGTGACCGTATCCCTACAAGTAAACAACCAGGCTGGTGAATCTGATGCCTTTAGATTCTTGCTGTAGCAACCAATATCCCTCTTGCTAGCTTGTGGAAACAAAGCCGTTTTGCTTCCTTAAGAAACACTGTTTTGCAGTAACACTGCCTCATTTATTCTTGTTTCTTTTGTCAGATCAGTTCACTTGAAAGTTTCCTCCTGGTAACAGGTTTAGTCTTTTTACTAGGATTCTTCTATATAAGGCTTCTACCTGTCTGCAGGCAGTTTTCAGCTATCTCCCACAGCAAACTATTCCGTTATCAAGTTCAGTCCCTTGATTAGAAACCCCGTTAGAGGAGCCATGTGAAGACTGCATCTCTCTCCCCGTTTCCAGGGTAGCTCCCTGTGAGCTCCAGTAAGCCTCTATCCAGGGAAAAGGAGTAAATTACACCCAATTTCATTATATCAAAGAGATGTATTTTGATTTGTATTGTAAAATGGTATTGAAATAGCTTTCCCCTTCCAAGCAGGTGGAAAGGTGAGGCAGTGGGAAGAGGAATGCTGCAAGGGCTTAGCCTACCCCCATCCACTAATGGCCCACAAGACGTGGGCTGTTGCAGCACAACACACAGCTGTGCTCCCCACGATTCTCCCTCTCTTCTTTCCAGTTAGACCATGGCCATATCCACCCCCACTCCTCATATCTATTACAGTGTGACCCTCACTTTCAATTAAAACCTCTGCCCAAGTCTGTCACAGATACTCCACCAACGAGAAGCAATTCCATTAGGCATGGCTTTGATACCAGACTTCCAATCCTTTGGTATGTATCTGCTACATGGTCTTTTACGGCCATGTAAGTTGAAATAATAATAGATAGATAGATAGATTGATATAGATGGTCATAAAAACGGGTTCTATAAAGAAAGTCATAGGGTTGTCATTTCCCTATGAAGCCTTTCAGAGAAATGCTCTAAAGTTTCATCCCAAAGGAGGTTTTGCCAAGCCCTCTAGCCCTGGGAGGGAAAAGAAACCCCTTCCACAGTGCTAGGCAGCTCTAATTACAGATGCATCAAACCAGCACCTACTTTTATTCAAGAAAATTGTTCCCTGACAGTACTCAGAAGCTCGTCTATTGTCTTCAAATGCACTAATGAATGCTAGTTACTCAGTCAGCCTTGCTAGTTCTGGTCAACAAATGGGCCACCAAAAACCAAGTAAATTCTATTTCTTCTGTGCCTCTTCAGTTGTATTTTAACACCCAAGTACAAAAACTGTAACTGCATACATAAACCTCCATGACTGGCATAACTGAAGACAACTGTTTTAGTTGGCATGGAAGACACAATTTATTCCACTAAAACCACTCATGATGATATGTGAGAAGGAAAGAACCCCTTTTAGCTTTTAGGAAACAAATAATTTCTAGGGTTAGCAATTAGGAAAACAAAACAAACGCAAAACATTTGTATTTGTAAACAGAGTATACTTTCTGTGGCTTGACTAAGATGTGCTAGACGTAATCTTGGATTTTTTTCTTCAAAGAACCACCACACTTTAAGATGCTAGTAATATAAAACAACTAAGCATAGGCAGCATCATTCCCTCACTGCTCCATCTGGGTTTTCAGCATTTTACTGTGCTTTCACATCTAGTATGTGAAGTAAAGATCAATCTGTTTCCAGAAGGCTACTTTGGTGGGTGGTCTGAGCTCATTCTAGTTCTTAATTTTATTTTCCAGGACATTCAGAGTTTTCTTTCCATTTTCTGTGTTGAACTTAGTGGTTTTACAGAGCCACAATACCAATAATATAATATGGAGTATTTGTTTTATTTCTTCCTGAATCCAGCATGGTTTTACACACAAGCTGATCACCTCCAGAACCATAAGAAGCATATCTAATTTGAGCTTGGCCCTAATTCTCCTGCCTTCATCAGTTTTGTACATAGTTGATGTACTATGACCCGTTGAAGAATATTCCTTACACTTGACCCTCTCAGTAGTTTCATGGGATTCTCCCCATTCTCTTTGTATTCTTATCAAATGCTTTCACTCTGCCAAATCGACACGCCCTCAGAACACTTGCATTCAACGAAACAAGGCTATTTTCTCTAATTAAAGTTCTCATTCTGTCTACAGTAATGTCAGTAGAGCCTTCACAAAACATAATCTATAAAGCCACTGTATTATAAAAAGTTTGCAAGCAGTCTTCTGAAACTTGTGCCTTACAGAGTGGAGAAAGCAAATCCCTTTTTCTGAGCTAACCAGTAGAATAGAGTTGTGAGCGCAACTAGATTTTGGAATTATGGAAATAGACTCTCTCATAAATGTGTGAAAGTGTCATTTTGTACATCACGCACCACAGTAACCTGTGACTTAACAAGAAATCAATGCAGGGGTGCACCCTGAATGTGAAGACCAGGCTGATAAGTATTTGTGGGCTGCTTTCGTTTTGCATCCGGAAATTTCAAAGCATCATATACAAGGAATGAACTCTTTATAATCAGAATCAAAATACGCACCCACTTTTTTCAAACAGCCCAACAACATAGCATTGCCTCTAATGGGGTGTAAACCTGTTTCTCCAGTGTCTCCTGATACGTAGAGATGGTTCATGGACTACACAAAGCCAGAGTAAGACCAACACACAGGCAGGCTAAGCAAACTTTCATGATTGCAAGGAGTATCTTTAAATCATAACCTGAGCTTAGCTGATGACACAATCATTGCCTGAGTCATCTGAAACGATGGCTCTGATCATGGTAAACTTTGTCATTAATCTGACAGTGTGTCGGCTCATGACTTGAAGGATTGGGAGAGGCACAGCAGGGATTCTGCCACTTCAGCAGACAAGCCTATGGGTGGAGCAGGAGCAGAGAAGTACAGTAAGCCTGATTCAGTCTCCAGCAGATACATTCCTGATGCTTCAGCAACATAACTGAACTTTACACTCAGGACACCCGGTGCCTGTCACATTCAATAAGGAAATGGCATCTCTTACTGTTCCTGATGGTGAGCAACAAAGCAGAGGAGGAATCAAATGGCAGAGAAGCAGCAAAGCAGAGGAACCAGGGTTTAAAACCTCACATGACCTAAATAATTACTAGGACTGACATACCTGATTCGGGGCTGTCATGCAAGGGAAGCCTAGTCTTTAGATAAACAGAGCGTCCGCTCTTAACCTCCTGAACTATCAATTTTCCCTGTCTAATACTGCAGAAAGGTTATGCTGCAGTGCCCTGTGCTTCCTCACATTTAAAGTTAGGGTAGCCAAGGGCAACAAAGACTCCTTCCTCTCTAGCCTGATAGCAGAGTTCTTCCTTCCTTTTGCTCATATGAAGAACAAACGCAGAGTTGAACAATAACAGTGGGTGCTTCATTATGATGCTCTCCTGGGCACCCAGCCCTGGTTAGCATTATCTTACCACTTGCTTTTGTTTTGAAGGAAACTGTGAATGGTCCTTTCAATTGCTGGTGTTTCAAGATCAACATTACCTCTACTTCCTCTATTTTCAAGTCTCCTTATTTTACCAACAATATGTGGCACTATGAAAAAAAAAGAAAAAAATGACACAAAACCGATGAACTGAGCAAACTGCCAGTCTAAGAGGCAAGTGATAACAGAAGGCCATTTAAACTAGCTTTCTCTGAACCATTTAAGCTACTGATTCTGAGCATTAGGAAAAAAAAAGAAACACAAAACCAAAATCAAAGGAAGCCAAAACAACTTAATCCTTGGCAACTATTGAAGGAAGTGCACATGAGGAACACAGTTTAGGCTTGGAATATACTTTATTTGAAAACATCCAGGCATCTGATCACACTTCCTGAAATCAACATCAGCAGCAGATGCCTCCCTGTCACACCTCCTACTTTATGGACAAAAAGGCCTTTAGTCTTCTAACAAAATCCATACCCTCTGATCTGTAACAGACAGGTGGCAAACCCAATTTACCACAGACTTATCACTTGTGCATTCCTGCAGACTGTTACTCTTCTTGGACAAGTAATTGCTTTGGACAAGTTACTAAATTATCACTCACTTTTCACACTATGGGAAGGACAGGTGAACAAATTTAATGACAATTGTGCAGTCCTCTCCGGACCATCAACCCAGGCATAGTCAAGAAGCTACACTGAAAACAGGTGACAGTGGATGCAGCTGTTCCAGTGGTGACTGAGAAGGGGAGCAAAGGGAGGCAGACAGCTTCATCCTCAGCCAAGGCTCTTTTTCTGCAAAGATCTGTCCACAAAAGACACACTCTTGAACTGAGCGTGAGGCAAGCTGGCCTCAATTAGCACCACGTTGTCGGCCGCGGCCCTCAGGTGGGCCAGCTCATTTACCCCCTCTGCCAGAGGAGGACTGGAGTTTGCAGATCCAGTTTGTGTGCTGAAGTTTCCTGTGCCCTTGAGTGATACAGCAGTAAGCAGTGTCCTTCCTGAGCCCAGACAGTTAGGACCAGCTGGAGGGACACCGTTCTCCCCTCGTGTTCAGATGTGACAGTGGAATTTAGTTCATTCTACACTGGAGAAATCTGGACTTGCTCTGACTTCTGGCTACTGCTTAGGAACCTTTCCTAGGGTACCACAAGTCTTCCAAATGAAAATCAAACAGTGCCTCGGGGGGCTGCTCATCGTCGCTGCTGCTACAGTAGATGGGAGGCTACAGGTCCGTTGTGTGACCACTCATTCCCCAGTTCAGCCTAATGCACATTCAAGAGAAAAAGGGGGAGCAAACCTGTTTCTCAAGGAAAAGAAAGTATTCTGGATGAACAAAAGTTAGCTCTGTTAAACTCCAATAGAGTCCGATTCAGTATTAGTCAGCTGGAAGGACTGCAGTGATGAAGCAAGGCCACAGAGTTGTAGAGGAAGGAGGGCTGAAAGGCAAAGAAGAAACAACATACCTTTGAGCTCTGGTGTGCACAGCATGAGGCCCTGCCTCTGTATCAAATATGAAGGTGGCTGGAATCACATTACAGAACTATCAGAGTTATGCTTTAACCACCCTAATTTAGCGGTTTTGGCTTTTGCTATCACATTAGAATACATTGGCTTGATTTTCAAAGGTAACAAGCACCTACAGCTCCCACTGACTTTAGTGACAGCTGCAGCTCTAAAAATCAGTTTAAGATAGTTTGCATATTGAGAAGAACTGAAGGAAAATAAAAGGCCTATTGTGTGGATATGAAGAGTTTAAACACTGCTGATGGGTGGTATATGAGTCCCTTCCCTTTTCAAATGAATTTCACTTCATGTTTTGTTTGGTTTTCCTGTTGATGCATCCTGCACCCTCCAGTGCTAAGCTGGTGGGATCCCACATACTTTTCCTGGCATGTGGTGTTTAAAATAAGAGACCTCAGCAATCGGATATCCTCAGCATTTCCAGCTATTGAACACAATCATGAGTACTGTGATCCAATTTCAGAGCAGAAAAGAAAAGATATATAGGAATATTCTCCCTGTGCTGGTACGGGGCAGACAAAAGAAAACCAAGCAAACAGGATGTTCTGCTCCTCTGTGAACTTCAGCAAATGGCCACAGCAGACAGGATGCAGCCTACAAACACACAGCTGCAATGTATGTGCCTGGCTGCCCAATACCTTGTTCTGGACAATTCACTCGCAGCACAAATACAGCATGAAGAAAGTAAAAGGTGTAGTGTGCAGTTCCCACCTGACATGCCTCGAGATTGAAGTCCTTCATCAAAAACACGCAGCCTGAAGGAGGAATGTGATGTTTTCTATATGCTACTAAGCAATAGAGTGTCATCCCTAAACTCACCCAGAACATCTTCAGGATTGCAATGCTTGGTGTTCATGACTCAGGACATCAGCCTGCTTATTCTAAGCTTATTCACTCAGTAGTAAGGCACATCCCAGCTGAGGTCTCCACAACAGCACATAGCACTCTGAGAAATCACCCTATTGCAAACTTCTTGATAGCACTCTAATAGTCCCACATCTTCTAGAAATGTCACTCTTCACATCTCTGCTGCTGCTTCTGGAGAGCGCACCTTCGCAGGGCATTGGACTATACGGGGAGATTGTTTCTGTAATGGAAAAGCTAGGAAGTTTAAATGAAAATGAGATTCAGTGGACAATAAAGTAAAATCTTTTCAGCAACAACATCTCTTGTTGAACTGTTAATTGTAGCATCATCTGCCCGTGTTTCCTCTTCACCCATGCAGTCCTGAATGCACTGCCTTGCCTCAGTTGAGCCGTAAGGCAGACCCTCTAGCGTTATTCAAGTGGCAAACCAAGGAACAGTCGGGGCCAATACACCATGCTCTAACAAACTGCTTACTAAACTTGTTGCCGCTCTCATCTCTGTAATCCTTGGTTATCTTAATTTGGCCCTGAAATGTAATCTCACAAATTTTTCAGGGGTCTTCACAGAACTGAATGACAAAGGACCAGATTCTGGTTTCATTACAACATAAACAACGAGAAGAAGCGTTACAACAATCATTAACACTATGTTAAAAGTTCAAATGAACATTACAGAAAATACTTTATAGTAACAGCCCAATGTTATTAATTTTAGGGAACGACTGTAGTGAGAAAAACCTTTTGAAGTAAAAACCTGTTTGTTGGGAGGGTTTATCACATATGTGTCTGTTTCTATGAAATTGCTATATATTCCTGTTCCATCTTATCAAGACAGATTTAAGCTTATATGATAAGATCATTTAAATTTGTGGTTAGTCCAGTTTTAAAGACAGGGCAAGTCTAGACATCAGGTACAGAGATACCGAAGGTTGTTCTAGGTGTGTTAGTTCTGGAAACAGAGAGAAAGTTTCAAAGAAAAACAGCACTGGGGCCAAAGTAGCCAGAATCCTATCTGCAAAGCATTATACCTGTGCTAATAAGCCCTGCCTCAGGCAAAGTTTTCTAGTTTAGATGAAGTGCTATTCAAACGTGCCTATCTACACAGGACTGCACTCTGGAGACTTCCAGGTTTAGACTGTAGCTTACTGTTGGACCTCTGCACCACTCTCCCCTCCCCAGCACAGGGAACAATAAAGCATCCAGCATTTCCCTTTGGCAACCAGGCTGTACGCTCAGAGATTTTACAAGATTTTAACATGGAGAATACATAAAGTCCTATAGCTACAGAAAAGTTGCATGTACTACCAAGGTTAAGTCATTTGGGTCACAGTCCTCTACTGCTAATTATCACTTTACAAGACAAAATGACAGTAGTGATGCCTTCACCAAACATGCTAGTGGTGAAGCCAGAACAGACATAACCTTTGAGGATAAGCAAAAGAAATCCAGTTGTGCCTACCTGAGAAAGTGATAAATCACAGTGAGACTTAACTGTCTTTTACTTTCATAAGCTGCACACAAAAGCATGAGACTTTACTCTGGCTGAAAAACATGGTTTTGGAAAAACATTTTTTTGGCTTCCTTCTCATGAATATGTTCGCTTAAGAACATTAAGTCCATTTTAGGTACATTTGACCTTATTCTACAAATCTGTAGCTTGAAAGATGTAACATCTTCTACGTTAAATCCAGACAATTACTAGCAGAGTCTTGGTCTTCTATGACAACGTTCAGTTCCCAGAACAATATAGTGTCACAAATCACAGATACTACCTCTAATCAACAGACAACTTCACTCCTTATGTTAAAAGCCTTTTGGAAAAAAGGCCATTTGCTTTAGCACTGTGCTGAAAACACAGGGGAGCAGCCCACTTTGATCAGGAATTCATTACAGAGAGACTGGTAAGGAGAAGATTTCTCTGAAGTGAGACCATTTTGTCCCAGGAAGCCTATGCCAGCCTTGAAAAGAGGGGAACGGCTTTGCAAATACAGACTTATACTCTTCAGCTCATTGTTTTAACAACACTGGATTAAAAAAATTAGGTTTGATTCACACTTGTGTAAATGAGAACAGATTTGGCACACTCCTCGCACTAACTTTTTTATGTTACAGTTAGTAAGACTTAAGAAAATTTAAATGCTGACACTTCAGTTGCAATCTAGCAAAGCATTTAGGGACATGTTTGGCTTTCAGTACAAGAAAGCAGCACTGTATCTTCAGTGTCTTTACATATTTGTTCAGAAATAAGCACGTAATTAAATACTTTGTGCTAAACTGGATTTATCCAGCATAATATCCTCCCACAAGTTAAGCTCACAGCAAAAAGTATGGCCAGAAACTTTACCAATCTGTTGTCTATCTACTATGCCACTAGAAAGATCATGTTTGCAGAGAGAAACAGTTAATTTTATTGAAATGACAGAGTTTATTTTGTTTCTTCTGGATCTAAACCCAAGATGCCTCTAGTCTTCCTTCACAATTAAAATATTTTCCCTCCACCTGTCTTCATTACCATTTTCAGTTGGTTTCCAATCTGTGCTTTGTTCCTCTGGACTCCTTCGTTTGACAGCCATGGAGTTCGGCTACTCCAGCAAGGCTTTGCCAAAGCTGCTGCAGAGCAGTAGAGCGACTCCCACAAAGCCACCTAGTGAGGACGCCCTCAGCCAAGCAAACGCCGTTCCTGGGTCAGGTTTAGCAACCCATTCCCCAAAATGCCATGAACTGACTGAACAAAAGGACATTTTAATTGATGTCAGCTACATCTGTACGGGTGATTTTGTTGGCATTGGGATGATGGGAGTCTTATTTTTTTCACATTCCTTACTGCCAGGAGAGACCTAGCCTACAAACCGATCGTGCTTTTTTGCTCTCATTATTCCAAACTTGTTAGAAATAGCATGAGGCTTTCAGTGTCCTGTGGGGAATACAGCAAAAACGGTTCCACCCCACAGAGATCCTAACAATGATCAGTTCATCTTTATCCCTCCAATAGGGCTGGAAATCACCAGTGGCACTGCAAATCTGTTACCATCTCAATAGCAATGCACAACTTTATTCCCATTAATCTGTCTTCCATCCATTCACACATCAAGTACAACCCTGCTTCATTTTACAGATTATATCCATGTTGCTCCAGACAAAGGTCACTTCATAGTTACAGTTCTTCAATTGAATAAAAGCTTTTGATGCAGTAAATCATTGTCTCTCACTGTTCAAACTCACACAATACAATACAAATAATGCTGCCCTTTCTTTCAGAATTCCCTTTCTACCTCACTACTCATTACCAAAGCATTTCTTTACAAAATAAAACGAGGCACTTTTCACTTGCTTCAGCCATATAAATTAGTTATAGCACTTTGGAGACGGTTTGCCATGCCGCACTACAAACCAAGACCCTATGCTATTTTGAGATCAAAATGAGCCTCTTTCATTACATCAGTGACAAATGAAACATAATGTAGCAAGGTTTCCCAAGATTTAGCTGCTCCTAGATCTTTTTCCCTCTTAGTACTCTGTAACTTAAAACCTAAGACACTCTCTTCCAAGTGCCACATATCTTTTGTTTCTACTTATCAGAAGTTACCTGCCTCAATAAGACATTACAGGCAAGGTGAGTGTGCTTGTGCGCACACACACACGTGTGCAGTGGAAAAGAGGGCAGGAGAAAGCGTGCATTAATCAACTAACTAATCATCCAGTCCTGCTGGCACAAAAATCAAACTCTTCCCTTTAGCAATACAAGGTATTCTGTCCTTTGGGTAGTGAGGGGAGCCAGTCAGCATCAGACACAGAAGTTTTGAGGTTAAATTTGCAGACAGTTATAACTTTCTTTCAAAAGGAAGAATAAAACATAGCAGGATAAATCTTAATGTCAAGTACACTCATGCAAAATGGCAACCATTTAACGGCAACAGTGCTTTATTTAGCACTGAAAGTCATAACAAGAACTGAGGCCAAAAACTGAAGGCAGACAAATTCTAATCTGAAATACAGAACAAGTATTTAGCAGGAAGGTACCTAAAACTTGAAAACACTGTCAAGGCAAACCAGAAACTCACATTTGTTGATGTCTTCAAATAAAAGTGAATGCCCTTCTAGAAGACATGATTCAGTGTAACACAAGTTATCAGGTACCTGAAGCAAACATGTATGACATATGGGAGGTCAGTTTGGATGAACTGCTGGTTCCACTCATCTTTAAACCCTATGAAACTGAAAATAAATCATTACTCAAAAGCAAGTCCTAGCTCACTAGTACTATTTGCCTTATGTTTTCAGTACTTCTGAGCTCTTTCAGTGAAGAGCAACGTTAATCACTTGGTTAAAGCATTCAGTGAAAAGTCCCAATAGACTCTCCAGTTGGCAACCAGCCACCATGTTCCCTGTCTTCTTTTGCAGCACCATGCTCTTGGTAACAGAGGGCGTTTACTTAGGTGAGATGGAATGAGATTTACTTCCACAGACAGCCAAGCTACCAGTTGCTAATAGCTAGGCTCTGTTGCTAGCTTGTATTTATGCCCCAGAATGCTGCTGCTTCTAAAGTTAGACTTGGACGATTGCCCACAGAATACAAGTTAACACTGACATCAGCTTATTCAGCCTATCTTCTTTTTGGATATGTATGTGCATGGCTAAGTGGCATCTTCTAGTTCAGCTGACCTAACCCAGTATGTGCTACATTCAGCTTCAATGAAACTACTACTTGGCAAGAACAGCCCAGAGTCTGTTCTGACTAATACACCAGGAACAGAATTACCAGCTAATAATTTCCAATCCAAGTCAGAAATTTTATCACTTCCAACGAGAAAAATCATGTTGTGACTTGCACCCTTAATCAAGTAGCTTTGGAGCTTTTTTTACTGTTATTCTTTTTGACAGTATCACTTTATTCACTTCAACTAGTATATTGAATTAGGGAAGCAACTGCAAGTCCTTAAACAGAATACACAAGCAGCCAGTAAAACTTCCAATATTTTGTGATGCTTAGATCCAGGCTTTTGCCTCTCTGTTTAAGATCTCTACAAAATAGAGATCTGCTGTCAGACTGGATTTTGCAATCACAATTCAGGTTCATCAGAGTCACACTGTACAGCATGGCAGTACATTACAGGACATTGTATTGCAATGTAAAGGCAACTGAGGCTTTTTTTGGGTCTTCAGCACAGAGAATACTGAAGCTGAAAGAGGAGACTGAAGGCTGACTTTCCTTGCTAAATCTCTGACTGGCCAGCCTTGCTTTCCAATCATCAATTTCTCTAGTCTGCAAGTGGAAATAAAAGAATGAGTGAATAACTGGATTATTTTCATCCCTGAACACTTCACGTTTATAAAAGCAAAGAAGTTTTCTCCGTGGCACCCTTGGGCAGCCTGGAGCTCTCCTCTGACAATATAAGAGAAGCAGTTCTGCCTTCAGTAGGGTCTCCTCCGAACACTTCTGTGCTTGCGCTGAGGCCATGAGATGCAAAGATACCAGGGAAACAGAGCAGCGATTTACATTGACAAAGAGGATTTTGATACACTCCTCCAAATGGGGCAGCATTACCATCTTAATAGCCTTTTGCTCTCAGCCCTCTTCCTTAGGACGCTGGAGATTTTTGCGAATGGAGAACAGTTCCGCTTCCCATTTTAACTGCAACAATAGCAGAAGGGCTCCTTAAACTGCATCAAATAGCAGCCTGTGAAATCCCTAACTAGCCGCACTGCCTCTCCTGCCGTTTTATTATCCTCTGGCCCACAGAACAAAAGCCGGGGGGAGCTCCTCCTCATTTTTAGCCTATTCCACACATCCTAATCCCTCAGAGGTGGCAATGGAAATTGCTTGTGGAACTGTTAAATCACACTTTCACTTTGTCTTTCATTCCCCATTCACCCTCGCTAATCAAGGAGTTTCCAGCCACATTTTCCGATATCAATTTGTTTATGGCCTATTGGTTAATGGTCCTGGGATGGGACCCCCTGAGTAAGAAGAAAGAATCCTGGGCATTTCAGCCAGCTGCTGCTTCTCGCCAGTTCCCACACCCATCCGCTCGTTCCCATCAGCCGCCCTGAATGTGCTCACCTCCTGACACCAACTGAATTAAACAACAAAGCCTGAATGGGAAAGCTGCCTTTGCAATCAGGCTGCGGGACAGATTCCACTTGTTAGCACTATACGATGTCCCTCAAGCTGCAACACAGGAACACTCCCTCATGGGCTGACCCGTGGCCGGTTGCCTTACTGACATCTTACCTTGCATCCAGCTTCCCTTTGGAAAGAAGCACTAGCTACAACTCTCATAAAAACTCTAGCACGGGGCAGCCTGGTGCCACTTTCTGCAACTTATCCAAAACAGCCATTTCCAGGTGATTTGCTCACTTCCTCTTTCCATAGAAATAATGATCATTGAAATGTGGGATGCGACCATGCAATATTTACTTTGTAAAACCCAGTGAGATGGCTCACGTGTAAGTGCTTACAAGTCTCTGGTGCACATTATCAGGGGAACCATGCCCTTGGTTACTACCCACCTTGGAGAAAAATACCTAAAATGGAAACATAATGATGTAGTCAGAAAGTAAGAAAAGGCTTACACAAAGAAGAGCTTCAAGCTGCCTTCCAAAATGTACAAAGAATGCCTGATATTGAGACAGCATTTACTTAGAGAAATCCAAACTGGTAATTCACCTGTTTTTAGAAAAATGGCAAAAGATGTTTTAAACATGCACCCCAGAAACATATGGATACAGGGAAAAGAGCAATTGCCATACACCTAATACAGTGCTATCCTTCTATCAGAGAGTCCTGCTCCCTCATCATGACATGTTACTAGGCCCATTTGTTCTTTAAAGGTAGGGTTCAGTCCTTGGAAAGCTATATTCCTGGCTCACAGAAAAGAACTGGAACAAATAAAGCTCCTCTCTGAACAAATGCTTCCTGTTCCTGAAATGGGAAATCTTTCTTTCCCAAAGTTTCACTACATTAGTGCCTGAGGACAGAACAGGAGGTTGTCTACCTTTTTTTATAGTGACCAGAAACATCTCTGCAACTCAGAAGATATTAGAGACAGAAAAGTAGCTTGTCTTCTGCCCTATACTGAATCAAAACACATCTAGACCAACTCTTGCAAGCCACCTCAGTTTAAAGTAATAAAAATTGTTCCTTGTTCCTGTAGCCTTTTTAAAATTACTGGTACCAAATAAAGCAGATCAAATTCCCAAAATACCATCTAAGAATACACTGGGTATAGTATCCAAAGGCTTAGGAAACACTGGATGGACCCCCACATTATCATTATGTAGATGTATCAAATGGAAGCAAAAACTCACCATAAAACATCTTTGTTTCTTTTGTTTTCCTACATTATGTATCACCAGAGATGTAAGCATATTTAGTAATTAGGAAATGTAAATATGTCGTTGGTCTGGTACAGCCTCTTTAAAGCTGAGAAATGGGCAACCACAAGGACGAGAACTGTTCACATACCTTAAAATGTTCGTAGTGCTTTTTGGGATCAGTGATTCTCAATCACTGGAACCTGACAAACAGCAATACTCACTTTTCTTAATGCCATGGCTGCATATCAGAGTGTATCCTCCAAACAAAAAGTGACAGGCACTGACTAGTTCTATTTAGTCTGCTAAACTGATGCAGCAATCGGGAGCCAGGCTGCATCTCAACAGATAGCAACTCAACAAAATTGATCTATGAATGTCTGTCAAAAAGTAAGGACATTAAAGGAGGATTTATTGGGATAAATGGGGAAAAGAAGGGAAGAGCTGAACTTCTCTTTTTGCTGTGGTCTGAAAAGTATGTGATTTAGGACATGGCCACAAGGAACCCTAGTTCCCTGCCATCATGGTAGTAATATCTAGCTTTTCAGTACACTACCTCATATCCTAGAGAATCTGAGGATTATTTAAGACCATGGGGCATGAGCATTAAAATGATCACAAAAATAGAGAACAGATATTAATTTCCTGTATTTTTATTGATGTCAAGCCATTTGTTAAAGAACCACCATTTATTAGAGCATGTTATTAATGATAGATAGGTATGTTTCTCCTGGAGAAACTTATCCCATAGGAGCAATGTTACCAGAACCATTCTGCTTTACCTTGAAGGAAAACAGGGAGCCTTGATTAATAATTACAAGGC
This sequence comes from Mycteria americana, assembly GCF_035582795.1. NCBI lineage: Eukaryota > Metazoa > Chordata > Aves > Ciconiiformes > Ciconiidae > Mycteria > Mycteria americana. The sequence goes on from NC_134369.1 coordinate 36,272,751, forward strand.
CCGTTCTTAGATCCATGGGAATATGCAACAACTAATTTAGTATAATCCAAGACAAAACAGTGAACACAGCAGAAGGCTGCCCTTGTCAATCAGACCGTTTAAATGTGTGGGGTTTTAATTAGGTATTTCAATATTTTAATATTGATATTTTATATTGATATTTTAATTACGTATTTTCAACTATTGTTGAAAAACATTCTCAACAATAGTTGCTGTTACCTACATTCAGCCTGCTTAAAATACTAGTTGCAAAGGCAAAACGATCAATGCTCTGATCTTACCTTGAAGAACCAAGCCCGATTTCTCAATGGTGTAGAAAAAAGCGGAGAATGGAGCAACAGGGGATTTAGCAACCAGGAGCTGCAAAAGAAGCAAGTAATACATAAGTACACATCTTTATAACATACTGATCAGAGCTCAAACCCGTCGAATAATCTCACTGGATTTAACTTCCAGAAGTAGTAAAGCATACTGCAGAAATAACAAAGTAGTTATTGATCTAGCCCTGTCACTTCTAAGTAGTTGAGGTCTTCTCATATACATGTATAGACCATGCTGCAATTTTAAAAGGATTCACAGGTCCTAAAAATTCACCTAAAAAACCATCATGAAAGCAGCAAGTTTTGCTTGTCTTATTGGCATCCTGTTAAGCTTAATCATTCCTGCTGGTTCAGGCAGTTGCACTCAGACAGGAGACAATTTTGAGCAAAACTGTAACTGCTGCTGCGTAACGCAAATTTAATCGCCATTAGCTGTTCCACAGATGCGCCCCCTCGGCTTCTCCAAGAATTCCACCCATCATCTTCCTCCTGCCCCTGGAAGCTGCATAGTCCACCCATGGGTCACCACTCTGGGGACAGTAACATGCCATTGCAATTATCTGCACGTCCTCTTTGGCAAAAGGAGTAATGACCAAGTCAAGCTTTATTCAAGGATCCTGTCCTTGGAGTTTCAAAATAGGAACTGGAATTCCCTTGGGTGTATAGTGCAATTGAATTTAGCTCGGCATTTGGGTGTGCTGGCCCTCTACGGTCAGGCCAGAAATATCTCTGGCTCCACTACGGAGGAACTGTCCTCTGTGGTAGATGAGCTGCAGCAGAGGTCTGGAGACAAAGACATGGGCTTGTTGGTGTCGTGGTTTAACCCCAGCCAGCAACTAAGCACCACACAGCCGCTCACTCACTTCCCCCCTGCCCCCAGTGGGATGGGGGAGAAAATACGTTGAGTAAAAGTGAGAACACTTGGGGGTTGAGATAAGAATAGTTTAATAATTGAAATTAATAATAATAATGATAACAACAACAATAATAATAAATTGTAATGAAAAGGAAAATAACAAAAAGAGAGAGAAATAAAACCCAAGAAAGACAGGTGATGCAAATGAAAAACAAGTGCTCACCACCAACTGACTGATGCCCAGCCTGTCCCCGAGCAGTGGCCCTGCCCCGGCCAACTCCCTCCAGTTTATATTCTGAGCATGACGCCATATGGTATGGAACAGCCCTTTGGCCAGTTGGGGTCAGCTGTCCCAGCTGTGCCCCCTCCCAGCTTCTTGTGCACCTGGCAGAGCGTGGGAAGCTGAAAAGTCCTTGACTTAGTGTAAGCACTGCTCAGCATCACTGTGGTATCAACATTCTCCTACTAAATCCAAAACACAGCACAGTACAGTACCAGCTACTAGGAGGAATATTAACTCTATCCCAGCCGAAACCAGGACAGTTGGCAGGGCAGGGGACATGGGACCTGCACTGGCAAACTCACACAAATGTGCCAGGCTTTATTGCTTGGCTGTTTGATTTTTGCTCATTGCCGAGGACTGCTCCCCCACAGCTTGCCTCAAAATAAAGCCCATTCTGTCACCTACATGAAAGTGACATCTTAATGATAAATTTAATAAGTCGTGCCCAGAGCGTGACCAGCACAAACACCAACCTAACGGTTCCACGTGGGCCCTGCAGAAGATGCTGACAGCAGTGGCTGAAGCGGAGAGCGTGCTGCTGCTCTGCCTCCGGCACAGAGCTGCCGAACAAAGCTGAAACACCTTTCTCCGCTCACCTCTTCAAGAGCTAGAAAAGGCCAAGAACTGGAAACCAGCCCTCCCGCCAGTGGCCCCGCACCCTGGAAGAGCCTTCCTGGCCCCCGAGGGCACGGTTTGGGCAGGCAGCTCCCCCTCGGCCCACGCTGATCCTCTGCAGGGATCTGCTCCAAGCAGAGCAGTACCACCGAGCCCGAGCCGTGACTGCTCAGGACGCAGAGCAGGCCTGCCGACTTCCCTTCCTTCAAAGCACTCATCTCACCTAACCCATCCGTGAGGCTCGCCTGGCAGCGTGCTGTGGAACCATCACGCACCTCGGTGCCTAAATTTCCAAAGCCCTGTCAGATACTACACCCTCTCAGCCCAAGATAGGCAGCCCTCTGTCAGATACATCCAAATACAGATTTCTTAGAACTACAGACAGTAACAACTTTATTTTTAGAGGTGTGGAGCACCAACAGATCCTGCTGATTTCAAACGGAGCAAAAAACCCCCATTATTTCCAAAGGTCATGCCCTAATTCTGCCAAATATCCAAGCACTCGTAAGGGTCACTGCATATGAGTCTCGGTTGGTGGTGCCTAACGATCAGCAGGGAAACAGTGCACAGGTTTTATAAAAGCCAAGAGAGACTACAGAAACGTGAGGAAGTTCACGCTCACCAAAAGTGCTCCCATTTCACTGAAAAGTCAAGACAGTATTGAATCACTTCATAGATATACAGGACTGGGACATTTATTCCTAAGTGTAAGATTAACAGTATCAAGCACCAGAAGTTTGAGCTCTGCAGTGTCCTTATGTAACCAGAGGATTTGGCAGCAAATTCTGCTACAGAATCAAGGCTCGTGTGACTTTCCTGTAGCACTTTAAATGCTCAGGATGTCTGTATAGTAGGTGGGTTTCATTTGTATTTGCATGCAGTCTGCAGACGGGACCACGCTTAGATGTCTTGCAACTCTTTCTCATCTGATTCTGATACAGGCTGAAGAAACAAAATCCTCATATCTGGTTCTTCAAACATAACCATTATTACCCACAGCTAGCTAACATTTTTATGGTTTTCAGAATTTAAACCAAACATAGTCTCCCTTCTTCTTCAGACAGTAAAAAATAAAGGCAGGCACATAAAGACCACAAATACAGCCGGAGAACATCAGACCAGTCCAAATGTCAGTGTTTTCCTTCCAGTCATATGAAGCTGGCAAAACCGCCTCAGGATGCGATACAACCCTTGCGAACTCCTCCAAGTAGGAAAACTGCTGTGCTAGCACTTTCCCCTCTTCCATGTTAATTACCGTTCTCTCTGGAATGAAATTCTGGAGAAAGGAGGGTCATGTCACATCCCACGTCCGTGACGCACCTTGACAAAACCCGAATTCCCTTGCCCGTCGTTATCCCCAGAGCCAGCACGTCCCACTGATGGGGCAGGAGGGGGACTCTGCCCGGAGGGAAGCGGAGTGCCTCCCGGTGCTTCACACGCCTCAGCTCTGAGAACACGAGGGAGAGGATGGGGTGGAAAAACTGCGCAAATGCTCAGCTACAGTCTCCCACAACAGCTGGATATTTAATCGGAAAGGCCCAAAGTGAAACAGTTACAAATCTGATGTCTAACATCAAATCTTTGCCATTCTGTGCAGTACTATGCGCATAAATACTAACCTATATATGCATGTGCACTAAACACAGTTGTACGTGCAAATGGGTAGACATTCAAATAACCCTATGTACAATCTGTTACTGCATTTTTATGCAGTTACAATATGTGTATAACTAAGTATAGCAATGAAAAAATAATAATAAATCACATCCTTTCAGCAGCACATCCCAGGGCCCCTCTGAAAGGCTGCTGCTGCACAGTTACATCTGAGGCTCAGAATTAGCTTCCTTTTAGTGAAACAGGAACAGCTCATAATATTCAAAGGTATTGCTTTATTTTGAAGGTTTGCTTACAGACAAAAATAACCTTTAAAGTATGATTGCATATTTCACAACCAGATAGAGTACACAGAATTTTTTTTGCAACACCAAACTCTACATTAATTGAAAAAAAGTAAATATGTATTTACATTTGTGTTTCAACCAAAGAGAAAAAACTGTAAATGTCACTGCAAACCATCCTCTGGATGGAATAGCCAACACAGAGTAGGTTCTTATGCATACAAAGGACCTTACAAAACATAGAAGGAAATACAGGTCAAGAAAAGAAAATGATGTTTTGGAGGCCAAGAAGTAGAAGTATAAATCAAGGATTACCAAAATCAAGGAATCAAAGATGAAATCCAGGCCTCACCAGAAGTTTTTTCCTATTGACACTTCAATGCAGTCAAAGTTGCACCGAAAGCAGTACACATTTTGAGATGAGTAAACAGTAATGGTAAATAATAGTCTAAAGAAGTTAACAGGCATTCAGATTACAAAAATTATTTTTTACATGGTGAAATGAATACAAAACAGACATAGAAAAATGATGAAACGGTACTGAGTCTTTCTAATTCATCCTATCCATGATGCTTCTGGAATGCTATCTGTGAGCTTCTGGAATGGAATATAAAATCCGGATGCAGTTATTCTTACGCTGCTGTCCTACTAAAGTGCGAATGACAGAGATGGGTGAGAGAAGCAAAAATCAAAGCTATTTTAAGTTTTGCAAAGTCCTGACTTTATAAAATGGTCAAATCTTAGTTTCCTTTCTTTCCTTTCTAGCATCACTTTTCCCTGCGAGGAGGTTTGTAATAATTATTTGTTATTTGACAACACTGTAGAATAAACATTAAACAACTGAAAAATGATTTCTGCCATGAGGCACATTAAGAACACAAAGGTACTATGGAAGAGGAAATATATCACCTTGATGAAAAGTGAATAGAAACTGGATAGATGCCATTAGATTAGATAAAGGAAGATAAATGGGAGACAGGCAGAGCAGTTGAGAAACAAAAGGTTTCGAGAGAATTGATGATGACAGCAGAAAAACTGTACATTAAAGTTTGTTTTTTAATTAGGGAAAGCATTTTTATTAATACAGTTTATTGTTTATAAGCTTTATGGAAGAGATGAATCACAGAAATTGATTGCAGAAGCCCAGCAGAAAATACTAATTATTGGGACAACATCCCCTGTCAATAGCAAAGAAAGTGATGAATTGGAAAATTTATTGGATGGACTTTCAGAAGTAGTCTGATAACCAGAAATCAAGCCAGGGTCCTGCCAAAAAAAAGTAAAGAAGATGAAGGAGACAGAGTCTTATATCAAATTAGTTATCAAAATGCCAGGATGATAAACTACCAAGCACTGCAATAAGATGATGATTTTGACTGAGCTATGAGCTCTCACATGGTAATAAAAATATGATTTCATGATGGAAAACTAATGATTTTAAGAAAAGTCATGGACTAAGATATTTCAATGAAATATTTGAGAAAATCAGCTGTATTAACATTTAATACATAATTTCTGTTTAGACTGGAAAGACATCCAGTTTCCTTCCCTTTTTTTTACTGAGGCTATTACAAGAAATTGGTCCTTAGCAATGACTGAGGAACACGAGTGAAACCATTTGAAGCTTCTTTTAAAATATGTCAGCTTCTTCTTATCAGTGAAGAGATTCTTCTCTTTTTACTTTGTTCTGTGTTAATTTTTTCATTAGATTTCCTTTTCTGCTAGATTTACCTTATCTCATCTTTTGTACTGACAAAATACATATACGTGCACTAAGGATCGAATGAATAACAAAACCACACTTACAGCCAATACATATTTTGGAATTCAGATCTATTGAGGAATTACCAAATACGTGAGATCTGTGAAAGGAGTCTGGCTCTCACTACGATCGATACCTTTACTGAAACAACGCTGGCTTGCTGGGATTTTTTGCTAATTCGTATTGTTGTCCTATTGTAGTAAACAATCATTGCTAATAGTTGGTGCATTTCCGGAGAACTCTTCAGTTACACCACGTTAGCTCAGAAGACCATGGCTGAGAATTGAGAAGGAAACCTACACAGACAGTGTCATTCAAGAGGGAAAAGACTATCTCTCAAGGTTCAGTTAGACTCACGTACTAATAAAATCAGTGCTAAGCTAAACAAATCTTTCCCCTAATTGTGCCAAATGTCTGGGTGGACAATCTTCATGCCAGAATTTCCCTTCTTATTGTAGATTAGAAGGGCTGTTTTTTCAGCTGCAACAGAGCCCAGGAAAAAGCCAGTAAGGAAAACAACAAAGTTGATTTTGCATCAGATATCCCAGCAGACCTCATAACTGTTTTTTCTGCCCTCCCTTCTGGTTCTTCTTAGGCCCTATGTGCAGGAATTTGATATATTCTAGAAACGAAAGCAGCAGTCCTTATTCTGCAGATCATTTACTTTTGAGCAGGAGCTGCGACCCAGTTCCCAGGGCCAGCTCTCATTCCCAGTCCCACAGGTCACGCTGCCTCCAGCCCACCAGAAAGGTGCCTGAGGAGAGAACCAAGAGTGCCCTAACAGGCACTACCACCACAGTGGCATCAAGGCTTCACAGAGCAGTACACCTTGTTGCCTGCTCCCTCTTCATGTAGGAGTATCCTTCAGGGCAATGGGATAGCTTTTTACAAGGTAGGAGAAAAAAAGGTTGTGTTTTCTGCCAAACCTCACCAAACACTAGTGCTCGTTAGACCTTGGAGCTCTCTGAGGCTTCAGTCTCACAACAGGTTCTGATTTACATTGGGAGATAACTGCTCCTTGTTGCAGAAACAAAAGGTGACCCTAATACGTTTCCAGTGTTCTGGTGAAAAAATGTAGTTTAGGTATCCTGCAATCATTTACTAAGCTCACAGGATATACCCATAAACAATTTACTGATCTCCCACCGCAAATGATTCTTGGGATAACAACATTTTGCTTGTATATGGTACTTAATCTGTAGATTTTAAAAAGGCTTTACAAGAGTGGGGAAAAAATATCTCCATTATGCATTTGGGTAAATTGAAGTTCAGAAATTAAATACATTCCTAAAGATTGTATAGCTGATATCAGTACCAAAATCCGAATAAGACGTTATCAATTCACATTGCCTTCACAAGCAAATCACTGTAGAGTTTGTTTTACTTTATCAGGGACTTGTGTTTTCTTATGGAAACGATCACCCCCTGCTTTGTATCTTCCTCCAAATCCCGTTTCAAGGAAAAGCTCTCTATGCATAGATTTTCCCCTTTTCAAGCAGAAGAAAGCCACCCCAGCAGCACTGTCTGCACCTCTATGCTTGTTGTCAGTAGAAAAAGCTACAGGCTGGGCATGCTGTGCAATGATGGGGAAGGAAGAGGGAAAACGGACAGGTGGAGGGAAAAGAGATATATGCAGTCATCCTTCAGCCTTCCTAATCATCTAGACCCCCCATATACATTCTCCCTGGCAAAAACAAACTTGGTGGATTGACACAGGGGAAGCTTAAGATGTCTTGAGCGCAAACAATGAGAGATGGGGCTACAAGCATGCCCCAGTACTGGGAGTAGATGTGGAGTCTCTGCCACTTTCATACACGTAAAAAAAAAATAATTAAAAAATCACAATTTGAATGAAAATTATTTCTTAAGAAATTATCATTTCATTTGTGCCATGCATAGCACCTGAGAGATGTGGTTCCCTAAAGTCCAGTTGTTTGAAAAGGTTTTCATCAAGGCCAGGTTAATGGGCCACAACTCAATAAAACTCTTTATAGAGCAATTTAAATGGATTGTATCTCTCCTTCCCCCAAAGAAAATCCTGTCCAGAGGAAACTGTTTAGGAATGAGTTTCCTTTCTACTTTATAGAAAGCAACAATGGCAGCTAGAGACACTTTATGAGAGGCATTCCATAAATTCAAACCAATTACTGCAGAAAAGTAGGCAAGCAGAGTTTGTGTGTACATCCTAAAAATGTCCATTAGCACACATCTGGAAACAACAGCAAAATGAACAAACTCAAAAGACAGCTGACCCCCAAAATGTAGTAGCACATCTGTTTATTTTCTTTTAGTGCAATGCATACAAATTCTATATATTAAAAAACATTGCTAAGACTGCAAAGCCAAGAAGTCTCTGTCTCTCATCTTAAGAAAAAGCAAGGGAGGGAGAAATGCAGATGCATTTAAGACCGTTTTGCAGGGGAAACAGCAACAGTGGGCACTGATTTCAGTAAGAAAATTAGTGAAGGGAAAGCCTTCAAAAGCCCAAGTGAAAACATGAGATGGATTCAGCATGGGATAAAGAATTCAAAGAAATCTCAATCCTGAAATATCAGCATGACACTTATACTAACAAACGTAAACTAATATCAAAGAGACCAGACCTTCTCAGCCGAATTCTGACAGATTAGCTTTGATTTTAAGAGTCAGTGCTAGTGGGAAGCGGAGATTCTGAAACTTTTAAAACAAATCTCTAGAAATCATGAACCTATGCAATATTAGCAATATTGAACCTATGCAATATATCACTTCTTGCCTGTTTGTTTTATCCTAGCATTAACTTTTAGGGTAAGGTCCTATGTCCTTTTGGGTAAGCCTAGGCAGATCACTCACCTTTCCTCACTGTGCTCTACTCTGACCTCAGAAGTGGTTAATTAATATGAATTGCTTTTACATTGCTGTATTTCTTATGTGAATAATTTAAGCTGCTTACATCTCTAAGCTCTGACTTACATTTATGCTAAGCATATGCTCCTAATTTAACTACCAATAATTTTATTACTTAGGCTACAGATTCATCTTAAAGAAGTACCAGGAATTCCTTACATGACCTTAAAGATGGGAGATGGTGGTCTTGCCCACAGTGACACAGAAATGTGTGATAACTGGAGAATAAAAGTAAGGAAACAGGGCTGCTGATTACTTATCCAGTGTCAAGACTAGAAGTGCAAGTGAGATAAAAGCATTTTACATTAGTTTTGACTTGCCTTTTCTGAATCAGCCGTTTCATCCCAGGCAGGCCTTGTTTGGTGGTGTTCTGGCTGTACCCTTTGTTATCATAAGAGGCCATAACAGTAGTCAGTGACTGCACTAGCTTTGTGCAACCACAAATTCTTCCCCAAGCAGAGGCCAATTGAGTTGCTTAGGTAGCAGTGAGTGGACAGATGGTTGAAAAGCTGACCTAAAGAGACAACATGCAAGGAAGCTGAGATTCTGCTCTGCAACACCAGACACAACAGGACATTCAGGAGGCAGTACCAGTGTCTAGCCTCCAAACTCTCAGTGTCTTATGATGGCAGTAGATACTCTCAGTGGCTATGGACAAAATAGGACTTTTTACAACAGAAAAAAAAAGCTCTCAGAGCAGTTTGTTAGTGCAGTTCTTCCTATAGTAATGAATAACAGTCACAGGCAATGACTCCAATAAAAATAAACCATCAGTGCATGCACATGTGGCTAGGCTTGCTCCCAGAGGAGACATTCAATACTTGCAAAGGAAAGAAATGGAAGGAAAACAAACAAAAGGAGGAGATAGAAATGAAAACCAAGAATCTTTTAAGAATAGAGGAGAAACAGGGGAGTGGACAAGTCCAGGAAAGTGGACACTCTCCGAATCTCAAGCCCTGCTATACCTGGCTGGCTTCAGTTCTTGCTCCTAAAGAGCAACACACATATAAAGGACTTTTTCATAGTGCGTAATGCCAGGACCTGGGAATCAGGACTCATGAGTTTTCTTCCTAACTTTGCCACTGTTTTATCGAGTAATTATATGAAAATCACGTAGCATTCCTTTGCTTCAGTCCAAAATCAGGCATGGAGGTAGACATCTGTAGCAACTTCACTGTATTAATTTTCTTCCAGGTAAGCACAGCTCCAGAGATACCCTGCTTTCCCCTACCCAGAGGGTACAATAAGCAACAGCTCTGCTAGCTGTTTTCTCAACTATTCAGGGGGGGTCAATTCCTTTCCCTCTCATAAACCCAGAACAACGGCACGTGTTTTGGCTGTGCCTATCCAGGGAGTTGCTAGCAACAGATGACCAGTCTGCAAATTGTTCCAGTCCTTGCAGTGTGCCAAACATTGAGTTTCAAGTGAGAGAGCTCAGCATGTAATATGTACTGCCATTCGGACATGGTTTTAGCTTCAGGCACTATAACGAGAAGCTCTGAATATCCTCGGACTGAGTAAACATAACTTAAATGGAAGGAAACCATCAAAACCTCAAATAAGTATCAAAGACAATCACAGACAACAAACCCAAAACTTTCCAAGGTGAACTGCCCTGATGTGCTCTAGAGCAACAGCTATCCTGAATGCAATAGGCCAAATCTAACAAAATGGTTCTTTTGCTCAGCTGTCCTCTCCCAGACTGCGAGCAGATCCCTGAACCCTCTAACCCAGAGTGCCTTTTCCTGCCTGATGTACTTAACAATAACTTCAGCGGCAGGGAACTACACTGCCCAGGCAAACACTGGGCAATTTCAAGTTTTAATGGGAAAAGAAAATGCAATCCCAGATGTTTATCCAAATTGTGTCTGAACTGCAACAACCTGGCCAGGGAACTGCACAAAAACAGGCTGTCTCCAGTATACTTCTACTTAAGCCAGACTTCTGCTACAAGTTCCCCAGTGTGAAATGTGGGGTATGCAGGGCCAGTCGGCTCCCTTCTGCTCATGTAACACCAGACCCCGTGAAATTCCTCTTCCCAGAAGAGCTTTCTGTCTCCCTGCCACGTGCCTTATTCCCTACTTTGTAAACTGAATTTTGTCGTCTTTTCTGTTTCCGAGTCTCCCCTAATTTTCCCAGTGGAGAGTCCTCTAGAGGCCAGGAAACTTCACAAGAGCTTGGCCATGATGATTTCCTATGCTATAATACTTTTGAGGCCCAAAGCCCTGGTAATTGTCCAATGTGAAGGGTAATTCAGGAGAAAAAGCTTGTAGCTTTTACTAAGCAGGAAAGCGGCCAGCCAGCATGTCCTGGTTACCACAATGAAACAGTACTGAGAAAAGGGATCTGGGGATGGTGCTGTGGCTGGATAAAGCAGTCGGGTAGCATAAACACAGCCTCCGAGGGGAATTCTCCTATGTGGCAGCTTGTGGTCACTCATACGGAGAAGAACAGAAAGTTTACGTAGCTTTTCAGAGCTGTCCATACTGTTCCGTTTGACTTTGGTTCTGGAAATAAGAAAAGGGCTGAAGGACACAATTCTTATTTACGACAGATATTGGAACACTGCCTTTTCCTGGGATCATGCGTCCCGAATCAGGAAGGACTCCTAAGGGAGTACCAGTACAATAGCACCAGAGCAGTTCTTCTCAGAATACACAGCTGCTTCCACCCAGCCTGCCAGACTGGCCTGGAAGAGACGGGACCAGCAGGGAGGACAGTGCAGAAGCCCAGCAGATGCACACTTTCTCCTCCACACAACCACGTGCTCAGACAGAGATGCTGCTGGCTCCTCTGGCCACATGTCTGCAGAGGTCGGGATCCAAACAGCATCCAGCCCTCATCACTGCATGGAGTAGATCAGCTCTGTGTACTTCACCAGCACAACATAAGGAATATACATTCTTAAGTATGTAATTAGCATATGCATTGCCATAATTACTTTTATTATTCTTCAGATCTCTATGAACCTTCTGTATGATAGTTTCAGCAACATATTTACCTTCTACAGATAAAAAAGTATCTGCTGCAAATACAACCCCGATGCCTGTTTCTAATGTGTCTCAAATCTTTATTTAGCCAATACTCATTCCTTCTTTCGGCTTTCTAAATGATGAAAAAGCTCAACATTATTGTTTATAAATCGAAAGAAAATTAATCCATTGTAAAAGAGCATCACAAGTGTGCTGTCCCCATCTGCATTCATTGTTTTTCGACAGCAGTAAAAACAACAGCGTCCTTCATACTTCCTCGGTGTAAAGGCATAATCCTAAATTCCCAGACTTGGGCCAAAAGTCCTAGACCACAGCATAAATATTTTTCACCCACACTACTGGCTGCAAAATGCTTTTGACATGAAACAAACAAAAACCCTTTCCAACTTTTTTTGTGTGTTCACTTTGTTCTGTTCCTAAAAGTAAAATCCCTGGAGACAAGCTAACACACCACCACTGAATTCACATGTGAGAGACAGCAATATTACCTTACATAAAGCCTTAGTAGAGTATAATTTAGAGTCCACTGGGCATCACATAAAAAGGACAAGAAAAAAAAAATGCTAACAGATCTGTGAGCTAACACACAGATGCAATGCGTGTGCTTTTGGAGTACTGTCATGCTTTATGAGTGTTGAGAAAAGGTGATAGATTTAATTTAAAATTTAATTTCAATCTTTCTACAAGACTTGGATTTTCTCTAGTAAGAACATTATTGGGAGAGATTTTACCAAGCAAGTCGAAGTGTTCAGAGAAAGCTTAATGGCCTTATGAACATCATCTGTGTTGCTGAATGTACAACTATTGAATAACAGAGTCCTAGAAAAACTCTTCCTTAATAAACACGAAATGTTTCAGGAGACTTTACTTACATTTCTAGAGGGTAGCGGATCCCCACCAATCCCCACCAGGTAAAGGCAAACATGCTTGCTCCAGTGCATGGCATAGATGCACTAAAGGCCAGACAGCCCTTTAGGACCTGAAACATTGCTTTATAACCCATCAAATCTGAAATTTTTGATGGCAACATGCCCCAAATAACAGTCAGCAGGTTAATAAACCTTTTTATGTTGGAGAAGAAACAGAAGACAAAAATCAGACATAATGGTAATTCTTTTCACAAAATTACTGGGAGTAGCTTTTAAGGCTCTTAGATATTCTCTTACATGGGGATTATGCTTAAGAAATTCAGATTGGACTATGTGCATTAGGGATCTTAACTATGTGTGAACTTTTGAAAACTTATTTTGTTATGTTCAAAGGAGAAAAATGTAGCTACAGCAAAAACATGCACAACTGTAGGAAAAAGAAATTGATGAAAAAAATCTCTCAACCTCTTCTTTCCTGCAATGGCATCCAAATGGCAACCTTTACTACATTTCTTACAGGAAGTTGTTTGGCTTTTTTTTCTATATTTAATACCAATTAATTGAGATGAGTAAGGAACTCCTTGAATTTTTTTGGGTTAATTTACACTTTTATTTTCTCTTTTCAGCCTGCTCAGTTATTTCGAATGAAGACTGAGATGGCCATTATAAGATCACAAGGGAGAGGTAAGACAAAATGTATAAAAAAGGAGAAAAAAGTAGTTTCCTCTTGTTTGTGATAGGAGATGTACCACATCCAGCTGGAAACATCAACACGAGTTACAGGGGGATTATGTGACTTTCTATCGGTAGCTTGACATAACTATGGGTACACAGTTTTATATTATTATTAAATAGATAAATAAATAGTGACAATAAGAGAAAGAACTTCACTGACATACAGTGAAGAACAAACACACGATTTGGATGAGAAACATCAATTTGCTGAGTAAAACAGCAGTGCTGGCTGAGGCCTGATAAGGCTTTATTGGCTTAGACCCCAAGCCAAACCTCCTGGACCGCTGTCAGCTCAGGCCAACTCAGGTGTCTTTGCAACCTAAACTCTATAGCTTCCAGTTCAGTGCTGTGGAGCCTGTAAACACCCTGAACTGTAGAGACATCTGCACAGCCAAATTAAGTCAAATGGCAGAAAAAGCCAAGGTTGATTGTTCACTCAGGACTAGTGCAAGAACTTCTGCCAGAGAGTCAGGGCTCACTTGTAGGAAATGACTGATAAGGGAGACCATGAGCTATCACTGTGATGCAAATGTGAAAGGGCCGTGCAAATCCAAGATAAATCAAATGAGCTCTTTCCAGTGGAGAACAACCCTAGTAGTGGCCTTGTGCGCTACACTGCAACCTAGGTCTGTCATGTTTTTTGATGAGACAAGGGCATTTATTGACAAGTGACCTGGTTAGTTATTTCCAATTTAGTGTTGCTCCAACATGAATACTCAAGGAAGAAGCCATTCATTAACCGAGCTGCACTTTACACTACTTCCTACCAGTATCTGAAAAGTTGAAGTTATCCATCAATCACCAGCCTGTCAGAAACACTGAACTTCAATATGGATTGAGGAATTTACTGTTTTCTGTTAATATGTATCCAGAGGACATACCTCTCCCTAATCAAAGTACAGCATAAGTACTACATGTGAGAGCTGGAAGCAGGATGGCTCAGGTGGCTATTTATATCAGCTTTTACCTTTTAGTCACAAGTATCTTCCAATGTTTCCACAATGTGGGTATAATACACTACCATCTCCTGGCCACACCCTTTCCGTTCCTGATTGAGCAGATGTCCTAAAATCCCCATCGTATTTTTCCAACATTTGTGTTCATTCCCTCTCTGCAAAGGGGCTTAAGCTTACAAACTGAGCATTCTTCAGACAATTCAGACCAGAGCCTGAAAGTCATATCTGGTTCTTTCTCTCTCCCATTTTTATGCTGTTTTAGTGAACTGTAAATACAGTGTTTGTAAAGGGCGTTGGATTAACGGCGTCACAGACTGAAGTTCTCTGTTTATATTCAGAACAGATTTTGTTATAGTAATCTTACCCCTCCTATCCTGACCTTTAAGTGGCTCCCAATAAAGAACAGGAGACATAGTCCCGATTTCTGAGAATTTGCTATCTGATTATAATGAAGGTGCACAATTAGACCAAGGCAAAAGGCCATTTTCCCAGTTACGGAACTGAGAAAATATGTAAAAATTAAAACAATAATGTCACTGTGACTAAGTAGGTCTCAGCAAGGTAACAATTCTATTTTCTGTGGTATGTTTGGAAGAGGAAAAAAAAATATGGGGTTGATAATACTAGAAACGAAGATGTTGCATTAACCACTGTGGAAGATAAGAGTCTGGACAAGCATTTTAATCGTCTAAAAATTTAAGTGCTAGCTACTCGCTTTGTTGGGAACTTGCAACTTTGACCAGTTTTGATGTCTGCAAAGAGGAGAGACATAGGAATGCAAGGTGGCTTCTAGAGCAGAGGCTTAGAAAAATCAGCTATGGTATCAGGAGAAACTGGAAACAAGGAAGCAGAGAGTTTTGCCATAAAGCTGAAGCCACAGTCTCAGTTTCATTAACCTTTTTTTCATGGTGAACACTGATGAAGAAAAGTTTATGGCATGCTAAAGGAGAGAGATTCAGGAGAGAATTCAGTGACCACAGTTAAAACCAGTTCAGCGAGTGAGTTAATCTACAGAGAAAACCGGAGAGGGAAGCAGGAGGAGTATCTTCACAGCTGAAGAACTACATATTACAAGGAGGTACAAAGACTTCTTAAGTGCCTGAAACAGAGGCAGTAAAGGTTGAGCAAGATCAAGCTTAGTGGCACAGAAGTGGCAGTGAAGAGATTTCAGCTCTGCTCCCAGCTGCAAAGGATTTACTCTGGCCAGTTACTTATTTATGACTCAGTCTCCTCGGTTATGAGCACCTGGCATGGGCGTTGCAGAGGTCAGTCAGCAAATGCTTGCATAGTAGTTCAAAAATATATCATACTATGAGATGGTTAACTCCTAACTGGTGTAGGTTAGCAGCAACCAAAGAGGAGTCTCCTCTGAGCGCTGACTGGCTTAACAGTCAAAGATATCTAACAGAAAGTACCCACCTCTGCCACCAGCCTTGGTAGGAAGACTCGATATAACGTAATGACTGAATTTGCCCCTCTGCCTCAGAGATGTTCCTGCTTCTCTGTTTAGCATGCTTTGAGCTACAGATCTGTGAGTTTGAAGTTTGCACAGCTGCTGCTATATTTTGTCAAGCTGACATTAGAATAATCTTCATTAAGAAAACCTGCAATGCTTATTAAAAAAGGACAGAGAAAAAGATGAACTATTTAAAGGTTTTCTTCTGTTCTTTTCCATTTTATCTAGGGCCCTTTCATTTCTGTTTAGATTCTTAGATAACAAATTGATTAGTGTTATATAAGCACCTGAGTAAATGAATTCTTGTTCAAGAACGACGGAAACATTTTTCTCTACATAAAAGCGTCCTGTTAAGAGGAGAGGGCTATAAATCCAGTCCCATTTAATGTAGACAGGGCTACGGTGATGTTTATATTGTATGACCATCCCCCACAAGTCCATTAAGAAGGAAGCTTACTGCAAACAGAGACATGAACAAACACACAAGTCAGGAAAGTAAGTGACCTAGTGATGTTTGAACTCCAGATACTTGTTAGTGAACATTCTCTATTTTTATGGCATCTTTTCATGTGGCACTTTTGCTGGATTAAGTCAGTACCATACTGTGCTGATAATCATCTGTTTGTGCTACAGTTGTGCATTGTGTCCAGTTTCATCCTATTCACATGCAACTCAGGTTCGTATTGCTGCTTATACTTGTATATGATCTATGGATAAGCAAAAGATTTCTGTCATAAGGGTTCTCAGTCTAGAGCCTTTTTAATCAGAAAAAAACCCATAAGCTTCTTGGGTATTTTAAAGGATGTGGTTTGTACACACGCATGGAAATTTGAGGCTATAACAACCTTTCATTGTGTCTTGATTCAAAATATTCAAATGATAGCAGAGGTGAGGCAGAAGTCTCTGAAATAAACTGTGTATCCTAGAAAAAAACCAACGTTTCTTTAAATGGAAGCATTTGCAGAATTCAAATATGTGCTCCTGCAGTCTTTCCACAGCTATTTCTTCAAAAGCAGCATACTCCATGATGGAGAACCATAAAAAAATTAATCTCACCTGAAAAATATCTACTTTCCTGCAAAATTTCCTATCCCTGGCATGACTCCATACCATCATTCTTATCCAAAAAAAAAAAAAAAAAAAATTCCTCTCTTTGTGTTTTCATAGAGCTGATTTTCCATATGATAAGCATATTATATAATACGATGGCTTAGAACAGATATACACTTTATACCACTTCCATTTTAAAACAACCCAATAGCCACATCCCTTTTCTATCACTGCTTACTGGACCTCATTATCCGCTGCCATCTGCAGATTTTCTAACATCTAAACACTTGAAAAAAAAAAGTATTGTACTATATATGTAATCTGCATTACTGTACAACGCACATGATTCATGTAGCATATAGAGACAGGTTTTCCCGACACGGATCGCAGCTGCTGAATGGCAGTTCATTTGTCTTAACAATTCTGCTAAAAACCCACACACACGGAGCGCTTTCTTCTGTACTTGTTTAGGGTAGTGGAACTTCTTTTTCTGAGTCTCCCCAAATTCTGTCTTCTGCTCAGCAGAAGACAATGTAAAGAGCAATACTTCTTGCCTCACACATAACGATGGGCAACCTTCGCACATCCTCAGTCACCCCCTTTGGCTAAACACCAATTTCACTGCCCAGTTCTCTGTGGGCTCTTTCTTGCCCCGCTGTGTCAAAGTCTGAACTAGCTTCTCCTCTGCTCCAACTAAAGTAGGTGAAAAGCTTTCTGGCTGCACTTCTCAACACTAGCGGCCATCTCCATCCTCCTCATCTGACTCCAAAACTATGTTTAAGACCATTAAAAAAAAATTTCTGTTTTTCATGCATTTTCTTCTCCTCCATTTGCTTTAGTAGGTAGCTAAAACTGCTACAAAGTTAATAGAAGAAAACACACCAATGCTGTTTTTATTTTATTTGTATCGGACCTTATTCCTTCCATCTCAGAGTGATTTCAGTACATGTTCTATCTGATTACATTTCATTGCCTCTTCTTTCTCCCCAGCAAATATTACCATCTCACCAAAGTAATTAGAACCCTTTATAGTATGAGGCTACAATCTTTCATTATGTTTGGACACATAAAAGTTGGATGCCATTTCCAAACTTCATGACTGTACTTGCTATCCTCCAGATTATTAAGGAAAATTTAGAAAGTCTTAACCCCAGATAGTAGTACTTGCTGTATGTTTCTTCTCCACAGCCTACTTGCTTTGTTTGAAATTATTTCATTTTCTGTAGTTTATTTGCTTCCCTTTTTTATGGATGAAAACCTCACCTGGTGTTATCTTTAAAATAGGACAGCTATCCGACAGCTACGGAGTCCACATAACAACCACATTCAATGTTTTACAGGGAGAGCTAAATCTGGTCTTGCTTATGCTCTGAAACCATCATGACTGCAAAAAAGTTACATTATTTCTATTTTTCATATATTTTCTCAATGACTTGTAGAGTCACAGCCAAACATCTGTACAATTTGAAAGAACTGCTTTACTAAAATTAGAACAAATTGAAGGTAAAGAATCATAGCAGTTGGCCTTAGCAAGTCACCTAAATGTGACTTGCTTCATCCCCACTCTCCCCGGCTCTCTTCTAGCCCTTCCCCACTCCAGCAAGTACCATGGTTACTTCACCATCGCAATTTTGGAATGCTTATTCAGGGCTTATTCATATGATAGTAAGCAGAGCAAGACAAAACAGCTGGTCTGTAACCAAGGTCACAACAAAAGTTATGTCTGGCATTAGTCTGAATGAGAGCAGGGTTTTTTGTTTCATTTTGTTTTGTTTTTTTAAGAATGAGTCACCATATACTTACGCAATTGCAACACTTTACCTGAAGCAGGAAAACTGCTGCACAACAGCTCACCTGGCACAGCTTGAAAGCTCCAGCCCATACCTCAATCCTAAATGCTCCTGCTTGAAAATACCACAGGAAAACACTGATTTGTTATAAAATAACACTTCTCTGTGCATTTTCCATCTAAGAATTTCAAAACACGTTACAGACATTAACACAATACTATGAGTCTCACAAATCCCTTGAAAACTATAAAATAAACCAGGCCCATAGAAGTTGCCATATCAGATCTGGCCAGTGTCTCACTTAATCTAGCACCCTGTCTCCAACAGACAAGAATAAAATGTTAAATATAGCATGTCAATGTATTTAAGCCTACCATTCTGTCCCCCAAAGACAGCTGAGCACAAATGAAAATAGTAACCTTGGAGCCTGCTAACTCCAGTTCAGGAAAGAAGGATAATTATACACATAGGGGTAACTGAGGAGTCCGACAGTTTCTAGTGCAGCCCCGTTGGTTTTGGCCCAACCTCAAAGGGTCTGCATGTTTATGTATGGATTTCAGGAAAACAAATGTCATGGTTAACTACTTACAAGAGTGCTTAGGGAGAACCAAGTATCAGTATCCATACAGATAAAAATAGCAAATTCCCTTCATGAACCCATTTGTGCGAAACAATTCACTTGTCCCGTGTTCTCCCAAGCTCTTAGGCCACCGTGCCGCTGTCGAAGTCGTGCAGCTCAGTCCCACCTCAGCAGTTAAAAGGCTCCTACACTGTAGTCCATGCTTGTGGGTTTTGGTGGCATAATGAATTTAAATGCAGACTGGAAACCTCTTTCTGCCCTCCCCCAGTGGCATTACTTCTGTCCTGAAGGAAACCAAAAGCAGAACACTGGCTTCTAGAAGGGGGCAAAAGAGGAAAGTTCATCTGTTTGTTCAGAAACCTGTTCCTACCCAAGCAATAAAGCAAACCTAATTGATTTTAAGACAGGCAGGATGTCCCAAAAATTTCATTACTTTGCTGAATTGGCTGCTGTCTTATTAATGTTCACCAGACATATGGAGGGTGGGGTGGAAAAAGCGATAGTCGGCTGAAAAAATGTCTGCTGGACAAACTAAATGAATGAATCCTTTAATTAATATATTAAAAAAAAAAATCCCGTGTAGGAATTCTATGCTTAATTTCCCTAGGTTTGTTGCTTATTCATTCTGCCACCTGCTGCCCTGGCATTCTCCAAAGTTTCAGGACCAGGGACTACATCCCCAAGCTTTCCCAGAAATGAATACTGCATGACTAAGAACACGCATCTAGCAGCCCCGTGGCCTGTCCTGTCCAGAAGACAGTATGGTTCCAGAAAACTGCTTGCTTGAATCCTCCTTAACAATTACATTATTACACGTTCTGAAGAACAGCACCCTTGGGCTTCATGGCCCAGTGCATCTGAAGAGGTGCTTTCTCTCTTGATGGGTAGGATTTCCCAGCAAGGATTAGCACGCTGGCTCTACTACCATGGAAGTCGGATGTAAGGGAAGATCCCTCAGACTGTCACCACTGCCCTGGCTCCTCCAGGAAAATAAGGAAAGAAAGTAGAGCTAGAAAGAGCTTCTTCAGGAGGTCAAGTGACTGAAGAAAGAATGAATTCTAGCTTTTGAAAGAAAAAATTGTGTCCACTGTGCGAGTCAGAACAAAACACAGGTTATTCCTTGAACAGTATTGAGTCTGCAGGGTCACAAATCGTGAAAAGCAGGGAAAACTTGTTTTTGCACTACTTTTCACCCAAATCTCCGGAACAACTGTGTGCTTTCAGTAATTTCCTGGGGCAGAATTTCACTTTAAAACTACATAGATAATCACAGGCCTTTTTTTTTTTTTTTTTTTAAATACAGTAATATGAGAATTTGTAAAAGTGATTACTGACTTGGGAATTTTTGGACCTCCAAGTTAAGCTTCCTTAAAAAGTGCTGATTTTCAAAGCGCTGATATCCAATACCTCCTGGCAGAACCACCTTACGATGACTGAAATGGCATCTCAAGAACTGAGGCACCTTTATTCACAATTCATTTCTGAAAGTGGGTATAAAGCAATTATGAAAGAACATACGCGTGTAAAACTGTAGTAATTTAATCAATAGAATGCTGCTACAGGTAGGGTAATTCTAGATGCCTTCCTCTGACTGGAAACTGCATGTCTAGCGGAAAGATTTCTATGACTTTAAGAAAAGAGAATTTATCTAAAAGAAGGATGCAGCTATCAGCAACAGGAAAATACTTACAGGACACATGGACATATCCCGTTTAATTCATGGACTTCACAGACCTATCACTATTTATATCACACTTCTGTTTCAAATTACTTTGCTTTTAATAATATATACTAATGTTTACTTTAAGGTTGTTTTTCCTCACTGTAGATTTAGTTCTTTCTGCTTAACTAAAACAGAATGAGCCCATGGCTTCACATGCAAGCAAGGTGGTGCACCTGATAAACCCAGCTAGCAACAGAGTAAAACTCCGCTTTTTTTTTTAAAGCGGATCATAAAATATTTTTTATAATGGAATTTGAAAGGCTTGAAAACAACATTTCATACACTTGCAATCTATTACTTCTCAAACAAAATCAGGAAAAACTACATTTAATATCAGAATGTTCTTTAGGAAAACTGCTCCCTCTTTCCACCACCAGAGGAACGTTCTTAATCCTTGTTATCTGACTTTGTGCATCACGAAGTAGCAGAGCGCCCAGTTTCTGCCCTTTTCCCTTTGCCATCTCCACCTCTCATGTACCTCCAAAGCAATCCAGGAAATTTGTGAACAGCTTTGTATTTTGCACACACATGTAGAAAAGGAGAACTCATTACAGACAAGAATAAGAAGCAGAACATAGAGAACTTACAAGAGCAGCAGCAGTTAAGAGTATGTTTCTATACAACTGTGCACGGTCTTTAGAAGCGAGTCCAGAAGATGCCTTTTCTAACTGCATTTGACACACTTAACCTGCTACCTGAGAGTCCAGAGCACTACCGCTGCTTCACAGTGCCCACTACTTGCAGGAACAGAAGTGCCTTCATTATAATTTTACTTCTAATGAGCAGAATAAAACAGGATGGCTTCCTCTCCTCTGGCTCTAAAGACTGCAACCTCAAAGCGAGAAACCTTGTATTGTGGCAGTAAAACCAGGAGCACCAATTTGAACACATGTGGGTAGTAATGCTATAGGAGTAAGATGGTACAAATTTCATGTAGGAATTTTTCTGACAGCTCTCTACTTTAATGGGCAGAAAATCAATAACATTAAGACTGAGGGTCACAGCCTTTGGAAAGAGTTACATCAATGCAAAAACAGAATAGAGAAAGCCAAAAGAGATTATAACCACAGATATCCCAAGGGACAGATGAAATCATGGGTTATGATGTTTATAAAAACAAAAAAAAAGTTATTCCCTCAATCAAACCCCAAATGTCTTGCCTCCTAGTTTTTCACACTTTTTTTTAAATTAAGAGGTGAAGATTGCAGTCAAAAATGCTACTATATTTCACTCAAAAGCATGAAGTCTTAGTGAAAGGGGTAAGAATTCTCCTTTTTTCAGGCATACTTCTGGAAAATTGGTACTATACTTACTGCTTAAAGTTAAGCTTGCTGGTGCAGGCAGCAAGCTTCCACTTGCAAACAGTAGCTGCTGAAGATAGAGTGCTCCCTGTCCTAACAGTCACAGCCAAAATTTGGCACAATGAGTGGAAAGGATGAGGGCAAAACAGTCATGGCAGTGAAAGGACTAGCCGCCTACTCCTGCTCCAAAATCCCTGCGCAGGCAAGCAGTTTAAGGATTACCCTTCATCTCCGCAACATGAAGCGCACTAAAAGCTCAAGGAACTTGTATGCCTGCGCCAGCAGGCCAACGCTAGGTGCTGTGACTCAGATAAGCCCATCCTAACACAGGGAGGCACTGGAGGAATGGCCATCCCTGAAAAGCAAAGGACACTGACTGCCCCCCACCCCACATAAGCAATCAGCTGTAGAGTGCCAGGTTCTCAACACACACTGCATAACCACAGGGGCTGAAGGACACAGTTAGCCCATCTAACCAAGTACTGCTGGTGTAGCTTTATTTAAATTCTCTTCGTTGTTAAGTTCTCACCTGTCTTGTTGGCAAGTCATGATATTGTAGTATGAGCCTGGTGTTGACGCTGTGACTCCATGTGTTGCCAAGGGCTGCTGTCACACAACCAGATTCCCTCTTCCCACTTCCAGAAGCTCCTGAAGATAAATATGAAAGAAGCTGCATGAGGACTGCACCACAGAGAAGGGTTCAGCATGGAAACTCTAATCAGTCATCTCAGATCATTCCCTAAGCTAGGTAATCACAACTGTTACTTAATAGATGGCACTATCACACGAATTTCCTACCTTTCCAATTTATTTATACAACTGCAGTATGAGTTCTCCATCTCACCCTCTGATACCTAGACAAAGCGCCAAGAATTAAGGATATGTTGCAAAGTAGTACCTACCTTCTTGGAGAGACCGGTACATTTTCTAAATATCTGGAGGTGCATCATGCATGGGGGACACTTGCCTTTTCCTCTTTAGACATTGCTTCCCCAAGCAAACCAGCCTTCTATGGGCATAGAGGAAAGGGAAGCAGGCCAGCAGAGTGACAGCGTATGACGTAACAAAAAGGGAAGCTAAAGGAACAGAATATGGTGCCACAATACCCTGATCTAAAAATCAGAATGCTGCTTCATGCCATCAGGCATCTCACGCATTTTCTAAGATTTGCAAAGAAGGGAGCCCCTTAGCTGTAAATACCATTCTGGTCTCTCTGAAATCATATGAACTTATATAACCCTGAAGGAAAATGCACTTTGCTGCAATCAGCAATGACAACATAAAGAAGGGTTTCCAATAAAGCCACATGATCCAGCTTGCTGGACTGCTGCTGCACCTGAGCTTTCTTGTATTGAAACCAGACTCACATATACATATGCAGGCAGGTAGGTGCCCAAGACCTTAATCTTTGCTTACCACAAGTTCTGTGTAAGATGAATAGATAGATAGGTGACTTGTTTGTACCTCAAAAGACACTTCAAGAACAGAGCAAGCCAGGCAAACCAAAGAAATTCAGAAACAAAATCCCAATTGTTATATGGGTATAAACGATCATGTGCAAAGTGAAAATTGAACTGTTTGAGGTAGACAGTCCATACTGTTAAAAAGCTGTGAGTGTTGGCCTGAAGTTGAATGAGAGAAGTCAGATTTAAAGTCGGGGAACTTCCTGTCATCTATCAGGCAACAAACTAAATTGCTTCCCCAGGACAGTCATGAAATCCCTGTCAACTAAGTCAGTTAAAGTTAGACCAGACACTTACTCTGCAATACAAACTTCAGAGCAGCCTTACCTTTCTGTCAAGATGATCAGTAATGCAACAGTGAATGTTGAAACTTAAATTATAAGTATTAGGTTTTGGAAGCAATACTGTGCTGAGGTGACAAAGTCATCTCATGGCCCAGTGGAGCTTCTGGAAGATTCAGGTTTAAAACCCTTCATTGCTTCTACATTTGCAAGGTTGTGGGTTTTGTTACTTTTCCCCCCCAACTATTCAGAGCAGAGATATAATTTCTTCATTCACTAAAGTTTTTATTTTGGAAAAGTATCCAGTAGAGGGTAAGACCAAAGGTGTTGGCATGCAGTAATAATCATTATTTGTATCATTGCCAGTAGCTTGCAAGCAATGAGAAGGACACTGTATTAGACTGCGTTAGGCAGAGGAGAGCAGCAGGCTGGACAGAAGGGCCTGAAATGATTGTAGTGCGCTACAGGACTCAGCTGAAGACCTCAAACCTCCCCCCCAAGTAATACAAGGTTCAATTAACATCAACTGGATTTGGATTAGGTCTTTAAATGTTTAAGGTTTACAAAAGAAGTAAGTGAAGGACCTGGTTCAAGCCAATAGTTTGACAAGAGTCTGGACTCTGTACTTGTCTGAATTACTTCCCACATCGTGGAAACTCGCTGCGACATGCACAATACTCGCTTCTCCAGAACAACATCTGTTCTAGTCTGAAAACAGGCTACAGTTGTGCATCCGGCAAGGATGGCTGCTTTTCTTTCCTCAAAACAAAGGTATTAATATCTTGATAAGCATCAAACTTCCACCTGAATAACTCACTGCAGGAGCACCTAACTGGAAGTTTCAGTATTAGGCATGCTATTCTGTTAATTAGTCGAACCCATCTCTATTGGGAAGGTGGATGTGCAGACAATAATAATTTCTCTTCATCTACATCTTGGATTTAATTTGCCAGCTGGATGAGAGAACAGGTTTCAAGTGTTAAAGCAGGGTGCTGGGCGGTCTGTATTCCATTCCCTTAAAATGACTTAAACCAAGTTAATTAAGTTAGTTCATTACATTCTACAAACTTTTTTTTTTGTGCTAACACCACAAAAGTAAAATGCCATTACTGTACAAACAGGCTAAGGGAGAATAAAAGACAGTGAAGCAGCTTTAAAGTTTTCCAATCCTCTCTTCGCCATGCGGAATAAGCTGCAAGTTCCTCCTGTAGTCAACATTGTCCTTCCTTCCCACCTGCTAGAAATGGGTAGGAGTCACAAAATTCAAGTGAGACAGCTAAGTGTGAGTTCTGGTGGGTGCGGAGGTGTTCCCCTCACAGCTGGTGTAACTGCACCCCAGTATGCAGCTGGAAGCCACCGCTCCATGCCACCAAGAAGCAATTCACCTACCGCTGCTTGGGGACCTCTGACTACAGACAAAAAGCCCAGACATTCCAGAAGTAGCTAGTGTTGGCATAAAATAGCTGCAAAATTCACATCCAAACTTCCCTCAAATTATGTGTCTCTGCTATTAGCTAACAGGAGGAGTAACATCTTGCTGTTACAATCCTGAGCCGGGCATTTAAGTGGTTAAATGTCTGGAGCCTGCTGATATTACGGAGATATCACTCCATAGCAATTCCTAATTCTGCATTCCTTCCAGGCCTAAAACCTGCCCCAAAGTGAACAGAAGTGCCAGAGGTGTAAGGCTTGTGGCAGAACAAGCAAGCTAATTGCTGTCATTTATTTTATTTTCTTTTATTATACAGGAGAAAGCCTACTGCACCATACTGTGTCAGCCCCCGTCTGAAGAGGGCTGATTGTGTGACCCACTTTCAGGCAAATCCTATTCTGTGAAGTTATTCAAATTTATGACTCTGGTGCAAAGTGGTTAGTAAGCCTGGAGCAAATTTATAGCGAAGACTTTTTACAGGGTGGAAAGGAATGCCTCATAGGAAAGGTTTCCATTTTATAAGGAATCCTCCTGCAAGCTGATGCATTAGGCAGACAGAGAGGCAAACCAACAAGTGAAGGAAACCAAGGGGGAAGCAGCGCCAGCTTTGCAAAGAAGTTCAAGGGCAGTGACAGCACATGCTTCATTCCTTCTCCTTGCTCTAAACACAAAAAGATGGTACATGTCTCAGAGGAAGGAAAGAGGATATGTTAAGAAAACAGATTTATATTCAAACATGGCCTTAAAAAAATCTTGGACTTATCTTTTCCGTTATTTCAACCACTACTTAGTCATTAATGAACTGGACCAAAGGAAGTGGATAAATAATACTGTTCAAAGAGAGACTGATATTTTTCAGCACAGGTTGCCTTCTTCTTCCAAACCCTGATATTTTCATGCTTACAGATGGGAGTATCAGAGCAACCTTGGCCCAAGAAGAAAGCAGGCTCATAAGGGACTTTGGTCTCTGCTCAGAGGTCCCCAAACTGTCCAACCTGAACCATTTCAGAGTGGTATGGAGCAACAGCTCCCAGCTGTGACATGAAGGCGCTTATCCATGCTGTGGGGTGGATGCTTCCACAGAGCCAGCAATGTGCAATCAGCTGACAGGCAGCAGCTCCCGTCTCTCCAGCCCGCTTCGAGCACAGCTCTCATTCCAGTCACTGCTGGTGTGATGGTTTCTGCTCAGGACACGGGTGATACTGGGAGCACAGGGACTAGGAGAGGAAGAAAACAGGGCTGACAGACAGATGAGAAGAAGGTGGCAGATCTCAGTTTATGGATGCAGTATGTGGGAAAAGGAAGTGGGTGTCCAGAAGCACAGAGATGGGATCCTAGCATGGGGAGGTGAAGGTGCATGCTAGAAAGGTGGGAGAAGACCTCTGAACAACCCCTTGCTTTATATATTCAGATCCAGCTGAAGTAAAATGAAGTGGTGATTTCAATTCTTGTAAACACTCTGCCTTTTTTTACGCAAAAAGAACTAGCATTAAACTGATCTTCAAAGGGCACATCAGCAGACAGGCCAAGGACTGCACGAGGTACCTGTTCTACTGTCTCCTGTGAAACTGAGCTCTTCAGGGCACTGGCAGAGACACCGGCAGAGACTGTATCTGTTCTGGATCGCAAGCATAAAGGAGGAACTGGCTGCTTCACAGCTGTCACAAGTGAAAATAAAGCTTCTTGTGGTCTGAGTCAAATGCAAAGTAAATGCCTCTCCACAACCAGGGGAAAAACAAACTGAAGAAGAAAGGGTGATTCTTCACCTGAGGCCCACAGTGCTGCTTCCAAGCAGAAGACGAGACTCACACTGGGCTCCGCTGCCCTGGAAGGAGCTGTCGGTGGAATTGGGCAACAACACTTGGCCCTACTTATACACAAGGGCTACATTAATTTTGTTTGTTTCCCCCATCAATGTAATTAAAACAAACCTTCCATAAGTACCTTTCTTATCACCAAGATGAATGACACATACAGGCAGGATGGGGAAAGTGGGTTTATTCCACCTTCCATTTTTCACTGGAGGAGACAGTAGGATTAAAGCTATTCAGCTCAATACTGATTCTAAGATTATTCTATTATGTCCACCCAGAGAATTACAAGTACAGACATGGTCTCAAAGAACTTCTCATCCTCTACATATAAGGAGGTACCATTTTAAAGACTAAATCCGCATTTAACCAAGTCCCAATTGCTGCAAATACAGTTGAAGGGGTTTTAATCATAAAGGAACTTCAGTTTCATTAGTGTCTCATCCTATGAAAATTAGGATAACTAGACCAGTGTCGTGAATCAAATAAAACAGACTTCTTAAAACAACATTTTTAAATGCAAGGAATCCTTGCAGGCAAATGTGATTATATTCTTGATTAAAAAAAATAACCTGTTCCTTATTGCTATATCTGCACAGAGCAGTGAATTCCCTTTCCACACTCTCATATAGATTTTTGTCTTTCCAAATAAAAGTGTCATTACCTGGCAGGTTCATCCCCACCACTGGGCCCCTTTGCAATCTCTATCAATTTGGTAATTCAAAAATCTTTTCTCATAAAATGCAAAAAAGGGTTCGATGCACCATACGACAGTGAAATAACAAAATAGAGACAGTGAAATAACAAAACTGAGAAACAACCAGTCCCCAAATCTT
Source organism: Mycteria americana (assembly GCF_035582795.1). NCBI lineage: Eukaryota > Metazoa > Chordata > Aves > Ciconiiformes > Ciconiidae > Mycteria > Mycteria americana. Next base: position 36,300,647 of record NC_134369.1, read on the forward strand.
TCAAATCTTAACATCAAATAATCTTGATGAAAACCTGATTTATCAAAAAGGAAGAAAAAACTCTCCAAAAGTACAGAGAAAATATTTATAAAGAATGAAACTACTGATCTCAACAAAAATGGCACACCATGCAATAAGAATGAAAGTACTTTCCCTCTTGCTCAGGCTGTGCAGCTTTCCGGTTCACTGGCAGAGCTCATGAAGATCACTGCTTTTCACCTGTGTTGCATTTAGTCTTTATTTTTGGTGCAGATCTCTAACAATGACACCAGAAGGGAGAAAAAAGAAAAGAAAAAGGGAGGAAAAAGAAAAAAGAAAAAAAGAAAAAAAGAAAAAAAGAAAAAAAGAAAAAAGAAAAAAGAAAAAAGAAAAAAGAAAAAAGAAAAAAGAAAAAAGAAAAAAGAAAAAAGAAAAAAGAAAAAAGAAAAAAGAAAAAAGGAAAAGAAAAAAGAAAGGAAAAGAAAAAAGAAAGGAAAAGAAAAGAAACCTCAACCCCCAATCTATTTTTCCATCTTCACCTACTCAGAAAGTACAAGTATAAAAATATCCAATGGTGGAAAAACCCATCACACAGTAAAAAACAACCCACAGGACAAACTCATCTGCGAAGTAACTAACCACAGCGCCCTTCAAACTCCCACATGCTGACTTCTGCCATTCTCAGCCCTTCTCCACAGCTTTTTCGTTAGGCAAAAGGTGACTGATTCTCTTACCCCACAGTGGTGACCATCTCACTCTCTGCACTGGTCAGCCAAGGTGCGTCCCAAACTCTTCCTGTCATACACTCTACTTTCACAAAACTAACGGAAAATGAAGGAGGATGAAAAAAAAAAATGGGTCCTTTACATTAAAGTTATGGCCCTAGCAGTAGACAGCTAGTTAGACCACCATTTGATATCACCCGCTTGAGACAAAGCACAGACCAAACTGCATATATACATACACCTAGGTAATTACCAAACACAAATTACTGATTTGTACAAACAGACACTAAAGCAAATGTTGCTCCCCATTCCAGCTGTACAGATCTGTTTCAGTTAATGGGTTATGCAGGCATATCAACAGCAGAGTCTGGTTCATCCTAGGAGAAAAATCAAAACTTACTTCCTAGAGCACAATATTGCCTTCATACAGTCTTTTATTATTTAGGACATACGGCAGGAAAACCAGTTGCTGCTGTAAGAAATCAAGCTTGGCCACAAAACTAGCCATGTAAGAATTCTAACTTTTTAAACGCTTATTCTCCTCCTTTTATTAAGAGATGGAATCTGGCAATTTTACTCCCAAAAACCACCTGGTTCTAAATCTGTGCAACGCCCCCCCCCCCCCCCCCCCCCCCCAACCAATTATTCCAGCTTACTTCAAATTTTAATTAAAAATAAGTAAAAATATTTTAGCTGGACGCTGGAAGTATTTAGTAATCAATGATGTGTAATTTAGTTCCCCCCCCCTTTTTTTTTCAATAGTATAGTCATCAGAGTATACTTAGCAAATGAAGCAATTAAGTGCAAACCCCTACTACCCCAGTTAAAAAAACCAGTTTCAATGGAAATTTTTTTGACTACCCCTAGTTCATAGCTATGCTACTGCTGCAGCACTGAAGTGCCTACTAGAGATTACACTGAAAAGACTGTTCTGATTCAGGCGTCATCATCAAGAGACCGAAAATTGTCACTTATAGACTCCAGCTGCAAATTTCTGATGGAGATACAGCAGTGAATGTGACAGAAAGGGAAAGAGCTTACTTCTAATTTTGGACAACATGGTTTATCTACTTCATATGCCCCAATAGGTGAGTTTTCACACTCTTCTGTTTATCATCATATTTATGTATATCTGTGTACACATTCTGGGTGATTTTTACAGTGTTGATATGATATTAGATCAAGAATAAGGTCCTTTCTCCTGTCTTTTTTCCAGCCATTCAGTATTTCTATTGTGACAACTCCTAGAGCTTTCATCTGCAATATGCAAACCACTATACAAACAGAGAACAAAAAGATAGTTCCTGACCTAAAGACCTTCTTTTCATGAGAACTGCAATTTAAGAGTCTCTTAGCTGCTGCTGATTATTCCCCACTTACAAGGAATCTTCCCTAAGGGATGAGGGAAAATAAACCAAAATATGTGACAGGCCAGCAAAACTGTATATAAATAAGGACTTCCAGTGTTCTCCATGAAATATTAGAAGCCTTTTCAAATAAGCAATATTAACCATTATTCTACCCTGAAAAATCAGCTGGGACCTCTGTCCAGGTCAAGGCGTAGGAAGGGTCCTCCAGAGAACTGGACAGATGCTGGTTTGTTTTTAGTCCCACCAGCATGCCCACTGTTACCAGTGTGTTTTGCACCAGAGGATCTCTTTCCCTGATATCGGTGAGTTCATGTCGATTCTGTTTTGAGTTGAGAAAGAGAGAGACAGACAGAGAGAGAAGCACACACATGCTAGTACTGAGACTCCTGTCTGCTGACCTAAAAAAGGAATTGACATTAAGAAACGAGAAAATCCAGCTGGTCTGATTTCTTGCCAGACAATCTACCAGCCATGACCAAAATGGTCAGGTCTCGGGAGATCTGTGGAGGTGGGAAGACAGCTGGTGGTTTACAGCACCTGAAACAGGGCCCAAATCAGGGAATCAGGGAGTCGAAATCCTGGGGAACAGATACTTTCTTTTTTCCAGTGTAAACCTTCTGCCTCTGTGGCCCGACAACATACCACAAAGTGATGAGCTTCCGGCACTCTGTCGCTGCTGCATTGCTAGCGCGAATGATCGAATGAGTAGTGCTTCGGTGGGAGGGATGGTGAAGACCAAGTAGAAGACAGCAGTTAAGTCAATTCCTTTCTGTAAGCAAGGATAAATTCTCTACTCTTCAGTTCACCCTCCTTCCCTTTCTAATGACGTTTTTTGAGAAATTCCCTCTTTTTCTAAAATCTAGAATTGTACTAATTTACACTACTATCTTAGTATCCAGAGTTCTTTCCCATGTTGCTCATCACTAAAACTTAAAGCAGCTTCTTCCATCTAACCTCTCCTATGCAGTCACTTCTTCCTGGCTCTCCAAGACTAGAAAATAAAATCCCAAACCATTGACCTAAGGGGGGAAAAAAAAAAAACCCAAACAACCCAGATCTGGAATTTTGCCTGTCTGCACATATAAAGGATGCATAGGTTGAAAAACAAAGCTTGCCCAATCATGGCATCTGGCAATGCTAGGGCCCTGTGAACCAGAAAATGCTTTTAATTATCACCTCACCAATCACGTTACAAGTTATTCCTGTATTTTTTTGGTTAAGTTCCTTCAGGGAATTAAACAGATCATGATATTAATCAGAAGGCATGTAGGAGGGAGGCGGCAGAATGCTAGAATTACACGTGTGTAGGTCCCTTAAGGCTTGAATAAAGAACTGAGATTTAGAACTCTGCTGTCAGAGCAACTGAAGCCTTGCACGCTGCAAGCCTCAGCCCTCTGACCTACACACCCATGGCATTATCGTATCTGATTTTCCCAGGATGGTTAATCTCAGCTGCTAAACTTCATCAGTCTCTGCTAGTGTTTACCCATCATCTGGATTTGCCACTTCCGAACTTTCCAGGCCAGAACCAAATGAGCCAGCTGTCACACTCCTCCTTGACAGGGACAAAAAAACCCCCCAACCCTGAAGTCTGGAAGCCTAAATGGCTAAATCCCAGAAAGGCAGAACAAAAGCTAATACATCTGGGGGGAGGAGAGGGAGATGTAGCTCTGAAACTGCAGTTAGTTTCAGAATGCAGCTCGCAGCAGTATGGTTACGTTAGGATGCTGTGGTCCGACACACAGACTGCATTCCCATAGTCTACATTTTTTTCCATAAAATATGTTCTGGTAAAGAAACAGTGTCGTGGCAGCTTAGCTCTTGTACCTGCAAAACTGACACAGTGCAGGCAAAAGCAGCGGTAGTCCAGGCAAGGTAGGAGCCAGTCTGCAAATGAACCTTAAATTACATTTGAGAGTCAGGGCACAGAAGGGTGAAGGGGGTAGGAGGGAGAGAGTCGAGTTTCTGTCGCACATTGAGTTCTCCATCGAAGTGGCCAATAAAAGCACCAATTAGTGCTAACATACCCAGGGTGTTTCTGACACGGCTGTCCATTTCCCGGGGAGTAGGCTGATGGTATGCCTACACGGCAGACGGAAAAGGACGGTAGGTGTGTGCAAGCTAGTTTTAAATGAGCGCTAAGGTCTGCCTTGGTCAATATATTCTGCTAAGAAGCCAGAGAGAGCTTTGTGCTGCTATAGCCAGATCGCTGCCAGCACCTGAGTTTGCTCAATTAACACTAGCACTGACATTCAGCCTACACCATGGTAGACCTTTCTCAATATATTCAGCATAAAAAACTTTAACAAATAACAATTTCTGATCACAGCCTACTTCCATGGATTTGAACTAGTGAATTAAGTTATCTGTCCTTTTCACTCCTGAGCACAGGAGTGTTTCAGTAGTGGTCCTCTTTTGGAATAATTTTCAAAATTAGTGAGCAACGATTTCCTGATGCAGAGGGTTGAAACATGCAATAATTAAGAGTCCAGGGTGGGGCTGTTAACCACAAGGACTATGTTTAATAATCAATGTTAAATTGTACTTCAAGTTGAGACTTTTTTTTGTATGCAAACTGAGCAAACTGGTTTACTTTGCATGATGACCATGGTCATTTCTTTGAAAATTTAGCCTTTGGTGTTCTTAACACTGGTCCCACAGATTACAGTTACAACAATTCCATATAGGTGTAAATAAAAACAACAATCTTAGAGCTGTAAAGCTTGGATCATGAGCCAGAGTTATCAAAACTGAAATTCCAGGATGAAACAATTCTCTTTCAGCCTGCAACATGGAAACAGAGGTCAGCCAAACATTTGGAGGCTAGAGATGACTCTCTGCAAATTACAGCTGTTCACATCTGGAGTTCAGATTTGGCCAAACTCTTAATACTATCCATCACAAAAACTAAACTAAAAGAATGTTTTGGTTGTATGATTAGGAACATAAAAGTTGGGAAACATTAAATGTAAAAAATGCTATGCGCGACTGTAACTCTGCATTATCAAACGCAAAACAAGGGACTCAATTTTTTCTCACGATTATCATCAGTGTTGACTGTGGCATTTCTTAACTGGTGAGTATTTAACCACAAGTCTGCATTTGCCAATATTAGGTCTCACTGGTTGCATCTATTTCTCAGCGCAGAGTGGCCCGTGACACAAGCTGAAGGCTGTGACGGTGGCCCATCCACTTCTTTCCTCTGAAGAAGCGCCTTTTGGGCTGGCCTGGCGAACCCTGCACACACTCCAAGCAGATGCATCTGCTTGGAGTACCTTCACAACATACGTTAATTGGGCACTTTCACTTTTTTTTTTTTTTTTTAATTGCACAGCCAATATACCCATGTGTATAAGGCGTCTTCCTCATTGTAAGATGAACGACAAAACATTTTAGCACATGCAGAGACCACAGTGGCTCCCTGTTCAGAACATATATGTTTATGTACTTAGACACACACACACAGAGGCAGTATATAACGTGGAGGATATTAAAATGACCGAGGATTACAGGGGTCTGGCTTCACTCCCTGACTGACACAGACTTTCCAGGAGGTTCTCAGCAAGTCAGTCCTCCTCTTCACGGCACAGTCCCCCATCCTGGAGCGGAGGAGGTATATGCTTTTTTCTTCACCTCATTCTCAAAAAGGAATGACTCACTTTATCTTGAACTACGCAAATAAATTCAATTTTGGACAACAACCAAGACTGGAAAATTTCATCCCGATAAGCTTTTCTGACTGAAGACAGAGGGTTAGAAGGGAAACAGTTATACAGCCTTAACTATAGGAGGTTCCTTCCGTTCCTGCTATAATGCAAAATATTCCAAGATGTGCCAAGTTTTCACTGTAGTCTGCATAAGGCAGTGACAGGACACCGAAGTGCTCTGTGGAGAGTAATGCATAAATCCAAAATGATCTTTTGACTGCAGTGACTCTTCTCTCCTGAGATGTATTACATTTTTAAAGTCAGTGAAAAATAAAAAATTGCAAAATATCACTTTTAATCCTTGGACTACAAAATGCTTGAATCCTCTAGAGGCCAGTTGGGGCCAGAAACAACTTTTTTTCCCTTTTTCCCAGATTTGGGGGGGCAGGGGGGAGGGCAAGGGGAAAGGGAGAGAGCAAAGAGTGGTTGGTTTCAAATAGCAACATTGTCCAAAAGGGTGAAAGGGAACAGATGGCCGTGGAGAATGCAGCCTCAAAGCCCTAAAGAAAAGGGCTATTTTGACAGATCTTGCTGTTTCCTATTCAAGCATGAACACTCTGGCATGGAGAGTTAAGACGATACAAGGAACAACCTCTGTTCCCAGCAACTGACTATGGGCAACTGGCCTCTGAAGCTCTCTGAGAAAAACAACATGAGACAGACAGACAAACAGATATGGCAGCAAGCCCAGATCTCAGCCACCAGGAAAGGGGGGGGGGACGACGACGACACACAACAAACCCCCCAAAAAACCAAACCAGAAAGGCTAGAAACAGCTGCCTTTTCCTGGCTCCAGCGCAGAGCATTAGAAAGAGCCTGTCCAGCCTTTCTCATCTTCCTTTTCAGTGAAACTTCTTGAAGGGGTCACCCTCAAGCTGTTGGTCTTTGCCCTGAGGGGAGGTGAAAAAGAGGACAGAGCAGAGCTCGTCTGGCTCAATGAAACCTGCTTCCTTTAATCACAAAGACCTCCCTCCAGCTAACGAAGAGGAACTCTACATGTAAAAAAGCGTAATTAATGCTGGATTTTTGCATGCAAAAAGGTTGAGAAATTTAAAGTTGTGGCTCCCACAGTACGTGTAATTTGTTTGCATAGCATACAGCAGCGAGCCATTATATCCGAGGGCAGGGAGAATTGTACTCGCTGTGGGAAACACTGCTAATGTGTGTCCTGACTTTTTCTATCATTCCTAATCAGGAGAGTGCACCAACAGCTGTTTCATTCACCAACACTGGGCACGTACTATCAGACAGAGATGTCAGTTCCGAAGGGCAGCTTCACATCCATACCCAAAATTTAGAGGGAGACCAAAGCCCTTAAGTATAACCAGACTTCACTGTTTCCAAAGTCCATAGAGTGAGGGATGAATCTGAGTTTCTGAATTGCTTTCTGATTAATGCACCATTGTCATTTTTTAGCCTGATGTACTGTTTCCCGGCCTACGCTTGCCTATGGGGAGAAGCACTGAGCGATACCTTCCCTTTGCACTGTAACCTGGACCAGAGCAATGGTGGTTTCATGCAACAGTTGGAGGGAGGAAAAGAGGGGGCAACTGGTGTAAACATTAACTATCTTCACAATTCTTCCCCGAGGCGGGGAAGTAGCTATCATCCCAATTTTAATATCCTCCTTTTTAAAAATCATTGAAGGAAAAAGATAATAAAGAATTGTGGGTGTTCACATGCCAGAACTCTAAATGAAGAAATGCAAATGCTACATACTGATCCTATCTGCGCCTTTGTTCCCTCATCTGTGAAACAGCATTTGTTAACTTTAGTCAATAAATAGTAAATGTGTAGAAAAAACAGACAACAGCAACAAATCACCCTGAGATCCTCAGGCTCTAAAGGAATCCAAATTATTATCAAAACCTTCGTTTTCTACAATGTGTACATTTTTGGGTTTTTTTTGTTGTTGTTTTGTTTTCACAAAGGACAGCCAATGTAGTCACTACTAGCTATAATTGTTAATTTGTAACTAAATAGATACGATCTGACTAGTAGAGGTAGTCAAACAATAAATAAAATACCTTATTTAGACTAAATCAGATAAATTTCATTTCTTTTCTTCTTAACCATAAGCTTCCTGAGACTGAGTAACTGCTCCAGGCTATGCTTATTAGCGGAATCTCAAATGTGGATTATTAGCTAAGTATTAATGAGCATTGAACTTGTTGATTCATCTTTCTTCCCCATGTTTCCTTGAGTAAAGCCAACTTGGTATAGTTACCCTGCAGTTTTCATTCTGCTTTACTTTTAGTGTACAACTCCTCCTCTCCTGTTCGCTGCCAGCGTAACGAGCAGCGCTCACAAACCGATTCCGTCTTTCGCGTTGCAGGACAGGTGGTCCCTCAGCATATTCCCACACATTCCAAATATTTTAAGTGTTCCACATCTGTTGTCTAAAACATTTTTAGTTCCCTGCAAGAACAGTAGGAGATGAAAACAAAAAGTTATATATAACGTAGTAACTGACCTTTTATGCCACACGAGCTCTCTGTCATTTCAACAAGATGATAAATTTCAAAAAAGACCTCAACCTTCAGTCATTATACTATATATGTATTAAAAATTGTTGCAGAGAAGATAACTTGAGAATTAACTTACGACAGCTGTAATAGCCCAGATGATAAACCTGAGTGTCAATGTGCTTTTTTTTTTTTTAACAGTATCCACTGATCTATGGGAAATTTTAAAAATTAAAGAATGAAAGTGATTTACACATTTTCTGACCATACAAACCACTCTATCTGCTTAAAAAAAAAAAATCAAAACATCTCCATGTACATATAAACAGTCTGGGTGGGATTTTTAGAAGTGCTCACGGTTGGCCTACAGCAGGTAGGGAAACACTCAATGCTTGTAATTTTTTTTTTCTTCACTACAAGAATGAACCTGATCAGATGTACTTTAAAAACATATGACTGCAAGTAATTCTCAGTGATGAAACAGAGCCACTGGTCACGATCTGAGACCAGGAAATTAAAAGCACTAATTGCATCAACTACTAAGCTACTATTAGGAGGCAGAAAAATGACCGCCCGGGCTGTAATTGGGATAGGTGGTGAGGGTTAGCATTTCTGCTCTCACTGAACGTGCTCTGAGATGGCAGCAACCACCAGCAGTTGGGAATCTGGTTTGAATCTCAGTGCAGAAGCTGGCATGTCTCGCTTTACCAGCACTGCAGCTCCACTGGGTACTGGCTTGTTACGGACTGTGACAGGAGACTGTCCCCTGCTGCATGACCAATGTCATTTCCAACAACATACTGGCATTCCTTCAAGTACTTTGCCAGCGTGACAACACGCTTCAGCTAGGAGAGCTGACACCTCATCATATGAGATTTTAGCAGTACAAACATGATCTCCATAGCTATGCAATATAAACAAATGCACTCTGGGATTTTTTTTGTTGGTTTGCTTGTTTTTTACATGAAAAAGAAACCTTCTATTCTGAGCTACAGAAGGATGTTACAGGGGATCTCTATGTGACAGACCCAAGACTATGCCTCAGGGAAAATAATGCCACTGTGTGACCATGTTCAAACAAAGCACTACTAGAACATACAGCGAATGCCTTGGTACTTCCCATGGGGCCAGGACTGAAACTTAGGCATTTCAGCAAACTTGCCTCAATTAATTTTGGAAGACAACTACCTTTGCCCAGCCCTAAACCAACACTGACTGCAAGGCACAGTATCTAATCAGTGCGTAATGGCAACATGATGCTGGATATGAATGAGGATGTAGACATCTTCACCGAAAACCCAACTGGATATATAGTAAGTGGAAATGACCCATGGAAGAGGAGGATTTTAGCTTTCTTTTTAATAGTGCAAAACTCGGTCCCTCTCACCATAAACTCCAAGAGGCCTCCGACATTCTGGTACCACAGCGAGAAGTCGAAAGACAAGAGAGAGGGAAGAGGGACAGCCATGCCGCGGTGCGTCAGCAGGTGCCACAGCAGGAGCCTGGGAGATGAGAATTGTGGGAGTTTCACTTGACCTGCAAATCCTACCTTTCTAAAAACGATTCTGAAGCACAGATGTTAGCACGCTTAACTCTGGAAAACAAGAGGCTGCCAAAGACTGAAAGATCACTGAGAAGTTAGAATAAAAATTACTTGCAATTATGTACAAAGATTCATTTTTCATTTTTGTTATGGAAAGAATTTCAACAGCCAAGAGGATCATTTCAGAAAAAAATTCAGTGTGTCCAAAGGAACTCATACAGTGGATTTCAATGAAATGCCAGCTACCAAGACCTTGTACTTGTAAATACACTTTCTAAACTTTTAAACTATACTGAATACTTCTAAAGAAAAAAATAATCAAGTAAAGGTTAATATATTTTCACTGGTATTACAGGAGAGAAAATATCCTTCTTGGACCTTGCTCTCTCCAGAATCCAGAAAGGCCTGGACTATATTCCAGTATGTCAGAGGATGACTTTACACAAACAGAAAAGCTTCAGAGCCATACGCTAGACCCAGAGACTGCCCTATTCTCTCCGCAGTCCATACAAAAAACTTAATTTTGGGGATCTCTCTAGACTGTAAGTGCTTCAGACAGTCTAATGAACACTTGGGCAGAAAGCACTTGTATGGAATTACATGACTACTGTAAACCCAGGATACTCTCTAATGAGCAGCGCAGTGCTTCACAGGTAAGCTCAAGCTGGCTTCAGAGCAAGGGGAATTTGCCTGGCACCGTTAAGTCATTTCTGATACCTGAGAGATCAGCTGGGTTCCCTCACAAAGTTTTGGATGGTATCACCTTCTGGCTAGGGTTTCATTAGCTCTTCCTTGTTCAACCAGTTATGTTTTGATTTCCATGGCAAACTCTGCTGAAAAGCCCAGTGGTGCAGAGAGAAGCAGTGGTTACTAAGCAAGGGACAGTCTTTCCTCAGAAAACTAGGTTTGATCCTGTTTCTTTGCATGATGCTGCCACGGTGATGTCATTTCATAAGAGATAAAAGAAAATATTTTTAAGTCACTGATGATCCCATAGCAACATCAAGAGTGTTAAACTGGAATCTGAACAGTGCGGGGAGATGGAGAAGGAATCGGGCAGGGTCTGCCTCTCAGATTTGCTCTGCAGTCCTGGCAATCTCCAAAACTTGCCAAAGAAACTATATGAGAAAATATCCAAGCTGTACAAATATACTTCAAAACACCACCCACTGTCATTACTCAACCAGACCTTGGAATATTTGGTGTTTTTAAAACTTCATTTTCTGGAGTCAAGTGATTATGGAAAAACACCATGGTTTCCTATGCAGCCTTCTCCGCTCTCCTGCACCCAGCATATATCCGTTTCTTTGTCATGACAAGTTTGAGAGTGGCTTGAAAACAGTCGTGACTGCATCCCCAAAGTTTAGGAGTGAAGGGGCAAATAAAAAGATCTCCCAAATATATATATCTTTTAAAACTCAATTTTCTGAGCCTAATGTGGAAGGCCAATGCTAATATTCAAGTCTGGCAATGTTGATGTAGTTACAGCAACTTCAGGTACTAGGTTTGTCAAACTTATTTTGCTATTTCAATTTAAAATACATGATACCAACGTTGCATGAATTACCATTTGACTATAAGTAGTCATCTGAGGTTGCTTTGTATTTTGAATCTGTCTAGCTGCAACACAACAGATACGCAAATTCTCTTTGTCTGCAATGAATTCCTATAAATCTTGTGTTTTCTGTATGTTTCAAGCTGAGACCAGGTAAGGCCGCAGACAACTCCATTCAGAGCACTCCATGCTTGTGCCTTATTCCCCATGCTAGAAACTTACAAGACTTTTTAAATGTATTCTTGTATTGTAGGACTAAGACAATAAGCAGCTGTAACAACAGCCAAGACATCAATTCTCCCACCTCCTGCAACTCTAGAATGAGCTGCCAATGCTCTTATAATTTTTCATTTCTGTATGGTTTCTCAAAACTGAAGGCAGACATCATCTCGTATAGTAACTTTACTAAGTTATTTCCTGACACTGTCTCTGGAAAGGCAAATGGCATCTACAAATATTAAGGATCATTTCTCCCATTTTTTTAGCACACAAGCCGATTATGATTCACGTAAGATGGTTTGGTCTGGGTTCTACAATACCTTCAACCAACTTAGTCTGACACTTTGTCCCTTCACCCAGGTCTTTAAGGAAAACGTTAAGGAGCATGGGCCCCAATAGTGACCACTGAGGAAGGCCACCAGCTGCCAGGTGGAATTTGAATGACTGACGGCTGCTCTCTGAGCTAGAGGTCCTGCTAATTTTCCGCTACCTTGTAGTTCGTCCTTCCAGTCTACTTCTTTCTAAGTTCGCTACAAGGACACTACAGCAGACCACGTCAAAAAGACGTGCTAAATGGAAGATTAAACCACATCAGCTGCTCTGCCCACATCCACCAGGCCAGTCATCCCATCATACAAGACAATCGGACTGGTGAGGTGCAATTTGCCTTTGGTAAATCCAGGCCTCTTTCCAGTCACCTTCTTACCCTCACGTGGCTGGAAACCTTAGATGAGATTACCTATCCTAGTATTAATTCCAAAAGAATTCTGTGGTTTTGGTGTCTTATCACAGAATGAAAGAAAAAACCCCCACTCCAGCCAAACTTAAACATCTGTTTAAAATGCTGATAGGTTTGATAGATGCTTAACTAAATAATGTCAATTCCCTACCTTTCAAGCACAAATTGGCAACGTTTGCAAGTAAAATAGCAAGCTGTAGACATAGGATTTTTTTAAAAAAAGAAACAAGAAGAAAATTCAACAGTGTGTTATGAATAAGTTTACTCCAAAACTGAGAATATCGTGAGGGTGTTTAGGATGACGGAGTAGATAAAGATTAGTGGATTCAACTGACTGCCCGTACAGTCACAGGAGAAAACTACACGCTTATTCTCCTTCAGCAATCCTCTTGATGTACTCATGGATTTGCCATGGGACTAACTGTATAACCTTATTCATCCCTTTCTCTCTGAATAGTGCACTTTATAAAAAAAAATATTTGCGAAGCATAGCAAGATTGAGAGTGATGATCAGGTGTGTGAATTTCTGCACTCTCATGTGCCAGAAAATTGGCTCTGCATTGAGACGCTAAGCACTTTTTATACACAGGTCCAGATGTTAAGCAGACAGCTCTGATGCAGGTTTCCTTCTGCTCATCCTGCCAAGGATTCTGTAGCCTCTGAACACATTCAGGAGCTGTGATGGGATTGAGTTTCCATGCTTAGGTCAGTTCCTGGCACCGGCAGATGCGATAAATGATGTGACGAACTGCATATGATGTTTTGGTGAGGATTTAGACTTTTAGCTTATACCTAATAATATGGTTGCGATGCTCAGAATCTCCTACATTTCGCTGGAGACCTCTCCTTTTAAAAAAGAGCATAGAGAGGAGAGTCACAGAAGCCCAAAGCTATAGCAGATATTTTGAATTTTCCAACCCCACATAAAAATCGGACAATGTAGGCAGTGAGCAAAAAGGATTAAGTCTTCACACCATCACTCAGAATAACACAGAGGAGAATGGCTTTTCCTAGTAAAAGGATAGTGCTCCCAGTCTAAAACATTATTTTAAGGACTTACATAAAGTCCTCTGGAGTTTCAGTGGCATTCTCATCACCTACTTCTAGTGACAGTGTCTACAAGGCAGCAGCAAGGGACCTTTGAGAGATACACTCTACTCTGGAGAGGAAGGGACAGGAGTCAGCAAGTCCTGCCACTAACAGAGCATGTTCCCCAATATGGATGTTATTGCCAGTGCTCCACTGAAGTGAATCCTGGAGTTGAATCCACAAGCATAGCAGTTTGCCCATCCAGTTCTTTGCAGACTGAGAAAGACTTCACTAAATTAATTCCGCAACAGAAGCTCAGATGATCACACAATTCTGAGGCGGAGGCACTGACTGCACATTTGTCTACAGTGTTCCCGTCCTAACTCTGCCAAGCAGGATTTGTGCTTTCCTTTGTGCTTTCCACAGGTTAGGAATGCATTTAGATTTCACTGCTGCTTAGCCTCCAAGAGCAGGCTCCACATATACTACTTTCACCATTTCTGCTGAGCTCAGTTCCACAAGAGATTGCAATACTTGTCTTTGCCACTTTCTGCCCAGCTGGCAGCAATTCAGTATACCTGGATACCAAGTATACCTGGATACACACAGTCCTGCAGCACTTCTCCCCAGCAGCGGAGCCTACCGACAGCTTCCCCACTCGCTGCACTGGCTTTCCAGTGAACACTGAAGTTCATTGTCCTTATTTTCAAGCAGGCCTGTATCCATAATCCAGTGTGTCTGAAACACCTTCTGAGGTCCTGAATGAAGACACTGGTTAACAGCCCCACTCCAGAGGTAAAGTATATTCTCCTACACTAAAGTTCACCTGTGCAACTTCATCCTTCTTGACTTTGAGACTGCAACATTAACCCCTGGACTTTACAGTTTCACCACCTTCTACGCCAAATGCAAAGAACATTGCTTTGGACAGAAATACTTTTTAGTGTAGATAGCCAGCAGTGCATACATTTCCATCAAAACCTCACCATGGGTAGACTCCACATTGTACAGACAGTTGTTCTTTTGTGGAAAAAGGGAAGAAAGAGTAAGTTGCAAAAGACAAGCACCACCTAACACACAACTGGAAGCTGGTCTGGTCACACAAAATCTTCAAAAACTCCAACTTGGGCTGAAAAGTAGTTGTGTTCTTGTAAATTAAAGATGGTGAAAAAGATTTGCAGAAAGTACTATGTCACACCATCCTAACCTGGTAATAAATAGTACTCTATGCCACATGAAAAAAATAATACACTGTTTTAGTCCGTTACTTCCACCAGGGGAATGGCTACTTGGCTGATGACTATGCGAGTAGAACCCTGCAAGGACCGTTCCCTAGGTTGTGACATATCTCTGTTCTTTCCGTACTAGCGTTGCACTGGCACTTCTGAAGATTCAACAACAGAAGTAGAGGTGACTTGCTTAAGCTGCACATCCAGTGGTCTGAAGCATGTGACTGTTTTCCAGCATAACCTAATTGCCAGAAAGTAAAGCAAGTTTAGTCATTGACCAATACTGTCATTCCAGGCGCTCCTACTTCATATATACATTTAACCCATCCTCTCCAAAAAGCAGTGCCATGACTTCACTATCTATCAATGAAGCCAACTGACTTCTGCTTCTGGAAAGCAACACCATGGGCAAGTTCATTCTTCCTGATGTGACAAAAGAGAAATAAAATGGGAAGACCATCTATCCCACATAGCAAAAACAGGTAACCGCTGCTTTTCCACCTCTTCTGGAGCTCCCTATCCTACCTTAGGTATAAACTCTATATGATGGAGTACAATCCCTAGAGAATTCCACATATGCTTCTCAAACAGAACTTGTACCATAGTTCTGAGCCCTTGACTTTGAAAAACAAATGAACAAGAACACTGATTAAAAAGTTGAACCATTATGATTTTAACTTTGTTACCAAATGATTAAAGATAATATCAACTTGACATACATAAGAAAGGACTAAATACGGACTAAGTAGTGTCTTGGTGAATGTAGCTAAACAACTTCATTTTCTTCTTGCGAAACCAACTTTGAATTTTGCCCTTACATAAGCTCTGAGAAAAGCTCTACACTGGTAGAAAGTTTCTGTAACTTAAAGACTGACAGGTGGCCTAGGTGAACTGAATGTGAGATTCAGAGCTAACCCACAATAGCACAGAGCCATCTCACAGAAGCTTACATTCAATCCCATACATGAAGTAAAGTGTCAACAAAAAGTTGAAGGCTCAAATAATGTTTAAAGATTAATTTCCCCTGTAAAACAGGGTCTAGGGAAATGGAAAGATATATTTATTATCTGCACATTTTCAACCCAGGAGAAAAATACAAAAGCATTTGTAGAATTGCTCTTTGAGGATGCTGCATGAAGAAATACAACTAAACTGCCACCAAGCCACAGGAGACCTGGAAAGCACATAGTGACAGTGACACTGTGAGAAGTTTTTGAAATAAATAGACAAAAGAAAGCAAGCATTTTTTCCTAAGGGCAATGCCCATGAACATTTTATAGATGCTGGATCTCAGGTCAGTGATAGTTTAAGTAGGCTGGTTTAGTATCATTCAGATATGAAATGAATGTGCTCTACGTATTCATGTGCCATATACATTACATCTTCTATAATTCTAAATTAAACAACATTCTTCATTTAATTATCATGCTATCAACATGATAAAAAGAAAACTGCTTACGAAGTAGTAGTTAGGAAAGTGCCTCCTGGATACTGTTGATCATCATGACATTCTATAACCTCCATTACTGTCAATGGGGGTGCATGTGATAAGAAGCATCTTGCATGTTAGTACCTACTTAGACCATCAAACCTTTCAGCCAGAAATAAGGAATGTCCAGGTATCTGGTACCTCCTGGAGGCCAACGATTCTTCAGTCTTTTATGTTGGTTCTAACGGATGTGCTTCAGCTCTCCCAGGAAGAGATGTATAATTGCTTGACCTAGATAACCAGAATGGACTGTTCTTTCCCTAACTTCTAACATTTTTTTCAGTAAGGAAGACTAACCCTCAAAACAATTTGTAAAAAATACTGAATGAAAATGAATCATATGAAATTAAATAACTGGTTTTGCAAATGAGTAATAGGATTTCCATAATTTATATTTTGGAACAATAAATATGCAGGTTTAAATTTTGACCTTGCTCAAAAAATGAGGCCATGTAACTATTTCACCGTGCACTTCCGAAGTCAGTCAACAATATCAAGCTACTTTGGAAACACAGCAGAATTTGTTAAAAGCTCAAGAAATTCACCTTTCCAACTTAGTTAAACACAATTTGTTGTTAAAGCAACAGCTCATGCACCAAAAGCCAGAAAATGACAGCACTCTCTTGCACTCACTCACTTTACAGAAGTGGGGTATTTGGATTTAAAGCTTTGCTGCTAACCGCAGACTTCTATTACAGCTTTCTAATTTCCACCTGTAGATAGGTACATGTGCCCAGCTGTTCGAGCAGGCAGTAGGATTTCTAGGGACATCTCTGGTGGCAGATTTGGGCTTAGTCGCTTTAACAATTTTACACCTGTAGTTTCCAGCCATTTCTGGTGAACAGAAGCGTATCAACAGCTTGCAGCCATGGCTAACCTACAGTCATACCTACTGAATCAAATGAACAACTTGTATACCTACACTCCAACACTGGCTATGCTGGTAATATTTCCCAACCAAAGCTAGTAAAAAAGAAAAAAACAAACCCAAACCTGATTTTTAAAATAAATAAATAAAGAAATCTTATAAAGACTAATTGTTTTGTGAAAACATGTACATGCCAGTAAATCTTCTGACAGACACAGGCCACGCTGATACCTGCCAAGCAGATTTCCTGCAGAACCCTGCTGCTTTCCAGCCCACCCTTTGGCAGCCTGTCCAAAGGATGGCTTTGGACTGAGGACTCAGGACTTCCAAGGGAACAGCTTAGGAGACGTAAGAATGGGGGAGGGCATCCACGTTCACATTTTTTCAAACAATATGTTGCAACTCTGAGCAGACACTCAACATTTTTGTCTTTCCATTCCAATTAGAAAGATTTTCTGAAATCTCAGGAATTATTGCACAACAGAAATATAATTTACCAGCCACTCCTATTACAAAGAACCACAGGCTTAAACCTTTACTGGAAAGCTGATCAACTGCCTCTCAATTGCACTTCCCTTTTCCCTCCCTTCTCCCCTCTATGAAATCTTCATTCTCACCTAGAATCACACCGTAACTTTTAGTTTGGGAAACTATCACAGAATTGTCTTCCAGGTCATCCGACCAGTCTCCCTACTCTAACATCCGATCGTTGTTGGCTGCAACAGTGCACAAAGGCCTCTAATGCTATAACCAAATGACTTTCAAGAAGGAAGAGGCAATCTGCAAGACAAATTTACATTATCAAAGGTCTGACAGAAGTTGGACAACAGCGGTATGGCATCTCTGACAAATTTATCAACCCTTACCTTTGCCTGTATACAGACACAACCTACCTCTAGAGTACCTTAGAAAGAACTGGTACCTACTAATATTCTCATCGTACTTGACCCTAAATGTGGACATATTTTGTACATGCAATATATATACACAGCTATGGCTCAAACATTAGTTGCCATTCAAAGGTTATGGTGGCAAAGACAACATAGTGCCTAGGAAAAGCTGCCCAAATTCTGTAGGGATACTAACGAACTTTACCACATATAGAACTTTTCCTGGGATCTCACCAGACAAGGTTAATATAATCCTTATTTTAAAGGCAAGCACTGCCAAAGAAAAATACATTACTTGACCTATGCTAAAATAAAGGCTGGGCTTCTATGATCAGGTTTTTGAATTTAGGTAACACATGTTATATCCTATCTCTTGTGAGAAGTGCCACAGCAATTTCAATGAGTTCAAATGGTGAAAATAACAGACTTATGCTTCATGTGAAAGACAGCATTTCAACAAAAACAGTGCCTCTTTATGTCACTCCCAGCAACTGCCTCGATGCTAACCTAGCAGGAAATAAGATGCTTAGTGAGCGACCAACGCTGTTCTGTGCCTGACAAAAGTTTATCATGCTGGTTTCAGCCCAATCCTACTTTATTTACAAGATACGGCAAGATTAGAGCCAGAGGCACCATGGCCGTTTGTCAGTTAACACTCACAGCTAACTACAGCATGAACACACTCATGAAAAATTGAAATTAGTCATTCTCCATTGGCTTCTCTAGATTTTCTCTTCAGATGCTGTGACTTATTTAAGCAATAACCATTGCAACTTTGATGAAATTACAGAAGTTACAGAAACAGTTTTCAAACGACAGTAATACATTTAATTGTATTAGTATGGTATGCAAAGACATTACTGTGGAGTTAAACCTACAATAATATAACATATTTTGCTTTGAGTTTATAAGTGCGCAGTCACTGTTAGACTCTTGTTTACAGAATGGAGACTGGTATGAAAGCCATGGTCAGTGCTCATCTGCATCTCATACATCCTAGTGTAAAGGCATGATGCAACCTTGTATCAGGACATCGCCATTAGTTCAACATACACCAACTTTAGTCTTCCCCTTGACAACTTATAGCAATAGTGCTGAGTTTGCTTAACAGAGCTGTACAGTATTTTCTCAGTTCAAACAGAGAGGGAAAAGTAAGGCACTGTAATGGACTTTGCCAGACCACAAATGTATTGTCATATCCAAAGCAAAATACATGTAGTGTATGAATCAATTTGGAATATAATGTTAGAGACTAAGGTATGTATTGGCTGCAAAAGAGCCGAATTATTCTTATTCTAGCCATTATACTGTCTGATTTTTTCTTCCTCAGAGGAAAAAAAAATCCATGGAAAGAAGAAAGGAACCAAATAGCCAGAGTGTTTCTAGCAGAACCCTAGTGCACTCAGGCCCTTGTTTCATTGTCTACAACCGCGAGCTCACCACCTTCAGGAACAAGCAAGGAGAAATACGAGTTCATTTACTGCACAGAATTCTGCAGTGAGATATATACAGAAACTTACTCATTCTCTTGTAAAAATGAGTGCTTTCTGGGCCAAACACAGCAACATATCAAACTCAAAACACATCAAACAGTTAGTGTTAATATTTACATCAATGTGGATAATGACTTCAGAATGGAAGAATCCAGTTCCTTTCCATCCTAAATTTGGTGTCAGCTACAACACCATATGCATAAATGATACACATCAATGGCAAATATCTAATCATGTTTTCTTCCACAACATAGCACTGGTATTTCACATCAGTGTTCTTGAATCTTAGTAACCGATTTCTAAAAACAACCAGCTAATAACTATGATTCTCTTTAACCGTGTTAATGCTTTACTGCTTTAAATTCTATGATTTTTTCTCAAATCAATTTCTTTCACAGCTCCATCTTTAATCCCATCTGTAAGCAGATAAATAAATATTTCAGATTTTATGTATTCTGACTCAAAGTTTATCTGAAAACAAGAATGATGAACATAAAGCAAAACTGACCATATCTACCATAACAGCTCATGCATAAAGATCCTTTACACACTCTCTATAGCACACAATTCACCTCCTTTGATTGCTGTACCTCGAGGATGGAATGCAATACCTGTTCAGCAGCTCTACAGTTGTACTGTAGCAGCTTGGGGTAAGAAGTGAATCAAACTGTATTCAACAACTCATACCTACCCAGCAGAAAAAACAGAATATATGTATGCAAAACAAGCCAGGGAACTCTGTCCCCAGGGTCACTTGTTACATTGTGTACCTATCCTAAAAATCAGCAAAAACTTGTTTATAGCAAGACATTTACAACAATACAGTGTGATTATTAGCCATCTGTTCTAACAGTCAGAAGCTTGGGGGGGCAGGCTAGGTTTGGTTTGGGGGTTTTGGGTGTTTGGAGGTTTTTTTGGGGGCAGGTTCTTTTTTAAGTGTGTAACTACAAGGCAGGCACTTGTGCTATGTTGCTGCTGTTTCTGGATTTACATTTCAAAGTACAGACGCAAAAACATCCTGGAAAACCTAAACCAAAGTTATTTTGAAAAATACAGAGTTTCACCCAAATAGAATCACAACCAAATAAAGCCACAAAATCAGGAACTGCCCTAAGTACACTGTGATGAGCCCTCAGATTAACTGAGTTTTCAATGAATTCTAACACACAAATAAATTCTGTGTACCTTTTGGGTTTTCTGGCAAACGCATCGCACAGTCTTAGTTATTACCCATATGGGAGTTTTGCCACATTAATGGAATTAACATGCTGCTTTTCTTTTGCTAGTGTGAGTTCTTAAATGATTTTAAAGGTTCCTGTATCTCAGTTCTGCTTTCCATGTTAAAGCTGGCTTATCTAGCAGCAGTGGCTCATTGTGGAGGACACGCACCATTTCAGCATTGGCTTGGAAAAGCGTGTTGCTTGGGATGCACATGTTCTCCATTTGAGCAAACCATTGAAATAAATATCATTGAAACAAGTATTTATCAACTCAGCTATAACTATTTCCCTTTAATACTGGACAGTGCTGGACAACAGACAGGAATGTTAATGACTTGACTATTCATTCTTTTTATATGCCTCATTTAATTGATTAACGTCACATCAAATATACATGCGTGGGACTTGTAAGTCCCACTTGCTCCAGTACAGTAGGGAAATCTGTCGGTTGTGTTCATTTTTCCAGCAGAAAACTACATCCCACTCTCTCTGCAAGGTAAAGAGCTACATTTCTTTCAAAAATGACAATTTAGATTCTTCTTATGTAGCTGGTTCCCAGAGGCAAGGAAACTGCAGCTTCAAGGGGTCTGAAATGGGACTCTGAATTTTCAGATACTTGTAGTAGTACCTTCACTTCTCTTCTGCAGCTTTCCCGCTCCCACCCAGGACAAGACTATTTTTTATTAGCTTCAGTGAGGTTCCACGCCAAAGTAAGGCCTCCCAGCATCTACTGTGCCTGCTGCCTTGTCTGAAATAGCTTTTAATAAATTGACTTCACCATTACCCAACAGCAAAACTTCTCTATTACTTTCTGTGCCATAACGTGGTGGATGTTGCCCTTAAAAGATTTTATCGGTGATGTAATTTCCTAGTACAAAACTGCTTCACGCAATGGGGCGGGGGGGGGGACGGGACAGGGGGGGATAAATTGCCTGAGATCAGCACCAAACCTTGCCTCATCTCCCAAGGGTGATGAATCATGCACCCTGCTTAGAATAAACACGTCCTCAGTGAAGGGGACTGTTGGATGGATTAGAGGGAAAACACCCTAACTGGAGGATTTTTTTTGTCTGTAGATGCCAGCCCAATGCATAAATAGAAAAAAGAAATTAAGTCGCTGCTCTGTGATTAAGTTGCTCTCCCAAGTATACCTCAAGCCCTCTCAATAAAAACAGGTTCGTTTTTTCCCCTTTGTAATCCAGTTTTTAAAGTATTCAGGTTATCATTTGCACTGTGAACATCTCATTGCTCTCCACGGTATAGCTAATAGCTAGTTACTACCTAGAAATGCGTATTTTGCACAAACATCCACTTTATTTTTGGATGGCTTAAGGAAGAAGATACACCAATGGCAAGCGAGGGGAGGAGAGAGAAAAAAATTGGAGAGGGGAGCCAAGACTGAAATGGGGTCAGCGGCAGGAAGCGAAGCGGGGTGGGGAGAGCTGAGCTCTGCGACAGGACGGAACAGCAAACTGGCTGGAGCTGGCAAAGCATCACGAGGAGGAGACAGGACAGCATAAAGCAGTGCGCACGCCGCGCTCTGGGTCGTGTCAGGAAGCCACAGGATAGCCAGAGGAAGCCACAGTGCCATTAAAACAGCATATTTTAAATATTTGAAAATTGGACGGGGATAGAGTGATAATACTGCAAAAATGAACTGAGTGCTGATCCATAAGTCATCAAATATCTTACTTCTCATCTGCTCCAAGAAAAGTCCACAGGTCTCACAGTGAGACTGCATAATTTATAGACAGCTCTAAGCAACTCTTACGGTTTCCTTCTGGGGAAAAGATGCTAGCATGCCAGGTGAAAAGCACAACAGGGAAAGACCCCTTGAAACTTCATAGAGCAAAGAACAGTTACCTGTTTATGTACTGCACCTGTACTCCATAAACTACACTAGTTTTTTATAAGTTTCTGATCATTTTTTATTACACTTTGTTGATCATTTTTCTGTAAAATACTCTGTGGAGGCTTTTGTAGTCCTTCTTTATCAGCTCTGAATCATGGAGAAGGATATTTTTTGCTTTAACAGGGCTGCGGAGATCAACTGGAAGCCCTAGTACATCATCGCTAAATACCTCTCCATAGAGACATGGGTTCTCACAGGAGGATCCTCCAGTTTCAAGACTACTTCCTCACTTCACTTAAAAAGCAAACAATAACCTATCTTCTCAGATGGAATGCTTGTTTTTCTGGTAAAATAATTAAAAACCTTTCCACAGGTCTAGTTCAGCTATCACAATTTGAAAACAAAATACAATTAATCTTTCCCCACTTCTCGATGTTCTGGCTTGCTCGTTCACAGAAGCACCTCACACTGTCGCTATATGGACTTCACCCATACACCCAAGGACTCAGCAAGGAATCCAGCATACAGCTCTCCGTACATGCCAAAAAGAGGCCTCCAGCACTCAGAAAAAAAGTGGGGTTTTGTCCCAATGCTCCTGCGAGTGAAATGTTATGTTTGGAGGCTGCCTGAGGTTCGCTTACACCCTGATTTTAATTGTCTTCCAACATACTTTTAATAAACCACAGAACAGTTAAAATGGTGATTGAATTACCCAGCCCTGAGAATTGTTCTTTTAAACAAGTTCATGGCCATAAAATGCTGTTCTACCAATGACTCTGTATCATTCAAACAAGGCCATGGAAGAGGTCAATATCTGCCAAAACCAAGAGCAGATCCATGGCGCTTCCTACTTAACGGAGGCAACATTAGACACTTCAGAAAGTTCAAGCAGGGTCTGAGGCAACAAATTACTTACTTTTTACTGAAGTTAAAACTCATTATTATTGGGATTTTTTTAGTATTGTTTCTCATTTTAGAGGCCATATTAAATCTAGTTAACTACTCTTTGTGTTTTGCAAACATGCAGATAGGTTGGGCTCACGTGCCAGTGACTGCTGGAGAAGGAGTCCATGCTCAGCCTGCACGAGACTTGCTGGGTCTTTTACATTGGAAGAAAGATGGTATAGCCATAGTAATTTCAAATCCCTATTAGCTGAGCTCTGCAACCCCAGCTATCAATAGACTTGAAAGATTAAGCGTTTATTGTCCTTTTTTATTTCTCTTTCCTTCTGTTAGAGAGGTATGTGCTCCAAGTTCACAAGCAGTTTAGTTGTGAAATAACTAGAGGCCTGACATGGCAGCATCACTTAATGAAGCTACTGTATTTCCATCCTCTGAAAAAAGCGCATTTGGTGTTCTGCTGCTCAGGCAAGCAAAAAGGTCGAGTGATATATTCCATGAGACAATACTTGCTGCAAGAATTTATGCAACAGCATTTGAGCAGAAGAAAGGGAGTATTTACAGATATTATAGTGAAACTAGACAAGAAGTTACAATCCAATTACAGTAGCATCTTACTCACAAGTCCAGGGCAGCTGAAAATATGTTTGGAGAGCTCAGAAAAATGTCATTTGTCTTAGAGATACCACTCCTCCTCTAGCTCAAACACATTCAGCTGTTGCATTCCACATCCACCAAAACAGAAGACATGCAAACATATTTATACTTATGCATGTTACCTTCATCTATCCATCAGTCGGTGTCCTGTACCTGTCTGAAAGTAACTAATGATGGACACTCATTTTTAGGAGAGGGCAGGACACCTTTTCCCCAAAGACTGTCCCTTTCTTCCTTTTCAGTGAAGTTTAAGCTGTATTTTTCCCTAAAATTCCCAGTTGCCAAAGCAATGCATGGGCTGAACAAATGAACTAAATGTTGTTCTGATGCAATTTAACACTTGCTTGCTCTGCCTCGTGTATTTGGAATCTCCAAAAAAATGGTTCATTCCCATCTGGGTAGTGCTAGAAAATGGGTTTGTACACTGGCCCCTCAGCAGAAGAACTTATAAATGCCAAGAAGTCTCTAACTGATCAGTTGCATTGTCTGGAATCATCTGATTCAATCTGAAACAGGCAAAGAAATTGCTCAGTTTCTTTGACAGTCTCATGTTTTTGAGAAAATGGTTTCCTACCTTTGCTCAAAGTTGCTCAGTCAGAGGCAAAGTCAGTGAAATGCCCAATATAACATTCCCAACAGGTAGAAGAATACTTATTCTAGGTTGAAAAACATGCAGTAGATTATAGCTGAAATCTGAGTCTGTCAATTTTGCATAACCATTTCTTAATGTACTTTGATGTCTTCTCCAGGCTGTGGTTTGTTAAACAGATAACCTGTTTAAGGAATACCAACTAAGGAATCCAGGGCAGGTCTCAAGGTTAAGCAGAAGGTTCATTCTAGGACCATTATAGCATCCAGAGATGCTAGAGTAGAACATGAGGTTGCATGATGCTAAGTAGCCAAGAACAACAGCAGCCACCCAGACAAGTGAAAAGACGGATTTTCTTTCCCTTGCTGAAGCAATACTGTGTACAAAAGGAACTGGGTACAGTAATGAGGGAGAAAGACACAAGCCTTAGTAGACCTAGACTACCAAAGCCATTTCCTAAAATAAGCCTGCACTGAGCTTGAAGGGGGCCTCACAGAGAGACATTCGAATCAACTGTAGCAAGAGGCAATCCAGGCTAAACACGGGCTCTGAAAAGGGGCAGAGAGTAGGAAAAACTTCATGACCAGCATCAACCTACGTTCTTACTCTGAGCCCACCAAGACAAGGGAGATCTGGTTTCCTACCTTGGAGCACAAACCCACTGCTGCACAGAAGGCAGCTAAAAACTTCCTATTTCACATAGGAAGGAAAGCTCTCCAGACGTAGAGGGTGGCCCAAGGAGTGGGATTTCAAAGGATCAGGCAGAAGACACTGGTGAAAATGGTATCCCAGACTAGACTGACCACTGCTCCGAACTCCTGCACCTTAAAGTTTCATCTTACTGTTTATTCACTTTCCTTTCCTGCTCATTATAGCAGGGTAACAGAGAAGAAAAAGTTTTCAAATTGCACCTCTGCTTGCAAATTCTGTGACAGGACAGCTGATTGCTTTGCCAGGGTGGCTGTCCTCACAGAGCTCTCCTGACACGGTCAGTCAGCAAACATGCCCAAGCAGAGCAACAAGCAGAGCCTGTGCTTGGCAGAGGATATTATCCTTGCTTTCTGAGTTCAGTCTTTCTGCCGACCGACGTTGACCAGATGGGCCCTAGATTTTAATAGCTGTGTGAAAAGGAGAAGGTATGTCTCCTGATGTGCTTGTGCTGAACAGAAAACCCACCACGGGTTGGAACATGCCAAGAGTAACCCATTTGAAAAACAAAAAAACCCCTGGATGCTTTACATCAATGGAAGCTGCCGAGTGGTTCACACTGGAACTGTGCATGCACACACACACAACAGGCTTCCCAGTGCAAGTGAAGGGGCTTATTAGAGATGAAAGAAGGCCTCACATCGCCCCTTGTAAGGGACCATTGTCTCCTTTTCTGCTACAGTGTTCTGTGAAGCTGTGGGAAACAAATGACCTCCGAGCCACAGCGCTGTGTGCAACTGCAAAAGAAAAGGAAGGGGGAGGGGGAAGCAGTTTTGGGGGAGGGCCAGAGTCCTTGCTGTCCCATCTTCCAACCATATCCCCACCGTGCCATCCCTGCGCATAGCACAGAGGTGTTTCTCATGCCTCCAGCTCCTGCTGCAGCCCAGCCAGCAACAAAACTGGAATCTCAGCACAGAGAGCAAGACACCCTTCCCCACCGGCACAAGAGGTTTTCCCACCTGGCTGCCCAGCTGGTTACTCGAGCTTAGTGGTTGAAGGTGTGCTCCAGACCTCCTGCTTTTGATTTGTACTTTTTCATACCATTAATAAGAAACAAAAAATCCTGCTTCACTTGGAAGAAGGGTAGACAGGGATCAAACAACAGAGAAACCAACAGGAAGTAAATGAAGCACTGAGGAAAAGGGAGAGAAAGAAGGACGGGTGTAGCACACGAAGGAAAAATTATCTATAGCTGATGCTTATCCCATGTCCATTACTGAGTTTCTGGTTACGAGAGATGCTGGGAGGAGCAAAGGTGAGTTAAACAGTACCCAAGCACATGCACTCCCCAAAGCCTGCTGAGCCACTTTGAATACAAAACGCCCGCATTTATTCTTTCTGGTCTTCTTTGTTGCTTGCTCCTCATAACTTTCCTTCCAGTCATTTGACCAATCTTTAGTCTTTTTCACCTAAATAGAAGACTGTCCCCCATAATATTCAACGCTGCTCTGGAGAGCAAGACTGCTATTTGTGACCTCCAGGCTAAATTACTGATTCTACCAAGAAGTGAAATCTAGCATTTTTCTGAAGTCCATTGATTCAGGAATATAAATTTCTCTCGAACTCATTAACATAAAACTGTGTTTTCCACTCAGCATCTGGTTCAAGATTTCTGTCTCGATATTTGGAGACCAGCCAACACTACGTGAGTCATCACGTCTCTGCAGTGCCTACCGTCAGCCACCGCAGCACCAGAACGACCAGGCTGCCGGAGCTAAAGAGGATGCTCCTGGCTGCACCAGGAAGGGAACTCTCTCCTGGACCAGAAGAGAATAGCACGGGTATAACTACGTTCAAAACTATAGGCAACATTCAACTTAGCTTTCCCTGAACTTCTTCAAAAGCTCTAACCATGACAGCAGAAACATGCAGTAAACTACCTTTGAACTATCTGTCTTCTTTACAGGCTGAAAAAGAAGGGAGTACTATCACTATCATTATTTCTGTGTTTAAATATTTAAGAGATGCTCAGACACTTTGGTAGTGCATGGAGATAATTGTGTATGCAGAGTAAGGGGATTTTTTCCTTAGACAACTCTAAAATACATGGTATTTTTAATTAAAAAGTATGTAGCTGTGTTACTAAGAGCAATAGTAATTTCAACATGAAAATTTTCAAAAGTTAATATCCCTTTCCATGATAAATTCTCTTTGGTTATTTTGCTTAATACATCTCAAGCTGAAGACAGGCTTTTAAGCCCAGCACTACACTGTCTGACTTGCAAACGCATTCAGGAAATACCCAGAGCTAAACAAAAACTGTTCTCAATTATTTTAAGTTCATAAAAACAGCTCAGTATAAGGTTCTGAATCCTTTTTTAGTTAATAGAAATACCCCTACAGCTGGAACCCAGACTACAGCTCTAGCCACCTCTCTTTCCAATGTTAACAAAATTTTCCGCTGCTGTAACAAGATTTTGACAGTTCTTACAACATCAATGGATCAAGTCTTGTGGTCTCTCTAGAAAAGCTGCATTATCCCCAGTGCATATAAAAGGGGAATCAACAGAAAGACAGCCTTGGGGTAGTTATAACCCACAGGTTAGCTGCAAAGTGAAAAATGCAGATGGGGAGAGAAGCACTGCCCTTATAGCTGGTCAAGGGCTAAACACATTCAAGTCAACAAAACTTGGATTAAAAGTAGTAAGATGCTTCCCAGGACACAGAATCAAGTAGCAAGGAAGATAAAAAGCTGGAAGAGCCCTCAAGAGCCCTAACTCTCACAATCCATCAGGGGAGAGCAGAATCCACAATGCAGCACAGATTTGCACTGACATTTGTTATTCCCCAGAGCAGGATTATGTGCTGTCCAATGGAATTGTGTAAAAAACTTTCCAACTTTGCTTAAGTCCTTCAGGAAGTTGATGGTAAAGCCATGTACAGAAGCCAGGTCTCCAGATGCCTAGTCCTGCAATTTCAGAATCCTTCTGAAAATTACTTGTGTGCATATGTAAACAATATCTATACATAATAAATGCATAAGTGTCACTGCATACATGGACTGTATCCGAAAGCTTGGGAACCCAACCATGGTAAAGACGTCTGAGTTAGCATCTGAGAAATGGGAAGTTAAACTGCTATAATAAAACTTGGCTTGATGTACTACTCTTCATGTTCCCTGTTCTTGGCAAACTAATTACACAACTGGTTTTCACTCTCCATTCAGAGTGAAATGAAAACAAACCACATGAACAGAAAGTAGTAAACAGGATTGTTCACAACCTTTTGGTTTTAGTAGTCTCAGGTAGGGAATCGTCTAATGTTTTCTATTTATCTTGCTGATGGTCCTTTCAATAAGTACCTACACATGACAAAGTTAATTAAAATGATTGCACAACCTATGAAACGATAGTTGTTGAGGACAGTAGCTATGCAGTGGCGTGGGAAAGGCAGTCCATAACCTTCAGAATACCTAGTTGCAAAGAACAATAAAATAGATTAAGGTTCAAAACCATTGAAACCCAGGAGACCACACCCCTGAGCACAGTTATACACTGTGTACTCTGTGGGTAGAAAAGTATGATCATAAAAATCAACAAAACCTGTCTAAGGCAAATCACTTCAGTGCAGTAAGGCCAGCACAGGGTCCCCAACACCATGCCTTCTCTTTTGCCTGGACAAATGCAAACAAGGTCACTGCCAAATGGAAAATAGGCAGCGCTGACCAATCCTGTAAGGTTCTTCTTTTTGGTTGTATTTCACGTCCCTGTAAATATTACTACCTGAAGCAAGCTAAGCTGCTTTTGTTCTGCTCTAAGACTGGAGGATCAGCCTGCATCAAAAATAATCAGGGCAGAGTGAAGGTGAGCTAAATACACACACATTTTATTTTGCATTTATTAACATCCATCTCAATTAGCTTCCCAAAGAAAATATTCCCAGACAGCTAGTGAGTTGTTTAAAACTCTGTCCTGCAGCAGAAGTACCAATCTGGCTCTCATTTTTTGTGTGGTTTCAGAAAGCAGCTGTTTGTGTTTACAGTCACCAGCAAACAATTCAGCTTTTTAATCAAACCAGAGCTGCTTGGGTGCCTTTGCCCATGGCTATGGGAATCAAATCACTCTGGAAAACAGACCTTTTACAACAATACTAAGAGGCCCTCAGCGGATGCAGGGGATTAGAGAGGCATGCTTTTTGAGAAACCAGGTTTATAGTCTGAAGCTCTCAGCATCCTGGGTCAATATACCAGGCTCAGTAGCAAGCTTTCTCAAAAGGGCCCTGGTCAGTTTTCCTTCTTCTTCTCTCTCTTGTTCTTTTTGCCTCATGTGCCTACATCTTCTTTCTTTTTCCCCCAGTGCAAATGCAGAAACACAATAAAATGTTAGTTCAGATCTACTACAAAACAAAGTTAGGCAATCCAAGAGAGGAGGACAATTTTTTCCTAGCAACAGAGTACCTTACTTATGAATAGAGGGGCATTTTCCCGTATGAACGCTTGTGTGATAGCACTTGCTTAGAGGTTAAATAGATTGTGTGAGCTTCTCTCCATATTTCACTTTAGCTTTGTAGAGGCCCTTCCCTACTGCTGGCCTGCTTGGAGCTGTTGCTGACAATTACAAGGTGTGTAAGGTATAATAATACTTTATGTATTATAAGGTATAATAATACCTATATAATGCAAATGTTAGTTTGTCACAAGCACAAGACCAGTTGCTCATTTCTCTAGAAGTAATTAAACACTGAAATATCAATGGTATGCCTCATAAGGAGTCAAACTGAAATGTATACTGGCCAAGATTTCTGTGTTCTTGCACTGGTATGTGGATCAGCTAGCAAAGGAGGAGCTGGTGAGTGTAAACACTGCAGCTCTAGGCAAAAAAGTGTACCTTAATAAGAAGCAACTGCCTGGTAGTTCCTCCTCCTGATCATAGCCTAGTAATGACGGCGTACTTACCTGTTGTATTTTGAAACATGGACCTCTAAGCCATTCCTTTGGCTTCTTTCCTTTTTGGAAAGGAACATTTACAATACACTTTGCAACCTTTGCCATTCCTGTCCACAAAGCTTCCATAAGAAATGGCTACGTGAGCTATGAAAACAGAATTCTACCAGGATGTTTTTTCTCTTCTAGAAAAGAAACACAAAGCTTAAAAGAGCTAATACACTAGAAAAATCCACTAGAAGTGACCCAGCAGCAGGCATGGGAGGCTTTAACTTGACTTGAAAGGAGCACAGTCTCTTTTCTTGCAGCCAGGTAATTTGGCAGGGCAAATTTGAAGACTTATGTCTTCAGAAAAAAATTTCTGAAGTTCTGACTTCAGATAGTCTCACAGATGCTTCACTGAAGTAAGAAAAAGCTGATGAAGGCCACAATGGGAATGTAAACACTCACTTGAGCTGGTCTACAGACTGATGGAGGACATCAATCCAGCCAATAAAAAAAATAAAATAGCATCACTATCACCAGCCGGGTGCCAGACTCAAAGATTCACTACGATTGTCCCAGTAAAAGGAACACAGATTCTCCATGTTCTGTCATTGCGAGTGGTGCTGCAGACATTAAGAACCACTAAAAATTTGTTTTCGCACAAGGTTACTTCAAGTAGATCACTTCTAAAAGACTCAGTGAGTGGCAACCTGGAGACCCTGTGTTTTGATTTTTTATGGTATCTGCTTCCTCTGGGATTCCCTAGCCAAGGTAGCACATAATCCTTTTCAATAAAGCAACACTGTTCAGGCAATTCCCAAGCCAGCAGCTAAAGGAAAAAATAATAACCCTTAGCAAAGAATACACAAACAACTATCTACAATCTAAAAGAAAATCCACTTAGATACAAACTAAACAGGAAACTGAAGTGTCTTGAGTTTAAATGAGGGGAAGCTGCAGATGAGTTCTGCCTCTGTAGAGAATAAAAGCACTTCAGGCTTATGGCCACTGGCAGCGAAGATCTTTTTTATTCTGTCTCCTCAAAACCTGAAGTCTGTGATCTCTATCCAGTGAGCATGAGGGAAGATTAATTCCCTCTTCATTAACTTCTTGAGTCTTTTACCTTGAACACAAGTTCAAAATTGCACACAGCATCTTTCTACAAAAAGCAGTCCCTGGGTTTCATAACCTAGGTTATCCTTTCTCGGCAAATGCAGCTTATTACACAGAGGAACGCCAAAAGTTAAGTGTGTAAGTTTATACAGACATACCACACTATTTGTATTGGATTGATTAAAAAACCAGCAAACGAAAACAATGACTCTAAAGAAAAGAATCTAAGAACAGAGTGTTCTTTATATATTTGTAATTTTGGTTCCTAAAAAGACATACTTCGAGGAGTTGACTATGTAATTATTTTCAAAACTTACAAATGACCAGTAATGATTACAGCAATTGGACTAAATATTCCTTTCCAGCTGAACTTTATGTACATTTTCTATTTAATTTTAAATCCCTGCCATCCATGAGTTTTTCAAATTTCTTTTATAGGAAAACATCACAGTTGATACTGATTTCTAAATTTTGTGTAATCCAACCCAAAAAGGGTTGGATTATCAAATAATTAAAAGAACCCCATTTCTGTTGAAGTAAATGTTGCAATTGTTATTGATGTAGTATGAGGAATGCACAACAATTCCTCCTGACCAGGCCTCAGTAGATTCAACACTGAACTTTACTGTCAAAATTGCCTTTACCTTCAAAAAAGGGAAGAAACTCAAACAATACAAGGTAAATTAAATCATGCTTTGATTATAAAAGTAAAAGATACTAACCAAAAGCAAATTGATTAATAAAACAACACAGAAGCAAATAGTTTCCCATTTGATTGTTAGCTATCCTTTCAAAATTACTAAGATGCAAATTCTTCACGAATTTTGCTCAACGTGTTTTTAGGCTAACATCCACAAACAAGAAACACAAACATAGCATAGCTGAGGTAATCAAAAAGTCAGCCCTTCTCTGAATGTTACTGAAAGGATACGCTCAAAATTAGAAGGATTAAAGCACAGAATGAATATGAAGTACAGGTCTTGGGACAATTTACAGATATTTTAACAAAAAGCATCTATCTCATGACATGAAGGCCTAGATAATATCTGCACAGTGCATAGTAGTTTTTCCCATTGAGTAGCTGAGGAAACCGAGACTCACGATGACAGTTCCCAGCTAGTTTTCTCCTTGTTCTGATGCATACATACGTGACTTCACTCACTCCTTTATCTCATCAAATGCTTGTGGCTGACAGCTAGAGAAGTACCTGAATTTATGCTTCCTGGTCCGCTTCATACCTTTGCTCACTGTAAAACCCTTCAGCTGCCCCACTGGAGCCATGCTGACTTTCTGAGCAGCTCCCTATTTCTCTTGTGGACATTCAGATGAAGGTTAGGACGCAGTTGTCCGAGGTGAAAGAGCACCCCACAGCAAACGACATAGCCAACGTATCACAAATAGCATTTAGTGAAGAATCAACAGCCGTACCTGGCAGATATGGCTCTGCCAGGTACGGCTCTATTTGGATAAGCTATAATCAGAACAACTTAAAAACAATGCAAGATTCTAAAACTTACATAATTAATAACCGCTGTGAAGGCTATTTCATTTCTTCTAGTCCTTGTTATTCATAATGAGCTAAAACTTCCAAGGCCTTTTAAGACAGTCAGAAATCCAGTGATGCAAAACCATTGCTTTAAGAAAATTAGGGTATGAAAGTGACAGGGAAATTTTAAGCAATATAGATTTTATACTGTCTGTGAATTATAACTTTGTTCTGTTCTTTTTCACCTTTATGCATATGCACAATTGGAGTCATCTGGGACACACCAAAGGACTGATTTGTTTTTCCATCTCCCAGTCAACGAAAGCAAAAAGAAACAGTGAAGACTTTCTCCAGAAAGCAAGTTCTTATGATGTACTTAAAGTATTGTAGCCCAATACTTTAGACACAAGATTAAGACAAGCTTCCACTTATAAAAGCATTCATCTGCAACAAATATATAAATCTTCTGAAGGTATCCTGTAATTATAGATGTCAGATAATTGGTATCTGAACTTATCAGTCTTGATAAGACTAATGGTACAACTAGGGAGGATTACACGCTCACTCACAGACAGAAATGAGTGTCTTTCAAGCAGGGTACCACCGGCCCCTGCGTCTTGGATCCCAGCATAAGCATGGTCAATCAGGCTTATCACTACAATAGAAGCAGTTGGTCAGAGAGTGATTGAGGAGCAAGTAAAGATGCATGGGTTGATTCTTGGTTCCCAGCCATACAATTCATTAAGCTATTGTCCGAAGCAATGAAGGAATGGTAATTCATAGCTCAGATAAGCCAATGTTACACTGTTACATCATCATTCTCCTGCCAATGCATAGAAGAAAGAAAAACTTCAGCTTAATGATGTCTTCAACTTTCAGTGCTATCTCTGGCTACTCCTGAAGCACAGCTCACAACTTGTCCCCTGCTTATGGCTGGGCTTTAACTTATAATTATGCAAAATAAGATGATGCTAGGTCTAGAATTACAAAAAACCACAATCCACGTTTTCTCAAAAGGCTGTCCAGCAAGAGCTCCTAACCCAGAAACCTAAAATTACATTGGCTATCATCAGACTTAACCTTTAAAAACCCGGCCTTCCTAAAGTGAAGTCAGATGCACATCTGTGATTATCAGCACAACCCTGATGTCGGCTACACTATAAAATGATCCAAGCGCTGGCTACAACATGAAACTGCCCATAGTTCCTTATTCTGGTAATATCAGCATGCAATTTGTTGGACAGATTCTATAATCCACAGATGAAGGTAGTTGAAGGTTTTGAGTTTATCCAGCATTAACAGCCCCTAATAGCCTAGTTCAGCGCAGACATAACAAATGGAAATGGCTTTAAATTATCCTTCCCCAGAGACATAATTTCGTAAGAGAACAAACTCTATATGCACAAAGAGAGATTTCCAATGTAAACATGTGGTGGAAGCTAAAAGCTGCAGTCAGATTCAGGGCAAAGCAAGGGATACAATTTCAAAGGCACCGGTTTCTTTCCAGTTCACAATATATATATTCTTTTCTGCTGACTTTTCTGCCCTTTGTGCTCAGAGACCATGTATATTAAAGGAGTCACTTTTTAAATTTTTGAGACCTTCATGGGCTTTGCCTCGTTTTTCCCCTCACACAACAACTCTGGCTGGGATGCAGAATCTACAGTCACTATGATGGGTTAGTCGCAAGCAGCACCAGAGTCATTACCAGCATCTGACTGTCAGAATTTTAAATTATCCTTTATGTTTTCAGAAGATGGACTCTAGAATTTTGACTAACTTATTAGCTAATTTGAAATTCTTAAACTGCAAGCAAAAAAGAAAAAGATAATGGGTAATAACTCCAGTTTGGAGGACACTCTGGTTTTTTTTTTCTTTCTCAGGATTACTGTAATATCAGGCCTGACTTTGTATTTGATGAGATGCCAAGCAGAGTCAGAGAGAAAAGTGTTTTACAGAGAGAAATCCAATGCCAGTGCTAGCAAAACCTGTATTTATGAACTATAATATTTTTACCCTCTGACTCCTTAGTACTCTGACAAATATACCTATGAAGACATTATATCACAACCATTATTATTTGGAGGTTTGACCTCATCACCTCTCATAAAAACACAATACCAGATCTAAGTCCAACAGAAAACTTCCAGCCATTTTGCACAACACAATACTGACTTATTTCAAAACTTAAGTTTAGATCCCTAAAGGTTAGACACTTTTGTTGGTTTGTCTTTTCAGCAGAGACACTGTTTTTAAACACGGCTAACATTCAATGCTGAATCAGCACCCTAAAAGAATAGATGAATTATCTATTTGAAGATGAGATGGTGTTTTTTGTGACTGGACACATTGAGTCTGTTACACTAGCAGAGAACAAGAATGTTCTCCATCATTTGAGGTCTATGGTTTCAGACCATCGTGTTTAAATAGAAACAATCTGTATTTAAATACTCTCTGTAGTGAACAAATTTAAGGATACAAAATTAAACAAAAAGCAGGCAGAAAAAAAAAGATGAAAATGTCAAATCCGGGAAGAAGGATGCTTATACAAGCTAACATTTGTATGCAAATATTACGCACTGTACAGTGGCAGAAGGGCCATCGTTACCAACATTCATAACCCAACCAAGCAAAACAATATCCTGCATGTACAAAGGATTAATTCTGCTATAGTGATAAATGTTTGTATGTGATGCTGCTTTATATCTTGTATGCTAGAAGTTATGTGCTGATGTTATACTAGCTTTGTCCTGATAGTATACTGGCTAGTAAAAACAGACCTAATCACATTAGAAAGTTCCTTTAGGAGGGTTACTTTGATTGGTCTATCCTCTAATACTATTTCTTTTTTAAAGGTTCACCCCCAGGCCTCATACAATAAGGGAAATCATCCATTGCTCTCATATTCTTTAGGATATACAAGTCACTCCTTCAGCAACGTTTACCACATATAATTTACCACCAACCCCAACCCTGATCTGTTACTGTGTTGTGTTTTAGAAGGATGCTGTTTCTGACATTTAATCCATAAAAAGAAATTTCAAAGTCATCATGCTTTTTGAGAGACCGTGACACAGGACTCATTGGCCTAGGAAGTTTTTTTACTATCTCATTAAAAAGCTTTATGGTTTAATGCTAGGACTGCAACTATCACAAGAGGCAAGATGTGAACTGGCTGATGTGTTCAGCTAAAGAACAATTGATAATGCCTGAAATTTCCATGTTGCCAACACTTACATATGCAAAATTGTGTACTCTCAGAACTATGACTAGTGTCTCCATCTTCAAATTCTAACCTGGTCAAATGCACCTAAAGCTACTGGTACCCAGCTTTTGGCTTTAAAGACCAGTTTGTTCGGAGTTTTTTAAATCAATTCTTCAATGAATGGTTGACCAAAAACTAGTCTGCAATTTCCCAAAGTAAAGTATTTCACTATTAGATGAAAAAAGATCTGATAATCATAACAAGTCCAAAGAAAAACATAAAGGGAATGACCATTCGTCCGAGTTGCCCCAATAGATCAACTGTAAAAGACTTCTGAGTATGTGGTTATCAATAAATCCATCTACATGTATACACATATGCACAGGCACATAGATATCTATCTCTTCTATTATATACTGAATCATCTTCGTGTTTATTTAGGAGAGAGAGGTGGCATGTGAAAGTTAACAGCTGTTTCAGACATTCACCTCCCAGAGAATGTGTCTTCTGAAAGGAAACTGCGCATTAGAATTTGATACTCCTGTCTTTTGAAGAAACCTAACTTAAACAAGTACGGAAATGGGATTTAAAATGTTTTTAGATCAGCTGCAGCAGCTAAGTAAAAGGGCTTTACAAATGTAAGCTGGGAGTTTGCTTTAATTTTACTAAATAACCTCCTTGAATTTTTTTTCATTCCTCAACAGTCCAGGACACAAAAATTTTGTATTTGGAGAAACTACTTATACTAAGCATGTTCTCTGACAGTATATACATACAGCATTCTGCATGGTGCATGGCTTTGTCCTCTGCAACTTCACCTGCTTGACTTCCTGACA
Source organism: Mycteria americana (assembly GCF_035582795.1). Taxonomy (NCBI): domain Eukaryota; kingdom Metazoa; phylum Chordata; class Aves; order Ciconiiformes; family Ciconiidae; genus Mycteria; species Mycteria americana. Next base: position 36,337,380 of record NC_134369.1, read on the forward strand.
AGATCCCTCAGGACAAGGATGACTGTGTTTCTATATGGAATTGTTTATAGCACTATCACGTATAAACAATGATAAAATAATAATAGAATTGGACAGTGCTTGCATTGAATGCAGTCTGTAACACAGTCAAGCTAGTAACTGAACATTTGAAACTACCCTCCCTGAGATGGAGGAGACCATTGCATGCCCTGGGAAATAAATCCACACTCTGCAATTTCAGTAATAAAAGATTATGAAGATGAGCAGGGAGAGCAGCAACCAAAGAAAACAGAAAGATCCATTATCCTTTAAGTTGGAACTCAGTCAAAAGGAAGTTGAAACCACCACTTCACCATGAGATACTCAGGAGAGACAGTTATTTTTGGAGGAACTGAAGTTACACAAGAGAGTTTTGACAGATAACAGGAAACCAAATCCAAAAATGAGATGCTAATTCACAGTAAGACACAGCGACAGCCACTGTTTGCTGACTCTCCCGCCTTCTTGCCAGACGCAGCAAGAACATGCCATTTGCAAGACAGATAACTTCCTCCTTCTGAAGGCACAAAAATCACAGGGAAAGGTCACTTTTAATCTGAATCCCATTTCCAAACATAGCAGGGTTTGGGCATGTTGGGAAAGAAGTGTTGAGAAAGAAGTTACCCAGTTCCTCTTGAGTGGACAGAGGAGAATCCCTTCATCTCTTCTCATTTGTGATCCTCCACTTCCTCCTGCTGAATAACCTTGATCTGGCTTTTACTATGAGGTACTTATTGAAAAAAACCCCACAATAATGCCTGGTAAATAAAAATCTTGCCCCTCCCCCCAAATAAAAAAATCTTCATTCACAGAACAGAACATTTTAAAGGTTAACATTGTAGCTGGTGTTTAATTTTGATTCAGAAAGTAAAAAAAAACTCAAGCAGAAAGCTGTTCTTACACAAGTCAGAATGTACAAACACTTGTGCAGAGACCATAAGGACGGCGCCATGCTTTCTCAGAGTGAGCTGGGTGAAGCAACCTCAAAATTTCCTCTCTCTTTTAGTACCTTCCCTTAGGCTTCATCTCATTAATCCAAAACGCATGAAATTTGGTCACCCAAAGGAAAGACAAATCCAGAGGGTCTCTCCTGTGGATTATGCTTGCCATCTTTTGATTGAATAACTTCAGTGCTTCATTTGAAAAGGTTCCACTTCTGTAAATAGTCTTACCAAAAGTCTTTATATGAGCCACAGCCCGCCAAGTGAGATCCTGAGTACTTCTTCAGATGGCAAGCAGGATTCAAGGTTCATTTCTGTTGCCTTCAATGCTAGTTTCATGGCAAAAACATCCCTTGTCCTAACATGACATGACATAATATGGGAGAATACACAGATTTCTATTATACACCTCCAAATACTGTCAAATGTCTCCATCCAGAAACCAGCCTAAAGTTCTACTTTCAAATAACCAGAGCCAACTCCTAAATGGAGATTTCAAGGAATATGCCAATTTGTGAATTGTATCACAACTTGTTCATCTATAGCTGTAAAACAGAGTTTACCTGTTCTGAAAGATGCTTGTGCATTTGGACCATGTTCTTCGACTAGAAAGTCTTCATGTAGTCCTAAAGCTCATAACCTTAATAAGCTGGGAACCTACTGTCTTTTGAGTACATACTGCCTCAGCTGCTGTCACTTCTTTACACTACCAGTTTACAGTGTAGTTACTCTGAGAGAGATTGGCCTACACAGGCATTTCCATGAACCACTGCTCCTGTCTCATCAATATACCTTCATTCTATCCTCTGCCCACTGGAAGCTGGATGCTACTTCACTGTTAAAGACCAATCCGTCTTGTTGCCTGAATCCAGGCTGCCAGCCCAGTCCTGCTGGTTCCAGGCCGCCAGTCAACGATACTAGGGCATCAGGGACTCACACATTGGTAAATATTTCACGAGCCATGGTTACAGCAGCAGTTTTCATCACTACTTATATTGTCAAGGTATTCACAGTGGCCACCATTTCTACAAAGGAGAAAAATCTGAAGCCTTCTATATGGAAACCCAGACCACCCATTCTTTGTGCTCCTCCTCCTGTAACTGATCAGACTCTTGAGACTGATGAGAGATGCCAGCCCATGCTCATTATTCACGTAATATTTACTGACATATTATAAAGTATTTAACAGCATCCTGCTTGTCATGCTGACAAATATGTCCTGCGGGATCTCTTCGGCCAATCAGTAGCATAAACTTTCTGGTTTCACTCCTCTACTTGACCAGGTCCTTCTGTTCGCTGAACACGCTGTTCTATTGTCATGTTCTTCAAAAACCCTGAACTTATGAAGGGCATGCAGCAGTCTAGAACACCACCTCTGTGTGCCATTCAGAGACCTCCACATACTTACATTCTCAAAACTCCCAAGTTTGAAAATAAAACCATAAATGCATGAGGCTTAAGAAGCTTTGCTTGTATCTCAGCACTTCCCCAGGATCAAGTAATTTAAATCTATTATAATATTATGACGGCTGCTCTTCCCCACATTCTCTCCTCACCAGGATATAGCAAGGCAGCCACATATAGTCAATTTACAGTGTCAGCATTTAATGATTTCGGAGACAGTACCATCCTACTTTCACTGTTTCAAAAGTTTATTTCATCTCGACTCTGCCTCTGCTTAAAAGATAACAGAACTTGGCCCTCAAAAAAAGTGATTTTTTACAACCCATTGATAGTCACATAACCAGAAAGGAATAAGATCCCAGTTTATGTAAGTGGCTAATCTCATCAGGACCTTGTTCTGTACTGGATCAGTGCATTTCACAGCAATGATCTAAGTCCGCCAAACTATACAGAACCAGAGAGCAATGGTTAATACATTTACTGATTGCTGTAGAAGTCATTGATGGCCTCAGTACAATTCAGAAATCCCGCTTGCTTGGAGGCAGGTATCATTCTGGACATATTTTTGATGTCTATAAATCACAAGTGAACAACTTGCACGATGACACCAACAGCAATCAGCAATTTGAGTATTCCCCATAAGAACAGGGCAGCAGGCACACCTTACCCCACATCTTTCAAATCTGACCTGTATTCTTCACCTGAGCCCTCTGCATCACATCCAGCACACTGGCAAACACGCAGAGCTTCCTGAGCCATCCAGCATCACAGTGAATGATTGGGGTTTTTTTGTAAATATTACTGGCCACAGCTCAAAGGAGCTTTTCTATGCTTTTGATCTCCACTACAAACGCAAAGGACTGAGCAGCATGTGGCCAGGAAAAGCTGCATCCAGTGAGAGGCTATGAAAACTTCTGCTTGTAGAGTCATTAAAAAAGGAAGGTAAGCTCTTCCACAACACAGTACAAAACTATTTCTACGAGAATTCTGCTTTATATACTTGGAAACTGTAATTTGCATCCATCCATCCCTGTTCTCAAAATCCCAGAAGGTCCATGAGGGCATGTTTCAAAAGAAAGCATAGATACACGAGGCTGGTTTGTGCCTCTCACCAAGCTTACATGTGACTGTATGCAGAAGCTAACAGTATACACACATGCTACGAGTGAGCATGAATAAGTTATTCCTTAGGCATAATGCCTAGAAAAATGAAAGAAGAGTTTTCCGAGAAAACTTCTAGAAAAACTCATATAAATATTGTTAGTGAAGCACAGAGTTATAAGTATGCACTTTCTCTCATGCCTTAGGATGACTTCAGATCTTAATTTCTTCCACAGGTGCACTTCTTTGCCAGGTTCTGACAAGACTGTTCAGAAACCCAATGATTACAGTGCAAAAAAAAGTTTTGTGCCTTCATCTATAAAACATACCAAACAGACTGCGTTTAGCTGGCCTTCCATTTTGTAGTCTCATTTTCCCTTACAGTAAAATCATGGCAGTACACACAGCCAGAAGAGTTTCCTGTGAGCATCTACCCTGGTCTGCACCCCAAGAAGCTGGGTTAAAGATTGTTTCTATACAGACGTTTCATGTGGTCTGAAATATATCAATAACTAGAGCACCAGCTTCACAGACGAGCTGCCCCAAAGTTGTCAGCCATACTGCTTAGTAAGCTATATCTTCTAAGGCTGAAGTTTACCACTTCTTCTTCCAGTCACTGCACACTCCTACATGTTTGCCCATACAACTAGGAAGACTGAACTGCCAAATAGCAATTCCAAGCATAAGTACCTCTGCAATCTCACATTCTCACCAAACTCCTGAAGCCTTACATGGAAAAGCCTTTCTACAACGTGGACTGCTTTTTGTGGTCCTCTTCTGAACTCTCCTCCAGTATTCCCATATCCTCCCCAAACTCTGAGAATCAGAATTGGACACAAATTCCAGCAGAAGTTTACCAGTCCTGGGTACAGTAATAAACAGCATTCCTCCTTTCTAGTTGGCAATCCTGCTAAAGCATATCAGGATCCCATCGAGAGGCTCTTTGCCAGAGCTGATTAGCAAGACAGCTTCTGCTGAGGAAGTTTCAACTACTTTCCCACCCCAGGATAATCTCTGGATCACGGTTTAAGACTGTTTCTTACGCTGTATGCACAAACTTGCATTCTTTCCTCTCATTTACATTGCCTTTATTTGGCTGTAGTAGAACTACACAGAAGTATGGCTAATCTTTAAAAAGGAGCTAAAAACCAGACAAGGAGATAAAGGGAATAACCCATTAAGCCATGAAGATGTCCCATAAAAGTTGTGCGCAAGCATGCTGTCGAGTCAAAAAGGGGAAAGCCTTCAGTCCCACTGTCCATCTTGGGAATTGCCTGGGAAACGACCACATCGACGGAATGGATCTGGCACCATTCCGCAGCATTAAATTCACAAGTGAAAACTAATCTTCAAAAAAGTTACTAGTTGCTGCTGGTATTTAGAAGGAAAGCATCGCTTCATCCTAGTATCCCACCATTCTTGTATGCACTAACAGTTTAAGTAATTGGGACATTTTGGGGAATATACACACCCATTTTATTATTTTTTTTAGTCACAAGCATTTACAGTCATCTTCAGTACAGATTGGAACTTTCATTTTAGGGGAACAGATTGTACCTTGGAAATGAAAACACAGTCAGGAGGAGCGTAACACATGGACTTACCATGTCCACCTATGGTCCACGAGATATTTATCTGTAAAGGCCAAGGGACAAAGATACTTTAAAAACTACATTACATTATCTTTTATTTGTTTCCTTTTGCAACGTCAGTTGCACAAGCATGAAAGTGTAAACAGCATGATTCTCCCTTATCAGTGACCTGTCTGCTCCAAGATTTATTCAGAGGCCAGAAGCAGGTTCCTCGGCATCATCACTGACTAACTTCACAGACGCTGGATTACCCTATCAGTAAGGCTGCTGGAAGAACAGTCTGGACAGAGAGCAAAAGCCTTTGTTTACATACACGTTCCTTCTTAACTAACAAGGAATAACTCAAACTAGTATAAGTAACAAAATAGCTTGGTGTAAACACATCCATGCACATATATATACACGTATCATACACAGGGCCTTAAGTCTAGAACCACAGGGAACCTGCAGGTGGGAACTGTTAGTACGAGATCGTTGGAAATCAGGCCTATCTGCCACTTTTTGGCTGCAACTTCTTCAAGCATTTTCTGTCCAAGCAGATTAAAGCTCAAAAAACTGAGGTCTATCGACTGTAGTTACTTGGAGTCTCTGACTCAGTCTTTGGCCATGCAGTAAGATACAGTTTTCACTGCTGGGTCACTTGTTTGGCCCAAGTCAAGAAACTGACTGCCTCTAGGATAAATTATGTTTCACCTTTAGGTCACTGGTTTGGATCCAGTACAGGTCAGTAGTAGCTGAATGTCATCACCATCAGACAGCTGTTTACAGTCTGATGCAAAATGAATTTGCCAACTTACCAGTTTCACTACATACCGCAATATCTACATCGATGACCTTCACAACAGCTTTAGAAATTCAGCAAAGGACTAAACAGGAGCCTGAGCTTCTATGCTGATTGACTGGATGTGGAGTCTCCAGATCAAAGCTGAAATACAATGATAAGCCAGTAGAACAGCTTGTGCCACTACCACTTGTGTTCGACAGTCCAAGGACAAGAGGAGAGAGCCTATGGTTTGCAGAGCTCTGTTTGGTGCCTTACAGTAACACTAAAATCTATTAAAAAGTACAGTCTGTTTTTAGCAAATATTTTCCTAACTACAGATGCAAGCAGAAGGCACAGTTGTTTGTGTCAATACCCTGAAAGCACCAAAATTCTTTTCATCTAGCCTATATTAGGTGTTAGGAAAACGTTAATGTTGACCATGAGATGGGATTTAAAACACTCTCTTTAAACACACCTTGGTTACATCTGGTTAGTTACAGTAAGTTCATCACTGACGCTACACCCAGATACTTTTTCAAGGAATGTCAACATGTGAGGGCTATGACTTACTGGTAGTTTAATGTTATCCTGGGATTAATATGAGAGGAGAGAAGTGGGCTGTGAGTTATGAGGGGATGTGTACTGCAAGAGATTTGGCAGGCCAGGGTTCTCATTAGGCCAAAATGCGGGATGTCCTAGGTCTGTATGTATGCTATTAATCACTAGCTCAGGCATACCAACAAAAGTAGTTTTTCCATTAAAAAATTCATTGCTCATTTCAAGAGGAACAGAATTATCCTATCTGCAGAGTTCAGATTTCGGGAAAAGTAGAGCTTCTTCAAGTTCTGTTCAAAACAATCTAAAATAAGACAGAGGGCTCCAGAAGAGAAAATATTTTTCTCCTCCTGCCTTCAGGCAGGATTATTCCATCTCAAAATTTATTAAGTATTTACTAACTTGAGCTGGCAGAAAAGATAATCTTCAAACCATCAGCACATTTAACAGCAACAAAGTAAGTAGATTTATCATTAAGGAATTAGCTATTAAGAGAATAAGATCCCTGTCTTTTGAAAGAGCTCCCAGTTAATAGATTAAGTACATATTAGAGATTCATCAAAATGTGTAACCTTATGTATAGATTAATAAATAGGTATAACAAACATGACATAACAAAGAAGAGTATATATAGAAAATGACAGTAAGAAAGAAAAAGTACAAAACAGACAAAAAAGTAGCATCAAGGCTCACAGGGTATTTCAAGCTGGAAGGGAGCTCAGGAGGTCTGTAGTCCTACCTCCTGCCCAAAGCTCGGACAGCTATAATGGCAGACCAGGTTACTCAGGTCTTTATCCAGCCAGGTTTTGAAAACCAACTGCTCTGGGCAACCTGTAGCGTTCGGAGCGTAGATGAAAAGAAAGAAACAGGCAGACAGAAAAATGCAGAAGGAAACATAAAAGAACCTGGAAGTGATATTAATGACTGTCACAGAAAGAAAAAGAAAGGATAAGGGAAGAAAGTAAAGTTCTTTTAAAAAGAAGAAAAAAGTACAGGAGAACATTTTTAGTACCTTCAATTTATCCAGGAGCCTGATGTGAAGGGTCTGTTCTCAAAGGCTTTATTTTGTAAAATAAAAAAAAACCAACCCAAAAATGAAACAAAACAGAAAACCTTTATGGCCTTTAAGCCATCTCAACATAGACTCCAGAACCTGGGGTAACCAAAATCACCAGCTACTTTCAAACAGGTAGGTTGCAGCCGAGCCTGTTGAGCAGTGTTTGACACATTTCTGCTAAAATTTTGAGGATAAACAATGAATGCCGCTATTTTGTATGCTGAACTTTCTAGTTCCATCAGACAAGAAGCTGACTGAGAGCCCTCCAACTAAGCACATCTACCATATGGCTGCTTTAATGCTTTCCTTTGCAAGGATTTGGGAAATGCCAGGAAAGCATGACGGGCATTTTTAGTGGCTGGTGGATTAAGAGATTTGGATAAACATTTTGTTTCCTGGCCTATTTGTTCTGTTACAACCACTCTGATCACAGAACCTGCGAGGACAGGACATCTCTAACGTCGTCGCAGACAGGGCAGAGGAAGGATATTGTATTAATATCCACCCTGTTGCCACTACACGGTCAAGCAAGACAAAAGACAAAAATGGACGAACAAAATTATCATCATTCGGTTTATTAGCTAATAGTAACAGGATGCTCAGGGCTATAAAAGCTTAGACAGTGAAGGCACAAGTCCCTGGCCTGAAGAGTGGTGACCACCACCAGTCACGGCATCGCATGATTTTACAAGACTAAGGGGTAAAAAATATTTTTCCTTTCAGGCCCACCTGCCGTTTTTTACTGACATGGGTTGGTATCGCTGCGCCTTAATTTAATGTTTGAAAGGCCCGTGTGTCAACAAGAGTGTGATTGCCTCAATAATTCAATTAATATGGAATTGTGGCCCTGGAGATGGAGAGAAGACTGGAAAGGCAGCAGAAGCAGACAAGGAGACAAATAAGAGGCTTTCTTCTGAGGTTAACTATGAGGGAGTATGCCACGTAATATTTTGATCATCACTGTGCTCACTCCACAAAAGGCAGCACACAGAGGTAACACTAAAATCTATGCATGTCTTCTTCTTAAGTTCTTAAGTTTAAGACACCTATACCAAAGTTAGCAAGATCCATTTTAGCATTCAGAGTTAAGTAATCAGGTGATGACAGGAAGCCACATCTGAGTGTCTGAACTAAGAAAACCCCACAGAGCTTCAAGTGCCCATGACGCAGTCTTTTCCACCCAAGTGTAAATAGGACATGTCACCTCACCCAACACCCCAGACCACAATGTTTTGAAGGTACCAAAGGAGGAAACCACACTGCAAAGAGGAAGCGACAAATTCAGTTTTAAAAAGTTTGCAGGTTTAAACCAACTTTATCATAACCAGAAACAGCTATTAAATTCTGAAGCAATAACACATCATTAGCAATTAAACTGCTGAAACTGGGCAGCAAGCTCTCCAACATTTTCAATGGCACCATTGAGCGTAGGGATTGCTCACCACTACATGCAAGGCGAGCACTGGCAGACAATTGTTCATCAGAGCGATTAGAATATGGCACGCTACTACCACAGGTACCTGTGCAAAATGCAAGACAAACACCACGTAATTTCATATGGAGCTAAGAAGTAAGGCCGACTAGTAAACAGTTTTATTTTTGGTTTATTCTTCACTGGTTTAGCAAAAGCAAGACCTTGCAAAACAACATTTTTTGGGTGGGAGGGTACAAGAATGGTGAGAGAGAAAAAAAAAAAAGAAACACACAGACAATAACCCAGATGTTATTTTGTGTAGCATTTCTCCAGTTCTAATCAAGAACCTCAACCTCATCTCCTCTCTTGCCTTCAAGATTTTTATTTTATCAGCACAAACACATCTCCACAGAACACGTCACTTCTGATAAAAAACTTATTTTTTCATTGAAACCACAGTTGTTACAAAAATGTTCAGCACAAACAAAATAAGTAATACTTTATCATGTTGAAGTCCGCTGAAAATCCACTGCTTTACAGATGCAGCAAGTTGTATTAATTTATTTGTTTGAAACGCATATGATTCAAAACTGCACTACACCAAACTGCAGGTGAATTTCTACCACCTTAAATACTGATGCAAAAAGAACAACAACCAAATCTTGGGCCGAAGCTATAATAAACTCAAAATTGCCCTAAATTGCATGGGCTGAGCTTCCCTATTATGTGCCATTTGACTTGCTCACAATTACTATTCAGGCCACTGGACACAAATACCTCGTTATAACAAGTGCAGAAGGCAAGGTATCCCTACCTAAGGGAAACCCACAGCTCACTAAACTAAGTTTTCCAAAGTCCTCTACACAGTCAGAATGGCATGAAGGTGATACAGCTTCCTCTCACCCATAGGATCTTCCCATCCAGACAAAAGACATTTCATTTTAACAGAAGGCAGGTTCATCTCAGGATATATCTACACCGTGCGTGGTAAATACTAGAAAGATTAGCCTGTGCTGACCTCTCTGCCTCTGTGACTCATCTGCTGCTGGAACCCTCTGGATCCCAACAGCTCATTTCATGCTAGCTCACATGACCGTCACAGCAGTGACTCAGAAGCAGATGCACCCTCAGGAAAAGGAGAACTGGGCAGCTGTTGACCATAAGCCAAGACAATGAACTCTAGGGACATAAAGCACATGACATGTTGATCCCATGCTGGTAACCCATGAGTTACCTCATGGTAACCTGGAGGAAAATAATGTGACCAGTCTTTGCTAGTTTGCGTTATTCTGGTTGAACAGTCAACAGAACAAACTAGAGGCTCCGAGGATCATGAGGTTTTTGGCATTAACCTGAATCCACAATGAACTTTTCCTCTTGAGATTCAGATTCGGTCACTGACAGGCACTACATTAGCTCGAAGGCACTGAAGTTTATCCTAAAATTCATTCCTACTGAACACTAACAGGAAAAGGTTTACAGACTTCTAAAGCTTAAAAAAAAATCACAGGCCCATCTTCTTAGTCACTTATCTTTCAGTGGGTAGCAGTTTTCAGTGGGTAGCAATTTAACAACATTAACTAACTCTCAAATATGACAGCCGCTGTTTCAACTCTTAAAACAGAACATCAACATTATCAGTTGAAAGCTAAAAACAGAGGGAACAGCAAGGAAAAAGGGAGTTGGATGGGAGATATGAAAGATCATTCAGCAGCAGATACTGAGGATGACTGGACCCAGGAATTTGGTACTCAGGGCATATGCTCACTGCAGCTGAGATGTGACTATAGGCCAAGGGCAGGCATAAAATTATATTTCATAGTATAAACAACAGTAAATGAAAGACATGGCAGCTCAGGCTTCAGTACAAATGAGCTTGTCAAATCCTACCAGCTAGGACTTGAGCTGGTATCCTGCTGAAATGCATACTGTCGTTTCTTGTGATCAAGCATTACTGAGCTCAGTAACCGCAAGTTACCAGAGTCAGGCAATGGACATTACAGCGTATTACTAACCCCTCCTACTGATCTTTGGAAGTGGTCTGTATTGCCTGACTTATATAAAAACATGCAAGAGAAAATATTTCTTATGTTTGTTTAAGAAGCAAGTCTACATTAGCGAATAATTTGGCACAACAGTGTCAGCCGGCCAAAAGAGTTGGTGCTGATCCCCCTACGGCTACCCTGTACACGCATCGTTGTTCCGCTCCAGACTCGCCTGCTCTGGTTCCCTGGTGAGAACGTCCCTGCTCTGGATGTGGCTTGAGGACCACCCATTGGCTTAGATCCTTCTGCCTCCATGATGGTTTTGAGCACCACTGGCTAGCATGTAGGGGAACTTCTAGTTTAATTTCTCGCAAAAGTTCTCTAGTTGGTGCACACCAAAACCACTCCACATAATGAACAAACATACAGCAAGCGAAGATCATTGAGGACTTGCTTAAAAACCACGCTACTGATCTCAATGAAAACACCACTGCAGATGCAGGCTAAGAGAGATTTGAGGCACAGAATGAATCTTACTGGAGGGATCTGGTAGAATATGGGAATTTATGTACGTCTACTCTCAATGTATTTGAAAAAACAGCAGTCAACTCCTATACAGTATATATTCCCAGAATGTCCTAGAGCCAAAAGCTTCAACCACTTAAAATACAATTCTGGATTCAGATTGGTTATCAGTAATTTTAATTAAGAACCATCCCGCGTCATTCACAGTTCTTCCTTAGACCCAGATGACAAAATCCAGCCACTAGTTCACTAAGCAAAACCAACAAACAATGAAATTCGATAAGAAGTTGAAAATCTACCATATAAAAAAAGGAATTAAAATTAAAAGATAAGCAAGGGAAGCAAAAAAATGGATGAAATCAGATATTTTAAGAACTCAAGAATTTATTTATTTTGTGTGTAAGACATCAAGTTTTTTTTCCCTTCCTTCAAAGCTACAGGGGCATAGCTGTTGAAGCCTGAAATTGTAGTTCCATACTCTTTTGCTTTTAAATTAAACAAATGATCTCAGTTTTTGGAGCAGTTTTTGACTCCAGGGAAACTATGCCATTAAGAGAGTGCCAGAAACATATTTAATTGATGCATGTCCCAAGAACAGCTCAGAAGAGTACAGACATACCACATATAGATTTCAAGGAAATTACTGAAAAGCCACCGAGCTTCAACAGGATGTGATATGTGAAAGACAGCATATGAAAGACTCAGTATCAAAAGGGTAAATTCAGTTCGGGAGATATTAATCTGATTACCTAAGAGGTACTATGAATCGGATAAGCTCCTTTGTGCACCATATCCAACCTGGACAGATGGAGACTTTATGCTCCATTTTCTGACATGTAATTAGTGTTTAAGGGATGATCAAGTTACAGATACAAAGTTGCGAGCAATTTTTTCATTTAGGAGTGGAGTGTACAGTAACCCGCCTATAACAGAAGATTTTCTGACTTCATTTCCTTGCGTGACTTAACGCGTTCCACAACTTGACTTTGCTGTTCTCATTTTCAGTTGAATGCTTTCTATGCACCTGCCTGACAGAAAACCAGTCCAGCAACATCTCTAAACAAAGCACTCCATATAGACCTCTGAAACAAGACTTGCACAGGCTGAATTCAGGCTAATTTTATGCAATACAGTTTATCCAAATGATAAGCAATTGTCATATTTTTCTGCACCATCTCCTCCTCTCTCCTTCCTGCCGTCACTGGCAATTTCCAGGATCTATTGACAAAAAAATAAGTAAAAATAAATTATCTGTTGCATGCTCCTCCCCTTGTCAGATTCATGCGGTGATGCCATAGTCAAACTTCCATCACTGTAAATTGTGAAGTCAGTGGCCTTGGACTATTAAGTCAGTTAGCTATTAAAATGTTACTATTTTACATTAGGGTAATGAATGCTTTCAAAAAACAAATTTGAAATCTATTTTTGTTGTTGTTTATAAACTCCATTTAAGATTGCAGCAGAACAAAGCATAAAAATCAAATCTCTAATTAGGACATCTGTAACTTGGCACTTTATATTAAAAAGGCTGTCTGTGTGGCTTATGAAAGACCCTGGGCTTTGCAGACCACAGCAGCAATCACATGAGGCCACTTTCTGGCTTTGCAGGCCACATCAGCATCCCAGATATGTAAGACTGTGCTCATATCTACGGGTATGTGAATAACAGAATTAGTTTTACAAAATATACAGGAAGACTTAGCCGACCTCCACGAGCACTGCCCTATATAGCTTTTAATTACTTTGAATATCACTTTTAATTATTTCAGCGGAGAGAGACAGTCATCAGTCCCTGCATTAAGGCAAGGAGTATTCGTATTCGGGGAGAACCGTTTTGGAAAGGGTGGCTTGGGAGAAGCAGCAAGACGGAGAGGTGGTGGGGCAGAAGTTGCAGCTGGTACGCATCCAGCAGTCATGGCCAAATCAGCTGCGCCGCAAGGGAGCTGGGGCTCGCTGCCAGCCCACTGACAGGGAAGTAAGATGAAGAGGCAAGTCCATGAAGAAAGGCTGCAGCAGCGTGGGAGGACTATGACCTTTTGATCTCCGAGATGTTCCTGATGTACCAAAGTGACATGTCAGCTCTAATAGGCTGCACTCTCCAACTGGTGGCGGGGGACTACAAATTACTGTGAGATCTGAAGGCATTTGTTGTGATGATCCTGGCCTGGATGGGGCATATCAGCGCTTCCCCAGCAGGACTATCTGACAGTCTATCCCAACGATTCCCAAACCAGGGGTCGTAACCTCCAGCAGGGTCACAGCCGCACAGAGTGGGGTCGCAAGCCTGACAGAGATGCAATTGTTTATGTTAGTATTTAGGGTCGCAAGCTCGGCTGGGGTGAGTTCACCACCAGAAACAGAGGCACAAACAGAAACCATTTGGGAACAGCTGGTCTAACAGATTTCACGCTCAGAAACAACTTCTTGATAGTCCGCTAAAACATGCCCAAACTACTCCCTTACATATCCATGTGCCAGCCTGAAACACCAGCTCCCCTGCCAGGTATCAAACTGGTTCAAACTACTCCCAAAGAATCACGGCTGCTTACATGGTAGTAGTGTCTGCTTTGGGGTTTGCTTTCTCCTGACAAATTTTCCATTGTTAACAGTGGAGCTATTCATACTTGAGACACTGTCTTTTCTACCCTTCCTTAGAAGAGAGATGTACCCAGTTAAGCACCAGCTTAGGCAGGAATCTTCTGTAGACTGCAGCTTGCCTGGGAGACTGGAGCAACAGCAGGACGTTTTAGGAGAGTAGAAATTAGCATAAACAAAGCCTTCCTCTAGTTAAGCTCCAGGCATTTCCTCTTTCCACCATTTCTTCACCCATCTTTCTGTACAGCACTGTGACCACTTGGGTTGCTCTTCTCTGAATGCTCCTTTATTTTTATTTTTTAGTATAACTGATATTATGAGAAGACAAGCAGAATCCAGAGTAGATGAATTTTGCCCACATGGAGCATGCAAAATCTGCCTATACTCAAGCTGCCTATTTTCATTAAATTAAGAGATAACACACCAACCATATACTGTCTTTTCATTATCATGCTATGTTTGGGTTTAATGTAACATTTTAGGAGCAGACCGTCACTGGGAAGAAGTTCATTCACATGCCAGAGCACCCAGCTTCAACCTCCAAAAAAGCCTAATAGGTTATAAAACTTCCATCGTTTAAGACAATAAATCATTATTACAATAATAAAGCAGGAAATACACACAAATTAAGCAGAAACACCAATGTGCTCTTTTTACGATTAAGGGGAATCATCAATCATAGAGGCTGCCTGAGATTAACAAGGAGCCACTTTTTCAAACATCCTGCAGTAAACCCAGAGGAAACCCAGCTGGAACTGCAACTAGAACATAGACATCAGACTCTGAAATCATGCTCTGTCCCCTTGTCCTCACCTTCCCTTTTGGCATAACACCTGCACCTAGGGTCACCTCCTAACTGGTTCAGGTTCTGCAGGTGAGCCATATGCTTCATGTTATGCCACAAGCCAAATATAATTCCCACTGTGATGTTTTCCCATGTATAGAAATCCTTCTGATCCCTCCCAGTCCCACCAGAAAAGAGATCCACTGCTGGTACTATAAAACTCCACAAGAAATGGGACTGAATGCTACTGAATGATGAAGATTCAATAAATATTTTTTTCTTCAGCCTCTTTTGTACAGATTTAAGGATAACCCACAGTAAGTTAAGACAGAATTTAATTGGTCATTGTGCACGGGAACAAATGGTGTTTAGCTCTTTCCTACGATTTAATTCATTTTTCACAATGTAATTTGAAAGATAAGTTAGTTTGGAACAGTTCCACCCACACTGGTGTACAAGGTAGTGCTGCAGATGTAATTTAGAGCCAAACCATGTCTCGTGTTTCTGATTTAAACCACTGATTTGCAGGACCACAGTAAAAATGCTGGTTGATCTCTTCTATTCTGCACAGGATGGGAAGAAAGGGCAAAGGAGAAGGAGAAGGAATTACTACCATTAAATAACCAGATCTCTTAATGCTATTTTCATGGTATAAACAAAAGTCTAAATTGCAATGTAGAAGAGAACATAGTTTCTATATTCACCCACACTGAAAAATGAGTTAATCTTAATTTTAAACATTTTTAGGGCATAAGGAGATGACCAGTTACAATGCTTTACAGCTATATGCCATCAACTGAAACTCGGTGACTGACCCGTGCATGCTCTCAGCTTACTGCAGTTAAAGGAAAACAGGAATAAACTAGTGTGGGTAGCTGGATTCATGCAAACCCATTTTACTTTGCATTGGAAGGTGCAACACGTACTTGGTCGCACTTTGTCTCAGCTGAGGTAAGTTACTTAGCAGCTGAGAGGTGGTAACTCCTAACCACTCAACTATGACTGTAAGCACTTCTGTTATCATGCCTCTGATTATATAGATGAGTGATTCCCAGCAAATGTACCTGAAGGGTTTTTGGATTACAAATTGTTGATTAATGATGTAAGTCATATCACATCTTCAGAAAGAAACCACAACAAAGCCGTAAAACTTTGTATTCTGTCATCGCAGCAATTAGGAAATGAGGAATGGAGATTGTCTTAAACTGATATATAGAGGCCTCTGAATGCTCCTGCTGACAGTTTTCAACCCTTTCGTAGTCTAGACCAAGTGATTATGCATATGTCATTCAGCTTGAAACTTCCATAGACATGTACAGTCTCTGTAACACTGTTTTACTGAGAGATTTATCTTTTGATTAAAAAGCCGTTAAAATTTGGCTGTATGTTATTATGTCACTACTTCCCACTTGTTGAAATATAGCATCAAAATTAGCACAGACTGACATGACCACTGTTATCGTGAAATCTAGCTGCTCCATACACCACCGCAACCCTGCATCATGCAGAAACAATCACAGTATCATTTCCCCTAATGTTTAATATCATTTGCTACAGGCCCTGTAATGATGGTGCACTTCCTTCAGGTGTTCACAACAGCCAGAAGGGCTTTCTTCCTTCCACTGAAGCACTGGCTTGCAGACTTACTGCCAGGAGCACAGAGTTACCAGAAACATGAACACAGTGCAAGCACAAGAATGAAATCCTGTTTTGAGGAGGCTCATTTTTCCCTCCAACATGTATTAATTAGTTTTATCAAGGTCCCTCCTTTTTTTGGTGCCCACTGTTTACCTATCCTGAAGTGGATGTGCTGTCCTGACTTCTAGCAGGTTAAGGAAGATGAGATCCTTTCTCACCTTTCAGTGTACGTGGGCCTAAATCTTTTTCATGCAGGGTCTGAAGCTGGAGAAGTAACTCAAAGACAGAACAGACTGAAGGAACAAAAAGCTTCCCACAGCACTGTTGGCTGGTCAAGGGGATTATAGGGTCTATGCTGGGCTAGTTTCTTAAAAGACAGCTGAGACATGAAGTCCAGCAGCAAAATAAAGAATTAGAAACAGCTCCAGCTCTTCCGTTACAGCTCACGTGAACGGGAACCAGTGAGCTGAGTAACTCTGCCAACTCCTACGCTAAAGTCAGAGATACCCAGGGCTCAGACCTGGAGGCACAATCCTGTGGCTGATGGACTCACCGAGCTCTCCTCTCGCATCATGGGAGGGTAGGTGGCCTTGGGCCTGAGTGGCAACCAAACCATCAAGTGAGAAGTGGCAATTCATATCAAGGTAAAAACAGAGGCAAATCTCACTTCCCTATATCATCATGACTGCAGAGGGCAAAAGATACACTGTAGCACTTCACCACCTTGATAAGCCATAAACCAAGAAGAGAACTCCATTACCTTTCCAGCGATGTGTTTTAGTCTTCAGGGTTCACACCTGCACACCAGTCTCAGTTGGGAAGTTTACTCTTCAGTATGCATAGACATGGACTAATTGTTGGAATTCACCTTCCAAATAATCTGGCAATACCACTAGTGTTATTTGTACTCACTGCCTTTTTGCACATGTAAAATTCACTAACCTTCACAGGCTCTACATAAGGGGACACAGTCAAAAGATCTTTCTTACACCATGCCACGTGGTTCTTGTGTTTCATAAACAGGCCTAGTAATCTCTGTACAGATTATTCCATAATGGTAACAAAAAAAAAGGGTTTTAGTAACTATTCTCAAATATTTGGGTCTCAAAGTCAGAGTGGATTCATACTAAAAAGATAGGATATTAATTTATGAATTGTCCTATTTAAAAAACTATTATAATTAACTAACACCACTGTTTCAGTGATCCAAGACAAACTATCTCCTCTTTCAAGCAAAATTGTGTAAACCAGCCTGCCATAGGTTTACAGAGCATTGAGCTGAAATGCTAAAGGCCTAAAACATGCCAACGTGTTATGATACTTTCTAATCTATTTAAATTCCTATCATGCTGGAGCACTTCACTAGGACATGCATTATTCTGCATTAGCTTTAAAACTACAAGGAGGAAGTGTGTTAGAAACTTAACATCTGCTTCATTCATAAGTTCACAGTCCCTGCAAAACAGGTATGTTTGTGTTCTCACAGAATATTCTTTTTTATTAACTCACCTGCAGGTCCAACCTTAAGCATAAGTGTATACATAAGTCAATAAATAAACAAACCAAAACCAACCAACAGCTTCTGATCTCTAGGGGCCCCTCAGTTCTCTTGGTAATTCCTTCAGTGTTTTCTCTCCATTCAGCACCAGGATTGAGGAAAGGGATTTGAAGGGAGAGAAGTAATGAACCACAGAACTGGTCTTACTCTGGGGTGAACAGCAGGTCAAGTCATTATTTTCCCCATAGGAATATCTTGAAGTATTAAGAAAGAAAAAAAAGTTGCAAAATAAAAATATATCCCCATATTAAAAAGAATGGTAAACTGAGGCTTGAAGAATAAAATGATTTAACCACAATCTGACAGGAGATCAAGGGCAAAGCAAAGACAAGAAGCCAAAGATTCCAGCTTCAAATCTTCTGCCCCTAAACTAAAGTGGGAAATCCTGTGGGTGGGAGATATTATGGTAGCTTAGTTTTCTCCAGTCTCCACAACACAAAAGTCTACTTCTGCTCAACAGCTTAAAAGAATTCAAGATCACAGCAACAAAGATGAAAAGGTCAGACTAAACTCATTGCTCACACCGTGCACTAAAAATATACAGTGCTATGACAAACCACTTGATGAACACAAATGGCAGAAGACTGAATGCTGGCCTCCCCAGAGCTAGCACAAGTTTACAGACAATTTTAAACACAAAATAATTCTGACTTCTCCAAACAAATATTTAAAAGTGCTAGCTGAGACTGAAGAAGCCCGAGACAGCATTCCTTTTTTTGCCTGACTCTTTGTGCACACTGGGAGGGGGAAGCTGTTCTTGTTCATACCAACACGCCCCTGAGCTTTTTCCAAGAAAGATGGAGTTTGTCTTTGATGTCTGCAAGAGGAAGTTAGAGCTTGCAGCTGGCAGATATATTAACAGGATAGGCACTGGTGGACTAGAAGGGACCTCAAGTAGGTCATACCGTCCTATCCCTTTGCAGCACACAAATGAAACACGCAAATTTCACCATCCAGCTAGTGCTCAAACACACAAGCTTAGAATTAATTTCTAACAACCCTCTACATTAGGTAAAATCCAGTCATGTGAACTTTGCAAAAATAACAAAAATAGTATAGTCACAGCCATAGATCACTTGTTTAAAAACATCAGTTAACAGTCATACAAAATATTTTTTGTGGACGTTTGCACTCCATTTCTACTAGTCACTTAGCCTAATGCAGCTTAAATCTGTTTTTTTAATTATTAAAAAATATTTTAATTGGGTGAAGGGCTATTTTTTACATGTTTAAATAATAAAACATTAATTCTTCAGGCCACATTTTGAAGCCTAGTGATAGTCCTGGGCTCATCTGACCACCTCTGCAATCTAAAATAACTTTAAGGCTTCTCAAAGTTGCCTTTGACTGGAAGAGCTAAACAGAGGCTATTTCATAAAGCAAGGAAGAACGTGAAATAGCAGTATTCACAACACGCTCCAGTCTATTCCCTACAATGACAGGGTTTGCAAGAAGACTACGTAAGAATGGTATGGCTACAAATAAAAACTGAGTTTGCTTCCTAGGGAAGAAGTGACAGCCTTATGTGCCTAAGAATTTTAGAGCTGCAAAAAACCATTATTAGTCTTACTGAACTCCTTCAGATGATACTCTGGCAAGTATGCAAAGGCCAAATGAATGCAAGGACTCAGCCCACAGGTACAGAAACTTTCGTATTTCATCCAGCACTTCAATTTGTAGCAAACTAAGCATTTTGTTTTCTGTCTTGAAGCAGAAGCATGCATAATCTGGGAATTTAGCTGGACATAACCATTTCCTACAAGCACCACCAACAAACACAGTTGAACAGTTCTTACATTGCTACGTAAACGGTGGGATTTTACAGCCAGCACTGCTTTTATAAAGCCTTTAATGTTTTCATAAAAATCGAACATTTTTAGGACACAAGTTTTCATGCACTAGATTACGATTTTACAGAAGACAAGCTTTGAGCCTGAAACAGCTTGACAATATCCCTTCAGCTTGTTCATCAGATTAACTTTCTGTCACACATCAGATGAACAGCTTCCTTGGTTTCTTGCCTAATCTAACACATAACCCAAGCAATTCCCTCCTAAAGCACAATCAGAAGCAAAACCAAAAGCCACTGTTAACATACCATTTCTTTCTAATAACACATTCAGTTTGAAATTTTCATTTTTGCCTCTAAGAAAGATTACCCTTTTAGCAAACCATTTACAGTGACGGGACTCTGATTTCAGATAGGATTAAAACAACATATTATACATATACAAACCAAGGGGTCTGAGTTGCTTACAGGACTAATAATGTGTTACGGGTCCTTTCACATCTAGGTCACTGGTTCAAATTCAGCTTTAGATGGTGATGAGTGAAAAGGAAGAATGAGGTAAGAACCCAGTCATGAATCTGGCCTCTATTCCTGCCTCTGCAACATACCCACTTTGTGCACTTGGGTTACTCACCTAACTACTCTTTCCTGCAATTCTACAGTTGTAAAACAGCAGTAAGTATTATGAGTATCACACTAATCCTAGAAGGCTAATTCATTAAGGATTCTTAAAGTACCAAGACTGTCAGAAGATTAAAGTATTGCTACTTGCAGGCTGTTCAATAGCTAACATGAAATAAATTAGGGGGGACTTTGTCAGGACAGGTCAACACCTCAATGTTAAAAAAGAAAAACACTGGCCACACATATATCTTTTGGTAGCAAAATAAACATGGAAATCAAATGTTGAATAGGCCTGGAATTCCACCTTTTCTACAGGTAGACAGCACGGGTTAAAACTGAAGCAAACTGGAAATCCAGAAGCAGCTGTATTACAGATAAGAAAGACAGAAGGAGAAAACCTCACAGCGTAGTGATGCGCTATGCTCTCCCATTATACAACACAGCATGTAAACGCCTCATCAATGTTAGTCGACAGAAGAGGGAAGGAAGGGAGAGAAGGGAAGAAGTTTATCACCCCTGCATCCCTTGATAAAACTTGAATTACCAAAGGAGCCTGCACTGCTGCTGTCTGTGCTGTTCTTGTTCTGAGGTTAAACAAAGGTTTCCGTTTTCAACAAGTGTCATGCTGGCACATTTTACCACTTCAGACCCTTAATTAAAAACAAGGAATGAGAAAAACAAAGGAAAACAACACACACACAGAGCACCAACACATCTTAACTCATTCTTGGGTTAAAAGGTGAAAAATAATGGTGGTAGAGAGTTTAGACACAACGTGATAGCTCCATTAATAAGCTGTAACTGCTACAAAAATCATCATACCATCTCTTACATGGTCCTGATTTCAGCGTACTATTGAACTATGGCTCATACACAGCACTTAGAATCTTTCATATTTGCAGGAAAATTTAGAAAGATTACAACTATTCCATGCTTTTTCCAAAACCTCTTCAAGTATTTTAACCACAAGTACAAAATATGTTTTACTGAGAACAGATTTTGTTATTACTTCCACTTCAGAGTCAGCTATGCCTTTCTTTTCAGAGGAAGCTCATACAGAGCAATTCCAAGGGACAAAGAAAAGCACAAGTACTGTGATCAAGAGCATTTAATGAGACAATGTGCAACAACTTCGTGCCAAGAAGGAAATCATAAAGATGAAAAATGATGCCTTTCCTCTTCCAAATCTAGTTACCAAATTTCAACTCTTTCTGACAGATGTTGGGAGCGATACTCAAGCAATGAACTTCAGAGATACTTTGGAAATGGATGGAGCCAACAAAAGCCACAAGCACAATTCTAAAATGATTTAATGGGCCATGCTTTGCCCAAGCTCCTATTGACAAAATTATGAAGTAAACACATCAATCAGTGTTAAGGCATTACATTGAAGTTATTTGCTACTCTTTGACATTCTGTTTAATCTATCTTCAACCTTTCTCTTGTCCATTGAAATGAGTTGCAGAAATAATGTCCGTTTTAACCACTGCTTAGTTGGTTTTCCCACCAAGCTGTTTTTAAGTCAGACAAGCGTGAGAGGGCTGCTTGTGATCAACCAGAACAAAGAGAAGCTGACGAGAATCACCAGAAAGTGCAACAAGGAGAGAAAGAGGAGAAATACCTATATTGTACAAAGTAGGAAGTCTACAGGCGATTATCATGCCTTTGCAGGAAAGATGAGCATTACTTTACATCATACATTTGGGTCTGTGCATGAACTGAACTCTAAATAGCAAACTTCTCTGCATGTGTCCCTGACTGAGGGTACTCTGACTATTCTTTGCAAGTAGGGAAAGCTGAAATTATTATATTACTTTGCAAACCTTGATTCAGAACTATCTTTTCTTCTTAGCACAGTAAGTCCTCACTACTACCCCAAAAATGTGTGCTTGTCTCTAATTCTGTGCAGAAAAAAGAAACATGAAGATATGAAGTAGTATATGACATCACACAAAACCGCGTATTACATTCACACAATACTGACAGCTGCAGTTTGAGGCACTGTACTTGAAAACCAGACATGCATAATGCAAGGGACAGGACTGAGTATATTTGCTCTCCTTCATCTGTGACTGGCTGTTTCTCTTTGGAATCACTGATAATCATTAGATAAGATCAAATCTGTAGCCTAGCCTGTGTATTAAGTCTAGCAGAAGCTTCAGAAGACTGAGAAAATAATGCTCCAAATGCATGTGAATGAAAGTACAATGCTGAGGAACATGTCATAGAACTGACATGGCTCGAAAATTAATTCACAGCCCTTAGAAAGTGTCAGATCCTTTTAGTTAATACACTTACTTTCTTTTTATTTATAAATGGATTTTCAGAGAAGCTGAAAAATAATTTTGTTCCCAGGCTGTTTTATGTTAGACTTGATAACTCCACTCTCACAGACCCCTGTATATCAACACAAGACTGTAAGTTACAATGTGGATTTGTGTCAGTGTAGAGTTTCAGTTCTGATAGAAGGGATCTCTTACCTTCAGACAGGGACAAATCATCAGCTGGAGACACCAGGTCTGCCTGGATCGCAAGGCCATTGCTCAACGATGTGGTAATCTGATTCGTCAAGATAACCTGCAAACAGACAGGGAGAGGGGGAAGGGAAATTAATTTTTATAGCTACTGGAAGGCAGTGAGCAGCCCAGGCAAGGACTGGAATCCTCCAGGCACAACAGCCAAGCAACCCTCTACTCTGACCTTCAGCAAATTCAACACTCAGAAAATTTTGTACTATCTGCAGAAACTGAAAGAGAGAATTGCAAGAAGTGCAGGAGAAGGGATATTGTTAAAAAGATGAAATACTAAACAACAGTATGTTGATACATAGAGCTGCCTAAAATGAAACTACTGTTCTGAAGAGTTTCATTCTTCAACGAACAATTTGATGCTCCTTACAAAAAGCATCATTTTCTTCATAGGCAAATAGGAAATCTATTTTCCTAGTAATTCCCACACAACTTACACACTTACTTCCTTTAGCTGAAACATAGTGCCATGGAGGAAGATGCTGTAGGGATACATCCCCACTGATCTGAAGCACAAGAGTACTGAACCTCACAGGGCTACCTCTACGCAGGAGGATTTTTCAGTGTTTTTCAGGATCACAAGATTCTGCTCAACAACAGACTAGTACCACAGAGTGCTCTCCTCTGACAGCACGAGCAATGGTCTTGCTTGCAAGAGATGAACTGTTTCTTGCACCTCTGAACATGTACTTTTTTCTAATAACAGAAAGCATTAGGGCAAACATTGTGAACACCATAGAGAGAGGAGCATAGGTATAAACACAGTATCTCCTAATGCTCTGGATCTTTAAGCAGCTGCAGTTTCTGCAATTACAATTGGTCTCCACTTCACAGACTGACAAAAACTTCAGAAATTACTTTTTTTTTTTAAAAAGAACCAAAATGATCCTTCTACTTGCACTGAGAACAGACTCTACTCCAAACAAACTCTCTTTGAAATTAATGGCCTGTCTTCAGCTGTACTTGACACAGGAGGAAGGGAGAAAGGAATCCTACATGGTACTCTGTGGATGCAGTTTCACGATGCTACTGGAATAAATTAACAGCTTGCCACTGCTAAAAGGAAGAGGAATTTCTCTGCTCTTCCCTCCACTGCTCCTCCCTCCCTCTGACCACAGCTTCCTCCTGCTTTCTAACACTTTCAGTAGTATGATATGACACACTCTCCATTTTCTTTTTCTATTTCAAGATACCACAGAAGCTGTATCAGGTCACAGAGTCGTAACCTCAGTGGTGGTGCTGCAGGGCATTGCATCGTCTTCAGGCAGCATGTGAGCTACCAACAACGTGATAGAGTCTGCAACCTTCACCAAGACCACAACTTTTCTTCCCTGTTCACATCAGCCCACCCATCTCTGTGATTGTAAACAGGGATGGTGGTGCCTGTGAGCTTTACGGACTGTATCAACAGGACTAAACTGAAAAGTCTGTAAGTCAAATCTTCATCTACTCAACAGGAGTTCAAGACCTTCAGAGCCCCATAGTGATGTCCCTCATGCTCTTGTGCTACTGACTGCAACCTCTGGACAAACTTCAGCTGGCTACCGCCACCCTGCCCAGCTTAACCATAGCTTGCACCTTTTGGGATTGGGCATTTATGACCACTGCAGTGAACAGAGACATGGTAGATAACAGCCTTGTTTGGTCTTACACCTCAGCTAACGTTCTTAAGGTACAACTTGCAATACTGCCAACAGCAAACACACAAGAAATGCACCGCACCCCTCTGCTGTTTCCCCCAGAGCTGCTGCCTGCACCCAAAAGCAGACATGAAAGGGCCTGGCACACACAAACACTTGCAGCCACTGCTGGCTGTCCTGTTCATCAGATTACAAGGTAAGAGTCAATTTAATAACAAAGAAGAAAAAAGTCACTTTTTCCTTTCTTCTTGCCAGGGTACTTATCTTCCATTTTAGTGAGCGAGTTCATCCTTGTGATAGGATGAACATCAAACTGGTTCAAGGCAAATGCAAGGAGTGGGCAGCCAAGAGTCAGGAGGGATAAGGAACAGGATGTGAGACTTTTCCTTCTTAACACTGTTTTCACTTTGGTTTCACTGTGTCACAAAACCCACAGCCTCACTTGTCCATTGAGGCTCTTCTGGCAACCAGGCATAAGATACACCAGCAATATGGCACAACACTGAAGCTCTTCCTCGATCTGGTACTAGAAAATGTGCTGAAACAGAACACGCTAACAAACTTATACATGCACATGTACTGGTGGGGTATGAAGTTTTCATTGGCACACTTTTGCAATGATCACATTATTCACAAGTGTCAAATGCTCTGTAAGCAATGCAGTCATCCCAGACCTGTGCCAAGATAATCTTTGTACTGTGCCATCACGTATTTTATTATTTATACACCACATTTTCAAGAAAAGCTACCGTGCTTAAGGATCTTTTTTAAATCTTTAAATTTTTAACCTAAGCACACCATATTTCATATTGCTCTCCTTCAAAGGAAACTAATTTAAAGGCTTCAAAAATAAAGAAAAATGAACAACATGAGTAATGCAACTGCGTTTTTTTTATCTTTCAGCTTTTTTGGCCTCCTCTTTAACCAGGAACTCCACAGCACTGTTCGCTGTAGGACTGTAAATCTTCTTCACCCTTTATGTTTAACTCAAGCTATGCCTCTGAACTTAAGTTTCAATTTCTGATGTGTTCTTCAATAACTATTCAATACTAACAACATCCTAGACACCCTTTTATACTGTTAAACTGACTTTTTAGTCAGTTTAAAAACACAGAGTCCTACCCAAGTAAATGTTCCTCTCTGGCTTGCTCTGAGGATGGGAATTAAGTGTATTCTTAGTTCCATGACTTCACTGATAGTTAAACATTTGCTTAAATACATGTTTAAAAACTATCTTGAATAAGCACACTTCCCCTGAGATGAAGCCATATGCATGTACAGAATGCTTATTTTGGAATTAACTGAAAATTATTCTTCATTTCTGCAAGCCTGCAGAGCCAACACAGAGATTCGGTTCTCCCGTAAGTACAAGCCAAGAGACTGTTAGCTAAGCACTAAATTTGACATCAAATTCCCTGTCACGCTTCTGCAGCTTCGCTTACTGCAAAATTCTGCAAAATAGGGTATAGGTACTCCTATTATCAAACCACCAATATTCATCTTTGTGCATCTACTATAATACAGTTTGATCCTCACTCTGCAGGTGTGTAGAGTGCTCCAAACTCTCACTGGCTCAAACAAGCTACGGGTTGCTAACAAAAGGAAAAAAGCTGGCCCTTACTCCGCTCCAGTTCCGAAGAAAAAAGTTAAGACACTCGGATTTAGAGAACTCCTCAGAATACGTACATCTAGCTTCAAAACTTCGATCCCATGCCTTTACTGGAGAGCGCTAAGATTTCTTTTATTTTTCCCAGAGTAAAACTTTGGTCACAAATACTTTGGCAGTGAATAGTGCCATTCAAACAAGACCCTATGTTTTCAGCAGTCCCCAGTCCTATAGACATTCAGCTTGAAGCCCCGAATGTTGATACCACTCGATTCTAGTGTCACATCTAAAGAATGTATTAACTTCTCCCCAATGTCTCCTTCACCAACCTGAAAGACATGCTTACACTCCACTCTGCCCTCCTTGGAAATGGTTCAACATATTCAGAGAGTTGCAAGTAGGTGTCTGAGGGAACGGTTAAGCCTGAGTGTGATTTGGAGAGAATATACAAGTAGACAAAGGAGGTATGGAGTGAAACAGCTGTGTGACTTTCTGATGAGTAATCACATTTGTTCATGGACAGAATCAGCTGAGTCTCACACATTGATTCATACATGTGTGCACAGAATATAACATTAGTTCTGATCTTAATGATCCCATATGTTACAAATCACCAACATTATGAAGAAGGTTAAGAGTATCCCTCTAGTCTGCTAGGTGCCACACTTGAAAAAAATCACCTCTCACTGCTAAATGGCACCTGGAAACAGGCTGGGGTCACCAGTCCAAGGAGATTTATTAGAAAGAGTGCCTTGCACTGACTTAGCAATAGCACTTCCTCAACTTTTCATTGGAGGTTTGCCATTAAAGTACAGATTAGATTTACCCTGTTTAGTACAGGAGACCTGCCAAGTCCTCAGTCTAAGTAGGTAAGGAAAAGTTGCCTCTGTTGTGGTTCCTTTTGTCAGATATTGGACATCATTACCAGCCAAGCATAGCTTCCACTTAAGAGGTTCAATGCCAATCGTGAGTTTGTTATCTTCCAGCAGAACACTCAGCAGTGAAAATGTTGCTACATGATATTTTAATGTTATCATATGAAAATACATAGTATTTTAAAATACATCATATTTTATAAAATACCCAGTATTTTAAGAGGAGCTCCTATTTCCACCATCAACTAGTGGAACAAAATATTTTTGTTACCAGAGGTACTTTCATTACCACTAAGGCACTCAGAGTCACAAAACCCATTACACGTCTCCACACACAACTGTGTCCTGACACACGCAACAGGTAAGGAAGTCGTGTTATTGCTTTCTGTTTCTACCTTGTGATGACTGAAGAGTGTAGGGCTTCTTCAACCACTGACTGTGCATGAATAGAAAATATCCTCCACTGCTAAAAGAAGAGGAAAAAAAAGATGAAAAGGTCAGCTAGGCAGCTCAGTAGCACTGGAAACTTGCCCCACGCAGTCTCCTATGGAGTTCAGTGAACCATTGCCTTTAGCCTTTCAGCCTATTCACTTGCAACTGGTTAAGCTAGCTATTTAACAAGTGAAAATTTACAGTCATCAGCCTTCCAATTCTGATAGAATTACAAACACCGCAGAAATTCACTCAGATTCAAATTTCAAAATAATTTCTGGGAAAAAGTCTACTACTTAAAATACCACACAATTGACTGACCACACAATTTCCCAATCTTAAGAAGATTTTTACTTCAGCATAGCAACCTTAGATTGTAAAATAACCCCTTCTAACCATTAGAAGTGTTACGACAGCAAGAAGAATCCTTTTCCTTACAGTTAGAAAACCTGGAGATCAACACAATCACTTCCCCAATTTTTATAGGTGCTGATACCTGGAAAAAAATGGAGACAAGAAATTCTCAAGGAAAACAGTGTTCATGTTGTAGACAGGTCATTGCTACTTCTAAAATTAATCCAGAAGTCAGCATTGCTGTTTATATTCTCTTGAATATATTTCTCTTTACATGTTGTTCTGAAAATAGAATCTCCTCCCACTGATGGGACTTCAGCAGATGCTGGTTTTCTGGAAGCACATTAGAAAAGTAAAAATACTTATTTCAGGTGCCTGAACTCCCCACACCCCCATTTGTTGGGACTAGCACAGTTCTTGCATATGCAGAAAGCCCCTGCAGGTCCTGGGAGAGAATTGGCCTAAGAACTGAAATAAGACTGCTTTACGCAGAAGAATAAGCAAACTATTTTTTGTTTGGTTATTTATACAGTACAATTTTTCAAGTACTCCTCCTGCCCTTCCTAGGACCACACTGAAACTACTAAATCTGGCTTTGTCATCCTTGTAAATCCAGTTGAGTAAATAAGTCATTTTCTGTAAACTTGTGGTCTCAGCCTCCTTGTTAGTTTATTGCAAAATTAAAGGGAGCTCAGCACAGAACTATCAATCAGTAACCAGCAAAGGTATAAGGTCTTCTGGAATGTACCAAGAGGCGAAAAAACCCCACTCTCTTATGAAATGGCTGTTTGTTAAAAGAACAGAGCAGAATTCCCCGTTTCGCATGCACCACTATTTAGGAAAACTCTTATTAAAGGCTTCCTGTTGAGCTGAGAGAGCAAGCACAAGGACACTTGCAATAATCACAAATTACCCCGCCCTATTTGGTCCATGTATTTTGTGGTTTTCACTGTACTCAAGCAATGTCACTAGAGAGGCCCAACTACAAGTGACAGTCAGTGGGGCTGGGATGCTGACTCAGCAGGCTGGAGGAGAAGGAAAAGAGTTCTACTGATCCCCAGCCATACTTCAGACCAGTCCCTGAGAAGGACTCTCTCCCTTTCCCTGAAGCACAGAGCTTTTAATGGGGCATTCAAGCAGTCAGTAACGGGCAGAAACAATGGTGACTATCGTCGAGGCACTAGCCAAAGGAAAGTGCACCAAGCAATACCACAAAGCCAGATGGGGCAGGCAGCAATCCTGGAAACAGAAAAAGGGAACAGTGAGAAAACTCAGGTGAAGCAGCATGCTTCAAACAGCTGTGACAACCGCAGCCTTCTCCTTGGGAACCCGTTACAGCTCCTCGAGACTGGCATCGGTCCGCTCAAGGAAGAACCCTAAATTACCACTGTCTGTCATAGTAATAGAGTATCTGTGACCTTCATCTAAGCTACGCACTGAATTAGCTTTTTCTTCAGCTCCTGTGTCTTCAGGCAGATTTTCTTCAGCATCAGTAGCCATTTGCCACAAAAGCTGTCAAAAGTTGTCAACTACCTCAGCAGGACTTGTACCAAATATTCACAAGGAAGAAAACTTTCTTAAAACTGGCCATTTTCAGTGAAATCAAGGAGTTACAGACAGAAAAACGAAAAGTCTGAACTGCAATACTGAGAGCTTCTAAACAAAAATAAGAGTTTTAAAGAGAGAATTTCAAGCGCCCACAGCTACTGGGCACTGGAAGCTGGCTACTGCAGCGATGCTCCGTGGCAGGGGCTCACCTCGCAGGAGTGCGGGCTTCTCCGGTGAAAAGCCTCTGCACAATCGAGACAGTTCTGGGCTCCAGGACCAAACCAAATATATTAATATCACAACTATTACTATGATACGAGATTAAATACATGCATGTCTTCATTCTTAGAAAATGTAAACTATTTTGGCTCACACAAACCAAATACAGAAGAGAAAACCCAACAGTTTATCATCTCAAATCCAAGCAAATCACCACACCCACCCAGTACTCATCCCAGTAGGTGTCCCATACTCCCAAGCTGAGCGGCCACCGGCCCCAGCATCTCAGGTTTCTGTGGGGAAGAATGAAAATAATGTCAAGTACTCTACAGAGCCCAGGCATCACAAGCAAAAAGTCTTAAAAGAAATGAAATTCCCATGTTCAAAGTCGAACACCACTTCTGGTGTTTAATCAAGGCCTAACTAACGAAGATACTCAAAAGTAACTTTACATGCAGTACTAAAATGGTTGTAGCTAACAAAGAAAGCACGAAGCTCCTTCACTGCAGGCATAAGCGGCAGACAAGTACCCACATTTAACAACGGTTGCTAATCCAAATCAGTTGAAAGAAAAAGTACCCGTTACAGCCATCTTGTTTATACATGACAGAGGCATAGGCTGCAACGGAGATACTCATGTTAGAGGGAAGTAGATGGATGTTTTCAGACACAAAGGCAGAGCAGCTACCCTGACTGAAGGCAAAGAAGAGGCCTCTGTGCCAAGAGCTGCTAGAACTCAGATCTCAACCAATGTCACCAGAATTTGGCGTAATTCTCTGAATAATAGATATGTACACCACAAACCACTGGAAACCTATTGAGAAACACTTCCTAATCCTATAAGCAGTCTAGCAACAACTGTTGGCCTTGCCTCAGAGGAATTTCATCTGTACCTATTTTCAGCTGTACCTATTTTCATCACATCCAGGAAAAATAAAAGGGCAATTAAACCATCTAACAGCATAGAAACAAGAAAGTAATGATTCTCTGGAAGGCTCACAAGCACCTTTTAAAAGATTAGAGACCTGTTGCTCAGGACACATTGCTGCTAGCTGCAACCTTATCAGAGCTCCTAGGACACGACTTCCAGCTCCTGCTTTGCCATGGTATCTCTACCCAAACTTCTCCTCTTTCCTCCCTCAGTGAGGCAATTCATAGCAGCAGAGGTCATTTTATAGTCACTGAATTTCACTGGGTATAAATAGGAGTCGGAAGAAACCAAGGAATCTTTCAGAGACTGGCCACTGTATTTACATCCAATTTATTCTGCTTTGCATAGGAAAAGTACAAAGTTATGCAATTCTGCTCCATAAGCCTTCTGGAGAAGTAAAGCGTCTATTCACATCTCTGCCAACTGCTTAAAAATAATCACAATGAATTAATAAAACTTCCACCAGAAGAAAAAAAGAAACAAAACAAAACAAAAGCATGCTGTTCTCAGGCAGCTACACGTCTTCAAGTCCAAATAGCTACCACCCATCGATAGCCTGAGGTCTTTAGCCTTTCCTCCTCTGTGAACAAGGAATGCAGCCAACACAAACGTAACCTTCAAAATCCACGCCGCAGCACCCTCGCGCTGCGCTGTTCGGCGAGAAAGGTTTGTGTGCCTGGAAGGCCTTCGCATCCAGCAGCCTGCACAGACCTGTCTGCAGAGACGTGCCTAAGACACCCCCCCCGAGGGACCGCCACCCGCCTTCATACCCTGCCAGTCGCCCAGAGCTCCGCGTTACTTTCCAGCAGACCTTCCCTCTCCTCCACCCTCCCCTCCAGCCTCTGCATAATGGTGGCTTTCTGAATTGAGCTTACTCCTGTGCGTAGCTAGCGATGCACCACAGTAAGAGGCTGGTCTGATACCGGCTGAGCCAACGCGGAGTACCTCGCAGGAAATCACTGTAATCCACAGGCAACTTTTACAGCCAAGACCTTCTGCGCTCTCAAAGCAGCAAACGCCACTGCTTAAAAGGGAGTTTTCTGATGAATGCCAAATTGTCTTGTAAAAGGATAAATAAAATAAAATTGTGAATTCACGGTTCGCTCTTAGATCGTGCGCTGTTCTCAGCAACAGGGCTTTTGGTTGGTTAAATTTATTTGTTTTTGAAGGATGGGGAAGAAAGTGGGTTGTCTGGAACATCAGCAAAGTAGTACAGAACTTCAGTTCTGCTCGGCGTGCTCCAGGCTGAGAGGAGAGCTGAGTACATCTCCAACTCCCTAATAGGATTGCAAGGAAGTAAAAATTTATGCTTACTTTTTTCTCAATGAAAAACCTAGTTTAGTTTATTGGCACTCATTAGCTTTCATTAGCAGATCAGAAAGCAGACTGAAGGCTCCTTCCTTTCACTCGCGGAGTTCAGACCTTCTGCCATGCCCTTACCCTGCTTTGTCCAGCACTTCAAATTTATCCAGGCCTTCACAAATTCTGTGACATTAAATCTCACTACCTTCTGATGGAGTAAATGTATTGTTACCCCTATTGACGAGACAGATGCTCAGACACTAAGCAAACTGACTAAAGGTACCACAAATCTTTACTACCACTCCTAAACCCTGACTTCAAGAACAGAGTTGGAAGGGCTCATACTCACCTGAGAACTTTAGGACACCTCAAGGCAACCTAATATCTATCCAGCAAATTATATATTTATAATTCTTTCTATATTTGGCATTTATTTTATTTAGTTTTTCTACACCTGTCTATATTTCATTTTTTCCTAACAACTAAATGGGAATATGAACTAAACTAATGAAATACTCCTAACAAAGGCCTACTTAGGGCTCATGGCCTATTTCAAGCTGATAATTAGTGCACCAGCATTTTTATTTGATTTTGATGTTTTGACAAGCCCATCAGAAAGACTGTTTATAGTAATATACGCATGCAGGTCTGGAGAGGTATAGCATATAAGGCACAACTCAATCTCAATGTCATTAATTCCATTAATTCCTTAGATTCCTTCCAATTAATTCCTTCAAGCCTTCAAGGCAGTGGGTCACAGGAGACTCGCTGGGTCTCGGACGCAAACTGGAACGGCTCAATGGGCTACTGTAATTTACAGCTTTGCTGAACGGTTTTTAAAACACTCTCCCTAGCTCCACCTTATCCCACATCGTGACCCTATGCCAGCATTTTTAGAGGGAGGACAGTGTTAGTTCAGACTGCTCCTCGGTGCCTCGTGGAAGCAGCAGAAAGCAGTTTTAGGATGTGCTAGAAATCCCATCAACGCTTCGCTGTTCAATTCCCCTGCAAACCATACTTCCTTGCCTGCCCTGCAGTGCTGGAGCCTTTCTGTTTACTTTTCAGGCAGGCAAGAGAGGACTACAGGAATATTTGCTCCCCCTTGTCTATTCATTTAACCTTTACAGGTAACTACTAACACCACCACCAGACGGCATCGCATGGCTTACGTTGTTTTATGCTCAACGTACTCTATCAGCATCACAGAAGCGGAGGAAATCTTTTCTAGCCTACAGTGAGATCACAGCATGGTTTACCTGACGCTTGTTAGAGACGTTTTCTTTTCCTGCTGTGTTATGGTAGCTGCTGCCTTGCACTGAACACATTTCAGACACAGACAGGATTTTTATACTTATCTATAATGGCTATGCTTAGATAATCATGTAGCTTTATTTCAGTGTATATAACAGTCAGTAGATTTTGAGTACAGTGTAACAGGGCATTTGGATATATACCTCTACCTCCCAATTTGCCCAAGGCAATTTAACAGGTCTGTAGAGTATTAGGGTAGTAACTGATATGGCACAGAAGCCTGACAATCAAACCAATATAGTAATAATTTTTACAAAATGAGGAGAAGGCTATTAAGAAAGCAGGAATAAACTACGCACTGAGAGCATTATTTAGTGCGACTAAGGCCCATTTAGTGAACACTGTGCCCTTGGTGATTTCAAAGTGTTCTCATGAACAAAATTCAGTTATCATCCTCTATAGCTACGATGGCTGTAAAAGAGAGTAGAAATCATCCAGAAAACAAAACACCCAGCTGCTGAAACAAACAGCCTCTCAAGTCACCATCAGTTTCACTTCCCTGTGACCCAGGGCTCAGAAATGTATGAAAGAACAAGTGAGAATGAACAGCTGCGAATTATATGTCCTACAAAGCTGTAGGTATATATTAATGTTACATTTTAGACATTTTCATATACTGAATTGCATTTGCACCCTTTTCAGCCTAACCTGCAATTTAGCCAGTAACCTAGTTCTATCAAGAGTATTTATAATATTTCAAAACCATCAGTAGCTTCAGCCTCCTTTAAAATGCAACAAACATACAAACTAAACCAGCAACAGCTAAGCACACCAGTTTGAATGCTGGGTAGTATTTTTTTGCTGTACCAGTGACTGTTTTAATAGTTAACATCTTTTAGTCTGATTGGACTGAAAGTGGAAGTTTTACCATCTAGCTTTTGAGATTTGTAATGTATCAGCATACCTCTAATACAGTGCAATATTTTTATGCAAGGGAAAATTACTCAGCTATATTTCATCTGTCTCCTAAACCTGCAGAGTTAGACAGTAAGAGCTTTAAACTTCAACGTCCTTCCACTTATAATGTTCAATACATTTTTATAAACTAAGATATTCTGATGCAATTTTTCCTTTAAAAAAAAAACCAAACTATACAAAATGCACGATGATGCACTGTGTTATGAAGTTTTATTAGCACTTTTTAAAAACTGCTATGCATTTTAGGAAGCCTTGCTTCTCAGTAGTTAGATTATCCTAAGTGCTTCTTCCAGAAAAGCACATTAAAAAAATTGTCTACGAGTTACAGATAAATAGTCCACAGTAAAACAGACCCCCCCCTCCCATGTGTGTGCATGATTGTTTTCCAAACATGTCTGATCTGATATTACCCAGAGGAAAGAGGAGGGGAGGGGATATAAATCAGCCAAGTTTATTCTCTTCAATATTTGGGGGAAAAAAACCCATATCCTTGTGGCTCAAGATATTCTGGAATTTCAGTGGCATTGTCTCGGCCTCTGTATCCTACTTCTTCTAAATCCTTTCACTAGGAAATATAGTTAGTCAGTATTTCCCCAATAAAATTGGTGTTTATGTCACATTTTAAAATGACAAATTTCTATTTACCTACCTAACTCACTTAAATTGGAGTGTACTTTCCTTGGAAATATGAATCATTAGAAACCTCTTTGAAAATTAGGACTCAAGATGGAAAATGAACTCAGAAAAATGCAAGGAGTCATTTTTGTGCTGAGATCGCAGCATGATACATCCCCCTTTGGCTTTCCCTAATAAAGAAAAATAGTATTTGAGATGGTCCAAACAAAATCACAGACCCATGAAACTACACTCAAGCTAATTTCTCACCTCTTGGGATAACGACCCGGTCCTCAAGGTCACTGCTTAAATATGTAAGAAGGATTTGATCATTTGGGTACTTCTATTCTTTTGAGCTTACATAATTTTCACTGAGCCCCCTACATCCTTTCTTGTTGCAGATAAAGTATACAACCTTTAATCTACAGTTTTACTCAAGAGATTTGAATATATAAAATGCAAGATGCATTTCCATAAAAATTAAAATAACAGCATAAACTGTTAAGGTCACTGCTTAAGTATGTGCACAAGGCAGCACTGTAGAAGCATGTTATCTCTTCTGTGTTGCAGGAAGGATCAGTCCTGCAGGGCTGTTTTGCAAACCTTTTCCCAATACTAAGACAAATCAAACTAAGAGACTGGTAACAGTGAAATTCCTGCAAAAACAAATCAATTCAAACTCAAAGTTGTTCCTTTTCTTTTTAAAATTTGGTATCAATTTGTTTGGGAAGTTGGTGATCACTGAGATTAGCTCCACTGGTTCCACTGGAAATGGCATCAGGTCTACCAGCATTACTCTTCTTTGTTGCTGATACCTCTGTTTTTATGTAAATATTTGTAAAAATTTAAAAATTATATATATTTATTCATTCAGCTATTTGGGTACACCATTATATTTACAACTGTTACTAGAACTACAGAAGTGTTGAGAGTTCATGTCAGGTGATTAAAACAGGCTGTGGCACCTTCAGTGATATTAAACTTTAGGAAAACCTTGGGAATGGTACAAGATTTCAGATATTTCACAATTAGAAAGCACCTGCTCTTTAAGAATTAAAGAGCTAAATAATTTTTGCACCTCATTCAAATTAACCTGAGTGAACACAGGTGGGTCAAATCTTCTGAGATTTGCTGCACATCCTACAAACTACATATACAGGCAGCAGAGAAAAACAGCTAATGTCTTCTGGACAACCAACTGAAATTTTGCAGTAGCTCTAGATGAATTGTTCACTGCAGCTTGCAATTTTGTTATATCATCTCCTAGACTTGCTATTAAAATTCACAGGATCATGCATTTTCCTTGGACTCCATCATAACTGCTTCGTCCAAAGTCTCTCTCAAGAAACCACAAGCGAGTCTCCACTGTGGAGTTCAGTAATAAATTGCAAAGATAGTAACGTTAGGAATGAATTTCATTGATTTAATTTAGAGAAAAACTGAAGAGCAGCAAATTATGCTTTAGTCAAGAGAACTGATGTGTGCCAGTAGGCTTTCTGCAGCCCCAGGACTGGAATAGCTTCTTCCAGTGAGGAGTGAGATACATGGGCAAACACACGGGAAACCAGGCCTAGATTAGAAAAGTGTTTCTGGATAGGATTGAGCTGTATGAGCAAACATTGTGAGACATCAGGAGCAAAAAAGCAATAAGCTGATTCAGGTCAGGCTGGAAGCGCATCTTCAGATCTAGGCATGGGGCAGGAGGGTAGGAGCTATTGGATGCTACACGCCAGGACTGACATGCTGCAGGTGGAACAGTGGCCTGGCAGAGACTTTCTCAGGGAAGAACGGGATGTATTTGCAGAGCTCCTAAAACAAAGATAAAAATAATTCAGAGCAAGATGCTTGGACTTCAAAGCAAGGTGCGGTAGCAGAGAAGAGTGTGTGACAGGTTGAAGATAATTGCTCAATTATATCCAAATCTCAGTAAAAACTCTTCCATGTTTAGACAGATGTTAATTTGCAAAATGGCCTGTGTGGTGTAGAGATGTACAGCTTCTGCAGGCAGAATGGCAGTTATGGCATATATCCCTTTAGTTATGCTGTCTGATTTCCTGCAATCATCAAAACATGTATCAACTAGAAAAGCGTTTTCAGCAGTAGCATTATTAATTCAACAAAATTCTTTTGCCATTGGCTACTTCTTGGGTCTAATTAAGGATAACTGACTATGGATTGTTTTACAACAAATTGCTACTCAAAAATGTTACTACTTTTTTTTTTTTTTTAAATAACCCTTATCTGCTCTACCAAGCCTTAAAATTCCATGTATGAAATGAGTATCATGTCATGGATTGCTTATACTCCAGCTGCTTCTTAGACTTGTCTCCTTCTCCTCCTCCAGAACATTAGATAGCCACTTCAGTGTAGAAACTAGCCTGACGAGGTAAGTTCTCATTTTAAATTTTATTAATATTACTCAGGTTTTATTCCAGACTAAGTAAGATTTAATGACCCTAAAGGAGTTACACCAAAGCGAAACATGATCATAGACTTGTCTTTTTCCACCTTCCTTTTGTCCCTAAATACATTTGCAGAGAAACAAAGGGTTCAGAGTTTTTATTTTACCATTAACTCTTCACCTCAATTCATTCTCAAGAGGGAACAGGAGTGAGCAGAAGTCCAGTCGCATGTTTTCTAATCCCAGTTCTGACGCTAAGTAGCTGCGACTGCTTACTGGTATAATAAATTCTTTGTGCCCCGTTTTCAAAGCAGGCATAATGCCTACCCTGTAAGAGTGTTGCGGGATTCAGTATTTTGCTTTCCTAATGCTTTGAACTCACTGCATGAAGGGTGATTAAAACCACCAAGTGTTCACAGAGTCTTCCAGTGGTACAGCTGGGCAATGTCTAGATACCATTTAGCAGTAACAGTTGACTGCTATACGTTCTCTATATATATAGGGTTGGAGGTCTTATAACAAAAACCCCAAATCGCCCCGCAAAAAAACCTCATAGGTCTTTTTCTTTTCTTTTTGCATTTTTTTTTTAAATCCTTCCTGTTCGCTTGAGTCAGGTAATGGACTGAAAGCGTCACTGGTTTGCACCACAAATGGGACAGGTAAATCTGAAAAATTACTTGTGGCTCAACTTTTGGTATGTTGTAGAACTTACTGTAAAGTATTAGCACTGTATTTAAAACAGAAGGAAAGAAACAAACAGATGCCAGCTTATTATTTAAATGTTAGCTGGGACTGTGTCCTGTTGAACAACTTTGGTCTCTCTTGAGCTTAGTGAGGATGTTTTGAAGAACTGCTTTACCAAGCAGGGAGCATTCAATAGTTCCACAGCAGAGAAGACAACAAAATAACAGGTATGCAGCATAGCTTCAAATCAGGCCTGTACTAATTTATTTTCTGAACTGGGTAATGCAGATGTTTCTTGTGCCAGTAAAAGGCAAAATAACAGCTATTCTTCTGGGTGTTGCAAGACTAACAGATGCAGATCTCGCACTACTTTTAAAATATGAAGCTCAATAAGGAGCCAGACACATTGGTATAAGCAGCATGGAAAAATATTCCACTCCCCTCTGCAAAAGCATAGGGTGAGAGAGAGAGAGAGAGACAGACAGACACACACACATATGAAGGTGAGTGCTGAAATAAGAAACTCCATCTCAGATGTAAAACCTAACCTTTTTAACAGGCTGGAGCAAACATCAGAGATTACCTAGATTTCAGTGCAAACTCCGTCTCGACAGCTCTTTAGGCTTCTGAGCAAGAAAGGAATTGTTACTGAGGGAACTGCTGACTGCAATGGTTTCAACAAGAGCTGAGCCTGCAATGGAGTTTCAAACAGAAAGGGGAAGAGGCACAAATAACTAGGGAGAAGGTATGATTTACGAATAATGAGTACAAAACTTCCTGCAGGAATGCAAACTGCTTTGAATACCAATAGCAAATATAAATGGGAGCAACACAATTGGCATGCCTAGATCATGACAGTGCATGGAGCCCTGAAAACTGCTGCTTTGGAGGCAAAGAAAGTGCTTCAAGTTTCATTATACTTCAAGGAACAAGGCCGTAAACAGAAAGAGTTGTTCTCACTGTGCAAGAAGCTGTGTCTCTTGGCAATATGAACCATTAAGTATATCTGCAATGACCACTACCAGAAAGATCCACCATCGTTTTGTCACAGTTTCTATCCTGATTACAAACAGCAAGAGCCAGCCTCAAGAACAAATGGAGACCCGCTGCAAACCCATAGATCTAAACACTCCTCAATTTGGGAAAAGGCTTGATATGAACCTCATGGTTCAAGCCCGTCTACTCAACAGAACCTGAAGAAGTCACAGTAACACAAATTGCACAGCTATTACTAAGGTACAAGCTTTTTCTGATGTTCTGTGGGGATGTCATCAGATTCAGTGATTAAAAGATAATCTAGATACAGATAGTTGGCAATTCCACCTTGGCGGTGTGCAGGATTATCTTTTGGGGACCAGAAAACCAGAAAGATGTTTTAGGCGAATGAGCAAGGCCAAAGAATGTCCATTCTTCATTCTCCTCAGAACTCACAGCATGCTGAGGATATAAAGAGTGAGTTACAAAGACATTAGATAGGACTATATTCTTATTTCCTTTCTGGTTTGTGTCATAAGCATTCAGATTCTCTCCAATCTTGGAGATTAAAGTTTTTTCTTAAGCTACTGTAACACTGAAATAACTCCACTAGCAGGAGCACATGAATGACCTCAACCAACCATTACTGTGAGATTCATAATAAAATCTTGAGAATTTGTAACACAAAGTAGGAAAAAGTTAACTAATTAGGATGGGTCTGTTTGTACTACAAATCCAATTTACCAAGAAGTTTAACCACAAGACAGTTCAATTTTGAAGTCTATGACCAGAATTTTATAAATACACATATACACACAGTATGTATGGGTTCAGCGCTCTTTGCCCCAGATCTGGATCATATCAGAAGGCTTGTCCAGGCACACTACTTCAGATCGCTCCCTTCCCACCTCCTCTGCCCGAGGCCAAGCCAGAACTCAAAAAACCTGCCTTGCAGTATGAGAGTTTAGGCTGGAGAAGGGCAACGCAACTCAGCTCCACGCTAGCACAACTGTTCCTTCCATCTTCCCCCTCGAGCCAGGGGCACGACATTCAGACATAGGCAGAAGGATGCAGCAGAGTTATGTTTGTCCTTTACCGGTGCTAACACTGCCGCTCTGCCTTCTGGACAACTGCTTTCTTTGCCTGTGTCTAAAACTGCCTATGCAAAAAATGGAGAAGGTATTAATTGAAACAGAAATTACCTTCAGACTGAGTAAGTACTCAATAATATTAACATCCTAATACTCTTGAGCAATGCAGGATGGTAATAATTAAATGTAATCTATATATTCATGCAAGCCGCTATTCAAATCATACATATATCTCTCTCTGAGACACACAACAAACACACACACAGACATATATATGACAGCTTCTAAAAACAAAATAAATTAACATGATGAAAACAAGATGAAAAAGTGCCCTTGTATGATATTTTTCAGAAGATGCTCTCAGAACATTACAAACGCTCAGATCCTGAATCTCAAAAAAGATAGACAGGAATTATTCCATGCATTTTGCAGACCAGAAAACTGAGACAGGAGTTTGGGAGACCTTGCCAGCACTAAAGGGCATCGATATCTGGCAGGTCTCTATAAGTGTCACTAAAAAGGCAGCAGATCTGAAGAACTGAACAGTGGTTAAAGGGAAGAACAACAGTGGGGATACACTGTCCGATACCGATGGGGAATTTTGCAGGGAACTGAAAGAGCTACAAGTACATCGTTTCCTAACAGCCACGCACACCCCCCCTTTCCTCAAAATGTCTCACAAGATGGAAGGAGACTTTTATCTGTCTCCCAGAATGCAAGGCAGAAGACAGAAGCACATCACCCCCAAAAAAGTTGTAGCAGAGTAAAGCCTAAAGTGTTAAAGAGTTTAGACGAACTGCACACATAACTACTCTTTTCCAAAACAACCCGAAACCTTTGTTTCAGCATAGTGCAAAGCAAAACCTCTTAGCTCTGCTAGGCTTTCCACTAAGCTTTCTAATTTTATTTGAACACAGAACTCAAATCAAATCCAGAGGATGCAAAGCAGTAGGGATTGAAACAAAAGGTTTTTACAAAGTGCCCACTGATCTAAAATACCTGAGTTTTACAAAGCACAAAGCCCAGGTTTGCCATTACCTTCCATTTTCTGTAAAGAAAATAGGAAACTACACAACAGTCTGTTAGAAAGTGGAAAATATGCTGAAGGAAGGCATTTTAGCTGATGGCTTTAAAATTCAAAGAAAGCAAATTTTCAGAGGAAAGAGTTCAGAGCCACACTGACCTAAATTGTTCAGGCTGTTGTCGAACAGCATCAAATTTGGGACTATGTGGCTGTGCAGGAAAGGAAGTATTCT
Source organism: Mycteria americana (assembly GCF_035582795.1). Taxonomy (NCBI): domain Eukaryota; kingdom Metazoa; phylum Chordata; class Aves; order Ciconiiformes; family Ciconiidae; genus Mycteria; species Mycteria americana. The sequence continues at coordinate 36,378,409 of NC_134369.1, forward strand.
GGAGAGGAACACATTCATTTACTGAAAAGACCAGGCAGAACATAGTATACTCTTATTTAAATCTTCAAAAAGAACTTTTTGAGTAGTGTTTTCAAATAATGAAATGAAAGAAAGAATGATGGCTCTGACTAAAGAATGACTTCTGTGCTTTTACGATTTGGTATATCCATCACTCAAAGATAACGATAGCTTACACGGAACTTTTGTAGCTGAGTAATCTCGGAAATAATTCTGTATTACAGGCCACGTGACAATGCTCAGTGTCAAACAGCTTTAAAAAAGCAACTGCAGCTGCAGACTGGCAAAAAACCAAGCGGGGTTATATATACTCTTACAGTCTACATCAGTGTTTCACAAAGATAGGCAGGTTCCGATTCACCTTTTTTTGTTCGTTATTATTGCAACTAAAGGAACACTGAGAGGCAATTCATATAACCCAAATGGGTAGTAAACAGGGCATTAATACCATGGAAATACCTTAGAGATACCTTGAAATTATGGTAGCACAGGTCTGTCTTAACACTCTCAGCTGTCCAAGGAAAACAGTGGATATTGGGCTGAACAGAGAGGAAGCAATACCACCAGAGGCAGACGATGGACCTACAAATCATCCTTAACAGGCAAAAAGTATCAATATGTGCTATACAACATATAAACAGCAAATATGACATGTCTAGGACATCGGGCATGCTCTATGAAGTCTGGCATATGCAGTGTCTATTATTTGGAAGTTAGGCAGCTAAAACATCCTGCATGTCCCCATTTCTCTCTTCCCCTCAGAGCTAAGAGGTTTCAAGTCAGAAAAAGAGGACATCTTGGGGAAAACCCAGATAAATCACATCCCTGCAGAAATTTTGCACATCTCCACTCCCAACTGCATTTCACCTGCCTCAGACTGGACACTGAAGATACTGGAATAAGCTGATAGGCAAAACTAGAAAATTATTCTAATTTTCACAAGTATTTATGTATCTTTGGATCAAACCAACTTTAGGTTAAACACTGCCAGGATAACCATTGATCAGGTAATAGTAATAAATGCTCCAAGAACTATATTCCAAAAGGAATGTATTTGTCTTCCTTTCCTTCTCCTCCTCCCAGCTGAACGCCACAGCTTGGCACGCATACTTGCTGCCACTGTCATTTTGGCCCTTAGGGACTTTGTTTCCTATTAATCATTCTTCTGACTACACCTACTTTCAGAACCATTATTGAAACAAAGGCAAAGTATTTCCGAACACACAACCAGGACTGGAAGCATTCTTTTAACACAGGTTTAATTACAACTAGTAAGTCAGTAAATTATTTGCATATAACTGTAAACAATAACCAGACGAAGGCTACCTCCCTTCAGAAACACCAAGACGGTCTTTCCGTTTTGAAAAAGGAGGTTATGATGTTCACCAAAAGCATCAGAAGACTGTAAAGAAAGCATCTAATAACAAACTTTAAAATATCTTCTCAGGTCATTGGAGATGGTAAAAAATGTCAGGCCCAGAAAGAGTTAATAGTACAGCATTCACATGTATTTGTGGAAAACAAAACATCAGAAGGAAGAGAGACAAAACCAAAGAACAATCTGAAAAAGTATTCCTACTGAAGGCAGCACTTAAGCATGTACTGAATTTTAAGTATACACTTAAAACACTAATTAAAATATGTTTAAGTGCTTTCCTGAGTTGAGGCCAAAGAATTCAGTCAGATGTTAATGGAAAAATTTTGGCAGTGTTCATAGCGTTCTACTTAATATTGCAATGCAAAAGGGTTATTAAAAGACAAAATGCTGTATGAGGCAGAGACTGCATGTTCTTGTACGTGTACGTTGCAACTAGCCTGGCTATTGCACTACCGAATTCAACGCACTCATAAACATTAGTACTTCAAGGGGAAGAAGAAATTATAGCTGAACTGGAATATGTACAGGTTGAGATCACAGAAACAAGGTGTTTTAAGTTAAATTTTCAAGCAAGCAAATATTTTAAATATGCACATTTTCAAAAATAAATATAAATTTACCATCCCAATATTAAGAGCTTAAAGAAAATGGTGTCAAACTAGAGGATGTAGCAACAGAACAGGATTTAGGCAAACTAGATATGCTAAAAAAAGGTTACTGAACAAAAATCAGTATCTGGCCACAGGGGAGGAACTAGGTTTCAGGCAGACCGAAGTAACATTATACTGAAAGAATAGCAGAGAATGTACTATATTGTTGAATCTTCATTAATATAAACCAAAGTTATTAGAATGTAATAAGGTTACAAGTAGAGCTATATTTCTCTCCCACACTTCAGGAAAAGGACACTAAGCATACAAAGTTGAGACTAATCCTGCTGCTACTACTACTAAAGATAATTAAGTCTATTAAGAGTATTATTTTTAATTGCTTCATTTACAAACCGTAATGAAGGGTCAGCATTGAGCATTTTAGAGATACCTGGCATATCCGGGAAGTATCCCAAGCGCGTAACTATCTGACACTATCTGCCCGCAGTTTGAAAACTTCAGAAGCTAGCCTAATGATATTAAATTCAGAAAAGAGAAATGAAGTTAAAAGCATTTCAGCTCAAAAGTAAATTTAAAAGCCTGTAGTTTTTACAGAAGGCCTACATCTCAGAAAACAGACAGCCCTAATAATAAAGTGAAAGATTTAAACATGATTTTCAATACGCAGCTAGACCTTAGAAAATGAACATTCAGACTAATACAGCTGATGGAGAGGAAAATAAACTACAGCAGTCAATATATAAGAATGAAATCTAGAGAGCTATGATGGAATCGGTAAAGCAAATAAACGAAGACATAAAACCAAACAAATTCCTGAAGCATGCCTAAAGAAAGTAAACAAAGAATCTGCTGGGAAGAAAAAAGAGAAAGGGGATAAGGGCCACTTAGACAAACAATATGACTGTGTTAAATAAGTCCTCAATGAAAAAACCTTACACAAATACTTATCCTGATCCCACAGCTATTTTCAAATAACAGAGCTGAGGCATTGCCAGGAACGAGGGGTTCAAAAAGATACTGAAGTGGCAGGTTAAAGCGAAATTCATCGACAGGATTGCCCAGAGCACACCTAGGACTTCTGGCAAAGCTCACACTCAAGTGGATGAACTCCTAAAAAAATCCACTGTAAACCAGCTGCATTGCAACACACACAAACACACCCAAGTTCCTCTTCTCACTCTGCATAGACACCATATTTTTGCCCATCTGTACGCTTACTCTCTATACCATTACTGTTTTCACAGCACAAAATAAAATTCCCTCATATGCATTGACATAAAACACCCATCTGCAACTCCCCTGTTCTCAGGCCTTGCTAGAACTCCACAAACTCACCATCTGACACACCAAATGTACCACGCGATGTCATTCAGGCCTAGATATCAGATCCCAGGTGTCTGGGAGTTAACTGTTTTCCTTCTCCTTCAGAATGTCGATTTGTATAGTGTATTATTACATGTGAACATCTTACATTTAAATACGCACACTGTATTATAAAGATCATTTGTGTAAGTTTGAGATAGCCGTATTAACCTTTGAGGTTTTACCATTTGTGTATGTAGGCCACTTCCAGCCACTGCAGGTAATATCAAATGCAATCTGAATAGAAAGTACTTTTTCCATAAAACCGTTTTAGACACGTTTCAAAAATGAGAAAACACACTATTGGCACAACTACTGTTCCTGTATTTCCTTGAGGACATCTTTATAGGTATCCATAATGGAAAAAAACCCCACAATTCTAATCTTTATGATTACTAGTATCTTTTCTACACAGAAAAATCAGTATATGAGATTGTAGCTTCACATGTTTTAAATGGTGTAAGACAACACTGAAACGAGAAGAAGCTATCCTGCCCTCTCCTGTCTCTCACTCTCATCCCAGAATTGCTGCCCATTCCATGCAGGAAAATGTTTGTGTGGTCATAAACGGAACTGGACTAAAGAACTGATGCAGTTTCCCAGTCTGGATGGAGGGAGGATGGGATGACTCCATTCAGCAGCCATGCCGTGTTACTGCATGTGTGCAATGTTTGCAGAATTACAGGATAAAAAAGGTCGTGTCAGGACCAAAACTAAGAGTGTAATATCCCACCACTACTATGACCTCAGACCTTTAAAGGAGAACAAAATTTTTAATTGCCCTTATGTTAGGCTCTTTTCCATTGCTATCATGAAGGAAAATACCATTACATTACATCCTTGTTTCTGGTCCTGGTAGTTCTCAAAATTTTAGATCAGCCAGCCATGACTGAAGAACTGGCTATAGCCCAATGTATACCTCAAAGTATCATACTTTTTGAGAAAGGTGAAGGAAGCCATTTCCTCATAGGCTATTTGTCCTATTTATTTTAAATGCTATTGTTTGGAGGTGTTCATGATTTTGAACGCTATAACTTTTCCCAGGGAGATGCAGAGGAGAAAGCCAAGGAGTTGCTAAACACACCATGAGACATCAAATGCAATTCACAGCTGCACCCTCCCCATTCCCCAACCCGCAAGATACTTTTTTCACACAGTCTTTAGTCTTTGATTGTTGAAGAATCCTAGTCACAATTTACTTGCAGTTTCCCAGGGAGCTTATTTCTTCAAAGATGACAGCAAAACTGCTCTGCAGAACAATACATTTCATGCCAATATGTTTAGATGAATGCTGTTCTCTAACAGGAAAGGATTATATGTATGTACTATTTACATAGGTACACTTCCTCTAAAAATACCATTTGCTACACTTCAGCCGGTGACTAACACACGTGCCTGTTCTGCAACACTAAGGCACCATGTACAAACTCTTCAGAAACCTTCTTAATAAGCATTTAACTATTCTACAGAAGTGAAAAGCAAACAATCACATTAAAAACTGAAGAAAACCTTGTAGCATGTGTTTGGGAATTGCCTGTTATATTGTCTGTTAAGACAGCTATCTAGAGTAGCAATTGGTCACATCTCACATAGACTCATCTACTTTTCTAAGCCCATTGAAAAAAGTTGAGTATACCAAGAAACCAACCTCCAGTGAAGTTATTCTGCCACCTGCTGTTGCTTTTATGGATATACTAGATAGTTTAATGCAAATCTTTTCAATTAAAAAAAAAAATCCAAATAAAAAAGGGGGTACTTCCTTATTGGAAAAAAAAATCTGGTTATTAACTATAAACTACTAATATATTACAATCTTTTTCTCTTCTTGACTTCTCAAGTGTGTGACCCAAAAGATGCTTATTTCCAAGATGAAGGGGGCCAGGGGTGAGAAGGGGAGCCTGGTGCAAGGGAAAAGCCTGGTGGTTTAAAAAAAAAAAAAAATTACAAAACTTCATAAACCAAAGTAGTTTCATGAACCTTCTACAATTCATACAGGAAAAAAATGTCTAAAAGCCTTTTAGTCTGAAAATTGTGATCCCAAACACAGCTGGATTACAGTATCAAAACAATTTAAAAAAAAAAAGAACAGGTTAAAAGAAATACTGAAATTCACCAGTCTAGATTCACTGTCTGAGTGGGGGAAAGAGAAAATAAAACAAGCAGCATTGAAAAGGTAACTCCTCTCACACCTTCAGTTCTAGCAGTAATACAGCTGAGGATTTAGCAAATTTGACAAGTCCTTTTACAAAAAGCCAGCGACAATAAGGTGGACACCCTAACCTTGCTGCTGCAGTCCATGCCAGCCGGCAGCACCCACCACTTATTTTCAGGACAGCAATGACAAGTGCCACCCCTCATCTCAGGCCACACACAACACCTTCTCGCAGAACTAGAGCGGCTGCATCATATGGTGTCCTTATATTGCTCATCGCTTTGCACACTCTTACATTTGTCTCCAGCGTGGGCAGGTAGCAGCAGTATCAGAAGAGTTTAGGGAAAAAGACTGAAAAAGAATGGGACACCCAATAAAACTGCAGAGGGAAGTTGGGGGCAGGAGAGTGACTCGCTGAAAGATGATCCACTCACTTGAAAAATGCCTTCAGATTTTTTATTATTATAATTCATGAGAAATACCATTCTAAATGTTACCCAAACTACAGGACAGAAAAAACTCTTCTAGGAGAAGGAAACCCTGACTCCACAAAACGAACATCCATGCAACAGTCTGCTCCATCCCCTACCCTGTCCTACAAAGGTTTCCTCATGCTAACGGGCCAAGAGAGCCATGGGTGGCCTCTCATCCAAACGGTACCGGGCTAAACTTGCTTAGCTCACGAGACCGGAGGGGGATCACAAGCCAAGACAGCATGGTTAACCACTCTTTGTATTAAACAGATGTATTCGGTCTACTCTTCATTTAGAGCGCTACTAAAAGCTTGTTCCACCTTGCAAAGTTTGGCAGCTGCCCACTGCCATTTAGAATAAACATTCAGTCGTTCCTTCAGGCTCTTCAGCCCTTTGATATGCTATTGCCTGTTACACATTAGACAGGCGTACACCCTCTTTTTGCCAAGCGGCGCATGCACGGTAGCTTCACGCTCTTCCAAATGAAGCCTCCTAGCAATTTTTGTTTTCCCCCTTGGTCAAGTACAGAGATTAGTTCTCGAGACAACAGCTCTGCGCCCCACCGCTGCTGCTTCTCAGGGCAGTGCTCCAGCAGCGCCCCGAATGAAAGAGCCCCACACCAGCTGCAGGGAGCCCCACATAGCTGCGCTCTCTCCGCTATGGTGGGAGAGGGGGGAAGGATTTGTTGGCCGAGTTAGATGAGCTCAGCAGTATTTCTGCCTCCTGCTGCCTTGATTTCTAGTAGATTTGTCTCATTGCTGAGCCCAGTGAGCAGACCTGCAACATTAATTACCCCTTTTCATTTCAAAATGAAATTCTATTTCTAATTTGCATACCATGGCAAGGAGATTTTAACTAGCTCTTGAGGCATTTATATGTACCCATTGACTTTGACCTCCATCTGTATCAAATAATTTACATGTGCTAAGTATTATTAGCCCTATATTTTGAAGCAGAGTAGCAAAAGTGATTAAAAGACAGGCAAAGGAAATCTGTAGCAGAGCTAGACGCTAATACAGATCTTGGCCTGTCTTTCCTTTGTAATCAATACTAAATAAACCTGCAGAAAAGCACATGCATGCATAAAAATCCATTTTTTAAAAACGTGTTTTTACTAGATCTGGTTTCAGAGTTCTGTTTTCTGTACTAAAATGGAAGGTCATCCTGTACAAACTCAATATTTTTTCTGCTCCTGAATTTTGTTATCCTTTGCTGCATATGTATATGCAGTTGTTACATTAAGAATTTATGCAGATGTTTCAGTTTTTACAGTAAGCTAATTTCCTTGTCTGTGCAATAGATGGAAGCCAACTAGCATTTCTTCCAGCCTGTCTTGTTGCATTCTAACATGATGAATTTGGTTTTTTCCCTCCCATAAGGTATTTTCCCATAGGAATTCCCATAAGGAATGTTATTCCTTGCAGTACCCTGTTCGTACAATTCTTGCCCCTTTCAACAAGGCAAATAATTAGATACTTTTCCCCTGAAGCCAGATCATCTATTGATAAAACAAGATGTACTACCAAGGCCACACCCTATGATTTGATTAATTTGTTCTCTGACCTGTTTTTAATCTCATTTGGGACTTCAGTTTTGAAAGGAAACACACCTGGACAGTGCGTAAAAAGAGAGGTCAAGCAGATGACATCTCAGAGCTGTATCGTGGCTGGACTGCCCCCCTTCCCCTGTGATTTAAAATCTTAATTATCTTGCATTTGATCGTGACAGAAGTTACACATGACAGACTCTTCTAAGATAAGAGCAAAGGCATTTTTGACACAGTCCTCATTTCAACTGAGTGTTAACAAAGGACCGCCAGAAGCAAGACAAAAGGAAATCCAACTGTCCGTTTCTGAGTCCAGTAAAATAATCCATAACACAGCCACATTTCCCCCACCTCCCCTTTGATTTGGCCATGCTGGAGCTACCAGCTTCTAAGTCCAGAAGAAACGCTTCTCTTAAGATCTCTTACACATTAGTTTACTCATTTTTTAATATATTCACTAAGAGATCTTAATGAAGATGGAGTAGCAGAAATGCTAAGGTCCAGTGTGTTCAAAAGTATCCAAAGACTGTATCAAATCTCTTGTATAATTTCTCATATACTGACAAATTGCATTATGCTGTATCAACTACTGTACACTGTCAAGAAATTATTTATACCGCCGCTAAACTGCATGCATCACTGTGACTAAGAATGAGTTGTTAAAATACAATAAAGTGCAATAGATAGGAAGGGGAAAGCAAAAATCCTTCAGCCAAGTCAAATTTGAAGAATATTTCAGGGAAGAAAACAGAGATGCTCTTTCAGAATTTACCTGGAACACCTAGATCTCCATGCAAAAACCACAGAGTGCTTTGGTGAGCACAAGATGTTGAAACCAAGGGTTTGCATCTCATTGATCACATACCCTTTCCAGCAGTAATCTTTTACTTCAGACGGGCTGAGACCTGACTCAGAGGGAAGAACGCCTCTAACCAAACTGCCAACAACAGCTCTGGGAGCACAGGTTTGTTACCCACACATCCACCCTTTGCAGGATTGCCATCCATTTGCTGACCAGACTCAACCTTACTTAATTTGTGAATTGTGACAAAAATCACAGCCTGAGGTGGTGTAGCTATGTAACTTGTACATTATGCACCTTTCATTAAAGAAAGAGTAAATGGAGTAACCTATTAATGAATACATCTTGCAGGGCCTGAAAAATGTGAAAACAAACAAACATTTCATAATACATATAAAAAGGCTTTTCAATTAACATCCTGTTTTGAATACACGGCCGATCCACAGCAGCCCCTGGCAACAGTCTGCCAACATCTCAGCCCAGCATGCTTAGACACTTCTGGCAGTGCTTCCATTCCTCTACACATCAACAACAAGCCTATTTATTATCCAGCTTGCCTGATCTATAGTGCAATGTGGCCAGGACCTGAAGCTATTTCCTTAAGATTGAATGAGTCAGGACATGAAAATGATTAATCAACATGAAGAGGTTTAAAAGCTGTGAGAAAACTGCTCTAAGTAAAGCCTCTGTAAAGCAAAGATTGCAGCATTCAGAAAGTCGGGGCTTTCCACAGGCTGACAGTACTGGGATGCTTTGCTATCTCTCTCTCAACATTGTGATGAGAGCAGTAGACAGACAGACAATGGCTATTTGTCTCTGATGCTACATTCAGTCTGAGAGATCTACAGGGTACAGCTGTGTGACCTTCCAAAGGCAAATACAATTTTGCTGTGCCTGTGGTCCAAGCAGAATGAAAAACATCTTAGTGCAACGCCAAGACCAAGCTAACACACAGTGCATCTTGTCAGGGTTCAAAGCAGAAGCAAAGCAAACCCACATCTACCTGCGAGACTACGATACACTGACAGAGTATGGAGGAAAACAGCATTTAAATGCAGTAAATGAGACAGATTTACTTTTGCTACAATAAAGAGGTACCCTGCAGCAGCCTCCATTGCCCAGCTGAGAAGAAATACAAGCTAGAGAAGGTGCTGGTACCTGACTCCCGTGCCTTCTGGAGCCTCAAGGTAATTAAAGCACAGAATTAGCCAAAATCAGAAAAAAAGGATGCTAGTCATCATTCTAGTGCTTATTCCATGCAAATCACATGGCAGTATGTTAAGCATTAATGCTCTAAGACAGGCCTGGCACTGAAATGATGGTAAGATTTCACAGTTAGTTTCTGTGTCTTAAACAGCAAAGGTGCTATGGAGCATTGTGTTATTTAAAGGGAAAAGAAAGAGGCAAAGTCAATAGTTTTGAGGGCTGGCATTCAGCTACTCTACTGTGAAAACACGGATGAAACAAAGCAACACACCTAGGCACCAGGAAATACAGCTCAAAAGTATTCGCTGTCCCTCAATTAAAAAACATTTCCTTTGCTACAATAACATGTTTGCAGTGGTGAGAGCTCTTACTTAACATTCTCCTCATTTTATCTGTTGCATATTTATCTATTTTGTAATATGCATGTTAATGTTAAAAAACATTTATATATGTATACACACATAAATACTTTATATATGCAATTCCTTCCAGTTTTTAAGGAAATGTATTGTTTCCAAATGCGGCCTTTGTTATAGCCTTAGACAACGAGAGTTTCACCACAGAGATTAATTACAGCAGGGACAGGGCAAAATAATCTTTTCCATGCTACCTTATCACAGAGCTGCTAAACTACCTCTGGCCGAGTTCCTTTTCTGTAAATATTAAATCTTCAAGTGCTGAATAAATGATGGCATTTGTAACTTTTGCCAAGCTATTAAGGCCTGACATCTCCAACACATTTCACATGAATATGAAAAAACAACTAAATTACAGTAATTTCTGGGCGCCTATCACCTGGCAATAACCAGTGATCCAGAGGAGTATAGTTTACTATGTTTCGGCTGAGTGAAGTGAACAGTCACTGATAAGATTACACCCTTGATTTAAACTTAGGAAAACAAAATGTTTTCCTCGCCCTCTCTTTCTTTGCTTGCTCCTTGCATCCTTCGTATTAGCTAAATTGAGTTACAGTAGTCCTGTCTATTCAGCAAATCTCTTTACAATTACATTTGAAATGGCCAAGGATCATCAGCTTAAATAGATTTAAAATAGTACCTCCTACAGACTCTGCAGTCTCCCTCTTTACGGCTCACAAAAGGTGGAGAAACTCAGGCTCAAAAGTAGATTGGGAGTATCAATATGTGTTTTGGAGTATGCACCTTACCATCCATAACACTGGTCAATGTGGTCACTCCTAAAGAAAGGGATACTCAGAAAGGGATACTCAGTGCTCATGGCTTTATCAAGACATCTACCAGTGGGAAAAAAATCAGTAAGAAACCAGTGGTGATGATTTTACTTAAACTGGGCCTATATCCTTCTCTTTAACAGCTGACCTTGATGAAAGAGTTTCCTTAGAGTCTTTAAGGAAGGCTGAATTAATAATGTAAGAGCTCCTGCTGGTTTTCATCACCTCAAATTACAAAGTGATTTCGATCAGTGCTGAGGATCTAGAAGGATGAATTCTGCACTACTTTGTTGGCTCCTGCTCCCCTTGCAAGCTGCTCACACAGAATCACGGTGGGCAATTTCTCTTCTTCCAAGATAAGCTTAAATTCAGTAAAGTGCAATCCCATCTCTTCTCCCTGTCAGTGTTTGTATCCAAGTACACACACGTGACTTATATCCTGTATTTGAGCGAGCAGTGTAGTATGAATCCCTGTGGTCCCTTCCAGACTTATTTTCGATGAACACACACAAGACCCACAGAAGAAGTTGCAAGGTGTCCTGCATGCCTTACATCTTCTGTTTAGCATCATGCAATTCTCCCAGACACAAATGAAAGCCAGCTTTAGATCTGGATAGATGATCTTAACAAAGGCAACACGTACAAGAAGAAACAGCTAGCCAAAAGGCTGCTTTCACCTTTTGCTGGGGGTTCCTTCCCTCTCAATGTAGAGGATTGCTTCCAAGTTTGGCTGAATTCAACATCAGTTCCAGGTTTATCAACTGCAATATTACCCTCAACTGATTAAAGGCAATTTTTACCGTAACTATTCCTATCACGCAAAGATGTTCCAATTTTTATCTGCGTTTTGAACAGCTCCAGGGGACATCACTCAAGTTCCTTCTATTTAGAAGTGAAGATGAGATTCATACAGCAACTATAATTATCAAATGGCCTGTCTGTAAGGTAAGCAAGACTAGCAAAAGCTCACCATGTAAATGTGCCACACACTCTACTTCCTCCTCTGTGGAGCATTTCAAAGCTTTGCATTCAAGTCCATAATACTCTACATGATCACTGACACACAGGCATCCCCCCCAGAGTGTTACAAATGATGAAGCTGCAATAGAGGTAAGGAAAAAGGACGCACTATTCTTTGCAGGGAGCCTCTGTATACAAATCTCAGGTCAGTGTGAGCTTATCACACACACTGCTCTCTCTTTTCTTCCAACAAAATAAAATCCTTCATTTACAATAGTTAAGACAAAATAGTAGAAAATACAATTCTTTGGAATAATATCAACATTTCTCTTTTTTTCTTTTTTTCTATATTTTTGGCAAGTGTAAGGAGATTAGAAACACATACTCAACTCTTCCCTACAAATCTAAACTGCAAAAGTTTGGGTGTTTGAAATGTATAAAGTTTATAGTGCACCAGTTTTGTGTTAACTCTGCTTCTCTACCTTTTCTAGATGTGAAGCAAAAACACTGTCTTGCCAGAGAGCATGATTTAAAAAGACCTAAAGCATAGACTTGACCATATGCTAAGGCTGACTGAATTCAAAGCATGAGTCTTCCTGGATCAGCATTGTAGTCTACTGAAAAGATCTTATCCAGCATACTAAAGTTTCCATTTTAACTTAGATTTCAGCCTTACTTCAGGCATTTCATTCAGCTTGGACAGAAGCAGAGTGGACAGCTGTACTTTGATGAATTTGTGTGTATTTCTAGTCAGTTCACCTTCGTACATTATCACTACTAAAGCGATATTTGTGTGGCAAACTGTCAAGGTGCATTACTCAAAACCACCTTTTGCAACAGAGTTTTTATACAGCAACAGAAATATTTCTCTTCACTCGAGGCCTGCAAAGCTTTTTGGGGGGTTCTTGGGGATTTTTTTTTTGCTAGAACTCAGCTTGGGACAAAATTATAATGCAATGTTCCTTTAGGAAAAGAGCTGATTAACTGTAACCAAAACCAACACCATATTTATGCAAACTCAGATAAGGACAACAAAATGTCATACCTCAGAATATAAACAGTTGCTACAGTCGTCATGGGAGTCTTTCCCCACTCACCACTCCATTGCAAGGACAGGGTGAGTAAGGCAGGAGAGGAGGTGGTGCCTTATTCTGAGGTAAACAGAATGCAGAAGACAGGCAGACGGATGTGCTGTAGTAAATCTCATGTTCCTTAGTTCTTTCCATCTGGCAAGTGACCCATGGCTCATGTGAAATGAGTGGGTGGTCATGGTCCAGTTTGTCCTAGACATTTTTCGGAATCACAGAAAAACAAAACAAAACATTGCAATTGGCACTAACCGCTGCTCTTGTTAGGGGCTTTCAACAGGCGAAGGACCAAACAAAACTGAAGACTAAACCTTTCCCTCCTACAGAACTGGTCGCAATTTCAGAAGGAGATAAAAGCAAGCTTGTATAAGAAAGAGAAAGTTTGCAATGCCTCTGGCTCGGTCATTCTGTTTGGGATAAAGAAAGCAGAGATTTCAGCCCTTAGGACAACCACTGACTTTACCTTCCCTGCTCCGATAATTCACCCTTCTATGAATATCAACTTTGGAGCCATGAAAGGCACATGAAATTTACAGCTCTGATCTCTTTTTCTGGGTAGATCTGATCCTGAAATCTTAATCTGACATTATATAAGTTTATTATCGGGGGGGGGGGGGGGGGGGGGGGGGATCAAAATTTTTGTCTTAGCACAATAGGCTCAACAAAGGGATGGATAAACAACTACATGCAGGACACAAGCTAGGGTGTTGTTGCCAGCCTTAAATTTGTTTTAATAACAGCTGTGGAAAGTGAAAGCTCTTTTATAAAACTTTATTTATAGATGAACAACAATGCTTAACAGCAGGTTTTCTACATTACAGAGCTATGTTTCAAAGGTTATCCTGCTGAAAAAGAGCCAAATACTACAGCATTTATGTTGTTTCAAATTTAATACAATGCAGACTTTTCAAGCACAAATACCTTTAAAGGAAACCATATGGTAACAGCAGACTTGCTTTTCCTTAACAACCTGGAATGCTTTCATTCTGAACTTCAAGTTAAAAAGGGTTCAGGATTGGATATGTACAACATTCCTTGTATTTCAAAGAGGAACAGTCATTTAGCATATGGCAATAGCGTGAAATGGCACCATTAGATATTTTTAATTCGATATACCAACTCACTGAGCAACTTCAAATCATACTTCAGCCGTGGTTGAATAACAAATGCAAACCCTAACTCCTGTTTGCTCAAATAGCATCAAAGCAGCTACAAAAAGGCAAGCTGGATTGTACTCTGTTTCCAGCATCAGGGAATGAATATTGAAATAATTTTTTTTTTTTTAAGGATTTGCTTAGTAGCTTATAATTTTGAAATAAAGGATTTAAACAAATAATCTTGTGAGTTCTCAACAGCTTTCCTTTCACAAACCAAAACTTATGTGGGAACGCTGTCTAAGTATCCAGACAAAAATACTAATCTGACTAAATCCATAAGATTAATAAAAGAAAGAAAAACATTTTTTTCTATAATCTCTTTAACATTTTAATCTTAGATATTATTTGCAACAACTGTGGAATAAACATTTACAGACCAAAGTTAGGATTTTGTTTATGGTCCCCCTCCACTTCCCCAGTTTTCAGGGATACACCTGGCTTCTCAGGATCCCGGGGGGAGTCTGTAATACCAGCAAAAAAAAAAAAAAGGGGGCATTTTCAGACTTGCTGACTGCACATATTTGACACAGAAGGTCATGTGTATGGGAGATCATGATTTTTTGTGATTGGCTTCTCAGTATATAACCACACATTTAAAATCATCACAGTAAATGTGTACTGAAGAATTCTAGATGTTATAAGAAAGAAAAGTTACTAGCACAGCAGAACAGTTAAATCTACACAGAAACGTAATGTACAAATACACACTTGACTATCCTTTAATGAAAAATTAGCAAAGGCAAGGATGCGTTAAGGTAAAATTACTGTGGTTTGCTTAGCTATGCTTTCTTTTGTTTCAGCATAGCAGTATACAGTCTTGAATCAACAGGAAACCTCTTTCATCCATCCGATGATACGTATCAATGATGAAGCCTTTCAGAGGACATGCCATATTTCTAGGTGCATAAAATATGTTGACATTTTAACAATACATATTCTTAACCTATGTTAGTCTAGCAATAGCAGACAACTAGAAGCCCTGGCAAAGCTGGTTGAAACCTGTCTAGGTCTGACCATCAGCAAGAAAACGCTAATTTGCTTTCATTTCCCCCCCAAGTCCTTTTTAGAAACTAACTTCCCAAACAAAAACAAGGAATAACAAACACAGGAATACATCATTAAACAAATTCTAAAGCTGTATCTTCACTGCAATCGGACTGTAGCACAAGCAGGCATGCTGGTGCTAGCTTTACTCCAAGAACAGCAGAGAAGTGTGAGAGTGGCAGAGGCTGGAGGGCATGCTGCTCAGGCTTACTGGGAACACTGGGTATTTACGTGGGTTGCTGGTTCAGGTATGCCTACGCCTGCTGCAACTATGCCTGCAGCAGTACTGTAGACATACCATAAATGTACTGATCATGAAATCAATCTGTTAGGGTCACATATTTCAAAAGCAGCAGTTTTTCTTTTGAAGCTATTGATTCTAAAGGAGAGAGAAAAAAATATATTGCTAATGTAATGAGAGATAATACATTTATCTGAATTCAATAAAGGAAAAACAGCGTTCACATTTGCACGATGTTTTTTCCTACTTACAAAAATAATTTCTCCAAATCTCATTGGACAAGATTAGAAGATTTCATGAAAGATTGGTCAACCACGAGCCAAAATATTTTTTTTAATTAGTAACAAAATTTATAATGGAATACTATAGAACTCAATTTGTTACGGCACATAACAGCTTTTCTGAAGCCATCAGATTTAGCTGGTATACAATTTTTAACCAGTGGGCAAAGCAGGAGTACCGCACCATTATCATAAAACTTGATACAGTTCTGAAGAACAACAACAACAACACGAAAAACAACAACATAAAAAAAACCAACAAGACCAAGCTGTTGAATCTCTTGCCAATATATACATGAAGTGGTGCTCAGTGAAAGAAAGGTAAAGGAAGGTCACTGAACTGTTCTCTGCTGTCTACCCTCTTCTGTGAGGCTTGTTCTTCCCTTAAGGCACATGTGCAAAAATTAAGGATGGGTATTTCTCGATTTTAACAAACCACTCATATTATCTGTGGTTGTTCCAAACCCCACTGAAGTCCAGAGTAATCATTGCCACCAACTGGAGAGAAAGCACTTTAAAAAAAACTATTTTAATATCTAAAGTTGCTCATATAGTAGTTAAAGAAACTGCTTTGGATTAAAACACACAGCATGCCAAGAGCTGTTATACTGATACCTTAATTTCTACAGGTGTTTCATTCCAAAATAGGAAACTATACAGACCTAGTTCCATAGGCTTCCTGTAGGTTGGGTTTCTACTAACATTTTACATGAGTATAATGCGACGCTGATGCCAAATGGAAGATTCCCATTTTAATCTGTATTCTGTTCCTTTGAAAGAAGAGAGAGGCAGAGAGAACACGAGCAGCTTGTAGAAAGAGAGGATGGCACTGATTTTTCCAGTAACACTGTCCGCTTAAAGACATTATGGAATTACAACCTCAAAAAAGTGTGCAAAATAAATAGACATTTTATAATTTTTAACACCTGGATGTTATAGGATGACTCCTGTGTGTAAACATAAGTTCTCTAATGTCACTGAAGCGTAGCAACACCTGGGGTCAGAAGAAAGCTGCTTTTCAATAGCATACATGTTATCCAACTGTTCATCAGAAAAAGCCAAAAGCCATAATTTTTATAGCAAGGAAAATATAAATAAGGAAAATTCAGCAACTTAACGATAACACCAACTTAGCGAGTAACAATTTGTATGAAAAACTAAAATACTTCCATCATAGCAACTACTCTGGGCCTTGGCTTCATACTCCTTCATAAAAGCTGCCTTTAAAGCATTCAGGATTCTGCAAAACTACACTGCAGCATCTACTGTCCCACCGTGATGGGGATGTCCTACATACCAAGCGTTTATGTGGAGACTGCTCTTCCAAACACTGTCCCAGCCCATTCTCTCTCTCCTGGGCTATTTGGCAAACTCATAACCCGACACCCGGCAATGCTGGCACTGTAGCACAAAGCAAGCTGCTTTAAAACAGATAGCACACCCGGTCCCGCTCAGTTCTGAAAAAGTTAGTGACATCTAGTTAAGAAAAGTTCCAAAAGAGGGAAAAAAGTCAGGTTTAATGACTGAAGAGATTAAGGAAAGATTTAAAGAAGTAGCTGCATAGCTTCTTTAAATAACAACTGAAAGCATAGGAGGAGGGACATTAGACAGTAAGTATGTAAAAAACCCACCATTATCAACAGAGAAATTATTTATTCTTCTACAATGAATTGTACTTTGGAGGGGATTTATTTAATCATTTATACTTATCTCAGAGAAAACTGCCCAAAACCAAAATGCATTCTCTTTGCCTGAGTGAAGTTTACCGGATGGCTTTTTTAAAAAAACCTTACGGTAATGGAGTATCAAAGTGAAGAAAAGCATTGAAGAAAAATAAACAGTGGAGGAACACCAGCAGATGTCCAGAGCACTGGACAACTCAGACCCACTATGGAAGGACAGAGGGTTAAGTCAACCGTGCCAGGATTTGAGTTTGTGGTTCTAGAAAAACAGGATTTAAAACGTAATGCATAGACCACATAAGCATTCTCTCTCTACAACACTATACTGGACATGTTGACATACCCTTCTTAACAGCAAATTATATCAGGTTATAAAAAAGCTTGATTGGAATTTTGGAAGCTAATAGGGAGAAGAAACATTTAGTAGCAGTTGAAATGTTTTCCTTGTCAGTTTTTAATCACATTTTCTGAGAGGACACTAGTGAAAAAATATTGATAGTTGCTCATAGATCTTTCCATTTTGAAAAATAAAACTTTCTTAGCATCTAGTTCATGTAAATTGCAACACCCTTTATGCTTAAGATATTGCTGGAGTTCAAAACCAACCATAAGGAAGGCCTATTTGGTTGCTAGGAGGTGACTGGTATCAAATATAAGGCATTTTTCTGGTACAGCTACAGGAACTGTTAAAACCAACCGCTATCAGAACTGTCAAGTCTGCAGAATCACTGGCACCTTCAGGACAACTTTGGAAATGATCACCTATGTAGCAATACTTCAAGTTAATATCCATAGATGTCTCGTAACACAATATATGATTCAATTACAATTTTTTAATAACTGCTTGTATAATACACAAATGTAGCAACAACACTGTGATCAAATCTAACACAAGAACAGTATGCAGAATGAGAGACAGTGGTTTATTGATTAATGTTCAGGCTGCTAAACCCTTGTGGATCTCAGTCAAATAATGCCAATCCAGCAGCAGGTACCAATCCATGTGCATGGCCCAAAAGGCAGATGTCTGTCCCAGAAGCTGGTAACAAGCATCTGCCTGTATTAGGTGGATTCAAACTCACAACTCTTAACTTCAAAAAGAAAATATCCTGCTAGTCAAACTATGACTTAAGCTGAAATCCGGACTCTCTATGCCCTTCTGTTCATCTTTGGCCTCTGCAGAGCAAAAAAATAAACAAGGAAAATTCTTAGTGCTGAAGACTATGTAAAAATGAATCCTGACTCTATAACACAGTCAGGCCAGTACTCCTCTGGCCCAAGCACCAGCTTTTATATAAATGTCAATTACAAAAATGTCCATTTGCACAGAATACCACTCTGAGCAGGATCTAGGACTGTTGTTTCAAAACAATGCTCTAATGGATTAAAATCAGACTCTTCCCTGTTCTCTCCCAGGTCTCAGGAATCATGTCTTATGCCTGCAGTAGGCCCTGCTCCTGCCACACTGAATTCTGGATGGGTTCTCCTTAGGCTTTTTTCATTTTCAATAATGGAAAGAAAAATCTCATTTTAAAATTCTTCTGACAGTTGCTTCTGGAATTAACAGAAACACACTCTTCAGCCACCCGTAACACAAGTCTTCCTCTACTTGTAGACTCCCCTATTTGCAGATTTCCAAGCTACTCTTGGGTAAGACACCGTTTCCAATTCTTTAGTTTAACACAGACTGGCACGTAGAAACGTCATCTGTAATAAGATAAAGGAGCTAATGAACATCAGATTTAAGGCATTCCTTGAGTGACTGAAGTTCTTACAGAGATGGATGCCAGGATGAATATAGCAAAGCCAAAAAAGCTGATATGGGATAAGTCAGCCCTAATGCTCAGCTGCTACATCTTACTGTACTGTAGCTTTGGTATTTGCTTAGTTCAATAAAATCAGAAGTGGATCTACATAACAAAGTGTCATTATTTCCAGAGGAGAAACAAAAACCCAAAACACTGTGTAGACATGCAGACTTTAATACATATTGTACTGATGTTTCCACATCAGTGACCCAGACTATGGACACCACACTATGCAGCAATAATAAGGGGTCTGTAGTCCCATCAGTCATCCTGGTGAATCCATGGCTAAAATGCATGTTTGATAGGCCCAGCTAATACATATTCACATTTTTGCATACCTGCCTTTTCAAGCCAGGCCCATTATTCATCAGCCTTAGGTACACACATGTTGTGTTTAACACGAATGACATAAATGCCACCCAACTTAAGTAATCAACCATCCATTCCTATATAGTCATAAAACATTACTACCCCCTTGTAGATAGGGACCAAAATATGGGGAGGGTAAGGCTCAGATTCAACTCACCTAAGTAGTTAAGTGAATGGCATAGGTTTGGAATCCTTCCCTTCTCACGATTCCTTTACAGTTATGGGGAAGTAGATGCAAAGGAGCATTATTTCTTGGGGGGAACAGAGACATCATGGACTAATGTGTATGTGTGTGCTGTGCAGTGCATGTAAGGTTTGACATAAAAAGGATGTGCCACATAGACCTCAAGCTGGCAGGTACATCAGCCATAGATGAGATGGACTGTCTGTGTGTGATGCCATGGTCTGTGGACACAGATTCAGTGTCCTGCTCTAACTTTTAATCAGATAAAAGAAGGGGCCCACAGCTTAATGTTGCTCTAAGACTCATGGAGTCTCTCTAAAGCCTTGCATGAAGTCAAATATTTACTCATTTATATCACCCACAATACAAAACTGCCATTACTTGGTAAAGTATTCCAGTCGCTACCAAGCTGGGGTGTATTTGAAATGGCAAACTACAGGTGAAGGCTGCATAGTCCCAACGTAACATCCTGATTCATCTACTCTCCCTTGGCCTTGACAAGCACATCAGAGACTACAACAGAAAGGTACTGGTTAATGTTTACACTGCTCAAAGCCTCAATGACATTGCTCATTTTCTCAGACTCACCCACACCAACAGTAAATATCGGTTTCATGGACAAGGAAAGTGCCACAAAAGAAATCATTAAAAACAACTGGAAGATAATTACTGCTTTGTGACTCCAACCCAGAAGCCTGAAACTTGAGTAGAGTTCATTTTACTTTCTTTAATGAATTCCTCTGCTTCTGTCATGCAGCTAATTCACCACATTTCCTCCTGCTCTGATTATTAAAAAGGAAAAGCAGCTAGTATAAACATCAAAGGGTGGCATTATTGCCTTCTGTGACACCAGGACATTTTCCAAAGCTACAGGTAAAAAATGACCAGTGAACTTTCTGATCCCTTGGCAGGATGGGCATACAAAACTTGACATAATGCAATCACTACCCAAAAGGCATTATTTACATGCAATGAGGTTTGGAAAGCTGGGACTTAGTGAGACAGCACTACAACAACGGCAGGAGAAAGGTATAACAGATCCAGGCCACCCTTCACGGGGGCACAGCTCTGCCCCTGCCTCAGTGACAAAAACATCAACTCGTAATACTTTTTCCTTTATCTTCTAGCCCTTTGTAACCATGCCTACACAGGCATATGTATTATAAATTCACTCTACTTAACTCAATTTTAATTCATGCTACTTCAAATAATAATGAAGGTGTTCAATCAGCTTCACCTTTGTTTCTGGTACAGCACAGACTGCAGTGAGACCTACAGTCTCCCAACAATTCCAAATACCACCAAGTTATGTCAAGATAATAGTTGTGAACTGTTCTACTATTCATTTTACTTGTCTGCTTCCTCACAGGTCAAAACAAATATTAGTAATATGAACTGATCCTGTATTACATGAGTTTGACAAAAGTAGAAACACTTTTTTGAACATTTATTCTTACATGAAACCCTCAAAAATACAAAACTAGACTCAGACTTGAAATCTCAGCTATTGTACTGGAAATGTTTTCCTAGACCAGCACAATAGAAAACTTCAGTGGTCAGCAGATCAGACCTTAAATTCCTTTCATTCCAAAGCACTTAATTTCATGCTATCAAGCAAAAGAAACTAGCTTTAACCACAGGATAAACTTCCTAGGAGATTTAATTGGATTAAATCAATTTCTGTATCATCAAAGGCTCAAGACTTCTATCTGCCAGTTCTAAGGGTGAGGGACTGCAAACGAAGAAAAAAACCCTCTGGCTTCAGAGTCAAACAAAACCAGAGGCTCCAAACACCTCACTGCAAACACCAAGTGTGTACACATAGAGCTCTGGAGCAGGCCCCTCAGCAAACTCTCAGACCCAGGCTCTTAAAGCACAGACATCCATATATTCCAGATATCATCCTGAGTTAAGCACAGCTGTGTCCATCTGCACCCCTATGCCTAATCGTTTTCATGCATCTGACCCAAGCCCAGTGAAATCCTTTCTGCAGACCAGGTCAGGCTCCCAGTTCCTCTAGCTCCTAGATGCCACCTCAGCCACACCTGCTGCAGGAGGACATCCCAGAAACTCAAGCTGGAGAGGAGCAGGTTACGAATCTGCAGCTAAAAGACAGTAACAGCCATGAGCCAGTGGTGTAGTATTTCAAAACGATTTTGTTGTACACTGCACACTCGCACTGATAGATGCCGCTGACTTGGGTAACGAGCACGGCTTTGCCCAACTGATGGCTGACCTGAGCAGAAGGCATTTCAGTTGAAATTTAACTTCTGTACACAAGACGTGTCGTACTGCTGGAAAACCAGTTATGTTGCAAGTGTCGGAAAGCCCCATGCCATTGGCTTGTGTGAAAGTCAGTCTACAGTCCACAGCCTAGAAACAACAACGTTATCTAGCCAACGGCAAACGGCAGTCATCTATTGCTCAAGTGTTCTCAGGGCTGCAGAGCCAAAGACTGGAGTTACTCAATCAAGATAGCTTTTCTACTCCACCCTGCTGGGCAAATGCCTGCAAGTTTTCATCTGGAAATAAAAAAAAAAAATTTAAAAAAAAAAAAAAAATCAATATTTTCTTAGCTACACCCTTGAAGTTTCACCCTGCACTTAACAAGAGAAACTAAACAAGGAAATGTCGATGGCCATTTTCATTGGTGTGAGACTTCAGGGCCGAGGGCTTCAGTCATGCTGTAGGCCACAGCCAGCAAAACCGGGAAAACAAAGGCAAATTAAAATAACTATTATTTACAACTTCATTAGCTGTACACAGAGAGGCCTATAAGAATACCCAGCCTGTTTTCCTACCAATAAAGCACTGTCTTCTCTGCAGTAAATTTTCCAGTATATCAACCTAGTCTGGTTTTAAAAGTTCCAAATATGGGAACTTTTGCCAGCTCCAAGGAAAATTTACCACATCCTTTCACTGGTACTTGGATCTTCAGCCAGTTACAGTCACATGTACAGAACTAAGCCAACAGGTTTTATGCTATGTATGTTTCATCCAATACAAATTTTTTCTAGATCTAATGCCATAAAGCCATTTGAAAAGCATAAGTTAGAAGAGAATGCATATTCAAGAAAAATTATTTCCATGTACAAACATCTTTCTAAGGATCTCTAAATCAGTCTTTATTGACTTCAACAACTATCTCCTGATTTCCATTTTAAGGTAGCTGTAAGTCTTGTTTCAGAGATTAGGAAACCTGCAGGTAGACTGACCACTGTCATTACTTCAGACTATACGGAAAACATAGAGCAAAGCCAGGAACAGGACCAAACCTGCACAGTACCTTAATCTACCAATTAGATTGTGGATTTTAAAGCTCAAAGGTGGCAAATAGGTTTCAAGAGGCCATGACAATCCTTTCTTTCTGGAGCCAAAACTTTACCCCCTTTTTAAAAAATGGAACACCATATGGAAAAATCTGAGAACACCATTTTATCAAACCATATCTAGAGGAAGTGGTAAAAAGCTTGAAGAAATTTCAGCTTAAGATCAAGTGAATCATTGTCAATTTAAGCAAAAATTGGTCTACAAAATTGTTCCAAGCATTGTTTTCATGCTTGGAAATGCTTCTCAAAACAAGGAGGTTTTGTCATTGGCCATATCGTTTTTCCTTCTTAGTGGAAGCTTCTTGAAGAGGAAAAAGAGAAAGATGACATGAAAGTGCACATGGAAGTGAAATGTCTGTCCTTCTCTTTGTTGTCACCAGTTTAGAAAAACAGAAGAAGAAAAAGGCAGCTTTTTCTTTTAGAAGTCCCAGCTGTGAAAGACTTTTGACTCAACACAGCTGTACAGTTGTGCAGAATTAACTGGGTTTTAAGGACTCTACCAATAAAAAGTATTGTGAATTGGCTCTGAAGTCTCAGTTTAGCCCTTAACTTGCCAATATTCTGCTTTTTGTCCACCCTTAAACAGTATTATGCCTTCAAAAACTAAAGTTTTACTTGTTTCTTTAAAGGTTTGCTGACTTTCCCCCCTCTGAGAGGGCTGATGTACAACTAGGATGATCCTCCTTCCCACCCAGTAACCAAGGATGAGATGGAAGTCAGAACATGTCTTCGAGCACAGAATTTGATTTCAAAGTTCTCAGTCTTTACCACAAGTCTTTTACTTGTGGTAAAGCCACAAGTGTTTTACCAGATCTAGCTACAGTGAAAACAACTCAATGGATATAAATATCATCACACATTTGCAGACACTGGGCAGAACCCACAAATCTTTCTTTCTGGACAGCAGCCAGTGGGAGATTCAGAGCCTGTAAGGCTTTGCAAAAGGAAACAATTCAGCCTCCTATAACAAATGTGCTGTCCCTAAAGAATGGTGTCATGGAAATCAGAGCACATAGGAACAGGGTTTTAAAAAATTACATGCTGCACTGCTAACCAGCTTTCCAAACAACCCCTTAAAAGTAATTTTATACTGGGCAGTTATATTAAATGTATAAAATTATAATAAATCATCTCTTCACATCTTTAACTAAAGTAGGTGTGCTTCTCTGAGTTTAAAAGCTACTTCTTGGGAAAGATTGCTAATTCTTCCCCTCTTGAACCCAGCTGTATCTTAAAACTGCTGTTTCTACCGGAAAACCACATGGATAAGTGACATGAGGAGGCTCCATAGCTTTTTTTGCCCTTGGTGATTCCTGCCTAACATACTTGGTTTACAAATCCACGTGGTCAGGTGGCCTTTCTAAATACTACCAGGCTGTAAATTCTACATAGAGTCATGTCTCTGACATCACACCAGTAATGAAACAGTTTTTCACTTGAAACTTAAACATTAACTCATGAAAGAGAACACAGTCTGGCTTTATTGTTTTCTTAAAGTTGTGCATGTCCTCCTGAACCAATCTACAAGAAAACTTATTTCGGTAAGTAAAATGAGAATAGCTGATTTCCAACACGATATATAAACTATTTATAGGTCAGTAAATATTTGGTCAGTAAATTTTCTGACCAAACCAACACTTTAAACACATCCCTTCCAGGAAAAAAAAAGGGGGGGGGAGGGGGGAGGAGAAAAAAGGCATTGATGTTGTTAGCTGAGAAAGACTAGTATTAAGTGTTTCTAACGAAGTTCCTATCCATGTTGTACCCATACATATCAGTTCAAATTTTACTCATCTATTTCCCACATTACCATCAGCATCCTTCCGGCTGAAGAAGTTCACTCTGGCACGTACATTCACTAAACAAGCTGAAGGAGTGCTACAAACAACAAAGAACAAACCAAAGTGCCATCCACCCCATGTATTTCCATACAGGACAGTTAGTATAGGACAAGCAAAGACATCAAATCCATTTACTGGCTAGCCATGCTCATCCATTGCTAACATTTACAGGCAGAAGTCTGTGATCTGCGTGATTCCCGTTTTACAACACCAAAGGACCCAATTCCACAGTCCTGAGGACTATTTTACACGCGGAATAGTTCCGTTACACACAAGCCTATGGAGAGTACCCACAGTTAGTTTTAACTCTTGAATAAGGCACTACGGAAAGGGTAGAATCAGACTCCAAATAAGCTAAAAATTAACAGGTGAGGAAGAACTAATTCATCTCCTATAAACATCTATTTAATTGTGCAGGTTTGCAGCAAGGCTGAGACCAGTCCTCTAGATAAAACTGGACTTTGTTGTTTTCAACTTCTGTCTTACACAACAACTTCAAATAACTTCAATAATAAACAAATAGCCTATAAATATTATTGTAACATTCCCCCCTGTAACACAAACACCTGCTTTCAGTCCTGTTCACATTTCCATTCACGCACTGTATATACAAAGAGGCTGTTTGTGTCATTGAGTGAGTAAGAGCACTGAAATCAAACCAAGTAGTAACCCCCAAAATTACAGAGAGGTTTCTATTCCCTGTGTAAAAGCACGGAGTCCTTTCTAGGTAACTCTACACATACGTCTTAGCACTGAATTGCAAAATAATAGTTATTTGCAAATGACTACCTCCCCCAGTATGAAAACTCTACCACCTTAAAGCAAGCAAGGCTGAACACATGGACTGCATTAAACAGATCTGCTATTTGAGAAGCAAAACAGACAGAATTTCACCTATCGGCCTGCTCCAGCCCCTCTGCTCCCAGTGCTCTCTTATTTAACAGACTAAATGTACAGTACAATGTTCTTAGATGTTAATCACTATTACCTTCCAAAAAGCACAAGATAAAGCCAGATCTTTTACTAATACACATAAAGCTTTTATCTTTACTATCTCTGACACTGAATGACATGTTCAATTTGGTTATGGGAGACACAATGAAAACTTCTTATAATCCGCATTACTGCGCTTTAATGCAGATTCCCTTCCCAGAAATACCTGCTCCCCACTGCAAATACATTATGCCATCGGACTAATGTCAGAGGGCATTAGGAGCTTCTGCACCAGCACTGCACCACAGCCGTTTGGCTGGCCAGCACTGTGGTCTCTCGGGCCCTGCTGAGCAAAAAGGTATGCTTATACAGTGCACCTTCTATCCTGATGTGTTTCCACTTCTCTCTCATCATTCCTTACTGTCTATTTTCTTGCAGAAGTGACAGGGACGCGAGACATGAGAGCCACAGTATGGCTGCAGCTCTTGTGCAAATTTCTTCTACAATTTCAGGCTAAGAAATGTCTTGCACTTAAATATGTATAAAGAGTCTCTCCTAGACATCAGCTAATACAAACAGTGTATTAGATTGCTTCCAAATAGATGATGTCTATCAGGGGAAAAAAAAAACAAACAAACAAACAACTGGAAAACACATTTTTGTGCATGACATACGGAAGAGAGTAAGTCACATGAAACAGGTGTTAGTAACAGTAACTTACGGACATTAACATCATTTAATGCTCAGATATCACAAGGATAAAAAAAATTACATGGACCTATTATTAAGCAGAAGAGCGTAATAAGGTAGCTGTTCCACATGACAGAAGCAGCTTATGGATGCAGCTCCAAACGCAACTGCTACTGTATTTGTTCTCAGTGTTATTTTCTAAATTGAAGGCTTCTTGTTTATTCTTCTAAATTACAAGCATGACATAACTATAGTTTTATTGCCATAATTAACAGAGCACCGAGCTACTCAGTTAATATATTCATGTTATACTACAACATACTCCTTCACTAGACCTTGGCACTGCTGGCTAGACTGTACCTTAGAGGTCCTGGATATGTTTTGGATTGAGGTCATGAAGTGAGTGAAAGTACTAAGTGAGGGAGAGTAGAGGACAGCCCCATTACAAGAAACCATAAGCTCAGGAAAGCTATCTAAAGAAAACAAAGC
Organism: Mycteria americana; assembly: GCF_035582795.1. Taxonomy (NCBI): domain Eukaryota; kingdom Metazoa; phylum Chordata; class Aves; order Ciconiiformes; family Ciconiidae; genus Mycteria; species Mycteria americana. The sequence continues at coordinate 36,405,242 of NC_134369.1, forward strand.
TGTTCAAGTAACTGTTCTTCCCCTTCAGTGATAATGAAACTTAAGCCAGAGTATCAGAAACTTGGAGAAGAAAACAAAAAGCTGGAAGCTACTAAGACAGTACCAATTAATTTCTTAAATTCTTCTTCTTTACTGCCCAAACAGAAAACAAAACCAGTGAAACCCAAAATACACACACTTTGCGAAGTTGAAACAGCCTAACTAGAATTATTGTAGTTCACAAGTATCAGAGACCAGCTCCCCTTTCTGCTTTTAAAAGAAAGCAAGTTCTCATTCATACCCTAATGGGTGACAGTAAGGGAAGGCGTGAACAGCTTTTTTACCAGTAAGTTTTGTCATTGTACAACTTACGCTTTTGGTCATAAATGCAAGAATACAACAGTCAGGAAAGAATGTCTTTGCTTCCAGCATCTCTTCTTCCTCTGAAGTATTAATTTGACTACTGCCAGAAACTGTGTGCTGGTTTTGCAGACTGACTACATCATGGTTTACATTAATTTGAGTTCACAGAATTCGGGTAAGTATGAAAAGCACTGCTCTCAGACATTTCTTGAAGGATCACTTTAATAACTTTCCTTAACTCAAATATATTGTTTGGGGGTTTTCACATTCATGCAGCCTAACCTTCTCAACGTAATATTGTACATGATACTTCAACTCCTTGAATTTTTTTTTTGCCTGCACCTACCACTGTAAAAACAGCTTCAGGATTAGAACCACAGTCAAGCTCTGCCTACGTGCCACAGGAGAAAAGCAACATGGCCACCTGATCAAGATTAGAAAGATTACACACATGAAAGTAGTTAGAGTAGTTAATCTGCTACTACACCTACAGTAACGGGGTGTAGCTGCGCCCTTTCTAACAATGTCAAGGTTGTACTCACTTAGCCATCCACGACACATGAAAAGACAAACAGTTTCTGGCACTGAAACCTACCTCAGCCTATTTACAGCACGTGGGTATCTCAACAATGATTCAGAGCAGGAGAAGGTTGAGGTCACCTCTCTGCCAGACATGATGACTTAGGACAAAAATATTTTAACTCCCTGTGGGTTGGTTTGGTTTTGTTTTGAAGCAGTGTCTCTGGCAAGCAGAAAGCAGCAATTCATTTAGCCTAGTAGAGAAGAATTTGATTTCCAACCTTAATAGACCTTCCTCTACAAGAGACAATTACTCAGAACAAATGCACAGCACAGCTGATTCAGCTGGACCTGGAAGAGTAATAAAGGCAATCCTCTCAAAAAAGCTCAGCTTCTGGTGGCTTAAGGTATTTTTAACAACTATTTCAATTAAAGGACATCATTTGCCATTTACTTATTCATAGATGTCTCTCAAAATTAATCTCCATAAAAGCAATTTTGGTTTCTACATTTCCTCACGAAGAGGCATTCAAGATACCAACTGCAAAAGAAGCTCCTACATTCACCATCCCACCACATGCTTATCTAACCTTGATGCAGAAGGAACTGATGGGGGAGTGGAAAGCAATGGAAAAAGCAATACAATTTGCAATTACTATCAAATAAACATTTCCATTTTATGCATCCTGTGTGTATCACCTGGGCACTGCACATTCAAATATATAAATGAAGTATTAATTATAGGTATTTGGTGACATACACTGACTCAAGAATCAGATGCACACAAAATATTAATAATTGTTACATGGAAAATACTAGAAAACAGCAATACTGACAGGTTATGAGCAGTTCACAAAATTCTGATGCACAGCTTTATCCCATTCTAATACTATTAATTTTTACTAAAATCTGTATTCAGAGATACAAATAGCGCTTTTTCTATTAAAAAGAAAATTGAAGCTTTTCTCAATATTGCATTTCTCCTGTACCATTTGTTTTTATCTGGTACTGCTAGTGAATATTATGTGCACTGCTGAACAGCTGTATTTTGTATGTCAGCAAACCTGCGAGAAAAAAGTAAATGCTCTAAAAGCATGCTTTGGTTTCTTCATGATGTAATGGCCTACAGACAAACCATTAATAACTTTCAGAGTAATATGTTGAGTTTATCTTTATTATTTTAAACAAACATAAATCCATAGAAACAGGCATGAAACAAAGCTGAAGCTGATGCACTGCATATTTACAGTCACAAACACCACAGCACAGTTTGGGGCAGAAATTAAGAATGCTACAAACACATGAAACTCCAAGAAAATGCAGCAGGTAATGCGCACTGAGACGTGGATGTAAGACAATTAACACCCATTCTCAAGGGAAATGGTACTTTTGCCGAGTGCAGAATTTGGACACAGAATAATTACGGCACTTAAGGAAACATGATTTTTTTACTAAAAAATCAATTAGAAATAATTACTTTTCAGATGTGAAAGAAGAGTTTTAAGTGAAAATCTGTTTTTCCACCCTAACAATTGAAATACTTGAATTTCTTTACTACACGTGTTGGCTGTCTTTTCATTTCCAATCTGTAAAGTTCACTGCTCATTCTTCCTGTGTCCAGTACAGACAAAGTCTGGAGTCATGTGAATGTCCATATTGAACGGGGAAGTAAAACATTAGAGCCTGAGCTGCACATAATAGATTAAAAGGTGGTTTGTTGGACGCTTTGCAGTTACTCTGTGTGTCCACATCATCATGCTTAAACATTCTTAAACACAGGGCTTATGCTAGACTCCCAACTCTTAAGTAAAACTGGGTGTAGAGCATTTTGGCTGCCAGAAAATCTTCTTTTATGTATTATATGCAGAAAATGGCAGAAATACAGTCAAATAAGCCATTTTTTACATGTATGCTTTTAATACTTGAAAGTTTTAACATACACTTCCAGCAATTTAGGACCTTCTCATTTATCAAACACCCCCGCCGGCTCAGGCAGTGCTTCCACTGATGCTTCCCTGTGCAGCACCAACAACCTGAGCAGCTCACATCAGGACTATTTCTGTAGTGCCACATGTCAAGCTAGGGAATTGGTCAAAATTTAAACTAACTCCACCTTTTTTCCTTTTTATACAGGTTTTTTTTTAAATTCATACATTTCTTGACCCAGTTCACAGTTAGCCTCCAAAAGAGTTGCACCAACCCAACTTAACAGGAGAAGTGCATCACAGAAGTTACCTTTGAGAGCACACCCATAACCACTGGGTGAAGACGCCACAAAGACTGCCGCAGCTATTTTGGCACTGCTCATGGATGGGAATGATCACTGTGGGGGCAGTTACATGGTGCTTCTGTTTCAGCAGCAAAGCAGGCTTGAAAAATTGCCAACCTTGCTTACCTTCAGCTACTCATTATCGTCTCAAGCCACATTTTTTCAGAAGGTTATTTTTAGCCTGGATTATTTCAGTAAACTATTTCACTGCATGACACCATAAACCCTTAGGCTGGCATTGAAGGGGCTGTGAAGTGCAGCACAGAGAAGGGAGCTAATATCTACCTTTTTAATTGGCGCCACAACAAATACCAGAACTACCTGTAGATACATCTCATGACTGCAGTTTAGCAAGACGCTTAAATAGATACTGTAAAGTCAGTGGATCTACTTCTAAGTTCAAAGTTCAGTTTGCACTTTGAGGCGGTTTGCTTTTTTGATTTATTTTTAAACCCTGAATCAAAAGCTATATTCACCTCTAAACATGTTAAATCAAATGCATGAATAAAAGAAAAGGTCCACCTTTCACCAATACTTTAAACAAGAAAGGTTTGTAGAAAGCAGCAATTCTAGTTTCATTAGACTAACTGATGTAGTTAGTACAAAACCAAAAAGCCTTTCCAGCAAGTCCTTCTTCAGTTAGCTCAAATTTAAGAACAACATTCCCTCTTTACATGTACAGGATGAGAATGAAAGAAGAAAACAAAATTTTGAAAAAAATTAATCTAACTTCGATAATAAGAAAATTATTTTAAAGCTCCAAAATCACTTCTCCTGTGAAAATGTCAATAAGGAGGAAACATCACAGAAAACATGGAATGATTCAATTAGTCCACTGATCATTATTGTAAGAATCCTACTGTATGTACTGTACTGACAGTACAGTTCCAGTCATGTTCCAGTCAGATCACCTGCTACCACCTCAAATCTACACCAAGAATGTGAGTCTTCAATGTAATTCAGGATTCATTTCAGGAATTTCAGAAGCAAAATAACCCATTTGTTGCGGAACATAACATAAACCTAAACAAACAGTATACACTAATGTGAAAGGAGACACAAGTATGAAATAATACTAAGGCAAGTAAAGAGACAAAAAAAAAGATAAAGAGATGGACTAAAATCACATCAGTATTATCTTTTCTTCAGTAGAATAAGTTAGGTAGATTTATTAATCTTGAAGATTACCACTACAAGTCATCCAAATTCTCTTGACAGTGTCTGAAAAATGTCAGCAATAATGAAATTAAAATACTATTATGCAACACATTAGTAAGATACCATCTGGAGTAATATGCATTTCAAAACAGAATAGGACTGCTGGACTGCAGTTTCAGTAAGTCCACTAAGTTCATACAGGAAAATTAAATCTCAAAATAGCCTCTTTGATAGCAGCATCAACAGGCACACCGAGCATCAATTTCAACTTTCAGGGCACTCTAAATGCTGGATATCATCCCATGACCCCTACTCAGGTGTTTCCACTTGCTCATACTAATTTCTCTGCTCACTGAACCCTGCACTGAGCCATTTCAGCATGCTAACCCTACAGAAAGTTAACCACTTGCTTTGTTCCATCTACTTTCTTCTGTGTTAATGCGTATAAAGGCTCAGCAGAAGACCAGATGAGCACTGAAGCCAGTGCAAAGGGAGAAGATGAGAAAACTGACCATGATTTGTTGTGGGGTTTTTTTGGTGGTTTTTGTTGTTGTTTGGTTGGTTGGGTTGGGTTTTTTTTCTGGGTACAGTGAACACAGAAACTAGAGCAAGGTATGTCACAGGAGCAAAGCGCTGGGTAAAAGGACTAGTACATCAGCTCACTTTGCTGCTTGAAACTGCAGCCTAAGTACATCTGAGTTCTCTTGAAATGTTTTTATGGGAAATTACAGAGAAGCAATTCACTGCTGCACATGCAACAGTAGATAAGGAGAACTTGATTGTATAGGAAAGTCAATTTGGAGTGCTTCAACACAGACCCAAGTCTGGCTTCTAATATAGTCCCCAAGGCAAAATAGACAAAAAAAGTATTCTTGTGTACACAAAAGAGCCAGACATATATGACATTCCACTTAAAAATAAATATTTTTTTTTTTTTAAATCACAAAGATCAAGCCTCACTCCCATACGCTTAAGTAAGTATCCCTCAACAGCTGTGAACTGCTCCTTTTTATTAGCTGGCAAGCAACACTTTGCTAGCAGACACCAATGTTTTGCAAAGCACTGTGTGGGTGTGTACACAGAAAAGACATACAAAGCAAGAGGCCTGAGTTAAGAAGTGACCTCAGAAAAGACACTCTTTTTAATAAGGATTAAAATAATTGAGAGCATCTGCACATTCAACATGAGGGATTTCACCATCTTCTGTCAGGCAGCACAACAGTTAAATAGCCAGGCTCGTTGTTCTTGTGGTTATTTGCCCTGACGTGTAGATATTGGCAAGGGAAGATTCCAGTTACCTTTTTGCAGGGCTCAGCTCAGATTACACAAAGAGCAGAGCAATTCACCCAGTCCTCCTCACCCCACTGAGGACAAGAAGGTTATCGGTCTGGAAGACACGATTAGGGGTTTCTCAAGCAGGCTCTTAGCAAGAAACACTATGCAAAACCTGTTTATTATGTTTCCACACCGCTATCATTGCCGCTGAGCTCCACCCATTCCCGATACATGTTTATACAGGTGAATTGCCAAGGAAAGAAAGAAGGAAACTCTTCCTCTGCACCTGAGCTTCACGGTTTAATTCTTCACTTGCTCAGATTCATAAAAAACTGATAAAATGCCCAAAAGAATTTCCTTAGAAGTGAGCAAACAAAGGACAATAAATGCATGACAAAGAGGTAGCAAACAAGGCTATGGGAGTTAATTATTGCCAAGGTTAAGTGTCTAATTTCTCTTTCACAATACAGGTCTGGCTACCTGTGAACACACCCAGGTGAGCTTGAAGGACCAGACGCCGCTGAAAGGAAATGACACAGTAAGAAAAGAATCCAAGAAGCATCCACAAGGTCTCAAACCTCCCAAGCCCTATGTCTCAGCCTGAGGCCAGCTCTACAAAAGGGTAGGCATGAACATAATGTCTAAGTTTGCTCACCCTCTTTCCTTCTCATCCACCTTTTTGAGAGCACGTAACTAGGAATAGAAAGGTTTTAGGTGCAAAGCCAACCCATCCTGCAAAGCACCAGGCATTTCCTAGAAGATGCTGAGAGAGAAGCAGGCAGGGCAGGAGGGGAGAAAAAGCTTCTTGTATCAGGTTCTGAAGTCACAGCCTGCAGGAAAAAAGCCCCCAGGAGCGTTCACCGATGGCAGTGCAGGAGGTGACCATCTTTGACACTTCCACTGGGTTTCTGCCAAAGGACTCAACTTCACTCCAAAAGACAACAAATGCGCTGGGTATTTCAGAGCCCTCCTTGAGCTTGGAGAAACAGATCAGCCCACTTGCATATAGGGAAGTCGCTAATTTTATAGTACAGCCTTATGGCTGTCGAATTTGCAAGATGGGCAGCACCCAGGATCAGCAGAACAGCTGGGAGCTGATGCATCTGGCCATCTAGTAACACCCGTGATCTTCAACGACACAGAATCCCTCTCTAGGTCAGACACCCCAAGGACTGTATTTGTTTTCTTATTTCCATATTACAGACTTAGGCTCACTATCTTTCTAACATTTTTCTAATCACTCCCTGTAGCGCTGATTCCCAAACCACAGTCTGGAAACTGGTAGCATTTGGCAACCAGTGCCAGGAACTGAGAATTAAAAGAAAATGCCAAATTTGTTCCTTTTGTATGGCCTGTAAGAAAGTCTGAGAGTTCACAGTGTTCTTGTGGTGGAAACCACTGTTTTTGATATTAATACATATTAAAACATAAACTATCACAGGAAGTGATAAACTGCCAGCACACACAGTCTATGGTTAATCTTTGAACATTAGCTGTAACGCTATCTTAAAAGCTGCCTGCATACAATGCAGACTTCCTTCCTTTACATGTTTTATTGCAATTATATTGCCTATACTGACTACTAACAACATTGCAGCCAGAGTCGCCAGTCCAACTGGTGAATGATCACTCCTCACATGTAAACCAAATACTCTCTAATTTATTCTTTCCCAACTGACCAGGAATCACGTCTGCAATCTTAGGCACTGTCTGCAATAAAGCAGCAAATCTCCAGCAGATCGTTCCAGTTAGCCTAAATGCAAGGGTGAAAGTACTGCACGCTACATAAACTCTGTCTACCTACCGAAAGGTACTGGAGAAAGAAGTCTATAGCTCCAACCAAAAGCACTGTTCACCAGTGACAAATTATCTAGTCAGGGAGTGGGAGAGAGCACTCTAGTGCTTAAGTCACATCCATGTACTTCTGCCTTTATTTCCACAGAGCAGCTTTTTGTTTGACTGCAAGTGTTTTTGTTTGGGTGTAGTTTCTAAGTTGGCCGAAGCTGACTAGACCACACCATGGCCAAAAGGAGCAGCCCCTGACTTCCCCTGCAGTTTGTATTATTACCGGGTCCTCCTTTGTGTCAGCAGTCAGGTAGCTGACCAGTGATACGGATTGAAATAATGCTACTACAAAGAGGTTTACAGCAAATGGCAGACTGAAAAATTCTCTCCAGTAAAAGGCTTCAATTCCAAAGATCTGTACTTAACCTGATGACCAAAAATTGTACCTAAGACTGCACACAAGCCAAAAGCGATGTGTCTAATACATCACCATGCTGCAGAAAAAGAATTAATGATGCATATACTCAACTGGGCAGACCCTAAGACTGCTATTGAGAATTTCAAATCCACAAGCAAGGAGTCAGCACAGATAAACAGGTGCTGGAAACTTGAATATTAATATCAAACTTATATCCAAGTTATTACGTTGTTCTCCTAAAGCATGTCTTGGACCAGTATTGTAAGAGGAAGGCATTTAACAAAGCAGAAATGGACTGGGGCTCACCAGCAGAGCAAAGAACCCAGGACTGAAATACAAGGGGGTTTTGCACATGTCAATTCTGATACACTGTCACAATTTAGCATGAAAAGCTGGCCTTGTGAACATCAAATTCACCATACAAAATGCTTGGTACTAACTGCTTGTCACAGATACACTGCCTATCTTGTTTTTGTTAAGTAAATGCAAGTACATAAATTAAAAGACTGTTCAAGCAGGTGTGACACCTCAGAAAACCCCCTCATTTCTAAAAACTCTTGTGATTATTACAATTATAGCTTCTTTTATTGTGTGTCTGTTGAAAAGCCTGGTGTAAAGATTGGGTAAAGAAAAAGCATACAGCACTGACTGATAATCGATTTGGCCGACATCAGTCTATTTATAGCTTAACATTTGGATGATGCGGTAAGTTTGGGGTTGGACTAGATGATCTCAAGCAGTCCTTTCCAGCCTAAACAATTCTGTGTGAAGAGTCTGAATGTTGTTTAATGTGAATTCCTCTGCTGGTATGTAGTAATGTTCCATTCAGTTCCCAGCAAACAACCTAAGAAAGGGAATCTAAACTTGAAATATGCTTGTTCTGGGCTTTAAAAAGAAGCAAAACCCATGAGAAATTAAAACCTGCTGCCTTGCATCATCTAAATTCCAGCTTCCAAATGGCATACTGAAGACAGCACGGATGCTCAGGAAGTCAAACAAAAACAGATGCATACCAAAATTTGACCTGTAAAGCAGTAACAACTTTTGGCTTTCTTGACTGACTAATATTTCTTCATGACCTTCATTGCCACAGAAACAGGATAACCCAGGTCACTGACCACCTAATCTGTGATCTTGCTTCTAGCGATGACCAATACCTGAACCTTCACAGGAAGGACAAGAAAGTTTGCAGTGACCTCCAGCCTCTTATGCAGTGTTGTATGCACAGCCAAATTGTTTGGCAGCCCTATGCTCAATATTTTGCAACCTGCCAGGTGATGAGAGCTGTCACACAGTTACCTTCATGCCTTTTTTAGGACCCAATAGCAGTCAAATGAAGAATTAGGCCATCTGCTCCTTTCCCCAACAAACACAACATAATATTCGCGTTTAAACCACTCTGCTACAAGTAGTCAGTGTAAATCAGGCATTTTGAGCAGCAGTGGCCTCCATTAATTCCTTAATTACAAGATCTTACACAGTGTTGGTCATAACCTTTCAGAAGATATTGGTACACATCTTAAGCGCTGGCCTTCTGCCTGCTCTTGAGATTTGAGGCATAAACTCCCTTCAATCACTGTGATAGAGATTTAGTGATATTTCTGTGTGTTCCTAGAACTACCCAATACTCTTCAGATAAAATTTCACTAGATATTTAAGCCAAATACAAGAACATCTGTTCATTCATTCTAAACTCAGAAAATATTATTTTGGAGAACTTATCATGTTGGAAGTCTGAAACAGTCTCGTATCAGTTACTCAGTTTTAGGAGAGGCACTGAAGCAGTGGCTCTGCCTGTCGTCATGTTCACAACTGTCATTAATAATAACCTGACTGCCAGTAAGCAAACATATAAATAGACCCAGGAATAAATGGGAAGAACAACACATCTACTCAGAACTATTGTGCGATGAAGTTAATTCAAGTGACAAAACAAGTATGCATTTCAGTCTCTACCTGGCCTGTCACTTAACGCTGCAAGAGCAAACCCTCATGTGACAATGCAAGTCATTCATTAAACTGCCAGAGGTGTGTAAACCAGGTTTTCAGACAGGGCACTTCGACCTCTGTCTGACCTAACATAAATTTAAGAGAAAAATCCTACTGATAAACATCAAAGACTTTACAGGAGTATGTGGAAGGCACCTGAGTGAGTCAGGAAAACTCAGATAGAACGGGGTAGGGCATTATGTTTATTTGCAGTGTGCTTTACGGCAGCCCCCCAACACCACACACACACACGCTTGCTCTCAGGGATGCTGGGGACAGAATACAGGCAGCACAGCCAGCTAGAGCATCAGCTTCCTACACGCTTTGGATTACAGGAGATCTGTTTGATAATTGTTGACTTCTATTTAGTAGTATACACTGTGTTGTTGGAAGAGGACATACAATGCTTGATTTGAAGAGCAAGTGAGATGTTGTGGATATTATGTTCTGGGAAGCAGTAGAAACTTCTTGTTTTGTTGCATTTTTAACATATACATTGAATGATGTGGACAACTACTGAAGCTATAGTTTCTCTGTACTTTCTATTTTTATGTTAGAATTACATGCACAATCTTGTGAGCTGCAAAATCCCCCAAATCCTCAGTTAGAAATAACATTCAAAGCCTCACTTAAAACAGGTGATGTACATAAGAGCACTTGTTTAAGTTAAAAAAAAAAAATCCTTTGGCTACAAAGAAAGCTTTCTACATATGTCTATATTCTATTCTATATGAAGTTCTTCCACAACTAGCTTGAGAGACTGAATAAGAACATTAACAGGGTGACATGCAAATTCTTACTTCAGTTACAGCTATTAACTTTGATGCTTCACTACCTTAAAGCTATATTAATAATGACCATTTTAGCAGAAGTCGCCAACTGTTCAGGAATTTGGAACTATCATCAGTGGAAATGAAGGCACAGTAGCATTTCTCTTCTGTACATATCACAGTCACCCCCATGTTTATGAAACAAGCTTTGGCTTTTGACTTGAGGCAGACTTGAAAGTACCAACTCCACCCTAAAACCACTGATTGCTCTTCCTTATGGTGCTGGTATGCCAAGGCAGATCTTCCTGTTGTAAGATATAAATTATCTCCACAAAATTCACTGTAGAATTTTTGTGACCAGAAACAATTTCAGTCTGACCAGTCTTTTTCATAAGTTGCTACAGGTTATATACCTGATATACAAAGGCTATTTCCTACAAGGTAAGAGGAGTACATACACTCAGTCTTGGCAAAAGCTGATGACTGCAGTAGCAGCCTCACAACTTTTTCACCCAAAGGTGGTCCCTACAGCACTAACCAGGGTAGAAGTACCAAAGAGCAAGATGAAAATTTTCACCTGCATTTTAAAAATCTGTCGGCTCACATACACGCACACTCTCCCTAAATGCTGGTGGTACCTTTCAAACAATCGTTTTGCTCCAAAAATTCACCAGAAAGCAAGCTGCTACCCAAACTGCTGCAAGAGCTTGAGAAGCATCCTAAACCAACAAATAAAAAGTTTACCTTATAGAAATTGTTTAACATGACACGTAACTCATTCAGCTTTTGCAGTATTAATCTAAGACTTAACCACAGTGTTTATGAAGTTGATCTACCAGTTTTGTTTACTTCATCTGATTTACCTAAGACAAATACATAAGGTGGCTGAAATATTGTATCTGGCCCTGGGCAAGGAAATCTAAAGGAGTGTTATATTTTATTTATTGTTAACATGGAAACAGCCATAATTCTGACAAATAAACACGGGACCTTTGGTCAGTGTTTACCAGTTACAAAATTACACTGGCTGGAAGGTACTTAACAGATCTGCAAACAATTTAACTACCACATCAGAAACCTGTTCTTAAAAATACTACTGCAAACCTGTCTCCAACCACTACTGTCACCTTCAGATTGTCCTCAGGATGCAATGTGGATTGTGAAACATACATCCAAAGGTGTATTCAGCCTAAAATGATAGGACCATAAGCTGACTCCTGGGATGTCTGAAATTTGGATCTTATTCAGAATCTCATGACTTGATCTTATCTCTCATTTTATACTGACTAAGAGATAGCACATGGTCCAATTTTCTTCTGTGCTAAAAGCATATAGTGTGAGAAGAGTGTTCAGATCACTCACTACTGATAAAGTCAGTGTCACCATTGCAAGAGCTAGTGTCAGTTGTGTCCTCCATTTAGGCATAATTTGTCCATTATCCATCTACTATTTGTGAAGTTATTCATAGTTTTAATGGGTATTCCACTGATCTGTAACGAAATGCTACAGGGATACCCCCCCCTTTTTTTTTTGCCTCTGTAGACCATGCATGTGGAGTATACTAGAGGCTCCTTGTATCCTGCCTCAGCTCTAGTCTTCTGTGCATTACATTTACTTACTCTTATCTATTATTTTTATCACCACAATAACAACAACACCTGTTCATGGTCCAGGATATCACTGTGTTAAGTGCTAACACAAACACACAGCAAAGCCAGAGCTATCCCAAAAGGGCTTCAATTCTTAAGCAGAAGACAGGAGACCGCAAAGAACACAGCAGAGACATGGTAAAAACAAAACCTGCCTGCAGCTGGACTGTACTATGTAATTAATAGGTGCCATGGCAAAGGAGCTCTTTAGACAAGAGGGTTTTTTCTTGGCAGTGCTTATGATTAATTGTGAAAAAGAAAAAAAACCCATGAGACTCACATGTCCAAGATATGAGGATCTGTGAAAGTCTCTAACAGGTGCAGCTAGGCCCAAACAGCAAGAACAATGGTTTTGCCCATAGCAGCTAAAGATGGATGGATGACCGAAGATGAAGAAGATAGGGGGTCTTTTGAACTTTTTAACTCAGAGATTAGCCTGCACAATATCAGCAAGGAAGGCTGAGACTCTACCCTGCACAAAGAGGATAAGCCCTAGGAAAAGTGGAAGATCTTGCCAGTGTCTGTATAGAAACAGAAATTGAAGAAAGATTATCCAGAGAAGGGAAAGCAATCAAGGATCAAGTTATCAGGACTTCTCACAGAATGCTAGAGAGAGTAAGGAGAAAAATACTCCAAGTGACATGCTAAAAGAAAAAGGATAAAGAGGTAAAAGGACAACTACAAGAGGCTAGAAATACAAAAGCCCAGAAAGGACAAGATTTCAAAAGGTGCTTAATCATTTCAGTTGAAAGCAACTACAATTTCAGAAAATGGAGATGAAGTCAGGAGATAATTCAGAAAATGGAATGCCAAAATCTCAGAAAACTGAGATTTTGGTAACTACACTTACAGGTAAGACTAGGGCAAAGATGGAAGGGACCTACACTGGAATCAGAAAAGAAACACACTTCAGGCAACAATAAGGAAACTACTGGTTACATATCCACTGCCAGAAATCTAAGCTCAAACTCTGCAAAGTGTTAATTTCTTCATGGATAAACTTCAGCCAAAAGAGACCAGGAGACCAGAAAAGACTGTGAAAACATCTCCCTCTCTACTTCAGACGCTTGTCAAGCCACCTTGAACTCTAAACTCCCTGTCTCTTGGATCTAACTTCATTAGGAAAGTCACTAGCTGAGACAAACCTGAAACAGTAGCAAACGGGCAACAATTTGATCATATTTGAATATATTTTAAAACACAAATCTTAGTAGAACATCTAAGTTTATCTTAATTATCTTCAACAGTACATTTTACCTGGTCTTCACATGGACACCAATACCTTAACCAACCAGTATTTGTTTAAAATTTCTCTGCTTCTTTATGTAGTCATCTATAGCCTTAGAGCTCGTACTGACTACAATTTAAAGGCCTAATTTCATTTGAAGCTCCCATTATATTAAGATAATCCGTATGATTTATCCTGATTACAGATAGCATGAAGCAGAGACAGAGTAGATCAGAGCTACTTCGCCTTGGGTTGTTAGCAAAAAACTAATGATGGTGATCTGAACAGAGAAAACAAAACAAAAGAAATCCAGGAAAATAGCACTGTTTCTTAAGATACAGCTCAAGTAAGAAATATTTATATAGAGTAAACTAACATTTATTCTTTTGACATTTTACTTGCATTTAGCAAGTAGTATAAGAGAAAACTGCATGGCATGTAACTGTACTGTATGTATAGTTACAAGCTGAAAAATGACAGTGAGAACAGCACCTTCCTCATCTAGTCATGTTCCCTGTTATCGTCATAATCAGAATCGTTGAAGTATTTAGACTGAACAACAAACACACAACCATGAGAGAGAATAAACTGACTTCTCTTCTACTTCCTACTTCTCCGTAAGAGTTCTTAGCTGAACTCCAATTTTAAGAGCTGTTCTGTTTTTAAAGGAGATGTGAGGCTGTCACTTCCTTGGTGAGGTTTGGGGTTTTTTTTTGCACTGGGTGTTGATAAACAAGTATTTTGACTACTAAATACCTGCATTTTATTCAAAATCCACCAGAAGAAAATGCATACGATCTTATTTTCTGTATTTTCTGCCCCTACCATTTTCCAAAACAATCTTCATTTCAGATAATATTTAGGAAGCAGAGAGCAATTCTGCGTAAAGGGGAGTAGGAGGAAAATTCAGGATAATTGTTGTGAGTCCTAGTTCCAAATAGATTGGCTGGCTGGGAAGTAACTGAAAATCTCAAATTGGAGAATGGTATGTTTTAATTTCTGTTCTCCCATGATTTACACAATATATTAATTCCTTTTTTTAAAAGTGTGACTAGAGAAGATGAGGCCAGTACAACTTGCTAGTGTCTAGGCAGCAAGATCACAGAGCAAAAAGCAGAATTAAAACACAAATTTCTCGTTTAGTATGTCAAACACTAAGTGGGGAAAAAGAAGTCAAAGATTCCTGAAAAGAGTGGTGAAAAGTGGTTCTGGAACTAGAGAAAATAGAAGTGCTAACCATTTATTAGAAAATATTAACAAAGTATGGTCATATATAAACACCCGTAAGCAACTGGAACATGGTGTCATTAAGGAAAGAAATCATTTAGCTTATAAATCATCCTGCCAGTTCTTCTCATTTAGTCTTGAACCTTTGATGTGTGGCACTTTTCTTGATATTTGAATCATAACACTAATAACACAAGGACTGTAATTTTCAGTATTTTTTTACCTCAAATGCACAAGATGGAAAATATGAATACCTAAAGCCCCACAAAAAGGTGACAATATAAAAAAACTGAGAATAAAATTGAGTTTTCAAAATTGTATTTAAGCAATTATTACTTTTTAAGGTTTCTGCCTCAGCTTCTGAATGCTTAAGGCTTGCAATCTTGTGCTATTTAGAAGTATAGCAAAGACCTAAGCAATGATTTACAGTGAAGAGCAATGTAAATCCAGTGCCAAGAAAAACCCCACAACCATTAGTCCACAACCATTAAGTCCTTTATTTGGCTTATTTAGTACTGGAGAAAACAACTGGCAATCACAGACAGTGCTGTACCATCCTTCCAAGGACCGATTTAGTAGAGCTTTTAAATATCTTATTTTGGGAATTTTCTTGTCAGAACCTCTGTAAATTGCTTAAATAAGAGAAATTTTCACAAGCATGTAAACAACAGGCTTTGTTTGTTTCAAGCTATTGTATCGGGGTACAACAGTTTATTTTCCATAAAGCACAGGATACTGCTCTGGACATAGTGATAACCAGAGAAGCTCCCAATTTTGAGAAAACACCAGATCTACAGAAAGCAATTGACTTCATTTTTAATATAACTGATAGTTATTCTTACTATTGAGGACATATCCGTTTCCAAAACCCACAGCAATTTATTATCTTTAAGGAGTACACCTTATTGAGCAAGACAAAAATAAATGAAAGCACAAACTGCTCAAACTTCTGATTCACTCCAGTTTATTTTGCCTCTGGATACTTAAGTCTGCAAAAACTCCCATTCTTTGTCAGCAGTGTTCCCTCAGCTCTTTACAAAAGGACAAAAGCAAATTTTACAAATTCGGTAGAATGAGGAGGAAATGAGAAACACATATGTGAAATATTCTCACAAAGGCTTCTGCCATACTTTGGTTCTGCACAGCAAACAAATTTAGTTTTTAAAATTGTATTTTAGAACCAGCTCAGCTTTGTCGGGGGGGGGGGGGCGGACAACGACACACAGGGAAAAACAGGGAAAATAGACATTTTGTCAGCAATTATTTTTTGGGAAGGTGATGAGGGAATTGTACTGGAATTGATGATCCTTCTAGATCTGTCTATGCATCTCTTTTCAGTAACCTTTAAAATGCGTGTGCTTTCCAGTAGGAGCCACAGGCTGGAGAGATTCCACAGAGCGGTCATTCCCTGGTCAGAAAAGACCACTTCAGGGAAACAGTGCCCCAGCAGAACATAACCCTGGCACATCCTCACGACATGCCCCTTCCGCGCTCCAAATTTTACTGAATGAATTTCACTGAATGAAACAATTTATTTGTATAGAGGCTTCAGCAAGACCTGGTCAGGAGAGCTGAGGCAGTTATTTTCACTAGCGCCGTTGTAACTGCTGTTCACTTGCAGGCATTTTCAAACCTTTCATAGTTAACAGATGTGCCTTTGGTGCAACTCCTACATCTCTAAATCAAGAGGTTTAGGGGCTTTTGTAAATTTTATAGCTATTGGTAACCAATTTCAATACTATACAGATGAACACGTAGTCCTTTACAGGTATGTAAGCAAGCAAAAATAGTAAGGATACGATACCCAGAAAGTCCCAAAGGCTGCCTGAAAAGTGTCTGAACTTCAGAAAAAAAATTATAAAGCAGTGAAATTGCAGGTTCTATCTACCAGAGTTAAGATAAAGAGAAACCCAAGTGCTAACTGCTAGTACCCAAGCCAGCTTTCGAAAGTCAAGCTGACCCTTTGGCTTTCTCCTGGACTCCCTGCTCTCCTTCCCCCCAGCCATTTAACAGAAGAATGTTTTTCAGATGACCAGAAGATCTAAACTATGTTTCTCTCTCTCTTCTAGATCATAAGGTAGACTTAACATTTGTCTCTGATCCAGAACTGAACATGACATTGCAGCTCAGACCCAGGCACATGGGGGAAGTCAGCATGCTGCGGAGTCTACAAGAAAAAACTGGCAATTCGTTTCAATTTTTTAATCATGCAAATAAACACTGCCATTTGAAACTCCTGTGGTTTTGCATTTATTTATAGAATTTCACTTCTAAACAACCTGAACAGCTACTATTTAAAACAAGTCAAATCTACCAAAAATGGTTCCCCCATCCTCCTTTCCCTGCCTGTAAATGTCAGTATTTTCTTAATTTCAAAAATTGTTGTGCTTTAAATTCCAACAGGGTAAGCAGGGGGAACAATGTTCTTATAACTTAGAAGGTATGAGAACGCCCAGTAGCGACAAAAAAACCAGAAGTTACAGAATGGATTCCTTCATGTTCTGATAAGCCACAACAACTAGAAACAGACATTTTAATTAGTTACAACTGTAAACAAATATTTTAATTCTAACAAAAGAGGAGGCCCACAGCTCTGCAGTGGAATGTAGAACATTTTCTTTCAAGATAGTGGGTAGACTCAAGGTATCAGATCACTAAATCAGTAGTATTTTTGACTTTGTCACAGACCACTGATCACCTCCCATGATTTTGCTGGATAAATGTTGGTAAACATAACAATCAATTTTGTGAGTCAGCTTAAGATATCAGTGGATGCATGATACCACCTCAATTTATGCTACCTGTCTTGGGGGGTGGGGGGGTAGAGCTGGACACCTGAGTGGAAATCAAGAAACTCACAGGGAACCACAGAAGAAACCCTTCAATTCTCCTAATATTCCACAGACATGTTCAAGCCCTATGTACAATGGCTGTATATTTTCCAAATGTTTCAGCTTTTTTTTTTTTTTTTTTAAAACCTACTGTTCCTACTTCTAAAGTCCAATTCGCAGTTATCTTAGGGGATGTCAAGTCTACGGCAAATTAAGGCTTTGAAGTATAGAATAACAAAGCTTGTCCTGTACCACTGTCACTATGCAGGAAGTTGTTTTAGATCCTCATTTAAGCCCACAGAAAGCATGGCTTAAGGAGATACCAGCAAAAAAGCATTAGTTCTATCCTGCCAAAAGAAAAAACATGAAACCATACAAATCACATAAAGGAATGAATGCCCCTTGGATGACAAACCTCTAAATTGTCTTATAAGTCATAAGTAACCCTATGAAAGCAAAACAGTCTGCACAGCTTGAAGCTGAGAACAGACTTTTCAAAAACAAGAAAAACAATCAAAAAACTGAATTGTACAGTTCTACATTTCTGCACAACTCTACAAGAAAAAAAAAATCAGTTCACTCATTTAATTAGAGGGAAAATATACCTTGGAAAGAAACTGAGTTTTGCAAATCATGAAAATTACAGTGCTATTTCCCTTGTAACTAACATACCATCACTGATTTCTAATGTGAAAGACCATAAAACTGTTAGGTGGTGGAAAGAACAGTAAATAATTCTGGGTATTTGAAGATTTAAACAGAACTATTTCTGGTTTTATTAGGCATATCAAAATCATGGCTAAACCCCAGAAGTAGGCTGGTGCTTTTAGGAAAACTGTAGTTAAATCAGTAAAAGTTTATATTTCTTGGCACACAGGCACCATCCTAACAAGTCTCTTTAAAATTGAGTATCTTGGTGGAGGTAACATTTACTGTTTACTATACTTCTGGTTGTTATGTTGGTTACCACGAAGGTCCTATTTTTCCATGACATCAGCTGCATTCCAACAGAAATGTGTGCCCAGGAGTTTTAGTAATGACTGTAGTCTCCAAGTACTGAAACCTTGGCCAAAATCCTCTACACCTGCAGACCAGCTGAGTAAAATGAAAAACCAGGAAGAATTTAACTGGAATTTCTGACTTAGTTCCTAGTAAATGAGAAATTATTATTTTTGTTCCTCAAATCTGTTGTTGAAAGTTGTTTGAACCAAACTTTGAGTTATCTGTTAATTGTTACTCCTCATTCAATTAACTGCTTGACTCAAGACCCCGCAGTTCAGTTTGTCAGAAGTACAAGGCGCTCCACACCAAATCAAAGAGGTCAGAGGTATTTCAAAACAGGGTGCCCAAATTTTCCAAAATTAGTACGTCTTACCTGCCTTACATCTCTGTCATCTGTTTCTTTCTAAAATGCTGACGAACATATTCCATTCCCATTGAGATACCATGAAAAGCCAACTGTTTGTGAAACATACAGATCCTATAGTCTTGAGTAAAATCCCATGAAGACACGAACAATCTCCAGAGCAGGCGTCACACTGTAGGAAATAAAATATGGAGCTACACCCTGACCACTGAGGAAAAAACATAACGCTATAGCAGTGGTAGATCTTATCCTCTATGTGGACAACATTAAAGCATGTAAATGACACCCATGGAACTATTTAGCAAAGTGTATCTACCAACAGAAGCAAAGTAGTAGAATAGTTTTGGACTCTCTCTCAAGTTCTGTGTATGCTACAGATCCTATTAATTAGCTTTCTGACACATGGGCAGCCCCTGGTCTCTACTCAGAGAGGCTACCCCTGCAGCCCGCCCCAGCTACCAAAACCTTGCCACATAAACCCAACACACCCAGGCAACCCTGTTATACAACCAGCAGTATCCAAGTGGGCTTATTTGAACCCGAGGCCCAAAATAAAAACATCACAATGATACCAGACTGAAGACTACAAAAAAGAAGAAAGGGTTCAAACCCAAGGCACAGAAGAAAGAAAAAACAACTTTCCTTTTTTCTGTAGTGATGCTAGATATCACATTTTCATTAATACCATGTTATCCCACTACTAGGGCCGGTAATTCCTCGCACAAAGAAAAAAGCCAAAACAGTAGCTAAGCCACAGGTCCTACGTCTGTATTACAGACTCTTGCAGCGTATGTCTGAAAGGACAGAATATAGCGATAATGTTTGAACACCGCTAAGACCCAGCAAGCAATACTATTACAGCCAGATAATTTTCAGTAAGCAAGAGCTCAGACAGGGCTGTAACTGCATCTCTCAGAAGTTGAGAGGAATGTATTGTGTGGGATAAATCCTGACTCACAGACATGCACCTGCAAATATCTCCAACAGAACTGGAAGGAATGCAGACCAGTTGTGCAGAGGAAGGGAGCGGGATGCCAAGACAGTGCAGACTCCAGTTTGTGCTACAGAATAGTCAGAAACTTACTGAAAAATCCCAACTGCAGTCTCTGCTTCCAGTCGAGGGGCCTTGCTGCATGATAACATGGAGGACTACTACGAAGACAGAGGAACAATATATGCATCATCAGCCAACTTTGCACAAAATGAAAATGCCAGAAATGTGTGAACTACCAAATCAATGTCTTCAGAGCAGGCTTGATGAATTCCTCTCTCCCAGTAAGGTACTTAACATAAATTACAGTTACACAGTCCAAATACTTGGGGAAGATCTTAACCCTTAAATATTGAGGCACATATGTTGCAATACATATCTTCTAAGTACTACCATCATTACTCTTACAATCTTTGTGCATCTGTCACATGATTGAGACAAACTTTTTTTTTTTTAATACTCTCTTTCTATTTAAAAAAGCTTTTAAAGTCCATTAAGAGTGAAAATACCCTGAAGAGTACTGCTTTAGCTGCACGTCATATGTTCTTAACAGAACTTACCTTATGAAATCAGGTAGAGATTTTGTTGTTGTTGGTTTTTTTAGAAGTCCAGTCTTTACTACTAAAAATTGCTATCATCTTCATTTTATACTCTTGCATATAGCTGTGTCTCCAGAACCTTAGGTGGAGCAGCACTTATTTCCTAAAGGAAGTATGATCGCTCCAACCAAAATACTATGAATGTAGAAACTGTAAATGGTTCCAATTTTGCCAGTTAGCACATCTGACAGAAGAACAATTACATTTAAGAGCTATCATTTTGCATTACGTGCTTAAGGCCCGCCAGACTTGTGTTAATAGAAAGCAAGTTGTACTCTAGCAGAAAGACATTTGTTACAAACCTTAGGGAGCCAGACTTTTTTTTTTCTTCCCCTTAATTACTTTAAGTACTAAGGGTAAGAGCTGCTTTACCTACAAAAAACAGAGGGCTTTAGATGTCTCAGCAATCCATTACCTTCTGGCCAGTTCTACCATTGCACTCCTTTGCACTGCTCAAACTAAATCTAATTGAACTCTACAGGGCAGGTGCCCCTATGTGAACTAAAGATCGCCCTCCACAAAGGTATGGTGCAGGTTCCCATACCACTACGCACAGAGCTTTGTACTGCAGCCATCAGGGATGATGAAAGCTATCTGTGGTCACGAATTTCCAGTAAATTTAGGTTTGTGATGCTGAAGGAAATAGTATGGGTGCTTAAACATACATCCTTTTGCAAGCCAATGTGTGGGAGAGAAATGAAAATAGTGTATCACTGTGCAAAGACTTCCATGAACTTCTGGCAGGAACAAAACCGTTGTCACTGTTTGTGTTAAATTCCAGGGATATTTGACCGCAGCTTATCTCAAACTCTTGTGAAGCCTTAACTGTACAGGGGATATTTGATGTTAGACATCCCACAGGCTTATGCGGTGCTGCTCTGCTCTCTTATATGGCAGCTTTACTGCCTCCAGCAACTGGCTGCATAGCAGCAACAAACAAAATTGACTTTGCTGCTACATTTGCTGTGATGAGAAGGTCCCAGTCCTTTACACGGTAATGCACATTTCTAACGATAAACATGAGTAACATTAGTAAAGTCCAGAACATCTGTGTAATTCCTAATAGAATACAAGCCTAATAAGACATTTACAAAGACTAATCACTATCAAATTACTCATTTCAGACTTAAGATTCAAGGCCAATATTAAATTTGATACCTTTAATGCTTTTTTTAATTGTTTTGTTACATTTAATGGCACTTCAATAACAAAAAAGTAAATCCATTTAAAGTCCTGTTGTGTTACTAGCATTTGTTTCCACATACTGTAACTTATATGCAATTCAATTTTCACAGCCTTCCAGTCCTTCATAAATGAGTTCACTAGAACACTAAAGAATAAATTTCTAACACTGAAAAACAACAGAAAATTGAACTAGTCTTGTGACTATGCCTTTATGCTTTCAGCAGCCTCACCTATCCAGAATAAATGTTTGGCTGTACAGCATGTAACCAAAGTGAGGGAATTGGCAGCACCTTACTTGTAAGTGGATTTTTATTTATTTCAATTTATAAAAGGTGTCACCCCAAGGCACTGTTTAATTGTTTTAAAACACAATCACCATCACTGTCACCACATAAGCATGTGGAAAAGTCAGTATTTTCTATGCTATATACCTTAGCATATGCAATACTGTTGAATATATTAGTACTGCTGCTTTACCACACTCACTGGAATATATTCTCCCTCCAAATCACACTGGTATTGGCTCTTTGCCACATTTTAAAAAAAGACACACAAAGCTTTTGCCACAAATCTGCAGGCCAACCACCTAAAAATCCTGCAAGATCAAGGCAGCTAGCTCCCAGGCTAGCCTCTTCCTGCTCATGCAGGGTTCAGGCTTGATGCACAGAAAATGGCAGAGAACAATCAGTTTATATACATAAAGTAGGGGTGCAGATATCATTAATCACAAGATGAGGCAGACATGGACTACATACAGAGAGAAACTAAGATCTGAGGCTTTTTGAACAACTCATTCTAGGATCTGGAAAAGATGCAGTTTCACAAAACTGGGAGTAGTTCCTGAGCATTGATGATATCCCATAGTTGGTCACACATTCAGAAAGTATACTCATACAGTGAACTGTGACGTTAATTCAGTCACTACTTTATACATCAGGTAAGTGAAACTTCTGGCAGGAGAATGACAGATAAACATGAAGACATATGTATATTTATTACAAGGATTAAAGAAGCCAAGTTGAGTTTGCATAGACAACGTTGCCATTACTTTTATCACAATTCATGAACTTTATCATAAATTTTAACATTGTGTCTAAGACATGTTGTGTTAGGTTTTAATTAAACAGGGAAAAAATCTGGGGTCTAATAACTTAACAATATTCAGATCTTAGCGCTTAGGACTCTTAGACCCTACCACGTTACACAAAGAAATAAGAAACTACTGTATGATCCATGAAGTGTAATTAGAGTCCCTTCCTTCAGATTTTTCACACCTCAATACATAAGCTTCATCAACTCTGATTCAGCCCTGAAATGCAACCCTACCTGAGAAAGCCACCCTCTAAGGAATCTAATGTATACGTTACAAAATGAAGGAATTCCTAGTTTTCTGTTGTTTCTAATACTACCAATTTATTCAGTTCAATAGAAGATGTACATTTATCAGAAGCACAAATCTTTAGGTCTGGGAAACAAACATGGACCATGGCCATCTGCTGAGAGTCTAGCAGCAATGAGATTCTCATTCATTATTTCCTTCAGAAACATATCCTCAACGCAGTACCCAAGACCATATGATAATGAGACATTTATATTGTAACATTTCTTTAATCAGAATTTTGATTAGCTGGTCATCTTCTCTGCTGTATGTTCAGAAAGCAACGATTCACATTGTATCTGCTTTACTTCATTTACACTGGGTATTTAGAGAGTCACAAATTTAGTTTAAACTGGAACTAGAACTAGTTTGTGCATACTTCAGACCTTCTCCATCCTTCCACCAGATGATTTATTCACCACATACAGTCACTAAAGAATCCTACCCTTTGTCTGAAACCACAAGAGTGTGACAGGAAGCTAGAAGAAACATACTCGCTGAATACCTAAAGCCCTACCTACAGCATTATTCATGATCGGTTTTGATGCCTCAGCTACCAGAACAGTCAAACCAAAAATACTTACCTAAAAAAAAATTAATCACTGAAGTACCTTTTAAACATTGCTGTACACACCCAGCCAGAGGTCTATTGTGTTGCCTAGATTATGGAAATTAAAACAACATTTATGTCTAAGCTTCAACAAGGACACAGCAGAATGAATTGATGACATAGGATAAAAAAAAAAAAAAATCTATCACCTAATCAGAAATTTCCATGAAGGTTGTCCATTCCCTAACAAATAGCTATGATTAACCAGTCAGGAAAACAAAAAAACAATCTTGGGTACACAGAGACCACTTCAATTAAACAACTGATAGCAGTTTACTCATCACTGTGGACAGCAATTTTTCCTCCACAGAGCATGAGCAAAACATGCCATATACCTATACATGCAGTCCTTTGACAAAATTACCTGTATTCAGAGCCCACCGCAGCACAGCTCAAACAACCTAGAACACACAGTGGGTGTTAGTATTGATTATTACTATCTTGTTGCAGTAACTGATAATGAAATAAGAGATACACATGAATCAAAATGTCTAAGTTAGCTTCTCAATAATTAAGGTGTATTTCTGATTTCAGATTTGAACCTTACAACTCTCCTTCAAAAGTCCAAGCCTGTTCACTTGAAAGGGAATCTTAGATCACCGTTTCCCCCATAGTTTGAGGAAAACTCAGATTTTGATCAGATTCCAGATCCAACTTGGGCAATTTCAACCTTGTAGATGAAGCATTCAAGAAATGTGACTCCAGCTTTTTGATCTTCTCCTCCCTTTTTCTCCCTTCCTCTCCTCTCCAGATTACACGCTCATTGGCTCCAGCCCAGCAACTTTTTTGAGGACTGGGCTAAATAGTCAGAAATTCACAAGAACTTCCTGGATCACAATAAATCATACATTATTTCTTTTACAGCCATGCAGAATAAATGTCAATTCATTTTATACTTAAGTATAGTATTTATAGACATCCTTCATCATACATTACAGTTCTGAAGATCAGAAAGAAAAAAGCACGCTAATGTGAGGGGGAAAAAGAGGAGGGGAACCTAAGCCAAACTAAAGCTGAGCTAGTGCCTCTCTGCACAGTTAAGACAGAAGCTGTCAAGTCCAGCTGAACAAACAACTAACAGACAGAAATTCTGAATAGCAGCAGCAGTTAAAATGCTTACTTTAAAATATAACACATTCATTTCAATCCCCATGGAAAAGGTAATCACCAATTGGCTTGGAACAGCATCAGGACTAGTTCAGCAGAACCATTTCCTTCAATAAACACACGGCTTGCTCTCAAGCAGTGGAGGACAAAATGGCACACAGTTCATTTAGTATTGCTCTGCTCCCCCCTCTTGAAATATTTGTGTTTGGGGTAAAGCTGACTAGTGGGACATATGTTCCTGTGCCTCACTTCTGTGAGGTGAAAGTATACTCTTCTCTCGCTCTGCTTCCCTAAAGAGAAATTAATTATACAGAGGGTGAAAGTAAGAATAGCAACCTTCGTTTCTACCATGCCTTTCGGATCCAATGATCTGAAAACACACACCCAAGTAGCTCTGGAGTTGAACACAGAAGCTCTTCTGTAGCTCGCAGTAACAGCGCACAACAGTCTGGGTAAAAAGTGAAAAGTATATAGCTGTGTGTGTGCAACTCCTTCTTACTCCATCCTATACTTATGATAATTCAAGGTTCAGCCTCTGGCTGGTTTTCCCCATACATTTCTGCACTCCCTGACCGAGACCTTAGGAAAATCCAGTTCTTAAATCCTGCCAGAATTCATAAACCTCAGGGCTGGAGCAATACAAGCTTTGCAGTGGTTTAGAATGATACTAAACAAAGCAGAAATGGGTCACAATAACAAGTAAAATAAAGTAGAATTAAGCAAAATAAGTGGATAAAAAAAGTGGATCCAGAACAGTCCTAGCAAAATATGAATTACTGATGTATGCACATAAAACATCTACTTGAAAGTACAACTTCTAAAGTGGACATGCATGGAAGTAGGAGAGGAACGTACAAAATAGTAACTGAATCCCAGATATAAAATTACTGAGAGCTAAGATCACACACTCAGCTACAATAAGGGCCTAAAAATTTCACCAAAACCTGTCATGTACATGTAGTCCGTAGTATAAACAACCATATCAGTTGACAGGGAAAAACTGTTATAATGTTCTGCTACTAAAAGCCAAAACTACAATATAATACTCGCAAGGGAAGGCTTCTGGAAAAGAGTACATGAAGCCTAGACATGGCCAGCAGGTAATTATTTATTATGTCAATTTTTCCCTGCTTCTTGAAAGGAAAGAAACAAAGAAAACACTTTTTGAAAGTTCCCTGACAGACAAAATGCTTGCGAATCATTTTCTGAAACACAAGTCGTTGCACTGTTGCAGTCAAACTGGAAAACAACATGGGCCTTTTCAAGAGCAACACATAACTGTAAGTATGGGTCTGAACTATATTTTATGTTAGCATGTCTTTCAGAAAAATATACTTATGATTGGGAGTAAATCCATCTAGGAATGAAATACATTTTGAATCTCATATGGGAAGAAGTGGCTAAATGCAACCAAGAGCAACACCACATTCAAGAGCAGGGGGTTCTCCAGACATACTGGTTAGAGCAGCTCTGCAGCCCTGGACTTCAGACCAAAAATGACAAAGGTTAACTCTTTTGTGGCAAGTTGGTTTCCCAGATGCATTCAGGTCCCTTGGAGGTGTCACATTGGCACAGCTGTAACACTGGGAAGGAGCCAGGTCAAGATTCTCAAGGATTTCAACACTGAACTGAGTCTGAGTTGTGGTACAAGGTCCAGGAAGACTTTCACATTGAAGATAAAATAGCACACAACAGACATAAAAGCTGTCAGCCTTGAGACAGCAGTTAAATTCAAAGTGGAAGATATCACAGGACCACAAAATGGAGAGTGGAAAGGGTAAAGCCTTGAAGGACATGAGTACATAATACAAGAAGGTAGAACCAAAGATACCACCCCAAGGAAAAAGTAAAAAAATACAGAATGAGAACCTTTCAAGCCCATAGCAATCTAAATGTGAAAGGAGAACATTTTTAAGAAGTACTAAAGAGGGAAGAAGGAGAAAAGATCTTGGAAGAGCTCTGCAGCAGGTCTCATGCGGATGATCCGTGCTGCCCCTAACAGTAACATTCAATCCAAGTGTCTTTTCAATATATTGAAGGAAGCATATTTGTAAGTTAACACAAAGTTAAGGCTGAGTGCTCGAAATTCCTCAAATTGGAATTTCCTTGTATCATAAGCTCTAATAGAATTTTTTTTTACCAGCTAAGAAATGACCACTGTGCTTTCCATTGCATCTTTTCTTCCAAGTGAAACAAATTTTGCAAGCTAATCATCACCAGTTGGCTATCCTTTCAGCATGGGAAGGGATAGCTGGCAAGAAAAAAAAAAGATGAAAAGGAGAAAACCAGTAATAAGCTGTTAATATTGCTCAGCCACTGTTAGGTACACAAGTGCAGAAAGTAATTTGAATTCTTTAAATGCAATTTTATTTTAATTTTGCACTTCAGAACAAATAGTCAAAGGAAAAAAAGCTTGCTACCAAACTATACAGTAACACATAGCCTCATCGTTAATCTGAGGAAAAACTGCACCATACAAGTGTATCAAAGAACAAAGCAAGTGGCAATAAAAAAAAAATCCTATTATTTCCCTACAGGTTGTCAAATCAGTCTGTTAAATAGGATGGAAGACATTGTGTGAATACTCCAAACAAATACAGCAGCATCTCTGTGAACAGCAATCACTAACGTTACCTGGCACAGTAACACTTGTCCTGAGCAACAGGCTAAGGTCATCTCTGACTCTTCTTACAAAACCCCATGAAATCTTTGGTTTGTACCCAAATTCTCCCCAGGGCAGATCATAGTTTAACTTCAGCTGCATAAGCAATAATACTTCTGCCAGATACCTAAAAACAAGTAAGCTGTGCCTTTTAAATACTAGTGACCCATAAAAATACTGTCTGTAATTAAAAATGTAACATGGTTTTCAATAGGATAACTCCTATCTTGGAATTATTTCTATGCTATTTTATTATATAAGAACTGTCCAACAACTGGGAAAAAAGATCTTCCCCCTTATAAGACGGCGTGCTCCAACAGGGTACAGAGAAATGAATGACAGTAGAATTAGTTTTTACTGTGCTATTCTACACTCTGTTCACAAGTCAGAAAGCTGAGGAAGCACGGGTCAGTGTTAGATTAGGACAAAGACAAATCCTGTCTTTTGGAAAAAGGAAAGCAGTTTAACCTCTGGCAGTGGCTATTACACCTCTACAGCTGATTTAACAGGTCAGGTGATGTAAGTGCTCTGCATCTGCTTCAGTGCAAACTCCCTGTATTAGCCATTTAAGCCAACCCAGATGACTTTGACAAATGGTCCAAAGGGTATTTATGCAATCTGTTTGCCAACTTGGTGATAATAACAAGCAACACTGGGGGTCATTTCTTGTGCCGTTCCAGCTAAATATGCAGCAATGGCCTGCCCATGCCATCAGGATCTCACAGAAACAAATAGAAGATAAGGGGAACAGTGACTGTGGAAAGCCACAATGCTTCACAGGATGAGATGTGGGTGACAGCAGCTTACACTCAAACCTTTGAGAGAATACTTTCAAAAAGCATAAAAACAGGAGAGCTAGAGTCCCTTCCAACTCAATTCCTCAGAAAAGCAGGCAAGTGGAGAGCTATTCATGGACTACGTAAAGGAGCAGCAGCCAGGGGAACTCTGCTGCTCTGAACCACCTCAACAAAGCGTTGCTGGACCACTGCCCCAACCATGCAGAAATCCAGTCTGCTTCCATGAAGTTTTTGGTATTCAGTTCATCATACTTTATTATCTACTGTTGTACAGTGTCCTGAGACCTTTAAAGTAAAAAGATGACCAAAGATTTCTAGTGCAACCGCTCCAGTTTCCCTCCTCAGTACTTTTCAGTAGGGCAAAAAGTTGTGTTGACATTGTGCAACATTTGCAACGTATGCAAACCTGAATGCTATGTGATAAAACCACCTTTTTCTCCACCTGGGGGGGGTGGGGGTGGGGGTGGTGTGTATAAGGTTCCTCTCCCACAAGTGCAGTATTATTACAGATTAAGCTAAGCAACTCTCTCAGAAAGCTTAAGCTGCTCTTCCTTAGTTATATATCCACTGCTCATAATTTTTCAAGATTTAATAAAGCTTTATAGCAAATTTACAAAGCAACTCATTTTATCTCATCTGCTTCCCAAAGCATTCAGAATTCTAATTGCAACTCCTGTGATAATGGAGTATCTCACATTTTAAAAAGATGTTAAGAAAGCCAGTGAAATGGAAAACATTACCTTGACTGAAATCTTCTTAATTCTCCACTAGCTATTTGAAATACTGCAGCTTAAAGAAGGTTTTTTGAAAATAATCTTTCCTTTTAATTACTATGATCCATTTGCACTTTTGTCTCTAAGATACTACATAGTCTAGCTTGTGAATATTGGAAGGAAAAAGCCCTCCACAAATAATTATGTAGGGGCTTCTCTGATGTTTTTAAACAGCAATGGAAGGATGGAATACATAAGGTATGAAAAAGACTATAGTAGACAGAGAGTATTTGTATCTATTTCTCTCTTCTGAACCTTTTTTCTTCCTAGTTCTGTCAAACTGGACCCAAGAATCCCTTTTCCTAAATTAATGCCCTGAAAAAATACTCTAGTGCTGATCTATATCCTAGCTTGCTCCTTCATATTCTGGCTTCAAATATCTGCTAAGCCCATCTCTGCTTTTAAACCAAGTCACAGATCATCTCGTACTATTAAGCCCTATGGTCACGTACATATTTTCTACAGAACAGTGTCTGACATGCGGTTCCACACAGAAGGCTGAAATATTCCTTAATTCTAGTCTCAGTCTTCACAGCAGTGTCGACATTGCTCCAGCCCACTGCCAATCTCTTTGAAAACTTTGGAATTTAGGCTGTATCAACTTTAAAAATTGCCTAACATTGCCAACACCAAATAATCTCCATTAGCTATCAATGTCCACTCACCCACACATAAATATTTTAATTATCTTTTAAACTGAATCAGCACTGAACCAAAGAATTAAGCTACGCAAACAGACAGCTTAGACGTCATCTTCAACAACGGCAGCAATATCAGCTATATCCTGGTAAAAACTCCAATGTGACAAGGCCTTTTATGAGCAAAAGCAGTTGCTTTAGTTGTATTAGGCTGTTACACACTACATGGGGCTTTCTTATTTTTCCACCTTGCCTACCTTGACTACTTAAACTGTATTTTCTTTTGAGGTGAGCGCTCATTCATTCTAAATGCAAAAATACTCCAATCTTCAGGTTTCTATGCACTCTCATAAAACAAATAGCAGCAGCATCTTGTCTTGTGATAATAAGGAACAATCTTTTAGGAACTAGCTTCCTGACTGACCTTTTCACTTTTGAAGGTAGAACCTTTTCACTCCATCTGTTACACATGCTGAGATCAAAGAACAGTTTGAGACCTCAGTCTACATTCAGACAAAATTGAAAACCGTATTAGAACTTAGGTGATCTGAAAAGCAGAATGCAATGTCTACATTACACGAGTAAAAGGACTCGACAAGGAACAAGATTGCTTTATGCTGTTATCTAAACATCTATATAAACAAGGAGTCATCCACAATGAGTTTACAGTCTAATTAGAAATGAAACGCAATAAATGAGCATAACAGACAACATGCAGAAAGACAAAAAAGTAGGATGAGGTATGTTGACAAGACTACATGGATAATTCCTTAGATTGTGCATCAAGGATTTTACCCACAGAAGTGCTGCAGTACCCAATGAGCAGACAAAAATATTGCCAACACTTGTATTGACTGACTTGATCATCACACACTTTCCCCAAAGCTGCAGTGAAATCACGACAAATTTCAAGAAAGTCATAAGAAAATGTGACCTTCTACTCCTCAAGAGCTGTCCTGTCACATCAGATCTAAACAAATTTAAGGAATTTTCCACCTTCCGATTGCAAATCTGTCATATTGCAATTGTTTCTGTTAAGCTTCACACATAAGCTGTTTACTTATCTACTTTGTATCAGAGCACATAGTTTGGTGGTTTAGAAAATAATTCTGCCTTCTTAACAGACCCTGATAATTTTTCCTCTCGAGGGCAACAGCTGGAGAATGTTCTGCAACATATTCATTAACATCCCAACACAACAAGATGTGTTCTTTCAGGTCAGACAGGCTGCTCCCGCTTTTCAGCTAATCTACCATGAAATATGCATAAACCTTCAAAAGGAGAAACTGCTGTAAATGACGAAAGGTTCAAAGAAACACAGCATCCATCAACTATGAACTTCAGCCTGGAGTTTGAGGGCTGTATGAGAATTCCAGTATTAGTTTGTCACTAATGGACTGTCATAAGACTGGATTCTATATTTGATAGACTTAGCCTAAGTTGCCAGGCTTTTCAGTACAGACTTCCTTGAGGTTACAGACATTGCTCTACTCAGCATAAGGCCATAAATGGCTGAAGAATTCAACTCTCTTAAAAAGTGGTTGAGGAATTTAATTTGCAACATCTCACTGACTTAAAAGATTTGGGGTTTCTGACCTGAATCACTTTTGAAAATTATATCTAGGCCATGCTGTCAAAAACCAGAGCATTCAAAACCTTAAGAAATCTGCAGCTATCCCTTTCGGTATTTTTCCACAGCATGTAGGGAGTCTCCCATCTAAGTATGCATTTTACCTCCACCCAAATGCACCGAGTCTAGCTGGCTCTAACCTTTCAACTACAACCATTTTGTCTCACTTCTGAAATCTATCTTTTGTTGAAAGTTTTCCAAAATGGCTACAAAGTTAGATAGGATTCCATTACAATCTGTATAAATGTCTGACTGATATTTTGGTTTGCAGCACAATTTTGGGAGTAGTCTCGGACTGACTGGGATAGGAAAGGAAAAAAGTACCCATCTCTACAGTCTATGTTTTCACATGTTTTTATGGAAGCACAAACCCTATCATGCTGGTATATGTACACTCTGTACAGAATGCCATGTATGCTCTTTAATTCTTCAGTTTGATGGGCACAATCCCCTCCTCATCAATTTTCTAATCACTAACTCTCTGTCCTCTGGGTGGCATTCAGAAGACAGTTTATAGAGAACAACATTGCTCCCACACACAAACCAATGCTATTCTCTTGCAGTAAAACAGCTGTTACTAAAATATATATAAATATAAAGAAAGAAAAAAATCCCCCAGTAAAATATTTGTCAACACAGAGCTAAATCTGAGCTTTTGTTGAAATAATTTAACTAGAATTCAGCATGATGTTGTCTGTAATAAGTTGATCAGTCTTTTAGGCAGGAAATAATGATCACGAGAAAGACAAATAGGTTCATCACAAATCTAACTCAGAAGATGGGATCGTCCCAATGCTTCTCATGCTTGAGACTAGAGATGTTGACCAGAAAAATATAGTTACAACTTATTAAATATGAAACACATGTTACAGAAGAACTCTAGAATTTACATGGAAAAAAGCCAATTGTGAGTCCCTTAAGATTCACTGTAGCAATTGAAGCTACAAATTATGAAAAAACTGCAACAATTTCCTCAAAAAAAGACACAATTCTCAAAAAAGGGAGCTTCATGTACTGTGGAACCAGTCAGTTTAAATTCTGTGAAAAGTGTCTTTGGTTTAATAAATTATTTTGTTATTAAACCATGCAAGTTTCAAAGGTGCCATGTTTTTCTGTGTTAACAGGCATGAGTTAGGAGTGCTTAACGAGTAAATGAAAGGTGTAACTTAAGCTATACCACTTTTTTTTCACTCATTAGCACCACTGCAGATGCATCTTACAACCTCCAGCAAAGAAAGATGCAGAGGCAGCCATTCAGCTGCCAAGAACCCCAGTCATGCTATTAACATACATGCTACTTATGGACATTATTCATCAACCTCACTCAAAATTCAAAGTTGCTCAACTGTCAACCATATACTTCCTATCAACGTGGTTCACTTGTTCCCTAACCTGAAAGCACTTGCTCAGGCCATTGCTCCTAAATTTCAAGCAGCAGCATTTATTTTAAAGTCCTGTGCTCAAATAATGCAGCAGTGCATCAGTTAACGATGGCACTAGAAGATGACTGGAAGACTTATTATATCTTTCATTGATTCAAGCCTCAGTATTGCACAGTTTTGACGATAAATTAAAGGATGCCAAGAAGAAAAATGAGATGCACAATCATTTCATCAGCCATGTTCCAAAGCTGAGCCACAGTGCTCGCCCTTGTTCTTCTGGACTGCTCGCTCTCACATGAGAGCAGCCCAAAGGAATGCCATCTTTATTTTCTCTAGAAAATAGATTCTTTTGCACTGGAGAGATCAGAGAGAAAATTGAGAAACAGCATTTCTGTAGTATCAGCTCACAAGTACTTCAACTCTGAAAATAAACGTCTGATACTTCTTCCTCAAAGACCCAAAGCACAAACTCTTCATCTAGTTATCAAAGGAACAAAGATTTCAACTGCATCACGTGCATGAATTCAGACTTGAGTGGTGGATTGAGAGGGCATGACCACTGGTGGGGTTTTTTTTTTCCTCAAAGCACAAATATATGCTGAGAGGTCTTTAAGCAACCTAAATAAAAATTCAGCAAACCATTCAGACAGCTCCTGAATCAGCTGGCAACTTTTGAAAAATATTATCCCTATGATGATCAAATACTTCTAAATGGAAGGAAAAGTTAAATTTTATAATCGAAGCCCAAATTGTCAGTGTACCTCCACTTTCATCTGCAGAGCTTGTACATTCTCTATTTTTACAGAGCAATCAGTTACAGCTCCAACTTTCAGCTTTGCTTTTATTTATTTATTTTTTTTTTTAAACACGATCTGTTTCTTTCAGGACTCTGTATTAAGAGTATATAAACATGCACCTATGTCTCAAACATTAAAAGAACTTCATTCATGTCTAGAGGAATGGGGTTTGTGGCTTTAGCAATTAATGACCTAACTGATACTGACCTTTTAGAAAAATCCCAGGCTAGTAAAAGTTTTAAATCTGTTTTCTATATATCAGATATATGACAGTTTTTAATAAGACATGACAGGGAAGTCACTGAATGTATCTTGAACTTGGTTTATTTAAGGGAACTGACCTCTCTAGTAACCTCCGATCCACCCTACACAAAAGCCTAGCAGGAATTAATAGCGGATCTCTTACGTATTCAGCAGAGCCAAATGCACATACGTGTGTTTGCGTGTTCAGTCTACTACTTACAAACTTTCCATCTATTTACTGAACCTTCTTTTCCTGTTTTATTTATTTAGGCTGCAGAGACACATGGCAAATATTTCACAGAGCAACCAGATAAGGCAACTTCACCGAGCTCAGCAATGATGGAAAAAATTGCAAAGCTGCTGCTGCTGCTTCTCCAGTCTATTTTTTTAATGGAGTGCAGCTGAAATGCAGCTGGAACACAGCTGTCAGCTTTTATTTCCCAAATCTGCACTAAAATAACAACTACAGCTTGATCATATAATAATTACCTCTGAATTAGAGCCCTGGGTTTGAGACATTACACACAATTAGAAATTAGCCAAGAGCCTGAGGATGACAATAAACACAAGGCTGAAAAGCTTGGGGGTTTGGACAGATTCCTCTTCAACGTTTGTTAGTTCAGTGCATTCTTCCATGAGGTAAACATCTCAGGAACAACATTAATGCTTTCCTCAGTGCTTTTGAAATACTGTCCTCAAAAAACACTTTGCAAATACCAGAACACTTCAATGTGAAGTAGGTATATACAGAAAAAGTGATAATCTGAAGCTGAAGGGAGCCTTAGGCTTAATTTTTAAAGGTAGTGAAATTCAGTTTCTAGTGGCTAGTTGTTTTACCTTTAGAAACGACAGGTTTCTCAAGAAACTTATGAAGAGAAAGCAGCTAACATCCCCCCTCTTGCTACCTAATAAATACACTGCCTTAATGCAAAACATAGACAATATGTTGACATGGACTAATATAAAGGTTTACTTTAAAACACTTTTTTAAAAAAATGAACAGTTTTGTTAATTTTATGCAATCTTTCTGCTCAGAGATAAGCATTTATCAACTAGACTCAGGAGATCAAATTAAGTTTCATATAACCCCAAATTATTTTAGTGAACTGTTTCACAAGGGATTAATTTGGTCAATAGACACAAGCTGACTATAGCAAAAGTGTATCTGCACCTATCTCAAAAGGAAGAAGTGATATCTGTAACTTATTCCACGACTTGAACATTTCTTCACATTCTTCATAATCTTTTCCCGTAACCATATCTCATCTAGCATTACTTGCTACAACTTTACAACCTATACACATGAATCTAACTCCAGAAATCAGAGACAAGAAAAAAAAAAAAAAACACCAAAAACCCCCGCTCTTTGCTGACCCACTCTGACCATGAAATCCATTAAACATCGCCAGCAAGTAATTTTTAAATGCTCTATCACAAGCAAGCACAGCAGAAATGAGGTGACAATGACAAATTCTACGTATGTTAATATAAACCACCACTTCATAGAAGAAAATAATTTAGAAAAAATATTTTGAGATGAAACACATTTTTGGCAGATTTAAGATCTGAGCAGAATGAACTTCACATTGATATGCAAAGGAGCAAGAAAAGTTTGATGACCTCATAGCAAATGCACTATCACATTACAGAGTACATTTAGCTAATAGCTATTTAATAGCGTAGTTTTTTAAAGAGGACACCAGTGTCCCATTTTACCCAAGACAAAAATGAGACTCAAAGAAACGGTTTTGCTCATGGTCCCTTAGCCTGTAAACAAAACCTGTGAGGGAGAGTTTAAGCTCAAGGATCTGAGCTACTATAATTTTCTTTTGGAAGTCAGTCATTAATCAAATAACCAATATGCTGAGATATGTCTTTTAAACATCAGAATACTTAAAAGATCACTACACTAATCCTGAGTATTGATCCTTTTAAAATAGGTAGGGTTACAAAGCCAGAGGAGAAAACTTATTTAAGAGTTTGGGGGGAGCAGTGGGTTGTTTACAAAAAGATTTCTTTTTCACATAAGAAACTCAAATATAGTAGGATTCTGTTAGTTTCAATGACACTGATGTTAATTTTCAATTTAATTATTTGCCATTGTAAAAAAAAACTTATTTCAAGATACCTACACTTAATTTTGACAATTTCTCTTTAACATTCATATTCACTGATGTTATTCCACAGTGTCAAAGCAGACTTCTTGATTAAGCATCGCACTTGTTCCCACCCAGTATAACATCCAAATTATTAATGCCAGCCTCCAGCCAGCTCTTTTCCAGCAGCTGTGCTGCACTTCATTGTTATGTAACTCTCAAAATCATTTCAAGTTTTCCCTGTGAGAATGACTGTGAATAACTAATTTTCTCTGCCTTTAGAGATATAGTCAAGATTTAATACAAGCATGTCAAGCTTTAGTCTGAAACCAGTCGCCCTTTTCACACCAGTCTCCCAAGTGAAAAATAAAAAAGCAAAATGCTAGTTTAAGAAAGAGAGGTAATTTACAGCACTGGTATGAACTGACAGTGAAGAACAGACAAAGGCCAGAGGAGAAACGTAAAAATACAGGGCAAGAGGAATTTTTCCCAGAATGCAGAAAGTGCCTAGAAGCAATCAGTACAATAAAACCAAAATTATTACCCTAACACCTTTTGTACATTTTCCAAGAAATACAAAAGCAAAGCCCATTCATAAACGTGCACCTGGACTGCAAGGCTCTGACAGAAGAAAAACAGGATTCTGTGTTGGGATTCTCCATGCAGACACGGGATGAAATTCTTCAGTGAATCGGTTTATGACTTGGAAATCTCATGAACAACTATCTCCAGCAAAATTCTGAAACCCACTGCAAAAGCAGTGTGAGCAAGAGTACACTGAAAAACAAATGAGATAATAAAAGTCCCTGAATGTTTCTTATGCTTAGACATAAAACAAATCCAAGCTGCAAATCCATACCCTATTAAAAGGAGCTTGACATCGTGTAAGAGGAAGTTTAATGTGCGCCTGAGTTGATGAAGAATCCAGCAATTCAGACGATCAAACAAATTCAAAGTGCCTGCCCAGCAGAATATAAAGAAAATACATTTAAATAATTTGTTAAAATCTTAAAGGACTGGAAAATGTCAGAAACTAAGATTATTGACCTAAAGTTCTCCAAGGGGTATGCTTTTATGCTCATGCGATTCAGCTGTTTAAATTGCAACAGCAAGGTCTGCTGAAACAAGTCTCCCTCACTCCCCAATTCTGCACGCGGGGCAGCAGGGGAGCTGGAAAGGGTGGTGCAAGGACACCAAACCAGCTGCATTCCCTTCAACACCCCGAGTCCCCTACTAAAATTACCCCTCAGAAGAGGAAATGCAGATCTAAAGCATGAATATGACCTTTATTTCTCTCTGAGGGGCCCATTCTTTAGACCCCAATAAACACTATTGTTCCCTGAGAATAATGGGAGAAAGGTAGCAAACAGTCATAACATTGCGTTTTGCGTAAAGCAACAACTCTTACTCTTCAGAATACATTTTTGTGAACAGAGATGGACTCTCACTGACAGTTGCACAGGCTGATAGCAGAGTCAGGCCAGCCAGGCAGCTGAAACCCCCCATGAGGGATGTGTGTGTTTTAAGAACACTGTGCAGAGTCCCTAGATGACTTTTCTTTACATCAGGCCAGGTAACACTGAAAAACAAGAAGTCAGGGGCTGCCACCTGCGATCTGCCCAGGCTTGGTACCGAGACGAGTGTATTCGGGCACAATTAAGAATCAAGTGCAGGAAAAGTTAAGCCATACTCCTTTCTTCCATGCATGGACTCTAGGTTTTGATCGAAATGTGGTAAATGATTCTTCCTTGAAGGAGAACATAAGTGAGATATATATATATATATATATATAATGCTCTAATAATCCGGTACAAAACAAAACACAACACAATCCTGGGTACAGCCCTACAAAGTTCCTTTTACCTGAGTAATCTCAAACTAGTTACAAAAGATGAGATTAGTAGGCCTTAATTCATTTATTTGTTTTGATGTTCTCTCTCTCATTTTGTATATATAAATATAAAAAACAACTGTTTATTAAGCAGGAAGGTTAAAAGCAAACAGTTTAATGATCCTTAACGATAACCACAGACAGCAAAATAATGCTGTGGGAACAGCTCTAGTTTACTCTTTCTAAAGGCACACATCGTACTTTTTTCTGGGCCTTTGGATATATTCTCATGATGCATACGTTTTGTGTAACAGCAAGCCTCAAAAACGTGGACTGAGTCTGAACTTCACATCTCTGGAGGGTCTTGTTACCTCTGGTGGCAGCTCTTCCACGCCTGATGAACATCATGGGACTCTGCTTCTTATCATCATAAAAATGGCAGTTTCCCACATTTACACAGCTGTTCAATTCATAGGGCAGATCTTGAAATGTTTTTGAACACTACTCTGAAGTTTCCTTAACTTCTGTGTTCTAATTAAATATGTTTTTCTGCAGGCATCAAAAACCATGGCTAAAAGTCACCGAAATTTTCTTAACATGCTCAAGAGCTATTGCTTCCCATTGCACAAGGCCAAGAGCCAGACGTGCAGTTCCATTACAAGCACCCTACAGAAACATATAAAAACACTCATAAAAATGCATTTGTTTATATGGCAAAGAGATATGAATGAATTAATACTCTACACAGAAACTACCACAATATTATTAGAGTTTATTCAACCTGCAAGAATTTTATCGAATCTTAAATCATGTCCCCTTCCTTCTTTCCTCCCCACATGCATCAATGGACTCTTGTGTTTTGGTTTGCAAATATTTAAAGTGTGTGTCAAGTCCTGCTGCAGAAGCCTGATGGTCATGCCATGCTATGAATAACAGACTGAAAGCAGGGAAAACAGTTCCTAAATCAAATTATGACTCTTGGGGATAAACACATTTCCAAATGATGTAATTATAACAATATGTCACACTCTGCTGAAGACCTCATATAACATTAAAATAAAGAATGAGTGGGTAGGAAATATAAGCAAAGGATGACATAATATTGTTCCGTGCCAGTTTCTGCCTGTTTTCAATCAGCCCAGACATCAGAAAGTGACTTGGGGGGGGGAATCTCACTAACAATCAAGGGAATTTCTGTTTAAGTCGGAGGCCTGTGCACCAAGATCACATTTGACCTTGTAATATAAATAAAGCAACCCTAATGAAGTGTGTACAGAGCCTGGGAAAGACAAGCCCCCCTGCCTACCCCCTCATACTGAGTCCCAAATAAACACACCAATATGACTTAAGACATGCTTGCAGAAAAGTTTATTATTTTATTTTCACCCCTGTATATATTCCATGCCAGTAAAAACTGCTGCATCACAAGCTCTTAATTTAGTCCCTTTTAGACACCAGAGGACCTTGGATGGTTGATCCTAAACATGCCTGCACTAAATAACTCATAAATGAGCTGACAGTGAAAACAAGTATCTCAAACTCAGTTAAGTGCTTTGTATGCACAAGTGAAACGAGTTGTATCTGGTTCAGACCTGAATCCTTGGTATGGTAGTAAATCGCATTATCAGCCTACAAAGTGAAGTCACTTGATTCTATCAAAACTGAATAAACTCCATTGTGGCTTTGCTATAATCCCCTTATGAGAACTGTGTGCATCATTATTTACCCAACTGTTATGTGGGTGGAAACAGGAGACGTTCACCTCTGGCGAATATGTGTGCAACTTCTCTCAAGTCAGTACAGTTGCACCTGCTTATACCAGCAATGAAGCTTGTCTCTGATGTCAACAGTGATATTATCTAGAGATAAAACAGTTCCTGTTTTGTCTGAAAAATGAAATACTTCAAAATATGTCAGGTCACTTGCAAATCCTGCCCATAAAGGAAAGAGGAAAAGCTTTAGAAGAATTAGTTCCATAAAACAAGTAGCTTCTGGGGACAGAAATCCGGAAGAGATTAACACCCTCCCCTGCACTCCCCTCCTGCTAGGAATCTTCCATAACAGCTCTGGAGCCTGCCAAGACCTGGGCCTTGCTTGGACAACAGTAGCATCCTTATTGGGAACTCAGAAAAGCTCAGCGCTAAAGACAACTGCCAGGCAAAAAGTAAGCAGCTTTCTGCCCATTTACCAGCATCTTTCCAGGTGCTCTGACTAATCAACAAGATTGAAGGAAAATCACTGCTGACTAGAAAAGGAACAGGAAAGGAGGGAAAGGAGGAAAGAAAAGGAGGAAAAATGATGACAAACTAACCAAACACATTTCCTCTGCCAGTCCTCCTTACAGTATCAGCCATTCATGCAGTTGTCTTTCCTCGAACTCCTTTCTGCATCTCTATCACTCCTAGCCTCATTTAAAACTCCTTTTCCTTTCATCAATATGCTTGAAGTTTCTCCCCAATCTGGTCATTCTCATAAAACAAACACAATCAAAAACCCAAACCCAAGAAAACCATAAAACCCACTTTACCTCATGCAGTTACCTACTTATCATGGGTTTTGGGTTTGGGTTTTTTTTTGTTGTTGGGTTGTTTTTTTTTTTTGGGGGGGGGGGGTGTTTTGTTTTTTTTGTGGGTTGTGTTGGTTTTATTTTTTACTATCATTGTACTCACCACATATTTATATTTCCTCTACTTTTCACATATCTGAGTTATTTTTCATAGTAAGGACTTCAAAACACTTAGTACATTTTGGGTACCACAACTATATAATTATCTGTTTTAAAGATGACCGCAGTTAGGATTATGAAGAAGCCATAAAACCAAGTTTCCCTTGGGGGAAATTCCCTCCTTCCAACCAGTTTATCAAAGGAACACAGCTGGCCCAAAGCTCCCACTGTCTACTCTAAAGACTCCTGACCTACCAGAACTTCCATTCATACAGAAATAGAAGCTGCCCTTTAAATGGGACCTGGCAAGAAATACTGGAACTTCTACACTTCTTGACCTTAAAAATACCAACTAAAAATTGCATGGACTCATTCAGCTGACATCATTGGCTTGTGTTTCTGGGACTTGTCTCAGTTTTAATGGAATACTTGCCCCAATTTCAATAAACTGGTTGTCCAACAAGCATGTGACGGACCAGGTAGTCTGGAAGCCTTGCCTAGCTCATTCTGATTTGAGACAGGTTGGGTAAGGAATCTGTTCTGTAGTGCTGGCAGCAAAAAAGGGTACACAGTGAAATCTGCAGTTAACATTTCTGGAAATACATGATAATTTTTTATTATTTTTATATGATAAATTATAATAGCCACAAGCAGGAACCACTTTCCTTATGTGAGAGACACTGCATCTGCAGAGAAATACAGCCATACCACAACATGCAGTTCATGACTACTATGGGAGAAAGGTACACAGCAGTTTGTTTCATTAGTTGCTGATATTTGGAGATAATCACTGACATTACTGAAACTTTGCCAAGATTGTGTTCATCCTTCCTCCCTCTACACAGAATACAAATTCACTGAATTCTATGATATTAAGCCTAAGCACTGAAACCAACTCCCTGAAGATTAGTAACTGACTGGGAGGAGCCAATTAAGTCCATCTGGTCCTTAATCCTCAGGAAATTTGCTCCAGTCAAGTGAATGCTGTTAGAAAATTAACAATCAATTTAGATTATAAAGTTTATATTTGTTTTGTTGCACTTCCTACACTATGTCTAGTTAGCATCCACAAAAGTAGTGAAACTCACTTTTAGCTGTGTTCAACATCAGCCAAGCACTTGTTTCTTAACAGTCTAAACCAAACGACGCTACCTTTAATTCCATAATATTTTTCATGCCAATGCATCCCAAAGCTCTTCGTTTACAAGAAGCTCTACCCTGTACTTTAGGATATAGAGTTTCATATTACACCTAATTAAGCTGAAGAGGGAATTTGAAGAGCTAAAACCTGTACAAAGTACCAAGATTTTAAACACTGCTGATTTTACATAAATATTCCCGGGTTCTTTATTTACTTTTAAATGGTAAATATCTCACACCTGCCATAGAAGTAAACAGAAACGTATCTAAAAATTGTGCTAGTATGACTTAAACAGGACGTATTTAATGTTAGCCAACTGCAGTGAATCTTCAAAATCTACAGACTGGTTTATGTGAATTTCTATCGTCTAAATTTAAGCAGTGATCCCCCCCCCCCCCCCCCAGTTTTCATTAACACCATTTCCTTTTTTTGTTTTGCTTTAAGTCCCTGGCCCAAAAATTAAACTCGGTTAAAGTAACTGAATGACACAAGCCAAGCTAACAGTACTAAGAAACCCAAATTTTAAAAAGCAGTTCAACGTCAAGGTATTTTGTCACTCAAGTAAATTGAAGTTCCTAATTCCTCTGATTTTGTGAGTGAATTAAGCCATATACTATCTACCCAGCATATGTGTGAGTAAAAGATCTGGTAAAAGGAACAGTGAGAAGTTTCTGGAACAGAATAAAATTTCTTTTGAATTCCATGAAATGCAGTGGATCGAAACTAACTGTTCTTCCTCTCTCTTAATACTTTAAGTGAAATGTTGTATTGCCTCACTCTAATTTAATCATCTTTTAAAAGATACAGGCTTTTGTCTATGTATATAAAATCTACCAGCTCAAAACCAATGTTTCCCACCTGTGATTTACATTCCAGAAATCTCCCCTGCAAAGGACAATTCGTTTACATTTCACTCCTTCAGATGCTCGTTGAGTAAGCTGTCATACCTGGATTAAATCAGTTCTTCTCATTCAGTTTGGCAGCTAGTAATGCAAGAAACCAAAAACTCTTCCAGCTGATTGAGTTCCCTCAATAGGAGAGCTGGCATTTCCTCGCACAACTCCATTTAGGTGGAACAATAACAATATCAGGTTCCCTTCTAACAATAGCTCCAGTGTTATTTGGTGTTGCTGTCAAATGTCTCAAGATGAAGACAATCTTGGGAATTCATGAAGATCTCCCAACAATGATTTCTTATTCAGGAAAAAAAAAAAAATAATCCAAGAATAACAACACAGTGCTGGTTTTTTTTTTTTAATTCAAGGTATTCCTAAGAAATAAAGGATCCTTACACACACTCCTACCTTTAGCATTACTACCTTTCTATTACCATACACTTAAGAATTCAGTCAGTGTTATCAACATTCATTTCATAGTTGAGGATACTGAAACTAAAAGGATAAATATTTCAGTCAGGTTTGAATAATGACTAAACTACAAGCAAAACACTGAACTTGAGAATCTTAGTTTTCAGATCCTTGCTACTGCATAGACTGTGCTAGAAGTTAATCCCAGCTTAATCCAAGAATTTGGGCTGATTTCAGGTACTGGATTGAACACACTACAATGCCTAAGCAATGCTTGAACCTTTATTGACCAGCAATATGTACTCATGCACGAGTTACAGGGCACATTCTGAAATAAAGCAGCCTCATGGTCAGTAACAGTACACAGTCGTACTAGGTCTGGCCGGGATGGAGTTCATTTCCTTCATAGCAGCCCATATGGTGCTGTGTTTCAGACCGGTGACCAAAACACTGTTGCTGACACACCAGTGTTTTAGCCACTGCTGAACACAGCTTACGCACCATCAAGGCCTTCTCTGTTCCTCACTCTGCCACCCTTGTTAGGTTGGGAGGGGACACAACTCAGGCAGCTGACTTGGATCAACCAAAGAGCTATTCCATACCACCTAACATCATGCTCAGCCATAAAGTGGGGTGGGGGTCTAGTGGGGAGGGCAGGGGGGTGAGTTTTTCCAAAGTAGCCATTACTCGGATACTGGCTGGGCATCTGTCTGCTGGTGGTGACTGCCCTTGCATCACTTGTTGGGGGGGAGGTTATGGGGATGTGTTTGTTGTGGTGTCCCCTCCTTCACTTAAACTGTCTCTATCTTGACCCGCACATTTTTTTCCTTGCTTTTGCCCTTCCAGTTCTCTCCCCCATCCCTCTGCAGAGGGAGTGACCTGCCAGCTGGGGTCAATCCACCACAACAGTGGAGGAAGCATACAATTAGCCTTCAAAGGTACTTTCTCCCCTGAAAAGAGTACGCAAAGGCTACTACTAATATCATGGATGTCCTGGTGGACAAGTACCTTTATAAGTAATGAAGCAGAATTGCAGTTCTACAAGTCCCACCTTCAACCAGGACAGTGCCATGCACAAGCCTAACACACAGCTGGGTCTATACACTTGCTCTGCAAGAAGCTTCAGTCCCAATTCTTTCCCAGCCTCTCACTGGACAGTCTGACCACAGAGTCCTACTCTAGGCTTGTCAGTAAGTAACAGAGTCAGTAACGGAGGAACAACCTTATTGGGAGGGAAAACTAGAATACTGAGCACAGAAGTTGATAGATGACATAACAGCGCTGCTAGCACAGTTTGGTAGCTTTACATCGCGCACAAAATGGCAGACGGAAATAGTGCTGCCTAAAATGATTTGGTAAATGGCACTAACATCTACATGATCTATTCTAAAAAAGAAGGAAAGCTGAAGTACAGCTTCAGCTCTGAAGTCTGCTTATAATACTGGGGAGGATAGAAGAGTCCTGATGTAGCAAAATTAATCAACTGTCTTTGGGCAAAATATTATTCTGTCATTGAACATGTTTTAACACACAGCAAGTACAAATGAGATTATCTCAAAAACATACACTTCTGGGTTATGCACAGGATTATGTTACCGACATGCATTCAAAACACCAAAGCAGTGCAATGTAAAGGCAA
Source organism: Mycteria americana (assembly GCF_035582795.1). Classification (NCBI taxonomy): domain Eukaryota; kingdom Metazoa; phylum Chordata; class Aves; order Ciconiiformes; family Ciconiidae; genus Mycteria; species Mycteria americana. The sequence continues at coordinate 36,449,539 of NC_134369.1, forward strand.
TGCTGTTACAGAGATGTCTGGTATATAGCTTCTGCTAGCAACATTGTAAAGCCTAACTTGATAGAGCTGCAGTGGACTGGGCACTTCTCTTTCTACCAATTCCCCTGGTTAGCCCAAATACATTTAAGTTTCTGCCAGAGGGAGAATCACTACAAACTGGAGCCTCTTAACAACCAGAGAGAAGGATTCTCAGGGTTCTGTGGGAAAACTTTGCAGAAAAAGTCCTTGCCATGCCTACTACACCTGTTAGTCTCATGAACTTAGTTCTCAATGTAAACCAAAGTATTTCTCCAAAGACAGTTGACAGCAAACATTGCCACGAGCCTCTCAATGTAACCAGAGTCTGCCATCCTACGATCTGAAGAGCTCAGTGGCCAACTGGGAGGCAAATATTCCAAGTGCTAAAGTAACTGTTATATGTTGTAGGCAAAATGGAGAGGTGACACCCCATGAAAATGAACCTGCGTTAACAATCCTGCAGAGTATTCTTTAATCTGTAAGTATTTAGCATCATTAGGATTAACCAGTTAATGAGAGTAATGCCAATGCCTCCAGAGATGTCAGCACAAGGGCTGAATGTTCATATATAGGGAGAGACAGAATTAATTTCAGCTCCTCACTCTTCTTTCTCAGCCACAGAAGTAGCTGACAAGAAGCAGAAGGCACAGGCTTAAGGGGTAAGGGTGAATTATAACTGGTAAATTCACCAAAGCAGCAATCATGTAGTACATTCTGCTGTACAGAAAAGTAGTGGCAATCTGGCTGCGAGACACCTCACCATCAGGGTGTTATTGCCTTCTGATGCTCAAGGTGAAGCTGAAGGGAGATGAAGGGTACTGTCAGTGAAGTGGAAAGATGATCTCTGAGCATCACAATCACCTTTTGGGTCGAGGCCAAAGATTACTGCAATATCACACACTGAGGAAACAAACAAAAACAAAAAAACAGCCCTAGGCAACATAAAGGCAGGTAAAAACCATCCTCCCCATGAATCCTTCTCCGCCTCTGAATTCAACTCATTCTGAGTGTAGGATCTGGACTTAGGTGGAAAACTGAGACGCCTTTTGTTAAATTATGATGAATACTCATGTTTCTGTGGTTCTTCAGAACCACTGAGAGGGGCAAACAAAAGACTGTGTTATTCCATTTTACCCCACTGATGCATACAAAGTTCCTCACAACTGCAAATACTTATGTTTGCCTCTTCACAATTAAAAGCTTTTTGCAAATGTATCAGACAGACTTTTCAGTCAACAGTTCAATTAGTGCAACTATGTAAACTGGAATCTCAACAGAGTACAGCTCACCATTTGCTACATCAAACTTTTAAACATTGGATCTACTGTTGAGGTTATCACAGTAAGAAAAAAGTGTGTTTCTGCATATTGTTATTCCTTTCCTTTTAAATGCTAAACTAGATGCTTAAATATTACCACTCTCTCTCACAATGAGATCTTTTGTCATCTAAAACAAACACATTAGAAAAAAAAAATAAGGTCCGAAACCTTAACAGTTCTTACTCAGCATTGCTCCATTTCCTTCAAGCAAGTTATAGTGATTTATACTAATATACCAACAGAGGTGGTAGAAAAAAAATAAGCATAAACAAAGCTGTTAGAAACCAGATCAAAATCTGTATTTAACTCGTACTGACCCCCATTTCTAAAGGCAGCCGTAGCCAAGATCTAGGAGTGCTTCGTAAGATCAATAGCAATAAGCTTAGCTCAAAAATGACTGAATAATATGACAGGCTGCTTATGCCAGAGTTCATTGCTCTTCACATACCTATATGCTTCACAAATGTTGAAGAATAAAATACCTCCTTTAGCCAAATTACGTGCTTTGAGGTTGAGGAACATCAGCCAAAAGCCTAGTTTTTGAGCAAAGATTAGCAGCATAGCTTGTTGTAAAAAAAAAAAAAAAAAAAAAAAAAAGAAAAGAAATTAACACACACTGGCTCAGATACAACTCTCCAGACATATGACTTCTAATAAAGTGTGTTATCCACACACTGCTAGACAGCAGATGTTTCAAACAGTTGCCATTTGAACCAGGAAAACAACATCGATGGATGTCTGTTATTTTAAACTCCTACCAGGCACCACAAGCTAAAAAAAAGGAGCAACATGGTATTTTTCATATTTATGTAATTTGTTGATCCCTCTGTTACTCCACAAACAGGTAACTTGTCAAGATAGTCCAAAGAAAGTAGAAAAAATAAAGCATAAGCAGCAAACTTCCAGCAATTTACTAACACTGTGTAAAGATGCCCAAACAGATTTGTTCCATCAAGAGGCTGTTTGAAGCCTTGTTAATTGCTTTATCTGTTAATCTCAAAGTATGAAGTTTTAAGTCTTCAATGCAAGGAAGGACGCCTGGTAAAAATAGGTAGTGGCACCCACAGGAAGGTGCTAGCCTTCAAGGCAGGCCATTATAAATACAGAGGACTAAAACAAAACACATGAAAAGGCTGAAGAGGGATCCCCCTCCTCCCTCCACTTAGCCTAGCAGGAGCAACCTTTTCCGAAAAGGTGCCAATGAGTCATAAAAGATGAGCTGGGAACAGCATGGTGTGTTACATGTTCCAGCAGGCATCAAACCTACAACCAACACTTCCATGTTTTGAACACTATTTTATTTGTTGTCTTCACTTCCTAACCGATACAAAGAGCAAAGCAAAGCAGCACTGAAGCACTGAATAAAACAGAAGTTGGATGGGAAAGTTCATAAAAGCCAAACCAAGGAATATTTCAATAAAAAGAAAAAAATACCTGCTGGCTTCAAAATCTCTATACCAATACCAATAATGGTATCAAGCAACAAAAACATTTCAACCTGTAGAGTCAAAGGTCACCATTGAGCGGAAATACAAAGAAAAGTGACACTAACAGGGATCTCTCTCCCATTTTCATATTTTAATTAGGAACAACAAAAAGCCAGTTGCCATTAGTCAAATGGTTCATGGTTTTTGTTGCCCCCACAGCTTCTACTGCTGCATGTGCAGAGCAGCCAAGGCTCAGCTCTGAAGAAATTAAAGCATAGCAGAAACAAAAAATGTTATATTTGACAAAAATTCAAAAGTGCCAGTATGCAAACAGTTTATTGGCATAACTGACAGAGGCAGATGCAGCAACATGAGAATGCTTTCAAAACACGTGAGGAGAAAAAAAAAAAAATTGGAAGCTTTGGGTAGAAAAAAAGTCTTTATCCAGCTGGGGTACTTTGGATCCAAAGGTTTTATTCTCAGAGAATAAAACAAATACTAATTTTCCTTCACCCTGGAAATCCAGAGTTCAAATGAAATACAAACAGAGTTGAAATGGCACTTTGCACTTCTTTTACAACCTTCTTTCTTTAGAGAGGGTAGCAAGCTTACACTGTTGTTAAGTAGGCAGGTATAATCCCTATTTCACAGCAGAGACATGCTGTGACTTGTCTATATTAAGAACTAAGTCTAGAACAAAGGCAGGAACAGATTTCAGACCTTGCGATTTCTACTCTTAGACTGTCACCACAAGGCTACCTCTACTCACTGTAAAAATGGCTATTACCTGTGGTATCCCCCCAAAATTGTTTTTCTGAGACGATACCTAAATTTACATCTAACCAAAGATTCAGGGAACTGAGACTTCACAGGGTATTTGTTTGTAGGACATGTGTAGACAGGAAACATGAATAGTCTTACAGAAAAAGCTTTAGCAAACTACAATCCACAGTTTCTCCAATAAAAAGCAAGGAAGAATCGTCCCTAACTGGGTATCAACAGGACAGCCAGTGCAGGAAGAGATTAACATTGCACTGCTGACATGTACGATTAACACTACATTGCTCATTCTTGATCCTGTTCTGTGGTACTTCAACAAATCTGTCACTTGTTTGGGCTTTTTGAAGGAAGATTTTGAAAGAAGTCATACACAAAGGCTAATTTCATGTGCTTATGTTTATAATCACATAAACCTGTTAAGTTTAAATACTCACCCCAAAAGATTATTTATCATGCCTTCTCGTTTGTGTAAATACTTACTGAGAAGCACATAACTGGAGTACGGAAGTCCTCTATACTTGGACATACAAGAAAACCAGTAATGTGGTAATGAAAAGACAGGGTCACAGCAGCAAGGCTACAATCCAGTGCAATGCAGGCATGACGCTTGAACTATAAAGGCGGAGGAATATGTTAAAATCCTGGCTTAAGGCCATTTTTGCAGCCTTTAAAGGGAAATATGCAACTTCTTGCCTGTCCACAGACAATTAGAAGGTCGGTAAAAGACAGACTCTCTTGATCCTTTTGTATACTGCCTTGAAATAAAAAGAAAAAAACTAAGCCTGGCAGCATGAGCTCAAGTACTCTTCTGGCACACTGTAAAGGCAATCAATAGCACTGAGAACACCTGTTATTCAGATGCACTAAAGAACAGCAAGCCTCTTGCGGCTTTCTGCACTTTTTACTTCCTGCTCAAGAGCTTTAGGATAAACGCAATGTACCCAATAGTATATTTAAAATTATTCTAAGCATATGTATTTTTTCTGAAAGCATAAAAAGCCTGCGCCTGCAGATGATGAAAGAAATCTGCATTGCCTAAGGAGACAGACATTGCGTATTTCTCTGGTACAGTTACAGCACATGTAGCAGAACTTTGCTATTTATCCCAGTCCAGGGAGGACTGCAGCATGAATGACTGCAAGGGCCAGCACCCCAGCACATGCATTGGCTTCGTGCTGCAACACGATATCCACAATATCGCTGACTGAAACAACTGAATTAATTTCATAAATGGTAGAATACTAGCAAATGAGAAATACAAGCTTTGAAAGTATTAGGTTTCTCCTGTTTACCAACAAGATTTCTTTCAAAAAGTCGAAGTCATTCACCATACCAGCAGAAAGTCCATTATTCCCAGTTGACAGAGCCATTCATTGTTGGTAGGACTGAATTATTTTCTAGTTATTACTTTTCTTGGGTAGCCCCATCTCTCTGAATATACTGAGTATTTTACAGATTGGCATTTTGAAAACTAGACCAATTTAAAGCAGTCAGATGCTAAAGTGCAATAAGAGGAACTCAGCTGAGCTGATGTAACAGATCAACTGCTGCCAAAAGCAGGTCCCATACTCCCTCCTCCTCTTAGCATTCCCCTTTCCAGCCACACATTCTTGATGCTTTCCTTTTATCAGCTCCAATACTGATGTGATCCTTCAGTGAGTCAATTCACTGGCAGAAAGCTAATCTATCCAGAACGAGCATTCTGCAAGTTGGTAACCTTAATCAACTTACCAAGGGATCAGATGAACATGAGAACAAGCGAGGGAGGAAAAAGAAGCAGGACTACTCCCAGCAGCAAGAAAATGCTAATTTGGCTCGGCTGTCTATTCAAATCTGATCTTTAATCTCTCATGAACATCAGAGAACAGAATGTAACTTTCATAATGAGTTCAGTTATTAATGTATTTTGTTACCTAAAAGGATTGCATCCTATATCACAACTCAGCTAGAGATTCTTGCAACTGTATTGATTCTGTCAATCTAAGAAGAATGCCGTATATTCGCTATCTGCAATCCTTACTCATGTTAAGCAGTAATTCTTTTCTGCAAGTAGCATCAGTGAAGCTGATAGAATTGTTTTCAGAGCATAGTATCGTTTTATGGAAAGGTAGTAGAATCTGGTCTCACTATAAAATGTGAATTCAACAATCACCTCTAATCACCACAACTGCTATTTAATCTTCTCTATGTAAATCACAGAATCATAGAATCATAGTGTCTCCATATAGAGACCGCACAGAAGGCAGAGCTACAGGTAATCTGTAGCTGTTTTGAATGACATTTTTCTTAGTGTCTGTAACTTAATTATAATGAATTTGTCTTCAGGATAAACTAATTTATCATTGTTCGTCATGGTTCATGTTGCCTTGTCACTCAGTTTGGTTAACATTATTTAAATTAATACCCCGATTTGCTGCATACTTTCATCAACATCACTTTTCCCATGAGAAACTGATTTGCCTTTCTACTTGTACCTTAAGAACAACGTGGTAAGAAGTAATTCTTGCCAAGTAACGTTTATGCTTATGTATGCAAAACACATAACTCCTATTAACTAAAAAAAGTTATCAATGCTGCACTATGATTTGAAAGAGTCTTTCTCATGCTATTATTTAATTCCAGGGAAAGGAAAAAAATATACCAAAAAGGTGTATTGTTATTCAGAGAGAAAACTTGTATGGTTATTCCTTGCATAACGAGATCAGACTATGCCAAAATATTATTCTCACTAACATCAACACTATGAAGTTCTTAGTTTTGTTATATGAAAAATGCCATCTTAAGGGTTTTTTTGTGATCCCTGTAACATGAAAACATGAATTCTGTCCTTCCATAAGGACCTAGACTTCCTGATTTCTGAACAGAAGTGTACTCAACTTCCTGAACCTTCCCCCAGAAGCTTCAAAGAAACTGGATACAATTTCACAAGCTGGAATTCTCTTTCTGAACTCCAAACACCTCTCGTTTCCAGGGGGGCTCGATACAGCATGTTAGCCCTGCTCACTGTATGTGGATACTGCCAGAGGGACGCACAAGCACATGCATCAAACCAAATGACTAAGGAGTTGGGCAAAAAACTTTTGTTTTAAGCCTTTAAAAGGTTCATTTCAAATATAAGCAAAGATACTCAAAGTAACACGTACTGCTTTTGAGTGTCACTACACACTCCAGTACACCAGTGAGTTTTGTACGGTCAGCAGCATGCCTTTCACACTGGAAGTTCTGGGGCAAGAGCTACAGGCACCCTAACTCATTACACATGAAGCACTTGAGCCCTCCTTAGGTCACAAATTACATGCATACATTTCCAAAGGGGTACGTCATTCTTCACTAGAGACAGCATAAACAGGTTATCAATATTATTAATACTCCAAGAATAATAGTTTAGATTTGAGTTCATAAGAGGACGTTCAGAGCAACCAAAAGGGGGTAATTACTGAAAAAATACCAGTCCATTCTTTCACCGAGATACAGAAGTTATGTTACCAACACTGGCAGGAAAAACAAATACTAAAATTTCAGGATCAATGTCATCTTCAGCTTATTAAAAAAAAAAAAAAAACTAACAACAAAAACCAACAAAAAAAATTCAAGCACATGCAGTGCCTCAAATAAAGCAATCCTTTGTGTTAGGGGAAAATCAAACTACTGTTTATTTAACCTAGAGACTGTTCCCAAAGCAGGACTCAATTTAACAAAGTCAAAGATTCCACCTTGTTACAGGAATATACTGGCATTCCCCACACTTTCGCCATAGCCTGCCTTTTTAAATAAGCATTACTTCATTCAGCAAAGAAGGAGCCCTGTTCTTCTTCCGCAACAACCCTGTGAAGTACTGTACAACGAAGTACGAGCTGCAGCAGGGATCTGAAAATTCAAGCCCTCAATTTTTCATGGTCTTGTGCAAATACATCTTACTTAGATGCAACATTGGGAGCTACAGACTGACTGTGTGCTGATGGCAGGAAATTTGGAGCCAGGTCTCCCAGGTTTCATTTTAGCCAGCTTTTGATTTGCTATGTGATACCAGGCAAGTCACTTCCCATTATTTATTTATAAGTTACATCTAATTATCTAGAAGGCCTAATTAGCTCATCTGGAAAGTGATTTGAAATGCACAGATGAAAGATAGTGTGTATTTCTCAACTCTTGTCATCTGTGCCAATAAAATACTTATTTCACAACAATTAGATCTAATTGTATTTTTGATAGCTGCTGCCTCATCCCTAGAAATTCCAGCTCTGGAAGTCACAAATAGAAAGACTTATCAGGACGCAATGTTAATGAAGTGGTATGTGAAACATCTATAGATAAGGTTAATATTCTAAAGGCCTTTTTGCAATCACTCAATGTGTAGTGAAACTTTTTTCCCAGTTGGGTTTCCACTCAAATGGAAACTTAGAGATTTATTTTTCAACTGTCTCCCATCTCTATCACAGGATAAGCATTTCCAACACTGCTTTAGGTTTGTCTGAAAAAAATTTGCCTAAGGAACTAAATCTAGTCTTAAGATTGACTAAAATATTCTAGAAACTTTAGTAATTCTGTCTAACTACTTCATGTAGAAGCCCTACATTCACTTTCTGAATATTTGCGAAACATTAATAGGACTCACAGACCAGACAGAAAGCTTGACCTTGGGATTGGGACTGGGCGAGATGGGCTGAAGCAAAATGGAGACTGAGAGCAGGCAGTCTGAAGCGCTATGGGGGTTACACCTCCCATGCTGTAAGTCATGAGCCAGCCCAGAGAAGGGATTCCTATAGACCGCAAACAGGAGAAGAGAGGCTTGCTAAACCCAACTACTCTCTCTGAGTCTAGTGTCCTGCCTCTGCAATGGCTGGTACAGGATGTTTCAGCCAAAACCGTAAGGAATTATGCAGGAAACAGCTATGGAGTAATCAATTCAGCCTGCAAATCTCTTGTTAAAGCAATGAAAGTTAAGAGCAGCACATGTCCTGAAACACATACGCCCATCTGTTAAGGTTTTCTACATTCTAAATCCTGACTATTTTTAACCAAGTGTTTTTTCCTTCTCTGTATGAACTGGGATTTCAGAACAAGCCCAAGTTTCGATGTTCATTTTGTCTGTAAGCATTCTGTGGCCCAAACCACCTCATCTTGTACATATGTACTGTACACATTAGCCTAATGGGTTCCCAGCCTTAGTCACATTCTACCATCCTACATACTCCTGAAGTAAAGAAATTTAAATATAAAACTAAGTATAGCCAGTCTACTTGGCATGACTTATTTTTTTTAAAGCCAAATTATTTTCAAACACACACATCATTTTAAATAACAGAAAACCACACTGTTTTAAGTAAGAAAACAGTGCAACTTTTAATACAGCACGACCAAGACAAAGTCATATGGTTTACAATTTCCTCTGGATGAGGTCCCACCTCAACACTTCATTCACTCATTTGGACAAAAGAAAAAAAATCTTGCTTCAATTTACTCTGTCCCATTTGCTGCTGGTAAACAGATCTGCTGTCAGCTTCCTGGAAGATGATCTCCCACAGAATCAGGGAGGTGGCTGCTGCTGCAAACACAACTCCCAAAGTAGCAGAGAAATCTGGCTTCATCAGCAAGTGAAGGGGGCGAGGCAGGAGAACCTGTGACTGTCTTGATTGCACAAATGACTACAGACATGGTCAAACCAGCTAACCATCTTTGTACCTTTCTTCTCTATACTTGTCCATACCTCTGTTGCTTATGTTTCCCATCATGTTACCCCAGAGAAGAAAATGGAAATATCTTTTGTTGTTGTTGTTGGATACAATCCAAGTGGAAAATACATCACTTCTCCCTCCCCTGCTAGACTCTGTGGTCTCTCTTTCCCTCTTTTCAACTACATCCACGTTTTCTCACCAAGTCACATGGTGGGGACAATGCTGCCGCTATTCAAATTGTTGGTCCTATTATAGCTTAATAAAGTCAATTTTGGCTCAGAACACAGGTTTGCCAAGATTAATAATTGTCGTCATTATTGTTCTGGGTTTTTTTTCTTTAAACAAAACATAAAACCTAAGAACAACTTTTATAAAAAAAACCCACTGCACGCACACCTGCCCACTACAGCATAACTCTATGTGCTGTATTTCTCATCAGTGATGAGTGATCAGTATTTCTTTCAAACACAGGTATTAGCGAGACAGTACTTCATTCTCTGAATTTCTCAGATATGGCAGGAACCAGTTACAGCCGAAGAAAATTAAAATTAAATGTGGGAATTTGCATGAAATTTTCTGTACAGAAGGGACACAGAGGGGGGACAGGGGTGTTAAAGTGAATTTGAAAAGTTTGGTGCACCTCTGGGGCCCTACTTGGTATTCCTGCACCCTACTCCATCAGCTACATTCTCTTTGTCCTGTCATACCACAAGATTCAGATTCTGTCCCCAACTCACCACAACCTCCAAATATCAGAGGCACATCCCCAAATTTAATGAAGTGATGCAAATTCAATAGCCCCTCACTTTTAAACTGACAACATAGCAAATAGGAGAAATAAGGAGTTGAAAATACATCTGACATTGAATAGCGACTATACCTGAGTATTTAAAGTTATGTGCATGAATAAATGGTGCGTAACTCATTGGGCAGAGGAGACTAGGAGAAGGGAGAGTCTTCAAAACACTTGGTGCCTCTTAACTGCAGGACCCAGGAACACAGTACGTAACACACAGTACCTAACTTATGCTTATGTCTCGCTAGCACAGGTGGGTACTACCAGCACTAACATGATGCTCAGCCACCTAAGCAGTCGGGTAAATAATAAGGCCAGACCATTCCATGTCCTTTACTGCCACATAACCCTACTAGGAGTAGGTGCACCTTTTATTTCTTCTTCCTCTTCTTTCATGCTGTAGAGTATGCCTGAAGGTTACAAACTAATACAGATGTACAAAAAAATCTGGATGCTTTTGTATCTGGTACCTTAACAACACCTACCATCAAAGAAGAGCATTTTCAAGGAAAAACTTCTGTCTTTGCCATCTTATCAGGCACTTGAGATCCTAGCCAAAGGGCAAAAGTAGAATATGGTGCTTGTGTGATGTGCGTGACGTATGATTAAAGTTTAACCCGGCAATATGAGCAATCCAAAGTCACAGATGTTTGTTTCTGTGTACTAGTCTGAAAGTAAAAACTATTAAAAATTGCTAACATGCTTCCACTGGCCAAATTGAGAAGAGCGCAAGAAAGTACTATGCAGATAAAATTGTTTTAAATAATTAAACAATATTTCACTCTTTGTAAGTGGTTACCAGTAGCAGAGGAAAACTAATGTTTTGTCAAAAACATAATTTTTTACCTGACATCTCATAAAATAACAGGAAGACAGACTTCTATGCTTTTAGTTTACAAGCAGCATCATATACACTGCTGTGTCTGAATCCCCATATGCAGTAACAAAAGCAGAAAAATTACTTAAGAAATGTGAATGGCTTGTAAATGGTTCTGCACTATTTCTCTCATGACTATAGCACCCCTTTTGCCTGAGCTGAACACAAGGGAGCCTGTCATTCTTCACTGCTGCAACACCAAACAAAAATATTCCTCTTTCCTGCATTTTTAATTATCAGCTCAACTGGGAATAAACTAGGTGTATTACGATCACCAAACAGACAATGGTTAAGTAATTACACAATAAATTTTTGCTTTTTCATAAACTTAACAAAACTTTTCAAACAAGTTTTTCCTCCCTTTCTCATACCACAATGTAACTATTTTTAAAAAGTATAAAACTTCTCTGCAACTGGAAAAAATGAAAAAAGATCATTAAGTGTCTGTTTTCACATTAATATTCAATTAAAAGGTGCATCACCTGCAAAGTACTTCACTGACATATAATCTATATTTTAGTTATTTCACTAATTTAACCTTAGCTACAGTTAAAACAGAAACAGTTCACTGTGTTTAAATCAGCTGGCATTGCTGTGACAAGTGGACTGGGTGGAAGACGACTGATTACCTTTCCTCTTTTTATAAATGATTCTGCAACAGCTTAGTACCTCCACCGCGATGTCAAGCTGCCCTGTCTGTGGGTATTACTGCCACTGAAAAATTTTCTCATATCAGGGGGATCTTGTATGACAGAGGCCTCTTGCCTGCTCCTTCACCATCACATTTCTACACTGCAACACAGAATGGCAAAGCCAGCTGCTAAAATAAACCCATGGAGCAAATGGAAGCTGGTTCCAACAGCCCTCCTGTGGCTCTGAAACACACCAGGCAGCAACTCAGTGAGGACCCGGGGAGCACAGGAAGGGCTGAAAGACACTTTTGCACAGACCCAGTAAACCGCGCTGCTGGTGCTTCTCAGCTGTCTGAAAACATATGTTAAGGCTACTGGGGCAAGGTGAACACATAGCAGAAATTAAACAGACTGACGAAGCAGTATTTAAAAAAGCAGCGATGCTGTATCGGAACTTAGCCCTCTGGTACTACATTGTTCCCAATGTTTCTTCAGTATTTATGGAACATTTATATTATATTTATAAAATTAATGCACAAGAAGGAGGCTTCTCAAGACATCAAGTCGAGTCTCCTGCTATCAGAGCTGCAACAAAATATAGTACTTTCCTCAAGCAGACCAAAGCCTATTTAAAAGTCACTACTGTGAGCAGATTTACAACTACACTGCTAACTGATGACATAAGCAATTCTAATTTCCACAATAAACATAAGTTACTCCTCAACTTAGATGGGGGTTTTTTGTACCATCAGAGGACTTCAGCTTATACTTCACCTCTCCTGCACAGGGAAAACCCCTATGTTCCTATCCCTTTGTATCTTTAATTTGGTACAGTAAACAAGCAACGGTCTTTCAGTCTCCTCTCAAAAGAGAGACTTGGTGTTCCTGACAATTGTTGTAGCTGTTCTTTAAAGTAACTTCTTCTTGATATTTTTTAAACACTGTTGATTTCCCACCAAATTCTACACCAAGTCTCAAGAGTGCCTTATGAGATGGCATTCAGACTTCCCTTTATCTGTAAGATGTACCTCTTCTAAAATCACATTTTTGTTTTACCCATGGATATCTTCTCCAAGAGAGTAGCCTACACAGCACTATTTTCCCTGTTTCCAAATGATGACCTACCACCACCTTACAAAATAAACTTTTGTTATGAGGACCTAAGTGCATGACCTTGCACTATTTACAACACTGTTCAATTACATTTTTTATGGAGCCAGTCTTCGAGAGCATTCAACTCCTTTAGCACACTTCACTCCTCCTCTGTATGGATGTCTGACAATACAAAAGGAGGAACTTTCACATGTTGAATCCTTAAGCCACTCCAAGCCCAAGTTGTACAGAACTGCATTTTTATGATATATTTGAAATTTCTGCATTTTAGTTTGTAGGAGATAACAAGCTGATTATTTTTAAAAAAAGAAAGCAATCACCTATCTAGCATAATTTCCCGTAGAATTGTTTATTAATACTTGTATTTTAGAGTCCAAAGCCCAAGACCAGCTTGAAATATGTTTGGCATTTTACGTTTCTCAGATTGAAAAAGGCAAGACTCTTAATTGTTACATCCCAATTCCTACAAATATTTATTTAGGTATTTAACTTTAAGCATGTGAGCAGTGCAGGAATTAAAACACCTGCAAAAGTGTTTCCTGGATCTAAGCCTAAAGCAGAAAACTGGGATTTAAGATTCCTGGTGTTTTATTCCTGGCTCTTATTAAGAGCTCTCTTTGCAATGTTTTGTACTGGACTTAGTTATATTTCTCCCATGTGTAAACAAGGAATATAATCAATCTGTAACAGAAGGACATTTTAAAGCTTAATTAAATGGTATTAAAGTGCTTTGAAATCTTTAGATGAAAGGTGCTACGTAAGAGTGAAATAGCATTATTGCTATTTTTATTTCTCTAGCAGATTTTAATAGTAACTATTTCTTTCACCCTCATGCCCTGTATATACTAGAAATCTGTCTCCGCAAGAACCACATATAGCTAACAGGCTGAGCTCAGGAGATGCTAAAACACTTAGCCAGTGCAGACAGACTTCACTGTGTATGAGCTGTTATTTTTTTAAATCAATCCTATCAACAGATGAGCTAACCTAGAGCAGACTATAACATGATTAAGTTCTCTTTCCTACCTTAACTTGGAAAGCTACATTAACACCTTCTGGACATTAATAAATACTAAATCATATTTCATTATTTCATTAGTAGTCAGGTCTGACCAACATTGATCAAATTTGTTCTTTCAAAACTGCTACAGACAAAAAACCTGATCGTTACCAAGAAGCATCCAAACAGTATTTTAACAGTCACTGTTCATGGATGTTGTTATACATCTTTCTAGACAATGACCTAAGCACAAAATGCCTCTTTCTCTAGTTAAGCTTGCCCAACCTTGCAGCAGAAGCAAGCAGCTGAAGGAGCAAAGCCAAATGCATGAGCAGGAGGTTCACTTCCACCTTTTTCTTATACACTGACAAGCAGGTGATTCGGACTACAACTGCTGCCCACATGCAGGAATCAGCATGGGTTGCAAGTACAGCCTTCGTATGTGGTCCATTCTTCCTCAAGGGAAAGACAGCAGGATACAAAGTTTCCCATGGATCTAGCCCATGAACTACCAGCTGGAACACATCAATGCATAAATGCAAGTGTTTGAAGAAAAAACCCCCACCCCTCAAAATGCCAAAATAACAAGAAAAAGATGACAAGGAAAAAAAAAAGAAAGGCACTGCACCCAAAACAAATAACAGCTTGCATCAAAACTCTATTTCATAACAATAAACCTATGGCTAAAAACATGACTGATTTTTTAACCACTGTGAATGAAAACAAGATGCAACAATTTTCTAGACTCACTAACATCAAAAGGACTCTTTTATGGCCTCTTTCTATATTTGATCAATATTCCTCCATTAATTGGAAAGGCTCCAGTTATTCCATAGTTTTCTTCCTGGAGCATAAAATCAATTCTTCAAACAGAACTCATTGTCGTTCTTCCAAAGGTTTTAAAGCCAGAATAGGCTATACTACGCTCGGAGTATTTTGCTTGTTTGTTTGCAATAGATTAAGAACTTCGAGGACCTGTTGAATCTTCTCTCACGGTTAGGGGCACCTACAGTTTTTCTTCACCTTCTTAAGCTGGTCATCTACTTTCACCACATTTATAAAAACTTTTTTTTAATCTTCTGTCAAATCTGGCTGAAGCTGGCCAGAAGTTCAAAGGCAGTTTTGCACACATATTCATGAGCACATGCACACACATGCATGTGATCCTGTGTCTTTGATTATAGGAACATGAATTCAAATGACAAAGTTGAAGTTTGGGGAATCTAACTCTGGGAAAACAAAAAGGTATTAAAAATAGTGAAAACCCTTCCACACATTCCAATGCTTACCTATATTTTTCACTCTTAGATACCTGACATACAACTTTCACTTCATTTACCATCATCCTGTTCATAATTCTGATACAACAAAAGTACACAGCACCACTAAGTGGGATAGATCAATCTACTGAATAACCCCTAGAGTCAGGTTTCAGCAAGCTAGTCATGAAATCAAAACCATTTTGCAAACAGAGCTCTATCTACAGGTGTCTCTCTCATGTGGTTGGGTTCCCTCATTTCTTGTTCTCCTTTTCTGGGTAGCTCTCAGTATTGGTAGGAAGAGAACCTGTCCACTCCAATTTTTAAAATCTTGTACTCACTGCTAAGCGAGGGTATTCAAAATGCTTTGATAACACTTGCAGGCCTGAAGAGATTAAATTCACTGCTCAGATTACAAGTGTGTTTTGAAGTATTACTGACTGGTTGATCTACGGAAGTAGATTTACAGACACTACAGAAAATTCATTCCAGAAAATCCCATTCCATTCTGGTCACAGGAAACATGCCGAAATACTAGCCATCTCCCAAGGCATAAGTCCCCATCAGTTGCAGGGTGTGATTAAACATTTAGAGAACGCTGCCTGCCATTCAGAACAGATCTCCAAGATCAGCCAGTCATTCTTCACATTCATAGATACGAAAGTACTGCTGCACATTGAGAACTTGGCTTTTGTCACAGTTTAAAAAAAAAAAAACAAACAAAACAATCAAAATACTAGAGCAGTTAATCCCTGGAAGGCCTTGTGATCACATTCCTTGACAAGTTTGATAAATATGGAAACAGCGAAAACACTTTGACTTGTTAAACTTGCAGTCTATTTAATGCATTTCTTGGCCCCGACATGCACAGACTGCTGACTTGGCATGCCCAGAGGACCTTTGCGCACCTTTCTCAATAGACCCATGCTGATAAGTCTGAGTTTCCCCAAGAGCAGAACAAAGTCATGCTTATTAAAACATTTACTCATTTCATAAAGTAGAGCAGTGCTCTCATGAAAATAGATGTCAGAGCAAGAGAAAAATCTCGATAGGCACAAGTATACAAACATAGACAATAAAAGAAATTAAAACTGGATTCTCATTCTTTAAAAACAGACTAGACTAAAATGTCTTTAGGTTTCATGGAACACCGACCTCTAAAGAATATCACCTACTTATGCACGCTGATGGAAAAGATTGTATGTTAACATAAAGAAGCCAAGAGTATAAAATTTAACTTGCTGTTATCATTCTTACCCTACTGTATAATTTACTAGCCACAGGTTCATATGACAATGAACAAAGCATGTAGCCAGATAGCTTAGAATGTTACATATCATTGATTTTGTATAAATATACATTAATATATTTATCAGTTTTAGAATATTACAGTATGCATGAGTTCTACAGTATCTTTTACCTTGCCACGCCCAACTTACTTTTTTTATACTCAGCACAATAGATTGCTTCAGTCGCAGGAATAAAAGATAGTAATATAAAAGGTGTGGGAGAAAAAAACTCCAATGCCTACATACTACTGATCACTAATTATTTTGGAAAAAAAAACCAACCCCAAACAAAAAACAACCAACCACAGATTAATACAAGTTCTGCAAACTAAGCTGTTTTTCACAGGAGGTGTCAAGATGGTTGATTGTGTCAGCCTAGCTTTCAGCTGTCCTATTTAAAAAGCAAAACACACTTTTGACACTTATAGATTATGTGCTTTTGAAAGGTATATGACACATTCACAGCACTTCAAAATGGAAAATTGTTTCTGTGAGACAAGGTAATGTTAATTAAAGGATTACGCACAATCTAGTCCCTTCTCTAGTCAATGTCTGCAAAATAATCTTTTAAAAAACTGAATTTGCACAGCTGTGTGTGTTTTCTCATTTACAAAATGAGAAAACCCCTTCTGCACATCATCCCAGAACCTAGATATCTGTCAATCATCATAGCTGAGACTGTGTGAGTTTATAAATTGTAATATAACAACTTATATTTATTATAAGTATTATAATGAAAATGTTCAAACAAATCTAACAAGAATATCTACCTATGGATTCCTTAAGATCATCCTTTCCATATGAAAATCCACAGAGAATGAAAAGGTAGAAGATGTTGATACGTTCAACTATGAATAAAATCCCATTCTAATTCTATGTCAGGGTGATAGTGTCCAAGCAGGTAAGCAGGAGCATAAAACAAAATAACTTCGCTCTGATTTCAGCCTATTCCTCACTCCCATTACTTTTCTGCAGTTCTGAGCACCAGCAGCGAGCAGCATGCAAGTTCTCGCCCTTTCCGAGCACTGTTCTATTGCAGTAACACAATTTTGCACTGTAAACCTATTATGGGCACACTCTCCAATGGTGTGTTAGTGGTGACTGACTGTGATCACCATGTTACAAGGAGTCAGAACTTCTAAAACTGATTTTATATTGTCAAGAACAATTGCCAATTTCAAAAGATGGAAACTACATCTGCTCTCCTTTTTTTACAGCTGTGGTTTGCATTATTCATGAAAAAAATTACTAAATTTAATTATAAATTAAAAAATGTGACCGAAGGAAGATTTGCTGTACATTACTCCCATGAGTTCCTTAGGTATTTTTGTACTTGTTTACACTACACTTTTACCACCCTTATGATATGTCAGATCCAGTGCTAGGATTACATTAAAAGGTCACACAACGTTTTCAGTTGAACTTTTTTTTTAGTAAGACACAGTTCAGTTGCCTGATATTCCTGGAGATGAATTTGTATGTACAAAGGATCTGGTACAACAGAGGCAATTTTAATTAAAGCTACTCAACCTAGCCCTCACTGTCTCCACATTGCCCAAGGGAACCACGTTTACAGAGTAAAAGAAACAAAAGTGTTCAGATTATATAGTGAAATATATTTTTACTTATTTTCTGAACTCCAGAAGCTATCAATGAAGGTGCCAACTATTGCTGACTGTAACAGGCTTATTTGACAGAACTGTGTGGTATAAACTTGAGAGAGACCCAGATGCTATGAAGCAGCTTGTAACATCAAGAGATCCAACTTTAAAGGCAGATTTATACTCTCTCTCTTTTGACTTTCACGCAGAGTGGCAAGAACCTGCTGCAGAGAATTAAAAAAAAAAAACTACAACCTGGTCTGGTTTATAGATGACAGAAGAGTCAGCATTGTATTTGCATGATTTTGCATCATTACTGACACAAATTTTAGGACAGCTTAAGTAATCACTGAAACATAGACAGCATCAGAAGGCAAGCCACGGATTACACGTAAACCCAGGACAGCAACTACTAGATTGCAAATATTTGATTAAAGCACTACCTGTCTACAAACAGGGTAAAAAGTAAAACGAATATGCACATTGTGAGGCTTTTCCAATTACAACAAATACATCTGCCAGTTCAATTTGGAAAAAGTTCAAGCAGCAATTTAAACTTTAAGTAGGTTGCACAGGGACAAGTAAAAACTGGGTAAACAGAAAATTTGCCCTGCAGTTGGTGATAGGTGGTGCCTAAGCCCAATGCAAGTACAATGCGTTCCATGTTGCTGGGGAGAAAAGAGAATGAGAGCTTTGAATTAACACAGAAAATTTGGTTATTGTTACATTCCTAGGAGAAGTATATTCTAGATACGGAATCAGGTTCCAGTGAATCTGATCATACTATTAACTTGAATACTAACAAAAAGATATGTGAACAAATATTCAGCAATGCACACCATATGATTACAAAGGCATTCATATGCCGACCAGCAGAGCATAAGTAAATGCAAACACAAGCAAAAGCCTCAGAGAAGAGAACAAACATTGCAAAACAGCATGGTTCAGTAAAAATAAACATGGAGGGGATAAACATGGAGGGAATAAAGAGATAAAGTTTAAAAAAAGAGAGACATTAAAAAACCCACCAAGACCCATACCCCATGATGTGGCACTTAAATATAGAAAACATCCAGAAATCAAGCAAAGATATAGGGCACCATAACAGACCCAAGTATTTTACATTTATATTACAAAAAGCAGAATAATGCATTATGAATGCAGATATACATATTTCATTCACAAAGGAGAATGGAGAAACCCTTTTCATGCATGCATTGAAAGATGCTACCCTTAAGCCATTCATTCACTAAGTATTAAGTATTCATGAATGGTCTATGTGCAAATACAAAATAAGCATAGATCTAAGTGAAAAAGAGAACCAAAAGAAAATAATGTAAAAGGAAAATACAGAGCATGGAAGGACAAAGATGAGATCAAAAACCTGAGACTGAGACCAGGTTTTTGAGACCGAGCTATACAGACCACCCAACAAAGAAAAGCTTTTGCTATAAGGAAAGCGAAAGCTGTAGCCTTCAATTTACACATCCTAGAATCCTTGTCACAAGCAGGGGGACACAACTGGGTACCAATTGATTCATCACTTTTTTTTCCAAGATATGATTATGAAAGAGTTTTTTCTTGAGGATAGAGACAAGGTGGCTGCAAGAGGACACATTCCCTACAAGGCCTGCCTAAATTAGGCTAGACCATTTGTAAGAAATTAGCAAACCCAAATACACATGGAGGCTCTGAAATAGTATAAAATATCTGCTTTACTTTCTCTCAGAAGTCTTTCTACAACTTGAGACCCAATTCTGCAAGTGAAACACCACCACAGAGCAAACCTTCTGAAGGATGAAGAACAGTATGGAGGACAAAAGACAAAAGTTGAAAGATCTGAAGCCTGTACTGACATCAAGAGTATTAACATTTACCCAGCAAAGGGGGCTATGTTTTCTATACAGGCTTCCAATGAAGCACTGAAAGCTGTTCAGATACAAAGTTATGAGACTGAGTTGCAATCTGAAACATTTCCTAGAAGAGCTCTTAGACTGGCTGAAAAAGCGTACACATAACTAGAAAAATATCATAGTGTAAATGAGGCTCTAAATACACCAGTATTTTTTTCTTCGTTTTCTCTACGAGTGTAACTTCAAAGCATAAACAGATCATAAGCACCATCAATGTCCAGAACACATCCTACAACACTGTCACCAAGGAAACAAGTACCTCTATCAAGAAGTACACCTAGTGAAGTCAAAACCATACCGTTTGGAGGATGACACAGAGTACAACTGTATGACTCACATTCCTAACAAAGATATTGATTGGGTTGGAAAGACTAGCAGTTCAGAAGAAACAATATTATGTTATCTATTATTATCAGGTTATAGCAGCTCCATGAGCACTGGCAGGATTAAGATCGAGATGACAAGTAATAGCAGAAAAGAACTCATGAATGGTATTTGAAATGATTAACTGGCATTAAGACCATAGTTTAGTTAAAAAAAGAAAAAAACTAAAAGCTGTGAACTTTGGTAAAGAGTTCATTGCAGAGCAAACTGCACATAATTATAAGAAATGGCACCTCATTCATAGCCCAGATTCTAGAAGACACAGTTTAGTAATTAGCTGTAGTATCTCGAAGAAGGTATCCAAGAAAATGCCTAAGAACAGAAAGAAGCAGCTAGAAGGACAAACAAAAGAAAAAAAAACAGGCTGACATAAAAGTTTAAGTATTGTCACCAAGTTAATGTTTTCCTAGCTAGCAGAATTTCACACCTTAAATTTGTTAACAAGTCAGTCACAAGCAGAGAGGCCTTCTGTCAGAGGGCTAACACAAGTTTCAACCTCTTCCAGTTTGGAAAGTTAGGCAAGTTGAAACCTTTCAATGCCCTGACTGCCTAAAACAACTAGAAGATCACCAAAACAAAAGATGCACAGATCATGTCCCTATCATCCAACTCTATCACCCTGAGGATCTTAATAGTAAACATAGTACTTATAATGCAATAACCAAAGTAATTAGAACTCCCTTTGGTGGAGTTGTAACTTCAGAATCAGTTAAGACAGACAACATCGAGGCAGAACATAGGTGTACATAGAGGAAAAATACACAACTTTTGCCTCTGCTGTGATATAGGACATTAAGTTTTTCTTCCTTCAAACATGACCTTCCATTGCTTGACATTTCTTCTCTGGGAACAAGACAACGGGGAGGGGGACAAGGAGTGCAACTTGCTAGAGAACACACAAAAAGCCTTTGAGTACAACTGACCTCCTGATGTGTTAAAGCAGAACGGGGAAGAAGAGAGAAAAAGAGGAGTAGATGAATTGTCAAGTATTCTGCAAAACAGACTGAGTTAGATCAACAGGATCAAAATGAACTGTTCCAGCAGGTACTTAAGACCAATGGACAGAAGGCAGCACATCCCAGCACCTGCAATCTCAGGTGGACTTCCCTCCATATAGCTCACACTTCTGTGGTGCAAAGATGCTCAAGTAGATTTAACGACATAACACTACCCTATGCACTCAGACGGAAAGAAGAACAAGAATACAGCTGGTATATGATTCCACTTCCTGTAACACTACACTGATTGGTTTTATTGTGAAGTCTATTTATACAGCTGATTATGAATTCCTAGTGTACTTTGATTACTGCAATAGCAGCTGGACTACTTCCTTTCTCTTAGCACTTAACTGCGTTCTTGATTAGCGAGTGGTGTATGAAAGCTTGTGAAACAAGTACAGGAAGACCAAACAAAAGGAATGATTTCCTCTTAGACCACTACATTACATTTAACCTGCCAACACAAGACCAGTTACTCCCTGACCTGCAGCAGCTGGGAGTAGGCAGATTCCAGATGGCCCTAGAAAGCTGCTTTTGTACAGCCCTTGTCTTACTTGTACCCACCTGACATTAAAAAAAAAAAATCAGAACAAGCTGTTTGGGCAGCTCCATGATGGATGATATCTCCAAACACAGGAAATTTCCAGTCATCCAGTATCTATATGATGTGGTCCCACCACTCAGTGTATGAGATCTATTAGATCTATCCCTACAGGAATACCATCACTATTGAAACTTGAATCTACTTCCACTACACTAAAATGTATACATACAGTCTGCATGCCGCTGGCATCTCAAGATAACAAACCATTACAAAATACTCTATCATATCTCCTATTCTGGATCCTCAACTTTCCAAAAGGATTATTTCAGAAAGAAGAGAGGATTCAAGTCATTGTTCTGAGGTTTACTATGTGCATACACTACAGTATGTATGATTTACTATGCTAACCAGAAGAGCAAGCACAGGCAGAAGTGAGCACACACCTCACTCAAAATATTTTTATTTACAAACTTGGCAGACTGGTGAAGTTCTATGTAAGGCTCCAAATGGTCTGGAATGTGTGTGTCCCCCACGTGTCCCCCCCCATTATACTGCAAAACAATTCATACAGCAACTCAGACCTAAAAACTTGAGTTCTTCTCCCCAAAATCCTCTTGTCAAACTTGAAGTAAGCACGGGAGTTGGGCTGCCACTGCATTTGGCCTTGGTGAATGTAGGTACCAATACATGCAGTGAAGGCTACCATCAGGATGAGTTTAGGATAAATCATAATATGTAGACAAATTCAGTAAGGAATTTAGGTCAACAGTAGCATAGTTTACAACATTTTCATGTTATTTCAAAGAATTTTAATGAGAAGAAGGGCCTACATTATTTTGATATCACTATCATCTAGGAAAAATAAGTAATTTGTAAAAGCTTTCAATAAACCAACTTGTATTGTAAAAAATATTTTGTCTTAGAAGACATGCACTCCAGTTCTCATATATACGGAAACAAATTTCTTGCTTTAAGTGCACTGCAAGCCTCAGCTTTAAGTTACATTATGACTGGTGAGATGCTCTCAAAAAGGATATTTCTTTCATATCACACATTTATTAGCAAAATTAAAAGCTTCTGAGTTCCAAAACATAACAAAGTAACAAAAACCAAACCGAAACAGCAATCTGTTTTAAGAAGCCTCTCCCATGTTTTTTCCCCCAACTCAGTATTAATAATGGATAATTAAAAATAAAGCTATGGTGGGATGTTTTTATTTTTATTTTTTTTAATATGCACTCTGAGGTAATGAATTACCTGTGACATAACCTAAAAAAGGAAAAATTCTTGCAGTGGGACATGCAAAGTTCCAAGGGAGCAGCATTATTTCTAGAGGCAAGAACAACTCTCTTGTTCCAGCTCTCTCTTGTTCCCAAGGCAAAGTCACAACTTGCATAGCTTTTAGTCTCCCACTTCCATTCACCTTATGATGTCTCCCTCCACCTCCTAAATAAAAGAGGATTACAAACTCTGGGGAATCGTGAGCGTTTAAATCTTTAAGGATTCAAGCACAAGAGAATCAAAATAGTCTCAACACCAGGCTTCACAAGCACGACAGAGCAGAAGAACTGAAAAAAATACAAGACTACTCAGAAGAGGTGTTAAGTAGCATATTAATTTCTTTTGCAGTCCTAAACACAGTTTACCCTATATGCTGCAGAAGGCACAGATAGTCATTTAAGCTGCGCTTCACTAGCGTTTTCATCTAAACCAAGTTCTCCTGCCCCCAACATTACAGTGCTTTGTCCATCTTAGATGGTTTAATAGAAGTTGCTAACTCTACCTATAAACCTCATCCTAACAATAACAGCTACTAGAAAATACCACTAGTTTACACTCAATGAAATGGGAGGCTGCTAAATAAAGAAATAGTTCTAACCACCTTCTGTCACAAAGTTCATTATATGCATAAAATTTTCAGAAAGGGGGAAGCTTACCTTAATTCCTTTTTTTGGCACTCAAGCAAGATGCCAGAATTACAAGACTGCTTTATGCCACAAGGCTTCTGCTTAGGAAAATGCTGTCTCGGTGACAATATGTATTAGGATGCATTAGGACGTGTTAGGATATCAGCTATTACAGATGGGGATGTCAGCACCCTTTACTATCTACCACTTCCCATTATAATTCATTTTCAGTCCCGTAGAACGTTATTGAACTTGACCTATTTTGTTTTAATTTTCCAGGATCAGACTTAAAACAAGGCTATAAAAAGACAACTACGTGTGTGCAGGATGGCTCTCAACAAGAAATTATTAATTTTGTTTTCTCTTCGTTCTGAAGCTTATAATCCAAGCCCTCACTTACTGCACACTGCTAAAGTTCGGTTCTGAATGCCAAATCACTCTTTTCTTCAGCAACTGAAACCTACGTTAAGTGCTTCACAGCTGCTTTGCCTTCAGAATACCTCTGTCCTGAAAAATGGATTAATCCCATTTACAGATAGGGAATGGAGCCACAGACGGATTAATATAGTTTTGGGTGCTTGCTTTGAGCCATTCAGGACTTGATTGTTCTGTTTAATATGGCATGCTGTAACATTTAATTTGTTAAAAGAACAGCCTCTACTGAATGTAGTTGTAAAAGTGAGCACTTCACTTTTAATCTCACAAACCAAGCATCCAGAAAATGAGATGTACTATCAGAGATCAGCTGTGAAAAATCTGCTCATAATTATTTAGTCATCCTTAAGTATTCTCATATATGTTTATATAAGCAAAGGCATATCTGATTCTCCAGGGAAGAATTCAGATGTCTTGATTAGGTCTTGTTCACTTCAGAAAATCAACTTTTGCAACCAGTGAGGCAATGATCTTGCAAACATTCTCCTTTACTGCAAACATACCCATTCCCTGAACAGATTGAGGCAGAGATATCACGTAAAATACACAATGAGATTAGATTATCTCCTAATACCAAAAGGGAAAAATTAAGGTTGCATAGAAAAATTTAATCTCTAATTCTTGACTCTCCGTCATACTACCCTCAATAATGTTTTGATATTTTTAAACACAGTTTTATATTTGTTTTCACATGGGTTCTAATAAGATTATTAAAGATTATCCATTATTCTGATTCATTTGAGCTCATGGTCTAGGTATGAATAGCTGACTTTCAGGTGGAAAGCTCAGTATTCCTTAACAAGCAACCAGAAGACCGCTTTAGTCTGGGAGCTCTTTTCATCGTGTACCTATGGTGCTCTCTATTTAAATTTTCTCCTTTAAAAATCTTTCAATCAACAAGTATGGTTTGCACCAGTTAGATTATTCTCCGCTTTAAAAGAAAAAAGCCTTTTTACTATCTAAAGTTCCTGTCTTGGAACAAAAGAAAAAGAAGTATATACATCTGCTGCAAGATATTAAACAAAAACACAAGCAGAAATGGAAATAATGTGTTCCCCATGATGCACACTAGTTTATTCTGTAATACTGGAGTGTACTGCTGTCTGACACACCAAATAACAGAAGTTCCATCTGTAATTCACAATAAAGAATATTTATACAAGAAGTACATTTGTTTGACATTTAACTCAAAATTTTATTACCTCAGCTCCAGTATAGCCTTGTTCTTTACACGTATGGACATAATTACTTTAATTACTACCAAATACTTCAATAGATTCTTGAGAGTATGGAAATTTTTAAGCTTCTATATATATAATCACACCTTGAGAATTAGAAACTTCAGTCCATAAAATTTTTGTTTCCATTCGTACCACTGTACTTCAGAGATTTTTCCTGCAGGCTGATTTATGAGTCCAAAACAGCAAATGCAGCAGTTGAATTTATTCACTTATGAGCACTGCAAACACACTTCAGGCCATTAAAGCAGATTATGAAGCTCCTAGCACCAATTCAAGAAAGTTTTATGTATTTGTCTTTAAACCAAAAAACAAATAATGACAGATGAGAATGACAGATGACATTCATGCATAACTGAAAAAGTTGGTCCCATTTTAAACATCACGTATCTGACACTATCACTTCATATTGCATTTGGTCTCACTGCTAACCTGAGATTCAAATCTTCTGACATTCCTGACTATTTCATCAATGCTGGGTCTCCCACTGAATCACTTAGTAATCTTTGAAGTAGTAATTTATACTCTCCATGCTTTAGTTACCTATCTGTAGAATAATTTCTGTTGTATCAAACAGATTTTTAGAGAAACATTTGTTTGCAATGTGCTTTGAGACTGTAAAATAAAATACCTTAAGCTTTCAGAACGTTTAAAGTCTTGCTTCACAAGGTCAGGACTCATATGGTCTTCCTGTCCAAATTAGTTGCAAGTATTATCATCCCTAAATTTCACTAAACTCAAACAAAAATTAGGCCACATGTAAAGAACAAAAATTAGGCCACAGTGTCCTGTAACTTCCATTACCTTGTGGTGCCTCTCAGCAGATGATACAAACAAACTTTGCTGTGGCCACACGAGGATCTGAAAGCCTGCTTGAAAAGAATGTGGTCTTCAAGAGCTAAGAGTATCTCCAGGTGTCTGCATAGATACATATGTTTGTTTACCGAGATTCAAGACAACTCAAAATGATTGATAAAACATTTAGCATTTAGAACCTCCAGTGTCAACACTTTGCAAGAAACCTTGTATTATTCTTGGCAAGAAACTGTGGAAACTGGTAAGAAAATAGTCAGGATACCTTTGTATGTCAGTGAACTGGAATTTTTCACGGAACAGTTTCTCTTGTAAATTTGTCTGCACCTAGTTTAATCAACAAAGTTTGCAGCTGTTAACAGGTTGTGCTTCCATATGCTACCCCATATAAATACATTTCTTAATCAAGACAGAAGCTGGTTCAGAGTCCAATTGTTTTAATTGGACTTGGCACAAAAAAAGCATAAATAATGAAGTTAACCATCAAAAGAAGTACAATCAAGTGTAGGTTACAGGAAACCTGTTTTCCTCTGACTTAAGACTATGTAAGCACAAGGGCAGAGGAGGTTGCTCAGCTTTGCTCACATAGACAACAGCTGCAGTTTAGGCTTCCTGCTCTCAGGAGAAATATACTTCCCTTCATTTAGGGCCAACTAATTGGGCTCATGGTGGGTGGAGCACATTTAAGATACTTTCAGCAAAACTTGAGGTAATTACTGTAACCTTACTGGAATACACTGCATAGTCATAGTACACAAACCATCTTTATAAAGGATGTTATTTCAGCAAGTTGCTTCAGATTATTTCAGAGGCTTCACTTTTTGTTACCCGCATTTCTCATGGCCTGAGACCTCCATCCCATCTTTCAAAAAAGGGAGGGAAACAAACTTGCCTGTAAGAATTTCTTAACTTTTCAGGAAGGTACTTTTGCTTGAGGCCTGCACCATTTGTCCAGTTAGTTCCATTTTGTCATTTCAGACTAATTAGACGCAGGGCAGGTGCATGGGAGTGTACTTTGGGTTATTGTTTGCTTTCTACATTGCATTCATTATTTCACATCAACTAGAATGATGAACAAGCTGGTGCAAAAATATTGAAACATCTGGAATTTACCAGGATCTGGGATTAAAAATGGAAGTTTATATGATCTATACGGAGAAATGCTTTCAAGACTTTTTCCTTCAAAGCCTGAATAAACACATACGAAAAGGAATCCTCTGATTGGCAAGAACTTTAACAGTTTTAACAGGGACTTTAAAAGGTTTCTGATTGACAGCGGCATCTCCAAGCTCTCTGCTGGCACTAACTATATTGCTGAAAACTGACCTCATCTGTGACACCATCAGTCCCTGAGGAATACCCAAAGGTTGTAAACACAGGATATTCTTAGCAACAAGAAGCTTCAGCTTTATGGAAAAAAATTGTATTAACTATTCTACTTTAAAAAAAACCAAACAACTAACAATGTGCATTTCAGTACTACACAGAAGCAGAAGAAAGCCTGGGGCCTACTACATTCTTAATCAGTGCCTAGCAAAGTAAAAACAGTAACCATCCTAACCCACCCCAATGCTGAAACTAAACAGACAGAAAAGGTAAGGGATAGGGCTGGTGCAAGAGGTGGAATGACACATCTGCGTTATCTGTCATCCGCTATGACCTCTGAGGTCACACCAGACCAGTGGCAGAACTACAAATGTAGTCCAACTCACGGCCAACAGCTTGATCCATTTAATGTGCATACTCAGTGATTGATTATTAGCAATTAAATAAGTACTACTGGACAATGAAAGTAATTTTTTTAAACATTCTAAAGGCATTTATTTACAGTTTTCCCTGTAAAGGTAGATTAGAGAGATATGAGTACTGAGAGTCCTGCAGTATATTCTTGTAGACCACTTTTACTGTTTGGCTGTCTTCAATGGTGCATCCTTTTCAAACCTGCTTTTCTGATACTGCCTTCAGCTTCCTCCCTCCCCTTCTCCCTAAAGCATATGCACACAACTCCCCAGCACACCTCAAACTGAGGTGTGCTGAGAAACTGAGGTTTCCCAATTCCTAGTAAGCATTTGTAACTAGATTTTATGCTCTCCCTATTTGACATTCTTCCCAGTTTTCCTGAAGCCACTTGTCCATTCCTTGTGGAAGGTGCTCCTGGCTAGGAAGCACTCCTTATTTCTACTCTATATCACCAAGAGACAAATCTTTCTTCCAGAAGAGCATATTTATGATGCACTCCGAAATTAAGAAAATATATTGAATGACAACAGAGGGAGCAACCACAACATCTTAGCAGGGTGCAAGTTCCTTGAAATGTGACTGATAGTTAATCATAATGGTCATTAAGAGCCACAGGGCCTAAAGACTCTCTCTGAGGAACAGACAGTTTAAAAATAGATGAGGCGGGGATCTTTAGAACAAGGGTATCTCTTTTGTACTTCCAGTTTTGTGAATCCTTAAAAATTTCAAATTTGGTGAAAAACAGATGTTCAACTCTACTGCTGTTAGACAGCTGCAAGGATATTCTGTCTTTGAAGTTGTCATGTTGCCTTTTCCTTACAAGTCACACTAGCTCTTCAGCATCACATCAGCCCATGTTTATATACATCAGAAGAAAAAGTACACATCCCAACGGGATTTCTGATGAGTTCTTCCCATATGTGACAGGCCAGTTTACAGAGCCAGTCTAAGATGATCAGAAGGAAGCAACACTGTCACTGTTTTCTGCTCCAAAGCTGGAGATAGTGTCAAAGGTTTTTAGTGACAGAATTTATGCAACCTCCCAAAGCACAGAAGATGATCACTGGAACCAAAGCAACCTCCCAAAGCACCATCACTGACACTGGAACAAGGTAACCATGTTGAGTAAAATAATGAACATCTGGTACAACTTAAAGGGGAAATCTGGAGCAGTCGTCAGAGGTCCTCTATAGGTTAAAATAGTTTTGACATGAATTCAAACCCTGAATCTAGAATCACCCTGCCTATGATACAACTGTTACCAGTATCTCATCTTTCTAAGCTAGTCTTTGATTTAACATAAAAATAGTAATTTCCCCTTCTATTTATTTTGAATAAGCTATAAGGATAAACATGACTCTGAAAACATGGCTGGACCATAGGTTGGCTTGTCTACAGCCAAACTGCAAAACAATCATTACTTCAAACACATTTCCTCTAACTCCAATCACCTGAGTTTTTACTTCAGATCATCTATTAGCAGGTACAAGGCCCATTATACACAACCACTAATTTTCTGCAAGCAGGCACTGAATTTGAATGGGCTGGATCCTGCTTCCAAGGAGGAAGATACAAAGTGAAAAAGCACACTAACAGTAAGTGAGGCCTAGAAGTATTTGGGGATTTAAATATGCAAGTGCAGAAGAGTATGAAGACAAATGATTCCAAGAAAAAGGAAGCCTTATTTACCAAGTTATCTATGGTAAATAGGAAGCGAGTGCTATGTAACTACTCACCCATGGATCATTCCCCTTGACACTTCTGTGACCAGGAATTCAGATACCTTCTATCACAATTACTGTGCCTTGGCATGTTCATCATTATTTACAATGGACAGTTTTCCTCAGAATGGGCAGCCCCTGAAATTGTATATTCAAACTGGACAGTTCAGCTCTGGAGCTGCTGGAGTTTAAGACCTTCTTGGCCAATTTCATTCCTGTTAGTATTTTCCCCTTCTATGCACACAACGCTCTTGCATGCACACAACACTAATGTGACAGCCCATCAATATAGCTTTTTTCCCCAACATGCGACCTTTCTCCCTAAATGAAAAAAAGAAATTTACAAAAGTCTGTCTTTTCGGAGCAGTCAGTATTTTTTAGCATTCTACCTCACAAATTTCTCTCCTCCCTTTTTTAAAGTGAGGTAATTTTGTAGCATACGATTAGCATATTTGTATACTACTGTATTTTACATTTTCACATTACTTGCATACCCTGAGCAAATGCTGTTGACCACAACAGTTAAATCTACTGTCCATTGTGTTTATTTTAAAGCAAAAGTGAGTTGTTAATTGAACTTATTCAGATTTCAAATGTCCTACCACTAATGATTTTGCACATTGGCCATACCTGTTCCTCGGCCATGCTTCATCTTATTTGAGCTTACTGACAATTCTCTAACTTTGTTTCTGTGAGGACACACATTTCCTTCGAGCTAAGCCCAAACCTGCAGCCCAAGCTTGGCTGTTATCACAGTTGTAACAATCTAACATTCTCTAGTTCAGATTTTGTAGTATGTCTTGTGCCTACTAGGATAAAAGAAAAAGTGAAAAGCAGTAAAGACATGGTTTTGCCTCTACAATTAGCAAAACCACTAGCCCTTCCTCATCGGGAACTCAGCAATTTACAAACACAACATATCCCAGCATCTTAAGATCCCCAGGAGTAGTAGCTTCATATGGTTTGCCCATGCTTGATAGGCACAGCTCTTAACAGGAGGAACAAACTTTGACATCAAGTGCCAAAGGCCTGACCCAAAGTACACTGAAAATGAAACCTCAGTTGGCTTGAACAGTCACGTAGCCCAAAACAAGGAAATCTCAAGTCTTCCTATGACACGACCAAAACTAACCCTCAAGAAGATAAGGACATTTGAGTAAGAAACAACTGGACAGTTTAAAAACCAAGGTGGGAAAAGAACAACAGGTTTTAGATTGTTAGCGATTGTTAACCAAACAAACTAGAGCAGACTGCAGAAACTCTTGAATTAAAATTTGAATCTTGAATTAAGGAAGTTAAGATGAGCTGGGGAATGTGAAGAATTGGCTGCCCTTAGGTCACCCACGCAAATCAACTGAGATGAGGAACATGAACACTGTCTAGGTGAAAAAAGTCTCCAAGCTTAAACTGTTGATGGACAGATGTACTCAGAACCAGACAATCCATATACACAACCAGCTACATAATTTATAATTTAATTTAAAAGAGAGCCTCAATGCTGTCATCACCACACTGCATTATCAATGTGCCAGAAACAGAATTAGTAGTTACAAAGCCTACTTAAAATGTATAAGGTCTTCCTTTAAATACAGCCTATATTTATAGAGTGTTTTCATCACCAAGTCACTTGGACACATTTTTGCAGAAAAGGTATCAGCAAAAATCTAGAGGAATCAATTTAAATTGTTTATGCAACACTGGTGGCATCATTTATCTTTAAACATTTCTTAAAGAACTGTCAGGAAACTTAAGACAGAATGATCTATCAACTGAACTTGTGCAGATAAAGTTAAAATGATTTTAATCAGAAAACTACCAATTTCTCTGATATATCATTTCTCTTCTTCCAACACTTCAAGAAATAAAAATTATACAGGCTTTTCTGCTAAAAACTACAAGTTACTACCCAAATGCTCCATTCCTTCCCCTTATTTCAAAATTATCCTATTTTACTGGCACACAGACAGCAACATTTGATAGCTGTCATATCAATACCACCATGAAAATGTGAAGCTTGTAATTCTGACACGAGCATTCAGGTAAGCGTCCTAATCTTCCAGGCTTTTACTCAGACCAGTGAGACTTCCTGATGCACAAAACTCCTGACAACACATTAATTTTAGTACCATGGAGCTGCTGTTCTAGAAGCAACCAAGTTTGAAAACATTTAAGACAACCTTGCCTATAAAGAAACAGTTGTTCAAAGTTGTTATCAGACTGGTTTCCAGAGCAAATCCACAAATAAGTGCCCTCTTTCTTCTCAAATGTCTTTACAGAAAAGTTTTGTTTTTCACCCCCTTCCTTACCTTTTGGCTTCTCTCCTCTTATCCTCTTTGTACAAAAACCCACTGACCAGCACTTGCAGTCATTCATTTACATGGAGATAGATTTAAAAAAAAAAACCACCAAACCAAAAAAACCCCAACCAAACCAAAAAAAAAACCCACCACCAAACCAAAAAAATCCCCCACCAAACCAAACCAAAGTTGCATCTTTTCCTCATTATTCCTGATTCTTTATTCTGGAAAATGTATAGTTGCTTCATAATGTTGGGGAGGAGAGAAGGCCCTTTTAAAGCAGTATTACATTTAAGAAATGCTTTGCAGAAGTAGTTCTCCACTCTGGCCTTGCATATGCTCATTTAACAAAAAGATTCATTTTAAAATCCATTCCTTGGAAGAAGAAAGACATCTACATATCTGAAAAAGAGAGCTCTTAGTCTCCTTTTGGTGTCAGCTTAAGCTAGCTGAGGTATCTTGAGAGTACACAGAATCACAGGATCGTATAGGTTGGAAAAGACTTTTAAGATCATCGCGTCCAACCATAAACCTAACACTACCAAGACCACCACTACACCATGTCCCTAAGCACCTCATCCAAACGTCTTTTAAATACCTCCAGGGATGGCGACTCAACCACTTCCCTGGGCAGCCTGTTCCAATGCTTGACAACCCTTTCAGTGAAGAAATTTTTCCCAATATCCAGTCTAAACCTCCCCTGGTGCAACTTGAGGCCATTTCCTCTTGTCCTATCACTTGTTACCTGGGAGAAGAGACCGACCCCCACCTCTCTACAACCTCCTTTCAGGTGGTTGTAGAGAGTGATAAGGTCTCCCCTCAGCCTCCTTTTCTCCAGGCTAAACAACCCCAGTTCCCTCAGCCGCTCCTCATAAGACTTCTGCTCCAGACCCTTCACCAGCTTCGTTGCCCTTCTCTGGACACGCTCCAGCACCTCAATGTCCCTCTTGTAGTGAGGGGCCCAAAACTGAACACAGTATTCGAGGTGCGGCCTCACCAGTGCCGAGTACAGGGGCACGATCACTTCCCTAGTCCTGCTGGCCATGCTATTTCTGATACAAGCCAGGATGCCATTGGCTTTCTTGGCCACCTGGGCACACTGCTGGCTCATATTCAGGAGGCTGTCAACCAACACCCCCAGGTCCTTTTCTGCCAGGCAGGTTTCCAGCCACTCTTCCCCAAGCCTGTAGCGTTGCATGGGGTTGCTGTGGCCCAAGTGCAGGACCTTGCACTTGGCCTTGTTGAACCTCACACAATTGGCCTCAGCCCATCGATCCAGCCTGTCCAGATCCCTCTGCAGAGCCTTCCTACCCTCAAGCAGATCAACACTCCCGCCCAACTTGGTGTTATCTGCAAACTTACTGAGGGTGCACTCGATCCCCTCATCAAACTTACTGAGGGTGCACTCGATCCCCTAACGCAATTTGTGCTTGATTATGCATCTACAACTTCTTCTACTACCCCAGTGCTAAGGGCTTCCAAACTACTGTTTTAAAATTATGCAAGCCTGCATATGTTACACAATTTCCTTAGAGAAGTGAGGCACTATACAGAGATCAACTCATTAAATTACATCCATGTACACTTGTGTTTTCTGCAGATCAAGGATGTATCTCCCAAAATGCCTGCGCCTTTCCAAACTTGAGACAAGCAGGTGCACAGCACAGTGTCACCAGTAAAAGACCTTTCCACAAGAACCTTTGATGGAGTCCAGCAGTTACCTCAATCTCTGATGCATTTGTGTCTTTAGCACACAATAAGAACAATTGCAGCAACAGATATGTGTCTCGTACTTACAGCTTTAAAGGACATCACAGATGTGCCGAGTTTATTCAAACCTATGGAGTCAGCAGTTCTGAAGCAATGCTACAACTATCAGACACAAAAGGGCCACACAACTAGGTGTTGCATCTGAAAGAGAGAGATACTAAACAAAACCAAAAAGGACAGGCCTTCATGTTAGTTGCAAGTTCAACAGTGATGGAGTACAGTTTTTTAAAAAAAGTGAGCAACCACAAACTTGTCAATACAAAGATGTAAACAGCTGAGTCGGTGACAGCTTAACAGTAAAAGCCAGGCCTCTCTGACACCATTCACTTAATTATTTTCTTTATTGTAAATCTTTAGACTTTAAAACAGCTTGAACTTGGGGGAGCTCCTGTTTTCTGTCATTTGGCAAGTCATAATCTGCAGGGCTGTTTCATTTAGAATAAAATGTTAGAAAAGTGATCAACAGTAAATCACTGCACTGTGCGCTTAAAAGTCTCATAAAGTGACGAGTTGGAAAGCAGAGACGATTCGTGTAAAAACAGAGGGGAGGAGATGATTTGCTGCTTATGGCACAGGACTGTAAGTTAATACATCTGGGTTCCATTCCATGCATTAAATGGGAATACCACAATGTGCTTCACAGAAGTGAAAGCAGGTTTTATTCATCAGCATTTGTAAAACATTTTGAGATCCCAAGATAAAATATTTTAGCAAAACAGAAATTATTAGGGTGTTGCTTTACTTTGCAAAGTATTTCATGGAGCAAAAAAACAGCTTAATAAAAATACAGCAACCTACTCCCTTGAAGTCTCTGTGAAAACTGGCTAGTATTTTCATACTTCTGTGTTAAAGTCAGGTTACCAAAAAAACAGGAGTGCATACATAAATATCAGCATCTTGATTTGCTGAGCAGAGAACACACAAACTTCAAGTCATGCACTAACTCAGTCTCTTAATTCAGCAATTGACCTTTAAATATTTAGATTTGAAAATATCAGTCTTAAAGTGCTTACAAATTCAAGACTGACACTCCCAAAGAAATAATGTTTTGCAAAAGCAAAACACATACTTCAGATAGGTGTCCCACTAACATACCTCAGATGAAACCTAAAATGCCCAAAGGAAGTCAACTTCACTTCAGCGAATCAACAAGTTTTCCTCTTAATGTAAGCTGAGAAACTACTCTGTGGTGTGAATGCTAACCACAAAGAAACTAGTCTGAAACTTACCCAAAATATTGTGATGACTCAACACTCAAACAGCAAAACACATTCATCTTTCCACCTATCACATCTGTTTTTAAATTAACAGCCTACAAGTCAATCCCTCTCCATTTCACCCTTTCGACTTTGGGGGTAGAGTCCTGTCCTGGTACTTTTCCTCCAAAGTCCCACACAGATAAAAATTAAAGCTTGACAGTACAGTAATGCTATTAAAACATCAAACTGCCTCAAACACCACATCTCAGACTGACTGATCTTAGCTCTCATTATGTGCACATGCTACCACTAGAGAGGCGAGGTATCCTTCCTAACATCCCAGTAAGGTCATTCAGAGCTTCAGTACGCGTACTGAGTCTGGCTGTTGCTGGGATGCTGGCTGGGCAGCAGTCTGCTGATGAGAGGTGGTAAGTGACTGCCCTTGCATCACTTCTTTTTCTTCTCCCTTCACTTATTAAGCTGTCTTCATCTCAACCCATGAGTTTTTCTCATTTTTGCTCTTCCAGTTCTCTCCCCTATCCCACTGAGGGGAAGGAAGCAAGCAGCTGGTGGGTACTTAGCTGCTGGGCTGGGTCAACCCACCAGAATGGCATCAGGAAAAGGCACAAAAGACATTTTATTGGTACATCAGTGTCTGAGAAATACCACATTTTGCCTTCAACTGACCTTACAAGACTAAGAAGTCTTCTTGCTGATTTTGAAGACACATACAAAGATAGACCACTGCCCTCACTGCATTGCTTCCAAGCTTCACCCAAAGCTGGTTCAGCTAAATGGATATATCAACAGATTATACACCAGGTCCTCCAGAACCTGAAGTTCACAGAACAGAAGTCCATGTGCAGAGGGAACTTTTGGTTTCCATTGCATACTTTCATCAAAAAAAAAAAAAAAAGTATTTGTTTTATGCAGACCTTAACCTGCTTACATTTTCTAAGCAAAATTTTTATCATACTTTTCCTGCTTTCCCAGAGAACTACCAAAGCAGAATGTAAATTTTGAACAATACAGATGTCAAAAGGGACCCTGCTAATAGGGTTATTTCAATTGTAAATTTTTCCTGATATAGCAGTTTAAAAGCTATTCATTTTTGTAACTGTTCAAGGTAAGAAAAATCCTGTTTTGCACCTGATATTTTTAGTAAAACGATGACGATCTGTTATTTTTTGCCTGAAAATCATCCTGTTACAAAGGTATTCTTTTAAACACTGCAGTTGCAGTCAGTTGGTTTTGGGAAAGTGGCATGGACACTATTCTAGTTTGCACATCAACATGTGCTTGATCTGCTTTCTGAAGGCAGACTATTACCAGCAAGGTGAGAGGAAATGAAATCTAGTTGTCTATTCAGAGTCTACAGCACAACTTTGAAGGAAAAAAAAAAATCCTTCAGCTTTTTAAGTGGACACATCTGCCCCCACAATCACCAAAACCAATTTCTGAAATATTAGTTTCATTGTAATCAATTAATCAAATGTCGTTCAAGTTTGGCATTATATTCTGTGTTTAAACTATTATAAGGACACAATTAGGTTTTATGCAAAGGAATTCTAAAACCAATCACAGGCTTATAAACACTGCTCAAAACTAAAGATTTAGGAGAACCAGGAAGGAATTCAAATGATATCCTGATAGTTGTTTTGAAAGGTATATATATGTACTCACGCGGAAGAAAACAGCAGATCGAAATAAACAAAAAAGGAAGTTCCAGAGAGAGTCTGAAACTGCT
The DNA here is from genome assembly GCF_035582795.1 of Mycteria americana. NCBI lineage: Eukaryota > Metazoa > Chordata > Aves > Ciconiiformes > Ciconiidae > Mycteria > Mycteria americana. The sequence goes on from NC_134369.1 coordinate 36,486,031, forward strand.
AGAAAAAGAATTTTTGGTTTAAGAACTGACTGACAGTAGCTCCAAAATACTGGCAAAAAAACTATTTGTCTGTCTGATTCTGCTGGCACTGATTCAAGAAAAATTGGTACACCGCTCATAAATAAGCAGGTGAACATAAAAAAAATATGTGTCTCAGTTTCTCTTTATGTGTGTATCAATCTGCAAGAATCCATGTTTTTGGCTAAAAAAATATGGTTTTGTCTGTAAATTTAAATTTAAACTAAATTTGCACACTTATTCTAACTCACTGTTTTACAAGGATTTAATCTACTCTCAGACAAGGTTAGGCAGTGCTACCTATCTGCGACCTAGAAATTGGTTCTCAAATTAATAGAAATATGAGCTTTATAGATCATTACTCTAGTAATACAAATAATTTGATAAACAACACTTAAATGCATCAGTATTTGAAATGGATGTTGACAACTAGCCAAAACACATAGGAGCAAGACTTAACAGAGAACAGGGAGTCAAGAGTGATCCCCCTGGAAAAGTACTAAAATTACTGGGTTAAAGAAGGCAAGTTAAAGGATCTGCAGACAGTCTGTTGTGCAAAAATATCATCCCTGAACTCCTGCAGAGATTTCAATGGAACTGGGAACAGCCACCAAAAAAAATCCACCACCCCAAAAACCACACCATCACAATTTTTATTTCCTACAGAATTTCTACAGTCTTGTTAATGCTAAATATTTAGTTATTCTGGATACTGTCTGCAAAACATCACATTTCGCAAGTGTTCTTGTTAATAAAGCAGACATCTTTGAAATAAAAAATAAGCCTATTATAACACCTTGCTCTGTGTATCAGAATTACTTTTACACTATTTTTCTGTAGTCCACAAAACCTAATGACAAATTAATTCAAGATATTGTTTCCATCCAGACTGAAGTAGGTAAACCTAGTAAACAAACTCAAATCCTCACCTCTGTCTTAACAGGTGCACCAAATCCATCCATCACTCTTTTCTCCTCCTTTTGCAGACTAAAGGCCCTTTCTTCTTTTTCTAGTACATATTAAGACTCTTGTTCTGCACTAAGCGCTAACTTTCCAACATTCCCAGGTCATCACTAGTATTTTGCTAATAACCTCCTTTCCCTCCCTTCCCTTAATAGATAGAATTTACTTCTATCTATTAAGAGTCACTCCAGGACTTCTTCAATTTTAGAAATTACTGATGGAAGCCATCTTCCCGTCCCCACTTCACATGGTTTTCTTATGGACCACTTGGGGATATAGACAGAAGGCAGGATCCCAAGGAAGAAGACATGGGTACAATTCAGGAATAGGAACCACAGCACAATGTGATAGACCAAGACCCGGCCTTCTAAGACAGTGCCCTCAACAAGCTTTCAGATCCATTACAATGGGCCAGCATCCAAAATGTGAGCTATACATAGATTAACCAGTTTCTCGAGGACCAAATGTTTTCCTTCCGAGTCCTTTCTGACTATCCAGCAAATAGCAGCTGCTATTTTTTTCTTACATAAATAGCCAGACATCATATTTATTTAAGAAGCCAAAACATTTCATTTCCTGAGTACAAGGTAGTATTTTAAAGAACTCTCATACCTTTATTTCCCCCCCTCTTTATTAAAAATACAACTTAAATATCAAACAAGCCACATTTAATTGATGTTAAGGCTGTGAAACAAACTGACAACTGTCCAGGAAATCCAGAGTCCTAAAGAAGAAGCTTCACCCCAAATCACTATTTTTAGGAGAACTTCATTTTTCTTTCCAGTCACAGGAATTAGGAGATGCCAGTGATTCCTTTTCCAACTTGGTTTACATCCATTAAAAACCAAAAACAAACACACACACACATAAAAGCATTAAAGTACACAACTCTAAACAGTCCACAAAAAATGAGTGGCCAAAAAGACAGAGGGGAATATTACAGCAAATTGCTCTGTATCATTCAAAAGAGCAAGACCAGAGCTCAGCTATAAGGTGGTTTTAACTAAGCCAGTTACAGACATTTCAATACATACTGAATGCTGACTCTGACCACGTGGTGCCATTCATCACATTAGGTACTCTCAGCTAAATTTACTGTTGATTAAAAAGACCTTCTAGGAAGTATTTTGAATGATAAGAAACTCATCACGAAGTCATTCACAAACAGGCAATTTGTTCATGGGAGTGCCGGGATTTGGTTTTGGACTGAGGCATCCAAATGATGTGCATATGCCTTGCCTGTCTTTATGACGATAGAGAGAGGACATAGGTTTCTGCTCAGGTACCACCCTCTATACACAGCTAGGCAGAAAAGAGAGAGATTACACTCATGACTGGATACATGGCACCACAACTCAAAGAACTCCAGCGACCGAGACGCATGTCATTTTCTCCTCGAAGTTACTGTCTGGGTCACACAAGCCCCTGTGAGAAGCTCTAAGGTAGCCACCACTTCATTTGGAATTAGTCATAAAAGCTCTCAAAAGAATAAACTGAAAGCATTTTCTGGAGGCCCCAAAAATTGCATAATGTCACCTTGGGAGGGTGCAAGGAGTTCTAGACAGCCATGTTACAGATGTTCAGGATATTGCCAGCGTTTGAACTTTGTGTGCGGGCAGGGGAGGGAGGTAGAGGGGGAAGCACCTTAAAAGGAGCAGATACACACAACATAGTAGTAAAACATGGCTATGTCTTAATTCACACTCATGCCATCACAGACTGCTTCAGAAAGCCTTCAGTGAGAGATTACCAGAGCCTTCTCTCCACTCACTGTACCTGTGACAAGCCAAGAAAGTGATGTTAATTATTCAGCCATTTACAAGAAAAAGAACAGAACACACCTTCAGCAAGGACACGTGAAACCCCAGGTGAACGAAGTTTTGCTTAAAATGAGAAGATTTGTTTCTCAGAAATTCCATTTCTGTATTTAAGACACCTGGAGCTTATCATTAAGGATATATTCTCAAGATAGAAAATGGCTAAGGGAGGTCTGCTGTCAGAGCTGACATCCTTCCCACCCCCCTTACCTGAGGTGACAATAGTGAAGAAGGGCATACTCGCTGATGACTGCAGAAGGCAACACAGTGACACCAACTCCAGAAGCTAACCATGAGTTACAAGGCAATAAGACCCCAGGCAGACATCCCATCTCATGCTAGTATAAATATATTTTAATTGGATTAATTCCGCAAAGCCACAAAGATCAGAGGGGCAAGACAAAGCAGACGTTGCAGGGAACCTCCTTAAAGGGGAGCCTTTCCCCTAAACTGTGTCCTGGCTTTTACTGTGAACAGCATTTTATTCCATGATTTTGTTGGCACTAAACATCTGAGAGAATGAGCTCACCTTCTTCTTTTGGGAAATTAGGAGATGCATTAAGCAGGGTTCTTTACACATTTCATGGATTAAGGACTTGCAAACATCTTCCTCGGATGTTAAGTTATCCAATGTGGTAGGGGATCCAAGAGTCTCATCATTTCCTGAAACAGCCTTAGCACTTGTGAGGTAATACTTGAATCCCAGTGAACTTGAAATACTATTTTAGGACAAAGAATATCTTTCAGGCAGGCTGCTAGCATGAAACAGAATAAGCAAGCTGTATTGGACCGAAACAACGTATGTCTATATAACCTTTTGCAGGCAGATGACAAGGCTGTGCCCTTAACGGATACAAGGCTTGTTCTATGCACAACCCAAGCTGATCACAACATGGCACCAAGTCCAAACTAACAAATGCTCCTAAGTTACCTAAGAGAGAAATGCATCAAAAATGTTTCCTAGCTGCCTGAAGACCCAAAGCACTTGAATTATCAGATTTTACTTTCTTACAGCTCCACCATGCTGCATTTTTGCCAAATAATCAAACCGTTTTTCCCAAGAAAGTCCAACAAATATATTTAATATATTTAACCATTGGTTTTTATTTAGGTTTAAATAAATGAAGCCAGTAGAGTGTTTAACTTCAGACTCAGATAAAAATAACCATACCTTGCTCGAGATAGTGGTTGGGTAAAGGAACATCTACAAAAAGGAGGTTTTTATTAACCTGTTTGTTAAAGCTATGCATTATTTTTCTCTCATTAGACCCTCAGTGGTCTCTAAAAAGTGAAATTTTTTCAGAGCTGCTTCTATATCCTCTAAACAAAGCACATCGCTATCTGACAGACATCTTTTCTTTTTAGTAACTTCTAGAACAGGAAGCTTCTATCTCAATTCTACATTGTAAATACCAAGCATTTTTCTGAAACTGTAGGCAGATGTCAAGTTCTGCATCTTTTTGGTAACCTTTCTGATTTATATTTAAATATAACATAGCAGCTAAGATCAAAATAATTCTTGAAAAGAATCTCTCATTTCTGAGATACTAGATATTATAAGAAGATATGACAACGAGGGCTATCCCGGCTCCAAAACCTTACAGATTTATCAACATTTCTACTAACCAGGAAGTCTGAAAAGTTTGGATGCCTTTTGATAAAAAGAGTGTGTTTTCTGTTACTAATTTGGCATTGCACTTAGATTAGTACATCCACTGGCGGAGCATCACCAGAAGAATTTTCAAACCAACATAAATCTCAAGTAAATTCCCAACACACTTAAGCATAACAAATAGCACCGTATTTTCAAAACAATCAGCTGATTCTGAGCTGGTCTGACAAAGATGTACGGGTCATTTAAAAAGTGACATATATTTTAAACTCCTGTCTCATTATTTCCAAATTTTTTTGCCTCTTAGTTTCCATTTCAATGGAAAGTGAATAATTCTTTTTTGGTACGTATAGTCTTATGGTTTTAATTAAAAAAACTAATATGGATTGTGAAATAGTACAAAATATTTGCATTAACTCATTAGTTGTCCTCCAATTTTAAAAGGAAACCAAACATGAAGAAAAGTCGTTACTTAAAATCGCATCTCAAATAATTGTCTGCTGCCATGTTCTGGGGATCTTATCCTCTTTTTGCAATGGATACAAATTCACCTTAATCTTTATCTTGACTGCATCCCCTTAACAAGGGGTGACCAGGTGACCAAAATGCATCTACCTCAGAAAAACAACTCGGATGGGAAGAGCAACAGAATATATTTTAAATTCTTATTTAATATGATGATAGTTTAGTTTTTGGAAAGTGACACCTGAGGCATGTATGGGCCACAAAAGCCAGACATTTGTCCGTTCAACAGTTCAGGTTTTAAGCACACCAAATCATCCAGGCAAGAAGCAGAAGGCATCTTTTATTCTTCCTTCCTTGGAGCCTTTGCTCTTCGGTAAATATTTTTGATGGCTGTCCTTATTTTTCTCAGAAGTTAACAGATGATCTATCTAAGAAAATACCATTAAATTTGTGATTTTTATATACGTCTTCTAGCAGAATCTCTAAACAACTGAAAGGAGCCTTGTATTCACTAATAAAGTAACTACTTTTAGTAGAGAATACTCAAAAGCACTACTACTCATTACCTAAGGAAAGTGACTAAAGACTACACCAAAACCCAAAAAACCTTCAAGTTATTAATACAGCAGAAATCATAACCTGGCCATATATATGCGCATGTGTGTGTGTGTGTATATATATATATGTTTCCCAGAAAAAAAAACCTGCTTAGTATCATATGCAGTTCAAGAATATGAAATTACATGACTTTTAAAAGTTAGTCAAAATTGTGAGCTATGAGAACCCTAAATTGGAATGTATTTCCCTGTGTTCATTTCCAAAATGACAGTTAATTAAAACAGTTTTTCATTTACACATACTACGATGTTGAACCATGCAAAGATATGAGGCCTGCTAAACTCCTCATCTATCTAAAATATAGACATATCTTCCACATCCTTCTACTTTTGCCAAATGGCTACAAGCATAACTGCAGCACTGTAGGGATCACGCCACATGAACTGCTCATTATTTAATACCTGTACTGCTCTGGGACCCTCTGACACTTTCTGCTTTCTAAGCTGCAGGCTTAGAGCCAGTCCTGCAAACTTTCTGGAGGGAATATTTCTGGAATAAATCATTTCATATGGCATTACTCCTCACTGAGACAATAAAATACAGCTCCCAGATTTCCGCTGGGGACTAAGTTCATCCTTATTTGTGATCATGGAGAAAGTGCACATCTGTAAGAGTTTAATATTACATACATTTCATTTACCTGAAGGCTTTTTAACAAAGGTGGTTTTAAATGCTTCATCTACTGGTCTGTAACATTTTCCTTTTACCAGGTCACTATCATCTACTTACCTATATATCTGGCTGCGTAACTATAAGATGAAGTTCTAGTGTTGTATGAGGTTTTACAGCAATGAAAAGGACAACTTCTGAACCATTAATTTGATGTAATTAGGGTCAGTGTGGCCAAAAAACAAATGTATTTAAGTTCCTGCACCAGAAACATATTTTATTACATTTCTTACCAAAGAAGACGGAAAACTGCTTTGTTACAGATACCCAGTTATATGTACTTATTCAATAAAAACAGAGCATTCAACATGCTTGTGATCTACCAAAACAACAAAACACAGCAAGTTTTCCAGAAAACACAAAATTAAGGTAGGCAACTTCTCTGCCAAAACAGAAGTGTTAAGAAATATCTCCCTCTCAATGGACATGAAGCTGGTAACTACAGAAAAAATAATCACCCAAACAAATATGTTTACATCACAATCAGAACAGGTTGAATCACCGTGCAGCAGCAGGTCAAGATGCAGCTCTTTTTTCAGTATAATACTTGGGAAAAGCAAGCATTCTTCTCCCATACACAGCATTAAGCTGGTTATTAATTGATTTCTTACAGAAGTTTAGGAGTTATGCTTTAGAACTGCAGACACACTTTCATTATATATCTCTCTCTATATATATATATATAACTATATCTTTATATATATATATATATATAATGGCTGGTTGCCAATGGCATCATGCCCGTTTCAACTCCATCCACGCTACACACATTCCCCCTCACCCCCCTCAGCAAGAGGCTTATGCCAGTCTAACAGACAAAGGATAACTGTCCAGAAAGATACTGCTTGTGGTGCTTTATTAAGTGTTTGCTCAACATTCATGCTATGGAATAGAGCTTAAAACAAAACAAACAAAAAAACAAAACAAAAACAAGCACCACCACCACATTCCAGAACATGCACAAATGGGCAACACTTTCATTAGAACATCAGTAAAAAAATCTAACATGCTTATTTGTAGACATATATGGAAATACAGAATATTAAGCTGGCTAGTTGTTAAGATATTAATAGCAAACTCCAAACCCTGTGTTGATCAAGTTTATCCAAATCACACTTTTATTTACATACCCTGTATTTAGCATGCAGATGCCAGAACAGCAATGTAACTAATGCTGAACAGCAACATAACTGATGTCAGTTTCCATGGCACTGCATTCATCTGTGTCATGTATTCTGAAATAGATATGACGACCTGTTGGTTTAAATGGGCCACAAATAGTTTAATCCAGAAACTAAGAGAAGGTTATTTTGCATCCATTTCTAGGTATTAACACATTACAGAGTGGTAAAGACATAGTTCGGGGGGGGTAGAAACCGCAGTAAAGGCTACAACAGCGGGGGGACAGGGTGAGAAAAAAGAAAGACTAAAAGATTTCTGACAGTGCAGAGCGAAAGAACATCAGCCTGTCAGGTCCCCCTAGCACCATCAAAACATTTGTTACCTGAACTTTAATTTTCTTTCTGTGAAAACAAATCCAAGAAAAGAAAAGCTAGATGCAAACAAATGATGCTGAAAGCCTCGAGACAAAAGTGAAAAGGTTTTACATAAGAATAAAACTTGAAAAACAAAATTTAACAATGGTGAGTGAAAGCAAGCCAGTCAGGGTGACCTTGTACTTGCAGCAAACAACTATAAATCTTGTAGCAGCTCCTAACTTCACAGTACTGAATAATAAAGGACAGAGACATAATTGTTAAGTAAAACTGAAGGAGCAATTTGGAACAACAACAATAATCTGTATAGGAGTAGTTATTCTTCGAGATTTCCATTAAAAGATACTGACTTGGTGTAAGATACTGACTTAGAAGCCTCTTTACCATTGCTAAATTCAAGGAGCCAGATTCTGCCCTCTACACCTTTCATCAGGCATGTATTTTGCCCCTTCATCATAATTTCTTACACAGAAGTAGATCATACAAAACTACTGCTAAGTCGGTGATCTGCTATTAACATTTGAAAATTAAGTACTTTCTCAAATTATATTACAGTTTCCAACTATGTTAATGACATTATTCTGAGAAATAAAACTACTGGTAACTTGTGTACAATTTCAGACTCTTTTATAAGAACACACATTTTCAATGTAATAGAAAGTAGTCAAGTAATGACTTAGATGATCTTAATGCGTAATAAAGAAATAAGAGTGTCTTGACAGCAAATAACATAGCAGAGGTGGAAAGCCTTTTCTCATTTGATGGGAATTTAGAGGACAGTATACTAGTAAGAAACAGAAGTCAGTCTTTCACTGACAGATGGGCCTGATGCTACCTGTTCGTGTTATTCTAGCACTACTTGACAATGAAAAAGCTTTCCACTTCTGTTTATTCCTCTACAGACTGCAAACAAACCACAAACTGGAGAACTGTTGCTGCTCAACTTCTTTAATTATCACTGGGACCCCTGCTGCTGCTAGCGTCATCTATCTAAATATGTTTATGGATGCATTTATTGCGCATCATTCATTTTCATCCTGCTAATTTAATCCAAGGCATTCACCAACTTACTTTAGTCCCCATGTCTATGCGTGTTGAGCACAGATAAATCAAAATCAGAGGGAGTTCCTGGTCAACCAACTTCTCTACAAATCCCCTGAAATATATTTAACATTGTATGCAGTTTTCATCTGTATGAAATGGAATGACAACAGTCTGCTAAGGTAGGAACTGGGAGCACTGAATTCATGGTTTATAAAGATAGGTCAGATTCTGTGATGAAAATTGCAGTAATCAATTTGCATATTTACAGTATTTTGCATGGAAGAGTCATGAGAAAAACCTTAGCACCATAGTGAGGCAGAGTGTACAGATCTGTATATCCCCAGCTAGAGAAGACTAAGGCACAGTTCCTATTAACACCAATATACCTGTTTCACTAACACACAGCACATCAAGCCAATGGTATCTCCAAATAAGAATCAGACAGACTTCAGAAGCAAGGAAACGCCTTTCCTTCAATACAGGTACATACAACTATTGGTACATATAGCATATCACACCCTACACAGCACAGTGTACACACAAAAAATGCCCAAGGGATAACAGTGCTGCACAGCACCACATAATCATTCTGTGCCTTTGAGTCCTAAACAGGCCCAGCAGGTTCTGTGCAGCTGGTAAGTTTGCGATGGTAGCAGAAGCATGTGCATACGGGCATGCAAAGCTTGCTTTAAGAGCCATTCATTAAGGGTAAATTCTAGCAAACTAAGCATGCGGTAAACTCCTCACACTATCCTTCTGGTCCTCCCATCCTACTTCTTCGGTTGCCTGGGCTGCTTTAAGATTTTGACATAAATAATCTAAAAGGAATTCATGTTTCTAATTCTCCACCAGGCACCTTATTCTAATTTGTAATTTCAGTAGTCCCACTGAGTCCCTGACACAGAAGAACTATCCCAATCTCTTTCATAAACTATGTGCACTGCATACAGTCACAGAAGGATGAAAGGAAACAACCACTCATCATAACCACGCCTCAGTGGAGTTTAAAACAAGGAATGGTATCCGAACTGGCAAAACTCAGCACAACCCGGGTCAACCAAAACCCTATCGTAACAGAAGGGTTCTCTATGATACTGTTGTTCTAGATGACAGGCCAACTTTGTTTGTTTTGGTTTTTTTAAAGAGAAGAGAAACATTTTGAAAAACAATTCACAGGTATAATTACAACACTTTCACAGATGATCAGAAGTAACATTTGGAGCTTACTTGCAATACTGTCAGGACTTGAATCTAAGGTGCTGAGGGGTCAAGACGACATTTGTTATCTTTATAATCTCAGAACTGATACGTACCTTGTAACCAGACTACCCACATTAGACTTATGAGTTTAAAAATAGCCTTCCTTTACTTCAGCATTCAGAAAATATACCAATGGCAGTTCAATATATGCTTGTTGCAATAAGTAAAAGCCTCAAACGGATTACGATGAAGCAAATATTTCAATGTAAAGCACAATCACTACAACCTAAGCTTCAGGGCCAAGTTATCAGGTGATGCTATTTTAGCAAAGGAAATCATTTTCAACAACCAAATGATAAGTTAAAGGATCTGGTACCATCTACAGCAAAGCCTTAATATTCTTGCTCTTTTGCTTTGCTGCTAAAAGGTGCAAATTGTACTCAGAGTTGAAGAGAAATTACATTGCCCTGTAACTTTAGGGCAGGTCACAACACTTAAGCCCTCTCCCCCCATTCCAAACTCCATTCAACAGTAATTTTGTTTCTGAATATCCTACCTTTATATAAACTAAAGGCCACACATTTGTCTTGTACGTACTTTTTTTTCCTATTCCTACAATCTTCAAATTATTTTGTATTTTAAAAAAGAAACAACATCCATCCATGTGGGCTATGTCTCAAACAGAACAATATTTTTAAGAGATCAAACGCTGATGCGAAGCATCCAAACACACATTTTTAACATTAAGAGACTTGATTTTCTTGCATGATGAGCACTTACAACCTTTTTGCAACTTACATGGCCGAGATAAAGTTATGTTAAAAGAAATCTCACAGGACAGACCACTGTTTCACTCAGTGTTATTCTCTATGAAATCCATCCTGCTGTTTCAAATTCTCAAACTCGCAACACCCATTAGTCAAACATAGCAAAGTACCACAAACATTCAGGAAACCAGTGATGTTTACTTTGAGGTTCACCTTCAAATGAATACAGAATCCATATACCATTTATTCTGGTTATCTTTGTTATGAAACATTTTCAGGGTTTAGCCCACTAGGCATGTTGAAATAATAAATCATCTTTGGCTATACAAAAACAACCTCACTCAGATTCAACTGCCTACAGGGAAAATAGCATCTACCCAAAGCAGCACAACTTTTTGTACATTCCTTTAGGTTTTAATCGCTAGCCGATTCTGCTTTAATATCTACAAATTCCACATCTTTGACAAGCAAATAGACACAACCCCGTTGTTTCCCACCCCTTTACCTATCCTTCCCAAACCTTCCAGTCAGCCAGTCTTTATGGCTTGAATATGAAAGGCTAAGGGCACTTTACAAATTACTAAAAGATCTGCTTTGTAGTGGAAAAAGTGGCAGGGGGAGGGGGAAAAATATAGTGCCTTTTTGTTATTGTTCTTAAATCTCCCTTCAGCATTTGCATGTCAAAACAAGAAGAGCATATGATACTGCAAAATGAAAACAGCATTGCCATTGTCTTTCCTTCCTCCTCCATTTGCTAGCTGATATCTAACTAGATTTACAAGCAAAATGTTGTCATTCCATTAAATGCTACAGAGAATGACCTGCATCTCTCTGCCTCAGGTTTCAAATACTTAGACTCTCTGGAACCACAGCTTCAATCGGCAGCAGGATGCAGATGAAAGCAAGCACAGTTTAGCATCTGAAGATCTTTCAGATGAGACTTTAAAAACTTAAGTTTCCTCTATTGACTGGACAACAATCTCATGGCATTTCTAATGAAACCAACAGATGTGGCCAAATAATTGGTCATATTTTTGTGCACATTATTTGACTGCTGTCTCATCTTAGAGATATGATTGCACTACTATAACTGTACAGTATGTGTATAAGCTGACCCATATATTTGTAGCTAAGATCAAATGGGTGGAGAAAATCCACTTATTTTTGCCAACTAACTTCAAGTTAATAACATTCATAACCTAGTGAAGACAAGCACCTACTCAATAGCATCTTTCAGTAGTAGAAGAGTTCCTCCTTTAATGACACTTACCGAGGTACCCATGCTAGGCTTGATAAAGCCAGCATGACAGAAATAAGTGTGATCTATTTGACACAGCCAGTATTTCTACTGTTGTAGCACAATGCAAATCCATTCAAAGACACTATGCGCTTATTAAAGGGGAAAAAAAAGCAGGACTCCCTTTCCATAAATACTAAGCTTCTAAAAACTCACATAGACAACTAGTTCCCCACCAAAACAACTTCACTAGTGGTACATACCACCTTGCAAAGCAAAAGTGTATTGCAGAACTTAAGCTAATCAATTTTGTTGAATAGCACAGGATTCATTCCAGAGTAGCCAAACCCAACAAAAGCAAAGGATGGGAAGGTGTGCTAATAGCATGGGCTATCAGACAGAACCAGGGCTGGGAAAGAGCACAAGAAAAAAAGAAAAAAAAAAAAAAAACAACCACCACACCCCCCCACCCCCAAAAAAAACCCACACCAAAAACCACAACACACCACAGCTTTGCTGCCATGAAAAGGGAACCACTGAGCAACTCCTGCTTCCTCACATCAACTCTCCCAAAATGTCTGCTGAAGAGGCTCTCTCTTCCATCCCCTCAATCTTAAAATTATTCATCTTATATGGATTTAAAGCTCTGTTTAAGGTTTTTCCCTTCTCAGTTCTTAATGATCTCCTCCCGCCATCCCCCCAAAGCCACTGCTGTGTCCTCCGTTAATTAAACAAGCTTTGCACTTAATTTGCATGGAGCTAAGAAAAGCTATGAAAGCTAAACTAAGTCAGTCATTGGTTCCAAAACAGAATGCTCTAAAAGCTATTGATCTCATAGGAAAAGTAACATATACGTATTGTTCTCAGCCAGCCAGAAAAGGAAGGCTTTCTGTCTTCAAATGATTTAAAGAAAAAAAAAAAAAAGTTTTGCTAATACAGCCTTCAAAATTCCATGTCACGTTATTAAAAAACTCCCATGTCTTTTCTTTTTAAGCTGTTCTTGCCCATGGAATCCTATACTGCAGCATATTCAAGAAACAAGCTAATAGCTCTCCAAGATTAGACAAAGACAGACTAATTGCTGGGGAAACAGCTTATTCCTTAAATAATTAGTTGACATTTTGTTATTTCCTCCTAATATATTCCACAATGGATCCAACAGAGAGAACACAGAAATTTATATATGCCATGTGTGAGAGAGATTGATCACTTTATCCAATCTGAAATTTCCTTGTATTTTGGAAAAATCTCCATTTTTGGTGAACCTCCATAATCACTCAGAATTCAGTTCAGAATTCTGTGTTTAATATTAAAGTGACTTCTCTTCAAGGCAAAACAAAGTAACAATGTAACCATTCCTCATCCTTGCTTTTTCAAAACCTAGAATGAAATCAACTCATTCAGTGTTGCAATGCAATTAACTTTTATTTAAAAGTTATTACCAGAAAAATACTATCCTGCACATCTTAAAAAAAAAAAAAAAATGAAGTAATCAAGATAATGATGTGCAATTCACAATGCGGTACTTCATCAACCTCCTCAGATCTAAAACAGCAGCAATTTTTTCTTGCTTTCTCCATTTCCAGTGTGCTGGAATAATTAATTTTATTTACAGGATCGTGGGCTTTTTGTTTTGCCTTTAATGCTTAGAATATAGAACTGTGCCTATAATAAAGACCTTACAAAAGCCAAGCAGTCAAAATTAATTTTGTATTTGTATCTCTGTGAAAATAATTGTTTAACCATTCTTATTTCTCCCAGAAATGAAAACCTTTGGTGAAGCTCGTTTTTAAGTCCCCACATTCTGCTTGCAAGCCTCTTATCTCATTGCTTTCTTCTAGAAAGCTTGTAAGACAGTCAAAACCATACTCAAAGAAACTGTAGGTCCTTCAAGTACTTCAGGTCAAACCTAAGGCAGACTGCAAAATCAAAAGGAAACTGTGAATAGAATTCTTATCGACTACTTTGTAGTAATACACCTAATAAACTCACGTTACTACAAGGATAGGTAACTGTAATAATCAAGATAAGAATCAATGGATTGGTGAGCAACTAGAAAACAACCTGCCAGATGGAGGCTGTTTTTTATTTTTTTAGTTCCTACTGTGATGAAATGGACAATAGTAAAAAATATTTATTCCTTTATCAGGGCTAAACCTGCTCATCTGACTATTATCTTCTTGATTTCAAGTTAAAATAGAGCCAATACAATCTGGGCATATTTTATCCCCTTCTTCAGCACTGTGTTCAGAGATCTCTGGCCTAAGAGGATGTGCTTCTATGTAGTTTTCTGAGAAAGGCTGTCACACCCATATTTCATCTAATCAGCTTTTATTCAAAAGATAAGATATAAGGCAAGGAAGAGTAGAAATTTCTTGCACCATGAAAAACTGGGAGGACTCCCACTCTTACCTTCCTCCTGTCTTAAGCCTTACTCCACTCAATTCTCGGACACTATCGGATATGACCAGCTACTCACTACTCACACTATCATCTGTATTTCAAATTACCAGAGATAATGGGAAAGCCTCAGCCCAATAAGATTTAGTTACTTCCCTCCAAGTTCTCCTGCAACCTGCAGGACTGAAATTCTTTAAAAGCAGCAGCAAAGCGTCACTTGCATTACTAGGTACGGAGTATGAGATTCCTTGAGCAAGGAACAGTCTGGAATATTCCATGATAAACCAACAGTCATTTCCATATGCAAGATGTGGAAGGATGCAATTTTACGCTTACCTTAGAGCTTTTCAAATATTATTTTATTTGATTTGGAACCACATTCAAAAATTTTACCTCAGTGTCAACTGTTGGGAGCCACTACCTTAAGAATAGCTTCTATGTGAATGACAAATCCTAGCTTAAGCAGTTAAGAATAATCACCAGAACTGTTGAAATAAACGTATATATTCTGTGTAGTAGGCATCACAAACAACAGTTTAATGGAAAATCTGATGTGGCCTAGCATTTATGAAAAATACAACAGGGTATGAAATCTAAAAGTGCCAAGCTAGTATTCTTCGTAATTATCACCTATTTCATTGCTGCTCTTCAAAATCTCAAGAAAGATCAGTTTTACCACTGGAAACTCTGTCCTAACTACGACAAGAAAAAAATCTCTCTCAAAAAAAACCCCCCAACATAATCAAAGACAAGGAGCATAAAAAGGTTATACTTATACTATTTAAGGTGCATACTCATATTTTTCAAATATTGGATACTTGGTTCTCCCCACTTGCTTCTCAGGTACATCTTCATTAGGTTTTGTTTGCTTGCTTAAGGGCTATAAAAACTTGAAGTTTCATTGTTTGAAGGAGAAAAATATACCTCGTATATTTCAACATAACATCCTGCTATACCATGAAATCACAGAAGACTAGAACTGATTAGCCTTTTCATTGTACTTATCAAAGCTAAGATGTATAATATCAGACAGTAAACACCAGTTATGAAAGTTAGATTCCACCACATTCGAGAAGAATTCCTACACAACCCCTTCTTATGTTGTTAATTCAAAATGCAACAGATGCAACTAGATAACCAAACTACTTCAAAGAAACCCACAAAACTTACTTTAACCTTGTAACACTGCTATTAAAGTAAATAGCAACTAGCTAAAATTCACAAACAAGGCAAAGCACTAGACAAGGTCTCCTTCCATCCACCTGCTAGCAATTCCACTGGCCACAGGGCGGCTGCATTGTTGATTCTCAGGGACTGTAACAAAACAGGAAACACAGAGGAGGGAACATTTAAAAGCTAGCAGGAATATATACATTGCAGTAGGAAGAAAAAATAGGTAGCTGTATCATTGATCAGGCAAATTAGCATGAAAAATCAGTAGCACAGTCTCCTGCACTTGCAGGAAAAAAAAAACCACACACCCACCTGACTGGTTGCCAAAAAAAAAATCACAACTACAGCATGTATCCATAAGCATTTCTGTGCACTGAACTGTATCATCAGAAGCTCCAAACATTTTCTGCTTATTTATAAAATATAAAAGGGCACATGTCCACTCAGAGATAACAAAAGTTTAATAGTAGCATAGCTTAGATTAATTCTAAAATTTCCAACTCCTAGAAGCAAAGTTCAAATCTTGGTAATGTCAATATAAAGTTTTATTTTTCCAAAGCAGATAGACCAGGTTCCTATGCCATTTACCATATTTGCCCAGCAGCTTTTTGGCAGGAAAATTTTTTGGATAAGACTTCAAAAACTAAAGTCTTATTTGTTTTATGTTGATATTAATGTTTTCATGACTTTTCTTCACGAAATCATGGTTGGCCTGATGCCTCTGACTTAAATTGCCGTTCTCTTTCTAAAGCTGGTAGTTTCTTTCCATCAAAGAGGACCTGCACTACAACCATAGACTATACTTATCAAAACCTACTAGAAAAACAAAGAATATTCATCATTAATACAATCACAGTAAACTTTAGCATGCTTCAACATCCAAGTTGCAGACACAGTGTAGGTGAAAATACCCGTGTGCTATAGCACAAAACCAACATGGTGATAAACTGAGACACAGAATATAGTAACACAGGAAAGGGGAATTCAGATGCCAAGGTAGAAATAAAAAAAGGATTTTTCAAATAAGAGCTAAAATTAGCTGGTTCATCCAGCAAGGCAGAGAAGTGCAGGAAGCCTATTCCAATTGGCAACAGCAACAAAGACAGCTCTTCCAATAAATGAGAAGTCACATGGAAGGAGTGGGACTGATTCATAGTGAAGGAGACAATCTCCAAAGATGCCCGAGGCAGATTTCTAAAAGTTACAACAATTCTCAACTACATCCTAAAGTGAATGGAAAGTTGGTGAAGATGTTTGAGGATAAAGCAAGTAGACTGGGAGGGAAGAGGGGAGAATGGAGGAGAAGAGAGGATGGAGAGGTGGAAAGAATCCCAGTAGAAAAAAGGAAGCAGGAGTGACAGCCAAAACCTTCCCTAACAAAATACAAAGCAGAAAGCATAAACAATATTCTACATCTCCTCTACAGGCTGAGAAGGAGAGGAGTTAAGCAATATACTGTGGCAGGTTGTTGATTCAAATCTTGAAATTTAAATTGAGAGACTAGATCAAAGGAAGACTAATTAAAACAAAAATCAAGTACAGGGTGTGCAATTCCTCTCCTTAATTACGCCAACTGTAAACCCCAGGGCTTCACTAAGTACTTCACTTTCAAATTTCCAGATTAGCTCACTTCTTCCACAGCTGAGCTGTTCCAAAGGAAGCAGCAAAGAGATGGTTGCCTGGAATTAAAATGAAATGCCTGTGAGTTCCAGTATCGTCTTTGTAAGTGGATGTGGGCTTTCTCCAACTGGCAAAGCAAAAAGGTACCTCCTGCTGGGGAGTCTCAATCAAAGAGGAAAAAGCTGGCTTTTTGGAAGGAAAAGCATTCACAAAACTGACTAGCTGCTAAAGGATTTAATTACTCTCTAAGCTGAATGGAGCATCTTGAATTAGGGGCAGATGCAGCTACAACATCATAGGACTTGTCCTAATCATGAGATGAAGATACTATGCTAGTAGGCAGCTATAAGCATTTACACCTTCAAAGTTCCCCACACTTTTCTCTTAGTTTTTATGTTTCTGTCCAGTACACATCCATATAACCAGTCAGAAAGAGCTGTACTGAGAGATGAAACTCACTGGCAAATACTCAAAGCAAAACAAACCAAGGGGTAAGCTCCCTGCAAAGTCACACTGGTCAAACTCAGTGCCAGGTAATACCTGTTTAACATGCAGCATTTTTTTCCCCGAATGTAATAACAATCACATAAACATTAGTAAAGCATACATAAATACCTCTACCTATTTTACAAACATTGGTTAAACAAAATGAAAGATAAATTTAGAACTCTATCCTCTAGGAAATAAACATCCTTTTTTGGCCTTCAAACATTTTTATGAACTCTAAAACCTGGAATTGGCAGAGTGATAAAACAACATAGGAAGAAGAACATACATGAAGCTCGTTCCTGGGTTCAAGTCCGATAGCATCCTCATTAAAATAAGTATTATAAGAGCATCAGCAGAAAGGCCAAAGAATGAATCATGAACTAAGTCTGACTACACCTTCTTAACTCAGCAATAAACATCAGTGCTGAATCATAGTGACAGGATATTATTGGGGAAGTCTGTATTGTCACTTCAGCTTTCAGGATTGTCAATCCACTACCTAATGCTAGTATTGAAAATGTTGAGAATAAACAAACGACCAAACAGTACTGTCCAAGGGTACAGCACCAAACATAGCATAAGGTAACCACTTCGGAATACCCTAAATCATACGTTTACATTTTGATTAGCAAAACTACTGGCATACTCTTAGCCTTGGTTGTCAGACTTAGCTACAGTAAGGAACGTAGTATTCAAACTGTTCTGATAATAAGACAATATTGTTAGAAATCCACTTTGTTAGCAGATTTTTATCCTTCACCTGCTATCAGAGGTCGCATCACAAATGGTCTGATGGAGTAAGCAAGACTAGAAAAAAAATAAATGAAGAAACTATATTAGAGAATATGCTGTAAACAACAGATTACAAAACCAAACACTGGCAATATGTTTAAAGGGAATCTGGCACTATGTATTTATGATTCAGGCTGATCATGTTCTGCCCATTTGTCTTTTTACAAATTCAACAAACTCAAGGACTTGGAGAGGGCCTGCTTGTACTGAAAAAGAATTTGTGCATGTTTTACTTTCTTCTAGGACTATTTAACTGAAAGCAAAAGCTTTGAAGCTGCTCTTTCAATAAGATGTGCCTATTGCTACAAAGAGCTAACTCCATAACTGAGTTTGGCTTTCTTTCCTACATCATAAAATTAATGACTCAAGTGCCATCTACTGTGTCTGCACTCAAGTGCAGTATTTCTACAGACAACAAATGGAAGATAGTGCCAAAAACATCATACAGAATTAACTCATCAATTTTATGCCAAACTTGCTACCATACCTTCAAGTATTGTCCTCCATGCGGATTAACATACATGCTATGCTCAGAAGACTAGACAGTCACCTTTGAGGTATGGAATCCAAGTTAAAATAATGATCTAAAGCAGATCTTCAGATTTTCAATTAAATTTAAAAAACAAACAAATAAAAAAACCCAACCACAACAAAGAATTAGTCTGTTTTTCCTCTCATCTGGATTATGCTCTTATCATAACATCCTGTTTTCTTTCACAAGATCAAGGAAATCAGATATGGAAAAAAGCTTACAGCAAACACCAGAAAAACAGCATTTGCCAAGGGCCACCAGATAACTGCCATGGAAATAACACTGCATTTTGCTACACAGGGGGTTGGTACAGAAAACACATGGTATCTCAAAAATCCCTGCATTATCAAATCTTGCCTTTTAAGTGCATTGCTTTATTAGGAGAAAGTTCCAACACTTCTCTTGATGGAAAGCTTCAACAACACAAGTAGAATATTACAGGAAAAATAGAGCTTGGAGTTATTCACACAACACACAGCTTTAACCATCTCATACAATATCTGCTATTTCATGACATACAGAACTTTGCATCAAAATTGCTTTGCTTCAGCAGTCAAAATACTGAAGACAGGTGTCTTGCAATGCTGCATTAAAGTTTTCTGGTGGATTCCTTTCAGCTGTTACATCCTTTTCCATCACATTCTATTAAAGAGGGCTCAGGGAAATTTGCCCCCTTTTTCTCCCCAAGCCCCTCAGCACTCAAAGATAAGATTTGGGACTAGAATTACCACCACGTGCATTATTAACTGCAGACCATGGTAGCAGCTTTGCTGGGCTGTTAGGGATAGGGGGCAGTTTGCGAGGAGCAGCAAATCACTTGCTTTTTCTGCTGTAAATGCAGACACGTGGGAAGCAAACAAAACAAGGCCAGGGCCACAGAGCTATAACCTCCCTCTGCAAACACAGCTCCCTTCATTTGTAATAGATGGAAGAAACAAACAGAAAAAGCATCTCCTCTAATGTGAATGCTGCTCTTTCCAAAACAGCTCCCTCTCCAGCTCCAGTGGCACATAAAGAAGAACGATACACAATCCTTTAAAAACAGAATAGCAACTCTATCGCTATCACCACAGTGAACCACAAACACCTAAAGAGTTTAGGTGTCCAACAGAATCCAAGTCCAGAGTGGATGAGAGGCTGTGTTCAAGTGCCATCCGTGTTTCAGCACTCCTTTGAATATCAATTTTTTTAGTTCAAACTTATACATGGTTATCAAGTTAACAGGGAGAATTCATCCAGATTAATAAAATATAAAAGGTTGCCTCCTACTTATTGGTTCCAAAATAAACACCACAATCAGCATGTGTGATTAAATTAAACTTTGTTTCCAAACTAAACACTGTGTCATGCACACAATGCAGGGTTTAAAATACCACAAATATTCTGAAGGGGTCACAAGGTACATAAAGGCAAATATAAGACCAATTTACAGCAGGAAATTTGGCAGAGAGGTATAAGGGGGGGGGGGTGTCAAGGCTTGCTATTCTGGAGGAAAACTAAGTACAAGATGGTGCACACCTGGTTCTCCTTCAGCACTGCCACTGTATCTGAAAGCGCACACAGCTAGGAGGAGGTTCCCCCACAGATCTCAAAATTAAATTATTCTGATGTACTCCAACGTCTGTTTGTAAAAGCACCATGCTATGAATACTCAAGTGTTCGGTCTGAGCTGACAACAGCCCTTTCCCCTATCAGCTGTGTTTTGGATTTCATGATCATTGCCAGAGGGTTCACAGCTGGGAATTACATACAGGTCATGTGAAAAACTTTCTTTATAATACTTCTTTCTCAGGTCTTATTCTGCAATAGAGGATAATATTTCAGAACGTTTTCCAACTGCCTCATCTTCAACTGAATTCACCCTACAAAGATAAACTATGATGTAACTAAAAGAATTGCCAATGCTATGCCAGTTCCCCTTCACCCACTCCCCAAACTGCACAGCACTTGCCTAAAGCACGTCTCATTCTTCCACTTCCAGGCTCCTGCATAGTTCCACCAAGGTGGCCTGAGCCTGACATATAAAAGTTGTTGCAATTCTAGGTCTGATTTCACAAGATGCTCTGGCAGTATACATCCTCCCTGGCCTGCACAACTTTGGTATTCCAGGGCCAATCTTTTCATGATTCTCCCAACACAGCTCAATTTTTATTTCCAAGCCACTACCTTTCTTTTCTAGTTCTGAACTTCTGAGCACCACAGTCAGTTTCCAGCCACGAAGGCTGGAAAGAACAGAGAACGATAGCGTTCACTTTATATCCAGGGAGAAAAGGATACTCTCACCTCAGTATCTGAGCTTCCCATTTCTGCCAAGCAACAGGCCAAAAGCCAACATGAACTTTGTAAAGCAAAGCTCCTCTCCCCTTTCGGGTGATGAAAAGGCACCACCTTGTGGATGTTGCTCACAGAAAGCCTTTACCAGCTGGCAGAAAAAATTCCAGTACAGTCAATCCCCAGTTCTGTCAATGGGAGCATCAAAGGTTTGTATAATGAAAAAATTACCACTAAATAACAAATATCAGAGCATGTTTCAGCTCACAAAGCATTCTGCCTAACTGAAGTGGGTAATTAAGGCTTTGTTATAGTTAATCTCAAAGTGAATTCTGAAGTTCTTAAACTAAACCAACTACGCAAAATCTTTACAAGGGCAGGAATTTTAACTTGTAACATGCAACAGTAAGCTTCTCCACTCTGCCACCTATATTTATTATTTCTCCAGAAAGCACTGATTAGACACTTATTGCAAGGATCTAAATTAACATAATTGATTTGTGTGTAGAAATAGTATCATTTTCCCATAACCAGTAGCCAAATAGCAGTCACAGTCAAAAGCAAGTTTAATCAGGCACTGTGCAAAATACAGTCACTACCTTTGTCTGAAATAAAAATACGCACAATTGCTGTAGGAGAGTATGTTGGAAGTTAGAATAAGAATATTGTACTTACTTCAGTTGGTGAGCAAACAGTGTTTGCCACAAATAGAATCCTTCATCCACAGGCCTTTTCATTAAAGCTTCTTTTTCCTTTCCATGTTAAACTTGGGCCAGGGGAGATACCCAACAACACAGCTAAGAATATAATCCAAACAACTTCTAATTCAATGTCTAGCTATTAGAAAGTATGTCCTCCTATCAAAAGGCCGTAAACACATTCTGAAAAGCAACTGATGGAACACAAAATTAATGACAATGGGTTGATGGAATACAAAATTAATAATAGAAAACACTTCAGAATATCTATATACTTGGTATTCGGAAAGTATGGGAAGCAGAAAATGCCTGTGATTCTTCTTTTAAAAGCTAGTCGACTCCTTTATATATCATCTCCATATTCCACCAACATTACCAGAGCGTTTATGCAATTTACACAGAATGAGCAACCAAAAAACCCACAAGAATAAAACCTGCTTGCAGTTCTTGAAAATGTTTCTATAGTTAGTATTTTTATGTAAACGCTAATATTTCAATGTCTAAAATTATGAAGAAAAAAATGGATTGCAATGGCTTATAGCACAGGGAATTAATCCTGTCTTCAAGTTCTGATGACTAAAAAGTCAGTGCCTATAGTTTCAGTATAAGTAGAGACCCTGGATGAAATCATTTGCTTGCAAATCACCTGCCATCTCTGTATTTCATTAATACAGGAAATAAAACTGAGAAGAATTAGTACATTTAAGTTTAGTCTTAACCCATACAGCCAAAAAACACATCTGTTGTCCAATTAATACATTCTAGTGAGAGGAACAGATAAACCACAGCACGACGTTCAGTAGCAGCACTACAGCCCCCTGCACCATTCCAGCAAATTCTTGTGCAGCAGCACCATAAATGGAAGGAACCAACTGTGACAGGACAGGATTAGCCTTCAAGGCCTTCAAGAAGGTCTCAAAAGACTGGAGAAATACTTGCAAAAATTAAAAAAAAAAAAAAGGGGGGGAGGGGGGGGGGGAAGAGATGCAAGCCAAGAAAGCACAAGCTGCTACAAGGATAGCTAAGTTTAAAAATAAAGACCAGTTAGCAACACACATGTTCTTTACAAAAGGATGTAAGGACTATAGTGGAATACAAGTGAACAAGTCAAGATGCAAGGATATTGCATTCAGGTGAAAAGTTATTCAGGAGAAAAACCTGAAAGACCACTTTTCAGCTGGATCAGTTCCCCACTCCAATTCACTATATGGCTGCACAAATGCTTCTGTAAGAACAAAAAAGGTAACATAAGGTGTATATTTATGTGTCTATAAATACATATATATATATATATATATATATATATATATATATATATATAAAAGCCACAGCATTGTCAAAAAGTTACCAGTGAAATTTCACCTTCAATCACAAATATAAAATATTAGTGAGTCTAAGTCTGATGAGTACAGTCTGAATTTGTCAGCCACACACATTTTCAGCCCAACTAACCAAGACAACGTGGTTCTGTTTGTTTCAGAAAACATATAAAATCCAAGAAATTCAACAGTGACTAAATAGGCACTGTAAATTGACTGCTGCTGTAAAGAATGTGGATAACAACTCTTCAGCCTCGAAGAGATAAAATGAAGAATATACAGGAGGGGATATATATAAACAATATACAAGAGGGGATATAAAAATATATATATCTACAATATAAAAAAGTTGACTAGCGAGAAATTAACACAAAGGGGCGTAACTTTAATTCATGCTGCCACTTTCTTCACCATTTCCAAGGAAAACTCACTCCTGATATTGAAATTAGATTTAATATTGCAACTGGTATAACAAGATGGTAGATTTTAAGGTGTCTTTAAACCGGATTCTTATCACCTATTTAGAGGGGATAAGAGAAAGAAACAAACCAATGAAAGATAATCACCTGCAAAACAGTACTCCATTTGGAGATATCTCTCTGAGGTACATACTGAAGCAAAAGAAAAAGAAAACCATTAGGAGTAAGACAGGTGTTCTCAGCTGCTACAGCTGATGAAACACCAATAATAGATCTCAACCACAGTGATGACAGCAAAAACTCAAGAGAGGTTTGAACAGTGTCAGTTTTCACTTCCAATTGCTTTAAAATTTGGTGCAGGAAAGGGGAGGAGTGTCAGCTTTCTGCTTCCGTTTCAGTACCATCAAAACAAACCATTTGCTGCCTGCTCTTGTCCTGGTTTCGGCTGGGATAGAGTTAATTTTCTTCCTAGTAGCTGGTATAGTGCTGTGTTTTGGATTTCAGTATGAGAATAATATTGAGAACACGCTGATGTTTTGGCTGTTACTAAGCAGTGTTTACACTGGTCAAGGACTTTTTTTCAGCTCCCCATGCTCTGCCGGGTGCCCAAGAAATGCGAGGGGGCACAGCCAGGATAGTTGATCCAAACTGACCAAAGGGCTATTCCATACCATATGATGTCATGCCCAGTATATAAACTGGGGGAGTTGGCCAGAGGGTAGCGATCGCTGCTCGGGGACTGGCTGGGCATCAGTCGGGTGGTGAGCGGTTGTATAATTTTTTTTTTTTCTTTTTCCCTCCCTTGGGTTTTGTTCCTCTCTCTCTCTTGTTGTTTTCCTTCTCATTACAATTCATTATTACTATTATTTTGTTCCAATTATTAAACTGTCTTTATCTCAACCCACAAGTTTTCTTACTTTTGCTCTTCCGATTCTCTCCCCCATCCCACCGGAGGGGAGTGAGCGAGCGGCTGCGTGGTGCTTAGTTGCCAGCTGGGGCTAAACCACGACAGCTCTACAAGATGTCTTACAAGTATTTCTGTTTAACAAAAAAAATCTGTTGTCTTTATTCTTCCGTTAGAACTTCCACATGCCAACACTAGAAGAGTGAATCCCCCCCAAAATTCATTAATGCCAAAAGATTAAGCATATCAGTACTGCGTACTTTACTAGATCACTCACATACAAAGGGATGCAAATGACCACAAGCATTTGGTGTCTTACAGTATGTTACAAACCTGCCATTTAAACATAAAAGAAATTTCCAGGTTAAATAACACAGAAAAACTAGGAAAGCTTAATGTCTCTGCTCATCAGTAACTCTACAGTCTCTGAACTAGATGAGGGAAAGTTTACAGGCAGAAATATTCTCCTTTACTAGACCAACTGACAGGCAGGTTTTCCCAAGCCCCTCTTCAGGTTTCTAGTGAAAGCTCTCCCTTTTCCTCACCGTATGAATGAGTTAATAAAAAACTTCCACACCACTCCCTATCAATCTTTCTTCACTTTATCCTTACCTCATCAGTTACAACTCTGAACTAGGAAGCAGATTTACTGAAGCTGAGAAAAAAGCTGTAGTAATTAAAATATTCTGAGGTCATAGACTGTGTCAGTACATGGGTTACTGAAAAACTTTGGCATTGATAAAAACACATAACATTGTAATTCCATCTATAGTTTCTGACAGAAGCACGTGACAGTAATTGAGTTTGTGTGTATTTTTAGAGCTCAGGAATACAACCTATGTGACTTTTGCCATTGATACCACAGCATCATGAACCAGGCATCTTTGCCTAGTACCACAGAAATTTTATTTTCCTTGAGTTTTTCTCTTCACATCCAGCAAAATTTATGGACCAAATCTAAATTATATTTTGCCTAAAAAATGCCAATGTCTTACATGATTTCTTAAACAACAGAATCTTAAGCGTCAGGTATTCAAGTACTAGAAAGAAGGCAGTTTGCTATGCCAAAAGAGTCAATATCGTCTATCCTTCAGATGAATTGGGGTAACGTGACTGATTGTTCTTAATTACCTAGCATTGCTTTGGACATTCTCAGTACCTGCGGAACACTACAGTTACAAAACCCCAAACTTACATAAATACTGAAGTTATATTTAATAGAATCAATTACAGTGTCTGCATGACATACGTATGCTTCAGGCCTTGCTACAAATTCTTATGTTTTCTGCTCACAACTTCAGAAGGCTCTACAACTGTACTAGGGCCAGCTTCACATTTTTAAGCAGCACCAAGCATTCAGGCTGCATCGTTAATTCCAAACAAGTTGGTGAAATTTACAGAGATCCAGTAGTTTACTGTACTCCAGTAACAGCAAATCAAGTTGTGTAAATGGTATTGCTATACAAGCTCTTGCTTCCTGGCTACTAAACAGAGGAGATCTGTGAATATCTCCTTACATTTGGGAGGCCCTCTGAAAAAAAGCAGCAGTTAGGTCATTGTACCAACATTCATGACATTCACCAGTGTGCAAGCCTTACCTCTAGCATCCAGACAAAGGACACAATTGCAGTGACCAAGAAACAGTACAGGCTCCTGCACAAATTGTTTGTCCTTGAGAGGAGAAACACATCACTATTATTGGTAGTCAATTATTCCTTCAGAATGAACTGCAAAGCCAGCTTCAAACAATATTAAAAATGGCAGTGTTTACAGGCAAATAGAGCACTTGAAGTAAAAATTAATATTAAAATCACAGAATCACAGAATCATATAGGTTGGAAAAGACCTTTAAGATCATTGAGTCCAACCATAAACCTAACACTACCAAGACCACCACTACACCATGTCTCTAAGCACCTCATCCAAACGTCCTTTAAATACCTCCAGGGATGGCGACTCAACCACTTCCCTGGGCAGCCTGTTCCAATGCTTGATAACCCTCTCGGTGAAGAAAAATTTCCTAATATCCAGTCTAAATAACCAAATAGAAGACAGATAGTCTTTCAAACTAACCCCATTGAGGAACACTCCAACATCAGAATAAACAAGCAAACAAGACATTCAGGCAACTGAAATACAAGCCTAGTAACAGATCGGTCTACTACCACTCTGTAATCATGTCTGGTAATGGTTGGCTCTTGGCATGAAAATAACAAGTTTAAGGCTTTGGAAATGAATGGAAATGTAACTTGTTGGTATGTATTTCAACAGCCACTGTATCAAACTGGTGAGATACTTGACATAGCAGTGGTCCAGTCAGAGGTGAATGACTGGCCTGAATGCAGGTGGGACAGTCAAGTAGCAAAACGCAGTTTATTCCCTAGCACTGGGTTTTATAAGATGGCAAATACTTCATTAGATCCTATCAGCACAAATAACGTTATTCGAGGAGACCAAACCTTGTAAATATACACAAATTTTATTTTATCATTTAGAAATTTTGTATTTATGTTAACAGATTTTATCTGGCACCAAAAATGGGAGAAAAGCAGGTATCTATCATGATTTATAAATTGCGGCCTTTGGAATTTGACAGTATTGGAATTTTAAAAAGCACACACAAACACAGAGGTACTGGACCACACAAAAACTTCTAGAAACTTTGCATCTCCAAGTAACTAGTATGAAACTATTTTGATTTAGCAATAATGTTAACTGTTATTCTCCAGTAACTGTCCAGTATCATGCACAAAGTAATTTGGCAGTGTACATACATACTACTTTCTACATTGATAGCTATCTTTGCTGTAAACAATATTAATCTTCATCCACATTTTAATGGTGGGCGTCAAAACAAAACACCCCACACATACTACCCATAGACGCATTCATCTCAAAACAGACCTCTCTAGGGGCTCTATCTTCAGATCAAATCAGCAACTATAATTTGCACAAAATGTTCTTAAAAATAGAACTACAAAAATACACGTCTACAACAACTATGTGCAGAACTTCTAATGAGATTAAACAAACCACTATTACTTGAAACAATTGCTGCGACCAATGTAGTTCAAACAAAAGAAATAACAGGAAAAGTACCACAGGCCAAGTGAGTTAAATCAAGATCATAGACTTTCACCTAGAACTGAACTTAGTCTTGGACAATTTAGTAAGTTCTCTGTAAAATTTCCTCTTACTAGTAGACAAAAAACAGGAGCTGGAGATAACTACATTCTACAGACTTGTAAGGCAGCAGCTGCAAAAACTTGGCTAATGGTTTAGCCATAGCATGCTGACAGATGGATATGAAAACATTAATAATGAAGGAATGCAAGCATGTTATGAACTGTACCAGCTATTTTATGGATTGTTATACATTTCATTCTGAATTTTAGCATAGGAAGAAATACTGTGGTTTGAAAATCTACTATTCAGCATAGTTTCTGACCTCAGCTATAATTCATTATGCATGGATATATTACAATTCCAAATACAGCATATTATGATACATTTAAAAACCAGAACATGCAGACTAAAACCAGGACACTGACCTAATGATGCACAAAAGCCCTAAGCAACATAAGGATAGGCTGTATGCAGCCAGGCATTTGCTCACCTTTAGTCAAAGTACAATGCATCATAATAATGGTATGTAAAAGAATCCTTCCTAGAGCTGTTAAAAGTTTAAAGGATGTTCCAAGCACCTAACACTCTTTTTCTTTGCTTGTTCCGAGTAATAACCTGGTTAGCATTTTTACTCATACTTACCCTTTTTACTGAAGATGCAGTTTTACGTTCAAAATCTGTGCTGCTGCCAGAAACCACACATTCCTGCCCCTCCTTTCTGCCTACATTAGGGCCTGTTCAGCTGCACAACAATTGCCCACTACATTTTTTTTCCTGGGTTGCTTTTCAGCTGATTTACATCCTTGTTCAGGCTCATCAGCAAGTATGAACCAGTTGCAAACTCTATACTGAAATTAATTACAAGGCAGGTAGGAAGGAAAAAAGCATGTATTGTCCTCTTGTTGCTGTTTAATCACTGACACTGGTTGACCACCTCTTGATTTTGGACTACTCAAACTTTCTATAATGCAGGCTCAATTAACCTGCTATCCACGTGCCACTTGTGATTTGCACGGACAATATATTCTGCTTGCAGCTTGTATCTGGTGGCCTTCTTTCCTAGGGACAACTTCAGAATAGGCTGTAGGTCAGTGGATTTCCAGGCAGCAGCTTCACCACTTTGCTAGTTCCTCTCTTCTGTGGCTCCCTTAAGCCAACTGAAAAAGGAGGCACAGCAGTAAGCATTGCTGCCAACCCCAAAACAGTATCTCTAGCCAATAACAATCTCCTTTACTATTGCAAATCCACTTCTTGAAAATATGACAAGCAGGAGCAGGCTTCACAATTGTTTCAGCAGCATCCGTTTGCTTTAGTAGCTCCATTTTAGGGGCATCGCAGAAGCAGAGTAGAGCATATCTGTTCCAATACACAGTATACTAGTTCTGTGCATACAGTCTGTACCCAGGCCTCCTCAGAAACTTTGTACTCACTGCCCAGGAATGACTGTTTCTATTACAGTGCCAGGAAGGGCCATGACATGGAGCTCTTCCATGCAACCAGAGAAAGTTATACAAGCCCAACACATGCCAGCCTTAGGTGGCTGGTTGTATACACCCCCCCAGGAAATCCTTTGACAGTGCATATTCAGAAGATTTTTCGGGTTAAGAATTTTCCCTACAAACAATTTTTGACACAAGCAAACCTTGACTGTTTTATCAGTCAATTTCTCTTCCAAACAAGCTCTTCACTATCTAGCTAGAAAATGATATGGAAAAGGACATACCACTAAAAAGGTGAGCAGCATGCTCCTGTACTATTCCTGGAGAACTGAGAGAATTTGCTAAAGACATAAGGGAACAGTTCTTAGATATTGTTCCAAACCTTTCTGGGCAGACCTGAGGTTTGTTAGAATAAGACATTGTTTAAGGAAATCACAGAAGATAACAGAAGGCAAGGGTCTGAATTAAAAAAAGTCATCTATTTCATACCTAGCTTACCTTTCACTGCATCTTCTCTCACGACTACTGGAAGAAAAAAAGACAACTTAACATATATTTGGTGATGCACAAATTTAAGACTGATAGAGAAACAGACACATAGCCCTACAACAAACTTCCAATTATCCAGTTGTAGCTTGCTGGTATTGTTCATAGGCTTTACAGACAAATAACTTCAGTTTGGTATTTGAAAGACTGCCAACATTTGAAGCAAACATAGTTTGCTTAAACTAATGTTGTTGAGAAGTAATGTACCTGGAGCACCGGTATGTGCCTGCAGCCTTAAGCAAGCCCCTCTTTTCCCTAGGAGGGACCTTTATGAAGTTGCAGTAAGCACTTTTAAAGCAATTTTCCTCTACAAGAACTAAGGGTTTCAGTTGCATGAAAAAGTAATGTTTAGTTCATGTATTAGAGGTGATTTTGCTAACCAGCACATCATGAAAAATATAATACCGCAGTCTGCCAAGAATCCAGTAAAGACCTCAGATATCATTGAAGAGCAAAGCACTCTCTGCCCCAGTAAAAAGTATGAGATATGATAAATACCAAAAGTAAATATGGAAAATACTGGAATCTAAAGACAAAGAAAGTGATTTGTATTCTGGGGTGGGCAATGCAGCTCATCCAAATTGCATCAAAAATGTTAACAGAGTATTGGGAGCGGGAGAAATAGTCTTACTGAAATTCAGATGTAGTCTCACCAACAAAAACAGCACCTCATGCATTCCTGTCTAAAATTCTGCAGATGACTACTCAGTCTTAGTTAACAAATTATTTAATAAAAACCTCTAAATCTAATTTTGTTTACCTAGAACATTACAACAGAAGTACTATATTCTCAAATGAGATATAGCTATGCATTTCAGTGAGAGACAACATGACAGTTTTCATGAGGTTACTGAAATCATGTAGATTCTTATTGGAATCCATATTTGGAATGAGTCTCCCTCAGTTTGATTATAGTGAATTTCTACCAAATGAATTAAGATGCTTGCTGTTAAAATGATAGATTTCCTTCTTTAAATAGAAAATTGGGGTGAATAGATCAACATAGATAGCTGCAACTTCAATGAACAATGATACAAAATATACATGTTCTGAATAAAGAAGATGGAGTCGTCTGTATAAAAATCAGAATGAAGTTGCTCAGGAGAGCAACTCATGTTGTAGCTCACAAATTCCAATTCCAAGCAAAACAGAGGAGGGAAACCAGAGCAAAACCCACAACTCTTCTAATGCATGTGAGCCTCAATAGTAGAAGAAAAAGCGCAGACTGAAAAGCCTGTCCTGCAAACCTAGATACTCCTATTTTCAAGGCAGCACAGGATCATCAAGCATCTAGCTACAATAGTTTGGTCTGGTTGTCTGTTATTATTATCCAACCATGTGTGGAAGGAGAGGAAATTTTGCAGACTGAAAAAGGCAGGTTCTTTAGTTAACAGCAGGAAGCAGACTGCATCATGAAGCTTCCGGATCATACTTCACGAAAAAGCAGCCCCAGGAGCGCACCTGGTTCCACACAAATGCAATATTCTCACAAAGCAGTCCTGTAGACACAGAGGGAAGTGATACAATCATCTCTACTACTACCAGTTTCCAAGCAAATACAATTTTACTTTTGATCTCTGGGCACATTAGTATTGTAACAGACATCTGCATTGCCCAATCTTAATTTCCTCTTATCCCCATCCCTTTACACCTCAAGGGGCTGGTACAATATTATTTAGAAGCAACAATTGCAGAGCAGGTCCTCTTTATTCCCAGAAGCCCTGGGGCTGGGTAACTATAAAGCAAACAAACTCTAGAGAATCTGGAAATCAAACCATTAATTAGTCTATACTGAGCTCATACAGGTAAGATTTTTCCAACAACTTGTAATCTGGTCAACTATTCTTTGTATTGCTATCCTGTCTACAAACTGGAATAACTTTCAGTTACACATTATGGAAATGCAGAAATAATCCTAGAGAACCTATGGTTTAAATAAAATCAAAGGACAAGGAGGCACAAGAAAACATGCAAAAAGAATGGAATACTCAAAACATAAGTACTTCTCTGCAGAGTCACAAATAGATTATTGGCCTAAAGATTCAGGCAATTTTTCACACAGTCAAAACAGTAAATCTTGCCAAAACCTAAACTCCCAATAAAAGGCATAAAAGCCCTTCAGTACAATTTACTGTTGTTTTCTACAGCACATACAGAGTAACAACATGACAGGGTGAGGGGAGGGGACCAACAAATACTGTATTTTTATTTCAGCAGTAGAACATCTTTCATAGGTATGTTACTTCAACTAGAGAAATAACACCTAGATGAATCTATTACAGGGTAGATGCAAAGTTTATTGGAAAATGACACATAGCAGTTACCAGTGTTTAAAGGTCTCTTACTGAACAAAATGGTATAGTCTGCTTGAATTCTGGTTCTATCCAATAGTTACACAAAGAATCTGTAATAGAAAGAATGATCGTTTTCCTTTCAAAAACAGGAAAGCAGGGAGGAGACTGCAAGTACACTAGAATACAAGATTAGAATTCAAAACCATCTTGACAAGTCAGGAAAAATAACACATTAGAAGGAGGAGCAACTAGCTAAGTAACAAAGTCAGCAGATGCGGATCCAAGGTTTTAGTGAATGGTAAGTAAATTACATCAGGCTGTTGCAAAGAAAGCAAACAGTATACTATGATGCATAAACAAGAGGATGTCCTGCAAGGCATGAGAAGAAACCCTTCTCCATACTTAAACATTGGTAGAGATTCATCTGGAACACCGTCTCAGTTTTGGCCACCTCACTTTCAAGATGATGTAAATCAGCTGAAGGGAACCCAGAGAAGTGTAACGAGAATAAGGATTAGAAGACGCAAGAAATTGCTAATTTATTTTGGATAGAGTCTTTCAGAAATTCAAGTCAAGGCAGGTATCAGGGAAAGTGTCTGCTCTCCTTTATAGCAAGCATTGTCCATGATCATATAGCAGATCAAAAACAAATCTGGTAATAAAATCTCATGCCTCTCAACTCCCTCTCCTATATGTTAATACTGGTGCCTTCCTTCTACATAATTTCATATGTGCAATTGTGCAGAATGATAGCTTTTGGCAAAGTCACTTGCACTGTAAAATGGAAAAAGCAATGGAGGGAATACTTTAAAAGAAAAAGAAAACCAAATTCCAGTATCATATAACTTTAAACTACCTCCCTTTCTATACTTCACCACCAAATGAAAACAGGAAACATTGCTCTACCATTTCTCATTCCTTTTCCTCAGCAGTATTAAACATTTTATGAGCATAGACAGTCCAAAAGGAACACTGTGTTGGATCATAAAGTGCAGAAACGTATATTCTCCAGACATATATAAAAAAGTACACAGATGGCAGCAGTACTGAAGATAGTTATAATTACATTTTAACCAGTCATTTTAAACTAAAACAAAGTTGTGCCTTCCGAGAACAATTTTTAACAGCCACTCGAGAAGACAAAACCATCTAACTTTGCCACTGTAACGACACTTAGCAGTTGAATTAACTCCCTTTTATCAAAACTATTTTTTGCTCAATACTGTGGAGCAGAGGGATAATTGAAACTTAAACAATCTGCCAACAAAAACTGGGTTTATGAAGTCTTAGCGAGGGCAAAGAACGAACTCTGGTAAGTCCCCTTTTTAACAATTTTGTTTTCCTAATTAGACAATAACACAAATTAAAATTCATTCCAAACCACACTTTACAAACAGAAGTGTTCACATATATGTGAAATTCTGACACTTGTTTTTTAAGCAGGTTTTTGTACGAAAACGGAAGGTAACACTAGAATATGTAATTAAAAAACCCCAAAGCTATAGCCTCAGTTCTGGGCACAAAAATACTGCTAAGTATAACATAGGAGGAAATCTTTACATAAAATGTTTTGTTTGTTTCACAAACTATTTGTTACTTGAACTGATGAAGCACACTGAACAAGGTTAGGTATTCCTCTTCGCACCAAAAGAGAATACATTTGAACCCAAAAGTTCTGATATAGCTAGCATGAATATAATTTTCTAATGCTGCTCAGTTCACCATTTAATGAGGACATGAACACCAACTTGAATTTTGGTGCAGGGGGAGTGAAACATCTTGAAGGAACAAGAATTGTTCTTTACTAGAAGAAAGTTAGTTTTGGAAGTAATTTTCCTGATTTTGAAAACAGATTAACTACTGTTTTCCATGGCTCAAAACAAAGTTAGGGCTATTCAATGTTTTTTTAATTCATACAGAATAATAAAAGTCAGCAAATTCTGCAATATTTACATTATTCTAAATATTTATGCTTCTGTGGATAACATCCACAATATGATTAGCATAAGATGCTAGTATCTTTTCATCCTATTGAGTTCATAGAAGGACAACTCAGTTTCTCCAAGAAGTTGGTGAGTTATCTTAATAAAATTCTGCAGGTTCAGAAGCACTATTCTGTGTCTTCTAAGCAACAGACACAAATTGTTTTAACTTTCACGCTGCTCCCAAGAGAAATACACAGACTTCATGAAAAAAGCACCAAAGCTGCTCGGGGGGCGGGGGGGACAAAGCAAGCAGCAGTGAAAGGAATATTACTTTATTAGGTAAACCTCAACCTTTTGCAGCAAGCAGATGGCCAGGAGTGCAGTGTGATTATGTAGAAATATAAAGATCCTTCTATTAGCAGTTGGGAAGGGTATTCAAATTCACATACATACAAACACACAGAATATGCTTGAAACTTCAGCAACAAGACACTTTACACAAATATGAGCAGCTCAACAGAAAAGGACCCAAACTTTCCACTGAATTCTCACCACTAGAAACTGTCTGAACCACATCTGGCCTAAATATGCCTACTAAAATTCTGGTAACTCAGTTCCAAAATGTTTTCTTCTGATAAGGTTAGCTCCCCATTAAAGAAACACATGTTTTGATGTGGTATAACATATAAGATATTTCTCTGTTTAGAAAACTTCAAAATGGAACCAGTTCTCTAAGTTTTGGAAGTAGAGACAAGTTTTTCTCATTCTAGGTTTAAACAACGTGCAAAGACAATTCAATTACTGTTTCTGTAACACTGGTATTAAAAATTCTTTTAATAGCAAAGTATAAAACCAAAAGTTTGCATTCCAGCAGCTTACAGTCCAGATACAGACAAAATTTACCTGGAAGACTAATGTATCCCCATAGTTTCAGAAAAGTCAGCATACAGTGTTGTTACATACTGTAACAACAAATCAACTACCCATTTTTTTTCCAAACTTTCCACATATTTATTACCAACTCAAAGGGAACTGGCATTTAAACTACTTTTCTTCAGAAATCTTCCATTTTGGAATTTGTTTAGCTCTCCATAAACTAATATTTTCAAATACCAGAACAGCAATAACAAAGGTGCAGAGGCGGTGACAAGCAACCATCTATGTGGAAACAGAACGAAACATAAGCAAGGATGAGGCCAAATGGAAATACTTGCTTAAAAAGAAGAAATTAACAGTTTGAATATTCTCTCTTTGCCAACAGAAGCACTTCAATCTTGAGACACTTTACTGCCGGACGCTGAGATGATACAATTAAACACACTTAACCAAAGACAGCAGAAAAGGCACTGCAGAGGTTAAGTAATTTGCACATATAAGTTCATTTTGAGAAGAAAAAACTTACACAACCTAAACCCAATATATATTTAGCTAAACATTTGGCTTTCCAAAGCAAATTAAAATCTTGGGTATAAAGTTTACAGAGCAGAATGCATAAGTGCGTGTGAAGCACTGAAACAAAAAATGTGAGGAGTGTGAAAAGAAAATTGACTATGACAGCTTTAATTTCTGTCATATTATCAATACTGATAAAGTGAATTTTTAGTTTTTAAATGGAGCATGTGGCATCTAAAGGGGAAAAATATTATCTGTGGAAATTACGGGCTTCTTGACTACTGTTAACTTATTTAGCATAGCAAATTAAAGCATTAGCGAATAGTTACATAAGGTTTGTCTTTCATTTGCACTATAAATCATAAGTGAGAGATGAAAGTCTCTCCTCCTAAGCTATTTCATATTCTCAGAAAGAACAATTTAAAAAAAAAAAAGAATGAAAGATACTATTATACATTTGCTGGTAGGAATGATAACTAACATGCTTATCATAAATAACAAAGGCTCACTTCACAGATCTAAGAACACAACCCAGACAAAAATATAAAGGACAGCCAGTGTTGTAATTTGATTAGCCTCAGGGATTTACAAAGCAAGTTTCATCTTCAGTCTCAATTTGACATCTAAAAGAATGCTTAAAGCAGTTTGGTTTTGCAACTGCCACTTTTAGAGTGCTTTTCCATGGAGATGTCTGGCCAGCTTCACACATTTTCTCAAGTACTAACAACTAGAAGACCAGGTTCCATAAATAACATTTTTTATAAGCTAAACAGTTAAATCTCAAGAACAATTCTAGTCATACTGGGTTTTAGTTTTCGCTCTTCACTGAAATGGAGACATCATTTCTCTATCAACCAGCATGAACAACTTTTACTGAATACCACTTACTAATAATAAATAGTTTCTTATGAATATGGAAGAAGAGAAGAAAGAAAATTCAAAGTGTATTTTGTTTTTTATTCTTTTTAAGAAGGCTAAGGAAGTCAGGAAACTAGACAGGAAACATATAGGACTGATTACTGCTGCCTAAATATGTAATTTGTTAGACATCATCAACACACGCTGTAATAGAAAACATTCAGATCCAAACGCTCTCAAGTACAACATGCTCTAAAACAGATAAATGTAAGGTAAACTTTTCATGTAGCTTTACATATTCACTGGATTTCAAAAATAAAGGGCTTTTTGTTTGATTTATAGTCAAACTGTCCTTCTCAGTTTCTAGCAATCGTTTTTGATCTGACTGGCTAGTTTCAATCAAACCTGGCAGAAAAAAGTGGATTTTGGTCACGGCTGTGTGCAGGGAAGGGGAAAAAGGGACACTGCTACATAGTGCCCCATGGAAGAAAAAGCTTCAGTGACTGTTCAGTCATCAGGATGGCTGCCAGGTGGCCTGTCAATAGACCAGAAGGGATCCAAACCTTGTGCTGCCCTCTTGCCCTGGCATCATTTAAAGAGCCCAGGATGGAACTGGGCTTGCTGCTAAGTTAGGTGGAAGAAGGGATCAAAAAAGGAAATCAGGCATCATATTTCACTTTTTGAGAAACAACGCATGTTTTACTAACATCCATACATAAGAAAAAAAAAGCTTTGTGTTTCTCTGTACTTTACAAACAAAAAAAATTCAAAAACCATTAAGTCAAGCAAAAATTTACAATCACACAACACTTTCACTTGCTTCATTCAGTGGCTAAGATGGTGCCATTCAATGAATATGTTTAATTTTTTTTTTTCATCTCAAAAGATGGATTAAGGTTTCATTTACTACACATTATTTAAATTTTACACTGAGGATGGCAAGTGTTACTTTCCAATGAGCATCTATACATTCTTCATGGACGCAGCAGTAGCACACGTAAGTGCTTTCTCAACAGTAATGACCCTATCCTCACAACCAACAGCTCTGTTGTTCCCATTTTACAAACTGAAAATAGAGGTGCAGAGAGGTTACTGAATAATGACCATCAGTTTTGAGGCAGTTAAGGTCAGCTTTTTTCCCCCCACATACTTCATACCATATAGAGCTACTTGGGTTTGAAATAGCTCCCCTTGAGTTCGGTAAAAGCTACGAATGCTAGTCACTTTTGCACATCAAGCTCGATATCCTGACACCACGAACACAGTTATAAACAGCTAGAGAGTTTATAACACCAATAGGAAGAACTGTGTTAAACTCGTTTGAACTCCGGCATGACATGGTAGTACGGGGTTTCCCCAAATTTAATCCTATTTGAACCCATTTCCTTTTCAGGAAATGGGAGAAAAAAGCCCATTTAAAAATACTCAGTGACAAGAAGCTATTTATGTTTAGTAATGCATTCCAATGATTAATCAGTCCAGTAAGAACACACCCCTTATTTGAAGTCTGAACTTGCTTAATTCAGCTTCCAACCACAGAACTGTGGGATACACCTTTGTCAGCTGAAGAGAAGGTTGCTTTTATCAAATACCTCTTCGTCAAGTAGGTATATATTGACTAATGAAGAAACACTTAACATTTCCTTAGCTAAGCTAAACAAAGTAAGCGCCTTATGTCTTAATTACTAAGGTTGCTCTCCCCTTCTCCCAGTCATTTTCAAGGTTATTCTCTGGAAGCTGATTTTTCACCATCCTCCCTGGACTGTTAACACCAGATGTACTGCTCCAGTAACAGCTATAGCTAAATAGATAATACATGACCTCCTTATTTCCGATTCCCTTGCTCAACTACTCAAAGTTTTTCACCGGACCTTTTAGCTCCAGCCAAAAGGATTGACTTCAAGTTCAACTCCTATCAGTCATCAACTCCAAATCTTTTTCAGAGTCTCAGACTGTCCCCCTACTTGTTGTCCAACTCAGTATTTAGTTGCACTGATTCTGCCATGAAATAAGCGTTACATATTGTTTCATGTGTCAAATTTATTAGGGATCTAAATCACTTTGCAACCTTACTAATGTTCTTTTAGTCCCAAATTTATATTTATGATTTTGCAGGTAAGTAAAAAACGTCTGAAATAATTCCACCACAGTTATTTACAATGAGAACTTTGGATACTCTGTAACCTCAAGTAGTAGAGGTTAAGGCAATGTATGCAACAGCAGACTTACCTCTAGTATGCACCAACACTTGCAAATGCATAACAAACTCTGATGTTGGATTTCGCATGTTACTCATACACAGCCTTGCCTAGGGATCCATGTTTGCAAGAATCCGTATCTCTAGCCAAGGCCCTCCTAGAAGTCTTAACTAATAGGAGTTACTACAGTTTATTTTGTAACATAAAATTTAACAAATTTTTAAAATACTCCAGAACCAACCCGCAAGCAATGTGCGTTAAAGGTGATGACAAATAAAAATACAGTTGGATTTCCACTGAATAAATTGATAAATCTAATCAAAAGGTGCTTTAAAAATATACAAGCTTTCAATCTGTGTATTTACATGTAATTACACAGATCTTTAAAGATTTTATTTAAAAGGTAAGATATCTCATGGACCAATTCAAAAAGACAGAGCTGTGACCAGAGCACAAGTTCCTGCCCAAAATCCCAGAACTCCTTACCAAAGTGTTCACGGTTAGAAACAAGGACAGATCAGCACACCAGGTATCACAAATGCCTCAAAGCAAACACATTAGCTTTAACGTAATGGAAACCTTTAAACATTCGAGCTTTATTTTCTTCTTACGTAGGATGAATTAGGATCACAATCTTAGGCTACTTCATATCATGCAACTCTAAGACATTTGTGAATATCAACACTGTCGCTCTGACTATAAGCAGGGCAGCAGCCTGAACTGTCAGAGGCTCCAATCCAGCTCAGCTTCACCATTTTAATGAAGAGGGAGAGGGGAGCAGGGGGTGTCTAAAGGAGAAGAAAATAGAGAAATAGAGAAAAATAGTATCTTCCCATAAAACTTCTCCCCTTTTTCAATGGACTGCATAATATTTTCCCAAAATATGGGAGTGTACATACTTACATACAATTCTTTCCTGGCTTTTTAAAGCACTATAGACATTATTCAGTGCACTAACTAGGACACTGTCTTTTGTACCTGAACTTTAAAGGCACTTACACAGGGTTTAATCTTCTCCATCAAAAGTCTTTAGAAATTACATGGCAGAAGGAAATCCTTTCCTCTTAAGTCAGCCAGTTCCACACCTCTGACGTATATTTCTAGTATGATAGTTGCTGTGACCTCAGGAGCGTCAGAAGGAAACGGCTTCACCAGTATTACTCAAGTTCTTGCTACAGTTTCTCCCTTACACTAGAGTGACAAGTAGGTTACCCATACGAGGAAATACTTCCAAGAGTTGAGTGTCAATGACATCTTTTGAGTTGATATGATCCTCCGTGGATCATATAATGAAGGAATACACACACACACACACTTATGCAGCTTACATCTTCTAAAGCGCTTTTCGATCAGTTCCACCTAGTCCCTGCACTGAGTGTGCGTGTCTTCCATTGTATTTTATGGGCAAGTCCACAGACAAGGATTTGCTGAGTTGTTACCTTCCTTTCTGCATTAATTAGCATACATTATCAGTCACAAAAGGAATTTACACTGCTCCAGAGCATAAGGCCTTTTGAGATTCTATAAACTTAAGTAGAAGGAACAGAGGCAGAAAAAGATCTTCACCTAGTCAGAGTGTGCACTAGTTAGAGTACGCATTGCTTTAGAAGAGAACCATCAAGGTAAGCAATATTTAATGGCAACAAAAAAAAAATACAAGATTTAAGAAAAAAAACAGAAAATAAACACTGAAACACAGCTGGAGAATCTTGTAAACCCTTATTTGAAGTCCTAAATAAAAAAAAAAATTTAAACCCCAACAAAAAACACCACGCAAAACAGTTACTGCTCCCCCAATTCCCCAACTATTTTCCAGCTTGTACCTGCTTGAAGATTCCTGCTAGAAGCTTTTTCTGGTTTTCATCTTCCTGTCATTTTCATTCTTCTCAGATTTTATTACTTGATACTGTAAGGCAAAAACTTAAGAAAAGAGGAAGAACTTACTGGTATTGAGAACTCCTCTGCCAAATACTTCAACATTGATGCTCCTCTAGCCAAAAAGTTACTTCTCTCTGCCAGGTTGCCTTGGAGTTTTGTGTCAAACTCCTTTCTGACAACTGAAGCAACAGAGTCAATTATTATGAGTTTAACTTTCTTTGAAATAATTTCTTCTTCCAAAGACATAATCCTAAAAAAGAAAAAAAAAACAACAAAAACACCCAGTCACTGATAACATTTTACATAATAAAACTATTTTATAACCCTGAAATTGTTTAAATAAAAGGTTTACTTTAATAAGCCAAAAGTCAGCCCCTCTTCTTCCCTCTCACACACCACCTCCACTAACATCTGCATGTATTGAAGAGATTTGGAAAGGAATCTTTCCAAGGAGGCTCCAGTGGGCCACATAACCCAAGGCAGGACCTCTCCAAAAGAGAGGTCTGGAAGAACTTCTAGTTAGCAACTCTATGCTGTACAACCCCTGAATGGCAGACAGCAAGTTAAGTGGACATTGAAACTGTGCCTTTTTGCTCACAGTAGCAGCATCCCATTGCCAACACCAGAATCCTTGGTGTCTATATATGCAGAAGGTCAAACCCGTTTCTGTATACCTCCAAAGACATATGCCAAACCTAATCCATTGATAATATGCTACTAGCTGTTCTCTGATAAAGCTGCACTAGAAGAGGAAACTATTCTTAGAATAATTCTCCCACTAACGTAAAATACACAAGATGATGCTAAAATATAACTTAATTCATTTTCATTGCAAAATGGGTTCACAAATTAACATAAGGTAACAACATGACAATACAACACTGCCAACAACAGCATTCAGGCTGATGACTGTTAAACGATTCCTCCCTCCCACTGCTGGAGGGGTCCCAGTCTTCCTGGAAGTAAACTGTGCTTTGGAGGAACAAACTCCTATTTCATGGAAAATGTAACTCTTATACTATGGTGTCTCCAGAATCCAAGACAAGAGAAGACCTGTCACATGAACACTCCCCTTTAAAGGCTTACAGGGATCAGATCATATAGAAATTGTCTATCAGAAATTAGAAAACATCAACTGGATTAGTCACACATTATGAAATGAGAAGAGCAACATCATTCTTTCCATAGCAATTTT
Organism: Mycteria americana; assembly: GCF_035582795.1. Classification (NCBI taxonomy): domain Eukaryota; kingdom Metazoa; phylum Chordata; class Aves; order Ciconiiformes; family Ciconiidae; genus Mycteria; species Mycteria americana. Next base: position 36,527,405 of record NC_134369.1, read on the forward strand.
ACTTTGTTGGAGACCATGCTGTTATCAACATGAAAAGGCCTCAAATTAATGAATTACTCCTCATAAAACTTTGATATAAAACAAATATTGTTACAGACAAATCAGTCAAAATGGTCTTTTTTTAAACTCTGGAAAAGAATACCTCTTCAGTACACTGCCACAGGTCAGCTCTCGATACAGGTGAATGCTACGGGTCATGCAGAACAGCTTTTCATCCGAGTCAAAATAAGTAGGGAATCTGTTTCCTGCTATCTCAACCAACCTATAAAAAAAAAAAAAGAAGGCCTAACACTGCAAAAGGAATAATGTGGGATAATAAGGCATCAAGTATTCACAAAGTAAACAAAGCAAACCTCTGAATGATAAGCAGATGCCAAGTAATACTGGAAATCTTTTTCAAAGGAGAAGCATACTTTAGCAGTCAGATTGAACTACTGGAAGTCAGAACAGTTAGGTTCTCATCCCAGTGACGCTAGAGTCAGTGGTACACTAGGGAAAGACATAATGTGTCTGTACAGAAAGAAATAGTGTATCTCCTGTAGAAGGAAACTGCAAAGCTTATAGTTACTGAATGCAAAGTTCTTTGAATTTTGTACAAGAGGTTCCACTCAACGGCCAAGCATTCTCCTATTTTAATTATTATATTTAAATTTTATTTTCATTTAAACAAATGTACTCTCCAACTCAAACCATCTTCACTTCCATCTTTATCTTGCAGTGAAATCACAAAGTGGACCTTGTGTCACCACAGAAATTTAACAAGCTGATAACAAACAGAAGATCCGTTACAAGATCCAGCCAACATGGAAGCAGGACTGCAAAGAACAGAGCACGGTTCAACTGCAAGTACTTATACAATCACTACATGTATGGAAAGTATGCCTGCCAAAGTGAAAATCTTTTCACAGATAATCTCTCCTTAAAAATAAGAACAAGGTCATTTGGATGGGAGACTTTTTTCACTGAAACCATTTCCATTGTGCCAGTTACCTCTTGGTAAAAAGGGCTTATAAAATCTTAAGAAAATATACTTTCTAGAACATAGCAAAAAAAAAAAATCAGCATTGTGTCACAAAGTGACTGAGGCTCCAGCTGCCAGGTGGCTACAACTGAACATCCATCCATTCAGATAGACAGGTACAACAGGCATGACGATGTGATGAAACGACTAAACAGTTTAAGTGGCTGCTTCACTGCTAGAACTGAATGTGAAATTCCATGATTAAATGTTCTCCGTTACCTTCTTAGCAAACTCATGACCCTTCAAAACCTTGAATTACAATTGTTAAGCATACCACTGTTTATTATCAGAGTAGACTAAGGAATCATATCAGATAACTGGTGATAACACCAAAAGAAGTCAGAGGAAGTTTGTTATTTATTATTTGTTGTCAAAATACTTTTATATTCAGAAACTATGCTTTGAAAAAACCTCCCGCACAGATGTAAAATTAAATTTACTGATGAGAGGCCAACATTTTCAGTTAAATTAGATTTTATCCATAAAATCATTGAGGACACTAAATGGTATACATTTTAGAAATGCTGACTGCCTGCAAACTCTTCGGAAGTCAGTGGAAAGAAGTTCCACCCCTCTGAACACAAGGCAATTTTATCTAGGTCCTTAAATAAACGACTCAAGAATTTAAATTAGAAACTCACAGTTACAATCTGAGCACTGTAAATTTTTTTCCACAATGAAGATTTTATTTTTTAATAAAAGAAAATACTTAATCGTTTGTATTTTAAGCAGACCTATCCTACCACCTATAGCTTGAAAAGAGTGGCATCTAGTGGTTGACACCTGTGGGCACAACTTCCTGGTTATCTTGATGCTTTTTATATAGACCCCTTTCATTAAAACGCAAAATGTTAAAGCTATTTTAGAAAAATCTTTTAAATCAGTTTTATTTGGTTTAAAAATAGAAACACTAAGCTTGAATGTTAATATACTTATCCTGAGCAAGGAATTTCATTACAATAGCCTGAATCTCATTCATTAAATACATTACTTATTACATCTAAACTTGTCCTGCAGAACTTCCAGGGACAGAATCTTGTCTTTCCATTTGCACAATTAATCAAGCAGACCATTTGGGCAACAGTGATCTGTCATTCAATGGTCTGCATGAAATGAGATTTCAGTATGCTTCCTAATGGACATGCGTATCACAAAGAACATCATTACACAGGCTAACTTGAAATGACACGCCAAAACCTTGCTGAGATCGCAGTACTATTCACAGAGCTTCATGCAGGTTCAAAGTTCTTTAAGATCTAAATCCTGTTTGTCATGATGAGACCAAAAACTGCACAGAACATGTTCTCTGCAATCAGGGCAGAGGCCCATGGCATGGAAAATCCGTTTGTTCTCAGCTTTGGTTCACAGAAATTTGTATCTAGTGTTTTTCACAAGCAATAAGTACAGCTAGAGAGAAAAGCAAACCAAACAAATTATTTTCAGACTTTCTAAATAAGTCTGGTATGTTTTCACTTAATAGCTGGCTAGAGTTGAATTACTACAAAACTGATTACAACAATTTTGATTTTCAGACTTACTATGGCCATTCCATCTTCCTGTCCTAGTGTCCGCACTCTGACAAAGCTGAATGACAGACACCCTCTGCACTGTTATGGCTTTCTCTTACATGAGACAAAAATATATAAATTACAGAAACTAGTGGCATATCTTAGAAGACCAGCCTCAATTCTGATCACTATTCTCAGCATTGCTATTAGATTGAACTAAACTGTCATGTTAGAGAAGTAATAAGACTATGAAAGTTTGTGGAAGCAAAAAGCTCCCTGCCCTGAAGTAAGACCTGCCAGGCAGAATGACAAGAGAGAAGCACCTTTCAGCAAAAGAAATCAAATTAGCCAGCTTTATGCAGTATCTTTCTAGTAGCAGCACAGCATTACAGCCAGAATGACACCTACAACTTAGCAACTCTCAGCCCTAAAAAGCAGCACGGATACAAATGCTGTTCTCGGCCTTTCTGTAGAGATTTTTGAATTTTAAATAAAAATAGTGCCAGCTAAGTGTCTCCATTAACCCCTTTAAAATAAGTTGCTATTAAATGAATATTTGCCCTCTTCTCTGAAGTGTTTCAAACAACAACAAAACCAAAATCTCTTTTACTTGCCATCTATTAATAATACAACAGTACAGAATCATAAGAAAATTCAGGTTAGAAAGAGAACTCGGATCTCCAGGCCAACATCCTGTTCAAAGTAGTGCCAGCGATGAAGTCAGAACAAGTTACTTGGGGCTTTATCTAGTCATATTTTGGAAGCCTCCAAGGATGGAGGCAGCACAACCTCTCTAGGCAACCTTTTCAAATTCCTGATTGTCCTTATGGTGAGAAAGCTTCTCCGTGTATCAGCACAGAAATGGATTTCAATGTATGCCTGCTGTCTCCCTGCCATGCACCACTATGCCATCTTCCTGATGGCCTCCTCACTGGTAGGGGAAGGCTGCTGTTAGATCTGCCTCAAATCCTTCTCTCCTCTAGATTGAGCAAGCCCTCAGTCCCTCCACAAAGGGCAAGTGCTCCAGCCCTCAACCATCTTGGTAGTCCCCCGCTGAACTCCCTGCAGTTTGTCATGTCTTTCTCGTACCAAGAGCCCAAAACTGGACACAGAATCTAGATGCAGTCTAACACATACCAAGCAGAAGGGGATAAGCACTTCCCTCCCTCTGCTGGTGCTGCTCCTTAGAGGTCGCAACACAGGAAGTATAAGATACAGCTTGTCTGCTGAAATTGTGTTTAGCTATCATTTCCAACTGAGCAATACTAAATAATATTTAATACATAAATATTCACATCATTAGTAATAATGTTATTTTTACCACGTTTCCTTTCTACATCCTACTCTATTTTCAGAAGTTTCATTGTCATGTTCACCTGTTTTCTTTAGCATTTGCTTCTAAGCAACAGGTCTTAACTCACTCATTAGTTCCTGCCCTTTTTTACTATCTACATTTCAGGGACCTGAAACAAAAATTAAGAAGGGAGCACCATATTTTGCAGAGCCATTGCTTGAAGCTTTTTTCCTTTGATATATTACACTTACAGTTTAAAGTAATTCAATTTTTTGTGAAATTAACTTGACAAAAACAGGGTTAGAAACCCCCACCTTCTCATCCATGATAACTTCAAATGATTAAACAATGCAAATATATTTGGCCATGGGCATAACTACTAAGTCACCTGAAATACATAATTATTTCAATGAACGTTTTTCTGCCCATTTTCCTACACAAACAAGGATGAGACTACTGTACTACTTGTCCTCCTTCAGACCCTTAGCTTTTGAACTCACTAATTCCAAACAACAGTGACAAAGGAATAGACATCTCAAAAACATCAAATCCTCATGGTTTAGAAAAGTTGGTAGCTAAGTAAATTAGAGCTACCTTTAATGAAATACTGCAGAATTATTTCAACAGTTAATCAGTCAGTTAATATTGGAAGAGTGGTAACCAACACACATACATCTGTAACTCTCAAGCAGATACAGCATATAGCGTCTCCTGTCCATTCAGCAGTTAGAAGATATTGTAAGTGCATTGCTGAGAAGTTTCAGTCACATGGGCAAAGCAGGAGATATTAGAAGAACCAGAGATGTTATAGGGGTAAGGGAATATAGTACTGCATGACCACTAAGGATATAAGAGAGATACGAGGTTACTGCAGAAGAAAATTGGAAGTGCAGAAGGACAGGGGGCTCCACTCAGCAGAAACAGGACAAAAATCTGAAGGAAAACTGGCTACGTCAGTCCTACTGTTCCCAGAAAAACCTCCATTTCATTTGTACTCAAAATGCTGGGCCTTTACATCCTCAAAACCTTCCTGCTAACTCCACAAACCAAACTGCCAAGAAAGATTTCAGGTACGGGAGTGTTAAGACCATTTATAAATTAGAGAGCGCACCATCCACCTCATCATACCACAATTGGAATCTGCAACATCATACAAATTAGGAAAGTGAGCAAACCATTCTATTAATTTAATTTCATAATCTATGGAATAACTGCATATATCAGATGAATGCTTAATAACTACCATAGGTATTTACTTTATAAATGCTTAATTATTGCTCAGAAAATAATTGAAGGCTCCAAGATAAAAGGTGCTAAAGAAGTTGCAAGTGTGTATTTTAGAATCTTACCTTTCAGCACTGAATGCAGACTCTGTGTCAATGTATATAACAGCGCCATCTAGTCCTCCCATGCTTACAGGCAGTGTAGCCAGAACACTCACCATAATACAAAATTGAGTTTTGCCACAACCTGGTGGGCTAGTTATCTGGAAGAAAGAAGATTAGTAACATAAACAAGAGATTGTCACATTCACTTCACCCTAATTCTACTTTTAACTAAAACCCATCAGCCAGAACTCCTCAAATTCTGCTCTTCCAGTTACCAAAGGAGGACAGCCACAAAAAGTTAGGATGCAGCCCACAAAGAGCAACTTGCAGTTACTCATGTATCTGTGCCTTGCAGTTAAACTCATCCACTGAAGAATAAACAGTTCTTCTTCAGACACAGCATTATGCTTGTACTTTATTTCTTTGACATCCTTAATTACCTCCCATATTTGAGGTCCCCTGTTCACCCCCTCCTCTTACAAGATCTTCCCTAGAGCCACACCTAGTTCTCTTCCATCGCTTTCTCTGTGCTACCTTCTAAAATAGAGCAGAATTAGAAGATTCACAGTTGACATTCACATGACATCAATGGCCTTTAGAGCTGAAAAAGTTCAGAGCTAATGAGTTCACAGCTGCTTAGGAATCGTCATTACTTTGGCTACAACCAGGTCTCCCTTGGAAATTACAGGGATAATTCCTTATATCCTGTAAAGACTGAATGTTCAATATGAACCACATATATACATAAGACAGATTTTATCCGCCCCAGAGACTACACTCTGCTACGCAGCATGTGTTTTGTCATTGGTGTTAACTCCCTATTACCATATTTCAACACAAACACCATTTAATGATCCAGACCAGCTTGCCAATTTTAAGCTTTCACCTGCACTTACTGAAGCCTACTGTGATTAAGCAGTATTCAAAAACAGCACATTCAACCTGTGTGAAATGGTTCCAGCATGATTTTGATCCAAGAGAAAAACCACAACGATCAAAAGAATACATTGTCTGATGAGATCCCCAGTTTCTGAGAGCAAGATTTTTTTTTCCTACTAGAGATGGCAGTATGCTGTTCTTTATCCACTGCAGATCTTGCAGAGATTGTAAATGAATGCTGGGCTCTGTATTCAGATAACCATATGTTCATTACTACTACAGTGGGCCTTTAAATACAATATCACATTGTCACTGCTTCTGGGAAGGCAGATGATGACATCTTAAATACTAAGAGGGCTGAAATACAAAGTTGAAGTGACTTTAGGCACTAAAAACAGAGTAATGGGTTCATTCTGATGCTAGTAGGGACTAAATAATAATGCAAGATAAAAGCAAGCCTCTCCAGGGAAGTTTAACTGCAAAATGAAGCATACCTCCTCAAAACAGCTAGTACTGCCAAAACAAAGGCTTAAATACAGAGCTGTTGCTTTAAATTAAAAAAGAAACCTTACAACAGACAGACACTCAAAATCAAACTGATTTCTGAGCCTAAAAGCACAATAGTTTGGTTTTAAGCACAAACACTCTTTCACCACAAGTTACCACAGTATTGCTATGGTTTCATTTTAAGCAGCAGCAGCATGACTTGAAGCACAGAAAATTTACAGGGAAACACTGAGGGACTGCATTAGCTACAGTTACACATTAGCTACTGTTAACAGTTGGTTAAAATCCCTTTAATCACTTTTGTCTTTAAACAAGGCCTGAAAACCAAGCCATATCAGTCAATCTAATTGAAGCTCTAATGCAAGAGAAGCATTAGATGATCTTTGTTTAGAAGCACACACTGCATTTAGTGAATTACAGATCAGGAGTCAGTCATATTTATGCAATTATCTGTCCTCCATCCAGTGTACTTAAGTTACAAAATATCATATCAACCATAGCTGCCACAGTTTAATATGAACCCAAAGCATATATAAAAATTGCAGAGGCAATACACACATTCCTTAGACTGTGATAGCCAAGGAATCTCACCAGCTGTTTCTAGTTAAAAAGAAGACTTTAAATGAATGAGGGGAGGGCATCAATCCAGTTGTTAAATTGTTTGGACAACTGTGAGGAGACCTCAAAAACGTTTGTAGTTTCAGCCTTGCCTGGGAGGTGGCACTGGAATCAACATTTATTTCAGTGGCAGATGCAGGAGCTAATTCAGCAGAGATGCTGTAAAAATGTCTGAGGATATGAGCATCATATCAGAGAAACACAGGGAATCTCGCAGTACAAGCTAGTACAAGGAAGCAAGCCAATGGAGCAAGAGAGAATTTATATTCCCAAAGACAATAATACTTCATCTTTTATCAGCATTCCTTTAAAAGGCATTAAAATGGGATTTTAAATAATCCACAGTGAACAATTTTAAAGAACTACCACATTTTATTGTAGTTACCACTGGTTCAGCAAGTGTTTTCAACAATACAATCTTAGTTTAAAAAAAAAGCTAAAATTCCTCTAATATAATTTAAATTGAATGTCTGCAAAAAGTTTGCTTAGTTTGTTTTATTCTAAATTTGCTCTGAAAAAAAAAAAAATCAAGTCCACCCAGATAGAAATGTAAAGACTACAACAGTTTTTAATTTATCTCTGCCTAATACAATATACTTTTATTTTTTAATAAACTATATATTATTTTCTCTGGCATATCTGTAGGGTTTGGATAAAGTCACAAGGAGCTAATTCTTCCTCAGCTACCAGGGGATTGAACTGTTCAATATTCACAGTCATTACTTTAATTTTTTCCTCAGAGAAGCTGTCCAAAAGCTCTGACATCTGACCACAAAATTTTAGCTATGATTTAATTTCCAACTTAAAACCTAATAGTGGTTTGGGAAAAAAATGGTCCAAGACAATGTAACACAAATCAAATCCCTCTGGCACTCAAAAAGCAAGCAGCTTTGCCTGTAGAAGGTACCACCACAACTCTTAACCCTGTGGCTCATGTACTCAAATTCCAAGTTTCCAACCACCCTCACTGCTGGGTAAAGTAACAGGAAGACAACGATTTAGCCACACCAGTCAGGAAGTAAATGCTGCACACAACGTACTTTTGAAGAGAACTTCTTGCAAACTTAGAATATCTGCTTAATAACAAAAATACCAAAGGGCAATCTGCTGGTCAGCTATGCACCAGTAAGTTGCAAAAGAGCAAATTAAAATTATCAAGTTCCAAAATCACTTGAATCTAAAAAGAACATGACCTGAAAGTGTTCACAAGCTGCAGTACAGCAGTAAAGCAGCAGCAGCAGCAGACACTTGATAGCTTTCTACTAAAATTTCATCTAACAATCATGCTGAAGAACACTTGCAGTGCTGCCAACCTTTGAAACAACTTCAGATCTCATGACTCTTGCAAAAATGCTTTTAAACATCTCCAGAACCAGGCTTTAAATGAGAAACTCAGTTTCTGCATACTTAATTGTTCTCTGCCTTTATGTTTGCTGAGAAGCACCTAATACATGCCCTAATCGCTTTCCACATTTAGTATGTAAAAGGCAAATAAAAAGCAATACACTTTTTTTTTTTTCTAAAACACCTCTAATCTCTTAAATTGGTGATCTAATTTCTGGAGTCTACCTAGTTCTCTCTATAATATTTCTGATTAAATAATTATTATGCATCAGTATTGTCAATCTGACATGAGGGTGCAACAAGACCAAGCCACTGATGGATGTAGTGCTTGCAGTTCTGATCCCATCCACTAGATGTCTTGTACAGACGTCAATATATCAGTCACTTAGTGAGATCACCACCTATTGAAGATACCTGCATTAGGCAGGTCTCTATTTTTAACCAAAATATGTTAGAATACAAAAAACTTAACATTCAAAAGTTTTTTTCAGAAGAAAATTTGAAGTGCAACACCTTTCCTGACGCAGTGCTTTTCATTTCCAATCAGATAAAAGCTCAGCCTATCTTTGAATATATTCATTTCCCCCAACTACCTTTAAATACGGTGATATATATGGAGTATGACCATTCTTAAATAGAGTTTAGCAACAGTTTCCCAGATTTTCTCAACTCTAAAGAGATAAATGTTTTAAGGAAACACTGAAAAAAAAATTAAAATTGAGTATTGTGATAATCAACCAAGCTGAGAAGTATTACAAAATACATAGCTCTGGAAAATTAAGCATTTCCATTTAATTCCTAAAGAGCTTTGTTTTATACCATCTCAGGAAAATTATATTTGACATCCATGGTTTGAGACAACTGCTTGCAGAAATTCCTTTCAGATAATTAAAAAAAAAAAAAATTAAAAAACCCAAACCAAAATTTTGAAGTTAAAGGTTAGCTAAACTCCAGTAAAACTCCCAGCACGTCAACCACTGCTTTCCCTGGCTCACCCTCTGAAGCAATGCCAAGAACATGGCAATCAACAAGCTTAAAATCTATCAGTGCTCCAGAGCCATTCTACCTGGTCTTCAGGCAAGAACACGTCAGATAGACTGCTCTGACAACTGAATGATAGCTAGGCTTAGGATTAAGACAAATATTCACGACATTGTTATCAGCAGCCTTGTAAATTAACTGCGTGGCTCTTCCAACCCAAAAGGATCACATCCACTTATGTTTTTTAATTAGGAAAAAAATATTCCAGGATCCTTTAATGCAAACATTTACACTCTGGCCATTTTTTACTCAAAATTGCCAAGCTACACGAAGGAGGGCAAAATAGACTGGGTTATCTGGGTTGACATCCTTGTTCTGGGCACCACTCATGAGCCAATCACAGGCTCAAGGACAAGCTGGCAAAAGACAGAAAAGACACATCTCTATTCTACTTCTTTCTCCTACCTGTGCAGCAGTGGCTCTACAGTTCAACTAAAGAATCACAGAATCACAGAATCGTATAGGTTGGAAAAGACCTTTAAGATCATCGAGTCCAACCATAAACCTAACACTGTCAAAAACCACCACTACGCCATGTCTCTAAGTACCTCATCCAAACGTCCTTTAAATACCTCCAGGGATGGCGACTCAACCACTTCCCTGGGCAGTCTGTTCCAATGCTTGATAACCCTCTCGGTGAAGAAAAATTTCCTAATATCCAGTCTAAACCTCCCCTGGCGCAACTTGAGGCCATTTCCTCTTGTCCTATCACTTGTTACCTGGGAGAAGAGACCGACCCCCACCTCTCTACAAGAAGCACAATTCAGAAGTTTAAGCAGCATAAGCATGTGAACAGCCATTCTCTGCCTCCACCAAGGAAAAGTTAGTGGACCAGATGGAAATCCCAGAAAGCCAGACCCTAGCCGCAAGTGAGCATCATTTCTTTTCAAACACGGGCTGTGCTATTTCATCAGCTGACTGCATGAACAATAATCCAAAAGAAAAGGAGTCAAACTACACCTAGTGTGCCCACTGCTTTGCTGATAAAAATATTTTTAGGAATCAAAAACTCATCTCCTGCTGAAGGCACTATCCTCTACAGCAGCATAGTTACAATCTCAGGACCCTGCATATTCCACTGCTACTTATAAGAACAGCTCTTTCTTCTTCAATGAAACAGAATTTAGCAAGTCTTTTCTCCCAGAATTTAAAGACTTGCAGTATTCATCTTAAGATTAAGTTCTTCCGATCCAATTTTATTATAGTAAACTGGTAACAAAGCCAGGCCTAAATATGAAGAAAATATTAGTTCTGACAGATCAATGTAAATTCACGGATGCGTTCTTAAACATTTTTATGAAGACCTGACTGGTGTATATTCCTGTACATCATATATCAAAAGAAATATTCAGAATCTTTAAAAAGTAATATCTCCTCATTACGTAAGAGTTCACTAGAGCAGAAACTGCTATAGTCTAAACCCAGTGTTGCTTAGACACCAATATGTTTTAAGTCACTATCAGATTTCATAAATGATTTCTATCTGAGATCAAAACCAATCTAGTTTGATTATAGGGTGTGGAAAAAATGTATTTTCCTCATAGTAAGATTTTTGTAGCTTCTCACTTCTACTTGCTACAGTAGACAAAGAAAAGCACTTGGTAAGGACCGTTAAAGTGTAGAAGGAAAAAAAAATTGTTTCAACCTATCTAAATTCAGAGCATGAGGCACACAATATGTATTTTTCCACTCATTTCAAGTGCACAGCTGAGTTCAGAACTTTACTTTAAGGAGGCAAGTATGGCCACATTGCATAAAACGAACGTCCATCTAGCTCTGGATTCTGTCTCTATGAAGGGCCTACAAGTGATGCTAGGGGAGTAACATAAGAACAGGGCACGCATATATTGATAATCCTTCCAATATATGTTTCTCCATCTCCATTTGTAGCTCAGCAAATTCCTAAGCCAGAGATTGCATCTTTGTATTTTTATAATACTCAATTACTCTTATGAGCATCTACACAAATCCTGTCTTTCCAGATTATAGAAACTATGCAAGTCATTATCACTTTCTGTGACGCCACAGAGAAATCCAGGTACTAGACATGCTCCCTTATTCTTAAAAGAAAATTCTAAGCAAGAAAGTAGCATTGCATCCAAAGTCCAAAGAGTGACAGAGTTATACATAGATAGATATGCAATTTGTAGTGTTGCAATGTATGTGCATATAATACAGGCCTTAATTACAGTCTTTTTTAAAAAGAATGCATTACATATTTATTGCATAAATTAGTTACATTTATATATAAAAGCTCTGTAAAGTCATTCTCACGCCTATATGCTTCACACTTTTGTCCTAATTGCTTATTGTACCTTCATAAAAACTAATTGTACTTCATAAAAGTCAGAGTGAGTCAGTGTTAAAGGGACAGACTCCTGATTCCACACCTTATGCTCTGACCATGAAACCACACTGCAAGTTTCTCACTGTAAAATCCAGCCAACAATTCTCCCAAATTTCCTGGGAAATTTTTCACTTTTTTTTAAAGGAAAATAGGGTCACCAATTTTAATTCCTTTATTTTCTTACTTACCTGACATGATGGGGAAAAAAAACCCAACACACCACCAGAAAAAAAGTGCAGTCTTGACCAATTAAAAAAAACCACTTCTCATCCAAAATTTTTGTGTATTTTGTGTTTAAAGTACCTGACACAAGACAGTCCAACCTATCTGTGACTTTTGACTTCCAGGTGTGATGTGCAACTGCAGTAAAATACATTAAACAAGTTACCTCTGTGAGGGATCCACAGGGCACTCCACCATGCAAGACTTTATCCAAACTATGCAGCGTGGTGGATAAAAAGGCTGAAGAGGGATTGACAGACTTCCTCAGTTTCATTTCATAAGCCTACAAAAGGAGGGAAAAAAGCAAAAGAAAAACACACACACACAAATCAGAAAATGCCCCCTTTTTTTAATGGAAATAGCAAACATTTGCTTTCATCAACCTGGAATGACTTAACACTTGCTAATGAGCAAACTATTCCTATCTTCAGCTATAGTCCTCTCTTAGCTCATCACCCTTCCTTGCATTTATATCCCATTTATAGCTCACAGAGTAAATTTAAAAGTTTGTTGTATCTCCCTCACCACAATATTAAATAATAAGCCTTTAATAATGATGTGTCAAAGGTTTTCTCTGCTCCTGTTCAACAAGGCTTGCTTTCAACCCATAAAACTCCAACTTTTAAATAAGTAAACACTATATATGCATGGTTAGTGACCAATGCAGAACACTCACACAAAACCTAAAACCAAGAACTCCCTGGCCAATGTTTGCTACCCATTTGAAACTGCCTGGGTTGACGGAAAGGTTTGCTAAAGATTCCCAAGTTTTTGAATAAGCCTGGGCTGATCCTGTAGCCATCCATAATTTTCCACTTTTGTGAGGAATACTAGTCAAGAAGACAGGACAGGCACAGAAGTGAAAATAGCTGAATTCCTAGTTCTTCCACTGACTAGAGGAACTGGCCCAAGATCAGAATTCTAGTTCATAAGAATTATTTTCATTTGGGGAATCAATTTAAACCAAAGAAGAAATAACAAAATGGAAATGCTGATCTGGAAACACCAAAACATGATGTTTCCAAAAGAAACAGGTCTTGCTCACACCTTGCAGACATCTGCTAAAACTGACACATTCCTCAACCACTGAGCATCCTGAACATCAGAAGTTTGATTTTGTAAAAGGAACAGTCCAAGATCTAAAGGTAGTCGCTCTAGTTATAATTAAGGGTTCCTAGAGGTTTCAGACTCCTGGCCCAACAACCGAGATTCTCAAAGCCCTGTCACAGCGTACCACCATAACCTGCCGTGATTGACCACTCCAGAAAACCTGATTTCTCTATGCCTGACAGAAATGCAGGCATCAAATTTATCCCAGTCTTAAGATAGTCTGCTGGGAATATGGTGTACTGTGGAAGCACCTCCACAGGAATCATCAATAAGTAAGTAAATAACACAACATTGAATCCTAGATGTTTTAGTCCATACTTGCTGGACCAATAAGTGAGCATTTTTTGTGAACAAGTTGATCAGAAAAATTTCCAGATAGTTCTACCAGCAGGCTAAGATAAGATAGCTTGTACTTTCCTTTTTTATGCTACAGTTCTTCCCTATGTTATGACAGGTAGCATATTAGAATAATATTTGAAATTCATTCAGACATTCTCTGCTCTTGAGTTCTGTTGAGGAGAAATATAAAAAAAATAGCTTTAAAGACACAGAACAGGCCAGTACAGAAAAACAATTAATTTCACCTTACTCAAATGGGATCAGAGTTTATGCTCAGATTCACTTTAAGAGTGAATACATGTACTGATGAAGAAGGATTTGCAATATATTTTAATTTAATCATTTTTTGTTTAACCTCTGACAGGACTTAAACCCTGTAGACTAGAAACAAACCCTGTAGACCATGGCAACAATATTCTAGTCTAGCTTTCCTGCCTAACATGGGCTCTAAAATTTTACCCAGTGATTTCTGTATTTAACCCACAAAATTAGGGTTGAACCAGACTGTCTTTCAGTAAAAAAAAAAAAAAAAAAAAAATTCAATTGTTAAATCAGGAATCCAAGTGAATGAAAAATTACCACCTCCTTAGACAACCTTTTCCAATGGTAACTTATGTTAGTTTCTAAAGACTTTCTTATTACTTCCCATTTCAGGGATTTATTTTTTAATTTATCTTCCAGCCACTGGATCTTGTTCAGCTTTTTGTTCAGCTAGAGTCTAGAGACCTCTAATATAATTATCTTTTCTACTCAGCATATAAGGTGATCAAGTCACCCCTTAACTAACCTCCTCTCTGATGAGCTCAGTAGGCTTCACTCTGTACTTCATACTGCGAGGAAAGTTTTCCAGAAATTAGAGTTTTACTGTATATCTTGGCATACTCTCAAGTTTTGCTGCCAGTGCTTCCAATGTTATATCTGGACAGTATTTTCCCCTTATTTATAACTCCTATTATCCAACTTATTTATTTTTTTACTCAAAGATATTGTCAAACCTTCTTGCTACATCAGTCATGATGACACATCAGTCACTCTGACCTGAAGTCCATTTGTAATCCTGTGTTTGCAAAGATTCAATCCACATCCCTTAAAAATAGCTAACATCCTCTGTTTCTGGAAGTACAGCTCTGTATTGTATGCACTTAGATAGCTGGTCATCTATCAGCTGGCTCTGTATTAACAGTCTTTGACAACTGCTGTCTGACAAACTTCACTATCTGCCAAGCTTCCCAGCAAAGAAATTTGATTGAATAGGGACGTGTGGATGACAGGCAAAAGCAAATGCTAGAACTCTACTTAAAACTTCCATCTGTCTTCAATTTATTATTAACAGTTATTGATGGAAAACTAGTAATTAGCTAGCTTTTAATCCATTCAGTATAAGTCATATTAATTCTACATATCACTAACTTTAATGCAGTATGTTTGTGAATTTAAAGTTTCACAGAGTTACTGCTACAATTACTATGCCAATTACACATAATAAACTTTGACATGGCTTATTTTTTTTCAGGAAAAAAAGCAGGCTGCATTGACACAGGTCAGAACTGTCCATGTCCTCTCTGTTCTAAAAAGACACCATTTTTGACATCTTTTCACCTGAATTCAAAAAAGAAAACAAAATCCAGCCACTGCATTGCAGCTAACAATGGTTAGGCCACCTGTAGCCTAAACCACACTACGGCTCATTTACATGGATGGAAAAAATCCTCAAGTTATTTTCAGGATCACTTCACTTCTGGGCACCAATTTTATGTCTAAAACCAATTTGTACTGAAATTCTTATTCTTTGCTTGTATTAAACAATGCTTTTTTTTGTAGTTGCAGGGTCCAAACTGGAAGTAATTTTTATATGCTGGATTGCAGAGAGAATGCCATATTTCCCTATTGCACTCAGAACCAATTCTGCAAGTCTGAACAATCTCTTGAGGTTATAATACCTAATAAAAGTCACTGCATCAAACTAAAGTGCCTCAGAGATCTAAATTTAAAAATAAAAGTATCATTTCATTGTGCAGTCAAACTGAGACATCACAAACCTCCCAGGTAAAAAGATGAGTGACACTGTTTAGCTTTTTCCCAGATACTGTATCAAAAACAGAATCAACACAAGCATACTTACTGTCTGCATTTTGGGAGCACAAGCTCGGCTGACTTTACAAAGAAGCTTCTGCACATCATAGTAGCTCTGTCCCGTCACTTTCATTAGCTCCAGGAGCGAAAGACATAAAAAGTCCTGAAAGATGACAGAACAGTTCAGAGAGCTCATCCTAGAAATCAAGACTGGGGACTAAACTGATGCAATTTATACACAACTAGTATTCACTCCACAGGTTTACCAACTGTGCCATGTTATACACTATTTATGCTATACCTCTTCTACCTTTCTCTGACACCAGTATATTAAAAGAAATTGTACTCATATTTTAAAGGACATGGAGTCAAAGGACCAAACATTCAAGAATGGTGTGAAGGAATTGCAACAAGATAACACCTTTCTGCCCACAGGCATCTCTATCTACCAAAAAAACATTCAAAATACGTCACGTCTTCTAGATTGCAGTCCTAGGGCTAGATCCTGTACTTATGATGCATACTACTGAAATACATAGGGCCTCTTGGCTCTCTTTAGGCAAGCATTCACAAGAACAACTTCAGAACATACTGCTGAATCAACCCATAACTGATAGTGTAACATCACAGCATGTTCACACACTAGATCATGTAGTATACTTATGTTTTTGTGAAGTGTTCACAAATGGATGTCTTGCTCCATAGAAGTAGTAGCTGCACACTCCTGCTAAAATAAAGCATCTTCAGGTTCTTTAGAAGTGAAGGTAGGAAGTATGTACAAGTTTAAATGTTTTAGTTAGGCATCTATTCTTTTAAAGCTATATTTTTACAAGGCAGCAGGCCAGACAGAGCCTGCAGTGCCCCCTACTTTCTATAAAGTAAAGCTCCCTGTAAATTAAACTACAAAAAAAGTAAACAGTACACACATTAAAACACCACCCCACCCCACCCCCCAAAAAAATACCAAAAAACAACCCCCAAAAAAGACCCCCCACAAACATAAAATAACCCTTTCACCTGACAGGTAGTGATCTGATGGCGACTCAGCCTTTCACACAGCTCCTGAGACAACCTTGCTCTTCTTAGTTTCTTAGCAGCCATGCTCCCCAATCTACAGGGCAAACAAAACAAAATTTTTTGAAAGATGCTTGGAATATGACTATGCAGACAATTACACTCACTCCTTGCTAAAGAACAGGAAAGTGTGAGCGCATGTGTGTGTGTATATATATATATTATATATAAAATTTAAGGTGATATAGACTTCCCATATAACTGCTCTGAAAGCAGTTATGTTAAATTATATTACCACTGTTAAGTTAAGTTATATTACCACTCTGAAAGCAGTTATGTTAAATTATATCTCTTCATATTTGACCACGTATGAGATCATGCCAGTAAGAACAGAAGAGTCAGCAATGTTTATAGGACAGATGTTTCTGGGACATAAAAAAGCTGGAAATTACTCAGTGGTGAACTGAACAAGAAATCCTCATGCTATACTGCATTGGAAAGAAATAAGGTTATCTTTGGATGCCTGAACACGAATAGTAGAGTAATCACAGTAAGTATTTAGCCCTAGAACGAATACTGCTAGAACAAAACACTCAGTTCTGGTGACCCAGGATTCGGGACAGATGTTGAAATAATAGGAAGGACCCAGAAAGGAGACACCAGAAAGACTGAAGGGCTGGAAACATACTTTAGCATGCAAGACTCAAGACAGTCAAACCCATCTCATAGTGTTCTATGTAACAATTTATGAAATAAACACAGTTAATAAAGAGTTGTTTAATTTAGCTAACAGTGTAAAAGAAACCAGAAGCCAAGGCTAAGCATATGAAGATGAGAACTACAATGTAAATACTATTTTATTCTAAAAGTGAACAAAAATACCATTGGACCAAGGCAGCAACAATTTTGATATATTCAGTCACTTCAGCAAATTGTATTTATTGAGATTCCTGCTTAAAGACTATCTGATTATTTCAGATAAGCCTTAAGACTATTTTACATAGCAGATAAGATTACACTGCCACTACAAATCTTTCTCCCCTTAGCTCTCAGCTATTTGCATTTGTC
This sequence comes from Mycteria americana, assembly GCF_035582795.1. NCBI lineage: Eukaryota > Metazoa > Chordata > Aves > Ciconiiformes > Ciconiidae > Mycteria > Mycteria americana. The sequence goes on from NC_134369.1 coordinate 36,545,118, forward strand.
CTTTTTTTTTTTGTCATTGCATTCTACTGAACAAAACTCCACAGGATAGTATTCAGCTCAATACAATCTAAAGCACACGTTTTCCTAAGCTATATGTTTGAGTACATAGCTGTTTCACAAATATTATTTAGGCAATATTCCTAGTATTTATTTAGCCAGAAGTTTAGGCAAAATAAAAAGGTTTTTAAATAATGTAAAATTGCTACAGCTTTTGCAGATGCACAGGCCTCCACATCTTCACAAGACAGAAACTTTATTGCTCTGCAAAATCCTCTTTAGACAGGAGGAAAAGCAAACGTTTGAAGAGTTCAGTGTCCTTCAAGTTACCAGCGGTATTAATAACCATTTGTCATACAAACTGCACACTCTGCCTCGAGTACTATGGTGGTTTCTGTTTTTGCACATACACCACTTATCGCTGCAGCCGAACAAAAGCCTAGGCACAACCTCTGGTAACCGATTTTGTGACTGAAGCGATGGCAGCGGATGCCCGCAGAAGCGCTGCCCGTGCCCTCTCGGTGGTCCCGGGACGGGCAGGTGGACAAGGACACCCGTGAGGGGGAAACATACACACATACGCCGGCACGGACTTACACCAGGTGACACAGCTGCTGCAGGAGAGCCTGACATTACCACCTCATCTGGAATGAGAAAATGAACTTACGACCCCAACACCTGAAGGCGAGCAGCGCCGGCACAGGGCTCCCCTCCCGCCGCCCAGCCCAGCCGACTCAGGCGCCCGTCCCCCCGCATCGGTCCGGGACCCGGGGCTGAGCCCACAGCAGGGGCCCTGACCTGGCCCGGCCCCGCCTCGCCCCCAGCAGCGCCGTGGACACCCGACACCTCGCTCCCGCCGCAAACCAGCCTCGGCCCCGCGGCTCCGGGGCCTCCCACCGGGCCGGGCTGGGCCAGACGCGCCCGCCCGAGGAGGAGCGCGCCCCGCGCACCTGAGAACTTTTTCAAGGCTCCCCGCGGCGGGCGTGAGGAGGCGGGGCCGCCGGGCAAGGCCTGCACTCGCGATTGGCTCCGCTCCCACCAATCCCCTCGCACCCGTGACAGCCAGTGGTGCGCAGGGCATGCCGGGAGCGGGCGGGAAGGCGGGAGCGTGCGCGCGCCGCCCTCCGGCCTGTGATGGCGGTGGCGGCTGTGCTCGGCTCCGGGGGCTGCGGCCTAGCGAGGGCCCTGCGGCCGCGGCGCCGCCCGGGGTAGCGCCCCTCCTGCACCCGCTCCATCAGAAGAGAAGCAGCTTTGGGGGGAAAGAAGGGGCCGAGGGGACGTTCAGTGTTTATCCCCGCTCGTGAACGTGAGCGCCTCCCCGGAGGTGGAGGCGCCGGGCCAGGCTGCTGAGGTGGAGGACGCGTGCTCCGGGCACGGAAACCTCGATGGGGGCATGCTCGGGGGTTGCCTTTCACAGTGCTTCCATGCGTTACCCTAGAAATTTCTGCCTTCCTCTGCACATAAAGCACCTACAAAACCTGAAAGTCTCCAGCATGAAGAGTGCGATGCATATGTTCATTTGTTAATAAAGCATATTGGAATGCTGATTCTTGTCTTCAAATTGAGGGCTTACAAATGTCTGGTCTGCTGCCAGCTCTGGGAGAAATGCTTTCTGACTGAAGAAGCTATTACCCTGTAATGTGAATGTAACAGGGAAAATCAGTCGTCAAACATGACTGACGTGACCTTACTAACATCTGTATGGTGAGTTTTCCAACTCACTGTAGCTTATACTAGAAAGTACTGAAGTTAGTATTGTATATATATTGTCTGCATAATCTTTACAGTTCTAGAAATTAACCTAACTGAAGAAAAACTGGACTAACATTACCTGGGACGTTTACTGAAGGCCTGTGCATTGGGAACTGCATGGCTGGGGTTTTGTCAGTACTGAAGAAGATACGCTGCAGTGAAGCTGTGAAATACAGAACACTTCAGCCACTTTTCCAAACTAGCGAACAGGAGAAACATAGCAAGAAGCTGACTATCATGAAATGCCCAACAACCGTAGTATCAAAAAAAGTCAGTGGAATTAGCGTTTCATTCATACCCTGAAGGGAGCTTACATGCCCAAAGAAGTCCAGGGGATTTAAGAAGCTGGACAGGGAGTAAGCAGCCCATACAAAAGCAACTCGGAGCTTTAGTGACTAGCTAGCTGCACAGGGAGAGGAGAGATGAAATGGAGAAAGAGCTCCTCCTAGTGTAGTTGGCCTTTAAAAGTTGACTTGAAAAATGTAAGTCACAATTGAGAAAAGCTGTCTAGGGGAAGGGAAAGGATGTCTGTTGCTGCAGTTTAGTTTCAGTGGAAACAGGAGGGCATGACCATAGTATAACTCTGTTATGGACTACTATTTCCTGCTTGGTACAGTAGTAGCAGGAGCCCTACCTTCCCACCAGAGGTGCAGGAAAAAGTAACATTGCCTTGATTACTTTTTTCCTTCCCACAAATGCAACAGGGCTTTCCCTTCACCTCCAGGCCAACAGGCTTCCTTCCCATCTTCCGCAAAAACAGAATACCTGTATTAAATCAGAGAACTGTTTTGGGATGTTGAGCAAGGCAAGCAAATCTTACCATCCAGGTGGTTTAGAAGATTTGTGAACAAAATCAATATACCCTGGTGCCTCTCCTGCAAGTTCTTTGTATCCCATTTCTCAGCATAGTCATGACTGTTCCACTCCTTACTTCTCAGCTATGCAGATACACCTCTAAATCTACTGGCAAATAATCGTGCATCATCTTCTCCATGTAACTTGAGAAAGTTAATATATATCCAGAGGATAATCAGAGAAGTGTTCACATACGCCTAGTTACCATCAACATTCTCAAGCAGCAACACGGCAGGCAGCTCCACAGCTTCCATATGTTTGACTAGGCCAGTAGTGGCTAGGGAATCAGGGCACTCTGCAAACAGCTCTGCTCTGTGACCTTGGTCAAGTCCCTTAATGACAGGGTGTCTGTTTTCCTTCTCAGTTTTGGTTTTACCTATTTAGACTGTAAACAGAGTAGGCAGTGCTGGCCCAATAGACTTATGTCTCGGGCATGACACAGCAGAGCACTGCTCTAGTCTAAGCCTTTAGCTGCCCCTGGAGCTCATAAGAAGGCATTAATAAAGCTAAGAGCTTCTTACTTTATAAGAAATGAGCCCCACCACATTAATTTAAGAAGGTCCTTTAAACTGGTAACATTGGAGCAATACTTACAGAAAGGCGAAGCATAACAGCAACAACAAATGAAGTCTCATAGAAGCAGAGTGCTCAAACATCAAACACATCAATTACAATAAAAAAGGGAATGGTGATTAGCTTGCTAAGGGGCAAGCCAAAAGGGACAGAGTCTGATTTGAAGGGCACAGGATGAAATACTTATCAGTTCTTATCCAAATAAATACTTAGCAGTTATGTAATTCTGCAAGACTCCAGAACTGAAAAGATAATGGCAACATTTTTCCTTTCTGGAAAAGAATCCACAGAAAAGTTTCTTCCTCTACCCCAAGACAGCCTTTTGTGAGCATCTTCAGATAATAGTTTCACATTCTGGAACATTTCAGATCATTCACTTAATTACTAACACAGCATCAGCTCACTGATACTGACTACAGTCCTCAGGTTTATTACTGTTTTCTAACTATCAATTCTTGCCTTAAAATTAGCAGTGCTCCCCTGCCCCTGTGAAAGGAAAGAGTCTCCTCAAAGGGAGTTCACTGTATAAGAACACAGCAACAACTCTGCCTCACAGGGGTAATCCAGATATTCAGAGCAATTCCCCACCTTATGCTTGCTGACTAGAGTCTAATTAGTCTAATATATTCTTATTCCTTGGGGTTATCTACTTGATGCCTACCACATTCTTTAAAAAAACCACCCATGTGCTCCTGAGACTGGAAAGCGACTATAGACCAGCCCGTGCTTTCCTGGGATTAAGGTCCCAAGAGGTTGCTCAATAACAGTACACAAAGGAACCGCCAACGGAGTATTCTCTCCATTGCTGTCTCCCCAAAGGAGATGGAGATTTACTTCCAACCCTTTGGGGTTCCCCCTTTTCACAAAAGAGAATTTAAAAGATCTCACAAGGAGGCCTGCACCCTGGTTAAAAATGCCTTATTTTCCATGCCATCCATACCAGCACAGCTTTAGCAAAGCTACTTCACTTGAGACTTTCCCAGCTGCAGCTGCTCCAGGGATGGGGTAGAGGGAAAGGAAACCATCTTTCTGTTGTTTCTGCAAGCTGCTTAGCACAACCTCACTGTTATCATTGGCTGTAATAAACAGATGAAGAACAACAGACCTGTGAAAAATTAGCCCATCTTCTCATTCTGAGTGATTCTCCCCCTCCCCCAGTCCTCTGAACAGTCTGTGGACCAGATAAATGCTTCTCCCCAGGCAATTAACCTTTTTCCTCCTGCTCAGGAAGGATTAAAACCAATTATAATGAATCCTCCTCAGGTATTAGTGAGGACCTGTCTGACCACACACATTTATACCCAGGAAAAAGCAGCTTTTCTCTCAGGACAGGCAGAAGGTATTTTTCTGTTTTCCACCTCTTCACACATGCCACTGTGGATTCAGAATTAGCCATCACCCCCAAAACCATTTCAGAAATATTCAGCAGCAATGTAGAGTTTTTGAAAGAGAGCACCTGTACCTCCTACCCTTTTTACAGAAAAGCAGACTAGCCACCTTTGCTGCTATTGTAGGCAGAAGGACAGACCCACCTGCACATTACAGCTTTGAAAAATTCAGCTGCATTTGCTTTCTGCCCAAATTACAGCAAACAAAATGAGAGACCTCAGGGATTATTCCACTTTTAGCCTGTAGTCATCTAAGCAGATTGCCCTCCAAGATCAGCTTCCTACTTCATTTAGCTTTTTCTGGTTAAAGGGACAGCAGGAGTCATTCAAGTCTTTGGTCTTTTTATATTTCCCTGTTAAGGTTCTGTTAGATGAGAAGGCCATGAACTGGCAGAGTGGCAGCATAATAATCAATGTGGAGTTGTTGTAACCAGAGCAGATCTTCACCCATACATGCTACACCCAATCTACCCTACATAAACCAAACCTGACTGCCTCCTGCCTTTCGCCTGTGCCCTACCAGCACCCGTTTTTACTGCCTTGTCTTGAGTTTCTGTTTACTGAGGTGTTGGGGTCGTCCCAGTAGTGATGTCTGCAATCACCAGGCCTTGCCACTCTCGCCACAAAATTTCCTGCAGCTTTCCCTGGGATGCTGAGGTAGACCAAGAAATGACAAATATCACAGCAGCAGGCCTTTAGGAGCATTGCACAAAGCAGATAATATCTGACTGAGGTAATCCTTAGGTCCCCACTGCAGCTTTTTGTTGCTAAAGCATGGAAAATCTGCAACATAGCCTATTACTCAGAAACTTGAGCTATATTTAGACTTTTGTCCTGTGAAGCAGATCTGTTTCACTGTGACAAGCTATAGAAGCAAACTCAGTAGTTCAGTGGTTCCCCTTTGATCAGCCCAGTTCTCTGGGGACATGTGCATCCAGCGTGTCACCCTGTGATCCTTCACAGCAGCCAGCCTCTATTCAGAAGCTGCAATTAGACTAGAAAAATCCAAGCACCTCACAGCGACTGGTAGAGAAAGTGCACTGTGTACCCCTTGTCATCACACACAGAGTCAGACACCATGAAATTAGTACTGATGGTGCCTGGTTTTAGCAGTTACGGTGGGACATCTGTTGCTTTCAGGTACAGCCCTCGCTCCATCTGGAGAGTTCCTCCGTGGAGAAAAGAGGCAACGGGAGCCGGTGGACTTTACCGAAAGATGAGCTTTTTTGCTTGGACAACACCAGCAGAGAAGGGTAGATCCCAGACACTCATCTCCGTGCAGTTGCCAGAAACGGGGGTGCCCCTCAAAAAAAGACAGACTTGTGCACGTACAATGTCAAAAAAAACCCTGATGTGACTATTTTTGTTTGGCTCACCACCCAAGGAGCATGTTCCAAATCAGTGATAGCAGTGAAAGTGCCTTGGTTTTTGGAAAAGAAGTTTTCGCTTTGTGATGTTCCAGATTCATCACTCTGATAAACCAGCAGCTGAACTGAGCCCAATAGCTCTTATTTCAAACAACAAACACACAAACCAGCAAGCAAACAAAGCCTGGAACACTTCATTCCATGAATCGTTTCAGTCTGGGGCCTTTGGCTCTTGCATGCTTTTCATTCTACTTCTTTTTAAAGCTATGAATGAGATCCCTATGGCTGGGACTACAAAGGAAACTGCTCCAGACATCCTCACCATCCTCCCCAGAAGATGTTGCTGAACTGTTTCCAAAGGTGGCTGAGTGTCATGGAAGAGAGAAGAAACCACCAAACCTGGGCAGAAAAAGCAGAGGAAGGTCTCCACTCCCACAGTGTTTGTGCCTTACAGTTTCTGCCTGGCCCTGAAAGAATGAGACATCTTCATGCCCTGCAACTGAATGTTACTCACTCTCACACACCACCTACAAGGAACTCAGTGGTCTCAAACAAGATCAAACCAGAGACCCAGTGTCCTGTGTCTTAGCGGTGCTGGCGAACAGATGCAAGAGATCTCTTAGAGGATAATTACAGAAGAATTTACCCACAGAGGAAAGAAGACATCAAATTAATTTGTGGTGATTATTTTTTAACTTGAAGCATGGTGCTTCTCATCCATTTTACTGGGATGAGTGCACAGCAATAATATATTCACATATTACCACAGGACTCCACTACTGCAAACTCAATTACTATAGAGAGTATCCAGGCAAGTGTGTTTGCCATTCACTGTTTGGGCATGATGCCATAGCTATGATCACATTATCGTCACCCTGCGTTGACTACCCATGACAAATTGATTTTACAGAGTCATAGCTATTTTTTAAATCACTACAGCATATTATATTAAATGAACTATGCAGCAAATTAAGCCTATACTTAATTGAAGTAAGACAGGATATTTGTGCAGCAAGAAGCTGAATGCATGATTAGCTGTTTTGCTGAACCAGGGTCCTATTAATTGTCCGATAACGGAACTTTTGTTTCAGTGGTCTTTAAGATATAGGCTTATAAATCTACAGGAAGCATCACAGTCCAATCCAATCCATTCCAGTCATTGAAGGCATATTTTCCCAAACCTCAGGAGTTTTCACACCCAAGAGGAAAAGGGCATGAAATAAGAACACTCCCAGCCTTGCAAAATAAAGTGCACCATAAGGAAAGGTGCCTCTGAGCTGACAGAAGGTGGAGCCATCCTGCATTCGTCACTGACTTTCATGATAGCTGTGCTGTCATGGCATCAGCGGGGACAGGTGTATCCTGGGCTGTGTGACTCAACAGCCCTATGGTACCAAAGGTTTAATTCGACTGGCTCTCATTCAGCTTCCACTGGGAGCTGCGTGTTTCCATCACCTCTCAGCAGGGACTCACCAACTCACATATGAAGGCCAAATGATTTTTAAAAGCCTCTGATACGAGCTGGCTTGATTTTAGGGCTTCCAGCTTGCAATACTTTAAGCCCCAGGGGTGCACAGCTGCCATACTTTTAACTGGAGCCGTCTGAAGAAAATCAGGATAGAGATGTCCCAAACTGGTAAAACTTGAGTCACACTAAATCTGTGGTCACTTTTCAAGTATCTGGGCTTGAATGTTAAGATCAGGAATGTAGACAAGTCATCGGGGCTGGGAAATGGGCAGATGAGCACGAAACTTGTTTGTCTTAACTCTCAATGTTATGTTTAAAACAAATACTCTTTAAATATATCACCCGACTTCCTTCTTACATTGGTGAGGATCCAGAATAAGGTCAGTGAAATGATAGAAGTTACACAAAGCAAGACTAAGAACAGAATCAGGTTTTTGGGTATTAAAAATATGGACCATAAACACACAGTTTTGTCTGTTTCTTTCTCTCTGCCTTTAATCTAACAGGGAAAAAAAGAAGCTGGGAAGATGAATGAATGTCAGATGTGAAGAAAATCTTTGGGCTTTCAATTTCCTATTATAAACCAGGACTAGAATAGTAAAAAAGCAGCAGAGGTCAGGAATGAGATACAGTGAAAAAAAGCAGCGTGCACACTCTTATTCCAGGGATAATGGTCTCAATCTGCTGTGTATGAAAAGAGACGCTGGGAGAGAAAGGCCAGAAATAGCAGAAGGTTTTACAGGGCAAGGGAGGGATACTGTTATTTGCACTAGATCTACGTAGGGTTCAGTCTGAGGTTTTGTAGCTGTAATTCTGAGAGCCTGGCATCTGCCGCCCCACGCCACTGTCTCTTACCTAAACCACAGAGCGAGTGCACATGCCCTGCTTTGCCATCTGGGAGGAGTCAGAAGATGAAGAACAATTCTGGAGCCACCCCAGAAGCCAAGACCTCTGTCTCCATCCCAGAGTGCCCGAGGAGGGCAGATGTTTGGTTTCTGTTGGATTAAGCTTTTGGCTGGAGATTAAGCTTTGTTGTGGGTTAGCTGCTGATCTTAACTGGATAGCTTTCCTACATATCTGCCAAAAATGCCCAGAGTAACACATTGGCTCCTTTCATGCAGTCTGTCAACAACCAAAGTCAACACATAACATCAAAACTACATATTTTAAAAGAAATGGAAAAAATAGGTTAGGATGGGCATGAATTCCCTCAGTCTCTCCTCCCCACTGCTAACTTCCCCTGCTTACCACTGCCTCCATTCCTCCTTCTGCCTGTTCAAAACATGGAGAAAAAAGGAAATTGCTGCCACCACTTCAGCCACAAAATTGTGGATATTGAGGGAATCCAAGAACAGCAAGACATTGTTCATATACACCAGGGCAGGAGGACTGATGACTTGAGTAAAATGAAATTTATTATTGCATTGCTTCTGATTAACTGTGCTCCAGGCATACCCCTCTGAAACTCATTTACTCCCAAGCCTGAAAAAGGTTAGATCTAGATCCACACGTCATGGCCAACCGTGGCGTTTCTGTCTGGTTTGCTGAATGGGGGAGCTCAGAGAATTACCACAGACTCCTTGTTCCCCTAGGAGATGTCACAGAGATGTCCTGACCCCCCGGTCCCTTGAGGCTGGCTACTGCAGTGCTGCTGATCCCTAGCAAGGGCGTGGGCTGGGTGCCAGGAAAGCACATCCTGACAGGCATCCTGCACCATCCTTTTTTCACTGCTAAATTCACTCTCCTACAAGGGGACTATAGCACATGGCAGCTGTTTGCAGGGTAAAGAGAGAAATCAGGGCTATTTGTGACATCTATTTAAGGGCTCTTTAGTATATACACAGCCTCTCTTGTGACCACTGCTTTATCTAACCATAGTTCCTACGTTCCACTGCACAAACGCTTCCTGACATTTACCGTTTCTGGCACCATTCAACTCAATGCATGAGGGTGGGGGGAACACGGTAGGGCAGTTCATGTTTGAAGGCCAGCTGGAGTGCAAAGCCAAACTGATGCCCCATATGGCTCTGCAGGCTTTGGAGGGCACCTGCTAAAACCAGCTCCTTTCTCTTATGCAGATTTCAGCACTTGAGGTAAATCCTAATTTCCTTGGTTAATGTTTTCTCCTTCCTTAGGAAAACACTCATGGAAATTAGAAGCAGCTTTGTCTGAGGTGGGATTTAGTAATAACTGAGGTCTGTGTTCCTGTTGGTTCTCATCCAGTGCTGTTACTTATTTCAGCATCCAGCAAGCATAAAACATTCCCTTTGTGATTTAGTAGCATTTTACGCTGAGCTTGCGAGCTATGAGTGACTGCATGAGACACAGAACAACGGAGAAATTAGTCCAGACCAAGGACGCTACCTTTTCCTTTTTTTCGAGAAGTGGTGTGGGAAGGCCGATGTCTGTGCTGGTGTATGCTTTTGCCTCGCAAGCGGCTGGGCTGCACGGGCACTCCGTGTTGGGGTAGTACAGCTTCACCGCCGGCCGGAGCCTGAGAGAGCACCGTCCACCTGCACTGGGCCAGGCTGGTGCTGGAGGGGGCTCCAGGGGCTCCTGAGCACCGCGGCACTGCGGCTGTGTGCTGGCACCCTAAAGTGCCTGTAGCTGTACTTGAATTTTACTGATAGTTACTGATATTCTAGGGGGACTGGTGTCAAGGTCTGGATTCCTAAATCTTGTGGAATAGGAAATTCCTATCCTAGCAGGGCTCCCTCAGTCTTAATCGTTCAATATCCAAAGCAGATAAATTAACAGTCGTACAGGATTGGGGTAGGAGGACGCAACTTCTTTGTAAAACCTCTTTAGAACTTCGATAATCTCTGGCTTGTCAGTGTGTACAGTGGGGACGTGTGAGGGCTTTTGTTGCATCTTTGGACATAATTCTCTCCCTTGCAAGATCTTCTGTGCTGGCCAGCTGATGATTGCCTTGGCCAAGATATCTGCGTTTCAAAAACACCATACTGTTACGAAGTACCCATTTCTGCCTGCCTTTACAGAGGCAGACAGTTTTCCCCCACGTGAATAACCTTTTGCAGTCCAATGAGTAAGCGCTGCTCCTCTGCTCAGGCTCAGCCCCGATACTCAAGCTGCAAGGTGTTGCAGCACTGGGGGCTATTTGATCAACTGCTATTATTATAGTAAAAGCTATTCCTGACAGAGCTGTAGGTAAAATCTCTCTTGAGAGCAGCATTTCCTGCTGATTCCATATAGAAGGCTTGGCAGAACGCCCAGTGCTTTACAGATATTTTTTGCTGGAAACAGAAAAATCTTCCTGCAGGGCCGTAGAGCCAGGCCCCTAAAGCCCTTGACCCCGAATGTGTAATCTCCCTGGAGACCCAAAGTATATGAAGAAATATAATCTTCTTGAAGCATCCGCTGTCTGCATTGTGTTAAAATATGACTGGGACGCAACTGTCAAATCTCCAGGTCACTCATTGCAGAATCCTTTAAAGGGCAATAAAAAACCCCAACCCAATCTGAAAGGAGGCCTTGCACACAAAAGGATCTCTCTGTATTGCTTTAAGGAGGGTTATTTTACCACGGCTGCAGCCTGAGCAGTTTCTGTGGCATCCAACAGACATTTCACCTGCTTTTGTGTCCTGGGAAAGTAATAGCACACAACAGATGGGAAATGGAGCCGAGTTTCAGGAGGTCATTGTAACGGCATCACATGCAAATCCTTCGCCCGCTGGGACCTGCACGGCGTGTGAGCTGTGCTGGGGAAGCTGGAAAGAGCTTTCCTGCTCACACAGGGGCAGAAGATCAGACGGAGCATTCAGCGAGGAGGCTTGGGAGGGCTGCCTTCGCAAATGGATCGGTCTGACAGATCAGCTTTCCCACTGGGGTGAAAGGGAAGGAGAGGTGTCTGTTATCACAGAAGGCACAGAGACAAGGGGTGTCTGCTGTCTTTTTAATTTCTTTATACATTTTTTTGAGCCAGTTGGAGGACTTGGTCTCTGCTCTGAGGACATAGGTGCAGGGAGCAGGAAAAAGTGAGAGCTTAAATGCAGAACTAGCAAGGAAAGAGCATCAATGTGGCTTATCAGTGATACTCTGGTCTGCTGTTGTTTCAGTTTTCTGCATTTTTTTTCAACACTGTAAACTCGCCTCCTTGACATCTGCCCTGCCCTTGATCTCAGTCTTCCCTTCCCCCACTTCTCCCTTTAATGCTGGTGTCCTCATTTCTCCTTTTGTACATATGACCCTTTCACTATGCAGGGATTAGTATCTCACTCATAAATACGTGAAATAGATACGCAGATGATTTAATTTGCTGGGTTTTGTAGGGCTGGTGAGACAGACTGGCATGGGGAGAAGGGTATGTTCTAGCAGGTCAGTTGAAGAAAACATTTTGTGTACAGGATGAGTAACGGGAAACGGGCGTACGGGACACCAGCACCGGCCGAGCAGGGAGACCTCAGGACCTCAGGAGGACGAGATGGTAAGACATAAAGGCCAGGCAAATAAGGAAGAGCAGAAGAGAAGGTCGAAGATGTCTCTGCCTCTGCCATTTGTTATGTGTCTGCCAGGGAGAAAGGACGAGAGCGGGGCACGTGAGAAGCAAAAAGGGAGCAGTTCGCTCTGGCTACGGGCGGTTTGAGTTGCTGGTAACTCATTCAGGAAGAGATGCCAGAGGAGCCAAGAAAAATGCATGTGTGGAGAGATGGTGGCAAGCTAGGAGGGAGGCAAAGGTCTGAGATGTGAGTGGGAGATGGCAGTAAGAGCTGTGTAACTGGATGGGGGCACCCAGGTGGGGAACACAACTTAGCTGAGCAGGGATTCCCGAGGAGGAGGAGAGACAACAGAGAGACCGTGAGAAGGTGACAAGGAAGAGCTGGAGATGACAGTGCTGTGGAGCCCCGGCCGAGGAAGAGTTGTCAAGTGGCAAGGATTAAGTCACCAGATCCCAACCAGGAAGTTGAGACAAACACCAAAGCCCTAACATGCAATAAGACCTTGCCAGGAGGCAGTTTGTGAGGCAGAGAGGAAGGACAGGACTGAGGCGATGGAAGATAAAGCAGAGAAACAGGGTTTAACAGACCATACGTGGCAGTAGCCGAGGCCAGGCTTCCGGCTGGCTTCGCGGGCAGCTGTAAGGTCACGGGCAGCCTTGCTGGGACACAGTGTAGTGGCAACAGCACCTTCACCACCAGCGTCATGCTGGGTGCATGCCTGGCTCTTGCCCAGAGACCAGTGGCCAGAACAACCGTAGCCTATGCTGGGTGTTCGGAGATGTTCGTGCTGCTTTCAGTAGTCACGCAGCACAAAGCCCTGCTTAAGCGTGGTGCTGGGGGCCACGCTGCCCTTACTGCGAGATCAAAGGGCAGCTGTGCTTTGTCGGCACATTTGTCAACCAAAATATAATTACCATGCTAACTCCAATCAGCCTCTGCTGAAGAGCCAGATGACTGTCCAATAATGTTAAAAATCTGTTTTGCTAGAGCATGCCAGCATCCGGCTAATGTGGACACCAGTGCGTCATCTGCAGAGGAGTCCCAGGGAGGAGGCTCCTAGCGTGCCACCAGCCGTGCTCCGCTCTGCTGGCATGCTTGGGTCATCAGCGGGGATTTGCCTTCCTGTGTGATGCTGGGAGACAAGGCTGGATGGAAAGGGGCAACAGAGGTGCCTCGTGGACATTTTGGCCAAGCTGTTTTATTAGTGGAACAGAGCTGGGATGTTTACTCTTACCCTTAAAGACTTCAAGATACTTTTTTTTTCAGTGCTTACTGTGGTATCATAGCACTTACAGATCCTGCTGGAGACAGGCTCAAATCAATGTTACAACAAAAAGACAAGTCCTGGCCTGGAGAATTTGCAACGTGACTGAGATTAGAGATGGCAGACAGGCACCAGTGGCCAACAGATGGAGCAGCAGCAGAACAGGACACCTAGGATCAGCACAGCAGCCTGGGTGGGAGGGAGTACTTTTGGTCCATGCCTTTGCTGAGGAAGAGGAGTGGATGGGTCTGACTCAGGCTGGGTAAACACTGCTCTCATTAGCAATAAGGAGGTGCAGAGAGAGGGGAAGGCAAACCCTAGTGAAGACATCAGAAGGTCCCCAAGGTGATAACTCCCCTTTCTTTTAAAGATGGAGCAGGATAGTATAGCATGTTTGCCTTACACTTTAATCTGATTTTAAAACCTTATGTAAAACACATTTGAAAAATATGGGCCTAACCCCCCTCTCTGAGCTGAGCACTCATCGGTAAGAGGCTTTAACCCACCGTCAGATCAAACTGAGGCCTTCCCATGTACCAAAGCACGCTTGCAAGGTCGAGAGCTGTCAACTCAGATCTTAACCTGCTTCATGTGTATGCGGAGACTCCATTTTGGATCTTCTCAGGATCTCATATGCTCAAGAAAGTGGCAGTGAGTGGGCCCAGACTGCTGGTGGCAGCTAAGCAGGTGACGGCTCTTCTTTGCCAATAGAAGTTACGATGCAATCAGTGGTGCAGCGTGGAGGCCATCAGCTATGTTTATGCATCTAAACACACACACTGTGTGCCTATACATTTATATGAAGGATGAGTTGAAATTATGTATTATTCCACATACACTGAAACTCAAAGAAATTGACCAGAGAAGCTTTTTGCTGAACTTAGCCCTGAAAGCCTATTATGTACTATTGTGTGGATGTTATAGCAAAGGCACTGAACAAGAATTGCAAACTTGCTTCTATACTTGTGCCTGAAGGCAAATGTGTAAAATGTTTTCTGCCCTGAGCTTCCAAAGCACTGACAACTGCAGCTGTTGCGGGCTTTAATGGAAGCTACAGCTCACCAGCAATCAGCCCATTTGTGTTGAATTGCCAAAGGTGGGGTTCAGACAGGAGGCTTAGGGTACCTGTGACTGCAGCATGGACTGGCAGTGGAGGTCAGGCGTGGAAAGGGACAGGTTGGCAAAGAAGCTGATGGACAAACAGGAGCAACAGGAGGAGCTGTGGCATCAGATGAGCGGTCTGACAACAGAAGCAGCAATGTAGATAAGCTCCGCAGTAACTGCAACAACACGAGCCGATAGAGCAGATGGTCACCTCAGTTTAGCCTCTAACATGGCTTGTTGCCCCTAGCAATATTTACCCAAAAGTACTCTACTGATGGAGATGGGATTATGTAGCGAACAGAAGGAAATCAGTCCTATTTTGTACAAGATAGAACCATGCTATCAGCTCTGACAGTCCCTTCATGTGCTGGCTTTGACTTGGGCAGACGGAGCGATGTGATGATGTACAAAAACATTTCTAGGACAGCTTCAGATGGTGGAAACTGGATAGCACTTTCCCAGTTCCTCAACTTTCTTGGAACTTTATTAACTCACTCCTCAAATATGGAAACTTGGTGAGCAGGTAAAATGTTAAACTCCCTTTCCCAGGCCTGAAATGACCTTCTGGGAGTTGTCAGGACATTTCCGTCAGCTCCTGATCAGTGCTATTTGGGGTTAATCCTGACCTACTTCAAGGCCTGAAGTGAGAATTATTTAACTAGTTTGTGAAAAGCATTTAGAGATCCTTTAGTGAAAACCAAAAAAGAAAGGCAAACACTGTTATTCTCATCCCCAAAATACTAGGTAAAGAACCATACTGAAGTAGCAATATAGATAACCACAAAGCAAAGAGAAATTCTGCATTGGAAAGTGTCCCATGTTTGAAAGGCCAGAGATCTACAAGCACTATGCGTACCTCAACTCACATATTTAATAAATATTGTCTCAACTGTATATGTTTACTTATTTTTATTAAAGAGTAAATTGCTTGTATTTCCTTCTCTTTCTTCTTCATTATAGCATCAAAGCAGGACAGCATGCCACACAACAGTATAAACAAACAGCATCACGAGATACTTAAGGGTCTTTAGTTCCTAAATTGACTAAAGCATAAATACAAACTGATGTCAAGCATTTGGGATTACCATTTAAAAATTGCCATTTTCTGAGACGCTAAAGAAGGCCATTCACATCAGAAAATCCAGTGGCTACAAAAGGAGGAGTGAGCAGCCCAGACTCCAGAGTAAGGAGTCAAGGAAACGGTCTGCTTCTCTCAGAATAAAAAAACTGACAGTTTGCTTTAGACCTGCGAGAAGTCCCAAACACGGAGAACATCTAAGAGCTGCTTCCAACCTGTCCAGCTCTTGACAATTTGGGAATGTAGATGTCACCACCAGTCCTCGCTCCGCCACTGTTAACAGCAGCGCTTGTATCACCCCCTCTACTCGTCACAGTCCTTGTACAGTGGAAGCTTGTCCTGGCTGTGCACTGGAGCTGCACAGCACACCACGTGCAATGCAGTCTGCAGTTGCATGATGCTAGTGACCTGCTCCAAGGCTGTGACAAGTCCCCTTCCACATTTGGTCTCTAGGGTCTCAGTTAAGTAGCTGAAACTTTAAACAAGATGCTCTCAAGTAAGATCATAAGCAGTGAGAAGCTTGTATAGAATCTCAGTCTTTCTCCCTCTTAAGCATGACAAACATTTCCAGTGGAACCCGTGGAATTCAGAGTACATTTTATAAGGCAAAATGCATTCCTGAGTAGGCATTTGTACTAATTCAGGTGCTGAGGTGGTACAGGCACATAGCAGCACGCTCTGTGGGCCAAGGTATTCTGCTTCTCAGCATGATTAACTTAGCAGGATGGAGCACAGTGCTGTATGGCTTTCAGTACCTATACTGGCTTAATGAGCACGAGCTTGCATATCTCCAGGTGATGCATTTTTCCACAAAGATGTAAGTTGGGAATCTCCTAGAGAAAAAGAGGACTAGAGATTTTAAACATCCCTTCTACTTCAGAGTAAGTTCAGGTAATCATATACTTTGGGGCAAGCAGACAACTTTTTCATTGCTGCAGGTAGTAAAGACCTCAGTGGGAAAGCAGAGCTTTGTATTTGAAGAAGTGGTGCCTTTGGACAGAAACTAACCAGTGCATCCCCAGCCCCTCTCTAGGACTTCTGTCAAGACAGCACTTTTTCCTTTTGCATCTGTGCTAGCTGCCCAGGGGCCAAAAGCAGAGCAGGTACTGGGGGCACCACCTGCTTCTGTAACTTCCCTCTTGTTCACAAAGCAGTGAACCAAGTGGCCAAACCCTTGATGGAGCAAACCCTTGCCATCCTAGAAGAAATAAGCCATTCCACGTGGTACAAATTCACTATCGTGCCTGTGGATGACTTGCTAGTAATAAGCCTGAAGCCCAGAGCCTTACAGCCCTTAAAATCAAAGTTCCCCTGCCCAAGTGGAGACCAACCTCTGTTAGCTTAAAACCTTGAGTGCTGCCAAGGACCCCAGGCAGCAGCAGAGCTTGCTCCATTCTCCAGGGAAGGTCCCTTCTGCAGGGGCTGGCTCAGGACACTCCGAGGGGAGTAAGGGAAGACAGGTGCCAGTGGAGGCCATTTGCCAAACAAGGAAAACGCTCCTGAGGTCTCACCAGCTCTGTGACCCTACCTGGTCATTGGGTGCCAAAGCAGCTCAGCCAGGGGGGACACAGCGGGAACAGCTTCTGGTTTAGCAGGGGCTGCACCAGAAGAGAGATTTCCTTCTACAACAGGGGATGGACTGCAGAGGGATTTGGTAGCTGCTGATGTGCAGGAAGGAAGAGGAAGAGAGTAGTTTCCTTCTCAAGTGGTTCAGCTGCTGTTTGCAGGCAGAACAACTGAAGGAAAGAACTTGGGTCTGCAATCCTCCCCCTTGAACACAGGGCATATTGCAAGTATTCAGGGCTCAGGATAAACAAAAACAGAAAAATGTTTGGTTTCAGTTCACATCTTAGCGGTTGCTCATGTTTTATTCATAGTACAGAAAGGGCAGAAGTTCCCATGAATGAAGAAGTCCCCTTTCTTTCTGTGCAGGTTTCAGAAAATCAGTCAGCAGAAGAGCAATGCTATTGAACCCGGGAAGACTTCAGTCACCCCCTTCCTAATTCTCAAAGCAGTTAGAGCCCTGCAGCCTTTTTTTACCTTTTATAGTCACAGGACTAGTCAAGCAAAACCTTGATTGGGTTATTCTGCTTTAATTACAAAACACACTCAGATCAAAGGCGCAATAGTACCTGGTACACATGTACACATTTCTCTCAGTTATAACACCAAAGACCAAAAGGCAGTCTGGTCCTGCTGTAAATCAACCATTTCCCTCTGGCAAGATCTTTGGAGTACAAACAGACATCACACTGCCTCTTGTGCGCAGGACACCAGACTCTGTATTTCATCATGTACTTTGAGATCCTTTAGGATGGACCACACAAGAGATAAGCAAGAGAAGGGAAGCAAAACTGGAACCTCGAGGTAATTGGAATCCATATCCCACCACCCACCACCCCCCAGAAAAGAAAAGCAGTGATGGGCCACTCTCTCCTTGCTGCAGTTAGGACAAGGTAGATAAATCACAAGGTTTTTTTATTGCTGGTGAACTCAAAACAGGCAACTTTAATCTACTGAGGAAGATACATGTACAAACAAATGTTAGGCCTTGTGCGTTTTTTTTCTTCTTAATGTAAATGTCTCTACAACTTCAGTCCAGCTCCTGAGCTCTTGCTGAGCTGCCACTGAGACCCCGGTAACGTGCTCTGGGCACTTCTGTAAGATGTTATAAGAAGCATCACATATATTAAAAAGGGAGATTTTGCAGAATAGACAAAGCTCTGACTGTAGCCATGTTGCTCAGAAAGAAGTAGGCTGGCTAATCCCGCTGCATTAGGTACATGGTATTATGTATAATTATTTTAATTGATTTAAGAATTTGTCGGGTCCCTTTCTGTTTCTGGTGTGCAAGCTGCAAGTAAAGTGCACTTCTGGGTGTAAATTACCACTCTATGAGAATGCGATAGCTGGGTGGTAGATGTCAGACATCAGTGGAAAGCAGACTACAATAGCTGTTACAATGGCACAGGCAGTAAGGATAATGGAATAAGATGCTAGATACTGCTAGGAAACCCCTCCATACTTTGAGCATCTAAATATTACATCACTGAGCAAAAACACTGTCATTTAGTGGGGGGCTTCTAAAGTCAAGACATATGACTGTGATTGTGCACCAGGTTAGCTCTGTGAACAGCCACTCCTCCCCCAGTCCCAGCTGCAGCTGGGAGTCACCAAACCATGTTACTAACTCCTTTTAACCTTTTTAAAGAGTTTTGTAACAGCTAAGGAGAAAGCAGGGATCCTAAGGATGTTTCTATGAAGCTGAGGGTTTCAGATGATGCAGGGGTGGTGTAGGAGGCAGCACAACACCACACGTAAGCTATGCTGTGAGAGGACAACCCAGCTTCAGACACAGCATTTAATGACCCTGACAGAACCAGGGCCAAAATGGGGAGATCCCAACTCGCACCTGCACCTTGCAATTCTTGTTCTGGTTCAGTAGAGTTCATCTACGTTATCCCACGTACAAATCTCATCTCTTTTTCTCCCCATGTACAGGGTCAGGTGACTATTTTGCCTGGGTCTACACACCCAAGACCATCAAGGCTGATAAACTACATACTGTTCCTCTGATTTCATAATACTGGCATCACAGCATGAAAAAAAAAAAAACCCACCTGTTCAGTGTTTGTTCTCTTTTAATTTAATGAACTATAAAAAGGGAACTCTAAATACCCACCTCAGTATTCTGGGTGCTTCAGGAGACATTGCATACCCCAGGGCAGATTTGGTTAACTCCTTGCCACCAGTGTTTTCGTGTATCCGTTGCCAGCAACAGATGCCATGTGAGAAGGGGGAGGGGAGGAATAAAATAATTGCACTCTGTGTGATACAAAAAGGATTAACACTGCCTTCATAAGAGCAGGACCAACAAGCAGTTCTCCTCACAGGGCCCAGAGTGCTCTTCCCCTCAGGAATGGACACCCCAGGGCAAGAAGCAGGTTCACAGCTGAGCACTCCCTACCAGAGACAGGGGACCCACACAGAAATAGCCTGGCCATTTCCAATACAAGTGTGGAATCCCACAGCCACACCAACACGTTTGCATTTCAAGCCCAATGGATCCCTGGTGCAAGAACACCTAAAATTAATCTTGGCCATACAGGGCAACTACAGCAAACCTCCCCCATAAACCAGTTAGGAGTGAGATACATCTGACAGCTGGAAGCTCCACGTTTGTTGCTAACTTCAAAAGCCAAGACTTGCCAGAACGAATTACGAACCTGTGGCTGCCACTATCAAGCACTTTCCCAGCACTACAACTTTCCCTATACTCCTCAAATGTCCCCAGCAGGTTACATTTCAAACTGTCCCCGTTGCAGGTAGTTCTACAATGGAGCCACAGCACGCCCTCCTGCTCCACCTCTCTGCTGCTGCTCTTGCACCCTAACTCCAAGCCACACTCAGGCAGGGCATTGAAGAAGTGCTCTTCAGAGAGCAACTTTTTGCTTTTGTTTTTTTTGGGGGGGGGGTTGTTGTTTTTTTTTAATAATGTATCAGGCATCATGGCATATCTCTTGCTGCCTCCAATTACTGTCATGACAATATGGCTGTGGTTATTTAAAGCAGAATTTGGGAAGAAAAAGCAAATCCTCTTGATACACTGAGGAGAACACTAGGCAGAACTAACCCATGACCTGCCAGCGCTGAAGGAAGGTGAGAGTCAGTGCCAGAGGACCAAATCCTGGATACCACGTTAGCAACATCAAGGTTTTGACCTTCAGATACAATGGGTTGCAGCCAGACTAAGTCATCAACATCACCAGAAACAGAGGAAGGAAGGCAGAAAACTCTTCTGGCCTGTACAGTCTCTACAAGGTTTGCATGGCTGAGATGGGAGCTGGAATCTGCAGCAGCCCTTCAGGTCTGCTTTGAGGGGACAGAGGAGATGGGAAGACTTACGCTATTTCTTGCGCCTTTTGCCAAGATTGCACAGATTATGGTAAAATTCACTCGGCAAAAGAGGCCTTTATTAAAAAAAAAAAAAAAAGAAAAAGAAAAGAAAAAAATTTCTAGCGAGTATCAGGACTGAGATTTCAAAAAGTACAAGATCTGTATAAATTCAGCAAGATGTCCAGCACCAGATTATTTCATGGTGCAACAAAGAACCTGGGGGAGGCCAATGGGACCTTGCGAGGGGAACACCATCTACCTCCCCAGCAGACTGCCAATCTTAGGTTCTTCTCAACAGCAGATGGATTTTCCTTGTTCCTGCAGCATCTCAGGTCCCACGGGAGGTATTGGTTGCAAGCAAGCACCTGAATATTGCCTAATGGAGTAAGCCAATCACTAACTTAGCTGGCGTGTCCATGCCCATCCACTAATTAGGTTTTTTCTTTTTGTATGCATTTCCACCGTAGCATTTCTTTTTCTTCTTTCTCCACATAAAAGAGTAAGCAAAAGGACTGCTTTCATCTGTAATAAGTTAAAATCAGAAATGACCTAACTAACAAGTAACTGATATTGGTCCTTGGAGCCCGAAGAGTAAAATCCATAGAAAATCTATTGGTTCCATTTTTTTCTGGTATATCCCATGCACACCCCCATTAGAAAAATGGGGTTTATGAATCTTATCATACAGCAAGAAGCAGTACCTCAGAGCCAGAGCTGACAGTCCGTGGTAGAGGTCTGGGCTCTCTCAGATTGCTAAGTGTGGTTCTGAGTCACTGCTCAATCAGTCTTCACATGGCCGTTGGCCAAGGCAACAGGGATGGTGGGGGCCCCCGGCTCGGCAGTCTCATCAAATCGTAAGCGCAGGGTGTTTCTGATCACCAGCTGCTCCATGATGAAAGAAGCACAAAACCATGGGATGGCATACTCCAGGGTGATCAGGCCCATGAAGTCAAAATCAAATTGGGAATAGTCCCATGGGCAGGCATTGAACTGGCGTAGGATGAGGCCGGTGGTGAACTCCCAGAGGTATGTCCAAAGTGTGTAAATGAAGCAGCGTACTAAAATGTTACACTTGTCTTTGAGATACAGATACATCTTCTCCACAATGAGGATGGAGGTGCCATAGATGAAGAGTGCCCACACACTGGTAACACCTGGGAACTTCCAGTTAAAGTTGACCACAAACTCCCAGGCAGCTGTGAACATCACCTCACAGAAATAGCCATGAATGGCATAGAGGTACCATCGGGAGAAAGCGGTCAGAGGTTCTGCCGCAGCCATTCTTCTCCACACACCCCAGCAGGCACTCTGAAATGAAGAGAAAGAGAGAGAGAGAGAGAGAAAGAAAGAGGAGTCAACGAGGATGTCACAAGTCCTTATACCCCAGGTGGCAACACGTGCAAACTCGGAACAGCCACAAAAGACAAATCTGAGAAAGAAGTGAATTTTAAATCGTCTCATTTTTACCACAGCAAATTTTAAGTCCTGCGGAAAGGTGGCACGTTACCGGGCTCCGAGTCTCAGAATGGGCCTGGACAACGTATACCGCTCTGCCTGAGAAGCAGGATGCAGCTGGTATTGCATTGGTGATAAGGAGGGAGCTGACAGGTACAAGGGCTTTGCCAGGGGGTGAGGCTGCCAAAGAACTTACTGGTTGCAAATCAGTAGAAAAATAGTCATCTCACAAGGAGCGCACATCACCTTTTTGCTCTTTTCAAGAAACAGCACTGTCCCCTACTTTTCGGATTCTAATATGGAATAGATTAGATGAACACAGCATTGAAAACCTGGGCCCTTCCAGCCATCACCTACAGTCTCTATACCCAAAACGTTTACTGTAGTGAAAAACTGCGCTTTGATGGGAGCTACAGAAAGGGAACTGGAGGAGAAAGTTTCAGAGGTTTTACACTTTCAGACACCACATCTTGCACCCATTATTCAGCTGAACTGTTATTTCTTCTGTTAAAGAACTCATGCATTGTATGGCTAGGATGTGGAAAATAATTTTCTTATGCTGTCAGACTGCCCGATACAAAGTCAAAAAGCACAACAGAGGCATTGAAATCCATTCAGATTTGGCTTCAGGACAGCAAAACACAAAGGAGAAGAATAAAAAGGAACAGCTGAGCGTAGAGAGAGGTGGTTAGTCATGATAAATAGGAAATGAGAACAAACTCTAATTGTCTCTACAGGAAGAAACTTGGTGAAGGGGTTTTGAAAGGGCACAATTTGCTTATCACTGAACTGTTTCAGCACAATTAGTTTTTACACTTTTTGTAGATATTTACAAGGTCCATGCTAGAGTCCCTGGCCCAAGCTGATTTTAAGCATAATTGTACTGAAGCCTTACAGATTCACACGACAGGGTGAGAATTTTACCTCTTTCATTCCTAGAAACTTATTCTTTCAAGTTGGGTTTCTCTTGACTCTTCATCAGGCACTATTTAACTTCTTTGCTCTGCACTTGTCAGTTCTGTGGCACAAGGTGCTAGGAAAGGACCACATTAATGTTACATGCAGTCATTCCAATGCCATCTGGAAAGAGACTGTTCCTGCCCTGCTCTGTAAACATGGTGCCACTCTGAACAAAGTATTAACATGCAGTATGACTGAAATTCTGATAGGAGATGAGAGAAGAGAAATGTTTATAAGGAAAAAGGAGCTATAATAATGAACATAACGAAGATATGCAGAATATTCACAGGGGAATATTGAAAGTGGAAAGGACAGAGCTGTATCCATGACCTATTCACTACTCTCTTAAATGGACACCCAAACAACCAAAGTCTTGGCAGTTCATATGATGTGGGTGCTTCAACAAAGACCCATTTTCTAATGGCACAATCCATTTTACACAGGACACTGAACTATCATCAGATGCTACAGATCTGGGTCAACAGCACATTGTGAGCTTGTGGGTGAAAGACTAAGGAGTCGCTAGGAATTCCCTTATGTCTCCTAACAGTTTCGTCCCAAGGGACTCTGCAAGACAGCAGTGGAGGTGGCACATGAGAAATATGCAGGGGGTGTATCTCTACACAGTCCACAGGAAGCTGATGTGGAAGGGCACTGCAAACTTTCTCTCTGAGGAGAATGACAGTTTGTCAATGTAATGTTACTTGGTTAGTTTACCAGCACAGTTGATAAGCTTAGGAGTTTGAATCCTCATATTCCTCCGTTCTCACATAATTTCCAGAACAAATCAATAGTCAGAAGTACAGGAGTAAGAGAAAGCAGTAAGAAGAAAATGGACTGTAGGTATCTTTTGTCAGAATGGGGATATACGGCTGCAGCAGGAAGGGAGAAGTTTTTTTATATCTGAGGAGACAGACATCAAAAGATGCAGAAGCCTTAGAAGTCATACCTATTGCTGGGCAAGGCACTGAGGAAATAAGGAACATCATTCTCCAGGGAAGAAAAATTATTGTAAAGTTTTTACTAAGCTGCCAGGGGATTGTATGGTTTTCCTCTCTTTTCAATAAGCCTTTCTAAGCTTTTCCACTTGTGGTCCTTAGTCCTTGCACTTCCCTCTACAGCTTTACATGAAACATATTTGAACTGTTAGCATGCAGTACTATCTGTAAGGTTTTCCTTGTAATTTTGAAAATCTCTTCACAAAGTTGGATCAAATGCACAGAAGGTCCTTCCCTTCTTATTCCAAGGATCCCCTCACCAATTATTTCTGTTGCCTTACACCTGCCCACCAAAGCCAAAGACTCACGCAAATATATCCAACAAGCCACGTCCTGTTCTACCCCACAATATTTCCTCTGTGCAATGAAGATTTCTTTTTCCTGGTTCTATACTGCATGCTTAATAATTATTATTTATTCTCGATTTCTTTTTTTACACTTTGCAAAATATCTAGTCACTACACTAGAAGTCTAATAACTGAATCTAGACCAGGTCTGGGACAACATCTACAACACAAGTTAACCCACTGCAAAGACCACTGTTGACTTCTTTTGAATCCTGAGCCTTTCACCACAAATGCAAGGAGAGATGCATCAATGTGCTGACACTGTCTCAATATTTGCCTTCTACTGTCACGTACTCAGTCAACCCAGCCTTGATGGGAACTTCCTTCTTACGATATGCTTGAAAGAGTCCTCACAGGCTGCCTGCTGATTAAGAGCATCCCAAGACAGGGCAGATGCCGAACTGTGGTAGCCCAAACATAAACTGTTTCCATTGTGCTAGGCACTAAGCGCATCCACAAGTCACAGCTCCTCCTGTAAAACATTTCATTCAAAACAAAAAGTACACAGTAAGACATAGAAGGGAATGGAGGATACCTAGGGAGACCACAACAAGCTACAGCACATCATTGCACAAGTTGGGGACTGCACAATGTAATGGTTACAAGTCACTTGGGCATTTACAAAACAATTAAAATTGCAGCTGTTCCCAAGCATCTTATTTCCTGGCCATACCAAATTGGCTGCTGCGTGGTAGGGAATACAGGACAAGAAGGTCTCAAGAGGGAAATGAAGGAGAAAAGTGTTGTTTTATCAGGCAGCAATTCATGATAAAAGGATCATGCTGAAAAGTAGCTGCAGGACATTAGTGGGAGAAGCATCCAAACAGAAGGCCAAGACTGGATTCAGTAAGAGATGCAGATTTGTGAAAAGCCTCAAGTTGATAATTGAACTTGGTGATGCAAGACTTTTAATGGAGTTACAGTAATACAGACCAAAAAGCTCTGAACGTATGATAGCTATTCAGTCTCCTGAGGAAAACAAATGACATTCATCACTGAGGTAGTTACAGTGGGATGGGCAGCGGCTTCCTGAAAACCAGAAACACAGCTGCCACCTACGCAATTGTCTCAGCAGAGAGCAAACAAGTCCTGGAGGCTGCACACTGATGGCCATGCTTGTACTGAGGCTGCTCACACTGTGTTGTTTAGTGGAAAACAGGGAGTTTCTAAATTCAAAGCTATGAAAATACTTTCCATCATCATCAAATTATATTTCAAGCAGCTAAAGTAGAAATAGTTCCTCCAATACAATGTTATTAGGAAGCCTGAGCTAAGGCAGCGCAGAAATTTTCCCTCTTTCTCCAGTAGGACCTTCTTTTCCAGCTTGCTGATAGAAGAAAAAAGGCAAGTCTATGGAAACCACACACGGACCTCAGAAGAACACGCAGTCCTTTCCCCAACTGCGCTGCCTGTGCTGGTAATGCTGCTGGCAACGCAGGGGCCAAGAGGCCCTCCACCGACAGCGAACGAGCACAGCCCTAACAGGGGGAAGCATATGAAGGACCGCGTTTCTCTACAGAAATCTGGTTGAGAGGATCAGGACAGGACTCTGAGTAAGGCCTGCGAGAAAATAATATCGTAACCACACAAAGATTATACTTTCATATTTTAGAATATCAACTCTGAAATTGATATTAATCATCCCCTAGGTTGACATAAGATATAGATAAACCTGATACACCAGGCAAAGTAAGAAGAAAGGACGTAAATCCCAGACTGTCCCGCTTCACGTGCAAGACCCTTCTGCGCAGGGGGAGCACTTCCATACTCGCATTCAGTTTTGCAGGTGATGCAGTCTGGGCAGGCAAGAGGTAAGCGATCGGAAAATGGGTTGAGGGAAGACCAAGAAATAACGGCAGTTTTGTCACACACAGGCACTGCAGGGGAGACATCAGTGCATGTCATGTTCATGCCTAATTAAGTTCTTGAGCACTGCCTGGTTAATTTTTTTCAAAGCTCTCCTTTCCAGTGGCTTTCTGCCTGTTTCCCTGCTACCAAGCCAAACTGTGCTTCAGAAAGTCTCTCCAAGATTGTCTCTATTCCCTCTACTCCAGCAGACTTATTTAGACTCACAGCCTCTGGATGGGTATAATGAGACCTCATCAAGATACTCTGAATTAACTCTGAAGTGCTAATAAAAGAAAAACACAAACAAAAAACCTCCATGAGACAATTCCCCTGATTAGTGATGGCCTGATGCTATAAATTCTGCCAGCTACTTGATTCACCACAGGTGAACTTGAACTAATGCAGTAAGTTCCTTATTCTTACTGCCCAGTTGTTTCTGCCAGTTAAAAAAATTAGGGCACAGTGTTATTCTACAAATTCATATTTGAAGTATTTACTAATATTTAGTTTTATAACATCCATGTTCATATTTCTAAGAAATGCCTTAGATACATCTATAACCCTGTGTTAATGTCATAATTACTTTTTAATTTGAAAGAGTAACTGCAGACAGAGGCGGCACATATGTAGTGGGATACTTCAGTCCCTGCAAACGACAGGACTGCGAGCAGCAGACAACTCTGAAGTAGAGGGCACCTGCCACTCCCTGACCATAAGCTCTACTGCTTATGATATTCTCTTTCCTCAGACCCTTCTTACCCAAACAGTGCTTATGTAAGTAACTGTTCCTCATGACCTTTTGAATTACTTTCACTGGCACATCATTGTAGCTACTGTGTTCTTCCTTAAGACTGGGAGAATCAGATGTGTATCTGCTTTTCTGCTTTAACAAAGAGTAGAGTAGATACAAGGATGCATCAATGAAAACTGACATGCATTTTTGGGCAATACCTTTTTAAATGCAATTCTTCCTCTCTTATTTTGCATTTTCCCTCTGAGTAAACACCAAACGAGCATGCCTTTGCAATCACGGACAACGTTTAATGAATGTGCTGCAAATCTGGCTTCAACATTTTCAGATAAATCTCACACAAACCATTAGGAGTAAAGATTTACAGAACACTGGTGCTGGATTTGGCCCCAAGACATTAGTTCATCAGTGTTTAAAGATTTATGCAGTAAAGTCTTAGCGGTACTTATGTGCTGAAGTCATAACTCTGAGGAGATATTCATCCTTCAGGTAACTGAGAGCCTCAATTAACTGTGGCTCAGAATATAGAATTTTAACTGTACTGAAGTGTGGAATAGTTCCAGCAGATCGATTAATCAAGCCCTGCAATGAAGCTAAAAGCATGCCACAGACAGATGTCTCCAAATACAGACTTGATGTCCATTCCTTACTCTTAGTGCTTTCAGGATGGATCCGGAGCCCTGGGATTTTGGTCAGTTCTGAATGTATTAATCATCTGGTTTTGCTGCTTCTCTCTCTGGACTCCACCTCCATCAGGATGCATATTGTCTCCCTTCCTCTGAGTTCTACCCACACCGCCGTGTATTGTAAGAAAGCACAGCCCATTTCCAATCTGCATTTTCCCCTCATTTTCATCTCTAGCTCCTTTCCCTTAGAAGGTGCATGATTTCCCTGCCACTCCTCGTTCCCTTGCCTGGTTCACTCTGTACCTGCTGGCAGCCTCTGATCCCTGCCTATCTTTCAAATCTGTTCCAAAGAGAACTGTGATACAGTAAAAAAAAGTGACGACAAAAGTAGACTAAATTAATCCAATTACCAGACTAAGCCAAAGGGATGGGGAAGTGTAGTTCTTACCGTAATGCCTGTGCATGGGCTGCCCAGAAGGCGCCATTTCACAATGGGAAGGAAAAAGGTAGGGTTTTCTTGGGAGGGAGTGTAGAAGGGGGGCTTTTCAGAGAACAGAGAGAAAACGTGAAGACATTGTTAGTTTAAAGAATAGTTTTCTGACTAGTATGATCTCATGAATGGCAGCAGAAGTGCAGAAAGCTGAGCTTTCCCATGCCCTGCCTCACACATAGCATCACGTTACTCGAACACACCTTAGCCCACAGTGATGACTCCAACCTGAGAACAAATTAAGGCAGCAACTCTTTACTTAATGACCGAGAGGGATGCTTCCTATGTTCCTGACAGAAGTTAAGACCCCTCAAGAGTCAAGCAAGCAGCAGACTTGCAAGACAAATCTGTGAAAAATGACTGAGCCCAGACTTGGCATCTAGAAGTATTATCCCCGAACTCCCCAGCATCTCTTTCAGGGAAGGTCATGTCCTTCTGCAAGCCTGTTGCTAGAAGACTCCTGTGCCTTACCTGCTGCCCTCCCCTGTTTGGAAGAGCTGCCCTGAGTCCCCAACATTTGCTGATACTACAGCTCTCAAACAAGAGAGGGCCAGCAAGGGCCCAAGTGCCCCTGAAGTGGCCCCAGCACAAAGCAGAGACTTTGAAGCCAGGACCCCGATGCTGGAGCAGGCAGAGCTTCCCACTAACACTGTGGAAGAGGGGGCCAGCACTATGGGAGGTCTGCCCCCAAGAAGATGGCATGTCCAGGGGAGCACAACCTGCCCCTGAGAATCTGTATCAGCCGTCCTCCATTTTTGGGTGCTCAGTTGCTGGATTCACCATTATCTTAACCTGGACAGCATGTCCAGGTTGACTTCATTCTCTGCAGTGAGAGCAGAACTGAGTTCCTAGAACCCATTGTTCAAAAGCTGCCACAAGTTTGCAGCCCATGACTTCGGGCCTAGGTCTGAGCACTCACAGTTCCCTGATGGGCAACTGCCTGACTTGTAAGCTCCTGTGGGCTGGGCCCCTTCATTTCAAACTGTGCATCTGAGTACAGTGACAATCAAAATTCATGGCTGTTTTTGAAAGCTTGAGCTTAACATGTTGTATTAGCTGACTGAAGCAAATCTGACATCCAAAGAACATAATGCACATCATGGCTTACCAGGAAAAAGCAACCCAAAACAGAATGGAGAGAGAGAATTTATCCTGAGAACCTACTGAGAGTTTACAAGATTTTACCATAGCCAACATCCTTTCCGCTGTCACTAGAGAGCCAACAGACGTAAAGAAGAGACAACATTAAGGTCAAGACATTATGTGTCACCCATCTTACATGGTTTCTTAAAGCTGTTTGGAAATTCAGACAGTTCATTTTTGAAAAGGTTGGGATTTTTTTTCTTCTCAGCAAATGCTCCCATCTTCTTTGCAAAGCAAGATGAAAGCAAATACACCAGTCCACTCCAACACTACAATAATAAATTGATTTGGACAACTCACAGAGGTCAGTATCAGTAACAAATAAATATGCTTAGCCCAGCTCTTCTGAACAATCTGCAGTAACAAGCCAGAATCAGCATGCAATGGAGGAAACACAGGTTTGGCCAAAAAAAAAAAAAAAAGACAAAAAAATCCAAACACGTTTCACATTGAAAATTAAGCTTGGCAGAGAAAAATATTATGATCAAGGCAGTGAAGTAAGAGTAGCTAAAATCCTAGCCTGCTAATACCCTGACACAATCCAAGTCACTTAAATCTGTGAAGAACAGCAGTGTGTGTAAAAAGACAAAAAAAAATTAGAATTGTTGACAGATCCAAGGCAGTCTCTCCTAGTTTGCTGCAGGTAAAGCTCAAAGCAGCATTTCAGAAAGTTAGCTGCTTCTTTCACTGGAAATTCATGCTGCATATACACAACTGTAAAGAACTATTTCCCTCCCCTTGTATTATTCTTCACCAGTGCACAAGCCTTTATAAACTACCAGCATTCAACTGATAGTAGGTAACTGGATGGTGTAAACACCTGCAGCTAGCAACTACAGTCACTCCTCATCTAGGAGGAAGAGAACTGCTGCAGACCATAAAGAAACCTAGCATCTTGGTCTAAGCTGAGTTAGGTTTAAACCTTGCAAGCAGAAGGCACTGCATAAACAGAGATGAAACAGGAGGGAGCACACTTTTAAGCACCTTCAGAAACACAGCCCAAGACTGTCATAAAAAGTTTTCTTCTCTCTTTCCCCTTTTGGGAGTCTTTTGATGGCAATTCTACAGAAAATATTTTTTCCTCCTCAATATATGTATTTTCCTTCCTAACATTAAACTACTGCTGAGATGTGAAAGAACCAGGTCTTCCAAGCACTATCTGCTATTTGCTAGGCTGTGATTCCTCAAGTTTCCTCCTAACATCCCTGGTGGAGAAAACTTGAGCAGTTGCAGATTGCTAAATTATTCTTTTTCACTAAAGGAATCCTTGTGGAGCCTCCAAGATGGTGGCTACCTCATCTTCTTAATTTCAAGTTCACACAGGTCCTCAGAGGTAGAAACACCCTAGAAAGGAAGGGTAGAAGAGGATAAATCTCAGAATCCTAGTGACCACTTCACCATGTCTGACAAGATCCTCATGTAGGCAACCATGCCTACAGCTGGGAAAGGCAGCTCCTGTGAGCAGTTTCCCAGAGTTTCTCCCACTAGTGCTCACCAATCAGCATACCATGGGGATTAATCATGCCATCACTGGCTTGCAAAGTACGGAATCAGCAGTGGAAATATATTGTATGGGCAAATAAATTAGTGGTGAGTTTTGTACTCTATTGTTCAGGTTTATTTCAATTCAGAAAAAACAAGCAGCAGCCTGTAAGCCCATGGCTCAGGTAAATCTGTCTTCGTAGACCAGTCAAATTTCTCTGTCCTGAATAACAAGTCAACAAAAACAGGTTTTAGGGCCTAGTTCCTACACAGCAGACATACCCCTCCACTGTGTTGGGTATTTCATTGCTATTTACATCTTTGCAAAAGAAGGGTTACATTTTTAGTGCTGTTATTTCCTCAAGGTATCAAGAAGCTTAGCATTCATGTTACAACTACAAACACACCATCTTCATGTTTTATGCACGCCTGCCATTTTTCTCTTTTGTAAACCTGAAGCATCAGATCCACCATAAGCCTCTAATGTTTAGCGGTTTATGACTCCCCTTCAAGTCAGACTCATTCATCTGATTATGTGCTGTGTGTCCCAAGAAGGCAGCACCAGAGCCTTCCCGTGACTGAAACTCTCAGCCTTCTGAAAGGTGGTAAGCTGAACACTCACGAGCTCTTTTAAATAAAGCAATAATTCAACATTTGTGCCCCACGCAGAACTGGTATTTGCCTGGCTATTTCTGCCTGCCATTCAAGGAAGCCTCTTATCTCTTCAGATACCAATTTCTTAACTCAGCATCGGTCTGTAAGCTTTTACTGCTGCATCCTACAGCTCCCTCCTTTTCCAATCAGTCAGCTTATGAAGGTACAGTCCCAGGGGTGTTTCCCAGCGCTGTTCTTCCAACTGAAACATGTGCTCCCAGCTGCATGCTCTCATGAGCCAGGGAGCTGGGTCATAAGGATGCCCCATGTTTCCTCTGACTACAGCTGATGTCACCTTCGTTCTTTTCCAAGTCTTTCTGAGCTTCTTACTGCCTCTCTCCCAAACCACAGAACTGGACTGTTCTCTCACGCTCTAATTTGGACTGGACCACAGGTATCTGCTTTAACAAAGGCAAATCAACCTGCTATGCCTACGTAATTTTTAATTCTATCTACAGATGTATAGATATGTAAAGATACATAGACACATTTATATGTTGTCCTTATTGATTTGCTTATTTGCCCTCTCTTCCCCTCTACTTGAAGGGGATGGATTTTTTTTTCCCCCCTGTAATTGGTTCTTCTGACTGTGTTCATTTTTACGCTGAGGTGACCTTTTACAATGTGGTGGGTTGACCATGGCTGGACAACAGGTGCCCACCAAGCTGCTCTATCATTCACCCTCCTCAGCTGGACAGGGGAGAGAAATATAACAAAAGGCTTGTGGGTTGGGATAAGGGCAGGGAGAGATCACTCATCGATTACCGTCACGGGCAAAACTTGGGGAAAATTAATTTAATTTATTGCCAATCAAATCAGAGTAGGGTAATGAGAAATAAAACCAAATCTTAAAAACACCTTCCCCCCACCCCTCCCTTCTTCCCCGGCTCAACTTCACTCCCCATTTCTCTCCCTCCTCCCCCCAGCAGCACAGGGGGACGGGGAATGGGGGTTGCGGTCAGTTCATCGCACCTTGTCTCTGCCGCTCCTTCCTCCCCAGGGGGAGGACTCCTCACACTCTTCCCCGGCTCCAGCATGGGATCCCTCCCACGGGAGACAAACTTCTCCAACGTGAGTCCTTCCCACAGGCTACAGTTCTTCACGAACTGCTCCAGCGTGGGTCCCTTCCATGGGGTGCAGTCCTTCGGGAACAGGCTGCTCCAGCGTGGGTCCACCATGGGGTCACAAGTCCTGCCAGCAAACCTGCTCCAGCGTGGGCTCCTCTCTCCACGGGTCCACAGGTCCTGCCAGGAGCCTGCTCCAGCGTGGGCTTCCCACGGGGTCACAGCCTCCTTCGGGCATCCACCTGCTCTGGTATGGGTTCCTCCACGAGCTGCAGGTGGATATCTGCTCCACCATGAACCTCCATGGGCTGCAGGGGGACAGCCTGCCTCACCATGGTCTTCACCACGGGCTGCAGGGGAATCTCTGCTCCGGCGCCTGGAGCACCTCATCTCCCTCCTTCCTCACTGACCTTGGTGTCTGCAGAGTTGTTTCTCTCACATATTCTCACTCCTCTCTCCGGCTCCAGTTGCCATTGTGCAGTTTTTTTCCCCTTCTTAAATATGTTATCACAGAGGCACTACCACCATCGCTGATGGGCTCAGCCTTGGCCAGCAGTGGGTCCATGTTGGAGTCGGCTGGCATTGGCTCTATCAGACATAGCGGAAGCTTCTAGCAGCTTCTCACAGAAGCCACCCCTGTAGCCCCCCCGCTACCAAAACCTTGCCACACAAACCCAGTACATACAAACACTACTATTGGATTCAGGATTCCTACCTGCAGCCTGCCCATCATTTATCACGGCTCCACAGGGCATGCTCAGTTCCAGCCTTTACACAGCCCCTCTGAAAGTAGATCCATTTAATATTATGTTTATGCCCTTCTTCCACATTTCCTTTTGTGACTGTAGTGTGTCCAAATGACTATGCTCTATTGAACAGTCTCCCCAATAAAACCAACAAACAGATTCATTGCTTCAATACAGGAAAGCATTTTCAAAACTTGCCTGTATTTATTAGTCAACAAAATTGTAAGACTTTAGGTTCTTTAAGACAAAAAAGTCTATATGTATGTGCACAGGAACACTTCACATGCTTCTGAATGCCTGGAGTCCAGGAATTCATCTTTCATAGCATAGGGCAGCCCAGACCATAAGATAAAGCAATACCACAGCTTCAGACTGCTTTGCAGATCTAGCAGTTTATGGCTGTGGTATGTGCTGAGACCCTACTCACATTCATCCCTTTTCCCAGATCCAATCTACATATTCAGCCTTCTGAAAAATTCGAAACCATCTCTTGTGAATAGCGGCTAACATGCAGCTGCTTCAGGACTCGTGGAATTTAACTGCATCATGTTAATACCACCTACTTGCTAAACACCTGAAAAAGGAATTAAGCTTCCACCTTAGAAAAGAAAATCCTTAAGAACTGCTAACTCTAATCCTAAACTCAGCAAGGAGGTAAAAATACTACTCACCTCTTCACTCCTATCAGCTGTAAATC
Organism: Mycteria americana; assembly: GCF_035582795.1. NCBI lineage: Eukaryota > Metazoa > Chordata > Aves > Ciconiiformes > Ciconiidae > Mycteria > Mycteria americana. The sequence continues at coordinate 36,578,578 of NC_134369.1, forward strand.
CATACAGAAGACATTTTCCACTCTCAGCTGCAGAAAGATGGCACAGTCACAAAAAGTTAAAGCACAATGATAAAAGGAGACTTGAATTTGAGTCCACACACAGAGCTGCTGCAGTAGAAGGCAAAGCAATGTTCTTGCTTGGTTCCTAAAATTACTACTGTATTTGGGTTGGCTTCTCTAGGACCCAGTGAGCCAAAGCACAAAAAGAGAGGAAAGGCTGGTAAGAATTAATTTGGGGAAAGCCTTGCAAACCTTGCCTTGAGAACAGAAGGTGGATCTAAAAGAAGCAGGATGGAAAGACCCTGGAGTATTTGTAGAATAGAGGGAAACAAGGAAGAATGCACAAGTGTATTAGTAGCTGAAGCCTTGTAGGGGGCAGATGTCAGGGAAGTAAACTGATCACTGTTTCCTAATCATTAACTTCACCTAAGCAGATAATAATGAAGATCCATAGATTTCTACAGCTACTGCAGTGACAAGATAAAATTTGGATACATGTTCCATCCTCCTTCTGGCTACCAACCCCAAGTTAACAGAATCCTTAAAACCAGCCTGGCTGGGAACCTTAATGGGGCTGGAAAATGGCCTGGAAAAGTGAGGCTATTTTCCTCTCATTGTTGAACTGCTGAGCAACCACTGAGAAGAGGCAGCACTCGGGTATGGACAAGATATCTAAGTCAGAAGAGATGGGAAAAGCATGTAAAAGGTCTCTCAGCAGCCAAACAGGGCAACAGACAAAAGACTTATGAAAGTTACATCAGAGCAGTTTAGCCACATCATCTTCCTGCACCAGCACTTGTAGAATCAGTGCAGCTGGAACAAAGAATCGGAGTTTTGCCCAGTGGCAAAGTTAACCTGGCAGTACAGATCCATGCTTGGCTTAGGAGAGATGTGCTCTTTGCGAGTCTTGCTTGGAAGCTGAGTTGCTGGAATACAGAAGAATGGGGAGAGGAAGAGGAAGATGGTGGGATATGGACCAAAAGGCTGCTCTGGGATGAAAAATAATCTTGAGAGCACTGGGAGAAAAGTTAAGATTATGACTCTTGACCACATATGCCATCAGCTGACAAAACCCCAACTATAAAAGGTGCCAAGGTAAGTCAAGACTGCTTCTCTACCAGTCTCTTGTCTCAGATGACTCTGCTTAGAAGGCTACATTAGTAACAGCTTCTCTTGATACAAGACACAATTTTAGTTTTACTAAAAGTAAATTCTACTATGCTCTGCCGGCAGTTCACTGTGCTTCTCTAGTTCAGCACTCCCTTCTGTCCGAAGCTAAGTAGCTGCTGCTTGCAGAAAGAAGAGAAAATGACTGAATATAGCCAGACTGTCTGCAGTGACCTGTTTTGCCGTTACAAAAAATGGAAGACAACTATTTTAAAACCTTTCTCCACTAACCTGCCACTGCAGTGGGGCATGGCTATCATTTGACTAGCACCCTGAAGGAATGATCAGCAGCAGGCTTTTGCATATCATCTCCAGCAGTCTCAGCCCTGGGCTAGCAGCACACATCACTGGCTGAAGGCTCCAAATGCGTCTACCTTTCTAAAGTAGAAATTTAAGACAACTGAACTCCTTGCATCTTCAGTTGTGTCAGAATACTTCACAGTAATACATACATTCCCTTAATATTACTACCAGAAGGTGTGGCCAGGTGTCAGTAAATCAAGGTACCATAGGCCTGTACAAACACACATGGAAAGACAGCCTGTGCTTCAAAGAACATGTCATACCATGTCATCTTTCTTATTTGCTGCTGCTGCAAAAGTAAGATCTAGAAACCAGAACCATATTTATTCTGTTTTTCAGGCTTCAAAAAGAATATGTTCCAAAACATACATAGTTCTTGTTTTTTTCTCATATATATTTGTTTAATTCCCAATGATTGACAAAACATTCTCCTAATCCAAACACAGGCACTAATTGGCCCAGATCCTCAGCCATCTCAGAAGAGAGACCAGACACCAGTTGACTGGATTCTTTTCCTTGCCTCTGGAAGCTGCTCTTTCCAGAATAGATAACTCATGTTGATACACAACACAGAAAGTTCATGTTCTCACTGTCAGAGCTTCTCTTTCATTTACAAAAGCACAGATGTCCCTCTGGACAGTTCAGACAGTACCTTTCATCAACCCTGAATTCCCCTTACAAAAGCGTTTGTGATGGTCACACAGAGGCCTCAGGAACATGTGGGGACACAAGTGCAAAGGAGGAGGAGTTGGTGGTCCAGTGGCTCTGTCCAGCTGGGGTTGTGATGTGCACAGTCTTTCCCCACTGTTGGGCTCCACAAGCAAAATGCTCATGCCAGGGAGAATTAGCTACTGCAGACCCAGACTTTGTTTTCAGTAACTTTGATCTTACTACTTTGGTCAGATCAGAGACAGAAATCTGATACTCAACATCAAACAGCTTCAAGCCCAAAGACGGCCTGAGTATCTGAAACTTACTGCCCCCCTCCACCCCTCCGCAATATCAGCTGACGCAGCAAAACGTATTACCTCTCCTTAGAAAACCATATTGCACTTCATCTTTGAAGAGAAGGGAATGTGGAGCTGAGCATACTTCACCTCGTTCCCAGAAGAGGCTTATTTTTGAAGTCTCATGGCAGCCTAGTGGCCAAATCCTATGAAACGCAGGACACACTCAGCTGAAACACTGGAAGAGATGCTGTCTACCAGGCTACATGCTACAGACCCATTTACACCAGATGGGAACATGTAAGAGGAAGTGGTAAGACCACAGCTTCCCCATCCATGAAGTTCAGTTCGTTCTTAACACCTCCCGTAAGCAGTTTCTCTTTCTGTCAAGTACCAAGCCTCCACTAATTTCTGGCAACTTGTCAGAGGAAGCTTACTGCACTCTACACCTGGCTGGAAGGACTCAGTTTCCCCATGGGGCCTGGCAAGCACAACCAGAAATGAAAACAACCATGGCTGCGCCATCCTCTGCAGCATGGAGGCAAGCCTGCCATCCTGGAGTCTCAGGCAGCAGTAGAGGCCTTTTAATGGAAGGGCAATTCAACTTCTGGAAGGGCTTCTTTCCACTGAAGTGTAACCTAAGGCTCTACCCATCTACCAGGTAACTGTGCTTTTGTATTTAGACAGAATGGCCTTGGCCAAGGGTGACAAGAGTGTCCTGCCCTGTTAATGATTGGCCACAGAGCTCCCAAAGAGGGCAGGGCTTTCCTAGGGTCACACTATTTTCTGCCAGGGATTTTCTGCCCCACTCTTCCTTTGTGGTGCCTTTAACTCCCAACTTTACGCTTTCAGCTTTTGTTTTGCCATCTCCTGAAGATAAAAGTTTAAAGATATACTCTAAACAATTGCTTGCTATTTTAGGAGGTACAGTTGTTAGTTAAGCAGCAAGGAGCTGATCCTTCCTTTGTGCAGGCACTGAGCTCTCATTGACTGAAACGCACCTCTGACAGCGACTTGTTCTTTCAGATTCAGCCTGCAGTCTCCTGTATAGGAGCTGATCCTTCCTTTGTGCAGGCACTGAGCTCTCATTGACTGAAACACACCTGACAGCGACTTGTTCTTTCAGATTCAGCCTCCAGTCTCCAGCCTCCTAATCTGCCTTATACTATTATTGCAACACAATACCATTCTAACAAATTAATTATTTGCATGACACGGTTTTACTGGCTTTTGAATTTCATATAAACGTTTCCCACACACATGCGCAGAGGCCCAAATTAATTCATGAATTTCAGGCACTTAACAAAGGTACCTTCATTACAAGCTTTGTCTCCGCAGGCTCCCATTTGTAGTTAACCAGAGCCTGTGAAGGTAGCTAGAGATGGACACATCCTGGAGACAAAACTGGAGTTTGAGCATTCCTGATGCTACCATTCCTGCGTCTTTCCAGTACCTACTTAGAGGTGCTTAAAGCATGTACAACACAGATTTATCCACCTCAGTGAAATACCTGAGGTTACATAGGGTAATTTCAGGTCTTATCAAACAAGATTTTTTATCTTGTTTTCCTTCTGGGCAACAATAGGTACCTCATGCCTCTGGGCAAAGAGCCAGCTGAACAAAGATGCCAGTTCTCATCTGTGTGTTGGGAACTGTCTTGTGATAAGACTAGAAAAGAATTCCTCAGTTTTAAGTAAAACAGTTTGATAGTGCTCACACTGGCCACCAAAAAAAGAAAAACCCCTCTCCAAAAACCCCAAACCCTAAATTCTTTTTAAACCATCTTTAAAATCTGCTTAACAAACAGAGCATCAGGTGACCCATAGCAAATGGAACCAGAGAGACACCATATGTTTTCTTGTCCTGCTTATGTAAAATGCTTAAGAGCTGTCATTTTCGTACCTGCATCATGCACCTACTACTGACAGTCCTGGAGGCACACATTCTGGTCAGCTTGTCCATTCCTTTCTAGAGGTACACAAACCTGTAGCATGTAAGGACTTTTATGACAATCACTAGGTATTAAGCAATACACTGTTGGTAGGATGAGTAAGAATTTATCTCCCACCATGAGTAAAACAACCTAAGTATGCTTCCATTATATAACTAGTTTTGATATATGCAACAACAACACATTACACATATGCTAAACAGCACTATTTCCACTACTTTTCACAACAGTTCATAGCAATGCCAAGGTGTTCAAAATAGATACCTTGACATTTTTCAAGTGTGCTCTTTGTGCATAGGCTTGCACTAACTCAGAACCTATATGTACACTGCAGCTAACCAACTTGCTTTGCTATATCCTCATTGTGCCTCAGAGTTCCCACAGCTGTAAAGATATGCAAAGTTAACTTAAATGCTACATATGCAAAGTTAACTTTTAAATGAATGTGCCTCAGCCAAAGTAGTCATGCACGTGTGGAGCACAGATACATGTTGTTCTAGCAGTGCACATCTGTTCCTGAAAAGAACTGGAAGGTAACTTTTGCTATGTCATGCTGATAATAGTTTTCTTGGGTATTTCTTATGCCTAAGTCACTCTTCAGAGTCACCTGCACTTAGATACTTTGACAGCACAGTACAATGTATGAAGTTTTGCACTGCATCCACAACGTTGACAGATCTTCCTTCCTTCTCCAACTGGGTCTATGATAATCAGTATATAAGCATAGGGAGCATCTTCTGATGTCTAGAAGTGGCCCCCATTCAGCAGCCTTCCCTCAGCATCTTCCCTGGCAAAGCTACAATGTGTAAAGAATTCCAAGAGTCTGGCTAAGAGCAGACTCAGGAATTGGACTGGACATCAGAAGATGCTGCCAAAAAGTGAAGCTCTTTTGCAGAGCTGCATGAAGGCCCAGCACTCAAAAAGCAGAGGATGCTGGAAATCCACCCCAACACCTCTCATCCTGGGAGTACTAAAACTAAAATATCTAGAATACAGTAGCTCAGAGCAATTCTAAAAGGCATTGAGATTTCTACAACAAAGGGTGAAAAAAGGAAAGAAGCAAGTAGCAGCCAGGACTCAGATGGAGAAACAAAAGGACCTTCCTAAGTCAGTGCCAAGGTAGATACATGGATGGGGTTGTTGAGCAGCTGTGCTGCCTCACGAAGCAATATGCAAACTGATCCAAGTCTTGCAGTGAGCTATGCTGGCCATAAGAGAGGCACAAAGGGCCAAATAGTGCAGCGCACTAACACAGGACTGATGAAACCTCTGCTTTATTACCATGTTTGCCATGATCTGTGACATGACCTTGGATGAGTCATTCCACCTCTCTGTGCCTCTGGCTACCATCTGGCTAATTAGACTAAACTATTTAGTGTGAGGGCTGCATCTAACTATAGATTAGTTTGGCAGGTAGCACAATTGATTACCGGTACTGCCAAAAGCCATCAAGCAAAACTGGAATACAGAGAACAACTGTGGCCAGTCACTTGCAGAAGCACCAAATTCACATGGAGTCAAAAAGGCTGCATGACTAGGCAGCCCTCAGCACCAGTCTCATTTGCTCTGTCATCTGTATCACATGGATTCCCAAGTTTACCAAAGTATTTCTTTCAGGGAGCCTGAAAGTGCATCTCTAAGCCAGATACAAGCATTTGTATTTAACAGCATATTCAATAAGCTCCTCTGTACAGCACTTAAGAGTGAGTAATTAAAGGAAATATTACTGCAGTAGAGCTTCTCATTAGCAACCTAATTAGCCTTCTGAAAATAATTAACATTTCTTTCTATAAAGGGAACAGATGACCCATTACATCCATCAGACAAGCAAAACAAATGCTGAAGGTAAGGGAGATTCTTTCAGGGAGACAGCAAGAGAAGCATCTAGCAGCAGTACGAGTAAAAAGGAAGAAGACGAGGCACAAATGCCCGTAACTCACGAAGACTGGACTATGCAAGTGGGTGTGCAGGACTGGTACATGCCTAACTGTCTGATGTGTGCATCCAGCATTCACACTGAGATTTTTCCTTTCTCTGCCTCTATGACCCACTGATAATCCATCAGCTGAGATGCTGAAAAATTCCACGCTCCAACTTATTTTGCTAGCCAGATTCAAAGGCTCTCGAATTCAACCATTCACAGTCACAAACAGCTCTCTCCATATGCAAAAATTCCCCAAAGGTCCTATGTTTTGACTGTTAAAATGCTCTCAAAATGCCTATTAAAATAAACCATGATTTAATGTCACACGCAGCCCATTTCTGTGGCCCACAGGAACAAGTGAAGTGATGGCTATGAACAGCATGAAGTACACCTCTCCAGGTTTCACAGGGTGGTGCTCTGATCAGTTAGCATGCCCTGAAAGAGTTAGGCATATGTTTCTTGATCAGTGCATGTTTGAAATCAGTGTGGGTGAGCAGAGGGTCACAGGCATCACTGTTGTGGAATGTGTGTGTATGTAAGGACAAGAGAAAGCAAAGGATACAGGTGAACATATCACTGCCTGGTACAGCGAGAACTGTGGTATTACAACAGTTTGATGCACTGTTTCAGTGCAGGATGACAGATAAATGAGAAATAAGCCACGATGGAGCTGAGCTTCCCAACATCCACATATTCAGGTAACAGAGCAAAAATAACAAATCATGAACATGCAGTTGCATTTTCAGCCATTTCCATATTTGATGTATATTTACATTTCCCTGGCAGGAAAGCTGAATACTCATAGCCTTCAAGTGTGATTGCAGTGAGGGTGAAGCTCCACCGTACAAAAGCTTCCACAGCTACATCACTATGGAAACCACAAATCCACCCCCTTGCTCTGTTTGTCTACTTCTTTCACTGATTTAAAAAGAAAAAAAAGTAAAATAGTCTTCTAGGTTATCGTCTTCTCACTTCTGTCAAGACCAAGGAGGACGAGCACAGTTTACCTGCTTCAGGACCAACCCTTTCTTCCTTGAGAGCCCTCTTTGTGAAACCTATCCTACCTCTCAAGCCAACTTGGCAACCTTCCCCCCAGGATGCTTCCACCACTTCTTTCAGTGAGGACTCTTCAAATGCAGTCTGGGATTTTATCTTAGCCTCCACAGCTTCCCTCAGCTTCTAAACTAGGACAACTCCAAAGGTGGCTCACTCTAGGGCAAATCCATGGGTGGGTAGAAGGGAGGAATAAGGCATAATGAGAAGCTGAAAACTGTTCTGGACACAAGTTATAGTGTCTTGTTTTGACTGAAGTATCATTCACTTCCTTTCCTCAAAGCTCTTTAAGAACATTTGAAGTGCTCTCAAAATGGGCTAGGGCATATTACAAGACAGCTGTAAATGCAAGGGTTAAAGTTTTGCTTTAAGAAGCCCATCATTTCTACAGCAGTTGCTAGTTACAGGTAGCTTTTCCCACACTAAAAATCTGAATATCTCTCAGCAAAAGCCTAATAGCCAAGAGCAACTCTGGAAAACGCAGAAGGAAAACGGGGAAAAATGCTCAAAAGTCTGCAATATGGCATGCACGGTGCAGCCTGGGTATGTGAAATGGTTGAAGGAATCTTCATACCAACCAGCAGGAGGGAAAAGGCAAAAAAAAGGAGTAAAAACCTCTTCCCATCTAAGTACGTGCATTTTATGCTGAGGAACAGCCTCTGAACAAACCTTCAGCAATGTCTTCTCTCAAACTGGGCACCTCTTACCTGAGCTCAGAGCAGTTCACAGAAGAATCAGAGGAGAATTTAGTCTCTGCAGCTCCGTAAGTCCTCAGTGCCTCTCAACTTCAGCTGCCAATTGACAACCATTACATAGACAAATGCCCACTAGTAAAAGAGTTGAGAAAAACTATGTATTTCACAGATGTTCCCAAACAGCCATTTAAATACACTCCTCTCCACTAAAGCACTCTGCATAGAGAGAAAAGTCCTGCCTGTGCTCAGGGGACTTTTAGCAGATGACACTTTGGCTTCTCAGAAACACAAAGCTAGGAAGAAACTGACATAGCGTAAGTTCATCCGGGGGGGAAGACTGCCAAAGTAATACTACACAAAAGATGCAGCCCCCCGCCTCCCTTTTGCAAAATGGGCTAGAGCAGTCAGTGCTTCCATCTTGGTCCTAACTCTTTGTCCTCACCTCACAGCCAATTCCAGGCTGGCATTACCAGACGTGTCCCAGTCTCGTTGGTGTTACAAGAGGTCCTACCAACAGCCCACAAGATGATCAAAGGTTATTTCTGCGTCCTCAAGGATGTCACAACAACGCACAAGCCAGTTTCATGGAGGACAAGCTGAGTGGAGTGGTGATCACAGTCTGCAGGGTCATGTCCCCGTGGCTTTGGAAGCAGATCTGTCTGCATCTCCAGCAGACAGCGTCCTGAACAGCCTGAGTGGATGGAACATACAGGAGGCATTGGACGAATGAATAATTCATAGTCTTGTTCTGCTGCCAATGGATCTATGTTTTCTTGTGCCCATACGGCACTCAGTTTTTGTTTTAACAGTAATAGGAGACGTCTGCGCTTCCTTTGATGGTTCTTGAGGGCAGGCGATAAGCAGCATTTACTCTACTCACAGCAATAGTACCATACACCAGAGCGCCTGCCAGACACAGCTTTCTTCAGAAGTACTCATGGCTGCATCATTGACAAAATGGCTGGACTCATTCCAAGGCTCACTCCATCACCAGCAGCCTTCCCGGGCAGCTGCTGACACTTGCTTTGTCATAACTTTGCAGTACTGGTCTGGACTTCACTACTCGGTAGATGACACTTTTTGACCAACGGAAGCCCTGTATTCAGCTACACAATGGGCACCAAGATCACAGTCGGAGCTTGAGGCAGCAGCTGACCCTGCTTATCCACACTGTTAGCATTGCCACAATTAAGTCTACTGCTTTCCTTCAGCAGCTGACTGGGTCTGCTCCCGTCTCAGAGAGGGACAGGGGTCTATCAGAGCAAGAATACCTACAAGAGTCAGACAACAGAATACCTAGCATAGGATCTCTTGGGTACTACCACTAAGAGAGGGTAGAGACCCCTGAGACAGGATAGGCTGAGGGAGGAAGGTGCTACATGAATCTGAATTTTATATATGTAGCACCTGCATATTCAAAGTGAGTTCCCAGTTAAAGTACTGTGCATGACCTACCCATGAAACCTTATCCACAACAGGGAAAACAATACTGCAGCCTGAACTGCTGCAAGCTGTATCAGAGCACCTGTGCTTAACCTCCTGTTAGGGCACCACACCACGTACTGCAGGCACACAGGGTGCTCTGAAAATGCTGCAGGGTCTGGAGATCGTTGTTCTGGTCCCACAATGCACAGCCCATGTATCAGGATCAATATAAAGTTTCGCTCTGGGATATAAATCACCCTTCCAATTTGACAGCATTTTACATCCACTCTGTGCAAGTGTAACAGACTGCCATAGACACAGGAGAGTGGCAAGATGAGCCTAAAAAGATCAGTAGAGTAACACACTGGTGAATCAGGTGCAGAGACTGCACTGCTTGTCAGGGACAGGAATAGATTCCTCATCATCCGACTCACACCTTTGCTTTTACCACAGGAGAGAGCAACCCTCTGCTCTTTACCTACTGCTCTGGTTTAGCTCAGAGACACTGCTCCACTGTCCTGATTGTTTTAACTGCCTAAGGCTATCTGAGTGTGAGGTTTTAAAGAGACAATAACACTGGAATAAGTTTGGCAACATAAATTACGAGCAATCAGAATGATGTGACTCAAAGCAGACAGAAATCAAGGGCGATGTGTGCAAATGGTGATCTTACTTATACTTCCAGAAAGCAACATGCAGTTTGAACTGATGGAAATAACTTCACATCTTGACCATCCTTTATGCACTCTAAATTTAAATTTCAGAGGTCCCATCTACAATGCAGTCAGCTCTGTACTCAGAGAGCTGCTCTGGTTTTCTGGTCTATGAGTACACTCCCACTGGTTTTACCCTCCAGCCCTTACCTTTTCTGGGGAGGAATCCTGGAGCTCTCCTGCTTTTTGGTCAGCTCCTGGTTCACAGCATCCGCAGGTCGACCAGGTTGCCTCCAGCAGGTCTGAGCCGTTTCAGACACCAGCCGTTTTCGGACCAGGTCCGTGTGACCAGCAGCTAATACACCAACCAGACAGCCTTCCTAAACCAAAGAAGTACAGTTTAATCTTAATGAAGTGCAGTGCAAGAGAGGCTTTAAACACTGAAAGATCTATGTCTACCAGAAAGTGCTTTATTTTCCCGTCCGATCCCCCAATTTTTGAAGTAAACCCTCACTGCTGACTCCTTTTCATCCCCATCCTCCCTCTCCTAACATTGCCTCCCTATCTCCCCCACCTCCTCTCACCCTCACTTCTCCAATCATCATGCTCTTCTTCTTCTCCCTTACCCACTCTAGGACAGAGCATGGCCTTCATGTAGGCAGGCCCTTGCCACTGCCACCCACCCGCCACCCCAGACTGTTCCTGGGGGCACCAGTGCTGCCTCTTCCCCCCCACTCTGGTGACCCGGCTGCCGTCCACCTCCGTGTTGGGCTCAGGCAGCATGGCTGCATGACCCGAGCAAGCGGAGCCCGTGAGCTTGGGCTATACTTCTCCTTCTCTTTAACTGCTGACATTTAGGATGCCACACTCCAGATTTTCGCAGAAGTCACACCTTGAGGTGCCAGCTCCAACACACAAGTATCTAACATCGTACTCGCGTCAGCCTCACAGATCTTACACTCCAAGGGCTTGTCTATACATAGCATTTTTCTGGATTAATTGCATGTGAAGAAGTTACAGAGCAAGAACATTTATGTGTCAGACTGTGTAACAAATGGGATCTTCATGTTATCCTAATGAATCTCAGAGTTTTTGAGCACCAAAGTCCAACAGGAATTCAAGACAAACGTTTTCCTTAAAAAAAAAAAAAAAAAAAAAAAAAACCAAACAAAAAACCCCACAAAACACCAAAAAAAAACCTACACAAAAAACCTACACTTTTTATTTAGATAACACTGAACTACAAAAACATTCCAATTAAAAATGCAGATTAAATAACTAATCCTCCCCCAACAAAACCTTCCCACCAAGATTAATGGAGCGATGAATAGCATAAAACCACTAATTAAATCAAAGTAACATGGGTATTATAGAGACACATTTAGTACCTTCTGCCTATGCACTGAGGCTTGCATCTACTTTGGAGTCTCTCTTATCGTGAGAAATAGTTGCTATTTTAACAGCTAGGTATTTGTACATCAAATTGGGAAAGAACTTAGTTGTTAGCTAGCTCTGATATAAATTGTTCTAAAGTTGATGTTCCTAAAAATTATTTGCACATATTCTATTTTCATTATACACATTTTGTCACAGTTGGATATAGGTTTCTACTGAACTATTTATTAGACACATGCAAACAAAATTTTAAAAAGCATTTCCCTAGAATCACAAGAATACTGAGAATGCTTTTTACATAGTCAGGTCTATTTGTCTATAATTTGATTTCTAAAAGAGTGAGGAACAAAATCATACAAAATAAGCAACTGCAACACACTCCCAACTCCTTCAATGCGGCAATATGAACATTACAAAAGGCTTCAAGCCAACCTAACTTCAGGACAACAAAGTCCTACTCAATTCAGCCCCTTCCCTGGCACCGGCACTCAGGCCACCCATGGGGCTTCACCAGGATCCAGACCAAGGAACTCATCAGCCATTTGAACGCTGCCCCCATGCTACCCTAATGCCTGTTAGTTCTCAGCTGTATCACCTCCCAGATCCGGCTCACAGGCCACCGCCCAGCAGGAAGAAGTTCCTTTTTCACAAAAAAACTTCACTTCTGTGAACTCAAAGTGCTGGAGAAACCATACCTTTAGTTACACGTGTATCTACACTTGAAAGAAAATAATCATTGAAGAAACTCTTCATTAGCAAAGACTATGTTGTAACACACAGGAGCAGAGAGGTAGAGCTGAAGATAAAGGTTCAACCTTAAAGCTCACGTGATCAATACATTGCTTAAGCTGTTCAGAAAAGGGGATTTGTTTTTTCTTTTGTATATAAATGAACTTTCTGTGTTGAAATAGTAATAATTAAAAACATGTAATGTTTGTAGTAGGGAAAAAACAAACAAACAAACAACAACAGTGGTGTGACCATTCAATTGCATATACAGAAATAGTTAAAATCAAAAATCTACTACTAGGCCAGACTCAGGCTTCCCAAAACAGCACTTGCCCGTGCTCTGACTGTTCCTCTGACACAGACACCAACATTCCTGGTGTCAGCAGGTTGGGGACTGCACATTAGCATAATTTAGCAGTAGTGCTCATCAAATGAGAATACAAAGAACAAGCAAACAAAAAAGGAAAGCAAATTCCTGACTGGGAAGCAGTTACTTGTGCTTTCTTTCAACTGTCTATTTTAGTATTTACACTTCTTCATTATTTCCAAAGTGCTCCAAAAAAGAAAGCTCAGGTCCATGCAACTACCCAGTGATAAACTGTCCTACCACCAGAGAAACCAAGTCACAACACTTCTCTGTGACTTATCTGGGATTCTCCTGGGAAGAAAGTGCCAAATTCAGAAATAGAAAGCGAGCATCTGTCTTCTCAGAAACCCACCCCGCTCTGGCAGGACTTACACGGAGGGTGATGCAGATTTCACTTTCAACTGAAGTCCCAACACGCCTTTCGGTGAGGGTTTTTGAACCTGCACACAGATCAGCTGGGATCTGAACATCTCTGAACCTAGACTGGTACGCAGAGCACAAAACATGGTAGGTTTGGCTGAATTTCCTTCCCAAAAGGACTGAATTACCTCAGAGGGATACCTAGGGCATGCACTGCTACACAGTCCCCACCTCCTGGAAATTAAATGCCTCCCTTCCGGAACAACAACAACAAAATCATTGGAAAAACAACTCTGTAAAACTACAACTTGCAGTTACCCGAGGAAAACAAATTATTTCCAAGGTCAGGTGCATCCTTTCCCAGAAGCCTCCAGGTGGGTCCCCTATCTCTACTGAAAACTTCTGGCAAAGCCTTGAGAAGCACAGTAGACCTCCAGAGTTTCAGATTTCTTTTAAAAGCCACTCCGCCACCCAATAGCTGAAGAGGCTTGGGCAGATGCCCACACCCCCACACAACTACAGTATGTGCAAATGCTTCTGTGGCTATTTATCGCCAAAGCAGAAATGCGTTTAGAATAACTGCCAAGAGTCTTTATTTTTTGTTGTTGTTATCCTGCAATCTGTCTTTAAAAAAAAAAAAGAAAAAATAAATGAAACTCAGGTTTCAAACAAACACACAATCAAATTCCCTCGTGCTGCTAGATCTGTCTTACATTATTACTCTCTCACTTACTTTTTCCTCTGTGTATACTCATCCCTGCTTAAGTTCCTTCCATTCTGTTCCTACTAAGGCAATGAAACCAGCTGGGTTTACATTCAGGTTTTCATACATTACCACAGCTCTCAACATTTTTTGGGCCAGTGGGCCACTGTGAGTGTTTTAAGACTTCTCACAACTTGCCACATATCCCTGCCATCTACCTTTTAACATAAATCTCTCACCTATTTTCTTACTTTTCATGGTCCCAAGGATGAACTACAGACCATTTTCCATAAGCTGTTGAACCATCAAAGACCCACAGATCCATGGGAGGGAATGGTTATTTACTTATATACACTTACATATGCTTCATTATCTTTAAGAGTTCATCTAACATTTTTTCTGTTGATTTCAGGTTCTGTGAATACTTTTCTCTAAAACTGGGCTCAAATCTGACCTCGCAATATGGCAGGTTAAGCAAGAGGTGAGTTAAAAAGGAGCAACTCTTAGAAAACTCCACCTACACTTGCTTTATGAAGAAGTACAGAACACATGTTACATCATGAAAGCAAACTCACTGGCTTTTTAGTAATTGAAGGCAGGGTACTGTTGCCTAGCAACTTATCTGATTACCATTTTTTCAAGTATCACATGCACACTTAGATATGTTGCATAATAATGTCTCACTTTTATGCTGCCTAACCCAATGAAAATAAAAAGGGCAGAAAAAAGCTACCAAAATTAATGCCTTTAGTCTCTTTTCTGGCAAAAGAGAAAGTACAAGATGGTAGCTCAAGAACAGGTTGAAACTTTAGTATTCCTGAATTTTATTCCTGCCTTTTTCTGGCTTGCTGAATGTGCTTATACAAGCATTTTATTTTATCTACTTGTCCACAAAATGACTCTAATAATACCAGCCTCACAGAGACACACTGAAAATTCATTAAGAATAGAGAGATTCTTAGATGAAAGACACAGTGGAAGAGCTGGTGTTAGCACTTACAGCTTTTTAGTACTCCAAATGTTGCTAAGCTCTGGTCCAAAGTGTAGCAAATTTTAATCATTGCGATGACATTGCCCAGTCCTTGTTTCTCAGACAAGGATCTCAAACCACAAAAACTACATTTCTCCCATCAGAAAGTGACACTTTCCTGTCTTCTATGTCTGATATGTAGCTGGGAAAAGAAAAAAGAAAACAAAAAAACAACCTCCACGCACACCACACACAAGATAGAGTACCCCAACTTGAAATTGGAGCGCTAGGCGTTATTGCAGCTCTTGGGAGCTCGTACCATGAAAATCAGAGGTGAATCAGAACATATGCATACATGACATTTTTAGAAATCAAGACTCTCTACTTATTGATCTGATCTTTGAAAAACTAATTACACTCTAGCTAATCTATGAAAGAATGAAGCGTTTAGTTGCCTTTATGGTGAGCAGCAATACCTCATAATACAAGCACCAAACTGAGGCATTGTTTCCAAAAGGATATAATTACCTGACAGGAGGACTTGGATTCTGGAGGTTGACTTTTTGCACATCCACAAGTTATATGCTAATATAATATAATATAATATAATATAATATAATATAATAAACTGCCTACTTTATATATGCACCTGAGTTTTCCATTGCATTGCATTGAGAATGGGAATGGCTCAGCTGCCCCAGGGCGCTCCTGATTCAGCTGACTAGCCTCTGTCAGCTGAAGTGACTGAAGCTGATGTTTTGGAAACTCAGTATCTCATCTTCATGGTAAAGTATTAACCAGCAAAGGAAAACTAAAAGCAACAAAAGCCAAGCTCTATATTGCTAAGGAATCATGACATTACCTTCACAGTGGCTCCTCTCTTCCTGGTAGACATTAGAGCATTTTTATAAACTGCGCTCTACATCCTGCGGCTCTTGTGCAAGTCCACTTCCAATTAAAAGCTTAATTGCAAGATCTGCCTTGGAAAGAACTGCTGGATCAAAATAAACCAAATCACATGGTATCTATCATGCCACTAGGGAAAACTATATACACATCTTGAAAACACCAGAAATCACAAAAAGAAATAACTCTTCCTCTAGAACTTACTAGAAACATCCTTACCATAAACCTCCGCTGACACAAAATACAAAAGAAAATACACAGGCCAAAGAGTTCCCCATGGAATAAGCAAGCCCAACTTTGCTGGGTTGGCGAGCAGGAGAGGAAACAGTCACATATACCACTATCAGCAGGCACTCTCTGTCATAAGCAGCAAGAAACCACTCTGCCTAGCGCTCTGTATAGACACAGCCCTGGCCGAGATTTCTCAGCCCAGATTAGGCTGGTGGAGCTGAACGAGTTTGACTGACTTCAGGGTGAAAAAACACAAAACAAAACAGACTCCCCCTCCCCAGAAGGCACTTAGCAGTACACACAGCACTATGCCACAGCTACCCATGCTAAAGAGAGAGCTTCCTGCTTCAGAAATACTTCATCGTCTCTTCGTGCTCACGGCAGAGTCAAGGAGAACAGGACAGAAAGGTGCTTCGTGTAAGTCCTTCATACAGGCTACCTTCTACATACAGTGCACCTAAGAGCAAAGATCCAGCAAGGAAGGAGTCAAACAGCAGCTTCGCCACTCTATGCTATCAACACTTATCTAACAACTACTAATGCTTGGATCTTATGCAATGAAAGCAAGACAGCATGCATTTGTGGTACGGAAGATTCCTTCAGTCACCTAATCCAGCTTTGACAGAAGCCTATGAGGGCGGGGGAGTTTTTAAATAAGGTTGTGGCAAACTCTTGTGCACTGACACTAATAAAATCCAGGACAAATGAAAAAGTAACTTAAAAGGCTTCCCTTTTTTATACAATGATTAGACACCTATGAACTAGTAACCGATAGGTATTCTCATTCAGATATGCCTACAAACAAATCTCTAAAGCAGGCTAGCTTTTATTTAGCCTCCAAGGACGTGTTAAAGAGCAGCATGCACCTGCAAATACATGTCTTTTACACTTGTTTTAGCTGGACTGTGAGGTGCATAGGCTCTAGCTTACACTAGACATTATTGGGTGTATCATTTACAACCAGGAATGTAGCACTCTGACTAACGAGAAAGAGCATGTTGTTCCTAGTTGGCACAGATGTTGGTAATCTGTTCCTACAGAGCCAAAGCCTTTGCCCGGTCTGGCTTTCTTTTAGGACTCTTTCTGGTTGCCTGCACAACCACCTTACCTAGGAGCTCAGAAAACATCTGGATACTCCTGCCTCACGTACCGTCACAGAAATGTGAAAAGCACACCAGTTTATTTCTGACATACAAGACAAACCAGACCTCCGCTCCCCCACTCAGTCTGTACTCAGCCTGCAGAGCAAAGAGCAAGCAACGTGGTCAGGCGATAAAGTCACCAGAGAATACCAGAATACATACAGGAAGCAGATCTGAGAAGTAAAAGGGGATCATTTAGAAACCCATACCAAGCAAGCCACAAGCAGATAATACCTTTAATGTCAGAAAACATTAGCTACCTAGATGATCAACCTTCTTTCAGAAGTAAGGAAAAATACCATACTTCACCTTTCACAACAGGCAGATTTTATTTCGAAAGAGAACTCCCACTTGTATTGTTCAACTTCATGTCTTTCACTCCAGATCCAACCCAGGAACGCCTTTGTCGGACACTGCTTCACTTGCAGCTATACAGGAACACACAGGACAGAAGGGACCACATATCTGTTTGCTCAGGTGCCATTTCCCCATCTGCAGGACGTGGCTCTGGCATCTGAAAGCTTACCAAGGCATTGCAACTGCCTATAGAGGTGGGCAGCGCTTCCCACAAAAGGAAGGTGAGGAGTGGGAACAGAGGCTTTTCCTGCCTCCTGCTGGCAAACAATTTCTCTAAGTAATTGACCCATTTTCTACAGAATAATTAGCCCTAGGGAATGAAGCACTGCTGCCCTTTAATTAGTCATGTTGTTACCTCTCTTGCCTTACCATGTAATAGCAGGCTGCCTGAGACTGAAAAAAGAAACAAAACAACACAACACCTTAATTTCATTTTCTTAAACATGGCATTTATTAAAGGCAATCCAGAAACAAAGAATCCTAAGGTACAATTGGCAACAATAAAATTTCCCATTACTTCTATGATTTCATCATCAGAACAAGCAGGTCTCCTTCATGCCACTACCCTTTAAGCCTCCTCAATATATTAGGCTTCTCTTTTTTAGGAGCTTTTTCAGGATACTTTCCCTTCATCTTCCATGAGGAAAAACTTCTTTCCCGCTGTCAGAAAGTTTAAGAACGGAAAGGACTCTTTGCCTAAAATCTCGTCAAACCTCCCGCATATCAGTTTATTAAAATTTCATGCAGTTTCTTGCACAGAGCTCAGTAACTTGGATAAGGACAAGAAGTCCTTTAGTCTAAGGAGATTAGATTTGCATACCATGAACAAAGAGCACAAGAAATCATGCTACAGCCAGCGTTGCAACTCCAAAACTGGCAAAGGACTGTTCAAATGAGTCTCACACAGATGACCCTTAGTGACCGATCCCATGCTGCAGAGGAAAGAGAAAAGCTACGAAGTCTGGCCCCTGACTCTGTGGTAAGTACGATTCTGAGGATACAAACAAGACGTGCCATCAAAGCACGTGATGACAGCAAAAAGATGGTTTTTTTCCCCTGGAAAGAGTGCACAGTCTCCTCTCCCTCTCCCCCACTCCCCTCAGACCTGCTCAGTCCTGGCATGCTCAGTTCCTGGCATGCTCAGTCCCTGGTTGCGGCTCATTTCTAATGCTTCAGAGGAAGCCAAAAACTAAATTCATCTGGCTAATTACGCCATCAGAGGAAATACCCTTCCTGGACACAATGCAGTGACTGCCGGCAGCCCCGAAGCATGTGAGCTGAGTACAGTCATTGTCTTAACCAAATGGACAGGTATTACAAGCACATTAGGACACTGCAAAACAACTCCTCCTCTCCAGAGCTCTTGATGTGAGGGAATAAGTAGATCCACAAATTACAAGGCCAAAGGGATCCCTATATCTTCACTCCTTAGGACTTCTCCGAGATGCTGAATTAAAGTATAGATTGTAAAAAAAGATATCTCAATTCAAAGACTCCGAACGCTGTCGAGTCTATCACCTTACCCAAAAACCTCTTCCTGTCTTACGCTCCAAGTCGAAAACCTGCCTCTCCCTTCAAGGTGAAATTTGCCTTTCACTGCTCAGCACCACATCACATTATGACACTGTCAGCAAAACCAGAGTCTCCACTATCAGGTATCATTTCCATATGTATGCAGAGATGTAGGTTACTCTCAACTCACATGTCAATAAGCTATCCACAACTCTTGTTTTAGCCCCCCTTGACCATTTCTGTAAACTGCTATGGGATGTTGCCACAAGAATTCCAACGTTTGAATGCTCCTGACAAAGGGGCTCATTTCCTGCCTCCACTGTCACCCTGCAGTGGAGTGGGAACAGCAAGCCTGACCAAGACTACAGACGTGCTGCCAGAGCCTCAGCAAGGAGATGTTATGCAGTCACAAGCAGCACTACCTCACCGCCTGCTTGCGCCTCCATTTCCCTTCCACCAGACTATACTACTTCCTTTTTCAATATGCCTGTGATCAGAGGATCTCAAAATGTTTCACAGACATTGAATAAGCTGCTTGTAACACTTCTGCTCACTTTTGTTTAGGAAGCTGCTATAGCTACTAGTTAAACCAAACGATTTGAAGTTAACTCTTGTGTTTCAATTTCACATCTGCCTGTGAAAAGGCACCCTTCTGTGCCTCAGTTTCCCCTTCTACAAACAGGGGGACAACCATGTTCTTCAGTGAGAACCTCAACACAGAACTGTGAAATTTGCAGACATATGCACGAAGCTCCTCAGGGAGAAAATACCTACTTTCAAATTAAGTGAACAATCTTAATTTATCCACAGTAGCAAGCTGTTGTCACCACACACAGAAAAACTGACATCCCTGCATGGAAGAGGTCATACCTTCTCACTGGGACTAGGCGCTGGGATTCAGGCAGGACCTTCAGGATGTGCCATGGGCATCAGAGTGTCTTAGAGACTTCCTACACTGTTTTCCTCAGTGACGGCCAAAAGTGGCTACAGGCATTAATGACTCCATGTCAGTAAGTCTTCCTTTTCTGTTTCCTAATAATTTTATGGTAATTTTTCTTTTCAGGACTTCCTATTTACCATCAAACAGTAGCTAGCCCCATCTCTTAACTGATGCTGTACATATATTAATGCATTTGCCTTCCTGGAAACCACAGAACAGAGCTCTTTGGGCAATCTGTTCTTCTTGCAAATCCCCAGCACACACAGCTCTGGCAGTGATGGAGCTGTTACCACCTCGTTTGCAAAAAATTTCAGCTGCTGCAGGGACTGCTTTTTCCTCAGAATTAAGAGGGAAACAGGACAAACCTGTCAAATAAATGATGTCCGAGAACAATACTAAATATTTCATCTGACAGAGTTTTACTGCTTCTGCTATGCAACTAGGAGTCTTAACAAGTTTGTACTTCCCCAGCAGCTCTGGGCCACCAATGGCAAACGCTCTCTAGGAAGTCCCAGCAGAACACTCCAACTCAAGATGAGAGGGACAGGTCAGCCTCCCAGCATCCCTGTTCCTAAGCATCCTAGAGACAATTTTCAAAACCCTAGTGCAAAAGGATGGGGGACAGAAGGAATCAGATTTTCCATTTCGCCAAAATTCAGCTATTCTGAATATTTTTCCATACCAAAAATGGAACAAGAGCAAACATCTTGAGACTAATTTAAATTAAAAAAAAAAGGGGGGGGGGGGGGAACCTCTCATTTTCAGCTGATCGTAATATCCGGGTCCCTGACCTCTGAGTGTTGCACACATGAGGAATTCACAAGGTTGCAGAAAAGTCACTGACAGGACCACAGCCAGCCCCCACCTCCCAATTCTGCTCTGCAAACGCTGGGCTGCTTCAGATCTATTCCTCCTTTCCTGGAATAAAGTTTTATTGAAATTAATACAAAAAGATGTTTCAAAACACTTCGGTTTTGCCAAAAAGGAGCACTTTTCAGTGAAAAGCAGTTCCAATTCCAACAACGCTTCCACCCTGCTCCCCCAGAGCCCCGAGCACCTCCCAGCTGGCCCAGGGGCTCCCGAGTAAAGCTCCCGAGTAAAACCCCCGCGACACCCCCCGCGCCCCGGCGCTCGCCCCGAGAGGCTGCCGGGGGCGGCGGGGCCCAGCCGGCGGGGCGCGGCGCGGGCGGCGCCCCGGGGGACGCCGCTCCCTCAGGCCGCGCCGCGCGGCCCCGCTCCCCGGGAGGGGGCAACACCCCGCGCCCGGGCCCCGCCGCGCCGCCCCAGGGCCCCCCGCGGGCGGGCAGGCTGGCGCTCCGCCGCCCCCGCCGCCCGGGCACCGCCGCCCGCCTTTGTCTCGCTCAGGCCGGCGCCCGCCCGGCTTCCCCGCGCGACGCCCGCCCGGCGGGAAGCGCGGCCGCAGCCCGGCGGAGGCGGCACGGCCCTCCTGCCGCCAGAAAGCGAAACCAACGGCGCCGGGCGCCAGCCCCCGCCTTCCGCCCCGGGCAGCGCATCCCCCGCCGCCGCCGCCGCTCGGCTGCGGGGAGGCCGCCGCGGGCGCCGCGCACCTACCGGCGGGGCGGGCGTGGGGGCGGCGGTGGGCCGCGGGCAGGTGCCGGTGCCGCGACTCGGCCCCCCCCGCCCTCCCGGCCGCGCCACGGCTCATCGCCTCACCGAGGTCCATGGGTGCCCTGCGGCCGTCGGCGGCGGGAGGTGAAGTGTGCCAGTGACACTCGCCCGTAGTATGGATGCGGTTGCAATCTGCACATGCTCGCTTCCGACAGCCGGCCTGCCCCGCCACCTTCCCTTAACTCTTTCCCTACTGCCCCGCACTGCCTCCCCAGCGACGGGGCGGTGGCAGCGGCCCGGCCCCCGCCGGCCTCCCCCCGAGGCGCCGGCCCCGCGCCCTCCCGCAGAGGTGCAGCCGGGGGGGCCGGCCGGGTGGTTCCCCCCGAGGCCTGCCGGGATCCGCGGGGGGGAAAGCGCCTAAACCCGGCGGGGGGGAGCCCACGGGGGGGACGTGCCTCCCCCGGAGCAGCGGACCCTGCCGGTGTGGGTCGGTGTGTGCTGAGGTGCGTGGCGGGAACACCCTGCTCCGAAAGCTCCCAAAAAGCCTGGAGCGTTTGCTCTGGCTGGGTACAAGATGCGGCAACGCTTCTTGGCTGGTGAGCCCGCGGTACGGGTTCTTCATATTTACTCTTCTAAAGAAATCTGTAACAAAAACAAATAAAAAACGCAAGCAGCTAAGGGATATAACCCCCATGCACCTGTTGTTGAATCTGGACGCTGACAGGACGTCCCTGCAGTGCAGGAAATCAAACACAACTATCAGAGGAAATATTTGTCTGCAGCTTCACTGTTAAAATAGTGAAACATAATCTCTACAAGAAGTGTTTTTCCGCCCAGAAGGATCCTTTCAGGTTCAGAAAATTGCCCGAGGAAGAGGAGTAAGAAAATTAAAGCACAGGTAGTAAAAAAAATTAAAATCCTTGCTCTTGCTACATTAACTCTTTGGCAGCATGAGAACACCAGAAAAAAATGCCTTTCTCTAGGATTAGAAATCAGGCGATTGCAATCCTGAACCAGAGTTCACGAGCAAACAAATGACCCCTCTGTACCTCTGGCTTCCCTCTGAAAAATGGAGGTAACAGCAGCTCTCTGCAGTGAGGATTAGCTAGCTAATGCCTCTGAAGTGCCTTGCAGTCTTCAGGCAGAAGTGAGGGAAATTTTAGTTTTGTTCCTTTACAGAGGGAGAAATCAAAGTATTGTGGGGTAAAATGGTAACCTCAAGTGACACAAACTCAGAAATGGCAATTGATCCTGAGCCCAGAGGCCTGTCTGTAAGCAACGCCCTGCCTTTCCTAATTAGCTACCGACTTCGGGCTCTTCTCTGGTCTTCCCGGGCCTCGGACGCAGCCCACATTTTCTTTCTCACAGGCACCAGGTTTCCTGGTCTCTCCTGCCTTCTGGAGTACCAGAAATGATGAGCTAATGTTTTTAGCAGAATAAGGATGCTTTTATGACCTCTGTTTAATGACTCAGCATTTATGATATCAATAATAAATGGTCCCAATGATGAGGCAACATCGGATCTGTGCAGGCCCCGAGGCAATTATAACAAAGGAGTCTCAAGATGTCTGGCCACAGTGACTCTCTCAAAGGCAGGTATTCCCTTGAGAGGCTGCTCCTTCAGCCCCCGAACTGCAGGGCCAGCAGATGCTGCACACTTGAAAAACGCTGCGGCTTTGCATAACTCTGCGTAACCCAGGAGTGCCCGGGTTACTGGCTGGCGTTCCTGTCAGCGTTCGCCCGGGGAGCTCTGTGTACAAACCGCTGTGGCTGCTCCGAGGATGCCACAATGCAGCAAACCAGCCTGTCACCGAGTCACCTGATTGCACAATCTCACTTCGAGAGCTGGAGTATCAGAAAAATGGAGCATTTTAAAGGGGAAATGGAGAATAATGCACAGCTAGCCTTACCTCAGCAACCGAGCTGTGCAAGCTAGGACAGCACTGCATGTCCTGGTGACCTCAAGCTAGATGAAAGAAAACCAATTGTTTTATATATATTTCAACAGAGCTGAGCAGGAAAATTCTAAGATTCTACGATTGATGTTCTAAGAAGCACCTCTAAAATACCGTATCCAATTAGGCAGCTACAGAGGACAGCAGCCTGATGCAGTGCTTATGTATTTATTGTGAAATAGCATCCCTTAGAAAGCACTGAGGACCGTGCTAGAGACATAGTCAAGAGAGAGCGTGAGAGAGATCATTTCACAGTATGAGACAGCATGAACATTTCACAGCATGAGATGAGAGAATGCCTTACAAGGAGCAGAGGAAAGGTCAAAGAGAAAGGCAGAAGACAGCTAAGAGATACTCACCTACGAGAAGGAGAAATCAACAGCCAGAGATGGACCGGAAAAAATGAGAAGCACATGTAGGGAATACATAAATCTGTATTCTCCTGTCTAGTCACAGCAAGCAGAGAGAGGAAGGAGGAGGTGAGGAGAAAGGAGAGGGCTCCCAGAATGAGAAGGGAGGAAGGAGGAGGCAGTGAGGCAGGGGTGAGGGGAATGAAGACAAACGCTGTACTGTGCTGAGGGGACAGGCAGGAGGGAGAAATGTCAGAGCGAGCACCTGGTGGCGGTGCTGTACACCTGAGAGCTTGTTCAGCTCTCCCTAGCTGCATTAGCTGGTCCGGAAAAGCTGTTATTTTTCTGCCCAGCCTTGTTTCTTTCAGCCCTAGTAATAGAAGAGAAAAAAAAACAATGGAGTTGAGATTATAATACGGTGAAAGTGGGAGTAGGATGAACCTCGGGGACAAAGGAGAGAGGATTTCTACCACTGCCCTTTTGTCAGGCGTTCACCAGGAGGCTTGAGCTCTCCAAGGCCTGGTGCTGGGAGCAAGCACCGTTCTCTGCAGAACATCCAGGCTTGTACGCAGGAAGCTGGCTCCAAGATTAAAAGTTTGCAGTGACCTAAGTACGCTCTAGCCTCTCTGCAGCCAGTTGTAAACAGGCACAGGAGATGCAGCTGATCTTATTAATGATCTCATAGTCCTGTCATGCGTGCGTTGCCTTTATCTGGAATAACACAGATCATATATAACACCTGATCTAGTTCCTCTATATGTGTGCCCAAAGCCAGCTCAGATGTCTCTGCACCATCCTGTCTGGTTCTGGAAGGATTTATTCATTGGGGTGCAGCATCACACCTGACTGTATGGAGACATCTTGGAAAGCAACATAATCATTTTTGCTTGCTACTACACTCTTGTATCTGGGCACACTAAGGAGTGCAGTGCAGCAATACCCAAGCTGGTTCCTCACTTATCCATTTTGTGTCTGGCAGAGCTTATTCCCTCACCATAATTTGTGTTTGATTTATGGCACAATTGTTACACTGAAAAAAGAATGACTTGTTTATTCAGGAACTCTTTAATGTGGTCATTACACTGGTATCTGAGTGCATCACAAATATTGCTGCCAGTGTAGTCATTCCCAGTGAGGTAAGATCTCACTCTGCAGACTGGGGTTTGAAGCTCAGACATGTTACAGTTAAAAGGAATCATAAATTTGAGATTCATAGCATTGCTTTTTCCCCATAGGATTTAGTTTTATATGGCTCCTTATATTTACGTTGCAGTTGTGGATGCTCATCCCTTCTGTAAATCCAGCCCCAGCCTAGAAAAAGGAGCACCTGGAAAATCAGGAACCTCCATTAGTCCTACCAGTTTAGTCCAAGTGACTTGTCTGACATTGCTTAGGAACTAATGAGGAATGGGATCCAGCTTTCCAGAGCAGGGTTTAACCACCTGGCTCATTAAATCACCCTTACCCTAACTTCCTGCCTCCCTTTCTACATGCTAACGGGTTCTGCAACAAATGAAACGGGAATCTCACCTTATAACACTCCCCGTTCTCTACCCAGCCCTGGTCCAGCCAGCCAGTGCACTGAAGGAGACACCTATCATGGAAAACTTCATCGCAATTGTTTAAAACCTCTCAAGCCAAAATCAGGGTTTTCCCCTCCTTGGGGAGGTTTGGCTTTTTCTCTCCTGTTTGCCTGAGGGGGTCCTGCAACTGGGAATTGGGAATTTCATCTCCCTGGGTGTGTAGAATAGAGGGGGGATGCTCTGTGTTTGTTTAATAAATCCCTCACAGATGTACATCCAAAACATGGGCTTCTCTGTCAGGAAACTGGGGAACAAAGAGCAATCTTGAAGCTTGCAAAGAAATTAAAGAACAACTAATTTCTTTTTTTTTTTTCTGAGGGGGCCCCCAGTCACTGTGGTGACAAATGTTCTTCAAATGCCTGAAGTAGGAAGTGCATTTTGAAGAATACCACAAATCACGTGCTGTCTCAGATCAGCTTGCATAGGTCTTCATGCAATAACATGGAAATTGCTTCCTTTGTCTCTTTTTCTTTTTGGTGAGGGGTAGGAAAAATACAAGCCATGGATTTTCGCTGCCTTCACTCATTCAGTGAGTTTATTGAAGAAAACATAAAGGAAATTTACAAACATGGTTCCTTCAAGTTAAAGGAGACTCCCTGGTCTGATAGGTTCCTCTCCTCTTTCTTTTGCTTGTAGCAGGGGCTTCTTCTCCCCCTGTAGGCTCTATGAAAATACACTTAGGTTCTTTTTATGGCTTGAAACACTAACGCTATATTCATCACTCCTGACAAAGTGCTTGATTCACAATGGGACTGAGGCAGGAGTTAGGTCCATGCAGGTTCTTAACGTATCTCTGCTCAAAATTGAAGCCCTCTAAACATTTGTTCATTTAACCATGCATGTGCCAGTCTCTGCCGGTAAGGTGCTGTCCTTGGAATCAGCCTCAAAACATTAAAGGCTGGGCAGCAATCCCCAAGGCACACAGAGCTATTTTTGAAAACTCTGGCCTTTCTCTCTGGGATTGCTGAAACTATTCCCTTACTCAGAGCATATTCTTTTCTCTAGATATAAATTGTAATAGTAAAGTTTGCATGAGTATTTAGCTTTGCGCTATCTGCTTTCCTTCAATACATTTTTCTGTGATACCTGCCATACCTTATGGCTTGGTGAGAGCTTGGCTCTGAAATTAAACACAGCGGATAGGAAACTTTTACTCCTAGGAGATGCTACCGAAGTGCCGTGCAGCAAAGCATCTCTTACTGTCAGGGTAGCCTGTTTAGGGAAGGAGTGTTGCCATTCAAGGTATCCATGGGAATGAATGTTAGCAAGACACTTTCACAGAGACTGTCAAAGCTTTTGAGTTTCCTCTGGGACGTTGTTCAGGGATCATCTCTTTGGACTGACAGATAAATTGCTGAACAGAGCGCTAGTATCCTCCACTACCTCCTGCCACCTTTGCCTTCATGTGGATTAGATGCCAGACGGGTCTGTCAGAACAGAGCAGCCTGAGACTTCTCCTAGAATAAGCAGCAGGCAAGATTTACCAGAGGCATGACTGATGTCTGACTAAGTAAGCCTGTATTTGCTTGAATTTTTAATAAAAATATATAAAAGAATCCCTCATGGTTTCTGTTCTGGATTCAGGGGCAGAAGAAAAGCAAATACCACATATGTGGAAATTACACATCCTGAAGCATTTGGAGGCAACTCTGTTTTCTGTTACTTTGCCAGGTTTAACAAAATGCAAACGTTGTTTTGGGGAGGGGCAAGCCACTATACAAACCTGGACATGTGCAGTGCAACTCGATCCAATAATATTTGTGTAATCAATAATATTTTGTGGAGAAGTGTTGCCCATTAAAAATGCCAGGAGACGGGACCCCTGGAGACTTGGGTTGTGTTCACAGATATGCTTCAGGCCTTCTCAACACCCTCAAATTCACCTCTCTGTTTTTCTGTTTCCTCAGCTGTAAAAGAGGGAACACATTTCCTTTGCTAGAAGGCTTTGAGACACACCAGTAGAAAGCAGGATAAGCAAAGAGGTGTTACATTGGAAGGGTTTCTAGAATGGCAAACAACCCAATGCTAGCACTTTACTGACACATCTTGTAACTCTGAGCTAGCTAAGAAACTGAGACAGAGAAGAGAGAAGGCACATGATTTACCTAAAATGCTTTTGAATGTCAGTACCAGAGATGGGATAATTATAATAAATAATTCTATTTCATATAGTGTCTCTGGTACATATTATACTGCAAAATATAATTGAGAGACTAAATATTTCTGGAGCTGTAGTTTTTATTTATACAACACGACATGTATGCGAAGCACTCTGCACAACAGTAAAATGACAAGTGTCTGCTCCAAGACACTTACAATACAATTCTCAAACATTAGTCAAGTAATGATAATAAACCAGGGAGAGGAGGGGAATAGATGAGGGGAAATGATGGAAAAGACAAGGGTTACAATATAAAAAAAGATAATGAAGAAGGTTGGGAGCAATTAAATAGTATGAGTGAAATTGAAAAAGTGTTCCTCTGAGATTTGAAATGATGTGGAAAGTGGATGAGTCAAAGGAATACATAAAAGCGATTCAGAGCTAAAAATCACCATTTGACTCTCTACTTCCATGTATCAAATATTCACAATGAGCTGCTCGAGAACATTCCGCAGGCCAAGAGCTTTTTGAATAACAAAAACATCTGAGATGAACAAAAGCTGTTCACAAACAGTGCTGAAGCAGCAAGAGAAGTGGCTAAATCTGCCAGATAAGCTGTCTACTATAAATACAAGTTATCTACCCTGCCCTTCTCCATTCTTCATTCCCTGAATTTCCCCTGAAGTTGCATTAGTGATGAGATTCTTCAGTTTCTTTCTTAAACTGTTATTTTGAAAGGCTGCGCACTATCAGTAGCACCCATGCTCCGCCCTAGAGCCATGGAGGCCTCCAAAGTGCTTTGGGATTATAGAGGATGAAAGTTCTCATGGGCCCAATTCTTAAAAGCATTTAGGCACCCAGATATGCAGGTCACTACTACAGGGATTCTCAAGATCAAATTAGCAGCAATTCATGCCTATTTGTTTTGGTGATCTAAACATCAAGTATCACTTTGGCAAAGGAGGTTCCCATCTTCAAGCATCGAAATAATGTTAAAAACATTGCGTCCTATGGCAATGTTGTGGGGGTTTTTTTACTTTTCTGGGTAAGAACATATTTTGGGCATCTCCACTCCCATTCATGTCTTCCAAAAATACTTTGGCTGGTTTTGTTAATACGATGTGTGTATGAGGCCAGGTTACTTACTTACCATAGGTGCATGTCACAGCCAAAGAAAGAAGTTTCTAGACAGAGGAACAAAGAAAGGGAAAGGAAGTCACCAAGCAACTTGTATTTCCCATGTGTTACGCCAGTCCAACTGGTAAAGTGACCATCTACTGGAATATCTAAAGAGAGAAAATCAGTTGTGGACTTTTACAGTCCTCCAATTTCTTTCATTAGTTATCTTGACAACCTTAATTCATCTTGTTATCATTAAATGGCAGCACTTAAAGGGCAGGACAGAGGGAAAGTTGCATGTAGCTACTGCTTATTGACATAATCATAATAATTAATAAATATCTCTCTCTCCTACAGCATAATGGATCTCAGAGATCACTATCGCCTAGAATGACCTCTTAGATATCATAGACCATTAATTTGCATGGATATATTCCAGTATTAAATGCTATAACTCATGCCTGACAATTTGTAGTTGGCTGTAGGCCAATAAGAAAAACGTCATAAGGAAGACATAAGGAGATGAAGAATTCACCACATTAGCTTGTTCTAGTGGTTAATCATTTTCTGTGTCTCATTCTTCACTTGAATTTGTCTGGCTTTATAATTCCTGCACTCAGTCCTCAGTATGACTTAGTCTGCTCAGAGCCCTTTCCTGCTAGTGTTTTATGCCTCCAACAGTACCACTTCATTAATCAAGCCATAAATCAAGTCATCTCCTTTTCCGTAAGTCAGACAGGTTGAGCACTGTAATAAGGCATTTTCTTTGGATCTTGAATGATTACCAGGCTTCTTCTGCGCTTTCCCCAACTTTTCAACTACCTTTAAAAATAAATATCCTGCATATGATTAGTCTCATGAGTACCACAAAGGGAAGAAAAGCAACCTGGTACTTCTACTCACTATTCCCATGTTTATGCATTCAAGGATTGATTTCACCCTTTTAGCCACAGTATCTCACTGGAGTGAAACTGCTCCATACTCTGACGACCCTGATCCTTTTCAGAGTGCTGTTTTCCAGGGTTAAGTTTCTGATTACACATCTCCTAATCTCCTATCTGGTTCCCACATGCATAACTTTGCAGTAAAACTTTTACTTTGTAGTAAAAGGCTTTTTATTTGAACGTGTCTGATCTGCTAGGTGATCCAGCCTGCTCTATATAAATGCTTTCCCCCCATCATTGCCATTCCACTAGGCTTCCTAATACCTGCATATTTTGTCAGCAGTGAGTTTATATTTACTTGTAGGGCGATGATGAAAATGTTGAATAGCACTGAATCTAAAATTCATCCTAATACTCCTTCCATGGCTTTTGCAAAGCACAGGTGACATGGCTTTATTCTGTTCTGCTTTATGTCCAGCAGACAAACTTGGCTGGACTGGTTTCCCTATGCTTCAACCATCCTGTGTCCTATGTTTCTCTCAGTGAATGGGAGTCATCCAGGTACAAAGGTTCAGCACTGCCCCTGATCTGAATGCTATACATGAAGAAGCATTCAGTGAGAAACAATTTAGGAAATCAAGTCAAGCAGAATTCACATCCTGTAGATATAGTCACTCCTGTACAGTGAGGACTCTCTGTTGGTAACCATGTTATCTCTTCATGGAACCACAGAAGGTAGGGCTAGAAAGTACTCTAAGAGCATCTCTAGTCATCTTCCTGCTCATGGCAGGGATGCTTAAATTATTCTTGACATTTTTTTCCCCAAGATTATTTTGATGCTGGAAAATACATCCCTAGATTTTCTTACTCTTTGTCAGAGGATTCTCTATCAGTTAATATTTTTTTCCCTGAACTGCTGTTAGCCTTGCTGGAGCACATCTGTTGGGATTATTGACTTTGCCATTTTTTAATACTGGCATAGAACAGACACTCCTCTAGTATTCTGATATTTCCTCACTATTACAGGATTTGTGAAATATCAATATCAGCAGGCTAGAGATCAGTTGTAATGTAAACTATCCAGACCTGCTGATTTTAAAATATTTGCCCCCAGTACATACTTTACATTCCTCCTGGTCACCAATGGAGTGGAAAATTTTTCATCAGCCCATGTGATATAAGTGCATCATCTTTCTTCTTTCCAAATGCAGAGCAGAACTATTTATTGAATATTTGTCTTTTCTGCAACATTGTCATTTCATCATCTGCATCAAGCAGCAGCATGTACCCTTGTTAAGACTTCTGTTGTTCTTAATATACTCTTAACTCATTTTATTGTCTTAAGGCCTGCCAGCCAATGATTTTCTTCTGTTGTCTTTTTTTTGTCTATTTTTACATTATATAACTTCTAATTTATATTGATTGCTATATATTTCCTGTTTTATCCATTTGCTATGTAGGCTTTTTATTTTCTAACTATGCCTTCACTTCATACATTGACCCAGGATGGCATTTTAAACATTGTTCTCTATTATGCTTATGAAATTGAGACTTTTTTTTAATCCAGTGACTCTTAAACAGCTTCCGGTTATCTTCCATATTTTTCTGTCTGAGCTTTTCTTCCACAGCTTGGCTGTGTTTTGTCCTGTTCTCTCATCTGATTCAGTGGTCTCTGAGAGACTCTTCTTCCCCAATGGTATCTTATGCTTTGTTATTATTTAGTACATTAAGCCATTATGCATTAAAGCACCTGTGGATCTGAGTTACTAATAATTCCAAAATACTCAATGGCTGTCCTTAAGAGAGGGCATATCCTCCTTACACTGTCTCCTTCTCATACTCCTCTTTTACTCACTCTCTCATTGGAGATAAACTAAAACAAGAGATTTTACTGTATATATTATTGCAGCAGATTTCAGAATGCTGGTTAAATTAATTTTCTTCTTAACAATGAATATCTCTGATTTTGTGCTGCTACCTCCACTCTTAGCAGCAGTATATAAACAGCTGAAGAATTCCTCCCTTCTTTGATCTTTGTGACATTGGTTCAGTTTATCCATAAGGCTGAGTTACACAACAGTTCCACTAGAAATAGGGTCCTTTTGCATTGTTCTTTGCATATCTTCGCTGATATTTCACTGTTACCTTATTTTTGTTATGTCACTTTCAGAATGCATTACATATGAATATTTTTCCCATTCAAGCGGGTAGCCTCAGGCACAGAGAAGTTTGTCTGAAGTTCATCAGACAAGACTGAAGATAGTACCCAGGAGCCTGGACGAGCAGCCACCTAACCTCATCATCTATTTCAGCTGCCATATACGTGCATATGATGAAGAACACATCAAAGTGACACAAGGAGATTACTGCACTTTTTTAAAAAGTAGCTTTTTCCTTTCCTTCCTTTCCTTTCAGATCTTGTCACTGTCCTGGTAGCAGTCCCACAACAAACACATGATCCCAAGAAATGTCAGCGCATCCGGGGGAGCAGGAGCCAAATGGTCTCAAATCTTTTTGATGACTAAAAAGAGTCACATGAAAAAGACTGTCTGTCTCTTACAGATACGCTAAATAAATAACTGCTTCATCAAATATTCATCTGTATCTTATACAGCAAAGTTCCCCATCAGTAGACATCACCCCAGCATAGACTGCATGGAGATGGCCTTGATATTGTCTAAAGAGTAAGTTTTCATTTTGGAAAGTTATTAAGGAGACTTTTTGTGAAGAATTTCATGGGATTAAGTAAGTACATAGCCCTGAAGAATATTTAGTTCCTTACATGTCCAAAAGAAATGAGACTTTCTGTCATATTGTAATCTATAATTAGCAGATATTTCACACTGACTACAAATGCCAGTTTAACAACATCCAGCCCAGTGAACTTTAAAACCATAATTTATAGGACTTTCTATTCTAGAAGAGACCAGAAATGATGCTCCAAATAATCCCAGTCATCCTGCAAAACTTCCAGTTACAACTCGTATAACTTATGCTGGTAATGAGAAATCAACTTCAGAAATATAAGCACAAAAATAGATCAAGTGAGCTAGAACTTGAGCAAAGGTCCTGATGCACCTTTCAGCTCCCCAGCTGTGAGAGTCATCTGCACAATTAGTTGTGTCTCTTCATTTATGGACTGATCCAGTTCTTAACAGTGCTGCACACATGGAGGGTTGTCCCAATTTCTTAATGTGATATACTTACATCTACATCCCAGTAACTTCATTCTGTATTAGGTATTCTCTGCCTACAAGAATATTGTGATCCTTTGCTTTCCATCTGCTGTAATTCCCTATTTACTCAGTTGTGAGAGGTGGACACTTCTGGATGATGATGCACTCCATCCTGAGGAGATGGAACAAGTTCCCCTGTCTCCACTGATGATAGGCGGAGCCAGATGAGTAGTTCAGGCACATTTCTTGACTTCTGGGTAGCTGAAGTCAGGCAAAATAATCCCAAACTGACTGTCAAACTAGGTACTTTCTGTTTCATAACACCCTGACTAACTACAAGAGACAGATCCTAAACTGGTCAAATGAGAGTCAGAAAGAAGCCCAAATTATGCTCTGATGCATAAGTAAATCTCACTTCTTTCATGATTTGACCTCTATCGCACCTATGCCATCAAATGCTTTCAGAAGTTTTTTTCATAGTTGTCTTTGCAAATGGAAACTAAATTCCCTCTTTTATATCCTTCCAAAGGAAAAATACAAGTTAATAGAAGTATTTGAGAGTAAAAGTGTCGGTACTGAATTTTGCTTCTTCAGAAAAAAAGCCATAGTTGCTTTTTGATTCAAAGCCATTTTAAATTTTGTTGTAACATTGGGCATGCTATTAGGGAGAAATATTCTATCATAGTTTAACACAGCCAAAGATGATATCAGCTTATAAAATCCTTTTGGAGTCAGCTACATTTTTAGTAGGCTTTTTTCTTAAGGGATATCTACACTAATACAAGCAATTAAGGGTTCTTTATTAGCCAGTCTCGGAGGTACAGACTTAACCATCAATTGATGTTCTTCTTAACTCCCTAATAAGACCAGAGGACAAATAGTACATCTTCCCCAAATAAGCTGTTTCTCTAGCATGATCCCAGACATGAACCACCACTACTAACTATATTGCACTGACTATAAAACATTTATGCGCTCATAATTCTGTGAACATTTAGCTGTTACTTACCTGCAAACATCACTGCAGCACAAACAAAACTTGGATAAACTAGGAATTCACAAGCCCTGCTTCCATGGTCAGACTATGTTGTTCCTCACTTCTCCCTTACACTACAACAGGTCCATTACCTTTCTCTCTCTCCCAACTTTTACGTTCCCTGTATTCTCAGTGCCCTTGCCCTATGATCAGGATAAGGAAAAATGACCAAAGTTCATTACCAGGTGGGCAGCTCAGCAGCCAAGTTAACACTTTCTGGCAGAGCAACTTCACTAGACTTGTGATAATAATCTTGTTTTAGGGCATTTTTGGCATAGCAGAACAATGTCTTCTGGGCATCCTGAGAAGCTATGTTTACAGAAGTAACCTTAGAAATGTCTAAAACTGATGGGCAAACAACTAGTGAAAAGACGCAGGTAGATGAGTCGATGTCCGTGCTGCCCCCACCTGCTGACAGCAGTCCTGTAGCCCCAGCTGGCAATTCCTAGGTGCAGACATTGCTGGGCAGTTCTTGTGTCCCTTTGTTGTGATCCATGAATATTGACACAGTGACACCCAACTCCTTTCTTTCCAAGAGAGTAAAAAATGGTGCTGTCATGTTCCCTGAGGCTGCTGGATAGTTGTATGAAAATTAGGGCAACTGGATATGCCCTGAGGAGTTGTGTGTAAGCAAATGAGGTGTCCCAGGGGACCAATCCACCCAGTAGCCCTATATTTCACTGTTTGTGTTGATCTCCTCCCACCTGCTGGATGACAGAGGGAGAGAAAATAATCTGCAGAAAGTTCTTACAGCATCAGAAACGCTCCTCTGTGACTTTTGTCTATGCTGATATCTGGGTATCCAAAGGTAATAATCTGAAAAAAAGTACAGGTTACCAGGCTGAGTAACAAATACAAACTCTGTCACTGACGGGAGCTAATACAGGTTTCTCTGTGACACTGAATAATTTCCAACAATCTTATCTGGAAGCAAGCTCCACCAGCTAGCCCTTATTCAGACCCCAGAGCTGGCTAAGCACACGATCTTTTAGCTCTATCATCTGAGGCAAATGTAACAGCTCTGCAGAACTGTCTGTCATCCACACAGAGCAGGAGGTCAAGAGGCACACTGATGTATGCTTCATACCTGCACCCTGCATGCCATTGAGTTTGAAAGACCAAAACATGCTGGAATTAACTCAACAAATTTCAGTCCCTGCCTCCAGGGCTTTATGGGCACTGGGATCTGAAAAATTAAGCTTTGCTGGATATTCCATTTCAGGACCAAGACCAATCTAATTTACAGTGGCTCCAATATCCACTCAAACTTGCAGCCTTAGGTTGCAAGCCTTAGGTTAGCTTTGCTCTCAGCAAAGCTTTTTGCGCAAAATTTTTTTTTCAGGTTGCTTTATACTTACCTACAGTGGTTGGAATGTGTCATATGATAGTGGAGTTTTTCCTTTAAAATAGGCACCAAACCCATTTCAAGAAGGGGTTCTTTTGTTCACTTTAAAAGACACAAAGACTTCTTTTAAAGAATGTGAACATGTTGGTTGCACAACTTCACAATGTACAGTAAATGATGGAATTCTATATAACCACAAAATATTAGAACTCAAAGCAAATAGACCTATTTGGGGTCATCATACAGTCTTCATTATTGTGAATAATGTTGTCTAGGGGAGTAGATTTGTGGGATGGAAATTAGGTCAAAGTTTCAAGGATAGTAAGTGAAACAGATTGTAAAAAGTTTTCTTGAAAGGCTGAAAAAAAAAAAAGCTTGGCCTTGCCACTCTATGTATCTTCAGATGGCTTCAGATAAGAAACTTTCCTTGAATCCAGGGACTTTCCTGTAAAGTGAGGAAAATATTTATAGTAGCATAAAAAAAGGACCAAATGCAAAACCACATGTGCAAATGATCATCATTAGCCATTGGCATTTGTGGTGGGCAGAGCTGCATGTGTCATCTTGCTTATTTTTTATTTAAGGGAGGTACATGGGTCTTGATCCTTTCTGCAAGTGATTCTCCAGGCCTGCATTAAAAAAAAAAAAAAAGCCAGCCCTGTACATTCAGATGGTCACACTGTTATGCCAATGTTTTTAAGCTTTCAATGTAAGGTCTCTTATTACTTCCTCTTTGATGTTTGTATGTCTGTCTATGAATTTATGAACAGTTCGTAACAATGGATCAAATTAGAAGTCCTATAACGGATGGTGGAATTTTTATCTTCAGAAAATACACTAATGTTGCCATGAGACATGAAACTGCAGCTATTTGAGATATAGGGTCACGTATGCCAAGACCTTACTTCTTTTTGAAGAGTTGTATAGTCTTAAACAGTGCTACTTTTGGTACTGAGAGCCTTGGGAGGTTTTGAAAGTGTTGATGCAAATGCAGAAGATGGCTTATTTGTATGTGTGAGAGCTGCTCTATTTCATACATGCTCATTGACTCCCCAGTGGGTAAATGATACACATTTTTCTCTCCAGCTGAGTGTCAAATTGGAATGAATTGTACCATCTGACCACTTATACACAAGTTTTATGTCTACCATGTAACATTTATGTTGTATTTATGACACTGCTGAATTTTCCAGAACTTCTTACAGCAGTTTTCTGTGCTTACACTGGGCTATATTGGGTTAATAGTCTTTAATTTCTTGACTGTGACTTTTACTCATACAGAGTGCTCAGGTTTAACATATAGGACTACTTTACACTTAAAAAAAAAAAATCACATTTCACAGAAAGAGTCTTGAACTGCATTGGGCTTGATATGAAATGTTCCCCTCCTCTGTAGCCCCAGAATAGAAGGAGCCTGGCATTCTGAGTGGTACAAAGTGGTATTGTTAAACAGAAGCTAATTAGGATGGGATTTCATGTTGCTAAGAGCTAAGTCTTTGGTATGCAACAGAGCCAAACAGCAAGGGCAAAGTGTAACTATTTAAGGCTGAAGTTTGCTATTTAAAGGAAGATGTTCATCCTTGCCCAAATGTTAGCTGCAGTCAGGAAAGTGTTTCTGTACCAATGACAAGATGACGGGCTGTCACGATTCCACCCAGTCAGTCCAGATCAAATGTGCTCAGGATATAAGCCAGAAGATTATTTTTTCCAACCTGCCAGCATCAAAAGCACCATCTGTGATCGATTTTGTGATAATGGAGTAAACGGCTACTGGAAATTCAGGGCAGTTCCCAGAGATTGGAGGAATGAATCTGAGCTTGTAGGAGTAGCACTGCTCTTCTGCAGAGGTTGAAAGACATGACCCAGTCACAAACCCATGCGAGCATAACCTCTTGCAAGCAGGGGGATTTTGCCTCATCCTGTGCAGGAAAATTGGTGGAAGATGTCCTGAATCTTCTCTCCTTTTATGCCTACATGCCTACAATTCACACAGTATTTTTTATGACAGCAGGCTTACCTTAAATATAAATCTAGTCAGTGTAAGCCCAGATAGTAAACTATGGGCACTGATTTCAGACAAGACTATAGAAATCTGGAATCAGTATTCTGCATTTCTGTATGGCTGCAGAATGCTTTGCAGAGGGAATGTGAAGCTAGCAGTACAGGCTCAAAAGCTCTCCTAGATTTAAAAGCAAAAGCAATCCTTCCTTGCGGTAATGGTGGCATTACTTTTGCTCATTAGAAGAATCACATCAGAATTTCTGCTGGATTTTGATCCAGCAGAAAAATATTTTGTTAAAGTTCTTAATTTATAAAAGGTTTAATATAAGGCTTTTGATTTCTGCGATGTCTTCTGAGAAGCTAAATAATCTTTGGGCAAACATAAATGGCAACGTCTGTCATGTTAATTTGTCCTTATGAGAAAAAATCAAGGCTGAGAGGAGACAAGTGTCTGGTACAGAACATCAGGCTTGAATTTTGACCTGTTTGTAAGGGTGTGAGTGGGTCCAGCTTTAACAAAAATTAGAGAAAAGTCTTAAGGTGCTTAGTGGATTTGCACCAAAGAGAACTGGTTCTTTTAACTAATGCCTGAACTGAACATAGCTAAGGTATGCAGCCATTGCCCTAGGAACACCTTTTCCTACTCCCCTCCACAGTCCCATATGTTTGTCTGGTAAAACAATCCAATGCTTATCTGCTTTTTAGGAATAATTGCCCAGGTGCACCCTGAGTCAGGACTATATGATAGCATGTGCATCCAGTGTCTCAGAGACATAGTCTAGGGCTGAGTCGTAGCAGCCCTCCAACAGAGAGCCCATAACAAATCTATGGCCATTCATACTCCCTTTCCCTCTGACTCCTCAGAGCTGTACCACCACGATGCTCCCTAGGAACAGCCTCGGTGTAGCTCACATTTTCTGATCCAAGGTTTCTATTTATTTCAGCTGAAGAAAAATCTCTATTAGCTGTAATTAGCAGAGGGCCTAAATGGTACAGGTGTGCAATTGTGTTTGTGTCTGTCAGAGGGCAATGACTGACTTTCCCACCGGGAAGTTTGTTTCCCTGGTAAGACAGAACTTGCTAAACTGTAAAGAGACAAATTGAGAGTCACCGAGTGTTTAGGCCAGTGGCTGAACGCAATGGCAAGGAAGCGCAAGGGCTCACCTCGTGTATCCTTCCCTTTGTAAGCCAGCTCAGGTTTCATGGCTTATGAGGACCCTTTGTTGGATGCAATTAAGTGCTGTGCGGCGGAACTTTTCTGTTTAAAACGAGGCCTCCATAGAGCTCTGTGCTGTGAAATCTTTCCGAAAATACTACGAGATAAATCTTTCAGGCTTGTAGGAATTTGAAAACCAATTTAAAAGAGTGTGAGTTAGTGATGCTATGTTTTAGAAGAATGACAGAGGGCTTTACAGGCGCAGGTATGCGTGGCTGAGCCTGGCAACCACCCCGCCAGAAGATGTGTCCCACTGACTCTGCACCCAATTGTCCCTATATCAAGCCCATTTTCCCATCGGAAAATGTACACACAGAAAAGTTAAACCAGGCAAAGGCATCGCCCATTCTCAGGACACCCGTTTTTTGGTGGGTTTCGTCGATACATCAAAGCCTCGAATAAAAACACCCTGAGGAGAAGCCCGCCCGCCGCGCCGCCGCCAGCCACCAGGTGGCGCCAGAGCACAGCGCCGAGGGGCGGCGGGGCGCGGCGCGAGCGGCCGCCGGCCGTTACCAACGGCCGGGCAAGCTGGTCCGCCCCGGCCCTCCGGCCACACGGAGTGTCAGGGTGGATTTGTGTGCTGTTTCGTCCTACTGCGATTTTACAGAGTACATTTATCACGATAACATATCAGACATTATGCAGTTATACAGATAATATGTATGTGTATGCATGGGTAGGTACATTATTACTTATATATGTGTACATAACATATGATATTATCAGTATGTTTTATAATAACTACAAACGTAAAGACACTTCTGACCAAAAGAAAACCCTAAAGGGAAAGGTTGAATTGAAACACCCCAATTTAAATATCTAGAGACAGCCCTTGCTGGCGGAACAGCTTTGTCCGTGACTGTCTAGGGAGAGTGACTGTGCTAGAAGGTGTGCTGAAGTCTCTCCAGCGCAGAGGGGCCCTGGGGCACCCACTCACCCCCTCGGTGGCTCCCTGGCTGAGCTTCCCGTATGTCTTCTCCTCCTCCTCCTCCTTCTGCTCCAGAAAAAAAATCCCCCGATTTTCATTCACCCGCTGTCACCACCGTCGTGACACCAAGTGCAAATCCCCCTCTTCTCCTGCACCTCGACTGCGGTTTCCAAAATGGCTGGAGAACTTGCGCTTCCCAGCCAACTGAGCATTTGCAGGCTGAGTTCTGACCTCCTACTGTGTGCAATTAACACTAATTAAACAAATAATTAAAAATTACCCATGACATCCTTTGCAGAAGGTCCTAACTCAGTTTTGTGTTGGAGCTGCTCCAGCTGTTTTAATTAGCTGTCCGCCTAGTGCGGTTCTACATTCTGGCATGGGTTTCTGAGGGCGCAAGGAGACACAGTACCTCTCTACACCAGGACTGAGGTTCCAGGCTGCCATCGGGCAGGGGAGGCAATCACTGACAGAGGGAGGGGCTGGGCCGCAACCTCAACTTCAGAAGCTCCTTTGCAGGCTCACAGGACTCTGGGCAAGGGAGCACAGCATGAGGAAATGGGTGGGAGTCTTCTGTATGGCAGCAGTCAGCGCAATGAAATCCAAGCGCCATTGAAATCTACAGCCAAGGTGACAGATTCCACTTACAAGGATTTTTGCCTCAGGCAGTGCGTAGAGTGAAAGACAAGTTCTAGATCAATCCCTGAGCCTCCCAGGGAGTGCTCAGTGACAGGAAATTACAAAATAAAAAAAAAAAAAGATTACATTTTCAAAATCAGCACCTTTTTCTGGTCACCCTGTTGCAGGCACCCTGAGACTAGTTTTCAGAGATACCCAACCCTTGAATTTCCCAGCACCTTTGAAAGCGAGCCAAGAACATTTTGCCCAGAGGTGGAGGCACACAAAATCAGGTTTCCTTTTTAAGATGTTTGTTGGCTGTGTTTGAAAGCCATCTTATCCTTTATCAATTTTACCCCTCCCCTCCTCCAGAATTTTCTGGAAATCTTAAACTGTATCACAAAAAATGATGCAGATCAGAAAAGCCACCCCTCTACCCATTCCCTCCACGTCCTTTCATCTTGGCAGCTGTGCTGTTTGGCAATTGTTGCTGCATGCAAGGGGGTGGGTGGGTATCAGGCAGGCAGGCACCTCCAAACTGCATGGGAAAGGGTGTGCTGAATAACGCTTGCCGCTTTGGTAGTGGAGAAGAGGGCAGGGTGAGACCTTCAGGGCAGTGGGCGAAGTCTTGGTGACATGATACTGTGGTGGAACGACTGTGAATTTGTTCCTTGCACATGGATAGTTTCTTTCTACGACCAAGATGAAAGGTTTGAGATTTTGTCCATGTGCCTGCAGACGTGACAGAAGAGAGGGCAGTGTGCACATTTTCTCTGTACGTCATACCTGTGTGTGTGCTTGCGTGCTGGGCCACATGGTGGCACATCCTGGGCTCCTCATCAGCACTTCTTCTAACCCCATCCAGTCAAAGGACTATCAGACACTGCTTTCTTAGGCTGCCCGCTGACACCAGTTGCCAGTGCTGTCCATTAAACCAATGTGCAATATCATTTGAACTTTCCTATGGCAGCTTGTAAC
Source organism: Mycteria americana (assembly GCF_035582795.1). Taxonomy (NCBI): domain Eukaryota; kingdom Metazoa; phylum Chordata; class Aves; order Ciconiiformes; family Ciconiidae; genus Mycteria; species Mycteria americana. The sequence continues at coordinate 36,619,167 of NC_134369.1, forward strand.
ACCTACAAGTGGGAGTTACTGCTTTGAACTGCTACTAGCCCTTTGGGAATGGTACAGCAATGCTCTCCGTGCCAACCTGGCGGGCGGGAAGCCCCAAGACTTACCCCAGGACTCAGTTAGAAGTATAAAAGTGGGGTTGTCTCCCCCTCCCCAGCCACAGGCACTATCACATCCTATTATTTGTCTTCCAAAAGAGATCTGTGCTTTTTCGGCTGTTTTTGTGGATCGCCATGGAAACTGGCAGGAACAGGGGCATGCCAGGGATGCTCAGCAACTGCTGCTCTCAAAGTACTTGGGGATCTTGCCTGCGGAGAGACGGAGCCCTCTCCAAGGCTGCTCACCTGCAGGTGACCCCTCCTGGGAGAAGCAGGCAGGGGGATCTCTGTGGGGGCTCTCGACATTTCCATCCCCCATGTGGGAGTGAAATAATTCCTCCCTTTACGCAATGCCTTGACAAGCTTGAAAGATCCCAGAGCAGAGATCACAAACATCTGGGAGCTGTGTGCCTGGCTCCAGTGTGAGACCAGGGAAGGAGCCAAGAACCTCTCCAGCTAACGTAGCCTCCTTCCTGCACTCCCATGGACGACACCCCGCCCACTGGTTCCAGCAATGGAGGCTCTGCAAGTAGGAGTCCTACAGCAGGGATCCGTGTTCTTCTCCACAACCCATCCTGACATCTGGCAGCTGTAGGCCTGACTTCAGTGCAAGGCTGGGAAGGCAGCCAAAGCCCTTCCCACAGACTAGCCCCACCTCTTACTAGTGTCTTCTCTCCCCCACTCCCAGCCAGTACAGGCCACCCTACTGGTTGTGGAGAGGCAGGGATCCTCCATCAGACCACAGTGTTTTGTGCAGCCTCTCCTGCTCTGACCGCATAGCTGCCCCAGGTGCCCATGCCAAAGTTCTCAGATCAGCACCCAAACAGAGGGCAAGCTGGGACGTACTTAACTCTTTACTGAAAGCACTGATTTAACAATTCTGGAAATGGAATTTCCCCCCAGCTATACCACAGGGGTACAGCAGGGACAAGGACAACCCCTTCTCCTGGCCTACCCAAACCTCTCCCATCCAACAACTCTTTTCACAGCTCTAGTGGGCATCAGACATGAGTTCACTCCCCATGATCCCTTGTGGTCTGCATTTTTTTGCTGAGAAACTGTTTGCAGTGATAGGTGGATGCAGAGCTATAATCAACAATAGCAGTAATAGAGATCTATGCTATACCGTGGAGCTCCTCTGGTGACCTGCAGCACACACTATTGCCTCCTCAGTGCTCACTCCTAGTAAACACGTCTCTCAGACAGCTGATGTTTAAGAACTGGGCTGAGATGGCCAGTCTGTCCAGATAGCTGTCACTGCTGGTCCTCATCAGAGGGTAGCAGGTTTTTATTTCTATTACTTGGCCTGAATTCAAACCAGTAATCTATAACCTGTTCCCTGCTCCCCACGTGGTTTCGGTCTGTTTCCCTGGTGCAGCTTTTTGCACAGTGCTTCCAGAACCAGCTCTGTACATAGGTATTTGCCTGGCATTTCACAGGAAACCTGGGGAAGCAAAATGACCATAGGCTGCTGCCTGTTTTGCCTGTGCTACACTCCTGGAGGCCAGACCCCCTGCTGCCATTCAAGGAGGGGTTGAGGGATATGGACTCTCCCTTGCAGCAGAACTGTGGCCATCCTTCACATGACTGGGGCTGCAGAAGCAGCAGGTCCAGCTCTCCAGGGCTCTCCCCGATTCCTTTCAGCATCTTGCCCCAGCTTTCTATGCCTCCTTTTCCTCGGCAGGAGCAGCCAGACCCCTCATCCTTAAGGCGGCAACATTCGGTTTTGCAAGTGCTGGTGAGCCAGCTCTATCTGCATAGTTGCAGCATCTGGGCTTGATACAGTTTTCTTGTGAGATACATCATGTATGGCATCACTTGCACAGCAGTTACCCCTGTAGCCTGTGGATTCAGAAAAAGATTCAAAGGATACTGTGGTATGTGGGAACCTTATGGGCTGCATACCAGCCAATGTCAGACACAGAAAGACCACACAAAACAAATACACTTGCAAGGACTGTTTTCCTCCTCCTCAGCCTGAAGACTCCCACATGCTGTCCTCCTTTCTTCTCCCCTCTGGAACAGCAGTTTAACAGGCACACACAAGCATGCTGATAATAACTCCAAATTTACTTTTTAAGCTCCAGTTGTCTAATCTATGATCTAGATAAACCTATGGGAATACAAGCACTAGGAAACATTAATTATTGTGAGAGATGTTAAATCTGTGTATTTTATAGAAGAGAAGTTTTTTGTCACAGACTAATGATAGTTGATGGCTTCTTAATCTAGTAGAAAAAGACCTAATGCAATATGGTACTTGGAGGCTGAAATTGGAGAAATCCAGAGATGAAACAAGGCATGAGCTATTAATACTGAGAATAACACTGGAGTTACACCTGGGGTGACTCCCTAAGGAAAATGGGAATTCTCCATTGTTTTGCTCTGTGCCACTCGAGACCGTATATACAAAACATATGCTCTCGCTCAAGTTCTGGCTTGAATAGTACACACGAGTGTCTTTATGTCCTGTGTGTGAAGTGTGACGAGATGACCATAACACGATCAAAACCAGCTGACAAAGTACCGGAGGGCAATGGTTTCCTGGCCCTCCCACTGGGTCCTCCCACGAGCAACTGGTTTATGCACTGAGGTGATCCACGGCTGCCAGTCTCTTATTTTCTGCTGCATGAACTTGTCATTGCTGACTAGAAGAGAAGCAAGGCAGGGGTTTGCAGATCTGTGTTGTGTCTGTCGGCAAACTGCAAGCCCAGGAGAAACAGTGTAAGGGAACTAGGCACAAAGGCCGCTTTCAACATCTTTAAGCCTCTAACATAGGTGGAATTTAGAGAACTAAGATATGAAGCCTGAATTCCCTGTGGAGAGAGACAAGTACCTCAAACAGGTGTTTCAAGGCACTGTCTTGTTTTTGTGCAAGATTTTTCCCACATAGGATTGAGCCTTCAGGGGGCTCTGACACACGGATTTGGTCTGGCTGGTGTCCTTGCCCCTTTGGTAAGTTTTCAGCAGCACTGTGTCTGGAACGTAATGCTTTCTCCCACCTGCAGAACTATGACAGCTTTGCTTACTAGAGACAGAGTTTCTTCTGCTCTCATCTTCTGACACCTTGTTCTCGTGTATCTTTTTGTCCTTCTATTTAGGTATCTTGGATATGGTGCTCTTAACAAAGCAGCCTGTGCTTGTGTTGTGATAATGATAGTCTAACAGTGCCAAGCTAGTTCTCTTGGATCTGCCAGAGAGTTTGTTTTGTCAATAAGATATTTGCTGTTTATAGTAAATTTTATTTTTTGCTGAATGACTTGTCTGCAAATTGTAGAGACCTGATATAGAGTGCTTGAGCAGACATATTAAAGATAACTGCCAAGGGAAATCACTTGGGAACTGTGAGATACTACTGGCTGTTCTTACAACCTTCTCCTTCTGAAGTCAAAACTATTTTTCTATTTGCATTATTTAATAGAAGCTACATTTTTAATTAAAAATTTTTAAATAATAATTTTGTTAAATAATTTAACAGAAGCAACAGAAGGCACGGGGAGGCAGTTTTGTAGAATATCTGCATTAAAGAAATGGCAGCACATAGTTGTGTGAGGGCTGAGGTGGTTCTGGGCTTCCAGGGGTTAAAGCAAGGTGCGTGCAGGCAATTCTTGGGGAGGTACTTTGTATAAAGCTCAGTGGCTGAGGAATGTCCTGGCAGTCAAGCTTCATTGCCTGGGAAAAACACAAGGCCAGATTGACATTTCAGTTAGCAATACAATCCTGTTGGCTTTGCTGGTGCAAATGAGAGAACTTGACCAGTGCCTTTAAAGGAAAAATAAAAATACCTCATAAAATTCAGATTAAGAAATATTGTGGTTGCATGCTGTGCCTGAAAGGAGTCAGGAATAGGATGGGGAGCATGAAGGGAATAGCTCCTTTTCCCATGTTGTTTTTGGCCAGCCTCAGTTCAGGAGGGGACTCTGTAAAGCATGAAGCTACCTTTTGCCCTCTGAAATACCTATAGGAAGCCATAAATCATGTTGGTTCTGGTTGCTTATTACAATTCCTTGATCATTGGGAGTAATGATTAATACAGGCACACACACAACATACAGATTGTAGGCAATTGGAGTCCCTTCCACTGGGAATTGCTGGAGAAATCTCTTTGGGTGATACTGTCCCAGCTGCCAGCTCCATCTCTGCCTGTATTCCTGTCTGTCCTTGCTTGGCTGGCTGAATGGGAGAGCGCCTCGGCAGATGCCTGTTTCTTTTCAGTTCTTTGCCTGTCTCCACTTGGCTCTCTGGCCATCTCTGCGTAGCGCTATCCTGCTCTCTGCCTGAACCAGCTCCGTAATGCATGCTTTGTCTTTTAGCTAGAGAGGAACAGGCAGCTTCATTCAGCCAAATTCCCATGAAACTGGAAACGGATGAGAAATCTAAAGCGAAACAATCTTTAGGGAACTGCAAGGTCCACAGAGTCTTTGGAAATCTGACTACTTATTTGGATAATGAGGTACACATTTCAGAGTCTGCCTTTAGTCACTCCAGTGTCCAAATCTTGACCTTAAGTTTTTAGTTATATTTCAATATTTTACTCACTTAATCACATTTTTATTTGTGTGTAGTAAGTGATTTGCTACCCATTGTTTCTCGCTGAGACACCAGTGCAAGCACACTATCAATGTGAGGAAGGAGTTTACAAAAAAAGTTCAATAAACAGCAGATCTCAGACCAGGCAATATCTGTGAGCCAGCTAACCACACTTAAGATCTTTTTTAACCATGCCTAGGGAATAGTGTTGCTTACAGTACTAGGATATAATTTTGTTCAGTTCTTCTCCCTGCTTCCTCCATAGATTGTTTTAAGCCTGTTTACTTCAGACTGCCCTGTTTTGTGTGGGCAGCCTCCACAAGAGCCAAAGCACAGTTTCAGAGCATTCATGGATCTCTCATAACCACTCAATCTTTTCAGTGCAGCCCTTACCCAACAAGCCACACTCACTTTCTAGAGGAGATGAGACCACCTTTCATGGCGGCAAAGCAGGCCATGTCAAAGGCACATGCAAATCAGCCAGAGAGACACGTCAGCATGACTGTCGTTACCCCCCTGCGGAGAGCTTCACAGAGAAATTTTTAAAGTATCTTTGACGAAAGTAATGTGCCTGATGATGGAATAAGTAACAAGCAGTTGCTAAACCCGAACCAGAATGAATGACCTTTTGCTTTGAAACACATTGGTCTCAGGCCCAAAGCCCTAGGGACATTTGAGCCGGGAGCCCGCATTTGGCTCCAGTCCCTTTCGCTTCCACGTGCCCACCCTGGTCTGCTCAATGTTAAGAGGTAGAGCGTGGGCTCAGCCTGCCCGGGGCTGCAGTGACCAGCCCGCAGTAGCAGGCAGCAGCGGGCAGCAGCGGGCAGCAGCAAGCAGCAGCACAAGGCTGTGTGCCCACGCTCGCTCCCAGCGGCCGGCCGTTCCTTGGCAGTGAGATTGCCAGCTCTGTTTGAGTAACACGCGTAATATATATTCATATAAGTCAATATATATACATCTAAGGGAATGCTGCATGTAAAGTTGCTCAGTAAGTGGTGACCCTATACCTGAGTAAAATACTTTGTGTGCTGGCAGCTATCATGAGAAATGCTTGAAGCCCCAGGCCTGTTTGCTCGAGCCATTTTGTGCGAGAGATGGCCCAAGTATGTGGGGCAGGATGGCATCATCTGGTCAGGAGAGCCATCATTACACTAATTTGTTTTTCATCTCTATCCCGGCACCAAACCCATGCCTGGGGCTGCCTACAACCAGTGAAGGGTGCTCCAGCTGGAGCCTGGGACGCTCCACCAGCCCCTCAGGGCTATGGCGGGAGATGAGGGCAGCGTGGTGCTGTGGATGCCAGCTCCCCACCTGGCTGCTCCACAGAAAACACCGCTGTGCCTCGGGGCTGAGGATGGTTTGGGAACATCAGCTCTAAAGGCTGGGAGATGACTGCAAGGGAGATCCCAGGCGACAAGGGGCCGACACCAACGCTTGCCCCTTTGGCAGGCCGGAGGAAGAAGCCTGCAGCCGCCAGGAGCTCTGCCCCTGGCCAGGTCGTCCTCCAGCGCCGTTCGGCTTTCGCCCAAAGGCGCTTGGCAGAACAAGATGGCTGCCCGGCGCAGGGAGAGCGGCACAGCTCCCGCCCGAGGGGGCACCGGCAGGCGCTCCGGGCGGCCGCGGGGAGCCCGGCCCGGACTGCCCCGACAGCACCGGCCTATTCTCCGCACTCCCGGCCTCAGTGGAAGCCCCCGAGGATGCAGGGTGGGCGGGGAGGGGGATGTCTCCACCAGGGGCAGAGCGCGGCTGCGGCCGCTCTCCTCCCGGGCCGCCCCGGCACCCGGGGTAGGGCGCTGCCCGCCCCACCTGCCTCGCCGCCGAGCCCGAGAAGGGGTTAAAAGCCCGGGGCGGCTGATGTCAGTTCCTGCGCTCCTCGGGAGGGCTGGCTCTGATATTTGAGCCGGGCTCTCCCGCTCGAAGGAAAACGGAGAGAGAATGGGAAAGTGCTGAATGGGACAGAAGCCGTGCCGGGCACCTGCCTGCCGCGCAGCCGCCCGCGGCAAGGGCCGGCCCCGCCGCGCTCCCCGCGGCCGCGCGGGGTCAGGAGCCTCCGGGCGCCGCCGGTTGCGCCTGTCACTGACCTGCTCCTGCTCCCGCTCCTGCTCCCGCTCCTCCGGGGAGAGACCCCCGCGCCGGCCAAGGTGAGCGCGGGCGGGGAGGCGCTCCGGCGGCCCGGGCCCCCTCCTCGCTGCCGGGGGAGATGTCTGCCGGCCGCGAGCCCTCGAGTGGGGAGAAGGGTCGGGGGCTTTGGAGGGCTGGTCTGTGCGGGGTTGGCTATCGGAGCCTTTCTCCCCTCTCTTTTCTTTCTTCAAGGTGACGGTAAGGGGACTGACTGGAACGTTTTGGGGGTGATGTTGTGTCATCTCTGTTAATTGAGGTTTGCTGCTTAAAGTAAGTAGGTTTGCCTTCGGGTCTGGGACTTTGGTCCCTGAAGCTGCATGGAGGAGGTGGGGGGAGGAACGGCGACACGAGGGGGGAAATGCAGCCCAAGAGTAATATATGTAAGTCCTGCGGTCTCGTCTGTCTTCCTGGTAAGCCTAGGTGTGTGGGGCAAGACCTCTGGAGGCAGGATGCCAAAACGAGGAGCCCTTTTCCTGCCTTCTGGCACTTTCACTAGTCAAACCACCTGCACTGATGTAGAGGGAAATTTTTTTTTCTTCCCCTGGCCCTCGCCAAACCTTGCTCATCCCACAGCTTGTCATGTTACTTTTTTCCCCATGCTCTGCACATCCCGGGCCACACTTGTGAATGGGAAATGACCGTGTGGCTGAACAATTCCAATGGCCTCAGGGTTAAAAAGCTGGGGAGTGAAACTGGTTGTGAAGTGGAAAATGAGGTGACTGGGGGCAGGGAGTTGATTAATAGTATGGGGTTTCCACACTGACTTTTGACCATCGCCCATACTGCTGACCCTCTTGGTGTTGATGCAGTGACGTGGGAGGAAATCTCTCTCCCTTCATGTGTTGCATTTATCACATTTCTACTGATTCCTTTTGTAGTACGATGGTAGCTGAAAGTTAGACTAGTATTCAGCTCCGGTGTTCAGGCAGGGTCTGGTGCATTTTGCTGGCAGGTGCTGAGAACTGCACTTTTCTGTGCTGACTGAATCCCCTATAACAGCCTAGGTAAACTGATTCCTGAGCTGAGGAGACGCTTGTGTTAGAAATATGGAAATACCGTTTCACTTGCCTGCATTGTTTGCACTGAATGAACAAAGCTACAAACACTTTACTTGCATTTATATCTGCACCTGAAAGCCTTCATGTTGATTAATTGCTTTTTATTCTTAGAAGGCTTTTCAGGTGGAAATATACAAAGTCTCTGAAGTGTTTTGAATTCTAGTTTGGATCCACCAACATCTGGGATATCAGCTGATTCTGGTCTAAAACCAAAAAGACCCCATGACATTCTGGTATAAATTTTAGCTTCATCAGAATTACAACTGGATATGGGCACTCCAAGTAAATATATTCATATTTATTTTGGATATAGCATTTAGTGTCAGAACTGTCTCCACTGTTGATCAAAAGGTACAGATATAGTCAAAACTGGAAGTGTCATGTCTGCATTAGAAGTTGTTTCAGTCATTTTTCCCCCACTAAGTTCTAAGGACTTTGTAGCTTCCATTATCTTCACTGGAAGTTTTTTGATACTTAACACTGAAAATGAAGCTGCTGTTTAAGAAGTGTCTGCATTTAAGAATGAAGTTTTGAAAATCTCAGCTTGTTTGAACAAAGTGGCTGCCTCCTATTTTCCAAGTTCCTAAAGTAAGAATACTGCACCTGAAAGTATCTGATTCCCAACTTCTTCATACACCAAAGGGAAAAAAGAACCAGTTTTGTATAACCATATAAATATGGTTTATATAACCATATAAATTCTTTATCTGATATGAAAAGTACCAATATTGGGGGGAGGGGAGGAATCAAAGAATTTAGTGGATTAAGATGGTTAAGAATTACAAAAAAATGATGTATGAAATGGCAGGTCCAGTAGCAAGGATTTAAAGTCAGTCTGTCAAAATAAAGTTCATATTGTAATTCATAAAGTACAGATGAACTGCTTAGATTTAGGTGAATGGGGGAGAAGGAATGATGCGTTTAACAGTAAATGAGAATTCAGAATAAATTTGAAGCTGTAAATAAAGTTGTAATTTAGGGGTAAATGTGAGACATTGTGATACAGTATCTTTCTGTGAAAAAGGGTAAGGCCTTCAGAAATCATTTGATGTCATGACACATGGGGAAGTTTTTAGCTTAAGTGGAGAAGATGGGGACTGATAGAAGAATGATAAGATAGACAAAGAAATGACAAAAGAGAACGTGACAACACTGTGCTGAAGCAGGGGGTGTTGGAAGGTAGGTATTTTACTGGAAGAGTTGACTGACCCAGGGGATTATTAAGGATGTGATAAACTCTAATGACACAAAGTAAAATTGCACATTAGAAGTAGTAATAAAGTGGGCACAAAACCTGGGAGAGCACTGTTTAGAGGCAGCAGAGGAGGAAAAGACCTGGATATACTAATCAATCATAGGGTAACCATGGGCCTGTTAAATTTTGCAATGGACTGTAGTACAGAGATCCTTGATCTTGTGGGGATCTGGCACAGACCTGTACTTCATTTTTCTGTTCCAATATCATTGTAATGGGCCCCCTGCACTCCCCCGTCTGGCATTTGCAAAGGCAAAGCCAGCTGAGATTCCTCTGCTCCAGTTGTGTTGGCTTGTCTGTGAATGTTGACCACCAGTGTAATGTGGTTGTAAAAAAGGCAAATGCAGTCAGGTAAGGTATTCCCTAGGAGAGTGGAAAGTACTAAATGCCTTTACACAATGCTTTGGTGAGGCTGCATGTTGCCTTCCAGATGCAGTTGTGGTCACCCATGTCTATGAAGGGGAGTGAGAAAGATAAAACCCAGTTCTTTTATATGATGTGCACTAAAGCTGGAGCAGGTGCAGAGGGAGAGTGGTGAGCTTTTCTTATAAGACAAAAAGAGCCCCTTATCTCTAGCCTTGCAAAATGAGGTCTTTAAGGAGAAGCTTTTGATATCTATAACTATACCAAGGGGTAAATATGAGGGAGGGAAAAAACTAGCGAAGCTGAAGGGCAGTATTGTACAAGAATGAACAGATACAAGCTGGTTATTATTACATTTATGCTGGTAATTAGAAGGTGGCTCATTAGAGGGGTGAGGTTCTAGAACAGCAGGAATAGCGGGAGTAAAACTGCCTGCACGGTTCTGGGGAAGGGCTGTGTTCATTTATGAAAGGGATTATAGGATGCAGTTGTCTACAGTGAGAAGGAAATGAGACTTAATGATTCAGGACATCTATCCCAGTCTTAGACTTCCTATTCACAATGGGGTATTTTAGTTCAACCAGAAGTCACGGACTATCTGAGGAAACTACTTTTGTTCTGGCATGAGCTGTGTGGCATAAGCTAAAATCAGACTCATTTTAATTTGTGCCATTAGAGTTTATCCCATTAATTCATATGCCGTCTTTGGACTTAAACCCTATGAATAAAGACTAAAAATCTCTTTATGCCCATATGAAAGAGAACAGAATTTCATTTGAGAGTTGAAGTATTATGTCCAGAACAGAGTTAGCTGTAAACAAACTTATGGTGTTGCAGGATCCTTTCATGACCCTTTTGGCTTGAGAAGGACTGATAGCACTACCTTAGAGGGAAACCCTACAACGTTGTGAAGTGTGCCAGAAGTAGCCTGGTTAAATGCCTGGACAAGGAGCTAGGCTAAAGATTAGATCGATGTGCTGGACTGGGCTGTGGAAAGGGATGGCCTCTGTATTTCTGTAAAGCTGTGGGTGTGCTGCTTGTAGAATGCTGGTCTTCCTTCCTATCGCAGAGTGTTTGCAGTGGTGCAGTACCGAACATGTGTGCCTTTTCCTTGTTTTACTTAAATCTACCTTCTGACGTGGAATAGTATTTCCCAAATCATTGGAAAGGCAGGCAACTCACTGCCAGGAAGACTTTGTATTACTGAACAAAGCAACCTGTATATAAAATAACTTACAGGTAATGTTTGTAGCTAAAGGGTATAAAATGTGTCTTCCTTAACTCAGAACAGCAGGGGTATAGCTGGACAGAGTGGCTTGCTGTGTTATGTGTACTTACCCTATTTTGTATACTTAGGGTAACTTGAATCTCAGGTCTCTTACATGCAAAGTATGAGCGAGGTGTCCTGGCAAGTGGGTACAACTAGAGGGACATCTTAATCTTTCCCACCCTGCAAGAGCAGATGTAAAGGCAATGAGGCTGAGTGACTTCACTGCTCTCTCCCAGGTCTTGGCCTGTTAACTTTGGTCCCAGTTCAGGAAAGCACTGAGTTTGCCTGTGAGCAGGTGAGAAGTCCCTTTAATAAGTTTGAGTTTCAGTGTTTTGATGAAGCTGATGAACTAATAACTGTTCTGGCTTTGTAAACACTTGTTATTGTAGGGTTAGACAGCTGGCTGCTGGACTGCACACACTGAGCTGGTATTATAAACCTGTTTGTGAGCACTCACAAATGCCTGAGTTTGATTAAGGATGCTTATTACCTACATTTTACATATCTTTTAAAATGAGCACGAAGTATCTGAAATGTCTAAACAGTTACTGAGTAAGAAAATAAAACAACTTCAAAAACCACAGCTTTTTCCACTTTGTGGAGTTATGTATATCCCTTGACGTCTACAAGGACTTCAGTAGACCTGCATGTTTTGTCTTCAGCCCTAGTTTATTCCTGGCTGGGATCTCTTTATGTTTTAACAGAGTGGTTGTTTAGATACTGTGGTACAGCTACTCTTCCACTCTTCTTGTAGACTGACTGTATCAAGTATTTAGAGATTGGGAACACTGTTGCTTCATACATCACATCCTCTTAACACAGTCTGTATGAGAAGGCACTGGTGCCCCGAGTTAATAATGGATGTGTGACCTGAGTTACCTTTAAGAGTCACTTTTAGTGACCTGAGGCTTTACAGCTGTACTGGTCCAAAGGAGGCAGGAGTAAAAAATACTCCTAGTCTATAGGTAGATGCTGAGCAAGGCTGTAAGGATGGCAGTAAGACTGTTTTTGGAATATACAGTATGATGGGTAAATTATTTACTCACTCTAAAGGTAAAAGTTTATTTGAATATTTATCTGTTATCCATTAAAAGTAACCTCTAGCAGAGAGTGATATCAATAACTTGGGATAGTACCATTTTCATCTTCTGCTTGCAGAAGAAATGGCCTTTGTTACCAGTCCTGTAAGATGGACCAAGGAAGACTAGGCACAAGGGGTAAAAATTTGCCGGTCTAAAATATATATTTTTCCCTTCTCTTCTGTAGGATTTTTAGAGCACCTTAGACGACATCCCAGGTGGATGATTAACTTCACAATGACAGAACTCACAGTGGAGAATGGCAGCTGTACAGACTGGCAAAAGCGATGCCTTGCGTTGGAGTCCCAGCTCTTCAAATTCCGCTTGCAGGCAAGCAAGATCCGAGAGCTGTTAGCTGAGAAGGTGAGGCAATGGTGGCTTCTTCTACTTCACACTGAGTCATGGCATGAAAGCAAAAAAATCCCTAAACGCTGAGCCATCCAATAAAACTGTTACCTGTGGCGGGGATCTCTTTCTTGATTACAGTATGTCATTGCACTCTGCTTATTACTTGAGATACAGAGATGTGCCTGTCAGAGTGATGTAAAGTGGCATTAGTGAAAATAAGAATTTGGCCTTGTTTACTGGAAAATCACTGGGTATTTGGATTCTACTGGAAAACACTGTACCAGCAAGATTCTGGATATCTAAAGTGACTGAGGCAGCTGCAGAGCAAAGATGGATATTTTGGATAAGAACAGCAGGATCAGGACTTGGCTGGCAATAGAAAAGCTTGCAGGAGTGCAAATTATGCTGTAGTGTTAAAAGACTGGACAGGGGTACATGTACTGCCATAGTGTTAGAATAACACTGCATATCCAGTCAAAATGTTCTGGGGTTACTGAAGAGCAGGACTGAGATACTTTGAGATCTGGATGTTAGAAACTTGCATGACCTCTGTCTGGTTTTAGAGGCATCTCCCACTAATCTCTTTCAAGCGCACTAAGTGAACTCGTTTGCAATCCTAGGGGAGAGGACTGGCAAAGAATTGAGGGTTTTGTTGGGGTGGTTTTTTTTTGTTTCTATCATGATGTGGATTTTTGGTGGTTTTTTCTTTACCTTAAATTTAGTTATTTTTCAATTTGAATTAAAGCTTTTTCACTAACCTCTAATTTGCATAAAATCCAAGTTTGTAGATTGCTGTGGGGTTCCTTCTTTGTTTCAGAATGTGGCTTACATCATCACAGTCCAGTCCAAGATCGCTTAGATCTTCAATTACTGTTAGAAAGTGAAAACAGTTTTTCAGTCAGTTTGCTAATGAAGTTGAAATCTTTACAACTGACTGCAGTTTACTCCAAATGCTTTTAAGCTGTACCTGACAACAGATATGTTCTAAACTCACTTTTGCTCCAATTTCTATTACGTAACTCTTATGTGTATATTCTTGTTTGTTGGTTTTGGATGTAAAAACATCAAAATGACATCTACTTCAGAGTGGAGCAATTTTCATCCTTGCTTTCACTGTAATTATGTTTCCACTAATGCTGTATACTGCATGAGACATACATTCCACCCGTCATATTTTAAGAAATTATGCAATTCTAAGCACCCTCTTCATCTTTTCAAGGTAGCTTCTGAGATGGACCTTAGTGATTACTTACCTTGGAAAACATTGAAAATGGTCGTAAAGTCCATTTAGATAAAGGCGCATTAAAAAAAATCATGTATAGATGTGGCGCAGGTCTGGTAAAGACAACCAGTACTCATGTGCAATACTCTACACTTGCTGCATTATGGAATCTGTGGCCTTGTGCTTTATTAATTCCTGCTTTGAGAAACTTCCTGACTACCTCCACACAAAAAGAAACCCACCTATCAGACTTTCTTTTTGGAGAACAGACTTGCCAGAGATCTTTTGACTATCTCTTTAGGGAGGTTTGTGGGCCATGTCAGAGAATGAAATTGTCATCTCCTTCAGGGGGCTCCTCGAGGAAGGGGCCTGACTGCCACTAATCCAGCCTTTCAGTCAAAGCGATGTTCCCTTTGTTGAGATTAAGGAGCAGCTTGGTTCAGTGATCAGGTTACTCTGTAACTACTTGTACAGTGCTGTTGTAGGCTTACTTGAAGGGTCAAAGAGCTAGCAGGATTGCAGTTCCCTACTCTGAATGTCATGTGGGAAGGGGAGAGCCTCAGGGACTGTGGGGCAGCTCCAGCAGGCTCTCCTGATACAGGTGGACTGCATCAGGAGAGCCTGATGCAGGATCAGGAGGACAGGTGCTAAACACACAACAAGCTGTTGAGAAGTGGCCCGTGCCCCAGGTTCCTCACTGCTCTGCAACGACTTGCTTGGAGATCCTCCTTCCCTCCTCCTCAGTCGCTACAGGGCTCCCCAGCAGTCACAGCAACTGGGGCTCCTGTCCGTGCTGCATCCTTCTCCCCCTCAGATGGGCAGTGACGCAGAACTGAAGGAGGCGCATGCTTTATGCTATGCATAGTGATGCCAACTCCAGGGATTTTTATCATATATTTTATAGCAACTGTGATTATTTTTTTTTTTTTTTTTACGGTTCTGTCTGTGAGAATGAAGAGATTCAGACTTATTTGAAAGAGTACTGCATTTTCAAAAAGGTTTGTGGGGGGGGACACTTTGAAAAATGTGAAATAGGCACAGTTTGAAGCTGTGTTGCCAGCCTCTGGTGAACATTGCCCCCGAGATCCTCTGATATGGTTTGCAGCAACAGGAAGATTAATTAAAAAAAAAAGTGGTTTTGCCAATGAAAGTGAAGAACAGTGTTAACAGGTGTGTGATACTTGCTCACCGGCTAGGTTGTCTCAGGGGTCTGGAAGCTGCTGATAGAAAGGCTTGGAAACCTGATCCCCCACATTTTAAATCAGTCTTTATAATCAAGTTTATGATTTTAAGGCAGATTTACTATTTTAATTCACAAAAAAACCCAGCCACTCATGCCTGGCATTGGTAGTACAATGCACGCTAACAGTTTAAATACTTCAGATTTTTAAAATCCGCTTAGATTGAATAATCTAGATCACTGTTCAGAACATGAGGAATTTAAAACCCAATGGTTTAACTGCCAGTGCCCTAGTTCACATGGTGTGAACTTTCGTGAGCTTCGCCAAGCCTGGCTGCGGGTTGGCGTGGCAGAAGGACCCCAGCCCCTGGCCTCCAAGACGAAGCTCTGCCATCTTGCTGGACCCCCGCAGGGCATGAGATCCCTGGGTTCTGCCTTGTTGTGGACATCGGCAGGGATCTGGTCTCTTTGGAAACAGGCAGTTGTTTCCACTCCGACTTTCTCGTACACACACAAAGAAAGGGATACTCCTCTGTTGGTGAGCGACATAGCAGGCCGTTGCCTTGGCAGCAAGATGACCTGGTTAGGAGTGAGCTCTGGAAAAGAACAACAGGAGGAAAATGAGGCTGAGACATGCAGGAACTTTTTTCACTCAATTTTATTTCGTGTGTTCTGAGCCATCAGGAGGGGGAAAGCCTGTGTGAATGGTTGACAGGAGGATCTTTTGCAGCTTTTAGAAGGGCCATCTGGGTCGCTTTTAACCTGCTTCTGTCTTACTTCAATAAACAGTGAACATATGGGAAAAGCCTCTTTTGTCTCATGCAAGCATGGCTATACAACTGGGCCTGTTTCTCTCCATACAAGCTGTCTGGGCTAATGTTTGGGAGAAGAGTTACTTGAATTTGGCTTGGTCACTAAGTTTTGTATGTGACCTAGGTCAAGTTACTTAGTAGCGTTTGTCAAATTATAAAGCCTTTTGAATGAAAGGACCCATGTAAATACCAAGCATTATTATTAATTCATTGAGGGATTTGAAAGAGCCTTACAAGCATGGATGTATTAAATCTGAATGCACCCCAGTGAGACAGCTGACACCAGGGATGGGTGAAGTAATCATTTTGTGTACATGAGAAACACATCAGTTATTTAATAGTTCATAGTAGGACAACCCAACAATGTAGTACAGGAAGTTAAGAAAAGTACAAGTTCATTTAAGGCTACGGAGGGAATTAGGGTGACAAAAGTAATTGATTTGACTGGAACTTAGCCAGGTCACCCTGCTTGCACAAGAAGTTTCATAACTCTTTAGTGATCAGGAGCGGTCCCAATGTACATTCTCTGTCCTGATCAGGAACCAGGACTGCTAGCAATGCAAAGCAAACTGTCATGAGGCTGGGACAGCAAGGAGTTTTTCAGTCAGAACAGTGCTGCCTTCTTAAAATAACCTGAGTCTTTCATGCAGATCACCCACCTTGTGGAGGATTGAATTATTAGTCTAAGAGCATAGCCTTTGGGAACAGGCCCAGAGATTCATCTAAAGTCTGTGCTGTGAATGTAGACCCTGTCAATTCATCAGAAAACTAGCAGAGGCCATTGACTCTGAAGCTACTGTCAGAAACAGTCTTTGTTTCACAAGGTGTATTATGTCTCCAGTTAGCATCTGTCTTTCACCAATATATTTTGCTGCTACCTGTCTGTGGTGATGACTATCCAGAGACTAATAAATGCATGGGTAGATCACTGTTCCTAATGGACACAGACTCATGTCATAACCCAGACCACTGCTGTCAGTGTTAGATTGCCTTGAGCTCAGTCTCTACCAAGACTCTCAGAGGCTGGGTCTTCAGTCAGAGGAGCTTTGGCTGTCTGTGTGGTCTGCTGTGGCATCTCTCTGCTCCTCTGCCAAAGAAATGTCCTTGATTTGGATATACTATAGACTCCATAGACTATGATGTCCTTGATTGCTCCACTGAAAAAGCAAACCTGAGAGGTATCATGCTAAATGTGGCACTTTCTGATCTTAAATGGTTTGAATTTGTTATGGTATGGCTTTTTTAGTTATATGTAGACACCTCAATAGTTGTCTATGTACCTTTCTGTTTGTCAATAAGTGTCAGTCTGCTCTTATGATCAATGTGTATGTATGAAAAGGAGAGTTGTCTTGTTGCCATCTGAAGGAAGGGAAATGGAAACACAGGAATGCTGACATCTCCATTCTGGGTGAACAACCCAAGAGGAATAAGTCCCATTTGCAGAAGTATTGGTTTGGTCTTCATAGTGACCAACCTGAATACTTTGCTCCGGTGCTTTATCAAGAATTGTAAAATGCATTGGAGAGAAAAAGAGCTCAGTTCCCCTTTTAGTTCGTTTTCTGCTTGAAGCATGATTCTTTTAATCTTCTGAAGCTGTGTCTATGTCATTCCTTCATTAGTAAAACACAAGTAAATGCTGGAAACTCTGTGAAGCATTCCTCAAATTTTGCAGCTTAGTGGATGAAATTTACTGTCACTGACTTCATATTACTCAGCTTAAATCTGAGACCCATCGAAGCAGGGCAGGTGGTGGAAGATGACCTTGCAAGCACTGAATGCGATTCTAAGTTGCTAATAAAAAAAAAAAAAAGGCTGGGCTCTAGTGGTAAGTTGTTATAGAAACCCCAGGTACATCTGCATTTCACTGAGAATGAAGTGATTTATATATATTTAGAATAAAATTCTATTCATTGTCCTTTGACGTCAATAGCAGCAATGCTCAGATAAAGAATCACAGAATTGTCAGTTTGCAAAGCTCTTTAAAATGAAAAGAAGCATAGGAAAATTAAGATCATTGTTAATCTTGTCAGTTATGAGCCTGTGATGCTTTTGAAGCCAAAGCAAAGTATTCATTGGTTATAATGTGGCATCGTAGAGAACCTGCTGTGAGCTTTCCAAGATGTATTCATTTTTATTTACCATTGTGAATGAATCCTAGCTTGCAATAAAAGCAGGAAAGAATGGCATGCTGTAGACAGGCTTCTTGTAGGGACAGCCCATGGTGTGTAAATTGTAGAGACGGGGTCAAGACTTTGGGACTATTTCCTTGACCCGTGTAATGAATGATGAAGCTTACTAATGAGAAAACAGTTCCGGTAAATTCAAAGTAGGGCAGAAGACTGGAAAAGGTCAAAGACTTTTTTTTTTTCCTGATCAAACCTGTCCAGTTAACCCAAAAGATGCCAAAGATCTGTAGACCTGCACAAAAAATGGAGGATTCCTGAGTAAAACAGGTGAATTTCCAGGTGGTGTAAATTTCTTTTCTTTCTTTCCCCCTCTCCTCTCCTTCTCTTCTGGCTCTGAAGATGCAGGAATTGGAACAGAGAGTGATAGAAGCAGAGCAAAGAGCTGAGGATGCAGAGAAACAGGTAAGAGATTCTCTTATGGTTGCTCTGGTACAAGCCAAGCAGGAACTTACTTTAAATTCCCTCCAATCTAGCATACAGACCGCACTCTGCAGTGCTGTGCTCTGCTAGGGAAACGCTGATTTACAGTGGTGAAGGGATTTTCTGGTCTACTTCCCAGTCTTTGAGCCTGAGGTACAAACAGGTGCCTAAATAGGTTCAACCCTAAGTGAAAACTGGCACCTTATATCTGCCTCTCAGCTTCACAGCCTTTACCCCCTCATCCATGATAGGCATGCTTGGTTATGGAAAAGGAAGGGGATGTTGTACCTTCAGGATTACGCTGCAGAGGTAGAGCTGCCTGGCAGGTCCTCAGAAAACAAATACTTAAGAGAACTGGTAAGGACTTGTCTACAAGTAGGGAAGGTTCTGTGAAAGAAGTAAGGGTGTGTCTGCAAAACCTATCAGTTGTTTTGGACTTTCTTTTTAGTAATTACTGCTCTGGCTTGGGAGCCCATGGAGAAAAGCAGTAAGAGCTGGATTCATTGCATATTACTGTAACCATCTAAAAACTAGGCATATTGTCTAAGCTAGTCCTAGCCTTCTTGAATAATGGAGAAGGAGAGAGAGAGGCTTCAGCATGTGAACAGGCTCTAATGTTCTAATGGACCTTTGGGAAGCAGACTGTTGTATAGTTTGTGCTGTAAGGAGTATTATAAAAACAAAAGAGTCAGGAAGGGCCAGATGGTCTGAGCTCCTGCATCACTGCAGACCACTGCTGAAGGAAAGGTTTGAAATGAACCAACTCCCTCCAGCTGGATAAGAGCTGCAGGACTGAGCATTGAGTCAGAGATTAAAGCGCAGAACTAAGAGCCGTGCAAGATGGCCAAGAATGGCTGTCAAAGAGGACTTAAGTATTGAAGGACTGAATAGGCAATGTTATATAATGGGAAACATATTGCCTGGGAATCAAGAACTTGAAGCATCTGGTAAGGTATTCTGTCTGCAGAACATACTATTCCATGCCAGTTTGATATCGATGTCAAGATTTTTTTCTGACCAGCTTAAATATAGGAAAGATGCTATGTCTAGTCACCATACTGTTGGCCTCTATGCTAGGTCAGCAATTGTCAGCCAAGAACAAGAGTTGTTCTTGAGAGTGGTATCAGTAAGTCCACACCCAACCAAGACAGGCAAAGGTAATGTTGTCACTCTGACAGCACCAGTGGGAAATACAGTTATTGCCACAGGCCAATGAAGGAGGTTTCATAGTAGAAGACACCTCAATGACAGGAGTAGAGTGTCCATGATATGGTAAGATGCAATGACAGCAAGGGAGCAGATAGAGACCAAGTCAAATCCAGGTAAGAGAACGGGCAAGAAAGGGAGAATTTGGCTGGGAAGGTGTAGGATAAACGAGAGTTGCCTTCACTCACCTGCCATCAGCAGAAATGAGGGTTGCCTTTATTCATCTGCCACCAGCAGTTCTGCAGCCATATGTTGGCAGGTCCTAAAGACTAGCAACCCTCAAAGTTGTAGGGTCTGCCTTTCCAGCAGCCTTATCCACATCCAGAGATAAGTGTTCCTAGAGAAATACTTCATTGCTGCCTGACAGCCTGAAGAAGTGACAGCATAAGAAGCAGGACCATTCCCTTCCACTAATAAGTATATTCACCATGAATGAGAAGCAGCTGACAAATGAGAGGGCTCCACATCAAGTGTGAAATCCATTGTTATCTTTCTCTCCAGGAGTCTGGGAGGTTGGATTTGTTAATTCAATGGGCTCCCTGTAGCTGCCAACCTCAATTAAGGAAATCACATGTTTGCAGTCCCCTCTTTGAACCTCTAGTACAGAGTCAGCATTTGGGTATCAGACAGAAAGGAGGGGCCATTTCTTTTTACTATAATCACCCTAAACTCTAATGAAAACACATCCGACTCAGCAGGCTTAGTTTTCTGGCTCGGATGTTGGGCGCCTACCTTTCTGATTCAGTGTGAGGAAGAGGCAGTTTGCTTCTCTGCCTAATGCAGGCAGACAGGAGGACAAAACACAGCTTCTGCAAGTATGAAGTGTAGGCTGCTCAACAGAGCATGAGTAACTCTCTCCCACAGACTCTGTGAAGTGCTCAGATCATTGCCTGCATTCTGCATTCCTGGTTCTAAACTCATGCCAAATTAATGGTATCTGGAGTTGGTTTCTTTGCAGATTCATTCTATCTGGGATGTGTTGGAACCAGATATTTTCCCATCATCAAATGCTGCAATTAGCAGGTTTGAGTTAAGTTGGTGGAAATCCGTTCACCTTTAGAAATGAAGTCTTATAATCCATTGCAATAGGATGAGGTAATGATAAAACAGACAGTATATCGAGAGACATAGGTTTTGAAGAAAGCAAAGAGCTTTTAAAAGTTTGTTAAAAACCTGAAAGGCTTCAGCAGCAGCTAGATTTTCATTCATTGAAACTTTGTCTGTAGTGAAGGAGCATTACATTGGTGCTTCCCCTGCTGAGATGAACAGGTGTTGGTACTGGCAGGAACTCAAAGATAGGCAAAGCTTCTGACATATCTAATATGGTAACTCCTTAAGAGGTCGGAGAAAAGACTTGTCAGAAAGCCAGAAGTTGCCAAAACATTGTCTAAGCTGGCGATAGGAGGAGGAAGGAACTCTGTAGTACATTTCCCTATGGAAACCTTGATCTGAAGCAAATGGCCAGGGTTTTGTGGTGCATACCTTGGTAGTGAATGGGGTAAAAAGCTGACCATGGTATTGCAAAGGAGGAAAATGTGGTGTACCTTGCCCATATGTCTATGTAGACTATGGTGCCCGTATGGTCTCTTTGACCAATAGTGTGCAAATATTTCACAATCAACAATGTGTTTATCTGTTCATGGTTCAGTTTGCATCTGTTACTGCTTCAGCATTACAAATGAATGGACAATGTTCTCTTCACATATGTAGATATAAACTAAGTGTGACTTGAAGGTTGTTCTTTTTTTCTTTTTTTCTTCTTTTCCTGACTTCAAAAATATGAAACCCACAAATACTTTAAGTTACGGTCTTACCACTAAACAAGCAACTCCTTCATTTGTGTTGTTTTGTTTTTTTATCTCTCTCTGATTGTCATTACAGGTCAGAGTTATGGAAGAGAAGATAAAACTAGCCAACGTGAAGACCAGTGAATCAGACAGCACTCTGCACAGGAAATACCAAGAGCTGATGGGCACAGTGCGAGGAAAGGAAGATCTGATCAACCAGTTGGAGACACAGCTAGCAAAACAGGTAAAGATATTTTCTACAGGGAGACCTGTAGCTTTCATGAGTTGGAGGGACTCTGTAATGTACGTTTCAAAGGTATGGATTATGTCTCTGTTACATATTAGCCTCTCAGTTGCCTTCAGATCAGCTTGCTCAGTGCAAGATCCTCTCCTTCCTTTCTCTTTTCAGACAAAACCATCCATTCAGCCTCAGTAGCCCTTGTCTCTTCATTATAGGAGATTGGTCAATGTCCTTAAAGGGTTTCCTTATGTTAGTGTTGAGTCAGTGTTGAGACCCTAAATTGTAATACTTAGTCTGGTCACAGTATTTCTCTGGCTTCCTAGCATACAGATTGCTCTGCAAAATCATTATGTAGCCCATCTCTGACTTGGCATATGCTGCTTCTTGGGAAGGGACTTTTCCCAGTCTTCAGCAATCCTTTAGCATAGTTCATCTCTTGTCAGATGTCCTCATTATAAACGAGCAGCTGTTGTCCAGTATGGATAGTTCTTAGTCTCTTCCATTCTCAGTTGGTGGAAGGAAGGAGCTACATCTACAGCAGAGCTTGTATTTCGGCTCTAGTAAAAGCCTTGCCCTGTGGTCTTTATGACATGAGGAATGAGGTATTCTTATGTTGCTGAGTAAATTACTTTTAAATGGAAATAGCTCATTAGAATTTTACACCAAAAAATACTTTGCCATTTGAGTTACATTTTAGATTTAACTAATTGTCACCTATTTCAAGGGCAAAATAGGTTGGTAAGCTGTCTGAATTTACTAAGACCAAGTGTAGTGTGAAGGTCAGGCATCAGATCTTTGTAATACTCTGGGTTTCAGGTCACTTCCCCAGGCCAGCTTGCTCAGGCAGAATGTAGGTGAAGTTTCTGCATTTTCGAAAAGAAAGAAGGTGTTCTGAAGGAGCTACAATAGTGATCAAGGTCTGGAAGCAGCTCTTGTAATCAAAGATGGGAGAAATTCTGATTTACCCAAAAATGCGAGGTGTGATTTGATTAAAATCAACAAATGCAAGTGGGAAAAATGTTCTGTTAGTAGAAATCTTTATTCTAGCAACAAGAGGCAAAATGAGATTCTAGAAATGAAAGCCAAAGCTTGACAATTTCAGACTAGAAACACTCTTTTTCAGGGTCACCAGTTTAGTTTCAGAATGGAATGGCATGGTAGCAGTGCTGGAAGGTCACTAAGGGTCCCTGTAAGGCATCCTATTTGTTTTCACTGGGATGGAGAGGGCTGTGGAGTTCAGAACATTAATAAGAGAACACTGAGGTCATGTCTGGACCACACAATAGCCTGGGACGCAAAAAAATCTCTTAACTGCTTCTGGATCTTAAAGCACAATAACTGCATCTACGGCTGCTGTGCCTGAGTGAATTAGTTCTGCTTAGAGGCAGGGCTTACTAAGCTCTGTGACAATGCTGTCATCATGTCACTGTCCTACTTTAGGACCCTAAATGAAATCTTGGCATTGCACTTCACCATGTAGCGTAGCAATATTCTGAATATTTTACCTCTTGGTCCCTGATCTGAGACAAGTCCAGGTCATTAGGGATTCAAAGGCATTACCTATGTGATGGATATTCAGAGGACTATAGTAAATCCACCGTATGTGCCAGATCATTTGAAACCAGTAGGCACGTCTTATATTCTGACTCCAGCAAAGGCTGGCACCTGATGATTAGGAACACACAGAGCCATATTCAGGGAGAAAAATTAAATAAATCCTCCTCTTAAAGCATCAGATTTGATTACTTTTACTTCATTGTGCTCAACTACAAATGTTACTCCTACCCATAATGTTGCCAAGGTATATTTTAAAGTCAGCAAACATATTTGAATAAGAGCTTTTAAATGTGCAGTTGTGGTGATGAATAACATGTGGTGCTTAAAACCAATGTGAAGATGTGGGGAATTTCCTGCAGTCTGCTGTGTATTTATATGGTATTCATTAAGTGAACTTACACTCTTCAGCACGAAAAATTTAAAAAGGGGTGGGGGGCGAAGCACTGATATTTTTACTATCATAGTTACTGGTATTTGTTCACATCAGAAAAAAAAAATCTAGCAGGGAAACCACCAACTGCTTCCAGAAGGGATTACCTTGGTCCATTTAGAGAAACCAGGGCTAAATGTGCCATATAGAGTATATTCCCCCTTCCTCCCTCCCTTGCTCCTGAAACTGATTTCTCCTTGTAGTTATTTAAATCATTATGTAGATAGGAGACCTTTCAGTGACATTGCTTCTGATGAAGCCACACAGGAGATGAACAGAAGGCTTCAGGTGATCATATCAATCCAGCATCTTTCAAAGGAAATTCCCAGAAAAGTAAGAAAAAAGGTAGCTGAGAAAACACAGCTGCAAAAACGATGTTGTAGCAATATTGCCCAAGCACATACTTGGGTAAAAAATGTTCATTGGGCAAATCAACAGTATTCCCATAACACCTTTGTGTGGACTAGAACCTGTTTTAATGGATATGTAAACATAAAACCACTTACACCATCTCAAAAACTCATAGCAGGTCTTAGTGTTTCAAGGTCAAGTTTTGAAGATTTTTTTTTTTTTTATCCTGAGTCTGCTTTTTTTTTTTTAATTTACTTTCTCAATGAGAATATTGTGTATGTTAAATACATTGTTGGTATTAGTTTCCAAGTGTATACTCTACACCTGTGCTTGCAGCAATTGAATCCCTTTCGCTTGGAAGAATTACGCTGTTATTTATAAAGCACTTACAGGCAGTGCTTAATTATTATTAACTTCAGCTAACAATGTGTGTGTGTGTATAGGCTGGGGGAACACTACAGATGCTCAACAGCAAACAGCAACATTACAAAACCATGTAAAACAGGAAAAGTTGCAGACTGTACTCAAAAGAAACTGGTAGGTGGGCAATCATTACCTGAGCTGGATTTTGCTATTCCACAACAAACTTTTGAAACAACCCTCTGAATTTGACTCTAGCGACCATGTAAGACAACTTAGAGCTTGATTTTTTTTTTTTTTTTTTTTTTTAGAGACCAGCTAAATAGTAATATCCAAATAGCAGTCTCGAATCTTACGTCTGGAATGGGAGCTTCAATGTTTAAGTCACTCCTGATGCAGTAACTTACTGAGAACAGTTAGTTGTACTCTGCTAATGCATCTAATCTTTTTTTGGCACAGAAGCAGTTGAGGACTGAGGAAGCCAAAATTGTTCAAGAGAAAGCTGCCAAGATCAAAGAGTGGGTAACATTTAAGCTGAGAGAGGTGAGTCTTTAGCTTGCTGCCAGGTTTCAAGGCCTATGACTAGGTACAGTGGCTGCACTACCATTGGGCTTCTATGCAGGACAATAGTCAGAACAGTCAATCTGCCACAGAGGCTTTCTGCTTGCACACACTCAGTTACAGAGCTAGGGTCATCCCTCTTACTGAGGTCTCTTTACTGCTTTGGGCAAACTATAAGTGATTGTGAAGTCACTAATGCCTGAAAGCAGTCTCTGAAGAAGACTTACTAGTCACAGGTGGCTTTCACCTAGCTTTCCTCTGACTGACTCTTTCTTTTTTTTTTTTTCCTCTGGGTGCAGTTTCTGTCTCTTTTTCTGACAAAGCAGCTGTGACACAAATACATGTCCTTTGCTCTTCCATAATTTGCCATCTCTGACTAATGCTGTTTTCCTACTGCCCAGCATTTTCTCATGTCTAAACCTCTCCCTCCTATCCATCCTGTGGACTTATGCCTCTATATGGGGCTAATTCAATACCCTCTAGAAAAACTGAGAAATAGCAATGGGTCAGCACACAGTTTTAAAGATGCAGTACTAGTTTACAACTGGGAGTGGGGCTATCTGGTCTTTCCCTTTTATTCCAAGTTAAAGCCATAGATTTCCCAGTTTATGTCAGAAAGGGAATTTGTTGGAGTTGGAAGAAGCAGTCTTTGTGGGCGCTAGTTGTGTTATGATGTGACTTTGTAATCTCATTAGATTGCCTAGATAATTCACCGAGCTGCTGTGCTGCTTCTCTTTCATTCTCCCATATGAGGTAACATAAGGTGCATCTACATTACTGACTGGTGTAGCACAAAGGAGGAAGCACAAGGGTTGACTTGGTTTCACCTGCTGTGAATCCAGGACCATACATTCACATTGTGTCTTTACTGGCAATGAAGTTTGTGACAGATGCTAATTCTAGGTGCATACCATGCATGAGTGGACCACTGCCAACTGAAGGACTTTGCATCTCTGTTGCAAATGGGTTGCTCTAGACAGCACCATGGGTGGATTTTCAATTTTGATTCCATCAAGAGGGAAGCCTCTTTGGTTGCCCCACTGCTGCATTTGAGAATGTATGCTGAGCACTTCAAGCAAAGATATAAGGCAAATTTGCAAAGAATCACTTGTGCACTAATTGCAAATGTAAATGCACCCTTAATGTTGTGTTTTTTTTTTTTCTTTGGTCCCCTGGATCCAGGGGATGTCCTTTTACCACATACAGGGTGAGGGCAAAAATGCTCCTCCTGGGTAATAGTTTTTTCATTGTCTCTTTCATGACAGTTATTTCTGGAACAGGAGTAAATGATAAACAATAGCAGGGAGGGAGATTAAAAGACCTATTTGAGAAGTGCAAATAGTATATACAGAGGCTATTTGAGAAAGCACAGCAAAGTGTTTAAGTGGGTTGTCCAGTGGAGCTGCTGAGGAGAAGGATTTCAAGGTGACTGGTAGACTCACCCATCCTTTTTTCCTTTCCTGTTCAGACACTTGAATGTAATAAAGATGAAGACATGTTCTGTATAGTGGAACACAGGCACACACAGTTTTGCATTATTTTTCAGTTTTCGTTATTGTTGTTTCATAGCTTGAGCTAGAAAATTACCACCTGAAAAACTGTAATCAGAGGCTGACGGAGCAAATTGAAGCCCTTCAGGATACACTGCAAGGTAAATATGTTCACCTGGCATTGTAGCCTAGTAACAACCACAAGAGTGGAAGTCAGCATTCCTGGGTTGTGTTCTTAACTTTGTCAGAAATTAGCACTTGTGACAGTGAGCAAGCAGTAGAATTGCTGTGTTCCTCAGTGGGTCCATTTTTAAGATGGGAATAACATTGCTTATCTGCCTTAACTCTTAATTGGTTTCCCACCAGCAATTGAACACAGACCGCTTTTTTCAAGAGTGCTTTTGCCATTAAATTAAGCCACTGAGCTCCTGAATTAGAAGCACTCATTGAAATACATAGCTAAACTCTCCATTCACTTCAGTGGTGCAGGGTAGAAGTCCCTGAGGTATTTCACTTTACCTCCACATGTGAATTACCCTCATCCCCACAGAACCTTTACTGACATGTGAGCTGAGTAACTGAGGACTGAATGGGCCAAGACAGCAGCTGTCTGGTCTGCCTTTAGAAGCTGGGTTCCTCTGTGCTATCAGGTTGGGTTGGAAAAAGCTGCTTACAGTGCTTGTGCTTTTGCAGTTCTTGTTTGGTGGACAGATGGAGAACTTTGGTGTCCAGGGTTTGAAATTGGCATGTTTCATTGCAACACATTTTGAAGAGGAAATTATCTTTTAACCATTTTCTTCCTGTTTTTTTTTAATGATCTTGGTTTGGTCACAGTAAGATGAGCTAGTTTCCAGAACTTCACTGGGCATGCAGGCAGGGGGCATTCCTTTCCTGCAGAAGTCTTTCTGGCATTCCTGTCACTTCACAGCAAGGGAATAGGGCAAAATTCCTTCTAAATCCCACCATGTTTCTAGCTAAATGCTTTATTGACTAGGTTTTTCTCATCCCCTCTGGCTCTGGCTGTTTACAAAAAGAGAATGGCTGGTAAGCTGCGTTAATAATCTGGTATTAAGTGTTCCCTGGATCCCAACTCTCTGGGCAGTAAACAGCTCTGTCCTCTCCTTTTATCCCCCACTAGTCTCACTGTGCTAGGCTGAATTCAGAGGCCTCTGCAGAGAGACAAATCTTTTCTTGCTTGCCATTCTAATAGTAACAGCTTCCTCTGCTTCATCTCATGCCACATCTAGGAAGCTGCAAAAATACCAGTAATATTTAAAATGAATGGCCTCTTTTCAGTCTACACTAATGATTTACCTCAGGGACAGGGAAAAATGTGTGCCAGGATTTCTGTGTACCAGTGTTATGTGTTAGGAATAGCTTTGTTAGTGTTCAGTTCCTTGTGACTCAAGTGTCAAGGTCAGGCGCTCTCGGTTGTCTTTTTCTCAGCTGTTTCCAAGAGCGGGTTTTATCCTTGCCACAATCAACAGTGATTTATTCTGCTGTTTGCTCTTCCCCCTATTACTTTGTGTCTTCAGTTTGTTTCTACTTCCTTGTAAATCCCGTTAGTGGTTAAGCAATGCCTGTAGAGTTTGATGTTCAGGCAGCATTTTCAGTGATAGCTGTGCAGTGTCACACTCACCCATATTTATGCAATTTCCAAAGCATCTTATGACTTGGTTCTCTTTCAGTTGGGCAATATATAAATGCCAAGGTCAATCAAAATCATAAAGTGAAGTAACATCCCCTGCCACCCCAAGTTTTATCCACACATTCTCAAACCCTAAAGCTGCTATTCAGCAGAACCTGTAGGACTGAGATAGTCTTTAAATCTAGTAATTATGGAAAGGAAGAAAGCAGAAGAACTATAAAGTATAGGTAGTAAATAGACACAGAACAAGGGAGGCAATCTAGGATCTGTCTTTTATGTCATCCTCTAATATAGCAACTGGAGGGGCAGAGAAAAATAAACAAAGAAAAGGAAGTTTTTACAGAAAAAACATGTAAATAACTGTTATAAAACTTGTTGACAAAAAGCACTGTTTGGGTCATATAGCACAAAAGGATAGCAACAAGCTCTAGGGAAATTCCTGGAGAGAGTAACCTCACTGATTGGTGCGATGGTTAAGAAGGTCTCCATACATATGCTGGAAGCCTCATCTAGCCCTAGGAATGGGAGGAACCATACCAGCTTATTTGATGGCTTAAATCACTGTAGGTCCATTGAAGTCAAAAGCCACACTAAGCAGTGTTCTGGCCGCTTAGGTGATTTTTGACAAAGTATTGTGTGGACAGGTGCACTTCCTTCTCATGGCTGTTTTAAGAGAAGAGACATAATAGTGAATAGGTAGGAGTAAAAACTGCTATATTGAATTAGACTGAAAACTTGCCTAGGCCAGTATCCTGTCTCCTGGTTGGCTGTATGTTTCCTGAGTTTTCCTGAATGTTTCAGGAAAGAGTGTAGAAAATATTGCAAGTAGAGCTGTCCTTCTCTCCATGTACCCTTCCCGATTCTGCTGTCAGTGTTTTAGGAAGTTCCTAGGCCAGAACTTCTGTCTAAACAATTATTTGTGCCACTGATAAATTACTTTTTCTGTTCTATCTTTTGGACACCACAGCATTCTAGTTCCTTTTTTGTTTGGAAAAAAAAAAAAAACCAACCCCTTCCTTCTGTAAATTTCAAACACGCTGCCTCACAATTTCATTAGGCACCCCTTAATTCCACTTTTGTAAGAAACAGCGATTAATCATTTCTTATTCATCTTTTCTGTACTATTCCCAATTATAAATATATAGCACTTCTGTTATAGCTGTGCCCAACCATTTCTTTTCCATTCTGAATAGTTGTAACCAGGCCAAGGTGCTATTGAAATACAACTGACATGAACAACTTACACTAGCAAGCAACATTTTAGACAGTAAAGCATTTGAATGCCCTAACCATATGTTCTCCTCTGTTGTAGATATGACCAGCATTCCTCCCTTTGAATCTCTTTGGAGCTGTAATTCTCTGAAGCCCAGAGCATCACAGACCTCTTTTGCTGAGGAGATAGACCAGAAATCTGTGCTCCTTGCACCTGGTTTCAGACAGGTGTGTCAGACAGGACCTACCAAACATGTACTCTCTACAGCAAACATAGTCCTTGCCAGTGACACCTTTACTGAGGATGGAGAGGATAAATCCCTGTTTTCCCAGAGGACACTGAAGCTCATGTCTGACTCATCAAGCTGGAATCTCTCCACGGAGAAAGATGTATTCCCAGCCGTAAGTTCTGAACACAGGTTAGGGTGTTCTGATCCTGCATCACTAGACCCTCCAGCTGAGGCCACAAGAACCCTTGAGGCTTTGACTTTCCAGTCATCTTTGGAAGGAAACTGTAGCGCTGTGAGCACCTTGCAACAAGTGGCTTTGGATGGCAACCGCTTCTCCGATGATCTGAGTGCCAGGTTCTGCTCCCACCGGCTGGACTCCTCTTCCTCAGGAGAAATAATGAGCATGCTTGAGGGACATCTCCAAACTGCTGAGCCACCCCTGGTTGTGTCAGCATCAGCTGATACAGCACATTCCTTCTGTCCAGGGAGGGAATGCAGCCTTGGCGGTAGTATGACCTTTCCAAAAATACGAACTCCCAATACACCAAGAGACAGTATCCAATTAGCCAAGAGACATTACAGCCAACCACAGCCAGGGGCTAATTCTTTCCGTCATGTAATGAGCTTAGAGGCTAGCACCTTCCAGCCCATAACAAGCTCTCCAGTCTGCCATGGGCAAGTGAAGGAGACAGACATTGATGATGATGGGGTACTGGAGAAGATGGAGACAGAACGTGGCCTGGTGAGGGAAGAAGGTAGAGCGTGTGAGGAAATCAACCACTTATCTTCAGGGCAAAGAGAAGCTGTGAGTTCTGAGGCTGGCGTACTTGACCCAGGAGGTAAACCTCCCACACCACCGCTGCACAGATTCCCATCGTGGGTAAGAAATACAAGGACAACAGTCTGAGAAGTGCTGCTTATCTTTGAGTAGTGCCCAGTAGTTAGGCTATAACAGCTCTTGGTCTCAAGCAGTTGTTTCCTGTGGACATCAGTCACATTTCTGAACCACCTAGTCTGACAGTTCCAGATCATGGGGCATGCTGGTCCCACTGACAATTTTTTTTTCTCTTTATAAGGAAAAAAAAAATCCACGGAAGAAAATAGTACTCAAGAAACATAGGAATAAAAATGAAAGTCGAGGTGCTGCATTGTGGTTTATCCTTATGGGTCATCAAAAGTTAATCCTTAGTTCTGTTGTCATGTGTCTAAGACAGAAAAGTGAGTCATAAATGCAAGTGAATGGACCAGACCAGATATAGTTTCAGGGTCAGAAAAAGCTGTGAATAGTAGAATAGATTAGATGGATTAGATCTCATGGATTAGATCTCAGCATTCCTATCTCATAGTATACTTCTGCTATCACTAAAATTATGTGAAAACCATTGGTAAAGTGAATATACATGTCCTATTGCTCACTTCACGTGAGAGGGAAGTCTGTTGTTATCACTTTCAGTTACTTGTTAGTTCAGATGGTTGGATTGTTTGCTAATGTGTCAATCTAATTGATAAACTTGGTGGAAATCAATGTAGTATCAAAAGAGATAATTCCATTGTTTTCAATTTTCTTTTTTAAATGCATAGGCAAACAAGTGGTTTATTGAAGGTGCAAAATCAAGCACTCATTGTTAATCCTCATGTTTTACAAATTTTTTTCTATGAAAACTTAACATTATTTGTGATATTTGGCTGTTGTCCTTTATGATACCAATTTAACCCCAGTATAATCACAGCTATTTTTCCAAAGGAATCTCTTCATTCAGCCCATAATATGGAACTGTGCTGGGGATGAAGCTGGATAGTGTAGTAAAAGAAACTGCAGTTTCCAAGATGTCTGTTTTATTTGCTGCAGAAGTCAGAAAGGTGTCATGAACAGTGTACTCACTTGGAAGAAGGGAAATACGTCTCAGAGATTGGCCACTATTCCTTTCTCTGATCTAGAGTTCCCCTGTAAGATTCTTATAGTTCCTTAAGCTAAATTTTTCACAGGTGATCATTAGCTCCACACACACCTTCTGTATGTCTAACTTGAGTTTGGCAAGTAAATTTGGTTAGAGAAGCGCTAAGCACTTCTCTGCTGCAACTGTATTCAGTTTTTTTCATTACATACAATGTTATATGAAGCTAAATTCTCAAAAAGTCAGGTCTTGGACATCTTGAAAAGGGTACTCCAAAGATACTGGATACTTCGAAGAACCTATGTCTGAGTTCCTCTTCTGGAAAATAGCAATAGCACCCATCATGTCCCTCCAGAGTTTTTGTAAAATTTTTTATTAATGTTTATGAAGCATTGCAGTATTATAGTCAGGAACACCACAAGAAAAATCCATTATTTTGTCTTCAGACCAGAGTCAAGTAAGTGTATCCAAGTAGGGCAAACTTAAGTATATCAAGCACTAAAGCATTAATAGAATATTAAATAGCAGCTTAATCAGTAAGAAATGTCCATTATGTGTCTTGAATAGGAAGTGTCTGGGGAAAAAATGCACATAATATTTCATTAGAGACTAAATCGCAATGCATATACATACAGAAAATACTAATTCTGCAACTTCTTTTTTTGGCGTACTTGACTTTGCAGTCTTGCGTACTTTCATGTGTATGTATTATGTGTGTTATCTGATAGTGATTGGTTGTATGCTTTAAGGAGCAGCAAGAGGATTCCTAGCTTTGATTTTTTATCCATTTTAAACTGGTTGGTGTCTTAGTCATAACATTGCATTTAGTTACAGGTTTGGGTTCCCCCCTTGGAATTTTTATGAATTTGTGAAGCACTTGGAGATCCTTTGAACTGAAAGCTCCTTATGTTGTTATAACTGAGACACAGGCTTATCAAGATCATTCCAGGCATTTCTTTCATTCCCTTACCAGAGAATGGGAATCCTTTGCAGGTGGTGACTCAGTAAATTGTCCTGTTTTAGGGCTGTTCTTGGTTCATTTTCATGCGTTGTTCATAAAGTGGAAAAAACAGCTTTTTCCAAGCTGTGATATAGTCATTTATTGATAATTGCATGTAGGTGTTCCAGTAGGTGTGGATATCATCTCTGTAGCATTTACAAGCCTAGTCTGTTGCGCTTCAGGGAATTGCACACAGATGCACATTTCCACTAATGGTCATTCACCCAATATCTGGTGGAATAGAGCAATCTTTCTTAGATGGCCCCTCCTTCCTGCCCAAAGGTGTGATTGTGATGTGATTCTGTGACACGAGCATTTATTTTTGCAAGAATCGTGTTTTTGTCTGACCATTACTGTTTATGGTATTATTGTTCCAGGAAAGTCGCATCTATGCTGTGGCCAAGTCTGGCATGAGGTTGTCTGAAGTGGCCACGGTGAATGATGCTTCCAGCTGCTGTAAGTTCTAGACAAAATCTATCCTTAGAGGGAGTTTACAGTGACAGTGTGGGACCTTAGTTTCTGGATGTTCACATTTCTTCATTTCCTTGCCTGTTTTCAAAGTAAATTTGATTTCGCAGATAGCCACGATAAAGAAAGGAAGGGAGGAGGATACATCTGATCTCAGGGATGGCTGTCTGAGCCCCTACATTCAGTGACATCTTCAGGGACTCCATTATCTCCTTCGTCACTTTCACTGACACTGTTCTGCCTCTGCATGACTGTGACCTGCTTTTAGTCTTGTGATTCACCATCAGCTTCCCCTGTTATGGCTTTTACCTGTTTGTACACGGTGCACTGGATTGTCATTGTACCATGGGGCGCAAAGGGTGGGTAAGATGTCTTACAAGCTAAATGGAGGGAACATTGCACCTGTCTCTGGGAGTCGTATGTAATTAATAACACATCCCCTGGCCTTTCTCAGGCCAAACTGTCCAGGATGGCAGTCCTCCATTATTTGGTGTTCCAAGAGACTACATAGGTTTTTACATGCATACATGTACCTTGCCATTAAAACATCCTCCTTTTCACCAGTTTGTATTATTTGCTCTCTTGCTCTCTCTCTTAATTTTCCCAGTTTCCAGTTTCTCCTGTTCAACTTCTGGGCCATTTACCTGTCTCATCTACAGAAATGTCACAGTGCCAGTCTACACTACACTGAAGGGGGTAAGGAGTTACCTCACTTTTTCTCTTATGAAAAGCATGGTCCAGGGCTGCCAGTAATTTGAGAGAGAACGGGATGAAGCTGTGCAGTGAAGGAAAGAAAATTAGAGAATGCCAGGAAGTACTGGACACCAAAAGAATGCAGAAGGAGTAGCAGATGATAAATTACTTAGGAATACAGAATTTTGCAGCAAGTTTTGGTCCAGGAAGCTGCAGTGTGCACTATGAGGCTGTAGAAACCTAGGGGGTGATAGTGGGTGTAGCCTAGAGAATGAATTGGAAGAGGGCTCTTGAGAGCTCATGGGGAAGCACAGGGCTTGTGGAACAATAGGAGGGTGTAACCAGAGGAGACCCAAACAGATCAGACTAGAGAGTCCAGCTTGGAAGTTCTCAGACTAGAAAGGGAGGAAATGAGGAGCCCTAGGACAGCAGTGGGCAAGGCAGCATGAAAATGAAGGGCCTGCATTGATTGCTCTGTCTCCTTATTGAGCAGGGATTGTCCTGGGGAAACTCTTCCCTCACACACTGACCATACAGGTCTGTTTTCCAGAAAGCCACACAGATCAGCAACGTGCCTTTCTTAGATGAGTCTTCAGGCTCTGATGATGACTGTGGCTCCCATGCCAGCTTCAGGACTTCTGCTGCTGGATCTGAGAACAGGAAAGCTAGCATGCCAGGCAGCCCTCGTGCAGTGAAGAGAGGTAAAGTTGGTAGTATTGTTACTGAGCAGCACGAACTCTGTCCTCATGGGTGAGGCAAGATGTCCTGAACAGCATCATCAGTGATGGGCAAATGCTTAGCCTTGGTGATGCTAATAAGGAGCTTTCCCAGAAGGTGTGCAACTCAATAGAAACCTGCCCTCTCAGATGGGTTTTTACCGCTGGTAGATTTCCATCCAGGCAATTGCTAAGCTAAGACTGTTGGAAGGATTGATCTCCCAGATTCATCACATATCCAGTGAAGCCATCTGTACCTTTTCTGTGACTTCCTGTAAGCAAGCTAGTACTGACACATTGAAGAAAATGGTTTTTGTCTCTGTCACTGGCTGATAATTTCTTGACCAGTAAGCAAATCTTTCCTATCTTTGAGAGGCAGCAGATAATTTGGGTCCTGGCTAGGACAATTTTTCTTGACTGCTGGGAAGGTTAAACTGGATCCTTGAGTGGAATTTTCATTACAATTGGTAGTCAGTAAAATAGAATCCCATTTCATGTAGTCTTAACTTCTGTTGTGATGCATTGGCTGATGTGTCTGTGCGTTGCCATGGACCAGTGGTGGAAGATTCATGGAAAGCAAAACCCCATTGCTGTGAGGGAGCCTTTTCTTTAGTTTGAATGAGAGGGGCTTGAGGCTTTATAATGGATGTTTCCAAGCTGAAAACAGCATGTCTGTGCTTTAGATAACAAGTCTGTTGACTTTTAAAAATATTTTTTAAATCTCTGTTTATTCAGCAACAAATTTATTTCACTGTCAGTATCCAAAACTCACTCTTACTACTACTTGTCTTCCTAGGAGAAAAAAAAAATGTCTCAGAAGTTTGGTTAGTGGGGTTTGAGTTTCCAAAGCCTGATCTGATTTGTTCTTGAACAAAAAGCCTTAATGGTGAACTCAAAGTTTTTCAGAGTGTGCAGTATTCAGTGCGTGCTTCTGTCTAGCCATGATTCTCATTCTTTCCTTTATTTTGAACAGGTGTATCTATGTCCTCACTGAGCTCCGAGAGTGACTATGCCATCCCTCCTGATGCCTACTCCTTGGATGGTGACTATTCAGAGCCAGAACATAAGCTACAGCGAACATCTTCCTATTCCACTGATGGTGGAATCTGCACTGTAAGTCTTGCTACCTCACTGTTGTGAAGGGATGCAAACAGAGCCTTGGCCTTGAAAGAGAAAAAGCGTAACTACAATATATTGAGTTATGCCCTGCAAAGCGATGCTCTAACAGGCTGGGCTGTTGGTCCAGCTGGTTTGTATCAGAAGACACTATCTGATGCTTCAGAAGAAGGTGCAATTTTTGTTACGTGTTTAGATAAAAGTATAAGCATCAAGGGCTCTATTCATTCTTGATGACCTGTACTGGTTTCCTGTAGTCGTATTCCACTGTAATGATGGCCTTACGCTTCTGTGACAAAACAAGTTTGGAAATTCAGAGGAAGGAAGGAGAAAGAATAGAATATTTTGGCCTAGAAAAAAACCTCAAACACGGGCAGCATTAAATTCTGTACTCTTGAATGTAAGAGATCAAGCAGACAAGGAACAGGAGTCTAATCATGGCTTAGAGCCAGCTTTCACTTTTATTTGGAAAAATCACTGCTATGGTAGGAAGACAAAAAAGTTTTCAGTACATCAAACAATCAGCGAAATGATCTTCAGATGCCTTCTTTACTAAAACAACACAATGTGGTATTTGCAGTTACACAGATAGTCTAGGACTCTCTCCAAGTTGAGCAGAGAGCACTGACCTCAGATGGCTGCTACTCCCATCTGGCAGAGTAAAGCGGAAAGTGATGGAGATGCAGCAAATGTCTGAGCTTGACTTCAGCACTTTTTCATTTGTATTTTGAGAGGTGCAAGATAACCTTCTCTCCCCCTTGCTCTTTGCCCTCCAGGAACCCCTGGAGAAATCAGGTTACTTGCTGAAAATGGGCAGCCAGGTGAAGATGTGGAAGAGACGATGGTTTGTTCTAAGAAACGGACAAATCATGTACTACAAGTCTCCGGTGAGTCACTGGGATACATTTACTTCTGTAGTGGAGGCACAGGGGAAGGCTCTCTGCAGAACTGGTTCCAGGCTGATACCACTGGCAGAGTGGGCAGCCATGGGCAAGCTTCCCCCAAAATGTCCTGCCAAAGAGCTTTATATCTGACCCAGAGGTTCAACTGTGGGTCTCTGCTTAGGCAGGGAAGCTCCTTGTGGTGGCAGTTTCCAGGAGATGAAAGTTTGTTCACAAGGAAAGAAGCTTGACACCTACTGGTTAACTTCGTGCAGATGATGAAAAGCAGAAGGCATACTATGGCCCATCTTTGGTCATGTTTAAGATGAAAATAAAGGAAAAATAAATTACAAATACCAGGAGGGTGCAGATACATACTCATCAGTCAGTATATGGGGCTCTGAGGAAAACTACAACTTTCAGGGGAAAGAAAGCTGGATTCTTTCATTTTTCACCCTCCCACATGGACATGGAAGTGTTGGAAAACTAGGGTAAAATTGAAAATAAGCTTTCATGCAAAATGCTGTCTTACAATGTTCAATGAAACAATATTGAAAAAGCAGGTTTGTGCATTCAAACCTTTCCAAATACTTTTTATAATGCACAACTGTTTCAAACAAAGTTACATTATTTTAAAAATTCTAGCAGTTTGCACTCAAAATTTGTATATACAATAAAATACATTTATTGTTGGCCTTCATTATTCTGCTGTACTTATAATTCTCTGTAACGTAGCTATTTAGGGATATTCACCTTCCATACTTTTTTCTTTGGGACACAGCAATTTCCTCCATACCTGCATAATTACACAGTATTGCTGTGTATATACACATCTTTGCTTACAAGTCAGGAATATTGAGAAGATTTATTTTCAACTTTTTTATATTTTTTTCAGTTGTCATATTCTGACAAGACAAAAATACACCTTAGGGCACAATGCATATTTATTTCTGATACTAGGTTTATCCATCAGAATTCACAAGCAAATTATACATATATATAATATATATATAAATAATTTCATAAATATGCAGAATTTAGACAGTTGGTTAGAAGGGACTTCTGGAAGACCCTAGTCCAACTGACACTTTGAAGAGGGACTGTCACCAGCTGTAGATCAAACCATCCATGGCTTTGTCTAGCTGAATCTTGAAAACTTCCAAAGGTGGAAATTCAGCCCCTATCTGGGTACCTGTTTGGTGGTGTATTGCCTTCCCAGTGAGAAAGGGGTGGGGTTTTTGTTTGGGGTTTTTTTTTTTCCTCATGTCCAATCTGAACTTCGTAAGACAATATTTGTTGCCATTACCCTTGTCTGCCACTACTGAGGAGACTTTTGCTTCATCATTGCAATGGGATCACACTGTCTCATATTCAGCCTGGCAACCTTCAGCTGGCAACCTTCAGCTGTCCTTTCCAGCTCATGAATGCAGACTCCAACCTGCACATGCATATTCTGCTGTATTTAAGTACTCTGAGACCCATCTAAGGTTTTTTCCCTACTGAAAAGTTGTTTGCTTTTCTTCCCTCAGAGTGATGTTATCCGCAAACCACAAGGGCAGATGGAGCTGAATTCCTCATGCCAAATTGTCAGAGGTGAAGGGTCCCAAACATTCCAGGTAAGTGTTGCTTTTTCATCCTGTAGATAACCACACGCTCTGTAGCTGGGTGAGAGAGCACTTATTTCAGGCTGAATGGTACTGTATGTCTCAATTGATATGAGCTAACTTTATCTGGCCGCTGTGTTTCCTGGCACAAGCCAGGCAGTTTAATAAATAATGGGGAAAGAGCTAAATTGTAACCCAAATACAGCTTTTTGAAATTGAAAAAAATTCTCCTTTATTTTTGTTTTGTTTTACACCATCGCACTTTCCTTTTTTGCAGTTAGGACTGAGAGCTTGAAATCTATGGGGAAAAGTGACAATTAAAACAAGATACTACCTAGGATTTCCTCTTTTTGAAAGACTCCTCTCACAAGATCTCCAGCCTGACTTTACATATCTGGAGGATCTGAAGAAACATCTGAAGTGTTGGATTCCTATTAGAATTCAACTTCTGAAGTATTAGAAGTTAGTCCATCACTGGGTTCACTTTTAAGTCATTATTGTTAGAGGACTTCATTATAAAGACAGCATTAAAGTTTCTCTCATACTCTGACTGAAAGGCACATGGCCTGACCGGTGAGCTACCTTCTGCCCTTATCGAACTGAAGTTGCTAAGGCTTAATACTATTAAATTCATAGCATCTTTCCTCTCAGAGTCACAACCTATTGAAGGCAGAGGGCAATACAAAGTGAAGGCAGCAAAAAACCCCATTTATGTAGTCACCTCTAAAATGAAAAATTAGCAGCAGCACTGAGAAACAAGAAAGGATGAGAGAGGAGGACAAAGCCACAATATCCAACAGAAACAGCAAGAGAGCTCATGAGAATTTGATTGATCTGAGTTTCAGTTCTTTCACTTGGGCTTTGAGGGTTAGCACCTTTTTTTCTTACCCCCAAAAATCCCTCCTGAATCACCAAAAAAAATCTGTATGGGATAATGAAACTCAGCAGCTGAAGAAAAGATTTGTAGGTGTGCGCAGATTTATACTTACTCCTTTTCCTTCCAGCTCATGACAGAAAAGAGAACCTACTTCCTGACAGCAGACTCTCCCAACATCCTGGAGGAATGGATCCATGTCCTACAGAGTATCCTGA
Organism: Mycteria americana; assembly: GCF_035582795.1. Classification (NCBI taxonomy): domain Eukaryota; kingdom Metazoa; phylum Chordata; class Aves; order Ciconiiformes; family Ciconiidae; genus Mycteria; species Mycteria americana. The sequence goes on from NC_134369.1 coordinate 36,657,644, forward strand.
GAGTGCAAGTGACCAGTCCTGTTGGTGTTCCTCATAGTGATGCCAAACCTACTGTGAAGGGTTGGCTCACCAAGGTAAAATACTATTTCTTTCTTTATTCAGTTTAGCTCAGTATTGACAGTGTACCAGCTTCTTGGTTTGTGCAGTAAATGTCAGCAAGAAATTAGTATTTTAATGCTCCCTAGAAGAGTGGGGAAAGAAAGAAAAGTGGCAGTAGATCTCTATATTTCAGAGAGAGAAACATTTGTATAAATGATAAGGAATGGGACAAACAAGGCTACTGAGAGATACTGACTTTGTCAAATAGTAAGTAATAACAAATATCTAGCTTATGTATGCTTTTCTTCAACAGAATTCACAGCATGTGATAATAAAAAAAAATAACCAACAGGAAATGCTGCTAAATGCCGTATTTAATTGATCTTAACTTGGTGATATAGGAGTTTCAAAGAAATGGTTTGTATGGTTCTAGGTTAGCATTTATTTCCATCATAACAGACTGCATGTGCATTACTACAAAGTAAAATGGCTGAAAATTCTTATGCTTTATGCCATTTCCATAGATCAGTTTTGCATACCAAGTTACTATGAATGTTTTAATATAATTCTGGTCAGCATCTAAAGATGGCTAAAGACAATCTGTATCTGAAGCTTTTTCATCTGCAACAGGAAACAGCTCCCTAGACTGCATGTTGACCGGTCTTTTCCTGCTGAGATTAAATGATTCATTTTTATAATCTTAAAAAGGTTATTCTTAATATTGTGTTTCAGGATACAGAAATGATGGGCTGTTATGAATGAGTAAAATACTTCACACGATCTTAGACCCATTTCCATAAGCACCTATGTCCCATTTACTTGGGTGGGATGTACTTACCTGCTTTTGGAAGTGGTGCCCTGTATGTTTTGAGAGGAGCTCATATTAGCATAGAACAAATAATACATGCAAGGTTTTAAGGGAGAGTTGAATTGAAAGTTGAAATCCTAGAAAATCGTTCCAGCAACACTGCTGATGTTAAAAACATGTATTTCTTTGTCCTCCTTACAGGTCAAGCATGGTCACTCTAAGCTGGTCTGGTGTGCACTGATTGGAAAAACTTTCTACTACTATCGAAATCATGAAGATAAGGTAATTCCTTTTCCCCCTTTTGTTTCTGAACCTTCCTTTCCCATTTCTCATGAAGGTTTCTTTCCTTTTACTGCTTCTGTGTCTCATGCTTCAAGCTCTTCTTTGGTTGTACTTCTCCCCTTCTAACAGCACCTGCTCCACAAAGAGAATCAATATTTTATCTGATTTTTTTTTTTTTTTAAAAGCTAAAATGACAAAAGACTTAAAAGGCGAGTGACTGCTCTTTCTCAGATCACTGTATATCTTGTTTCTTGCTTTCTCCATTTGGTCTTGTGAAGCCTTTAGAGCAGACTTTTATACAGCAGCTGATATATTCTGCTTACTGTCATGAAAATAAGTAACAACAATATGGGAAGAGGGAGGTCATTTAATCAGTGTAATGTGTTTCCATTTCTGGAAGCTTGGCCCAATGGTCCATTACTTTGTCTTGGTGATGTTGAAACCCAAGTTTTAGAATATCAAGGAATACTGTGAGTCATACTTGGGATGGACCTCCAGACTTAGCACAGCAGATATCCTCTGTTTCTCTGAATCTACCTATTTATGTAATTTTAAAAGTACTTATTTTCCAGTAGTAAGCAGAGAGTCTGACCAGGATTGGAAAACAGTGGCTCAAGATACTGAGCAACTGACCATCAGAAAACACATCCTGCCTTGCAGAAGCAATGATTTAAACACAACTGACAAGTGTAGTGGGAAGAAAACAGTACCTTATGGGAAAGGCCATCTTTTTATTTGCATATTCTCATTCTGACCTGTAGATGCTCTTCCAAGAAAAATAATAAAAGTAGTAACACAGTTTGTAAGTACTTTAGTTGACGAAAGAGAAGACATTCTATAGAAATGCAAGATTATGTAATTACATTAGTTAAACAGTGAATTATAGTTTATTCCTTACATTTTAGAGAACTGCTAACATTTTGACCTGCGTTTTCTTTCCCAGTGTTCCCTGTCCATAGCAGGAGATTAGCTATACCTATCTAACTTGCTTCCCCTCTTTATAGTGTCCCTTAGGGCATCTGCCTATGCGTGAGTCCAAAGTGGAAGAAGTAGACCGTTCCTGTGACTCTGATGAAGATTATGAAGCCACTGGTGGAGGACTTCTCTCATCCCACTGTACGTTGGTGATTCACCCGCAGGACCAGAGTCCCACATACTTACTCATTCGCACCAAACAGGAGAAGGTATAAAAGGCAGTCTTTTTGGAGAGCAAGAGTCTTTTTAGTATCAGCAAACAAATGGGGCATACATACTGAACCTGTTTGTAGAAAACAATATCTGAATTGACCTATATTGTTCTCATCCTTATGCCTAGAATACCTGGCTGTACCATCTGACCATAGCAGCTGGTAGCAGTAGTGCCACAGTGGGCACATCATATGAACAACTCATTGGAAAACTATTGGACGCAGAGGGAGACCCTAGTAAGTAGAAACCACAAACCCTTTTCCATGGTAGCAAAGCATAAGGAAGGGTAACTTCAGTTCCCAGTTTCAATCCAGCCAAAGATAAGGGAAGGGAATTCTCAGTAGAACAGCATATGATACAGTGTCCTTCTCCCCTAGTTCCACATAACATCTCCAGAGAGGATACAGGCATTGTAGTGAAACTAGAAAAGTCCGTCACATTGTCACATCATTTATCAAAGCATCTGAAACTTCTGTAACGTTAATTCAAATTAAAACAAAGAACTGGAGCTTTAATTTTTCCTGTTATTCTTGGTCCTGATTTCCTTTCCTGGGAATCTTGGCCATACAAATGCATGCTCTCTCCTCTAAATACTCACACACATTTGCCTTCACATCTGTTCCTCTGTCTGCATATATAAACCCTCACACATACATCCATGCTCATCTGTTCCTCCTCATCTTTGATACTTGCTCATTCATGTATGTTTATGCACCATGTTCTCAAATGTGTATTAACATATGCATTCATACTTAATACTCTTTTCCTGCGCACTCACATATTCCTAGACCTATATGTGAACCTTGCTTGCTGTTAGAATAGTAACTTGCACTAACAAAGATCCCCATTGCAGGTGGCTGCCCTGGCAGACTTTGTGTCTCTTGTTTGAACACACAGCTGAGCAGTTTCTCACCAGAATCCAGCTGATGAGAAGCTCTGACATAGGACTGAGGATGGCAATACTTCCTTCTGCTGATAGCTAATGCTGCTGGTGACTCCTTGTTCATGGCAGGCTTTGCTGAAATCAATGAAATGGGACCAAAGATAATGTGTCCCAGTGCAGTTCTGCTTCCTTGGGTGCTTTGCCATTTCAGCAAGGCTCCTTTTCAACGTGGACACTGTTATCTATCTTCTGTTTCTGACACTGCATGTTTTTGCCCATCTGCTACCTCAGATTCTCCTCTGTGGAAACATCCTATGTTGTGCTACAGTAAAGATGGGTTACACGCATCCCTCACCACTCTGCCATCGGAGGCTCTACAGACTGAAGCTCTGAAACTTTTTAAGGTATTTAAAAGGACATTGCATGGTTTTCAGTTATTTTGCTCTCTTATTGGGGCAACAACATTGTTTGCTCATGTTGTTCATCACAACATTTACTGTCACCGTTGGTTGCTTTAGATAGGCCTGCTGGGTCATTTAATTACAATAGGACAGTCAGATATTAGGTGTCATTCATTCTCTGGAAGTTTAACTTTTTTCCTTGTAGGGAATTTGGGTTTAGGAGCAACGTCCCTTACAGGCTTTATGCTTCAAAGTTAGCCTTATCTTCCTCTTTCCTCTCCAACTGTTGGATTGAAGGAAACCGAAACAATTTACTGGCAAACTCAGTTGCGTTAGTAGGACCAATGGTGAAGCCGTTGGAGATTTGATTCTTGCACTCTACAAGTGTAAGATCAGCAGTAAGACTGGACAGTCTTAGCAAGGTAAAGCACCAGCATGGAAGGCAGGAAGCACATTTTCCCCTCTATTCTCTTGCTGACTTGTGAGCTCCTCGGGCTGGGGGAGGTTGGGTGAATTTTCTGGTTGCCACAACTAAAGAGGGAGGGATAGGAATTAAGTATTTATTCTCCTCCCTCCTTTCAGGGTTATTTAGAAGAACTCATTAATTGTCTAACACATCTGGGGAACCTGTCCTGGAAGGTACCAGAGAAGAGTCGCTGTATTCATGGCACTGACTAACTTCCACCCTTTTACAGTCCTGTCAGCTGTTCATCAATGTCCCTGTGGAGGCACCCTCTATTGATTACCATGTGTCACTTGCCCAGACAGCACTGCAGGTCTGCTTGACACATACTGAGCTGCAGAATGAAATTTACTGTCAGCTTGTTAAACAGACCAGCTGCCGACAGCCCCAGAACCACTCAGTCATTCAGGTCAGTTCCTCTTTTGTCACTTCTACTCTGCAAATGCTTTCTATTTAATTCCATGTTTTTAATAAGTAGCAATGGGACTGGTTCTCGCAAATTTGTGCAAATGCTGAAGGTGTGCAGGAGGAAAGAGAATCTTGACGCTGATGTGCGAAGAAAAACTTAGAGAATGTAGCTACTTGCAAAATAAATTTTAGTTTGAATTTAACTGTTTACGAGTTGCAAATGGTCTATTCAGACCATATTCAGAATCAAAATTCATAGCTCGTGTTGGCTAGCTATAATTGCCACATGGTATTAATTCTGTTTTCCATTTTATTTAATCAACAGCATGCAAATCATGAATATTACTATTAAGCAGGAAATCTGATTTTTGCACTGTAATTGTTGGGTAAATCAAATGAATAAGTTACAGCATGAATGTAGATACTTGATTATAATATTCCCAGCTCAAATGAGAAAATAACATCTGGTTGAGGAATAACGGGTCTAATTTGAAACAAAACTCCCCAGTGTATTCTTTGTTATGATTTGCAGTTGCAAATAGGAAAAAAGTATTAATTTAAGTCTTAATCGTTCACTCAGCTCTGGTTACATTAGTCAATATTTTCAGAAGTGGCCAATCATTTAGAACACCTCTTCTTAGAATCCAGGTTGAGATACTGAATAGCAGCCTGTCCTCTGACCATCACTTTTCTTTGAAGCATCCTGAACTACATGTCTAAAAATGGTCACTCCCAAAAGCACTGGTCACCATCCAACATTTTGGTTGCAGTATTCAATGAAAGACAACAGGCAAGAAGTACAGAACAAGAAATGATGTCCAGTTTTATGTTCACAGTGCTGGCAACTCCTGGCTTTGTGCGCTCCTCTATTTCTGCCTCAACATCACTTCCTCTGGTACATCAAACAGCACTTGCAGCGACATGCAGACCCCAGGTAAAGACTGCAACAGCATTTTCTTCTCCTAAGCTGATTGCCTTTTGCATCCACTACTGATAAAGATGGAAGCAATTTTGTAACTCACCTGCAGAAAATAAGTTGAGGGAGGGGACAGAAGGTTCCCAATGGTATCAAGCTGCCCCCCTTCAGTAATTCACATTAATTTGTCACTTATATTAAGCTAGTTCACAAAACTGAGTGACCTATACTAGCAAAAGAACTTTTTGCAGCTATAACTGGAGCTACATAGGGAGTTTTTTTGCTGATGCAGCTACTTTCTTTTATTGATAGAAAGACCGAAGTAATTATTTAGAAAGAATTATTAGAATTTTAGGTGATTATATTCTACTGTCAGGTTGGCAGGCATACTGACAGAACAAAAGTGAGGCAGAGAACAACTCAGGGAACCATAAAAAGTTAGGGAAAACTAACAAACCTGAAATATATACTAGTACTGTTTTCTGTTACCTCTTTAGTGTGTAACACTTTCCCCTATAAGAAAACAGTGCAAGATCTACTGTAACAGCAATAAATTGTTCTGCAGCGTTCATGCTGTGCTCTTTGTTTGTTTCCATGGTGATCTAGTCTTCAGCATATCTCGCTGTGTACTTGGCAGGGAGGTCACAGCTGGAGATGTCTAGTTGTCTGTTGCAAGAATATACTGTTGCTAAGGCATAAGTAAAAGAGTGGTTTCATTTCAAACAAATATTGATATTCAAATACTCAGCCTAAGTCTGCCTTGGAACTCAAGCTAAAAGTCTCCTGGTATTACAAAGGAAATCTGTGTACTCCTTCAGTCAAGGTTTGTTTTCTTCTATGCTGCCTCACATTTGCTATTTCTTCTCAGAAGCAAAAATACAGATATCAGGCTCTCCTCGATGTTCAGGCTCTCTCTCCGTTGGCTAAGGCAACGTGTTAGGGATCTTCTGGCTAGTACTAGAAACCATTTCTTCAAAATTGTGCATTACCAGCTCCCAGACTGGCCCATTCAACTCAGTAGTGGGGCTGCTCTACTGTTAGGGACTATTGAATTTCTGAATTTCACAGTGCTGGGCTCTGTGAAACTAATTTAATGCATCAGTTTCAAGCATTACTATGCTGATGGTCTGCCAGGTTCTTAGCCCAAAGGTACCTTTATCACAAATAAACTTTAAGCAGAAGCAAAGAGGAAATGTATTTATACAGTGCGGCTATGAAACAGTTATTAGAGCTAGAAACAAACATACAGAAATCACAGCAAACTGTGCTTATATTCATCTGTAGTTTAGATTAGCTTTAGAGCAGTTGCTAAATAAGACTTAGCTTAGCTCCTTCTGCCCAGCTTTAAGAATACTTATGTCTCTTTCGATGGAGCAGGTATGGCTGTTTCTTGACCAGTTAAATAGATATGCTTTCCCTGTTTCATATAGCAAACAAGACATTAGAATGTTTACACTGCAGAATGCCTATGGTCTAGACTTACACTACATCTTCATTCTAGGTATTGTTTTTCATGACAGGTGACCTTAGAGTATATATCCAATATCTAAGGGAGGAAGAGAAGTGGGGCACAGTTCTAGGTTAGAAGACACAGGGCTCAGGAGCATTTGGAAGCCAGACACAACAGCTTCTTGTTGAGTCAAGATTCTCCATTTGAAAATTGTTCACACACATTACTGGGGAGGTGAGCAATATATTGCAACAGTGAAAAGCCAGAGCTCCTGACTTCCATGTTCCTTGCAGGGATTTAACTGGAGATTTAATCATGTACTGAGCTCCTAAAGGCATCTTGAATGGAATTAGTTTCTCCTGCAAAGTGATAGCATGGTTATAAATCCATATAAACCCTTGAATTTCAGAACTTATTCAGTATATACATTCTTAACATTTTTGCAAAAGTTGTAATTGAGTGTTCCTGCCTGGCTTTAGAGACATTTACATCCTTTTTGGTGTGGTTCAATGGAGCACTCTCTTCAGTAGACAGCAAACTGATCATATTGGTAACTGTCCCTATACTGTATTGAATTATCAACAAATCTGAGCCTGCTTTGGATCTCTGTCGAGTCTCTTGCTTGGTAGACAGGGTTGATACATGGAAACTTATAATTTGTATAACCATGTAAATTGATAAACACAACTTATATAATCCTCTAAGTGAGACTAATGCATTGCAACTTATTATTAATACTTATCAGGACTTGACGTGATAGTAATTAAATTCCGCTGGCATGACAGCGAGTTTGAAGGTGAAGTGGTCTTTGTTTAATGGATACTATGATGGCAACAGGGTACAGAAGAGAATATTCCTATACTATGTCCAGTCCATCTAGGAGCAGGGAGTGCCTCCCAGACAGTCCATTGTCTACCTTAATTTTACAGACCCTTGGAGCTCAGGTTTGTGTTGTAGCTTTTCACTTGAGCTGTTAGTCTGTTGAGATGAACTCATATATCTGCACAGGCATGTATCTTTGCTTGAGCAAAAGGCTGAGGGAGGAATGCTCTAGTCATGGCATGGGAAATGGAAGAGGACATGGCTTATTTCCACCTCTTTGCCTAGGAGTGAAATAGGCAAGTATGCCATCTACTGCCAGAGATCAGTAGACCGCACTGTGCAGACTGGTGAGCGGGAAGCCAAGCCCTCCCGGATGGAGATTGTGTCCATCCTGCTGAGAAATCCCTACCACCACTCACTCCCCTTCAGCATCCCAGTGCACTTCATGAACGGAACCTACCAGGTGAGCCACTGCAGCTGCCTTTTTTCTGGGTACTAGAGGACTGCACCATAACCTGCCTTCTTCATGCGGGTGGGTGGCACCATGGTGTTTATACATATCAGATATTGGGAGATAGACACTATTTCTCCTCCTTGCCATTTTAGCCATTTTTCCTGAGAAAACAAAAGGAATCCAGCCCCGGGTCTACAGGTCTTAAGAAGAAAAGGTAGCTGGGGAAAAGGGAGAGATGTCGTAAGTGTCTCAGTACTAGAAAGAATGCAATGTGAAGTGAGACAATATGCAAGTGCAGTTACTGGAGCTGGCAGTCAATCATGAGACACCAATCTGTAGGAAACCAGGCCTCATTAGTTGTGATACTCATTATTGTCGTGTTTCTTGAAAGTTATCCTCAATTAGCTCCTGTTTCATTGCAGGTTGTAGGTTTTGATGGTTCCTCAACAGTTGATGAAGTCATCCAGCGACTGAACCAGGAGACAGGAATGAGGAAGCCATCCCACATAGGATTTTCTCTGTTCACAGATGATCCTTCTGGAAGGAATTTGGAACATTGTCTGCAGAGCAACATGAAGGTTTTTGTTTTGGTTTGATTTTTTTTCCCTCCCTCTGCTACATTCAGCATACATCTTTGAAGAGCTGCTATATGGCCAATAAATTTTTCTTAATGCAGCAAGATCAAATACACCTGAGTATTGTCTATCTAGATTAGCATTCAGAGATGAGATATTAATTTCTGCACTTGGGTCACAACAACCCCATGCAACGCTACAGGCTTGGGGAAGAGTGGCTGGAGAGCTGCCTGGCAGAGAAGGACCTGGGAGTGCTGGTCAACAGCCGCCTGAATATGAGCCAGCAGTGTGCCCAGGTGGCCAAGAAAGCCAATGGCATCCTGGCTTGTATCAAAAATAGCTGGCCAGCAGGAGTAGGGAAGTGATCGTGCCCCTGTACTCAACACTGGTGAGGCCGCACCTCAAATACTGTGTTCAGTTTTGGGCCCCTCACTACAAGAGAGACATTGAGGTGCTGGAGCGTGTCCAGAGAAGGGCAACGAAGCTGGTGAAGGGTCTGGAGAACAAGTCTTATGAGGAGCAGCTGAGGGAACTGGGGTTGTTTAGCCTGGAGAAAAGGAGGCTGAGGGTAGACCTTATCACTCTCTACAACTACCTGAAAGGAGGTTGTAGTGAGGTGGGGGTCGGTCTCTTCTCCCAGGTAACAAGTGATAGGACGAGAGGAAATGGCCTCAAATTGCACCAGGGGAGGTTTAGATTGGCTATTAGAAAAAATTTCTTTACTGAAAGGGTTGTCAAGCATTGGGAACAGGCTGCCCAGGGAAGTGGTGGAGTCACCATCCCTGGAAGTATTTAAAAGACATGTAGATGTGGTGCTTAGGGACATGGTTTAGGGGTGGACTTGGCAGTGTTAGGTTAATGGTTGAACTTTATGATCTTAAAGGTCTTTTCCAACCTAAATGATTCTATGATTCTATAATTAGTTCAGTCTAGTCTGAGATAGTAGTTAAGACAAAGCATGTTCTGTTTTAGTAGGTGATAAATTGGTCAATTTTTAAGAAGTCTTTAACTCAGATTTTAGCACACATTAAAGTTTAATTTGTCTTGACTACAAAATTAGAACATGACTGAGCTAGCGAGCATGATCAGATATCACAACTAACATCACATGTGACACTCCTAATAGAGACAAATTTATGTTAGGCTGTGAGTCTCTTGGCATGTCTATATAAATCTCATCTATTGGATTATGAAGTATCTCCTTACTGTCTCCAGATAACTGAGGCTTTCATTGTTGATGACTACTTAGGGGAGAAAGCTCTACTTAGTATGCCTTCATTTGAAAAAAGAGGAGTGCCTCAGATCAAGGGAAGAGGAAAGCAGATGAAGTATTAACATCTGTGTCTTTCATATGGAGATTTTTACCCATGCTGTAGCTGGATGACTGCCTTAAGTGAGCAGGCTAGCGGCCATGAATGAGACACATCAGATTTTGGTACAAATCTGGGAGAATAATTTGTCATACAGCATCAATGGAGGAATCCTGGTAGTGGCAACTTTGAAGAGGCCCCGATACCTGTAAGGAACATAAACGTTCAGTTTTACACAGCATAAAATGTCACATTGGGCAATGGAGGGAGAAGATGCCAATAACTTTAAATTAGATGATTTGAAGAGGAAACTACCACAGACAGTGCCAAATTATGTACTTTGCTTTCATGGCCTGATATAGATCAGATAATCTGGAGCTTTGCTGGTAATTGAACCATCATTTGGAGAGATGAGGTATTAAACGAAGGATCTTGATACAAGCAGACAATCACTTTTACTGGTTATTAACTGGTTGTTATTTACTTGCCAAAGCAACCTCAATAGCTTCGTAAGAGAGGATTAGGGTATCTGATTATGTATTTCATGTGGCTTTTTGTGTTCAGATTCCTTTTATTGAGATGCTGTTAGAAGTAGGGGCCTTTATTAGATCACTTGTAAAAGGACTGGAATAATCAAGAGAAGCTGAAGGGAACCAAAGAGATTAACCATGCTATTACTAAAAATATGTCTGACCTACAAAGTTGGAATCTAGGACCAAATATTCCCAAAGTTTGGACATTCACATCCAAGAGTTTGGTTTAGTGAAGCATGTAGACAGCTGATATTCAGAGGATACGTTAGTGCTTTAGTTTGGCTCAGGAGGGCACTTTTGAAGCAAACCTCCCAATCATTCCTATTAACCACGCCTTGATTCACATTAAGGAGCAACCTTAGAGAGCATGAAATGGATTCTTTTTATGTGAAACATGAACTGGAAGATGTGATCCAACACAGTAGTGGGCTTCCAGGCCATTTGATCAGACTAAAGCTAGTCTGAAGGAAAACCCTTTGAAACTCATATAGTGTGGGCATAGAGTCTTAGGAACAGGTGTTTCACTGGGCAGATCTGCTCTTCCTGGGCTTTGTTACTTGCTAGCATAGACATAGCCACAGTCGCTACTAGACCAGAATTCACTTACAGATGTCCCCCTGCAGACTAGAGCTGGAGTTTTCCATTGAAATGCTTTAATTTTTACATACTGTGTAAGAGAAAAAGGAATTGTTTTGCCACTTTTGGCTGTGTTTATGCTGATCCAGTCTGTTTCTTTATCTTCTGTGTTCCATAATACCTTTTTCACTTACTTTCCCCTCAAGCCTTGACTATACATTTCACCTCAGTTTGTCTCTCTTCTCTCCATGATATTTTTTAAAGATCTGTGATGTCATTTCTAAATGGGAACAAGCCTTAAAAGAATTGCATCCCGGGAAATATGAAGGTGGTACAAGAATCGTGAAGTTGACCTATAAGAACAGGTACTGTGCTTCATTGGTTGGCCTCACTACTGCTGTTAATTAAACATTTTTAGACTGGATATCTCTGTAGATGACCAGTAATTTATAGTACTGTTAGTGCCCAAACTATTTTAGCTAAGATGTGGTCAAATCCTACATGAGATGTGATGATGTCCAGTGTGTGGTATGTGGCCTAGAGGTAAAACCCAAAACACTTTGCAATAGTAGAATAGACTTAAAATGGGTTAAGAACTAGCTGTAGCACAATAAGACATACTTGGCACAATTTCATTTGCCTAGATCCTAAAACATAATTAAATAACGCGTGTTAGGTGAGAGGAAGAGAGACCTGGGGGAAAAATCACCAGTGAAAACGAATACGCTGAAACTTGCAATTAAGTGAAGAATGACAAAGATGAAAAAGATACAGGAACAATGTTCTAAATGGCATGAGCTGTAGAGGAGACATGTAGTAGCAATGCCCAGACTTTATAAAGAAAGAAATGTTAAAAGTTAGATGACAAGAGATAGTAGAGAATGAAAGTATGAGACAAAGATCTAAACCAAAAACTGGAACAAGTTCATCTTGTATAATACAGACAGGAATTCTGAATTACAGTGAATGGAGAGCTGTGTATGAGAACAAGGAATGGCTTTCTGCATGTGAATTCTGTTTAGAGCAAAACAAAGGCCACCCCAAAATGAAAGAGAGACAAAGTTCTGTATTGAATGTATGAAGATTTTGTTGACTGTAATGGTGGAAACAAATTTCTCTGAAATTTGTTAGTTGGTGTAACAGAGGTGGAAGCAGAAGTTACTGCTTTTGACCCAGAAGGCAGTATTTGTTTAAGGAGTGAAACTTTGCAGTATTATTTTGTTGGACTGGAATGTGCCTAGACTGGACAGCAAGGATGTTTTGATAAGGTCTTTCCAAGGTTGGGCTGTTCTAACACCAAGGACTCTGATAAGACATGTGTAAGGTCACTATGGTCCTAATGGTGGTGTTAATCTCGGATTGACATAAAAATAAACAAACTGATCCACTGGAATGAATATCTTGTGTGGTATTGTGGAATATATAGTCATAGATGCAGCTGTAAATTAATATTTGAATTAGATGGTGTGGGCTGTAAATAGGCATGCATGAGGAATGGTTCTGGGAAGCATTCCCCAAGCTGGTGTCTTCAAACCCCTATTAGTCATCTTGCTATACCAGGTCAAAGAAATTGCAAGTGTGAAGGGAATAAAAAATAGTAGGAAGCTTTGATTTACAAGAATGCTTCTTCCATTTTTGAAATAAAGCCTGCTAATTTGGTCTCTTATTTCCTGCTAAAGCAAACTTTTTAATAACAATATCAGTGTAAGTGGTCAAAACAAAGCTGGCAAAAATAACAAGTCTACAAGGCTGTCATGTCAAAGTTTATACATGTAGAGCAGAGGCAGTTCTGTATTCTGTGATAAACAGAGAAAGCCATATCTTAAATATTGCCTGTCTGTGCTTGATGGGGATGGATGGTTGCTGATTTACCTGTGTTTAATAAGGATTCACTGTCTTGAAGTGGTTTGTGCTCAGAATTCAAATGGCTTCCAAAGCTAGAAAGCATGTTTTGAGCCCCCTTGTCTAAATCTTGTTCATAAGGGAAGCACCTCAGCTTCCAAATCTCTGTCTGGTACCTCCGCAATACACAAAGTTCACTTTGGAGAAAGAGGGGGAAAAAAAACCCAACCAACTTTTTTTTTTTTTTACTCACCTTGATTAAAGTTCCCACCTGTACTTTCAGTTCACACTGTCTTTTTACCTTCACAATCCTCTCTGCTTTTTAGGCTGTATTTTCGGAGCCAGGCCAAAGGTGAGACAGACCGGGAGCGGTTGCTACTGGCCTTCCAAGTCAGCAATGAAATAGCCAATGGAAGGTTTCCTGTTAATAAGGAATTAGCTCTGGAAATGGTGGCTCTGATGGCTCAGGTGAGTATGGGTATGGGCAGAAATCCTGCCCCTTGTCCTCCAGGAACTTCAGCTGTACATTGAATATCTTTGACTAAGCTGCTATCTTTTACATCAAAAGTGTTTTTTCTTATCAAACATAGAGTCTGAGTTTGTACCATGCCAAATACATTGTACTAGTATACATTGTTGTTAGAACACATGTTCTAACAACATGTGTTCTTTGCTGTAGGGAAATTTGCTATAGGAGTACCTCTTCTTTCCTTCTGAAGAAAAATATTGGGGAAAAAAACATGAGGCTGGACTATCCCCAGAATTGCTCCAAGTAGTGTCTTAGTAGAGATATGGAAATAGTATCACTACTAGAATTCCACTTAATAGTAAAAACTTTCCCTATTGCACTGCCAATAGCCTCTTACTCAAGAAGAGCATCTTGTAGGATCCTCCATTAGACCTCCAGGCTTGCGTTTAGCATTTTATCACATAAAACACACAGTATGGGTTGTGAGCATGATAAGCAGGATAATAGTTTCTTACTGAGCTGAAACCGATTGTTGCATTTGTTAAAGCAATGTAAACTGAGATGAAGAAGCCAGGAACATTGTCCAAACTATTTACAAATAGGCTGTTGTTTTAATTGGCCAATTGAAAATAAACCCCAAAAGCTTGGCAGTTATACAGAAGTGTCTCCCTACAACAAGTAGCTGGCTGAGATCTTGTTCCACTTTCTTAAATCAGTAAAGAATTCCTTGGGTAGTCATGTCCTCAGTTAGTTGCTCTGTTGTATACATTTACTATGGTAAATGCTGTAGACAAAATTTCCCAGCCTAATGGTGTCTTTTTGCATGACTAATAAACACAGTAGTTATCAGTATTGGGAATTCATGGAATGTTCTACTGCACTAAAAACCCCATAGTTCTGTTGCACTATAAACAATAACGTTGTCTTAGGTGGAATATGGGGATTTGGATCGATCAGGATCTTCAAGTCCTGGGGGAACATCACAATCGAAAATGCAGCATCTTCTCCACCAGGTCTTAGATAAATTCTACCCCAAACACTACAAGCAAAACATTACTCCTGAACAGCTCAGGTAAATCGTTTGCTCTTCTATACTTTGCACTGAAAACAAATTTTACTTCCAAAATTCTGTCTTTGTTTAAGAAGTTTCAAGGAGCCCTGTCAAGATTATTTGATGTAGAAAATTAAACAAAACACAAGTGCCAGGAAGAGGTTTCTTTAAAAGAAAATAGCAGTTAACTAATATAAAAAGAACCAAATCACCAACTACTTTTCCCCTAGACAAGAAGTTTAAGCCTTTCACTTCCAAATTAGGCATCTCAGTTCCAACAAACTCCAACCTTAAGCCTACGATGAATTCTGTTTCTGAATTTTTGTTTTGCCCTTCCCCCAAGTGTCAATTGAATCCAGATGACTAACATTTGCAATGTGCCATAAAGTCAGCACATATGGGCTGCTTCAGGCTATGCAGTAATTCTGTTAGGACATATTTTGGCAGGGCTTTTTGGTGTTCTGACTTGGAAATTCTCACACACAATGCAGAGATCTCAAGTACAGAATTTGGATGCTGCCATGGATCTCAGCTCTAACTGTTTTAACGAGAGAGAATGATAATCTTCCAGATCCAAAGCTTCTTAGGGATGCAGTGGTGGAACTAACACAATTACCTCGTTTTGGAAGCAAATTCCATCTGCATGTAGCAAGATAGCTGCCAAACCATCCCTAGTGAGCCAAAACAAGACTGAGTTAATATATATTGCCACTCCATATAGAGCATGCTACAGACAAAGTTAAGATGAAGGTGAGAATATAATTGAATGTGAAGACAAGCTGGGCAGGGTTTTACTGTAACAGCTGCCTGAGTGTTTGTAGTTACAGTTGTTGAACATATACACCAGTGAGCAACCCATATGTGACTGGGATTCCTGGGCATTACAGTATAACT
Source organism: Mycteria americana (assembly GCF_035582795.1). Taxonomy (NCBI): domain Eukaryota; kingdom Metazoa; phylum Chordata; class Aves; order Ciconiiformes; family Ciconiidae; genus Mycteria; species Mycteria americana. The sequence continues at coordinate 36,673,008 of NC_134369.1, forward strand.
AGTAGTGTAGTAAAATAATTGGCGAAGTAGAGAAAACGCTAAAATAAACTCAGGTTGTACAACCCTCATAACTGACAGTGCTAACGGCCCTGTCTGTAGTGCTGTGTAGAACAGCCCTTTTGGAATGAGAGGTATATCTATTAACTTATAATTTTACTCACCTTTCCTTGGAAGACGTTAGTAAATAATGCTGTGTTGTGTCTTGGATTCTGAAAGGCAACTGGCTGACAGGCTGGCGACAAAGTGGATGGTGCTGCAGGGATGCTCTCCACCAGAATGCGTTCGAATTTATTTGACAGTGGCCCGGAAATGGCCTCTCTTTGGAGCCAAAATATTTGCTGCTAAGGTAACTGGAGCACACTTTTTTTTTTTTCCCTATTCCTGAGAATGAACTACCTGAGCAGACATATACCTATGATCTCTGGTAACATGGGTTGAAGATGCTTCTACTTCAGGAAGGGGAAAAACTGAACAATACTCTGTTCTGAACAAACAGCTCTGGTACCACATAGGTTTAGAAAGAAGGAAGAGAAACATGTTCTAAACACTAGGGGCTGCTAGCATTCAGTAAATAAATACTGAAGGTTCCCTGGCTGCATCAGTTGATCATAATACAGGGTACTAACTCTCCGTACAAACCTTGCCAAAGCTTTCTCAGGCAGGAATTTCCCTGGTCATCAAGGCTGCAATGACAGTTTAAAAAATACTATTTACATACCACTGGGGGGGTGGAAGGAAAGACTCTCCCCCCTAAATCACACCTGGCAGCTGATGCTAGCTAAAAGGAGAACGGGTATTTCAGTCCTGTTCTCTGCTTGACACAGAGCTGGCTGCTTTCCTTGCCACATGAGAGAGGCAAGCACTGCTAATGTCCTGTTGCAGAAACAGAAAAACTAAAGCACATATTTGGTAAGCTGCCAGCCCACAAGCATCAGCGGGAGAGCAAAGAACAGCTGGAGAGGGTGCTTCTCCCAGTAGCTTGTACCATCCCTCAGCCCATCCCAGCTAGAGCTCTGTCTCTATTACCCATGCCTAAACTAATGTCTTAGCACATAGCGGCTGTCTGAGAAATCTTGTTTTGGCATTAACCATCTTCTCCAACCCAGCAGAAACCTCCTCTGTTGAAGGCTTGAGATAGGTCTTGTTCATAGTTACATGTCTCTTGCTTTGAAGTCAAAGCTGCTATAGTTATTGAATAAAGTCTAAGGATGAAAGGGACCTCCTGAGTAAATATACAAGAAGTTTTCAAAAAGACAATTATTTCCACTGTCAGCAGTAAAAGCAGAAGAGGTTACTGGTATTTGAGGTTACTGACACTGAAGAACCAGCATATTGAATAGTTCCAATATTAATATATTAATGTGTGTTTAATATGTAATTAAACACATATTAAAATGTAACAATTATCCCATATTAAACTTTTTAGCATTTAAATAATGTTGATATTTCTGATGATTAACATTTTTTAACTTTTCAACAGTTAAACAGCAAAGCCTATGGTATTAGCCACGTAATAACAGATTCCCAGGAAAGGTTCATGTCGTTAGCCATAGCAACACATAACTCATCTTTAACAGATAATTGATGCACAGTTGTCAAAATCTGTAAGAAAGAAATTGCCTTGATGTGATGGTACTGGGTGCACTGGTATTACAGAAACCAACAGGTTTCACTGCCTGCCTGACTGATGGGAGTAGTATAAGAACCAGAGCAGAGCAGAACTGCCATTTTGTTGCTCTGTCCTAGTATTTCCTTCAGTTTTAACTACACTGATGGAATTTAATTAACCTCAAAACCTTCATTATCATTCAATCTCTTGTGCCACTAGTCCTAAAATTCTATGTAAATCTGAAAATGTTATTCCAGATTTTGAGAGAAGTCCTCTTAAAAATCAAACCAGGTCAGACCAGTAAGCCTAAAGGATTCTCTCTCATCTTGCTTTATCCATAAAGCCCAAGACTTAGGTCAGAAACATCTTTGTGTGATGGTCAAGAAATATCTAAATTAATAATTTTCTTTTTCTCTAGCCTATTTTGCCTTCCTCATTGGAAGACTGTCCAGTCTGGATAGCTGTGAATGAAGATGGTATCAGCATACTGGATTATAACACTATGGTATGGTGAGGAACACTGTTTAAGAAAAATAACTTACCTCCCACAGAAAGACATTCCCCTGAGTCCACTTAAAGTCACTAAAAGTTTGTCTTTAACTTCAAATGGATCCAGAAGTTAATTTGTAGAAGTCAGAGATGAGGGAAGTCAGTGTTATGTTTGAGTACTACATAAACAAAGGAAAATTACAGCTACAGTGTAAGGTAAGGTTTCATGAAACAGCTAACTGCCTCTTTGATGAGCAGCAAACATGCTCATACATCTTTCAAAATCCCAGTGGTATGTGCTTTACTACCACCATCTGGGATACAACAAAGTTTGGACTATTGCTCTGAAGCAGTGAGGCATCAAGCAAGCTAGGAGAAAACTAGAAATGTGATTCTCATTTGAGATTTCTCTGCCAGCTGTTACCTATAGAGCCAATTACCTATACTGCCTATTACTGCTGGAGATCTGGCGTTCTTGCAGTAAGTAGCAAATATATTAGTTTAAGGTGGCCGTTTTTTCTTTTACAGAACTATGACTCTTTCAAACTCTCTGTTGTCTGCAGCACTTGAAGGTCTCTTATTCATACTCCTCTGTGCTGACCTTTGGTGGCTGTCGAGATGACTTCATGATTGTAGTCAGTCAAACGAAAGAAAGGAGTTCTGGAAAAAACAGCACTGAAAAACTCCTTTTCACAATGGCAATTCCAAAGGTAATTACAAAATGAACGGTGAGTTTCTTTCCAGCTGGCAGTGTCACAGCTGGGCATTTTGTACAGGCCCTGAGGACTGGTACTTGTGGCTGCTGCACTAGCTATATACATTCAATAAATCCCTTGTAAGCTGGAACCTTTAATCAAGAGACTTACTCTACCTAACTCTTAAAGACAGACCTTCATTTCAAAACCGAACAATTCCATGTGAGAAAGCCATTTGCAAAAGTTATGCAGTCAATAGGTTCTAAAAATCAAAGGGCACTCTTACCTCTAATTGACTTACAGTTAATCATTTTCTTTTTCCCCTAGATTGTTGAAGCAACGCTTCTCATTGCCAGCTATATTAACTACCGTTCGACACCTTCACTCGTATCTTCTACACAGCCCTCCCAAAGCAAAACACCTGCTAACAAGCTCTGGGAGACTGAAAGTCGGTGCTTTTTTCCTTCCATGCCTCGAAGCACTAAGGGGCCCACCCTGCTCTGAGGGCTCATTCCAAATGACTTTGGGGATGCGAGGGGTTTTGGGGGTTGTGGGTTGGTTTTGGTGTTTTTGTTTTTTTTTTCTTTTTGCACTGCTCTGTACTGAATTGCAGACTGCTATGATTTTGCTGGTTACACACCTTACTTTAATGCAGGTTCTGATTCTTTTTCCATATAATAGACAAAGTTCCTTAGTGTAGGTAGAGGCAGTGTCCTTTCTCTTTAAAAAAATGTTGATTTTGGGGCCTGTGCAGGAGTTTCCTTTCCATGCCACAGTCCATCCAAACTACCATGCCTCAAGTCATTTGCCTGCACAGTGTTCCAGTCACATTACATCTGCTCTCTTTCCTTGCACCCATTCTTCTTCCATCTCCTGATCTTACTGCTTTGCTTACAAGCACATATGTTTTCTTTGATTCCTCCCACTTTCAGCTTTGCACCTGCCTTTAGATCACTGCACACCCTGTGTCTGGAATCTCAGTCCAGCTCTTAAAACTCCCAGTGACCTCTTTTCCTCATCGTAGCCCCTTTCAGTTATTATCTTTATTTCCAATAATCTTCTCTTTGCATCAGTCCCTAACTTGCTCACTTTCTACCTGAATTAGACTGCAACCTCTGCAGGGCAGATTTGAGTGGTATATAGGCTCGAATCTGACTGCAGCGGGCTGAGCACAAAGTCCTATTAAAAGTAAAAACAGGTGGTACTGGATACTGTGGCATGAACCCTGTATAAGGATGCATCCTGTTGAATACTGCCTGTATTAGGAGCTGCATATCACTGCATCATAAACTAGAATACACTGAAAAGGTTATTGCCCGAGTGTAAAGATGAACATGACATAGTCTGATCAGGTAGTTTAGACGTAACTTCAGCTCTGTGCTCTGGTTCTGAATAGCCATCATATTGAAGTTTTTTACCAGTGTTTAAATTCAATGTTGCCACTCCCAGAACAAAGATAGTCTTTTTGCAGAGACTATAATAGTTTTTATGCAACTGCTTAACACAACCAAGAGGACAATTTAAATTTCCCTGGAGCTATAACGACTCCTCCCTGAAACTGATGCTAAAATTGAAAGACAGAAACTTTCCAAGTCATTGCTCCAGACGTGAAAGAAAGAAAGAAGACACTGTTGAGAAGAGGAACTGACAAGAATAATTCCAATGCAAGTCAAGGGTAACTTCAGACCTGAAATAGGGAGTATAGAATAAGATTTCAGTGGTACTCAAGAATATTTTCAACTTTAAATAAAGGTGGAAACCTAGTGTCTTTGCATGTTGAGGACTCAGAATGACTGGGACTGGAACAGTGTCAGATGATGCCCTAGCTCCTACAGGACTGATGCATTTTGGGAGTTGATGCTGTTCTACACAATAGATGAACATTAGATCTCCACTGCAGGGCTGAATGTGTCACATGCTCCACCGTCAGACAAGCACTTTCAAAGACTCTTTCTGTTAATCACTGTTGTAGATGTTTTGAGATGTGTTTGAAACTGCATATAACCTCAGACAAAGGAAGACAAGGCAAGCAAATTTTGTACTTTTTCTGTCTTTCAGCAACTGGAACAGTTCTTCCCAAAGCAGCTCTGCCATTCTGACTTGACAGAAGCTGCTCTTTTCAAACTCCTGCTTCCTTCATGCTACCACAGCAAGGAGGAGGTAGTCAGCAAATGTATATGCAAGTATTGTTCTTCTGACTTTCCTAAAGAATGGGGGTTTTTTGATCTGTTTCAAAGGGACTTCGTTATGATTGAGAAGGTTAATGGATTTTAAACAAATAGAAAAACAGCAATTCTTCTTGAAAAATCTAAATCTACCTAGCTTGAGTTCAGCTATTTTGATAAGCATTCTAAAAAAGCTAAGGAAGAATAACTGCACTTTCAAAAGTACCATGTGCAACTTTGTAATAATTATGCATTCACGGGCAACTTTCCCAAATTAAAACAGTGTGAATCCAACCATTAGAAAGAATTCAGCAATAGCAAACCAAAGCTATTTGCAAATGAACAAACCAACCATACCAGTGTTTTTACTCCTTAGTACCTGCACCAACCTTGAAACATCCACCTAATGCACACAGTGGAGCTGATACTTCAGGAAGTTTTTGTTTCACGCTTATGATGGGTGCAAAGCCACAAATTAAGAGAGAAGAGCATGGGACAGACAAAAATCATTCTAAGCAATCCCTTACCAGCATCTTTGTAACATAAAATGAAAAAAACACAACCCACCATGGGATGGGTTGGGGAAACAATATGGCAGACGTAAGACAAGAAAAGATTGTATGAACAGAGACCTGATTTGCACATACTGTAATGTACCCACTTGTTATGAATTTAAGGACCATCCCTTGAAGTTACAGAAAAGGGTAGAAGCTTTCTGAGCCAAAAACAATTTTGAGAAAGTATTTAGTCTTTTTTTTTTCCTTAGATAATTTTAAGTGACTATATATCCTGATAGAGTGGTCATTAGTATGCATTTCCTCTCTCTCTCACACCCACAGAGCGAGCTTAGTATCACTACATCAGTTTGAATAGAGAGAGCATTTCTTCCTCACTCAATCACCTGTGCCTAACAATTCTTCCTGTAGCTGAAGGTCTGTTTGGCAGCCTGCTTCTTGTATCCCACCAGTAACCAAGCTGCTTCAGAATAAGCTGAGCTGTCATCGGTGCTGGGAATGCTCAAGGCATAAAAGTCTCCAGCTCACAGTTCAGAGGCTGTACTTACCTTACAGTGCTAACACTCATGTCTTTAGAGACTTGTACCAGGGCAAGCAGGAAGCAGAGATGTTGAATAAGCAAGAGCTGTCCTGAAGCTCATTATTTTCTGCCATAACTGCACTTTAAATTGAGAAGCATGGCATAGAACTTTTTTTTCTTCCTTATTTCTTAAAGATATTCACCAATACTTGAGTATTTCAGGGACCACCCCACTCTGATGGATGCACATATACCTCCTATTTAAAGCTTACCTGACTTCAACCAGCCAACCCTGTGTAGATATCTATTTTGTATGATTCTTTGGTAGAGAGAACAATTTTTATTTTAATCAATGCTTTTGGCAATGACTATTGCTGCAGCATAGAATGAGATGACAAAAGCCTTTGTTTTCCTAACTGCTCTGTGTATGTAAAAGGCTGTGAGATACTGTGAGATTTCTGTTTGTCCTTAATAAAATGCAGTTATCATGAATTGCACTGTATTATTCTCAGAATGAAAGAAACTATTTTAAAAGCCAAAATAGTCTCGATGGAAACAAAAATGGACAAAGATTGTGTTTGGTATCCAGGCACATATCTGGTGCAAACCTGCCCTACTTTGATTTAGTATTTAGTATTCAGAGTTTCTCTCTGCTGATCTCTCGGCTTTAGTGGATGACTAAAGTGCACTCCCATGGGCACAGGATGTTCGTTCCTTCAAAAGATGGCTAAAACAATCTTCCAGACTTCCTCCTGGGACACAGCTACTTGGTCACCTCTTCAATGCACATTCTCAGGACTTCATGGGATTTTTACAGCATAGTCAATGTTCCCAGCACACTCTTAAGCCCAAGACTCTGTCCACACTGCTGAGACATAATTTATTTTCTGACACGTTCTCCCCACAGCTCAGCAAATCTTCCTGCTGCTATAGTGCTCCTCAAGGGCCTTGACCATTTCTCCTCCCTATGAAGAAACACAACGTCGCCGAATCACGCCCCGAGCCATATGTGACTCAAGTATACCACATGGTTCCTAGTCCAAGGACTTCTGCTGTAGTCATCTACACAGTCATGCTCAGAGGGCCTGCTGCCTTTGTTAATAGCCAATTTCTGCCCCTGCCCCAACACCCGCCCTTCCCAGTTCTGCCTGGACTTGCAACCAACCACAGTTTGCATCAGGGTGCAGCTTCACTAACTTCAGAGAGACCTACCAACTGACATTAGGGCAGCACTGGAATTAAAAATCTGGCCAACCCCAACATTTAAAGTATTTATGAGAAATAAAACCATAAAAAAATGAAGTAACCTAGACAATGTTACCCCAAAGCCAGTGGCACATCCCCAAGCTGCTGCCTTTCACTTGGACAACTAGAATACTTCCTGTGACATGAGCTGACCTGTGTCTTTCAAACTTCATGGCACCATGGGGGAAAAAAAAATCACTTTATCTCTACCATGTTGCATGATGGTATGTTGCCACATGTTTTAATTACAGATTAAGTAGACAAGCATAGTATGGCATTGTATGCAAATTAAGCATGACCCCTAGGCTCCTGCCAGCTTGCTGGTTTAGCTCTTATTCTGACATTTCAATTGTCTCAGTTACATTACTAAGGAGTCATGGGAAAAAAGAGAGAAATATAGCAGTTAAAAGTTACAGTAACTTTTAGCTCATCAACCAAGAAGAATTTCCCAACCCTAAATTAATCCCGAGGGCACAGATCAATAAAACTTTATTCATAGAGTCATTACCATCATTTTCAACAACACATTTTCCTCATATTCTCAGAGCAATTGATGTGGCCCTTTTAATGCCACATCTTTTCCATGTCCTGTGTCACCATGCCCCGCCCCATTCAGCAACAGGTCTGGATTTTTCCTGTCTTCCTTTTGCTACTTTTGTACTTATAGAAGCACTTCTTGTTGCCTTTGACATCCCTCAACAGATTCAACTCCATGTGGGCTTTGGCTTTCCTAACCGCGTCTCGGACAGTGTTGCTGTATTCCTCCCGAGTTGCTTGTCCCTGCTTCCACCTTCTGTATACTTCCTTTCTGTGTTTGAGTTTTGCCAGGAGCAACTTGTTCATCCATGCTTCCTAGCATTTTTGCTTGACTTCCTGCTCATTGGGATGGGCTGTTCTTCAGCTTAGAGGACGTGATCCTTGACTATCAATCAGCTTTCTCAGACCCCTCTTCCCTCTAGGGCCCCATCCCATGGGACTCTTTCAAGCAGATCCCTGAAGAGGTCAAAGTCTGTTGTCCTATGTTGATCTCATTAAACATCACTGAATGCAACAGTATATTTTCATTTTCTGTTATTTTCTTTCTGAAATTTTCCTGTGGGTCAGGAAGTTACCATCCCAGCCCACACATCAGCTTAGAGTGGCATATGCTTTTTTCAAACAGAGGGTTAAATAGAAACAAAAAATTGCGTATTTTTGGCAGTCTGGCCAAGGTTACATTATGAGTTTATCATAATTTTCAGACCCACAAAAAAGTAAACATTTGATGCATGTTCTTGCCTCCCTCTGCCCTACTTCCCCATAACTCTTTTCTGGAGAGGCAAGGAAAAACCTTTTCTGTCTGAGTCTAAAAAGTTCTGCTCACCTCTCTTCATAGCAGAGGATTTCAAGGTTCACTTCTGTGCTTGAGCTGACATTTTCTATAACAACTCTGTGAGTCTGTGCAGGCCTCTAGCCCTAACATCACTGTACTGCTGCACCACTTTCTAATTTTAAAAAGCCATGGGGCAGTTTTGCTTGCTTTTCCATGTGTCTCTCCAAGTCCTGCTGCAAGTTTGCTGTCTTAATTTTTTTTTTACTATTTTATTCCACTTGATTGTGGAGCTGTCTTCCTCTGCTCCAGGATTTCTTGACAACTTTTGTACACTTCTATCAAGCAGTCCAGACGTGGCTTGGAGCTCTAGAATTTAAGTCAAACAACAGAGAATCAGGCTCTGAACTGGCTGTGACAGAGCTGGAAAGCTTTAACCTCCTACTAGTGAGATTGTCAGGCAGAGAAAGGAATGTGGAGACAGCTGACACAAAGCTGACTATCAGAAGCATGCATGTGTAAGGAATGCAACAGCAAGATAGCTGTAGTTGATTAGCTTTCTCACATTAAGTCAACGGAGAATAGATTTCCCTTTTACATGTTTGTTGAGAAATAATCCATCAAACTCCAGGAGGTGTTTAATGTAAGCTGGTGATATAGGAGTGCAAAGCTATTCCGTAAGCCATACCTGCTCTGTGATGAAAAACTCCAGTCCCTAAAGCTGTCAGGTCAAAACATGCAGCACCATTCTGCAGTTAGCCTGAATCTCTCACCGAATCAGGAATCCTCCCCTTTCTCAGCTCACAGTTCACAGTGACAGCATGGAAGAACATCCACACCTCCCAACCCATTAACCTGTCTATTAGGCCATACTCCCTCTAAAGACCTACCAAACAGCAGATTTCCATACACTAATCCACCATCCTAGAAGACCCCCACCCTGAAAAATCTACCTTCAGGACAGGGAATTCAGACACCTGGCCCTTGGCCTCTGCTAGTACTGTCAACAAAAGGACAATGGAAGGTTAACTGAAAACATCAATTCACTTCACACAAATAGTGAACGGTGGTCAAAGTATAATGATTTTCCATCACTTCTAACCTGGACCAGATTAAAACCAGCAAGGAGGTGAAAGTTTCCCAGTCTCACAGTCCCTATGGTCCCATGACTTTTGAGCTCCCAAAACAGCATTACTGTGTAAAGTCCATCAAATGCCTCTCCTTGCAAGCGTTGCTTAAGAGAACAATAGGTCAGTTCAGCACAGAAGTGCTCCTGGGCTCAGTGACACGGTAAATTGTATTTTTGAAGCTGACATAACTTAGAGGAACGCAATGAAGGAGATGCAACAAAGTTACTAATTACTGCTCCTTCAGAACTAAGTAACATACTAACTTGCACGTTAAAGTGAGAATTACTGACAGGTAATGAATTGCAAACTGACACAGCTCTTTCTGTACCTTCTTTGCTGGTGGAATCAACTGTACCAATACTAACATATTTCCATGAAAATAAAACTGTTCAGAGTTGAGCTAGAAAAAAAAGAGAAAAAAAAGAGAAACTACACAAATGCCAGGCAGCCTTTTTGAAGCTGGAAAGGAGCACGTATAACTAAAACCAGGTTCCTGATTGCAGCTCTCTGGAATTTATTAGTTGTTAATTTCCAGCAAATCCATTTTTTTCCCTTGACTGTGTGAAGTACTTAATTTATATTATTGTTAGTAAACATCTTGACAACTGTGGGACTGAGTTAGCAGCAAGTATCAATGGAATAGTCTATTTATACCCATAAGTATTTAGGTGAAAACTAACTGTATCCAGTCCTAAACTGGATGTGGACTACAAAATGACAGTCACCAGCAGCAGGTGAATTAAGAAGGACAGAGGGGGCTATACACCTCAGCAGTCTAAGACGTGAGGTACCTCTGTACGGCTTACCACCACTCAAGGATCAGGGCATTGTTGTGTTAGGCATGTACATGCAGAAAGAAAATCCATCCCAAAAATGGGATTATGAACAGTCAGAACAAGTTAGCAAGAGAAGAGAAAGGGGAGACAGGGTAGTGGTAAAGCAAACAAGTTATTATACATTAAGCAAATTGCTCACAGCTTGTACTGTGATCTTTGTCAACGGGTGAGACAGGGGAAGTCATTCTAATGCCAAGGAGGTTTTTATGAGCACTTTTGGCACGCAGAGCTGAGAGAAAAATCAGCTGCAGCACAGTGCCATAGTTATGATGGTAACACTGAGCATAAGGCCACATAGAAAGCTGTGTGAGTCCTCAGTACCCTACGTGAGTCAAAGACTTCTAGTTCACACAAACTCCTGGTTGGGTCCAGATTTACACAGCTCCCTGTTCTCTGAATGGAGGGCAAATGAAAAAACCATCCCCAGTATGTAGTTCTATGAGACTTCTATTACCACCCATTCCACAATGCTGTAAGACCCACCCTGAAGGCCCAGCAGGGCAAGGCAACTGTAATCGGCTACCTGTAGTGCAATAAAGATACGCTTAGACAACTGGCACACACACACAGACCACAGATCTGGATTTCTCCACCATTCAGTCAAACTCACCTGAAAGAGTGGCACAACCTCAGATACTCCCTGAGGATCTCCAGGGTCCTGGAGGAGGATGCACAGGTAGTAGATAACTTTTTGCTACAAGACAAACAGACAAAATCACCAGAGTTTGAAAATGCTATCAAGTGCCTGGAGTTCTCACAGAAAGAGGATCTCCTTCAGCTCATTGGGTTGAAGGCCAATCGCGCCAGGCCACAGCCAAGTCTACAAATTTATATCTATAGTTTTCTTCCCTTCACACAATAAAAAATTAATTTTACCTGTGTTGTTTTCTATTAAATTTTTCACCTGAAAAGGACACACACATGCTGGAAGGGTGAGGTCTGCTTTTCTACAGGAGCTTTGCAGAAAAACCCTCACCCTTCCCGAGTCAATGGACAAGATGTTGGGGACCAGGGGGGTAAAGCCCCTCCGACTGTAAGGGAAGATCAGGTTTGTGACCACCTGAGGAACCTGAACATACATAAGTCTATGGGACCTGATGAGATGCATCCCAGAGTCCTGAAGGAATTGGCTGATGTAGCTGCCAAGCCACTCTCCGTGATATTTGAAAAGTCATGGCAGTCAGGTGAAGTCCCTGGTGACTGGAAGAAGGGAAACATGCCATTTTTAAAAAGGGTAGAAAGGAGGATCCTGGGAACTACTGACCTGTCATCCTCACCTCTGTGCCTGGGAAGATCATGGAACAGATCCTCCTAGAAGCTATGCTGAAGCACATGGAGGACAGGGAGGTGATTCGAGACAGCCAACATGGCTTCACCAAGGGCAAGTCCTGCCTGACCAACCTAGTGGCTTTCTACGAGGGAGTTATCACATCAGTGGACAAGGGAAAAGCAATGGATGTCATTTATCTGGACTTCTGTAAAGCCTTTGACCTGGGCCCCCACAACATCCTTCTCTCTGAATTGGAGAGATACGGATTCAATGGGTGGACTGTTCAGTGGATAAGCAATTGGTTGGATGGTCACATCCAGAGGGTAGCGGTCAATGGCTCAATGTCCAGATGGAGATCAGTGACGAGTGGTGTCCCTCAAGGGTCCGTATTGGAACCAGTGCTGTTTAGTATCTTAATCAGTGACATTGACAGCGAGATCGAGTGCACCCTCAGCAAGTTTGCAGACAACACCAAGCTGAGTGGTGTGGTTGACATGCCAGAAGGATGGGAGGTCATCCACAGGGACCTGGACAAGCTGGAGAAGTGGGCCTGTGTGAACCTCATGAGGTTCAACAAGGCCAAGTGCAGGGTCCTGGGTCAGGGCATTCCTCGGTTTCAATACAGGCTGGGGGATGAAGTGATCGAGAGCAGCCCTGCGGAAAAGGACTTGGGAGTACTGATGGACAAAAGCTGGACATGAGCGAGCAACGTGCGCTCGCAGCCCAGAAGGCCAACTGTATCCTGAGCTGCATCAAAAGAAGCGTGGCCAGCAGGTCGAGGGAGGTGATTCTGCCACTCTACTCTGCTCTGGTGAGACCTCACCTGGAGTACTGCATCCAGCTCTGGAGCCCTCAGCACAAGAAGGACATGGACCTGTTGGAGTGAGTCCAGAGGAGGGCCACAAAAATGATCTGAGGGCTGGAGCACCTCTCTTATGAGGACAGGCTGAGACAGTTGGGGTTGTTCAGCCTGGAGAAGAGAAGGCTGTTGGGAGACCTTATAGCAGCCTTCCAGTACTTAAAGGGTGTCTATAGGAAAGACAGGGACAGACTTTTTAGCAAGGCCTGTTGTGACAGGACAAGGAGCAATGGTTTTAAACTAAGGGAGGGCAGATTTAGATTGGATTTAAGACATTTTTTACAATGAGGGTGGTGAGGCACTGGAACAGGTTGCCCAGAGAGGTAGTGGAGAACCCATCCCTAGAAACATTCAAGGTCAGGTTGGATGGGGCTCTGAGCAACCTGATCTAGCTGAACATGTCCCTGCTCTTGCAGGGGGGTTGGACTAGATGACCTGTAAAGGTCCCTTCCAATCCAAAGCATTCTATTCTATTCTAATAGGAAAAATCTTCTCTTGTGTTGTCCATCTTCTTATCTCCATCTTGACTACTTATGGAATTTGGCACCAGAATTTGCAAGAACGGTACAACACAAAGAGCTAAAACCACTAGCTCAGTGTCAGCGGCATTATCTAAGGGATGAATTTGGCTTTTTGAGGTTATTTGTTTGGCTTGAGCTCTCCTTTAAAGGTGAGAGAACAGATAAGACAATAAAGAGAGAAATCTGAAACAAAGCTCCTGATGTCAGTAAAGCTATGGATAGTGCTGTGCTTAATTGCTCTGGTAAATCACGCTCATGAAAATATACTGGATGCGAGTGTGCCCACAGATACACAAGAAAGACCGTGTATGATTACCATATGGATGGCTTCATTGATAACCACATCCTTCACCTGACCCATCTCAATGAAGGTTGTGCTCTCTTTCCCTGAAGCATAGGATGAAGTCACCTGAATGCCGAGTGAGCCAATGACCAACAGAGATTCCTGGTCAATTTTCACAAAGTGCAGGTATACGATCAGGCCGATTAACGTGATGAAGATAGCAGCAGAAAGCACCATACTGTTCTGTAACACAAGCCAAGCAAAGACAGAGCTCTGGTCTTACAATTAATTGAACATGGCTTTAGAGAAAGCAATATTGCACAGTAAATTATAGTATTAAAGCTACAGTTACAAGGCAGTTTTACTTAGGTGGAGTCCTTTTATTCACCTGGCTGGCTGATATATGTGTAATGAGATTTAAATTAGTCTTCACAGTAGGGTCTGAAAGAATTGGGAGCTGAAACTGAAAATCGCAAGAAAATTCTATTGCCTTGTAAATTTAGTGCAGAAATCTCAACCAAATATTATACAAACGTCTCTACAGATGATGTTACTGACAGAGAACTGTTGTGAAATGTTTACTAGAACTGAGGGTGGAGTCTCAGAGGGGAAGAAAAATCTTTTAGGAAAAAACACTGGCCTAGAGGTTTTCCTCTTACAAACTACAAGCCACAAGAGCACCCAGGCCGCAGCCTGTGGGCCCTCAGACGCCGGCTAGCCCTTTCGCCACATACTCATCACGATCCACCACCTCGGCGTTCCCACAGCGTGGAGGAGGCCCAGGGTACGCGGGGACCGCCCTTCCACCGGCTCCGGCCGCCCTCCTTGGCCCGCGTTGCCCGTGTCCGAGGAGCAGCTCGGCAAAGGCTGCGTGGCTCCCTCCAGGCCGGCGGGCTTCGGGGACGCGCACTGCCACCGAGCCTCTCGGATGCCAGCCGCAGCCCCTGATACCCGCCTACCGGTACTTCAGCGGGACGCAGGCTCAGGGACGAGGGGACGTCACCCCTCGGCGTCTGAGCCGCGGAGAGGCCTGAGGGGCGGCGGGAAGGGGCGAGGCGGGTGCGCCGCGGCCCGGGGGGCGGTGGGTACCTCGCTGAGCACGAAGAGGCCGTAGGCCGCCAGCCAGACGGCGGAGGTGACGGCGCTGAGCGAGCGCAGCTGCAGGCGGGGGCAGCGCACGGCCAGCTCCCGGCAGGAGGCGCTGTGCTGGCGGCGCCGCAGCGCGATGGGCGCCCCCGAGGCCGAGCGGTACCGCCGCTCCTCCATGCCGCCCCACCGGAACCACCGAAAAGCGGCCTAGAGCGGCCCGCCCGGCTCGATGGTACGGCCCAGCCACACACTTCCGGCGCTTCGCTCGCCGCGGAAGGGGTGGGCGGGGCGGCCCGGCGGGCGGCTGTCCCGCCCCTCCCCATCCCTCCCCGCGGGCTCGCGGGGCGCGTGGGCGCCTCGTGCGACCGGTGCGTGCGCGCGGGGCGCGAAGCCGTGGTGGCGGCCCCGGAGTGGCGGGCGGGGCCGCTTCTGCTGGGCCTCCCACTCTCGCGGGCCCTGCTCGCCCGCCCCGGGCCCGGCTCCGGCTCCGCGGCGGAGCGGGGGTCGGCAGTGCGGGCGTCGGCCCGGCCCGGCCCGGCCCGGCCCGCCGTGAGCGCGGAGCGGCGGGGTTAGCGCGGACGTGCGGGAGGAGCCGTAGCTGAGGTGAGCTGGGGGGGAGCTCTTCAGGCCTGGCTCTCCCCTGCCAAACGGCCTCTCCCCGGCAGCCGCCCGTGCAGTGAGTGTGCAGCCGCCTGGTACGGCCGCGGGGTGCCAGCCCCGCCGCGCCCCGGCCGCCGCTCGCTCCCCAGGGTGGTGCCGTTGGGTTGCCTCGCTGGGTTAAACCGCGCCAGGCTTCTTTCCCTAGTCTTGGTCGGCGTCAGGAGCTTCTGCCGTTTGCAGATGTCGATAACTCACTGCTTGCGTCCTCTGGTTTTTAGTAACAGTTTTAAACGACACAGGTTTTGGTGGTGTTGTGTATGTCTCTTGCCATGGTGAAGAGAGATGGGTTTTTTCCCCCATTTGCCATTAGCAATTCCTACTACGTAAATATGGTTTTGTCTGTACCAGCCTTTACTACAAGCTCTTTTGGTTTTTTTCACTAATTTTTTTTTTCAAAGTTTAAAGCAGTGTTTCCTGGTTCCTTGCCACCTAATAAATTGGAGACCTGGCTTTGTGTATAGAGACTTAATGAGTCTTTGTATTGTGTTCTCTTCCATACTCCTCAATTATTACTTCATGACTTGCCTGGCAGTGACACCTGTAATTTCCAAACGATCATCCTAACTCCTTTGCCCTTTTTATTTGTTCCCCCTCTCCCACGGTCTTGGAGTGTGTCCGTTAGCTTTAATTGCAGATACCATCTTTCTGTGAGCAATTTACTTCATTGATGGTATCTTCAAAGCTCTTGGGTGGATACTGTATATATAAACCTCTTAACTTGTTCTTCTAAGGGCAGCAAAGGAGTCTGTAACGGACATGAGAAATCAAGGGGCGTTGGAAGAATCACTGCCACAGTCTTTGCTCGGCCTAGAGGAGTGGGTGATGATTGGCACTGGTGGAAGACTCATGTGGTATGTCCAGGATGTCACCGTGACACAAGAGCCGAGGGGAGGGATGGGCTGGAGCTCTGAAGAGAAAAGGTGAGCTGGCCTGGAGAGAAGAAAATAATGGCAGAGAATGAACTGCAGAAATGGAGGAGAAAATGTTGACGTTAAAAAGAGGGTGAAAGAAGTTTATAGATGGAGTGAAAGTGGAAAAAACAATAAATTGAAATGGGAGTTACAGGTTTTTGAAAAGGGAATAAATGTTTGAAATGACAGGTGAGAAGGACTGAAGTAAATAAACAGGAGCTCTGGTATGACAGCCTAGGAGATGAGGACAGGGAGAAGGGGAAAGAAAAATCGGAGTAGGGGGTAGAAGAAGAAAAAGTAATGTGAAGAGCGAGAAGGTCAGTGACAGGAGGGAAAAGAAGCGTGAGCTCCTGGGGGAGTGGTAATGGTAATTCACATTAACAAAAAGGCATGGGAAGTTACTGAGATGCAGAGGTGAGGAGTTGGAAAGTCCTTAAGAGGAAAAAGCAGAAGTTTTTCCATGTCACTGGCAAGTCCCAGTTTAACCATGTTTGCACCCTGTCATCTCTCTTCTCATGAATGCTGCCAGCCTTTCTTTCAAACGGGTAGGTAAGGTTGCACGTTTGACAGTAGGAGTCATGTTGCCTTGTCACAGAAGGGGAAGATGGGGGCATTTACTAGTTTTTAAATAATTTCTTAATCTGTAATCCTTCAAACGCGCTGTGAATAGGAACGGTGAGAGCTTTCAGAACTTGTGAATTGTCTCAGGCCAAGACACCCCGAGACTAGATACTCGAGGCAGGTGCTGAGAGGTGTTTTTTTTAATGCTTTGTCAAGGCTATCAGATGAAGAGCGTCACCCCAGTTTTTCTTCAGTAAAGCCAGGGAGTAGTATTCCTGTGAGGTGGCTCTCGGGAGCTCAGTGTGGCCAGCCAGGGAGCTCGGCTGGGTGGTGTGCGGGTAGTACTGTCACCCCCGTGTGTGACTGCCCCTGGGACAGTTACAAGTTCCACCATTTCACACCAAGATCCGTCCCCCCGGGGCTCGTCTCCCGCAGTAGCCGAAGGGGGAGCACCAAGGGAAGGGGTATTCCCCGAGACCTCTCCCCGCGGGCCGTGCGCGCTGCGCCGCTGTCCCCAGCCGCGGGCCTGGCCGATGCTTCGTGACCGTCCTCTCGGCGGGGCAAGGGCAGCCGGTGTGGCACCTGCCCCGGGGGACCGCGCAGAGGAGGCCGTGAAGGGACCGCAGCCCGCCGCCCCAGGGGGGCCTGGCAGCTCTGCCTGCCGCCGGCACTGAGGTGCGGCGGCGCAGGGTCCTCGCGGGGAGGGGGCGGTGGGAAGTGGAAAAACCCCGGCGAGGAGGAGGAGGAGGCGGCCCGGGCGCGGCGTTAGTCCGCGGGAGGCGGGAGGAGAGGGAGGGGCGCCCCGGGCGGTGCGGGGCGTTGGCCGTTGCGGAGGAGCCGTTGGCCGCTCCGCTCTGCCCGGCGCTCCCCCTCCCCCCGGACCGTCGCGCGCTGAGCCGCGTGCGCCGCGGGGGGCGGGACACACCTCCGGGCGCGCGCGCTGCCGTTGGCCGGGCGGGGCGGGCGTGTGAGGGGGCGGGAGGCGGGGACCCGGCTCCCGGCCGCGGCGCGCGCGGGGCTGGAGCTCGTTAAAAGGCGCGGGGCGGCGGCGGCATCGGCATCGCTCGGCGGCTCCGCGTCGCTTCCACCATGGCCCTGCGCAGCGGCTTCGCCCGGCTCCTCCGCAAGCAGGCGGACGCGGGGTTCCAGCTGCCCAAGCAGGCGCACTCCGTGGCGCTGGTGGGAGCCCCGCTCTCCAGGGGGCAGGTGGGCGTTGCGGCGGATGCGGGAGGGGGGGAAGAGGCGCCCTCCGCCCCGCCGAGGGGCCAGGCGGGTGCCGCAGCCGCTCGGCTCCCCTCCCCTCGGCGGGGCTCGCGTCCCTGGCCGCAGGCAGCGCTGGCTAACGCATCCCCCTTCTCTTTGTCTCGCAGAAACGGCGGGGAGTGGATCACGGCCCCGCTACCCTCCGCGCCGCGGGGCTGGTGGAGCGGCTGGCCAGGCTCGGTGAGGCACGGCGCGGCGTCGGGGGCTTCGCCGCCGGGGCGGAAGGGTCTGCGAGGCTGCCCTCATCTTCCCCTCCCCTGGCAGGGCATCCTTTTCACGGCTCGTTTCGGCGAAGCGTGACTCAGGCGCTTGCGGCGAGCCTGGGGGGCGGGGTAGGTGGAAGCGGTTCCTTCCAGTGAATCACGAAACGCAAAATGCTCGAGTCACCGGCGTCCGGGGGAAGGCGATACCTGCCGCGCTTCTGCGGTATCGGGAAAGGGTGACTTGTCGCATACCCGCTTGTGCGTGCCCTTCAGCCACTCCTGTGCTTGAAACACCCGGCGGAGCGCACGGCCGCACCGGGGCCTCGTGGGGTTCCCCCGAACAAAGAGAGCTTGGGTCTCCCGGCTCAGCGGCCGCGATGTTCTCCCGTTTCCCACCAACAGCGGTGTACCCGTCTGTCTGCTGCGCTGGCACACGGAGCGCTTTATTGGCAATGGAGAGTGTGCTGTTCCCGTGTTGACCTAAAGAAAGGCTAAAGAAACGTGAGGCCGTTTAAAACGTTATGTGCACTCGGGGTATCCAGTCAAGTAATACCCTTCACTGTGTTTCGATTTCTCACATCATTCATTTCATTCGATTTCTCACATCGTGTGTTTGCTTTTTCCATATTCATTACCAGCTACTTCCCTTGTTCCTAAAATACTTGCATGCTTTCCAGTGATGAAATTCAGAACTTTCTGGAGAAATCCTCAGATTTGTGTATGAGGTCTTGTCTGAAGTTTTGCTTTGAAAGCACTTGCAAATAGCACTGTGTGAATGGAAAGTTTTTGGTCTTTTCACTGTTACCACTACTGTTATTTAAGCAAATCCATGCGCTTACTTGTGTTTCAACTTCTCACACCTATTTCGTTTACAAGCTGAGAACTGCAGAAAACTGTATCACAGTTATTAGAAACAGGACATGAGGGATAGAAACTTGTAAAGCTGAATTCTGTCTCAGGGAACCTTTATTCTAAAAGGTGTTGCGGAAAACTCTATGATGGGGATGGATTGCAGCAGTGGACTACAGAAAGAACTATGTTATCTGCTCCGTGTGATTGGTGTTAGTGGAATTTAGATGCATGCAGAGGAAAGATAATTGCCTAATAAC
Organism: Mycteria americana; assembly: GCF_035582795.1. Taxonomy (NCBI): domain Eukaryota; kingdom Metazoa; phylum Chordata; class Aves; order Ciconiiformes; family Ciconiidae; genus Mycteria; species Mycteria americana. The sequence goes on from NC_134369.1 coordinate 36,692,250, forward strand.
CCTCTAGCAAACTTATTCTGAATTATAAGACCTCTTTAAAACAGAAGCTATTGTTCTGTGCAGCACTGTAGGCTTATCCTGCATATCTTATGACAAGCTGAAAAGTCCCAGTTTGCAATCAAATGAGTGAGTAGATATTCTTTTCCTGTCTTGTTTTGTGCAAAGCTGAGATGTGTGCCATCCTTGGCAATATTTGAATTCTAGTGAGCATGATCTATAACCTCTACAAACATAGAAGAGGGTGTCTAAAAGAGCTCTTATATACTGGAATAAAAGCAGGTCTGGATGTTACTGTGCTTAGAGTTTATTTTAAACTAACAAGATACCAGATTTGAAAGGAGGATATGTTATTCTAGGCAAGTCTGTGGGCAGCAGTTTATTTTTATATCGATGACAGAATTCTGTACTGGAGGACTGGGGTTCTCTTTCAAGTAGTTCAGATCTAATACTTCCACTTTGTAAGAATTCTTTTGGGGGGGGATCCAAACCAACAGAAAAAACTCATTTGCATGACACAAGCTCACTTCAATAGGAACTTGGAGAAGGGAGCAAGAAAGGAGGATACAAGCCCTTTCTGAATTCCAGTAACAAAAAGTTGTGGGGATAGAAATGAAGCAAGCTGAACAAAAAAATAAGCAGAAGGTAAAAAATACTTTCACTGTTTAGCTTCTTATGGACTCCTTACCCATTAATCAATAATGCACATGGAGATATTTTCTTGCTGTTCCCTTACAATTTTTAAAGGCTCTGGGATTCCTTCCTCTTGCAGTTTCAGTTTCCTATTGCTGACGTATTCTTCACCTGGGGTAGGGTTTGTTTTCAGTCGGTGTTCATCTTTATTGCTTCTTAAATCTCTGCAGCTCTCTTATGAACAGGTTCAGATGGCACATGGATTTTAACAGGTTCTGCTGTGAGGGCCCATCCTGAAACAATGACAGTCACCAGCATACACAGAGGAGCTGTTTATCTTGCAAAGACAATCTGCTTGAGGGGAGGGTGGTAGATTGAAGAGGAAACTACCATGTAGCCTTTTGTATTGTGCACATCTGTTGTTCATGGAAATTTAACAAATGACTGCTTTTGTGTATGGGCTGTCTATTTTTCTTCCCTGAGCTGGCAGGATAGCTTTGCCTGTGATGTGATAATAGCGCCATTGCTTGGACTCTTGTGGTACACTGAACTGGCGGTAAAAGTTTAGCTGCTTTCTAACACTATGAATTTTCTTCTCATACATTGAAGAATGCAATAGAGCAACAGTATTATTCTCATTATTAACTTGGATATTCTATTTATCTGTTAAAAGAATTATTAGTTTTCATGGGACCTTGTTGTTTGTTTTCCAGGAGCAGGTAAATAATACTGTAGCAGACCAGGTTTCTCCTTTAAAAAGAAATAACATTTATCTAAGATACAGGGCTTCTGCTCTTCCATATGTGTTGGCTACTTATGAAGCATTGGTGTCCAAAGGATCTGTGTGTGTGGGGGAGTGTTTGTTGTTGTTGCATGCTCCCATTCCCCACTGGGATGTGAGGGAGTGCTATAAACATGATTTTCCTTGTCATTACAAGCTTGGAACCAGGTATGAGGCCAGCTGTGGAATGATGTTTTCCAGTATCATATCCCAGAAGAGTGTGGGTGGATTCTGGACAGTCTAAAGCAGTATAGATAGGGGAAAGAGGCAGTGTTCCTGTAATGAAAAATCTGTATTAACAGTAACTCTCAAATAAAATTGCCCTCACTTCTTTCAAGTGGAAGAGATTTCTGGTGATCAGATTCTTCTGTTTGCCTGAAATTGTAAAGTTTGATTTATTAATTTTCCATTTGTATATTCAAATTCGGTTTGACCTGCATAAAATAAAGATGCTCTGAAGATTCCTCTAAAATGTAGCATTCAGGTGGTAAGATACATGCACTACATCTGTTTGTTTGTTTTAGTCTTATATGTATATACTTTGCTACTTTGAATAATGAACAACCACATGGCTTTTCATGTGTTTGTATGCCCGATTTAATGACTTCCATTGATAGTGCTCAAGCCACATCAGAGTGAGTGAGAACACTAGACCTTTGTTTCCTCCTTTTTGCCGTGTTTTGCATTTTGCTTTCACTGACTGGTTACTTTGGGAGGGAATTGTATTGTTCCTTTCACCCTATCCTTATTTCTGTTCTTCCATAGTCCTACTGTAGTGTCCTGAGCTGCTACTCCATTTTCTATTTTTTTGGGGGGGATCCCTCCCTTGAAAGAGACTGTGACTATACCTACATGGTATGATAAATTCTTGGCTGCCTAAAATGATGACTGCCGATGAACAGCTTGTTTATGCTTAGGCTGAAATATGAGGAGGGAGCTCGGAGGCAGATGGTATTGCTAGTCTGTACCAGACTGCCAGAGATTAATCTGAGCCACTAACTTGGATTTTATCTCCTTATTAGAAGCAGAGAACACTGTTATGTGTTGGTAGTAGCTCAAGGTGTACTCAGGAGGAGAGTTAATACAGCAGGAGTCCAGCTCCCAAGCCAAAACCAGTGGGTGTGCAAGTCTGTAGCAGGGATAATTTAAAATATAACTGACTAAGCCTGTGGGGCTTTTTATTCACCTTGGTGATGTTTGTCTTTTGGCTTTGCTTCTTCCCCTAAGGGAAACTAAAATATTAACACCTTAAAGAACTCTTCCATCTTGCCAAAGAATTAAAAGTGCTATATGAAGATAGAGACCCATAACTCCCTGGCCTGGGGGAGGTGAGGGTACAAAGCTTGCATGGCTGTGTGGTATTCTGGCAGTAAAGAGAAATGGGTGCAATATGTGGAGGCTCTTGGACTTCCGGTGGGAAGGAGTGGGGAAGGTAGGTGACGGATGCACTTGACCTAAGCTATAGAAGATGCAAAGTATGAAGTTCTTTAAAGTGAGAATTTCTTGGACCTCTCCTGTTTGCTGCAGCTTAAGCAGGAAATCTGATCACACTTAAATCCAGAGTGTTGCCTAGTCATCTTACTTGAAGGAGAGAAGGACCGTTCTCAGATTTTTATAAGTAATAGATAGCTGTTGTGTTAATTACTATAGCCCTTGAGGTGACTTAGAGCACCTCTGCTGTTGCTAACATGGGAACAACTTTAGCATAAAATTTCTTCCCAAGTATTCATTCTTGTATGTTGACTGTTGTTTTGGGTCCCGCCCCTCCTTTATGCAGAGCTGGAGGTGACGGTGTTGCTGAGTTTAGTCAAACTTGGGTTTGGATTACTCTAGAATGGATTAACAAAGTTTGGATCTGAGTTGCTGGTTTGACAAGTTAGGGGACTGCAGAAGCATGTGGCCTACAGAAAGAAGTAGACTTAGACTTGTCAAAGAGAATGACCATCATATTATTAGTGTTTTGTTTGACTGGAACAAAGCTCTTCAGTAATAGGAATCAAGAGGTCAGTGTAGTGACTCAGAAAGGAGTAGCCTCCTCTTTTACAGGAATGGTGCTGCTAATCCAAGTGTGACAGGAAATACGCTCCTGCGTTGCCTGAAACCATTGGACTCCTACTGACATCTGCTGCCAAAAATAGCAATTCAACTTTACTGTCTCACCAACATTGCTCATATGGTTAGTTTCAGGCCTAACAATAAATCATGAAGCAACTTCTTCTACATATATCTCCTCTTTTTCCACTCTAAATCTTCTCAGGTCAAGAGTTTGAGGAAGATAAATAGTCTTTCAATTATGCACCAATGTATGCATAATGAAGTACTGGTGCTGGGGTTCAGTAGATGTGGACTGGCAAGAGTTATAGCTGCAGTGTTGGGAAAATCATTTTCATCAGCTCATCAGTCAATGTGTATTTAAAGAGTTGCCTATATCCCTGAAGACTTTGATAAACTGTACCATTCTGCTTGCCCTATATTTGAATTAAGATTGGACATGCAGACTGTAGTTTGACAAAGATTCATTAGTGTTAGAAACACGATCTGTCAGGAATTCAGTATTCTTGGGTTAGAATCCAGTTTAGCTTTGCACTAGCTCTTACCTCAGTTGTTTCTCTTCAAAGCTCAGTATTTTAAACTCTTTAAGACTTTCTAGTTTAGTAGAGCCAGTCAAATATCTCTAATCTGTAGAATTCCAAGAAAGTCTAAATTTATTGTATAGATAACATCAAGATCTGTCTTTTTTTTTAGCCTCTTTCCTCACATTTTCTGCTGTTGATAAAGTTGAAATGGGAGACATACAAAATTTTCAATAACTGCTGGCATTTTAAGCACCATGGTGTGTAGTTAAATCTCTGCATTGTTGAGGTGAGAAATGCTACTATTCATGGGTTCTTTCTAATCATGTCTGTCAGTACTGTCAAGCTAAGTCTATTAATTTGCTAGGAACATTCTCAGGAAAAGATAGGTTAGAATCATTAAGGGTGGAAAAGACCTTTAAGATCAAGTCCAACTGTCAACCCAACACCTCCATGCCTACTAAACCATATCCTGAAGTGCCACCATCCTCCTCCAGGGATGGTGACTCCACCACCTCTCTGGGCAGCCTGTTCCAAGGCTTGACAATCCTTTCAGTAAAGAAATTTTTCCCAATATCCAGTCTAAACTTCCCCTGGTGCAACTTGAGGCCATTTCCTCTTGTCCTATCATTTGTTACTTGGGAGAAGAGACCGACCCCCACCTCTCTACAACCTCCTTTCAGGTAGTTGTAGAGAGCAATAAGGTCTCCCCTCAGCCTCCTTTTCTCCAGACTAAACAATCCCAGGTCCCTCAGCCACTCCTCATAAGACTTCTGCTCCAGACCCTTCACCAGCTTCGTTGCCCTTCTCTAGACACGCTCCAGCACCTCAATGTCTCTCTTGTAGTGAGGGGCCCAAAACTGAACACAGTATTCGAAGTGTGGCCTCACCAGTGCCGAGTACAGGGGCACGATCACTTCCCTAGTCCTGCTGGCCACGCTATTTCTGATACAAGCCAGGATGCTATTGGCTTTCTTGGCCACCTGGGATATAGCATAAAGGTGTTAGTCTAACAGTTAGGATATAGCATAAAGATGTTAGACTAACAGCTAAGTCTTTTGCCCTACAAAGCAGAAATGGGAGTGCCCTTTTTTTTACCCAGGCACACCCTCACTCCCTTTTTTTTCCGTGAAACAGAACAGGTAAATGGCAGGCCTCTTCTTTTTCCTTTCTTTCCCTCAGACCCAAGCATGCACAAACACCTTTGTTTAATAAAATCAGTAAAACATACTTATGTAGCACTGCAGCTTATTTCCGGAACTAGAATAAATGACCTCTTTTTATTTATACAGAGATAGATAGAGATCCAAGAGACTCTGTTATTCTTGTTTACCTCTCAAATGTCAATTAGCCATGACTGGTTAGCTTTAAAGACCAGTGGTTTGACAAAAATCAAAGCACAGTCAAATGGACTGGTCGTAACTGGCATTTGCAGTGAGTCTTTGAAATTACGCCAGTTGTCAGAATGCATCAAGGGCAGGTGCTGCTCCACTTCATGAGGGAAGGCAGCCAGGAGCTGACTCTGATAACCAGGCAGGCAGAAGGAGCCCTGCTGAGGCTTTGGAGGAGAGCTGTTTTGAGGAGGCCTCCACTGAGGCTGTTTCTAGGTTGCTTCTTCACAACAGACCTCATCGGCTAGCTCGCCTTTGAGCACGGGAAGCTAAGCTTCTAGAAGTGGGGGAGTGTGCTCTGACAGCAGTTGTAGTTTATCGTTTTGAATGTTGTACCCTTTCGTATTTGCATGGTTACAGCTAGCCTTAGAATTTACTAGAAAAATGTCAGCAAAGAAAGTACATGGAGTCAGAGCATTCCTTGCCGTAAGTCAGTTCTGATTCTCTTCCCTTCCCCATGCTGATGGAGAACACCATCTGCTTGTTTTTGCTTTGGAATGAAAAGCTTTGTGTCAGTCATTGATTCGATGTTTGTTTGTGTTTTCCTCTCCCATTTAGTGGGTGCATATTCCAGCCTGCGCATTATCCATGAAGCTGGCTTTAAAAGAAACTGTTAATTTGGGGTAAAATTCACTAGGTGCTTTAATTGTAATTGTTCTTCATATCAGTTTAGTTTAAATACATTTAAAAAATTAAGCTATGCTGATGCAGATAAGGAAACCTGAGGTGATTATTTTTTCCTAATCTTTTAATAAAAGGAGATGAGATTCAAGGACCAAATAACAGAGCTCTTGGGTGTTTTGTATTTCTTTGGTGTTATGGCAATGCCCTTCATCCTTGATATTTTTATATTATAAAATTAGTTTTAATACATGACTTAGCTGAATTTCTGCACCCACAGAATGATCTCTGGATTGGAATAAGTTCAGATCACATGCTGTTTTATTTTTTTACCATGAATGGTCTTGAAGGAGAGGAGTTACTGGGGAGGGGCACAAAGGGAGGTGACAGAGGGAAAATTTAGGTAACGAGTTGTGTTTTGATCTGCTTTATGGTGCACAGAATCTGTTATTACTTTCTCATTTGAAACTTTATTCCTGTCTCTCATTGTGGACTCACAAGACCAAGATACCTATGGCAGGTATGTGCTTATGTGAATATGGTACAGAGGATTTTTTTTGGATGGAAGATGGAAATTTCCATTGTAAAACTACCTGGTAAAAAGCAGGGAATGAGGCACTAAAGTCAAATAAAAAAAAAATTCAGATCTTTCATTTGAATATGAAGAAGGGAGCTGGTCTGATTCTAGTTTCTTGCAGCTGCTAAGAGGGAGGGGGAGAGGACTTCAGTAATCTCTGATATATTCTGCTCTCTCTTCTTCTCAAGTGTTGCCTTTCTGGGTTCACTGATATAATAACTACTTAACTTCTGTAACAATCTAAAGCACAAGGTGCCTGTTGTTGAGGAGAGCTGTTTTGGTATTAAGACTTCTTACGGCTGTAAGTGCCTAAGGGTGTTCTTGCTATTGGGAAGTGTTTCAGGGTTAAGCTTATTTGAAGGGAATTGGAACTTGGGCAGGCTTTGTCAGCAGAGTGGCAGACTGCAGTAGCTGCACCCTTGTCTCATCTCTGATGCAAGCCACAGTGCAAATGTTTCCCAACACCCGATACTGACGTTTTTGGAGACCTCTTCAGGTCAAGTGCACTGGATTTCCTAAGAGATTAAACTTAAACGGTTACCAAAGGAAAATGAGGTGGCTCCTCGATTTGGTGTTGGAAAAAATATTTCTTGGCTCATTTTATGCAAAGGACACCTTGAGACTACAGACTTGGGGTAGCAATTGGAATTGGTTTTGCTTGTTGCTGTTGTATGAACTGAAGCCTTTTAAATAGGTACAGATACAGAAACTTAGTCTTAAACCAGACCTTTCAGAATGCCAACAGGCAGGGTGGAAATAACTGAGCCATGAGCTTCCCTCTTAGGAAGTGAAATTTTAGAGCTGGCAGAAACCTATTGAGCCATCAAATTTCTATATCTAATAGGAGATTTCTTCCAGCAGATATATTCCGTTCAAAGAGAATTAGACACTGTGTAAAAACTCCAAGCCAGGAGGTTATGATTAAACTAGGCTGCTGAAGTCTCAGTCTCTTGTAGTGGGAACCTTGCTAGCCTAATTTCATATTCATGTAAAACAAAAGTATGCCCTTTGTTTATATAATTGTTTTTACACACATACACCCTGGATAATTCTGGAGGGTTAAAACTGTCTTAAAGTAGGCTTTAGAATGCACTGGTCATAATGAATTGAGTCATTTGTGTGCTGTTGTGCAACATTTTGAAGGTGTCTCTGAGAATAGTACAGACTTTGTAATCCATATGCCAATGAGCTTATACTGGAAAAAAAGGATGGTAACAGCTTGTAGCCCTTTGTTTTGTTCACAGGAAGGAAAATGTTAAGTTTGTCTGTGAACATTGTTCATAATATTCATTGCTTCCTGAAAAGCCTTTCTGTGTCTGTGGTGATTCACTAAACAGGGTGTAATCTGAGAAAACAGTTTGCAGAAGTGATGCTTTCATGTGAGTGGTTTTATGTAACACATAGTATGAAGTAAGGTATAATAACAGTGGGATTTCCAGATTCCTTTGAAAGTAGTTCAGCAGGGTTGGGAAACCCAGAAGAGGAAATATTTAATTTTCCCATTAATTTAGGATTATTTTTTTTTTTACCTCTAGTTCACAAATACCTAGTATAAATAGGCAGTGTCAGGAGATCATTTCTATCTCATGTTCCACATGCTTTTGTTCCAATTCCTGTTTGCTGCCTAGGAGAGTTGCCATAACTGTGTTACAGCAGCATGCCATTGGGCAATGTCAGCAGACAGCCTGGATTTTGAAAGCTGAATCTCCTTCTGTCAGATGGCTGCATCTGGCTCTGGTGCAGCATCCTAGTAGAGGAGGATGGTGAGGCTTTCCCTGCTGCTGCCCAGATGTTTTCTGGTTAAATGTCCCCAGACTTATGAGCCGCCTGCTTTTATACAAGAAAATTTTCTCTAAATCTGTGCAGGGAAATTACTTGCTATAGTAACTGCTGCCTACTGTGGGTGCTGAATAAAGGGACTGTATTTTAAGATGACAGGAGGTGAACATCACCATTGTCATATAGCTTGCTAAAGGGCATCTTATGTCCCAGTTACAAGCATCGTTGGGTTGAGCCTGAGTGCTACATTGATATTTTATTTGAAAAGGCATGCAGGAAACTTTATTTTCTTAAATGTGTTCTTAATTTGTATTTCTACCTAAGTAGAAGTTTGGCTCCTAATTATGAAAAATGCTGGTTTCCTTTACCAGATACAGGTAAAGTTCTGGTTCTGGCTGTGCAGGCTGAAGAAATGACTGCCCTCCATTCCCTGGTCTGCTGGTTGAATGCATATGTGACCTTTCCCTAGCCTCTTCTGGTCAAAAGAAGTTGGCCTAGGGAGAAGATCTACTGTTCAAACTATTTCAAGTTAATTTATTCATTTTTTGGCTGAAATGTGCCCCCAAGCAGCCCTGTTGATGAAACTCTGTCAGAGGGGGGGCATTGAACCACTGAGGATTGCACTCTTCAGCCGTAGAACAGACGTGTGCTGCCTTTATGCACTAATCATTCATACTAACAGGAGGACTGTTGTGCATATATGCATCTCATTTATGTTATTATACTGTGTGTTCATATTCAGATTGACACCTCCATCTCCCTGATACCTCTTCCAAGCTCCTGAAACAAAGAGAAGAATCAAGCCTGGTTGTTCTTGGTTTTTTGGTTTGGTTTCTTTCCCCTCACTTCAAAAAGTGATCTCCTCTTGATCCAGAGTGCTGATGAAGCTGACTTGTATGGACTTGGTTGTTATAAATTTTCTGCACTCTTGATAATTGACTTATGGATCAAACAGGATATATTTTTCATTTGAATGTAATTTCTGTTAGAGCTTGAAAGTGGAACAAAATACTTCTTTTGATCATATTTAATTTCATATTACTTAGTTACTAGCAAAATGTCTGTGGTGTTTAGTTTGCAAGTACTGTAGGGTACTGTTCCATTTAAAAAGAACTTCAATCCTGGCTAGACTTGATCTGCTGCACTGACAAATGGTGTGGATGCTGTGCTTTCTAATGTGTGTAAGGAAGCTGGCTTTCCTGTCCATATCTTTTTTCCAGTTTTCAGAACTTGGATCTACTGTCTTTTAAAAGGCCTATATATATATTCTTCATGTTAACCTTCTATGCTGATTTAAAAATTTGTTTGTTTATAGCTGTTAACATCTTAAAATAGAGAGTGCCCCAACTACCAAAGAAAGTAAGTGCATATTGTTTGGTGTGGTGGATTATATAAATCTTTCACTAACAGCCAAATAATGGCAAGATCCACCAGATTGCACTGCACTACAGCATGTCTATCCATTTAGCAATTTCTATGTTGGACAAAATAATGTAGTTAAAACATTTTAAAACTTAATCTTTCTCTAAATTAAAACTTTGTGCAGGCAGATGAAATGGAAAACAATTCAGGTCTTTAAGTATTAGACTAATATCAGAGACACTAAATAGAAGCTAAGAAAAAACATCAATAATTAATAATTTGACAAATTCCTTTTCTTTGCTGTTCAGTAAGCATTAAGACAAATGTACATGTTGAGTTCATCTCCTTAACATCTGGTCAGTCCTAATAAATATTTGTGCACACATGCACATACACTTCTAATCACTTCAGGATACATGGTTTATCTATGTATTGTGAATTTTTTTTGTGTGTACTATCTATTCACTAAGCTTTCTTTTTGCCCTAAGGTCATTTAATCATTGCTTTCAAAACTCTAAGCACAATTAAAAAACATAGTAGGAAGAAAAGATATTATTAATGTTTGAGGATTGGATTAGTGCGTACTTCTGAGATTAACTGTATCTTAATCAGGTAGCCGTTGGATAGTTGGCTGAAAACATTCGTATCACCGTGGGAAACTTGAGTTATCCTCATGAACTCCGTCTGAACAACAGTAAACTTTTGAAGATGGTAACAAAAACGAAGGCATCTATTGTTTTTAACAGACATTAGGCTTTTTAATAAAAATAACTAGAGAGACGAGTCTTAATGCAGGAGATAAGAGAGTAACATTTGTCCAAAAGGTGGACAAGATCCCAGAATTCTGGACCCCAAAAGTGTGTCTGTCTCTCCATCTCTACTATACCCACATTGTGAGCTGTATGAACCTGATGTAATCATAAGAAGTGAATGGCTTTTTTATTCAGAAGCTTTCAAGTCTTTTTGCCTTACAAATGGGGATTGGGAGGAGGGCAGGGTAAAGAAGAAAGAAATTCTTGAACACAAGTGCTACTTCTCCAAACACACTTGCTAGCATCTGCCGTGTTTGGCCTGCTTTGAGCATAACCTGAAGAATCTTAACTGATTCCTTAAAGTGCTGTGAAAGATGGCATGGTTGGTTCTTTGTTTTACACTGATCTCAAGATGGAGCTTCATGATATAATTTCCTTTCATTCTTTTTCATCCTTTAATGGGTAAAAATACTTGATGTGCTTGTATGTCCTGTAAGAGAGAACAAAACGTAAGTGGCAGTCCTTTCTTCCATTACATTGTGTAATCTGCTGTCTTGCAATGTGTAAGTCACCGAACACAGCTCCCAACTGCAGATTTACTTCCCACAGATGTCAGAGGTATTAGATCAAAGGTGGTATTAACTTGTACAGCGTCTCCAAAAGCTCTTGATACCTATTGAATGATGCAATGTCTTGAAGTCTTACTTCCAAAACTTGTCTTGCAGGCACATTCACATATTTTCATCAAACCTTGAAATGTGTAGCAGTGTGCATATGCGTGAGAAGTAGCCTTGCAGGAAGACACAAATAAAAAAAAATTTTTTGATATTCATTGAACATCTCTCAGAACTCTCAACTCTCTTCTGATTCTGCATAGCAGCAGAATGAAACGGAGGGTAAAAAATGTAGTGATCACATGGGAGATCAGATAGCACATTCAAATCTGAACAAAATGCTCAAAATTCCACAGCTGTAGTCCTGCTGGCTAATTAGGTATTGCCTAAGGGAGGAAAAAAATGCTGTTGTATGCCTGTTGCCTTTTGAAAACCGGGGAGTGGTATGTCATGGTCCAGCTTACTGCTTTTAAGTCTCTGTAGATAATGTGCTTTCTCACAGAGTTGCTGAGACTACATTTATTTAATCCTTTGTCAAGTAGCTGTGCTCAACTGACATGTCCTCTCCTAGCAAATACCCTGGCATGTCCATCTATGTGCCTGCTATAAAAAGGATGCTTGCCTATTTCCCAGCCACCTAATTCTCATAAGAGACTCAACCATTTTCCTTCATTCTTTTCACCAGTCAAAACTCCTTTTGAAATTATAATAGTCATGTTTTTCTCAATGCTACTTTTACGTTATTTCCACCAAGCAAATTCACAGACCCTGGTTCCTAGACATTAGATTAATGGCTTAATGGAAATTAAGCAGGAAGCCCAGAGCTCCAAGTGGGCTGTTTCTTCATGTTGATTTGCCTTAATTTTTCAAAGTGCCCTGTTAGGCATAGGATGGCTAAAGGCAGAATGTTAAGCTCTAGCCTGAATGCTTTGAACTGCAAACAGACTAGTGATTCTGAGGAACAAATGGGACAGGCATGACTGGTATTCATGGTGGTCTCAACTTATTAAGCTGCCACTGCTGGTGTAGCTGTAAATACCTTGGGGCCTTTACAGTCCTCATCAGTGCCTGCAGCAACAGGCCTATCTGAAACTGAGAGCCTCTGGCCTGTGAAATACTGTTAGAAATTTTGGTATCTAAATGTTAAGAAAGCACATGGTATCGGACAGCAGAGCTTCAGAGCATAAACTGTATAATGTGTATGAAAGAGAATTAAACTTTAAAGGCAGCTGATTAATAAATATGCTCCCAGTGGGTGGAGGAGGGGAAACAACACTCAAAAATGTTCCCATGTTTCCTAATCTGTGAAGTGACTCCTTTTCAGGGTAAGTAGACAGAAATACATTTTAGGAAAGGCTGAGTCTTAGACCCAGAATGTTGTCGGGCTTCAACAGCCAACTAAGTTGTAACTGGCAATGATAGGATCTCAAAGAGGGTTGGGATCAAAGCCCCAGAATTAAAATGCCTTCTAGAACATCTTGCGTTGAGAAAATGGACAAGTTCTCTTGCAAAACACTAGTGCATCCTCCATGGAGTTGCCTGGAAGTACTGTAAGAAAATGTCCTTTATTGGTAACTTGGCACTTTTGTGCCTGGATTCTTGTGGGGTTTGAAGATGGAAAATAACTGTTAGGACTCAGGTATAGTTAGTGAATGTGTAGTCCTAGGCATCTTTGAGCAGCTGAGCTCATTTAAGGCTGTGTACAGTCTGTCTAATTGGGAAGGAAGATGGCAATACAAACTACTTTTTCCTGTTAAAATTGCCAAGAACTAATTTAAAAACTCAAACTGTTTTTCTAGGTGACTTTCTATGATTGTTGTAGCTCATTGCTGAATTAAAGTGACAATACTATCTTAAGCTTTCTAGTCTGTAAAGTTGTGACATGGTTGTTTGCAAGGGCATGCAAATAGTCAAATGAATCCATTCTCTTCCCGTTGTTCCTTTCATGCTTGCCCAGCTGATTTTCTGAGGGGACCATATTTTGAACATTTCTCTGGGCACTTATTTAAGTAACTTACTTTCTCCTTTTGCTGCTGTGTTTCCAGGATGCCAAGTGTACGACTTTGGAGATTTGAATTTCACTCAAGTTCCCAATGATGAACTGTACAACAACCTGATTTTATATCCCCGGTCGGTGGGTTTAGCCAGCCAGGTGTTGGCTGATGCTGTAAGCAGAGCAGTAGGCGCTGGACACAGCTGTGTGACTATAGGAGGTGATCACAGGTGAGCTGGACTAGAAGCAATTAGTGGTGCATGCTGCGGGTTGAACTTGGAGTACAAGAATTAAATTAAAAAATAAGGGGATAGTGGGAACAACTTGGGGTCACTTCCTGGCAGTACCATAGGGTAGCAGCATTTTGGATTTTATTGCTGGGGCTCTTAGGGGGGAACATAGAAGACAGCTACAAAAATCTGACCTTCTAAGGCAGTACTGCTTAGTTCCAGACTGTTCTGCGATCTGCAGACATACAAGTGAGGTTTTCCTGTTTGGGAAGGTTTGTGTAATCAGGTCCCTTTAGGAACTGTTGCAGTTTCTTTATTGCTGAATGTTTAGTGATGTGTCTCTTCTGCCCCTCAACTCTCGGGATGTTGACTCTTGGGTTTGTAACGCCTGCACACAGACCATTTTGTAATAGATCTTATAACGTGAATCTCTGTTTCTCCTCTTTGTCACTAACCTTTGGTCTGAGAATTGGTTGAAGAAGGTAGGGCATGTGAGAATGAATCGGGGGGGAGGTGTCATGACTGGAATAAAAAAATGGGTAAATAGCAGAATTGATGAGTGAGCAGACTAGATTTTCTAAGAGATCATTTGGAGCAGAACAGGTGAAGATTAGAGTGTGGGAAGGTGACAGTGGAGAGAGAGAAGAGCTCTTTCTCATCTGTCAGTACTAGTAGAGTCCTGTAGAGTTACTTGGAGTCTCCTGGAATAATAATATTGGCATGCCATGCAGGTTGTATGGGATGCACCCTTTATTGTCACAGATGTCTGATGTGTTAAAACATGACAACGTTGCTGACTGAAGTTGCAGAAACTTCCATTGTCCTTGTAGTTGTTCTGAAGGAGAAATGGTGACTAAAGACTTTGCTTACTGTTTTTCCAGCTTGGCACTTGGTTCTGTGAGTGGCCATGCACGGCACTGCCCTCACCTTGGTGTGATTTGGGTGGATGCGCATGCTGATATCAACACCCCTCTTACAACTCAGTCTGGAAACCTCCATGGACAACCTCTCTCATTTCTCTTGAGGGAACTCAAAGATAAAGTAAGTATCTTGCTTGTACAGTTAGCCTACACTGAAGTCCTCAGAGCATTTTACTTTTTCTGGTGTGAGGTGCTTTCTTATCTGCTACAAATGCACACCTTTTCTTATCTGAGTACAAGCAACAATACATATTATTTGCGTGTGTACACATGTACCTATATATATATACACACCCCTATACACAAATGCACACACACACACGTAAATATATGTACACACACATTTAGAAACAAGAATGAGAAAAAGATTTTGTGTTAGTACCCCTGTGGGTTGTACAGAAAGCAAGAGTTCACACGAGCCTCTGCATAGCAGCTGACCGTGGTACTATTCCTGTGTAGCGAGTGGAGTTGGTGCTGAGGCTGTGCAATGGCAGCAGCTCCACCGACTGAGCAGAAGAGGGAACCTCCCCCCAGCTGAGCCTGTGAGAGCTGTGCTGAGCTCACCTCCAGTGACAGCTGGTTCCTGCATACATTGCAAGCTGCTTCTGCTTAGTTTGGCTCTTCCGTGTTTTGACAACCTTGGGGCCTGACAGGGGCTGTTCCTGCATGACCTCTCCTAACTGGCTGCTCTGGTGTTGGCTCCACTGGCAAACATTACAAATCAGAACAGCTGTACCTGCTTACAGGGTGCTTTGAAAGAGATAGTCTTTGTCTTGGAAAGAGGTCAAATTATCAAAAAGAGCTGTTTACTGGGGCACATGGAGCATGTGTGGCCAGTGTTTGCTACTGTCAAGATGCTAAACAGTAGGTTGACCTAAGGCCGACATATCTGTTTTGGCTTAGCTGCGGACTGTATCTCCCTACACAGGTATCTGTAGCATCTACTGGAGACACTACAGTGGCAGCCTGTGCATTGTTAATAACTGGGGCATTTGCAGTAGGAACTTGGGTATGACAATCTCCTTCTGCTGAAGCTTAGGCTGGAGAGTGGGAGCAGGATCAGCCACTGCAGGTTGAGAATGGATGCTAGAGCTGCAGAAAACCTGACTCTTGATTTTATTCTGGCACTTTGCACTGTTAGTCATTTCTCTTAGATTTTTTTTTTTCTCTTCTCTCTGATAAATTTTGGGGGTGCTGTCTTGATGGAAGTGTGCCTCTTCCAAGTACGATCAAGCATGTTTAATGAAGCATGTTTAATGTCTTCTAAGGCTATTGAAGATACCATTGCATCAGTACCTGTTTGGCATAGCAAGATTGCTGTCACCTGGTAAAGCTCTTCTGCTTTTCTCCTGCAAATTCTTTTGAATGCATTCCATCCACGAGTCAATACAGTCATTTGGTACTTTTACATACTTTCCTCTTTCTAATAATTCTTGTATGGTCTCTACAAACATGCTAGAATTCCCAAACTAATGCAAAATTAAAGGGGCTTCTTGAAATATCCCCAGGACATGAGAAGGTTAATATAAAAGGTCACTGTATTTCTAGTTTCTTGCCCATAAGTTCAAAGGGGTGATATTTTTTTTCTTTTTGGCAACTGCACCCACTTCTGCAGGAGAGATAGGAAGAGCAAAAGAAAATTTTGTGAATTGTGGAGTTCACCTAAGGTGAACAGTTTATTTCTTGATGAGAAGAGAACAAAGCCAAGTTCTTTGGTAGCTGAGGAAGGAGGAGAAAGGCAGAATAAGAACAATGCTGCTGCTTTCCTCTTTTGTCAGTATGACAAAAGTATTTAATCGGCTTCCTGTATATACATTGTTGATTTCTGGTCTGCTGGGCTCTGGTTCTTGAGCAGCACAGAAAAGCAGTATTTTTTTTAATTTTTTTTTTTTAGAGCTACTAAAAGACTACTCTGAGCTTTCTGGGGCCAGTGGGGGAGCAGGCCTCTTGCCAACAGCAGCAGTGAAGAAAGAGTAGGATTAGGCTACACTTAGAGGTGAGTTAGGCATGGTGTTGGTTATGAGATCTCATTACAAGCCCCCCTACATTCTAGCTGTCAGGAAGCCTATGCAGAAACGTCTAACACAAGCCCCTCAACCTGTATTTGCAGCTACGCAAACAGGTGTGTACTCATTTAGAGGGTTTTCTTACCATACTGTATTCCTATTTAGACAGAGGAAAAACAACATCTGCTGGTACAAGAAGGCTTCTACAACAGTATAAATTTTTAAGCAGCTGTTTGTTTAGCAGTAGTAGAAGGTGCCTTCGACAATAGCTAGTCTGGCTACGTATCTGACTCACTGGAGGGAACCTTTCTGCGTGAACACGTGCATGTGGCTCACTCTCTTGCTCTCATCCAGTAGAGCAGTTGTGTTGACAATGGGACAAAAAAAGTTACTGTCTTTCTTTCCTGACTGCTTTGCAAGGATTCTTTTTGAATCCTAAAACTGAAGGCTACTCTAGTTCTACACTCTGCTAAGCATAACTTCTCAAAGCAATAGACAAACTAACCAGTTGCACTTTGCTTCTCAAGGAGGTTTCTATCTTGTCAAAGGGTACGTAGCGTAGCAGCATCAGGACGAGAGATTTTTGTGGTGAGCCCTGTTACCTCCTTCCTTGCTTTCACTCATGCTGTGAAGGGGTTTTTGAGTAACCCCTCCCCACCACAACACATCTATGTGTATATTTCTCTGGGTGGACTCCCATAATTCCACCAAACTGTCTCTCTCTGGGTTACAGGATTTGGTCATCAACCTCATAGTCTCAGGAAGGCTAGTTAGCACTTGGCTCCCTGTCTAGATTGTTTTGTAGAACCACAGAGAAACAACAGCTCCTTTGAGGATATAAAAACAGCAAAATCGACTGCATTATTACATTTTATCTTCCTGATTCATTGCCCACCTCTACTAACTGGTACTGCTCTTCCAGCAGCTCCAGGCTGCTTGTTCTTCATTCCCTACCAGGAGGACACGAGACAGAGGTAGTAGCGTGATATACATCTCTCTTGGTGGCACAGTCTGTTTAGACTGTTGTTGACCCCATGCCAGCAACTCAGTTTAGCTGCTGTAATAGTCTGTGGGATTGCATGAGAACTGAGTCAGGAGCACTGTCTCTTTGCTTGGTTAGTTTTTGAGACACATCAAGTCCTAGCCCTCGTTCAGTCTATGACCCTACAAACATCTGTCCTGGCACAACATAACGGGGGGAACTGATGTGGCAGCAACTGCTTAAATTTGAACTCCAAGAACTCCCCAAGGCTGTTTCAAGTCCCTCAGTTTAGGTATTATCTCACTGGCTTTCAGAATCCATTCTGTATCCAGGGCTAATGAGCTTGGCCAATGCTCTACTGAATTAAATGTCCCCATGTAGCAGACAACATGAAGTATAAAAGTGATGCATCTGGCTATGAAATAAAATAAAGCAATTGGCCAGGTCACTGTAGAACAAACCCTGGTGTTGCTTGCACAGTCCATTCACAGACTGTCAGCTGCTGTTTGTCCAGCTAGCTTCACAGGAGCACTGCCTGGTACTCTTCACAGCAAGGTGGCACTTTAGGGTTTTAAAAAAACTTTTAAAATTAATTTTGTTGTTTTAAGAGAAAATATTTATGAACATAATCCTTTGACTTGCATTCCTCAAACCAAACGTTAGTGTCAGGGCTCCTGGAACCATTCAAACTAAACTCATAAACTGCTATTAATAACTTACCATGAAAATGCCTGCACGTTTTTCTGATGCCCGTTTGGCTTTACTATCAGCAACTCCTTTTCTATTACAACAAAGTAAAAACAGAGCCTACCAAAGGAAGTTAAGGCATTCCATTTTCTTTATTTAAAGAGGAAGAGGTATAATTAAAAATGGCAGTATTAAATCTACTAAATCATTGATACTAGAGAGTATCTGACAATATTATCAATACTATGCTCAGCTTATGGTATGGTGATGGGTTTTTCAGATACAGCTTCATTTCTGAGACCTGCATTATTTTTCCTAGCAGTCTCCAATTCATTTATCCCTCTTCTGAATTCATGACTGCAGAAAAGCTTCAGGTCAGTGCCCCAGCATGACAAATACTTTTATTATATGTGCTTATTTAGTCCCAGTGTAACTAAATATAGCTATGGGTGTGTTAGCCTTTAAAAACAAATCCAAATGTTGTAACTAAGATATAATTAGTAATTGAGAAGTGTAAAAGGGAAACAAAGCCTTCTTGCTGCTTGACAGCTGTGTTGGCTGTAGCCATTTTCAGAGCTGGGAGAGGAAGAAGAGACATTTGAGTTAATTTAAAGAACTCCTAAAATTAGTAGATATTACTAACTGAAGGATTTTTATAATTGCATACCATGACTACTTAATTATCTAAGCTGAAAAATGATGACCTCATCATTTTCATTTGCTGTCCTAGACCTGCTCTCTTCAGTTCTACATTAAAAAACAGTACGATGTAGCCCAATGTGGAGGCCAAACTTCTTGTCATGCCCTTTTTTTTTTTTTTTTTTTTTTTTACTTCCCACTTTGAATTTGTCCATCATTAATGTTGTTTTTGCAAGGAAGTTTGCATGACTTCTTGGTGATTCTCCTAAAAAGATACAGGTGCCTCGGTTTTTATTCTTCCACTTCAGTATGATGTACTGGGTTAAGTTACATAGCATTACCATTAGAATGCACTGTGTAAGTGATCTATCTAGGTATCTAGTTTCTTATCATTCCACCTTACAGGCACTGATGCTAATTACCTATTGCTTATGGATTTGGGGCTTTTTATTCCTCCTCTTCAAACTGGAAAATGTAGCAGAGTTAAAAACTTCATTCATTAAAATTCAGCTCAGGTAAAATGGTACAACAAAGGCAAGGACGGATGAAATAAGGAAGCCAGACTCTCATGTGATGAAGTTTCTCTGTTTAGACAGAGAAAGGATGCTATAAATAAACACAAAATTTTGAGGGAAGCATTAAATACAGTTTTGTTATATATGTCATTAAACTAACCTAATACCAAACCTTTGCTTGCAGGTACCACAACTTCCTGGCTTTTCCTGGCTAAAGCCCTGTCTTTCGGCATCTGATATTGTGTACATCGGTTTGAGGGATGTGGATCCTGCTGAATAGTAAGTTGATTTAGAATAAAGGATTTTTGTAAAGGCTGAAATCATCAGCTTCCTTCCACATCTGGCTGTTCACAAAGGTTGCTAGATTTAAGCTTAGACCAGTAATGATTTTTTAAAAAATTTTATTTTAACAGCTATATTTTGAAGAACTATGACATCCAGTATTTTTCCATGAGGGATATTGATCGCCTTGGAATTCAGAAAGTTATGGAAAGAACGTTTGAACAACTGATGGGCAGGTAACAAACTATTATCTGATTTTAAACTACTCTTATCATCTACTTGTTGAATATCTACTTTCCTGAAAGTTATTTAAGTGAAGGTCACTCTCTTGATGTAAGGTGGCCTAACAGAGCTGTGCTAGTGTCCAGTAAATAGTAAAGTCTTAGCACTGACTTTAGGCCTCAACTTCCACATCTTGAACTGGAACCATTTCAGAGTGTTTCACAAAAAGCTAGAAGATGGGTTACATTAGTCACTCCAGTTGTGGTTCTGTTTTGTACGATTTGTTCTGTTTGTTCAGGAAATCTGCATTTTCCTGCAGTTTGACAAAATGTTTGAATCAACTTGGAGTCTAGCATATCCATAATACTTTTAAAAAATATATGTAGCAACTGACAGCAACTTGAATTCAGCTGTTAGTACATGAGGTAGAAGCTTTGATGGCTTCCTCCTTAGACTATGCTCACATATGCTGTCCTGATGACAACTGCCACTTTCAGTTCAGCTAGTGAAGTTCACTGTAACCACTCCCTTACTTAAGTTCAACGCTGAGGTCTTTGCTAACCTTGTTCAAATTTGCTGAACCAGATCAGGGAGCAAATCATGCTAGTCTAGGGACACATGGAGAGGATCAGAGTAAAAGGGTAACCTCTCACCACAGGGTAGAACAAAGTCCTGTAAGCAGAACAAGGTCCAGGTATCTGTGCTGCACGCTGTTGTATCTGAAGGTGTGCTCACCCTTCTTAGCTGCAGCTGTGCCAAGTAAAGAAGTTGCTAATCCAGATGCTTCTCCCTACTGAGCATCTGCAGTAAGTTGGAAGTACACAGGCTACCACTTAAATAGCTCATCTGAGTGACAAGCAGCGTCCAATTTATTAAGCTGTCATGGGTTGCCAGACTTCATGTAGTAAGTAACTAACATTTTAGGTTTGAGATTATCCTTCACTTTTTCCATCAACTAGGCTTACATGGCAGAGTTTGGCAGCAGCCTTCAACTATTGACCTGAAAAATGCAGAATGCCCCATTCATCTTGATGAGCTGTCTATGAAATCCTCAAGCTTAGATGCCATGCAAATCAATGTTTCAGCCTTTCACCCTGGCTTTCTGTACATAAGGAGAAAAGGCTGGATTACATCATGCACTTTTCTACATTTTTCCAACGAAGAAGACAAAATACCAGATAAGATGGTTAGAACTAAAGTACTTAATCTTCAGCCAAATCACACCTGAGCAGATGCTCAGTGAACTTAGAAAGACAAACTTCTGTTTTCCCAATGTGTTCTGAGGAAAGTTCTGAGCTAAGAGATGCTTCAGAGTCCAAAGATACTAAAAAAATAAAGTCCTTTCCAAATGTATGTAAGACATGGTACAGGACTTTAGGACCTCTGGCATCATGGAGCATGATGCTACTTTGCTGTTCAGCCTGGATAGACATACATGTAGAAAAAGTTCAAGGTTCTGAGACTGCTTTTCTTGTTTTATTCTGTCTCAGGAGGCAGCGACCAATTCACCTGAGCTTTGACATTGATGCTTTTGACCCCTCACTGGCTCCAGCAACTGGGACTCCTGTTTTAGGTGGATTAACTTACAGAGAAGGCATGTACATCACAGAGGAAATACACAACACAGGTAGGAGCTGACCTGCAGTATGGGACTGAGCAAGGACAGGACAAACTACACAGAGCCCATACTGCTTATGTTTTTCCTGTGTAACTAGATAATAAGTTAAATGTAGTCAAACGTAAGGTGCCTACAAAGTCAATTCAACCTTCAGTAAGGGAAAAAAGTCCTATGATTGGGCAATACCCCAGGTGTTGGAAGCAGCTTAAGCATCAACAACTTCAACTTCCCAAAAGTAAATACATAATATATTAACAACTAATGCAAAAAATTATTTGGTCGTCTTGTATAATACTGCCCCTATTCCTAAACGCATGAGGTCAGATCTAAAAATGGGCATCTAGAATAAAAAAAAGGATGCAAACAATTTTACAATTTTACATAGTTTGAAGTTCCATTCTAGGACTCAAAGCTAGCAAATCAAGCTTTCACTATGTATACTGCAGTTGACTCAATATATGAGGAATTTCCTCCTTATGCCATGGAGTTTTTATTTAATTTGTTTAAACAAGGAGTTATTTGCAGTAAAAGTTGGTATGGGAAGAAGAAAAAAAAAACCAACAAAACAAGCAGACAACAGATTCAATGGAATAATGACTAGGATGGCAATAATTACTAGGCAAGACTATTTTATATCCCCTAGTTTTTGGACTGGGAGAAAACAAGATTAAAAAACATTCCTCTCAGAAGTGTATATGGAATGTCACACTTGTTTTTCCTGAATGCTAAAAGCATGGATGAGTTGAGGTAGTGATGATGTAAGAAAGAACCAAATTAAAAACACAAACTTGCATCTAAGAATGATAACCTCATCCCTCAACTTGAGACCCAGTTTTACTTGTCTAAGGGGTAGAGCAAGTCACAAGCTCAAATACCAGACTTGCTGCAATGAATGAAAGGCTGCAAAAGAAACCCTATTAGAGATTTTACCCGTTTTCATAGTAACAAAGCTGTAAATCATTTTCACAGGAATGCTTTCAGCTGTAGACATGGTTGAAGTCAATCCACTGCTTGGAGCTTCTCAAGAGGAAGTGAATGCAACTGCTAGTCTTGCAGTCGACGTGATAGCAACGTGCTTTGGGCAGACAAGGGAAGGAGCACACACCGCTTTTGATGAACTCCCAACACCCAGTTCTCCAGATGAATCTGACAGTGAAGAGCAAGTGAGGATTTAAGAACCCAAAGTGTTGGGTACATTGGACATTATAGAGCTCTGCTGAGGCACTTGAGTGGATAGATTGTCAACACTTGGCAAATACTGTTAATTTCTCAATTTTTAAATAAACTAGCTTTTCCACTGATCAGTGGCTACTTTATTACGTAATACTGAGATTTATTCATTTCATTAAGTATATACAAATTGAGACAATAAAATATTTATTACCTTCTTATTAATCTTACCAGTGGTTCAAGTCTGTCTCTGCATTTTCCTTTTACACCCATTCTCTGTCTTTCTAGTATCAGTACAGTTTCAGTAGAACATGCTGTCTCATGAGACAGTTCAATCCTCAGACATCCAAAGGGAACATCAGACATCCCATCCGGTTCCTCATTGGTGGAAAAGCTCATCTCACTCACGAAGATTCATCTGCTGCGAAAGAACTTGTAGTAGACCACACCTCCTAGGATGGCTAGTTCCAGGATGATGATAATTGACAGCAACAACTTATTCGTGGTTACTCTAGAGTTAAAAAGTAAAAAAAATCCAAGATGCTTTTTTTTCCTTGGTTATAAAAGCAGATTCTAGATAATTTAATCACCATCATACCCTCAATAAGTATACTCCCTGTTTCAGCTTAGACCACAACATGCTATTCGAATAGCTTTTAACACGCAGGAAGGGACAAACTGGATCGTTTCCTACTCATGTTTCCCAGTTCATGGGAATTCTGCTTACATCTTATACTTCAACAGGAGCAGTTCTGTTCCTCTTCCCCAGCCCCACATAAGGCAGATCATTCTGCTCTCTATGTGCCTCCTCATTCGATTAAGCAAAGAGGAAAACATCAGTTGAACTCCTGTGCTAAAACCCACCTTGTGGCAGTGCTTTTACTAGGAACTATGCAGTTGAAATAAAACTATAAAATCTCAAAATAATAATGTACTTTTACTACTGAAAATTATACAGTTATCGTAACTTCCTTCAGCAACAGATATAAAGGAAAGGTTGTTAGGCCTGAAGTACCTACTGGAAATATACTTCATGAACTGGTTTATAAGGATAATTAAACCATATAGTTAAGAAACTATAAATACACTTAAGCAGCCAAGGCTTTAGTCATCAAAATAGTGTATGGTCAGGCTCAGAGTTTCTCATATGACAGTCTAGCTACTCTAGGGCATTACTATGGGCTAAACAGATTGGTCTGTGTCATCAGACATCTAAATCACTTAATGCTGCAGTGATTTATGGCACAGCCTTTTCCAAGCTGAATAACAAGGAGTTGCATCTAAAGTTACCACTAGCACTTCATTGTAACTTGCTTATGTCCAAATCCCTCCCCTCACCACCATTTATCATACAGGATGGTTAAAGACCCCCTGTTATCCTAACTGAGCAGCACAAATTCAGAAGTGTTCAACCACCTGTGCTCCCTTAAGTAATTACCAGAGAGGAGAAAACACAAATTAGCATCTGCACATGGGCACACATTCTGTTTACACATGCCCTAAAACCTCCCTGCAGTTCCAGCTGACACTATTCTTTATTTTTTTGCGTGAAACAGGCAGGCAACAACATTACCTGCCAAGTGCTGCTCTAAGTCAGTCACGCTACTCACCTCCTGGACATAGAACGAAGAATCTTGCGACTCTTGCTCAAGTTTTCACTTGTATTCACCAACTAAGAAGAAAGAGAAGTTATTTGCCAGTTGAACAAGTATACAGCAACTCTGTAAAGATGCACCTGGAAGTAGCTGGTGTTGAAATGCTGCAATTAATAATGGGACCAAGGCTAACTGTATATTCTCAAAATGCAGAGACAACATCGTTCTCCATGCACAATACCAGCTGGAAGCACTGTCTTCTTTCTAAGGAGGAAATAAGACTTCCTTGTATACTTTTGCTTAGATACATACAAAGATATGCAATTTAGGATCACTTTCTGCCCCTTTAGCTAATCTACAAATACCACAAAGTTGGTGTTAGCTCCTTTCATTAAATTTCATTTCATTACTCTAGTTGTTGACACCAGAAGAAAATGATACTGACATGTGCTCCCCAGTGCATATCTGGAACAGTTTGAAATGCTGCTCAATTTCCAGCAAAGAAAGAACCATGTTGCACTGACAGGTCTAAGTGACCCAGTGGATATGAGCTCTGAACTGTTAATAGATAATCCATTTCAGCTTTGTAACACTCAGAAATGAACTGTCAAGTATTTCTCAGTCAGCTACTAAGAAGCACGTAATTAAGTGAGGTTACAGACAACTAAAAAGCTGTTGTCTCACAGAGTCAAGATTCATGACGTACGGCCACTGGAGGTGTCCAGCTAAGATTTCGCTATTCCACTTCCAAAGCTTCCAGGGGAGTGAAAGGTAAGCCAGGTCACTCGCCATCAGCACACAGACACCTGCCTGCACAACTCCTCTGTAGTTTAAGCTACTGCCCTCAATGCAAAAGTGGCCCTGTAGGTACGTTACTTTGCACTGAGATTGGCTGGACCAAGTTGGGAAGAAAACAACCAAGTCCATTCAAAGCATATGAGATTTCCAATCTTTGCTATGAAAGACCAAGCAAGAAGAAAGTCTGCTTCCAGTCGGAATGTGTGTTTAATACAATTCAGCAATACAATGCCTATAAGGCTCACAACAAAAGTCACAGCTTCATGAACAACTGCGGATAGGCTCACATGCTTGAAGGACTATAATATTTTTAATTAGAGAAAGAACACACAAAAACTATACCTACAAATCTTAAGATCACATTTCCTTTCCTGCTCTCCAACCCAAATTTGGGAGCAGAGCAAATAAAATTCTGACTGAAATTGAAAAAGTACCAAAATGAAAAAGCTACAGGCTTTGTTGCAATAACTCCCAAGAAAAGGGGTATGCTTTTTGTTTTGGCTGAGCGTGCCAAACTCAGCGTCCTCCTGCAAGTCACTTGCCCGAAAGCTTTACACTCAGCATCTCCTGTACAGACAGAAAATCCCATCAGTTTGTTACTTCAAAAACTGAATTCTCAGTTTTGCGTATGTGTGTACACAAAACAAATGAACTACTTCTTAAAGCTTCCACAGTAGAAGCAGAGCTTCTTGACCAAGGATGAGGAACAGGCATCTCATCTGACACCACTTTCTCCCTCCTTAACTAACCTACAAATATTGGAATGTTAGTAATTAAGTAATTAAGCTTCTATTAAATTTCATTTCATTAGAAGAACTTGCTAACTGCCTCCCAAATCTAAACCTTTACTAGTAATCTAGTGGTGGGCAACTCCTTCGCATTTTTTTAAATCTGTAATTTTTTCAGTAATGCTATTTTTTTTATGAGTGGTTTACAGGTCTAATAGCCAATCTTGCATAGACACAGCAGCAGACATTTGGCCATCGTGCTTTGGGCCCTTCTACAGTAATTTTTTTCCTTTTATGAGCACAGCATAGAAATGCAGCAGCCTGAATTTGGCCTGTAGAAACATCAACTGGATTACCATGCCTAGGGAGGTCTCCGAGAATAATTACTGGCATACAGTTCCCAGTAAACTAACATCAGGTTGCTTCAATACAATGCCCACAGTTTCCCTGCTTACTCTGCTCTTGGTGCGTTCCAGTTGCTCCCGCTGCTCCCCAAGTTCTTCAATTATATCGGTGCCAATCTGATCTGTTTCAGCAGCAATTCGGTGCGAGCGCTCAATGCTCTGACTGGCTCGGTTCAGGCTGTCCGTTCCCTGGAGAAGCAGCACCCTCTGTGACTGCAGATTAGTCTGAAAAATAACGTATGCTTAACTATTAAGCACAAGGAGAGAGGTATTAGGCTTCTGACATATTAAAAAGTTAGGACGTCAACTCCATAGGCCATCCATTTGTATTAGCTGTACATGCTGCTTATGTTAACCGAGGTAGCCCAGTTAATTTTGAAAGAGTTGTTGTTCACATTGTAAGATTATGCCCAAATCTGGTTAAACCTTGAAAAAGAACGACACACAACTAAACAGTTAAAAACGGTTACAAAAAGCTGTCTTTGCAACAATTTTCCATCAAAAAACATTTACATGAAAATAGTATCTTTGCTTTCCAGATGCTAACTTTTCCTTCCATTCCTATCTAAATTCAGTCTTATTTGTGACTTCACAGTTGGTTGCCTGGGAGATCATTAAGAGTTTACACAGTCAAAAGGATTAGGAACAAAGAGCACTAACAGATGGACTGCTAAGTAACAAAGATCCTCTTTTCATGCCAGTAGCCTCAGACAGAGGATAAGAAATGCTTGCTGACCTTGGGGTCAAAAGGTAGCTCAAAATATTGTATTTTCTTAAGCTTCAGAAAGTCTAATCTACCACCCTGCTCTCAGGTTTTAGAGGAACCAAACGCAAAAATTTACCAAGCTACTGCAGAACAAGATACTAAGGAAAGAGCCTCCCTCAAACCTTCCTTATCTAAGGCAGACAAACAAAAAGCCCACCTCCATGAACTTTCCATACAGCTGACAGCACTTTGAAGATAATAAGCAGATTCAGTTTCACTAGCTCAAATATATCTAAGCCTATCTGGTAAACAAAGGAATTGGTGTCTTTCTTGCACT
The DNA here is from genome assembly GCF_035582795.1 of Mycteria americana. Classification (NCBI taxonomy): domain Eukaryota; kingdom Metazoa; phylum Chordata; class Aves; order Ciconiiformes; family Ciconiidae; genus Mycteria; species Mycteria americana. The sequence goes on from NC_134369.1 coordinate 36,719,162, forward strand.
GTAGCAGCACATCCATAGTGAACAAAGTGCTAAAGGATGACTTCTTATATTTTCTTGAAATTATTTACACTGAGATTGCTTAAAAGAGAATTCTAACAAAGAACCTATACAGTGCACGCTTCACACACTTTGCTAGTCTTGGAGACTAAAACTAGATCAGTTAATCTTTCTTCTCAGTCAGTAGCATCACTTTTGTGTTTGCAATGCTGTAGGGGAATGATTAAATAAAGTATTTCAGTACAGGATGTTGTGTAACTTACTAACCGCATGGTATTCAAGGACTTCCATTTTGATTATACTTATATCTTTGTTTTAGAACAGAAAAGCTCTCTTTTGAGTTCCAGGTGTTCTTTCTCCTCCCTGAGATATTCCTGTTACATGCAGAAAGATACACAGGGAGTATACAAGCACAGAAGCTAAGTGGATTAAAGTAGAAACACTGTAAACAATACATCTGGATTTTTTTCTTTTTTAAACAATCACAGCAATGTTAAATAAAATTTATATCTAATTCTCACACTCTGTTCATTTTCTGTGGAGAAGATTCCGTATTTTATATCGCCTTGACTTCCAGGGCCCAATCCCAAATCCGTGCTTCTCATCTCTCTCTGGAACATGGAGAGGTCTCTTCTGTATGCACGGATTTTACTCATCATTTGGTTGCGGAAAGGCAGAGGAGCATACTTCAGTTCTTCCTCCATTTCCCGCAGCTTTAACGAAAGAAAATGTGTTTATTTTTTAAAGCACCGAATCTACTCTTATTAGCAGCTGTACTCAAAACTCACCACCAGATGAAGGAATTCACAGGTTTTTATGTGATTGGAGGGGGGATTAACCCCAAACTCTATACCCCTCATCTAGTATCGGTTACACCATTCTGCCTAATGCTGTTCAGCCCACATGGATTTTCAGACACACAATGCCTCAAGGAAAAAGAAAAGGGGAAAAAAAAAAAAATTAATTGCCAAGCTTAAATACTTGATATTTTCTGAAACGTCACCACATAACTTCAAAATGTGCAGTTCTCACTTTCATATTGTTTAAGCATTTATAGGATGGGTATCGGCTTCTCATCATATCTATGCAACAGAGATCTACTGCATAGGTAGGCATGCCACCAAATTCATACTCTGAACATCTGGGCCTAGCAACTGGAGTTAGGATTTGTAAACCCTGGGATTGTAGATGCGTGAATTTTCACATTAACTTTTGGTGACAGTTGTTACAAATTCACAATGCTTAAAGCTGTCCACCGATATGAGCTCTCTCACAACATGAACTCTACATCTCATACATCACCTACACAGACACATGTCAATAAAACCCAGTAAGTTAGAGGAATAAAGCATCTCAAAAGAATGTTCGGCTGTGACTCAAAATCCTCCTAACAAATAGCACATTAAGAAGACAAGAAAGTTTAATCCATAATATCTTGCTTAAAAAGACAAATCACATGGGTTTTTTGTGCAGTTCCATGTCACCTGCTGTCCAGGAAGCCTACACAATAGAGGTTTCAAATATTCAAGATTCCTGATATTTAACCATCAGACTATTGTAGAAAGATCAGGTGGGTTAAGACCAACATGAAAAAAGACAGTAGGGAAAAAAAGGAAGAAGAAGAAGAAAAAAAAAAAGATTCTCTACATGCCCTCTCTACAATCTCTAGCAATTGTAATTGCACCTCTATCACTCTTGTTTGTTCAACAAAGGGAAGGCAATATCCAAACCGAGCACTCAAAAGAAAAAATACGCACATAAGAATATTTGTCTATATCTATATATGTATATAGATATATACAACAGTCTTGACAAACACAGACACATCTATCAGATCAATGACTCAAACCTTAAAAAATTACAACATTTGCCTGCTGGCATAGGAACCATAAAGAGAGCAAAATTTGGAAGTACTGTCCTTTTTAAGGCATCAATGTTTCAACTGGTCAGAAAAGCCACAAGCCTAGACTTATGTTTACCGTTTCATTTGCTTCACGCTGTTTCTCGTCAAATTCTCGAACTAGTTTTTTCTTCTCCTCTGTGGAAGAAAAAGTAGTATGTCAGAAACTGCAGAGAAATGACAACAGAACTCAATCCATTACAGACAAGGAAGCTGCCACAGATGGCTGATTACAGAGACGCCAGGTCAAAATTTACCTCAAACAGGAATGGCCTGTTTCTTAGGACAACTTATCAGAAGCAGGTGGGGGGAGAGAGCAGAAACCACCTTTCCAAATGCTGGCCACTACCTCTGGTAGATGAAAGAAGTCATTTTTCAAACCTGAAACATTTTTCTGACCTATTATCCTCCAATCTCCACTGACAGAATTGCGTGCTGAAAAACATTTAACATGGAAGGATAACAAAGAGGACATGTTGCTAAACAGCTCCTAAATGTTTCTGATTTTTTGCACACATTTGGCAAGATTAGTGAAGGCTGAAACTATAATTTGGATCTGAACAGAACACCAAGTCAATCTACATTTCCAAGTGAGCCCTGAAGTTCCTGGCATATAGGGCACTCCGCATTCTCATGGTCATAAAGTAATGAGGTAAACAGGTAAGCATTCCAGAGTACTCGGAGAATAAAGATGCCATCAAGATATCACCTCAGGTTCACAGATTAATGCCCAAATGCTTCCCTCTTCTGGCATGACATCACTTGTTTGAATCAGCCAACAAAACTAGACATGTTACTTGTTTGAGACAGTCATTTGCTAAGGTCCTTGTATCTAGGGCTTTGGAGGCCAAAGAATGGGTTTCACCGCTGTTATTCTATTTTTAAACAAAACCTTAAGACGTGTATTTTGCATGTGTTAAAAAACTATCATATCTCTCTAATATCCACGATCAATGAAAGTAGAATTCTGAAACTCCCATTACCTGAATGGAGCAAAAAAAAAAAAAATGTTTCATAAGCTTTTGCAAAAGCACTGAAGATGACCACCAGAGGACTCTTGTAGAGAACTGCCGAATGAAACCAAATTCTGTCAGAAGTCTGATACATATGCACTAGCCTAATTCACCTCTCAGGAGATAACAACTCAGTCTTAAATAAAATTTTGGGTAGCAAAAAAATGCAGACAGTCCTCTTGGTAAAACTTGTCTAATTTGACTTAAAGACAGAATTAAATATAACATTATGAAAACATCGCAGTAAAACACTGACTTGGTAATACCTTTTTGTAAATATGGTCCTCTGCGAAAGAAGTTTTTAAACCACCGAGCTCTCAACAGAGAATAGGAAAAAAATTTGAAGTGATCAAAACATTTTTACATAGCTCCTCTCATAGACACAACATGCCTAAGCTGTAGCCTTTCCCTTTCAGTTCAAATTCATATTAAGCCCCAGAATTTGAACTCTAGAGAACTTAAGACAGAATTAAAACCCATCATCGAACAAGAAGCTATCTTCTCAAGTAGCACACAGAATTATTACAGACTAAGCTACCTGATGACTGTTAACATATTACACACTAGCTGGTGTCAGGAAATGCAGTTTCACATCCCAGTTAATTCAGGAGGAAATGCTGACTTATGAGGTTCCTAAATACACTCTCTTCAACTTCCTCCATGATTTGCCACCACGTACATTTGTGCTGACACAATTATTTGCGTAGCTGGGTTGCAAGTGAAATCATGGACATGAACTGCAGGAAAACAGCCTTCAGAAATCAGTATTTTGTTTCATACAGGTTATTTCACTAATCCGATTTAAGTAGTGCCCTCTTAAAACAACTGCTGTCTCAAACTAATTGAAACCTGGTGCAGTACCAAAAAAAGCAGTATTTTACCTTCTTTGTGTGCCCCAAGCAGATTAAGACGACACTGCACTTATAAACGAGCAGCCAAAGAAATGCTAGTTTCCAAAAGTCAAGTAGCAATGGCTTGAGACCTTTTTGTCTATACGCCAGCAAGAAAACAGGCAATGAGTCTTGAAAGCATTATACGGGGTCTGGCCTAACAGAAATGCCAGAATACACTGAGCAGTTTAATTCATATCACTCTGAATTAAACTGTGACTCAAAGTACGTTGAGAGAACTTTTTAAATGCAGTAAAACTAAAAAGTGCCTAAACCACAGTAACATTACCCACATGCTCATCAACATTTAACTGATTTATTTCCAATCAGTTATAAATAGATTCAGTTGAAAAGTACCACTAACTGAACTAATTTAGAGGAAAGTATATTTGAAACTGATCCAGGCTGTTTAAAATGCCTTCTTACACATTTGGAAGGAAAAAAAATTGTTTCTAGAGCTAGGAATTTGTTATCTTGTTTATATAGAGTGAAACAGCATTTCTAAACCTCTGCCCCTCAAAGATGTCCCAAGGACTAGATTCTGTCTTCCCTTGAGTTTGGGAGTATGCCAATCCTCTTAAAAGGGTATGCAAGGTATCTTTTATTGCCTCCTGAAGTTTTCAGGATCCGATAACTTGAAAAATAAAAAGATACACTCCCCTCCCCATATGTACAAAAAGCAAAGAAAGTACATTAGGAGAGCGGAATGCCTCCACCAGACAGACAAATTCCTGACTTACCTTAAACTCTTGGAAATACTTTCCAAAAATATTACCAGGATTTTTGCAGCAACAAATTTAAAGAATAGAACTGTCATATTAAAGTTTCATAGCATGTCTGAAAAATCAGTTTGTAATTATTTGTAATCTGTTGGGAAAAAAAATCTACAAGCATTGCAAAAATTGCTGCCTGTAAATACTCCATTTAAGCCCATTGATCAGAATTCACTGCTCAAGACTACCCCAGTTCCATGAAGACCTGACAAAGCTTTACTCCACCAGGAAACCAACCACTCTCCTTTCTACAAGGAAACAAGGATTTCCTCCAAAAAAGGGTATTTCTTCTGTTATGCTTTTTATTCTTGTTGACCGCTAGTGAAATTAAGTCAGCTTTGAAAGTTGTCATTTGCAGGTTTGAACAGCTTTCTTGTACCAAACTTTCTGGAAATGCTGATGACAAGGACTGTCACCCTGAATTTAACTCATTATTAAATGGAAAGCCAGGTAAGAAATGGAATGTTAAGCTTTTCATAGCCTGTGTTATCTAGCACAGACTGGTATATTCTGAACAAACCATTTTTATGATTTTACACCTAAACACATAAAATTGATCCATTCTGGGAGAATGACAAGACTATCGCAGAATGTGGCTGACAGCCCCTACCCGTTCTTGTGGTACAAAACCCAAGCTGAGCTACAGCAGTTTGTGATAACTGTGTATCATGTTTCTCAAACAAAGGAAGTATTTAATCAAAGAGATTCGGTGACATTGGTAAAATTCTCCTTGTCAGATCACTTCCCTTTCTAGTTCTCAGAATACTGCCAAGTATTAAGAACTGAATTAGAAGCACAATGCCAAGTCCTACAGAGAAGTATTCTGTCAGAGTGTTTTACACACTGGTATGTGTGCTGGTTTTGGCTGGGATAGAGTTAATTTTCTTCACAGTAGCTAGTATGGGGCTATGTTTTGGATTTGTGCTGGAAACAGTGGTGACAATACAGGGATGTTTTCGTTATTGCTGAGCAGTGCTTGCACAGAGTCAAGGCCTCTTCTGCCTCTCACCCCACCCCACCAGCTAGTAGGCTGGGGGTGCACAAGAAGCTGGGAGGGGACACAGCCGGGACAGCTGACCCCAGCTGACCACAGGGCTATTCCATACCATATGGCGTCAGGCTCAGCATATAAAGCTGGGGAAGAAGAAGGAAGGGGGAACGTTCAGAGTGATGGTGTTTGTCTTCCCAAGTAACCATTACACGTGATGGAGCCCTGCTTTCCTGGAGATGGCTGAACACCTGCCTGCCCATGGGAAGTAGTGAATAAATTCCTTGCTTTGCTTTGCTTGCGCACAGGGCTTTTGCTTTCCCTATTAAACTGTCTTTATCTCAACCCATGAGTTTGCTCACTTTTACTCCCCATCCCACTGGTGGGGAGTGAGCAAGCGGCTGTGTGGGGCTTAGTTGCCAGCTGGGGTTAAACTATGACAGTATGGTATAAAGAATACCCATAAAATCAGCTTTTGCTTTTAATATAACTTTGTGTAGCTTGCTAGTTTTTTCTAGTCTGTGGGTAGGTAGTACACAAACCAGACTTTTAAAACAGTCATTTAAAATGCAGATCTTCTCCAGTAAGCCTACAAATGGTTGTGGACAGTTGTGATAATAAAAACTGCTTTTAATCCTGCTGATGAGATCTTAAACAAGAGTCCAACAATGACCAAAAAAAAAAAGAAAAGAAAAAAACCCCAAAGCACTGCAGTTTAGGCAGTTCACCTAGAAACACCATGAAATAACATCCAAATAACAAGTCCTCCTCAGAGACAGGGCTGAAGCTGAAAGCCCAGCACAGCAGTCCTTGGCTACGGAGTTGAAATTTGCCAGGCAAGAGGAGCTGTTCCAGAGGAGTAAAGCAACACGCCTGCCTCACTACTTGCATATTTAGGGCTTTGCATGACCAGGCCTAATACTCAAGAGCAAAGCTACCAGAATATAGCAGCAACTGAAAAATAAGGCACAGTGAAGGCAGACCTAGCACAGGCACCCACCCCCTCCAAGGAGGCGTCTACCGAAAGCGAGGCACGAAATTCCTGCAATTGCCTTAGCAAACTCCTTCCCCCCACACAGGCAAAGTCTCTCTCTAAGAGAGAGACTTTGCCCTCCCGGCTGTACAAACAGGTTTGTCTATGGAGAAAGATCCCCAACTCCCTGCAACGGCCCTACAGCAAGCCCCAGCTACACGAGAGGCCGCCCGCCGGGAAGCCCCCCTGGGCTGCCAGCTGTCCCCCGGCAGGGAGGAGGGAAAGCAGCCCCAGGCCCCGCCGCGGCCGCTCCCTAGCGACCGAGCCCCCCCTCCCGGTAAAGCCCTGCCCGCAGCCCGCTCCCCGCGCACCGTCCCGCGACCGCTACGCCCTACCCCAAGCAACAAGGAGCGGCCGCCGCCCGCCCCCGCCTCACCGGCCGCGCTGCCCCGCAGCCGCTCGGGGACGCCCCGCAGGTCTCCGTGCAATCCCCGGAAGATCTCGTGCAGCCGCTCCAGGTGCTCCGAGGACGCGGAGCCGCGGCCCGCCATGGCAGACAGCCGCCTCCTGCCGCGCTCGGCGACGGCTACCGCCTCCCCCCGTCCGCCCGGCTACGCGCTGCGCGACGCACCGCCGCTCCCTCGCGAGCCACTTCCGCCATCAGCACGGCGCGGGCCTCCCCGCGCAGCCGGGCGCCCGAAATGGCGCCTGACCGCAAAACCGCCCCGCCCCGGCGGCAGCGCGGGCTGCCCGCCGCGGCCTGCTCCCCGCGGGAGGGGGCCGCCAGGCGCGTCGCGACAGGGCTGTCGGCGACCCCACCCGCCCGTCACCGGCGCTCGGCGGCGACAAGGCGCATCAGGCGCTGGCCCCGGCTGCCGCGACGTGGTGGTAGTGGGGCTCGTGGCGCGCACTGCCTGCTGGGAGTTGTAGTCTCCCGGGGGAGGCGGCAGCGCTGGGCCGCCGGCGCTGGCGTCAGCACACGGCGTCACCGCGTTTCCTGCGGTGCGTACCGCTGCGCAGCGCTTGGAGGAGGCGCGGGTGCGAGGAGGCAGCACCGTTCAGGGCCCTGGGCCTTTTATGTTCCACACTCTCTGGGAACGGCGGGAGTGAGCACCGCTGAACCCACCGCCGCGCTTCTCCGAGCCCGTAACGCGTGCTTACGTACACCTATACATCGTTTCGTACGTTTTGCTAGGCTTAGTATCATAAGCTTTGGCGTGAGGTCATGAAAATGTACTTTGGATGTCTTTCCAGACAGCCGCTGGGCTTTCTCTTCAGGTATTTCTCGGCTTATTAGCTGGAAAGTGCAGTTAAAACGGCAGTTCCCCATCGTTCTGAGAGACCCAGGTCAGAGCCGCGCGCTGCACGGGGTCTTTTGAGCAGCAGGCTGCTGGCGCAGAGCCGGCCCGCTCCCTACTGCCAGCGGGTCTTCCCTGCGGGGGCACACCCGCGGCAGGGAGCAGGACCCGCGGGTGCCCGGGGCGAGAGGACCCGGCAGCAGCTGGCACGACGGGGGCGGGACGCCGGCCATGCCTGGGCAAAGAGGAGCCACCGCGCAGGCGCACCAGGTGCGCGCTGTCCTGCGGGCGGCGGAGCGCCGCGCCCGGGCCCGCCTGCCGCGGGCGGGGCGGGGCGGGGCGGAGCCGGACAGGGCGGGGCCGAGGCAGCCGCCGCTGAGCGCTGGCAGCGCGCATGGAGCGGGCGGCGGCGATGCTCACCTGCTGGGGAGCCGCGCTGGGCGCCGCCGTCTCCGTCCCTGTCCTCCTCCTCGTGGCAGCGCCCTACATCAGGTGCGTCTTACCGAGCGCGGCCCTGGCCTTTCGCGCGCGCACGAGTAGCGGCGGCGGCGGCGGCCTCCGCCCCGCCGTGCGGCGGGTACGGGCGGGGCTGGCGGTCGCCGCGCCTCACGGCGGTCAGGTCTGCCTGTTTGTTCGTTTGGCGGGAGCACGAATAAAACGGATTCCTTTTCTGTGGCCCGCGCTGGGCTGGGCCGTTATTCACGCTCCCCCAGCTCCAGCGCCTCAGGGACACTAACGCGCTTGCGACACCCTTGGCACTGGCGGCGGCGCGTGGCTCGGGGCCTCCCGCAGTCTCCGAGCGCCCGGAACTGTCCCGGGCCCCAGAGCCGCCGGAGCTCGGAGAGAGGCGCCCGGGGTGCGGCGCCCGCGTTCTCTTCACGGCGCCGCGGCGGAGCCCGTTGGCCGGGTCCCCGGAGTTAGCGGCGGCAGCCAATGGGCGCCGTGGTCCCACTTGACCACGGGCGGAGCGGCGGGGCCGGGCTGGGGGCGGGGCGGGGCCTCCCCCTGCCCGGCCGGGCCCCGCCCCGCCGGTGTTTGTGAGGCGGGGGGGTTGGGCGGGCGAGTGGGAACCTGACCCGGTGGCCCGGTCACGACACGATCGTGATCAACCTCTTCAGGTGACGGCGCCCGTGACTCCCCGGGGCCCTGAGCGCAGCGGTCAGCCCGACCGTTGGGGCGAAACCTGGGGGCTCTGGGTGCTGAGCCCCGACCCGAATCCCCTAAGGAGGGAAGCTGCCCTCGGGCCCCGTCCCTCTCTTGCAGGAGGTATGTCGCTGGAGGACAGTGTAAGTCAACAGCTAAGCTGGAGGGGAAGGTGGTGATAATCACAGGAGCCAACACAGGCATCGGGAAGGAGACTGCCAGAGACCTCGCGCGAAGAGGCAAGTCGCCGGCCTTCATCAGCAGGCATCCCTGTGCGGCTGATGTGTGTATGCCTGTGCATCAATAGTCCCGTTTCTGGATCTAAGGGAGGAGTATTTTATGCTCACGCTTAAGTGAGTTGGATTCCAAAGTTATTTCAGGCGAGCCCAAGTGTTGCTTCTCCAGAGGCTGTAACCACTTAGGTGCAAGTCCCCAGTTCCTCAGCTGGTTTCATTGCTTGATCTCCAAAAATGTGTCTTGTGACATGAAAATGCTCTGCACTGCAACTGTTTTGAGAGGACTGGGGAAGTTCCTGGTATCGCTGGGTTCTGCTTGTATGAAGCTGGGAAATGCCATAGGTCCACTGCTGTATGCTTTAGTTATTCATGTTTCAAGCTAATTTGGTTTAAATGCTTTTTGGGTAACTGGGAAGGAGACTAAACTACCTGTTCACAATCCGTTTAGAAATCGGCTGGAATCCAAGTATCTTCATGTGCTTCTGGCTTGACGTTCCCATTACAGGGGCAGATACAACCGTATCGTACCAGTGTTGTGGTACACACTCCTGACCTGGGAGAACCTGGACAGAGGCACTTCAGATGTGCATTTTCCTGGTCTGAAAACAGCTTTGGGCTGGATCAGAGCTAACAACATAGTAGGAAAGGCTTTGTCCCTCCCAGCTGCTCCCCTGACTGATGCCAGTTCCCTAAAGAAACAATACGTTGTTTGTAAGCGCTGTGCATAGTCAGCCTGCTTGTCATAGCCTTGATCATCCAGTGTGCTCCAGCGATCTCAGCTTCTGTTCCTGCTTTTTTTCCCCCCTTGCAGGTGCGAGGGTGATTGTCGCTTGCAGAGACATAGCGAAGGCAGAAGCTGCAGCCAGTGAAATCCGAGCTGAGACGGGGAACCAGCAAGTCATTGTGAAGAAACTGGACTTAGCTGATACGAAGTCCATCCGGGAGTTTGCTGAGAAATTTCTAGCAGGCACAGTGTCTAGCTCCTTCTTTTCAGTGAGAATATTTTACCAAGGACTGCTTCTGCTCTTCTAGCAAATGCCAAATCCCTGACAATCTCTGTACCATGTTGGGTACTGTAGTTCACAGCAGGGGCTTGTCAGAGGCCATGAGCTAGTCTGTGGTAGGAGCTTATCCTTATTTTATTGAGGCGATGTGGCTGCAACTCAGACAGGTGTGGGTTTTTTTGGCTGACTTGTGCCACTTTCTTGCCTGTATTCAGTCTCTATTTCCCTGTTTAAAGATGCCTGTTGTTTCTTGCAGAGGAGAAGGAACTCCATATTCTCATTAATAATGCTGGAGTAATGTTATGCCCTTACTCCAAGACTGCTGATGGCTTTGAGATGCACCTGGGAGTCAATCATCTTGGTAAGGCCAGTGGAGTCATATTTGCATTCAATATCTGTGGCAAAATGCCAGAGGAAAATCCTGCTTTCAGATTTTCCTCTTCCTCATCCTTCCTTCTTGGGGAAGGATGGAGGGCCAGAGTTAGATGCAATGCAATGTATTTTCTTATCATGGATCCACTTTAAGTATCTGTACGTGTTACCTGGGACATTTGAAATGTATGGCAGCTCCAGCTTTTTGAAGCTGAGGAGCAGAACTTAACGGCCCCAAAAAAGTTTAGCTCTTGATTCAGGGGGGGTCTTCTTTTCCCTGGACTTGAAATGAGGGCAGCAGTAAGATATAACATGTAAGTACTTTGAAATTCCAGCAGGGGAACCCTTCAGAGAAGGATGACATTTCCTCTCACCCCTAGGTCATTTTCTCTTGACTTTCCTATTGCTGGAGCGTCTGAAGCAGTCTGCCCCAGCCCGCATAGTGAATGTGTCCTCGCTGGCTCATCATGGAGGCCGAATCCGCTTCCATGATCTCCATGGTGAGAAGAGCTACAATCGTGGACTCGCCTACTGTCACAGCAAATTGGCTAACGTGCTTTTCACCCGGGAGCTGGCAAGGCGGCTGCAAGGCAAGTCCCAGAGGAGAGCGGAGTGTTTTTCCACTTGGCTTTTGAGCACCATGGATGAGAGGAGAGTGGATTGAAGAAAGGTGTAGAAATTGGCTATGCAGAAATGAAATGGTTTGAGGCAAGGGTCACTGACAGCTCTTTGCAAGAAGAAAATATCTCCTGTCTGTGGAACCAGGGGACTTAAAACACTAATTGTCTTTACAACAACAGGGCAGAGGAGTTTAGTAGCTTGGCACAGTTGAGTATATTTCATTTTTCTTTGGTGCTGGTCAAAAACTAGCTGCGTCCATGCAGACAATTGTGGTATGTGGGTAGAAGCTGAAAAAACAGAAGGAGCTGAACTACAGTTGCAGTCTCCAATAGAAAAGCTAATGCATACGCAGCTGCCTTAAATGTTGGTGGCCTGTAGAACAGAAACATAGGACTAGGCAGTACCTCTTAAGTCACAACATCTGTCACAGCCATGTCCTTTTCATAAACTTAAGTAGTAGTTATTTCATTAAAACAGAAGCAGTGTCTTCTCTAGGAAACTAGTATTACAGTAAATAAAAAGAAGCTGGTGTTCTCAAAAGCCAGATGGAAACTGCTGGTGTTTTAGCACCCAGGCCCTCTAGCACCTTGTTTTGCAGAAGGCATGTAGTGATTGCAGTGCTTGGAAGGGAGTCGGGGATGCTCCAGCAAGCAGTAACTACGGGGGACTTCACTTACTCTCCCTGTATCGATGCCTGGACTCCTCCTTTAAGTTGTAGAATATCTGCAGGTAGAATTGAGGAGTATATTACCCTTTTTTTAAAGGCAGTTTGATGCATGCAGATTTGTCCTGGACTACTTTCTTTTGCCATAGGCACTAAAGTCACAGCAAACGCTCTCCATCCTGGTTCTGTCCATTCTGAGCTGGTCCGGCACTCATTTGTAATGACGTGGCTGTGGAAGATATTCTCGTTCTTCTTGAAGACACCTTGGGAAGGAGCTCAGACCAGTGTCTACTGTGCAGTGGCAGAGGAGCTAGACTCTGTGACAGGACAGTATTTCAGGTGGGTGCAAGCTGATAGACTGATATACTGTGAAAGGCAACCTTGTTGGCTGGGGAAAATGGGACTTACTGTCATTCTTCATTAAGAAGGGACTGGGTAAGAGGCTGGCGGATAAGACTGAGGCTGACAAATACTAGACCATTACCCCTTCCAGGTCTGTTGCAGTGGATTTGTGTTAGAAGAAATCCCTGACCTGTGCAACACTTCACACAATAGCAGGTCCTTTAGTGCTAGGAATATCACTGTACCCAAAGCGCAGGAATGGCTATCACATGCTCAGAGCTCTAATCCTGATCTGCCTGAGACTTTGGCAAATCACTTTTCAGTAGAGCTGTTTAGTTAATGAGGTCACTTGAGTCAATCCTGGGAAGACCACTTTGGTTCTCTTTGTAGTTTTACCGCACTGGAGCAGAAGGGGCCTGTGCTCCCAGGGAGCTGGGAGGGCTGATGGTGCTGCAGAGCTAGGAAGTGAGATTTTCAGGATTGGCATGTGACAAAATAACTTGATTCTGCAGTGTGGCAGACCCACCAGCTGGGAGGGACTCCTGCTGGCATGCTTATCGCTCTGTCCCGCAAACTGTCTTGTGTAGCTCACACTACAAACTCTGTTGTTTCTTGACTTCTTTGACTTGCTCCAGGACCCTGCATAGTTATACCTTTTCCCCTCACCAAAACTACAGCCCAGAGCAGTTCCAAGTCATCATCATCATCCTAGATTTGAAGACTGCCCTTTGAACAGATTCATGCAGATGTATCGGTCAGCTTCCCACTGGGCGTAGAGCAGTGTAACAATACTGGTTTTTGGGAAATGAACGTGAAAATTTGTCATCTCTTCCTCCCCCCCCTCCCCCCCAGATACTGTTGGAGCCTTTGTGTCTTTGCAGCTTTCCTCTTGTGATATGTGACCAGATTAGTCTCTGTAATGACTTTGTCTGATCTTCACTTGGGAGTTTGTACCATCTTAATCAGACTTGAGTATATAAATAGATGCCTTAATCTTCCCCAGATGACTGTCTGTCCCAGGATATAAATGGAGCATTTATGTGCTGGAGTACAGAAAACTTTGGTGCATTTTAAAGTCATAAAAGAAAGGAGTTTTGGACTTAGTGGGAAATGAATAGCTTCAACAGTAATTCACAATTTACATTGGACTAGCCTAAAATCCTTTATACTTTCCAGGCAACAGAATATAAAGCACAAGTGTAGACATTAAGAAAACAATTTGCATGCCACAGCAAGACAGGTGGAGTCCACCAGTCATTTCAGGAACATCAGAGTCTGTGCACTTGGAGCTCTAAAAACACTAGGCTGGATAGAAATCTTATGAGATGCAATTTCCTCTCTTTTCTTAAACTCCCATGTTATTGCAGCATCTAGCATTACAGATGAGAACACACAGTCTCTGTTCCAGACAGAGTGCTGTCTGATTGCAGGAGCTGAGAAGAAAGGAGCCACAGTCCAGAGGATAATGGAAAAGGGGATAATCATACATGGTTATTACCATATTATTATTCTGGGGAAGCTTTGCCTTTCATGCAATGGCAATGTAGTGGGATGAATAGGATGGGATAAATAGTTTAGAGTGAAGGGCTGTTTTAGTGGCTTTTTTGTAGTGGTTGACCAAAAAGGCGCTCCTGAAAAAGCTTGGTTAGCTTTTATAGCCCTTTTTCGTGGTATTAATGAGAATGTACACTGAAGAGTATATAGTAGAGCATATATAGGTTTTTCTAAGAGTTGAGACAACAGATAGAGCTAGACTTGCTTGCCAGTTCTTGGTGCCATTGGGAGAGACTCTTCCCTAGCCAGCTGGAAAGCTTTCTCAAGGTGGCTTAGCACCAACCCTTGCTCATTTGCTGGATAGTTCCCCCCCCTCCTTCAATTGGTCTTGAAGTTCAGCTGATAGAAAATAGCTCCGTTATCTTAACACAGACATTTCAGTGGGCTAAGGCAGATGGAGATCTTTGACTTAAAAAATAAAAAAATGTTCGTCTTCTTACAGTGATTGCCAGCCAGCATACGTATCTCCACGGGGTCGGGATGATGAGACAGCAAAGAAGCTCTGGAGTGTGAGCTGTGAGCTCCTCGGCATCCAGTGGGACTGAGCAACGCAGATGTCAAGTACGTACCTGGCTGAGGGCAGCGGTGCTTCTCCTGGAAGAGCACTGCTGAGACACCTCAAGATTAGAACACTGATACTTCAGCTGCCCTAATGATGGCTCTACAGACACAATCTAATGTGAATTTCTGGCATATTACACTTAAGGATTGAGATTTGTAAGCAACCAGTCCCCCTTCCTAACTGGAGAATTAGAGCACCGACACAGGGAGCAACCTTTGCTTGGTATCTCACACAACAGCCAGAGGCTGTTGTTCTCTGGCTTTAGAATAGAAATGGAGGTTGCAGTCTTAGGTTTAGATTATGAAGTAACAAAGAATTACCTTTATTTAAAGGTTTTTTTCCTAACAGTAATAGTAAAAAGGTAGGACTCTAAACTTATGATCTATGAGGTTATTTTCAGTTCCTACTATTTGACCTGGCAGAGTGAAAGTACTTTAGGATATTAGATTTTTCTGGCAGTTACATGCAATACAAATGCTCTCAAGCACAGAGAAACAGGCGCTGGCCTTTTTGTGCCAAGCATTAGGTAAAGTTTTTAAGTGGAATCAATTATTTTTCTCTATATTCTCTGTAAGAAGCTGGACCCTAGCCACTGAAGTATCCTGGCCCCAAATGCCCATTGATTGCAGTAAGTTAACTGAGGGTTGGCATATCTTTTGAGAACCCAGGTCTCAGTGCAGGTGACTGGGAGGTTAAAAGCTGTGCAATTGTGTGTAGGCAAGTTACCTTATTAAAAAAAATTAACATCTCTCCTGTCAGGTATTGAGCAAAAATGGTGTAAAAGTTGTCAGAATAAACCCTCCAGCTGAACTTTAAATGACTTTAGAACCTAGAAAAGAGAGCAGAATGAGTAAAAAACATCTCAACTATGTTAAAAAACATTAAACAACTCCAGCTGAGACTTTAGCTTTAAATGACAGCAAACTACCTAGAGCTAAATAGGTAGCAGAGGTTGGGACTATCTTGATATTATGGTTGAGGTAGCTACAGGACAGGAAAGTAAGACTTGCACAGAAATCCTTGCATGTCTGCCCCGCAGTTACTGGCCTTGGCTGGCCAAGGCTGCCAGCCTGGCCTTGCAGTACCATACAGCTTGCACTTCCAAAAGGCAGCTGGGGCAATCCACGTAGTAATGGGACTGCTCCCTTGGAACTCTAGTGCTACTTTGGTGCAAATTGCTGGAGTGTGATCCATAATCAGAGATTATTTGTGAAAGAGTTAAGCAGTTAGAAAACAAGCGTGACAGCTCATTGGATTATCTTCTGCTTCTGAAAAAAAATCTGGAAGTTTTTGGACTTGCATCTGAGCATGCCACTGTGACCAGCTGCCAGTTTTGGGAAACAAATGCTAATTTTATGATTAATTCTTTTTGCCTGGATGCTACCTATGCAGATCAGTCCTGTGCTACCTCTGAGCAATACTAAATAAAGCCATTTTCCTTTTATAACAGGAGACTGTATCTTCCTTCAGAAATATTGAATAGGTTTACTTGGTGTTGCTGTTATCTGCATCTGCCTTACTAATATAGAGAGCTCAGTTTGGATAACATTTTAAAGTCCCTTTGTGTTTCTCCGTGTCACTCTACCTTTTTTCCTCCTTCTTTATGTTTCTTCTTGAATATGAAGTTAAATCCACAACTACAACGTAGTAGTAGAATGCTACCTAGCATTGCAGGCTTGGCTTGCTTTCTCTACATGTGATCCTCTGATCTTGGAAGTGGCTTTCAGGAGCAATAGAAACCATTTTAAAAAAAGCAGACTGTGTCTCTAGCCTGAAGTATTTTGCCCTTGCAGGTCAATGCTCTTCCAAAGAAGTCTGAGGATAGATTTAATGTAAGACACATAACTACATATTTCCATAGACACACACCCACTCTTTTTGACCTTGGGCAAATCATTTATACCTTCTTCTAGGTTGATCTGCAAAATGAGGGAACTAAAGCTCATTTAGCTGTCTCAAAGGGAGGCTTGTAAGGGAGAGTTGGATTAACTTGCAAAGCTCTCTGAAGAGGATTACTGGTTCGTGACAGTACATGTATGAGCTGAGCTAGCTACCTGGCTACTGGAAGGACTTCTAAAGATGTGAAATTCCAATTGATCTAAATGGTGAGGACACTGTAGCAGAGAGAGATTTTGCATGACAGAACAACTCTCCCCCTTCTAATTACTCTGCTAAGCATAGCCAAAAGCAAAATACAGATCTAGAAAGAGACACCCAGCTATGCTGAGATAAAAAGCAAACAGAAGATATGTTAACAGTCATAATACTTTATTCTTTTTTCATTGTAAACAAACCTTAGTCATTAATAGAGAAGTTTTTTAACTGGCAGTACTCCCTTTTTGATGCTCAAAAATTCAAAGCCTCTTGATAATTGCACTATTCGTGACACAAGGCAGTTAGTCAGGATCAAAATTCCAGTTCTGCTGGTAAGAGAAAGACCCCTACGATTCCAGGTTAAGAACATCAAATTACAACAAACACTATATAAAGTGCATCAGGTACAGTGCAAAGAGGTCAGGAAGAAAGGCAGGTACAGAACTGATTGATCTGCATGGCAAACTTCACTCTGTGCTCTGTACAGCTGAAGGAACTTGAGCAGAAAAGTAGGTATTACAGCAATGCAGACCTGGATACCCACAAACAGTAAAACCTCCTCCCCACAATTAGAGATTTGGAAATGATCAAAGACACGGATAGTGTCACGTTTTAGGATTAGCCTAACGGCTGTAATCTGATGGAAAGCTAGGTCAGTCTGGCCAAGAAAACAAAAGCAGCTTTCATTAGTACTGCTCACTAATGAGATAATGCAAATCTGTGGTCAGGAGATTCTGAAAGCTAAGTGTGGTCATTTCTGACTGCTTCGCTCCGAGACATTTCTAGCCCTGCTCTAGTGAGCGGAGTACCTCCAAAGAGAGGTGTTTGTGTCAGTAGGGCACTGCTCACAGAACACTAAAGGAGATGGACCAAGTTCTTTCCAATACCCTGGAAGTCTGTTCTGTCACTACAGTGAGCTTGGGGATAGCACAAAACTCTTATTTGACAGTCTCAATTATTTTATGTCCTAGAACTATTTACAGTTATATTACACTTCAGAAAACATGTTGTTTCTTTTGAAGTAAACAACTAAACTTTTTAACAAAAAAAAGTGAACTAGTTTTCCTACCTCTTGTACCGAAATACATGTAAACAGCAAACACAAACTCTTGTGGAGTGCCATGTTTTGTTCTGTTTCTTTCTGAAGGTCCTACTACTGCCTACCATTCTTCTGCCCATTTCTCATGTCCCAATCCTGGTTGCAGAGAAGCAGCTGCTTTTTTCAAGATCCCTGAACACAGCCATTACACAAAGATTCCTGCTTTTTCATAAAACTGAGTTAACCTAACACTTCCAGAGCAAAGCCTGTCAATATAGTCTATACAGTGTGTCCGCTTAATAAAAATTTAGTCTGGTGTTCTATTGTACCTGATAGGGACAGATTATTCTGGTAAGAAACAAATAAATCCCTGTGTGACAGGGATACAGACCACCTGTTGAGTTTTACCACAGCTTGCTCTGTCCATATTGTCTGCTATACCTGATGAAAAACTGTGGAAGTTTACTGACAACTGTTCAGTGATAAAGCTGCATAGCAACGATTTATTGGACATTACCATAGCAGAGAAAGAGGTATGTGATTTTTCAACTATTTTAAAGGATTATTTTCCCTTTGTACTCCCCTTACAGGATATGCCCTTTATAACTTCATCCATCTAGTAAGGGCGCAAGTGCCATATGTACGGCACACATCAGACAGCAGCACTGGTGTACTAGAAACCTGCCATGAAGAATCAGTTCCTACCTCTTCAAACGAACTAAAGAAGTTGGGCACATTGTACTAGTGTGGGGGGGAAAGAGTAGCAATGGTTTGTATAGAAGCTTAAAAAAAAAAATCTCTGAATTTCAGTCTTTGTAAAAGAAGATCTCTCCTATCTTGAAAAAGTTTACAGCAAACCCATAATCACAAAAATGTTTATAACTCTAGGCTACACTGAGTTGATGAGATTCTTCTGTCCTCTCTGTATAGGTTTTCTGGATTAAAAATAAAAAACATACAATAAAGTTCAGTGCCTTTCAAAAAAAATCAACCAAAAAAACCCCCAAACCAGAAACAGAAGTGCTCTCTTCCATACACCTAAATTCTTGCTTGTTCAGTTTGAAACTGCCCCCCTCCCTCCCACCCCTCAAAAAGATAGCCAAAAAACACCCTGAGGTAGTGACTGTTTGTCAAAATACAGGACTGGCACTTGGAATTTAGTTCCCTTCCTTTCACAAGAGGCACATCAGCAGCATCCATTTGCCACCAACATCAGTCAAGACTTCCATTTTACCAAGAGATTGCTGAACCACACTCCTTTAAGCTGTCTTGAAGCCTTCCCCTTCTGTATGACGGTGAATGTCAATTACTTATTACTTCCTAGTGCCCTGGGGAAGCCGATTTCTCATTTTGGGCTGGTGCACTGAGAGCCATTGGGCACAGATGGCCTTCACAACATCGTCTCCGCTGTTCTCAGCCAGCTGTCGCACATGCTGGACTAGCTGCACTGCTCTGGTCTTCTCCTGTCTCACCGAGACCAGATAGGCAGAACGCAACTTGTTGCACATCACGTAGGCCTGGATCTGAAGCAGAAGAGGCAGGCAGAACTTGGTTAGAAAGCTGTTGTAAACTAACAGGACAAGCTTAAGCAAGGATTCACTGGAAATACCTAGTTCAGAAGCGTGTTGTACAAGGTAGTAGCAGCATATTATGAAGCAGAGTATGGCATGGAGCAGATCCCAATGTAAAAGATGGATAGACAGCTGTATTTTATTAAGTTTGTCTCTTGTGGAAACTTCTTTACTGTATCACCATGAAATTAGCATCAGGAGTCCTATCTTGTACATTAATTTACCATATCGTCATAGCAAAGAGTCTAAACCAGTCATTTTCTTCCATTGCTGGTTCTAGAACAGCTCACATCTTTCAGTGATAGATCTTACATCAAGGCAGAATGAAAAGCCCCTTTTTCAATCTACATACAACAGTAAGTTTGTCAGTTGGAGCAGGACAGAGGACAGTCACAAATCTTAAGATTTTATTCCCAGCTATGCCACTCAGGGTCTAAGACAATCCATAAATGCTGAGCCATAGCCTCTTCATCTATAAGTTCATCTACAGTTCACATTTATCTGTGACTCTCCAGTGGCTTGGCCGGCTGGTACGAAAGCTAACAAAGAAACCAAGTAGTTTAGGCCTCGGTTCCTCTAAGAAAAAAAGTATATCAGAATTGGAGAAGTTTTATCATTTAACTCTCGATTGCAATAGAAATAGTATAATCCTGAAACAACAAGCTGAAAGGGTCATCTTGGAGATATGTTGATCCTCATTAGCTGTCTGCCATTACTAGAAACTTACATGCACCTATGTGAAAAGTTGGATAACAAAATCAACAAACCCACCAATGCGCCTCCCTGGAATACTTTTCCTCCCGCTATAACAAATGCCATGCCCTCACTTGGAGGACCGGCAAGGAACTAATAGGGATAACATCAATGGGTACCTTCATGTCACAGCTCTACAGTCACAAACACCCCAGCCTTGAGGAATTCACTGTGATTTGTACAATCTAGGAAGCGGCCTTCAAAACTTTGGCTTGAGTGAGGATAAGAGAGAAGATAGTGAAAGAAAGCACATAGCCTGTGGACCAAGACTGGGCTGTTAGCTCTCGCTAAAGGCGTTCCTCTACTGTACTTTTACTTACCTTGTTTTCATCACTGTCCATATCCTGAATCAGATTATCGAGATCCTGTATCCAAAGAAGGGAAAAGGTGTTCACACTTAGAGTGACTATAGTTTGCAAACCTTCATGCCATCAGGGACCAAACCCCTGCATAGAGGAAGGGCTGCTGAGATCACAGCTAGATAGTTACACTGCCCCAGCTGCAAGTGCTGCAGATGTAGAAGATACAAAGACTAATTCTTCCCTTTGCCACAGCTTCTCCTGCCTGCCATGTCTGTGGGGTATCCCTAGAGAATGCTATGAGCCTGGGAGTCCCCCATGGACATGGCTCGCGTTGCATGAAATGAATTTGCGGGTTCTCTGCACCTCAGCAGGAGTCAGCCCATGTGGCCCACCCTGACCCACAGGGTGGACTGCTTCCCCTAGCCTGATTAGCAGAACTTCATAGAGGGCATCTCCTTCCTTCACTGGGATGGAAGAGACACTGTGGTAGGCAAAGGGAATCTTAAAATTGTTTCCTGTGGAGGCAGGAGGTTCTGCCTCCACACATACTCTGTGTTAGCCAGGGAAGCCTCACTGAAGGGAACACCTCCCACCCTGATCAGGAGCATTTGTCAGGATCCTGTGAAGCAAAGGTTCTCTCCCCATCATGGGTACTTTTTTGGGAAGTGCAGGGTAGGAGCACGCTACAGCTACGTATCGTTTCCTCTCAGAGTAACTTGCATAAGGCAAACCACACACTCCCACCTTTAAACAATGCATGTAGTACAGAGCCAGAAGATATGCAGGACTCACTAAGAGAGCAGCACAGGCACCACAGCATGGTTTCCCTGTAGCCTGTATTGTATATACCCATTTTACTTCAGAAGGGGCACAATGCAGGATAGAATTACCTCAGCAGGAATGTTCTTGAACTCATTTAGACAGTTTAGGATAATGTTGTCCCCATCATTTTTTGCTGCAACTCCAGACTCATTGACACACTTGAGGAGCTGCCGGATCTCACTGTACTTCTGCTGCTTCACCAGCTGCTTGGCCACTTTGCTGTACACTTCTGTAGCCTCCAGCTGGAAGTCCTAGAGGTAGTTGGAACATCAGAGCAACGTGTTAAATATTCTCAGCAGGTTTTCTCACAGGGAGTCTATACAAGTGAGACAATCTTTCCTAAGGACAAAAATATCACACCATGCTCCAAAAAGTCAAAGCTGTTTTGGGGGCCTCTGATTTTCCAGTCACCGCTGCTCAGGGCTGGCTTAAAGGTTTTCTATAATCAGACTGGTAAAACTCAGTTTTGCTCAAGAACAAGAGCACTGTTACTGCCTCCATTTCAGGGGTGGCAAAAAATCAGTTTAATTTCTTCTGGTAAAAGATCTTTCCTAAGGTCCCTACCCACCTCTCCCTCACTTAGCAAGCTCCCACTATATTCCTCCAGCCACCCCACCAGCAGCCACCTTTTGTCTGCCCCAAGAAACAGGAGGCAACTGACCATCGTACAACTCCCACATGAAGGAAGAGATGATAAAAGCTGTGGACTGATCCTGCCATGAGTAAGGCAAGAAAAGAAAAAAAAAAAAGGAAGGAAACAGAAGTGATGCTAGGCAGCTGGACTTGCTGCTCCATTTTTACTGGGAGGTAGTGACTGCTGTTGCTGCTAAGAAGTGCTATTTTTCTAAGGCTCTCCACCTCACTACAAACAGGCATTCTACCTTGTACATCCTGACCTGAAAGAAGGAGCAGGGCCTGCCATAACCACAAATACTCTTTCAGTGTGCCACCTCTGTCCAGAAGTGGCCCTGCTATACCCCCTGTCCCAGCCAGGAGGCAACTGCAGACTGCACTGCTTGAAGCAGTATCTTTCAGCAGTTCCTAATATATGGATGAGAAACATACAGAAAAGTTTGGAGGTTCATGTGCTATGCTGACTGATAAGCACCTCAACTTCTACCCAGACTTGAGGAACGAGAGGTCCCCAGAGAGAGTTTCCAGTTAATTAGCTTTGCTCTCCCAGCCAGGAGAATAGTACAGAGATAGCTCTGGCCTTATTTATTCACTGTGTCTTTGCACGACTATCATGAACTGCAGAGAGCTACCAAGTCAGAGCTCTCGACTCACATCTGTGATTGTGGTTTGCCAGAGTTAAGTGACTGAACAAGGTACACAGGAAAGGAAAAACTGTACTTAATTCCTTTGTAGGAGCCAATTAGTTTGGAAGTGTCGTACTGAAGCAGCGTCTTCATTTCCTTACTAATGTTCCTCTAAATACACAGACATTTAAGACTTGAACTAGTGACTTTTCTCACAAGAGGTTTTCCTTTTTAGGGATTAAAAGACATTTTGCAAAAAAGTCTTTTGGTTAAATAACTGCTGCTTGCAGGATTTTCTTTTGTAACGTTAGGGCTTGTTATATCAAGTTTTTCCATACCTGAAGGACTCTAAATGCAATCCCAAACCCCTCCTCAATGTTTTTGCCTTCCAACATGACCTGAAAAGAAAGGCATAGACAAGTTTGAGCATGCACATTCCTTTTTCATTACATACTGTTAAATAATAACGCAGATCCAGATTTTTCCCTAAGGCCAAAAGACAATGCATTACTTCAACAGAAAGCAGCACCACCCCAACAAGTAGAGTAACTATGGAGTCTACTGTCATGCACTGATTCCCTGTGGGACATTGGGCAAGTTACAGATGGAACCGAGCTAAAGTTAAGAAGGGTTAGAATAATAGCAGTATTTGCCTTGCTTCAAACCACAATATGATTTATAGTCAAAAGGCACATTACTATTTGGATTTCAGATCCTCTGCCTCTGAAACTTTCAACTTTGAGGAGAGGAGCTCCAGGTTCTCAGGTGTTCTCTGCTACTTTGAGGAAAAACATGAATTTTTCATAAGTGGTAGGTTGCATACATGCACAAATAACCAGCCCATAAAAAGTACCAGAGGCTGCTCCAACCATCAAATGTTTCAACCTATATATCAATAGTATTGTTGATAATAAATAGTATTTGAAATAGCAGTTAGTACCTTGCAAGCAACATCCATTTTCATGTTATTGTTTCCAAAGAGCGTGGGCAAGGAGGAACCTGTCATTTGAGAGGTTCCTGAGCTCTCACATCGATGGAGGAACTTTGTTACTTCCATCTGCAGATCAACTGTATTGATGTGCCTGGGGGGGGGGGGGGGAGGGGGGAAATCTCATTTACTTTGAAATAGAGAAAGTGTCAACTATTATTTGTGTGAACTTACCACTTGAATACATTTCAAAATACGACATATTTCCAAACAATAATTATTTTAGTTACTTTTTTACTTTGTCTTTTGTGTAGCCAAGTCTGAAGCAATGAGATACTTTTCAGATCTGTGCACACTCAACATGCATCACCAACTGAAGGTGAGCACTTGTTCACATTATTTCAAAGAAGTGAGCCAGAGAATCTGGATCCTAAATGAATACCTGGCTCCCTCTTTTCTACCTCATCACACACACTCCCCACCACCTTTAAGTTAGGGTCTAGCCTAAAAAAAAGGAAAGAAAAAAGCCACTAAGAAAACCAAGATATAAAAGCCCAAGTACAAGAGAGATCTGGCTAAATTTACACTTCAAGTTTTGAATACAGGGATTCAGTTATGTCTGGCACCTATAAATTGTACACAGTTGAATGTTGTGAGTTAACCTAGGCAGCTAAGCACCACAAAGCTGTTTGCTTTGTAGAGAGGAAAGGAATAGTAAAAGCAAGAAAACCTGTGGATCGATATATAGCTGTCTGCACTGTAGGGTCTGTGGGGTTTTTGTTTGTTTTTTAAATTAAAGGAAGGTAGATGATACATAGACCGATATTTTTAGTAGAAACAGTTGCTTATCTCCTGGGTTGGGATGTTGGGGGAAAAGGTAATGGGAATCCTATACTTGCAACTACATAAGTCAGATTTGGGTTAGGCACAGCTAGCATATGTTAGCTAAAGCCAACTTAAACACAACCACTGGAAAAAAAAACCAAACCAACAAAAAACCACAAAAGCCTGAATTTCCCCTTTCCTATAACTTAGCTTCTTGTTTATAGATACCTTGACACATCTGTAGCAGACATTTTCTTCCGAAAAGTGAATGCCATTTTTTTCCTTCCTGAACTTCTTGACACCTCCTGCAGGTAGACTTTGAGATGGTCCTTGATCTTTAGAAGCCATGTCTGTTTGCCTCCCAGTTCAGTGTAAGACTTTGCTCCATGAGTGAAAAATCTAATGCAGGTCATGGCAGCACGAACGTGATCCTAGAAGAAATACACTGAACACTAAGATGGACCAAAGTACACTACCTTCACTAATCCTTGTCTGCACTAAAGTGCTCATATAAAGCAGGCAATGCTCTATTTTCTTTAAACAAGTAGTTAAGCTACTGCAATGCGCCAGATCCATGACAAACACATAGTCAGCTTCAGTCAGGCTCAGGCTTTCCTATCTGTTTTTTAGGACTAGAAAGTAGCAAAAATATATTTGTCCATCATGCAGATTTACACCAAAGTAAATAACCAAAAGTCTGACAGCATTCAGCATTTCACTGAAAGATATGGCACTGACCCTCATCTTACCTTCATGAACTGTTGCAGCTCATACAGAATATGGTAGTAGTTCTTTCTCTGCAAGTATTTGCAGGCTGCAATCAAGTAGACTCCCCAGCTCTCCAATCCTGGATCAATGGTTTCCAGCAAGTTCTCCAACATATGTAGTTTTCCACTTTCATAACTTGGAATGAAGATCCCTTCAATGAACACTTCTGATGGGGATTCCTACACAAACATCAGAAAGATAGCTTGAAGCAAAGCCGCTGTAGCTTGTTGATTTTCCTTATATAACATAAAGGCGTATTAAGTGACAGAGATCATAAAATGAATAAATAATTTAGGTTGGAAGGGATCTCTGGAGGTCATTTGGTTCAAACCCGCACTCAAAGAATGGCTTCCAAATTACATCACGCTGCTCTGGGCCTGTCCAGTCAAGTTCTCAGCATGACAAAGTAGAGCAATTCAACAGCCTCTCTGGGCTCCAGATCCCATGTCTAAACATCCTCACTGCAAGAAAACCTTTTTCTTATATCCAGTTGGAATTTCCCTTGCTCCAAATTGTGTCCACTGTCTCTTCCCCTTTTACTGTGCACATACGAGATAAGCCTGGCTCTATCTTCCTTATAATTACCCACTTGGTAGCTGAAAACAGCACATAGATCTCCTTTTGCCTTATCTTCTTCAAGCTGGAAAAACCTAGCTCTGTCACTCTCCTCATATATCATGTGCTTCAGGCCCCTAATAACTTTGGTGGCCTTCCACTAGACTTGCTCCACGTTGACAATGTCTATCTTGTACTAGGGAACCCAAAACTGGGCACAGTAGCTCAGATGAAGCCTCACAAGTAGCGAGCTGAGGGGGATATTTACTTCCCTGGACCTCCTGACTATGGTCTCACCAACGCAGCCTCACATATTAATGTTACTATGGAAAGAAGCATGTGTGACAGCATGACCTGCATAAACATTTTAAAGACATGATATGGATTTTTTAAAAATTATTTTTTAAATCTCACAGGAAGATACAAGCTACAAAGCCTGTACACATAAAATGTTTCCAAACAACCAAATGCAAAATGTTTCATTAGAATCCTAGTACCTTACACCTTTAAGGTAACAAACCTTCCTCTCTAGTTTGCGTGATCACGACCAGTCTCCTTGTTCAAAACTTCCGTGTCAGACTGTGTGTCTAGAGCATTTTCAACGTCTGCTACTTCACTTGTGCAATTGTTTCACCAACATTGCAAAAATATGCAACTTTTCTTTAAAGGCAAATTTAAACTGATACAAAGGACACATTTGAAAAACAAATTTAATATGCAGATGAGTACATGAGCTTAGAATGGTTGATGATATAATAAGAAAGCAGAGATAATAGGACAACTTAATTTTCTATTAATAAGCTCATAAGCAGACTGAAGATAATGGAATTTGGTGTCTCAAGTTGTACATTCTCAATGAGAATTAATAATAATAATAATAATAATAATAATAATAATAATAATAATAAAATTAGTAAATCAAACACAAGCACAGAAACTTAAAAAAAGAAAACAAAAAACCCTACACACTTATCAGCTTTCAAGCTGGTGAGATGTAATGGATTCACATCTCCTCCACACCTCCTAAGAAGCACCCTCAATGAATTAGTGAGAACCCTGTTGGAATAATTTCTAGGTTTAATTGTAATTTAGCACCAACAGAACTGTTTTCTCCAGACATTCTCAAGCCCTCCTACATTATGCAGTTCTCCTAAGGCAGAACTGGAAACCGTTTTTTTTGTTTCCCTAGATTTCTGTCCTCTGGGACGCGATCCTGTATTCTTAACAGTTACAGAAGTGCAAATATGGGGGTGTGATTAAACGAACAATGCCAAGAGACAAGAGCCACTATGATACAGGGTAAAGTGTCTACTGTTATCAGCATGTTGGAATTTGAAATATTCCTTGTCTCTTCTGAACTGTGTAACAATAGTCCTAATTTTCAGCTTTGTAGAAAAAAGATGACAAAGTGCTGTTGATGCAGGGGCTCTAAAATAAACAAATAAAAAAGAAGCACTTTTCTACTCTCTAGAAGCCACTGTTTCAACACAATAGGGAGGAGAGATTAAACACAAGATGTAAAGATGAAAGTTATTTTTTCATGTCACTGAATTCTTGTCAGTCACTGGATAGTTCATATAACAACATTTAGGACCTCAGAAAACTCCTGTGCAGAAAAACACCCAGAATACTACATGATGCTCATTACCATCTTAGACTGGCCTTGGAGTCCTCTTAGCTACTTCTCCAATTTTCATTTAGGTGATGGCAAATTAGATTACTCACCTTATTTAACAAGTGAAGCAGTGCTTCTCTCATACAGTCGTGCCTCATGTAAAAGCTTATTATTGCCAGATTGGTGCTGTAACTATGTAAATAGAACAAGCACTCTTGATAGTAGCTGTTGTGTTGAATCTTCCCCTCACACATCATCTCCAGAGACAGACTTCTCGTTCTCAGTGTTGCTTCAAGTTCCCTCAACGTGGCAAAGTAATCATCATCCTGCCATTAAAACAGAGAATCAATGATAGTTAATGACTAAGAGGAAAACTTTCTTTTCAATTAGATCTTGTCACCCAGCCCTGAAGCATTTCTGTTGTTGTTTTTAAAACAGATATTGCTTTAGAAGGGTGAGACTCCAGTAATGCTTTTTATAAACACTAGACTGGAACCCTCCTATCAACAGAGGTGCTGAATGTTGCTGTAGCTAGCACAGCTGTTTCCAGGGATGGATAGCAGGCTTGTTTACTTAAACACAATTCCACTGTCAACAGCTACTCCAGTAACCTAGTTCGAACAGGCTTTTTTATTCTCCTAAAATATGTACTACTAAGAGGTCTTTCATCATTATGATTCTGCAGTTACTTAGTACTAAAAGTCACTTTTTCTGTACATAATCAGAACTTCCAGAGCTAATCCCAAACCACGTAAGAGTGCTTTTTGACAGGGAAAGAAGAGTGGGACAGCATTTGTAAATTCACTTTTGAGTTCCTGCAAAGTTATCAGAGTCTCAGTAGAAAAAGGGCATTACCACAACATCACAACATTGTTGGGACTGAGTTTAGTTTCCTCAGACTGTCGTAATAACATGTTAACCAGTACAGCTTCTTTCCCCTCCACTGAGTATACCCCAAATTACTGTAAAATCCTATGATCTGGTTCTTAGCCACCAATTCACTGTGAGGAAGCAACAAACAAATTTCTCAACAATATTCAGTCTGCAATATGCAATCATGACAAAAGAAGGAAAGAAATCTAACACCTGATATTGTAACATGCATTGCTATGAGATGTGTATTAAAACATCAATACTTGGCTTTGCTAAAGCCCTTCAAAGCAGACAGAACAGAAGACCCTTACCGCAATGAGTATGGGCTTCACTGTGGACTCCAGGTACTGTATCACATCCTGGACTAGCCTTGAACCATGGTTCAGCTGGTTTAGATCCATAGGTGGCTTTAAACATCGGTTAAACTTCTCTCTTGCTGAACTCAAATTTCCAGCTTTAAGGCAAGCCATGCCCCAGGCATGCCATGCTCCACCTGGATCCAACCCAGATTTTGTAGAAACCTAAATTAGAAATTGTTTGTTAATATTGCAACACAGTCCCAGTACAGAAAACAGGAAAACTGGCTTATCACACAGTCTATGATTGTGTCCTTTCACTTCCTAAAGCACATTTCCTATTAAAATAAACAAACAAACAACCCAAAACAAAACAAAAAAAGACATGCTGATTATTTCTGGATTACTGGCACAAAATGCCAACTACCGAAACACCCACCATCTCCAAATGTAGAAGAATTTTTTATTGAACAAGTTTAAGCAACTATGTATCTGGGAAGTTTCAGTTCAGCAGTTTTACAACTCATGACATTTTCACATCCGCTTTTCTTATAAAGCAAATGGTTTTTACAGAGTAGAATTCATCAGGTTTGTGGTTTAAAAAAAAAAAAAAAGGCAACAGAAGGTGCTTCATGAACTGCCAGGAAATTTTTTATTTCTCATAACTTTGCTGATCAAATTTATCTCTGACTTTCTTTAGTAGACCAGCTGCCTTTAAACATGAACCATTTTTATTCAAATAGGTAATCTATTCCGGCTGTTTATTACCCCTTAAAACTCCTAATTCTGTTTGTAGTGTCATAATCCTTTTCCTAACAAACTGCAATGCCATAAACAGAGGCTTACAAAAATCCTGGGAGCAGGAGGAGGACAGAAGATATATAAACCACACCAGATGAGCTCTGCTAGACAGATTTGCCACCATTGCTGATTTCCAAGTAAATATTCAGGAAAGGTGCCTTACTAATATCTGCTGTGGCATTACAGACAAATGAAATCAAACATACAACCTTCAGATAAAGTCCTGCTACAAAGGATGTCTCAGCCCTTCTACTGGATGCAAGATTCCTCCATTTAATGACTTTCTTGCAGTTAGTCCATTCAAAATTTAATTGTACTGGGAAACAAGGCCCCTACGCTTCCCTTCAGCAGCCTGCTCCACAGCAGAAGGAATTCTTCTCAGAAATTTTCTTCCAGTGTTCAGAAAATTATTTCTTCCTTATTTAAAAACTTAATCCCAGTTTGTAACTGTTTAAGATTGTCCATTTCAAACATCACATCCATCTGAACTCAGGAGGGAGAAAAACAAAAGTCCCTACAGAAGCAATAACACTGACATCCCTCCATTGTCATTACCTCTATAGCTAGTTGATAGTACTCTGCTTCTAGAAGTCGATTTCTTAATCTTGTTACTGCTGCAGGGAGAAGAATCTGATCCAAAGATGGTATTGGACGGTAGGCAGCAGCAACCAAAATATTCAACACATCCACTTTGCTGATGTAGCTAGGAGAAAACAAACAGGTTAAACAAATACATACACTTTCACTATTATCACACACTTAAAGAACTTTATATCAGTCAAAGACAACTCTTAGAACAGTGGTTCCTAATCACCAGTATATCAGGTTTTTCTATCCATCATACTATCCTATTCAGGCTATTTTTTACTGGTTTTTTTGCCATGTTCAGTGGAACACTGGAAGTCCGCTGATTGCGGACACCAGCTATTCGATACCAAATCAAAATAGTATGTGTGAAATTTATATATTACACCTGCCACCTCAAGCTCTGTAGGACAAAACTTGAGGAAAGTGTAAAATGCTTATTCTCAGGAAGTGCAGGTTTAAAATCCTATATTGAAATAAAGATTGAAAGCAGATACACAACATCAGAAGCAGAATATTTATCCCAGTCTTTGTGAATTATTTCTCCCTACTCTGAGAATTTTCTCAGTAATTATTATGTAGTCATATTACTTGAATTTCTACTATTTGAACTCTTACATTATTCTTATATTATGAACTCCTCTTCTTGTTTAAAATGTCCACAGTACAATCACAAAACAACCCTCCCACCCTCCACTCCCCATTAAAAAAGCATAATGGTCTCGACAATACCTCAATACATCCTAGTGAACATCTGATAAATCACCTGTCACAGAGAGCTAGATCCTGGCTCCTTCCAGCTTTTACAAACATCATTTTGGCACTGAAGAGCAATTGTTTCATGATGTCCATAAGGAGACCAGCATCCACCTCAGGATTAGTGAGCCCTTGGGACAATTTGCAGCAGTGTTCTATCAGCTGGTGGCCACACACTATGCTGTCACTGTGCAGGCTAAGGATGGCAATACACAAGGAAGAGCTGGGAGCCTGACAAATCGAGGACAGACAGACAAACATGGGTATTGAGGTAGTTCTCCAGGGAACTGCTTATATTGGACCCTCTTTCTCCAGACCTCACCTGTTCATAATAAAATTCACCGCGTACAATTTCATTCTCTTCTTCATTCAGGGAAAAAATCCATTCAAGCTCAGTTGCCTTGGGTATTCGCACCACTGTGGAATATTCATTATTAGAAGTTTCTGCAGCCAAAAAGAAAACACCAGGTAGAATCATTGTACAAGAAGCAACAAACTTGGCTAAGGACACATAATGCAGAATATTCCTATACTCTCATAAAACAGTCCTCTGTAATCCTCTCATTGTGCCACTTCCTGCCATTATCACAGGTCCAGCACACAGATTACAGAAACATTTCCACTCCTCAGCAGGCTGCCAAATTGTACCTAAACTTACTCTCACTGTTACCAACACCATGTCACCAAAACCTGGCTCCAGGAACACGTCTGCAAATGATTATCCAACTCTTATCCTACTGGACATCAAGCACAGCAACCTCCCCTCTTTAGCCTTCCCTCAGGCAAGTTATTAAATATTTCTGAGTAGGAGGGAAATGGAAATATGAGAGCTGTGGGTTACAGCTAAAAAGGGAAGCTGAAGAACCAGTTGTAAAAGAAAGGGTAAATTGACTTCATTGCCTGTATCTTCTTTTTAGAATTCAGGTTATTTGAACATACAGTCCAGCAGCTTCAAGACAAAAGATTGTGAGAAGATGAGCTAACTCCTTACATTAAGTTTTCATATAAAATAGTACTGCAGAAAACTGGAGTTTTGATCAAATGATTCAAGAAATTTCATTTCTGTGAAAAGCCTTTTTCTTTCCTCCAGATTAAGGAAATTTCTGTTTTGGAATTAGTAATCCAGAATAGCTACAAATCAAGTATTGTCTGTCATCTGCGTGCAGCTGAGAATGCACAAATCATCTGATGCTCAAGTTTGTAATTGTGGTTCCTGGCAGAAAAACAATGACCAATCTCACAATGCTAAGAAATGGAGAATAATGCTAATTTGCTACTCTTTCCCCTGATCAACTTCCTCGTGTCCCTGGAAAAACTTTAAAAAACCAAAGTCTCAAAATTCACTGTTCTAGATTTCACAGAAGGACTGTTAGTGTTGCGTAACTCTAAAACTGTATGGTGAAAAACAACAAAAAAAACCCTACAAAAAAACCCCATGCTATTTCTAAATTGACCTGGAAACTGGAATAATTACAATAAGCCAGGCTTGAGAACATTTCATAAGCCTTCTTGACAGTCTCATCAAAGTTAGAAAAGCAAAATAAAACACTTTCCCTCTTAAATCTGAGGATTTCCATACTGTTCTTATTCACTCCTACTGAATGAATCCTATGGGCCCAGTGATGTAGAGCAATGCTGCAGGCAAAGAGAAAGATCTAACCAGAAGCAGCAGCTCAGAAACTACATTTCAGCTGTTTCAGTCTTGTAACAAAGGTAGCAGTAAAGCAAATTTCTGTCAACAGCAAAAAAAAAAGCTCAAATAGCCCATCATACTTAAAAAGGGACAAGTAAAGAAAAATATTCTCATTTGTTTTGTAGCACAAATGTAAATTTTTCACCATGTTTCACATTACTGCTATAAGCACTTCAAATAACTGTTTTGGTCTGCCAGAATTTCATGTGAGTGTAGGAAAGTTTTGCAGAATCACCTCAAACACCAGACTAAGCAACAAACAGTAAATACCTTCTGAGGAAAAGCAGCAGAGAAAAAGAAAGTGTCAACTAAATTTTGTTATTATTCCTGAAGTGTTATGATATTAGATGTGGAAATTGAGGCACTGAAGAGAAATTACTAGTCCATATTCACATAGGAGATGGAACGCAGGACACAACCAGACCCATGAGACAGACCTCATCCTGTGCTACCCCCCAGCCAGCATGGGATATCAAACACCACAGCACACTGCAGTGGCATTCAGAGCTGTACTATCATGGTTTGTAAAAAGGGGATCACTCAGCACAGCTCTGTAGTGGGCTAATTAATTCCTACTCATACCACAGCCTCTCACTGACTGTTTCTAGTATGCAAAGTGCATTCTCCAACTGTTGTTTTTCAGTTCGTTCCTTGAATCCCCATCCAGCACGTTCAGTATTGGCTCAGACATATCTCCTAAATCTCAATTTCCATTCACGGAAGTTTGGAATGCTCAATTTCAGCCTGCACATGCAAAAACCATTAGTGATATTTTGTACCTGAAGTTTTGATCACCCTTCAGCTGCAACTAGATGTATCAGCTTCCTATCTCTAGCTCTGCTGCTAATCAGGCACTTTAAAAAAAACCCTGAAGTTTAACATTACTCCATTCCTTACCTTCCACTTGGTCCTGATCTTCTTTTCTGCTGTAATAAAATGACAGAAAGAAACATCATGCCTACTCCAGCACGCTGGAGAAAACATAGTTTTAAAAGAAAGATCAATATAGGTAGCCTTTTCAGAATACTGTCTTGCAAAAATCTAACATCTCTCCCTCCCTGCCCTCTCCAACCCATTGCCCTGCCTCTACTCCCTGCTGTCTAGAAATCTAAGATCCTGCCTCTGCATTGTTGTATTTCAACTACACTAAGTAATTAGTTCTTATAGCTTCTGTAGGAATAGTACTGTTGCACACATCATAAAAAAAACAGACACTGAGAACAAGAACTGCCCAGTATCAGAATATGTCAGAGCTAAAATGAAGTTTTTGGCATCCAGTTCTCTGTCCTTAAGATTTAGTTGGTTTTGATATACAAATAGGGTGAATACAAAAAACCCCAGACACTTCAGCAATTAAAACATGACAGGTGGCATTCAAGCTCACTGCTAGGCTCTGCTGACCTAATCTGGCAGTGTAAGCAACCATTCTGACACAAACTGGTTTAGCTAGAGGTGACTGCTTGTTTTTTCAGAGGATCCTTTTCAGATCTGCACAGTATTTCTCTTTTCCTAGCAAGCCTGCTGATACTGCTCTAGCAGATACTGCTATCTGCAGGCTTGCTAGGAAAAGAGGAAATGAAGCTGAAAGTGCAGCTGAAAAGAGTAAGTTTTACTCTCCGCGACCTTGTCAAACCTGCTGATAGCGGTATCAGCTATGGCAGTATCAGTGGGCTTGACAGGGTCACAGAGAGTAATAGTCACTCTTTTCAGCTGCACTTTTCACCAGGTGGCCTAACATACACACAACGAATTCCAGTCCAATTCTCAGCTCAAAGCAACCACATCATGAAAATCTGTCACCACAGCTGTCCCTTTTATTAAGGACAGTTTCAAAGCCTATCTAATAATGAACTTGCTTTTGAATCCCCAAGGGTTCAAGGAGTCGTAATCAAGGGATTATGGAATAACATTCAAACACTGATATGTTCAGCAGAGCAAGTCAACATGTGATGTTAATGCAGAAGCCAAGTAAACTGAAAGAAACTTTGTCACACTGTAGTAGTTTGTGCTGAATATGTTTTGCATCAAAGCATTCAATTCTTCGGTTTAACAATCAATTGATGCTTAAAGAATTAAAGACTTTGTTGCCTGGCTCTCCAGTGTTCTTTCTAATATGAAAAGTAAACTTAGGCATAAGGAACATCCCCACACCTACCAAACCTGAAAATCCCAAAAGCTGGAGGCCAAAAAGCTGATGTTATTATGTTATCCAGATAAACTCAAATGCTTATTTCTTTCTCATTCCATTCATGTACTCTGCTGTGTACATGAAATTGAGGAGAACTAGAATGGAAGGACTTACATGCTTGTGTCTTGTGCCAAGCCAGGCAGATGTTCTCTGTTGTGGTAGCTATAGCACTGATCGCATACACGAGACAGATTTTCTCTGCAAGCTTCTACTGCCATTTTCTTGGTGGAGCAAGAGCTGCACACCAGCCTGCCACAGCGCCTGCAGTGATGGCGCCTGTTAAACTAAGCAAAAGAGGTCATGGATGAGCAACAGAAAGAATTTACTGAAGTCCTCTCCTATATCTGCCTCCACTCACGAGTAAAACTTACCCCATTTGAAGAGAGGGAACACTATACATGATAAGGCTTTTCAGAACTATACAATGATTGATTCTTACTGTTACAATTCCTTTCTGGAGAGGGCGTGGCAAAGAAAAAAAAAAATCCAGAGACAGGTATTTAAAACATGTTTGCTGCAGTCTTGGGTTTCCACTATTTGAATTGTCCCAATTTTGATCACAGTGCTAATTAGATCACCTCTTGGAAAAGTTAGAAGCTGTAGGCTGTCTTTCTGACACCATCTTAGTAACTTGCAAATTCAAAAGCAACAGATACTTTGAGAAAACAGTACTGTTTCTAAGCAATAGAAGATAACAGACTGCCAGCACACTGCAAAACTCAAAATTAATCTTGTCCCTTAGCGCACCAATGCAGTTGCTCAAGTACTCTATGAAACAACAGGTTTTAGAAAAGTCAACCAACAGCAAAGGTTACATTTTCTGTATTGGTAATCTGAATTATATGATGCTCATATGTTATTTCTTGCCAGCCAGTCAACTAGACAGCCTTTTGAAATATTAATACTGCTATTATTACACATTTTTGAGATCTCATAGTTGTCTCCTCTCTGATGACCAGATTTCCTCTTTAGGCTCTATCACTTCACAGGCTTCTGCAAGGAACTAACTGTTGCCAGTCTCCTCAACTACACTAAATAGAAACTAAAGGTTAAATATCAAAGGACTGGCAATCTTGTCAGGCCTACACCAATGCAGACAAAGTTGCTAAAGCAACTAGTGTCTCTTAGGAAACAGACTATGAGCAAGCGTTCATATTACAGTCACAGTTCTAGGAATGTCCGTACTTCGTTTTTGCTCCTTACCATAGTAAAGCGTTCAGTTTTGCACACCATACATATTGTTTCAGTGTCATCAGGTATCCATTGCTGCTTTGGTGGCGGCTTCTCAGGAGGCACAAATTCTTGAGGAAACAAATTCTGCTGCAGACTTCTGTCTCTGGGACTTGCAGATATGGTGACACCTTAAAAACAGTCAGGCCAAGAAAAACATGGAACAGGATTTAAGCTGTTTAATGGAGTCTTGAATACCAGAAAACACTACAGACTTACTAAGGCTATAAGATCTTTCTGGCTTACGAAATGACCACCATTATCTTTCAACCAGGCATGGCAGAATA
This sequence comes from Mycteria americana, assembly GCF_035582795.1. Classification (NCBI taxonomy): domain Eukaryota; kingdom Metazoa; phylum Chordata; class Aves; order Ciconiiformes; family Ciconiidae; genus Mycteria; species Mycteria americana. The sequence goes on from NC_134369.1 coordinate 36,754,732, forward strand.
ACATTGCATAAGGAATATATATGCTTTAAGCTAAAATTGTAAGATTGTAAACTTACAGTACTTCAATACTGATAAGCAAGAGTACATATTAATAGACCTTTACCATAACAATTAGAGAAGTATAAGACAACTTGTCAACATCTGTTCTTGTATCATAAGTAGAGACTTAGTGGAGGAAGAAAAAAAAATACCCTGGTATATGGATACCGAAAAGCGATGCAGCATAAAATATAATCTTAAGGATACCCAGTGTTGACATTCCTGAAGACTGAGACTTTTCTTTGCTATCTCAGGAGAGGTGTGGTATGGCTAGCAACAGCATATCCCTCCCTGTTCTGGTCCCCTTTGCAATCTACTGTGGGGAAATCAGTTCAGAGAGGCAGGAGTTTAAGTCTTTGGCCTTCAGGATCTTTGACCTTACCAATGAAATACTCATTGAATCGAGTTTACAGTATTAGATAGGCTCTTTGTTTATATGATGTGAGCCAGTTACATTACAGGCTAATAAAAAAGTTCAACATGTCATTGCAGCCCTGCAAGCCACCTTCTGTGTACATGAATACTAAACTAAAAAAGAAAAAAAAACCCTCCATTCCAATAAAGCTTAACTCACGCTCATCCAAGTAGATACTGGATTGCAAAGGAACATTAGCGGGCAATGCACTCAAGTTTTGAAACAACATACAGATATTAAGGCGACCATTATGAGAAAAACTGAAGAGCTACACAGCCCAATCCAAGACACTGCTGTCACTTCAAGTAGGCAGAGCAAGAAGAGTCTTCAGTTCAGGATGCAGAACCAGAGAAAAGTTCAGACACCCTAAACTGTAGATCAGGATATCACTGTGTGCTGGTTTTGGCTGGGATAGCGTTAATTTTCTTCACAGTAGCTAGTATGGGGCTATGTTTTGGATTTGTGCTGGAAACAGTGGTGACAATACAGGGATGTTTTTGTTATTGCTGAGCAGTGCTTACACAGAGCCAAGGCCTCTTCTGCCTCTCACCCCACCCCACCAGCTAGTAGGCTGGGGGGGCACAAGAAGCTGGGAGGGGACACAGCCGGGACAGCTGACCACAACTGACCAAAGGGCTATTCCATACCATATGGCATCATGCTCAGCATATAAAGCTGGGGGAAGAAGAAAGAAGGGGGGGACATGAGGACTGATGGCGTTTGTCTTCCCAAGTAACCGTTACGCATGGTGGAGCCCTGCTTTCCTGGAGATGGCTGAACAGCTGCCTGCCCATGGGAAGTAGTGAATGAATTCCTTGTTTTGTTTTGCTTTCCCTATTAAACTGTTTTTACCTCAACCCATGAGTTCTCACTTTTACGCTTCCAATTCTCTCCCCCATCCCACCGGTGGGGAGTGAGCGAGCAGCTGTGTGGTGCTCAGTTGCTGGCTGGGGTTAAACCACAACCCACTGTGCAGCTCTAGTTCAGGCCCATCACTTGCTGAGAATCACCAGCGCCTTGAAGGTCTGAGGATATCCTTTGCTAGTCATTCCCTGAGTGCACAGACTGTGCATCTCTCACAATATATATCCTCCAAAGAGTGCATCTCTTGCATTAGATGCTGAACAGAACCTATAGAAGGATTTGTGGTTGTTTTTAAGCCACAAATATTCTTCAGTTGTTTTGGCTTAAAATTATTTTGTTTCTATTTATTTGTGTTTGAGGACTGTGAGTGGAGCCTCTCAGACAATACAAGGTGTGCTATTTCCCTCAGGTCACAAGACGGATCCTAGAAAAAAAAAATTCAAGGACCAAAAGAATGACGAAAAAAATACATCACAAATGAGATTTCTACTGTAAAACCAAAGTTAAGATCCAGAGGAAAAAAAGTTACTGAGCAAAGAATAGGAAGACAGGGAGAAGTACCACAATGATGGGCCTCCAGACAAGCTCTGCCTATATACCCAGAGAGAGAATATGGAAGTCAAGAGACAGAAAGATTAACCTGCAGCACCAGTAATAACTAGCAACCTAGCTGTGGCAAAGAGGTAATTTTTTTTTTTCCTGCAGATGTAGTCCTGGCTTGTTTTTTTCTGTAGGATCTGGAATGCTGATTTTTCAGACATTTTGTAGATACCTACCAAAAATCAAAAAGCCATACACTTCTTGTTCCCCTTTAAGTTTTCTTTTAATTGGGCCCAAAGCACCCAACTGTAGAGACCTACTATCCTGCATTAAATGCAACCCAAGTTACTATTAAGTGGTGGGACACACATACATAGGGGATAAAACAAATAAGAACAGGTTGAAAGAAAGTGGCACCAAGGCCTTAACCTTACCAGTAAAGCTGACAGGAGATAGTTCTGATGATCCTGATTTAGACAGTGCTTCACACTCCAGTACCTGATTGAGACTTTCTTGGATACGTATCAGAGAATCTAGGACGAAGGGAAGGAAAAAAAAAAAAAAAAATCAGAGAATACTGGCCATACATCTACCTGTTTTTACGAAGATTAGAGGAATCCATTCACAGGGGTATGTAAGAATGTCAGCACAAAACAGGACTAGCTATATAATTACAAATTACTATGTTTTCAAGAAAATTAACCCACAACAATTAATGCAAAAACTATGTAAAATTCAGTGATGTAAAACACAGAGAAAGGGATGCTTATCAAAGCAATGGACTACTGATAGGCACAGGAATAATAGAGCAGAGAATAAGCATCAGATGTGAAAACAATTAGTTGACACAAGATGCTCATGGCAAATATTAAATGCTTCACATCGCAGTGGAAGGAACATACTTGCAAAGTTATAGGTCATTTGGCAGGAAAAGATAGATAAGTCTGATGCTTTTATGTTAGCAAGAGCTGCATCTTTAAATCATGAAATGAAGTCAACATTTGGAAACTAGCATAAAGCAAGTTGGTACCATATATGTAGGTATAAATAGATACACATAGGTACACATGCCATGCGCTTTTAATACAGTGAAACAAAAGCACTGCACTTGATCTGCAGCACCCTCTGCTGTTCCAGTTCTAAAACCCTGAAAGGAGAGCGCCAAATGCAGCAGAATTGAAGACAACATGGACGAGAAGGGATTGGCAAACCAGAAAGGAGAACCGTGCTGAGAAGGTTAAATAGAACTACAAGTTTAAAAGTCTTTTATATGAAAAAAGGAACAGGACTCTGGTAGGAGGAAAGACTATGGAAGATTAAATTCCCATTCTATTTGGGGGAGGATGCAGTTGGCTGCAGGTTTTAGAACTGCTTAAGTCGTCAGTGACTTTCTGTTAAAAGGGAATGAAATAAAATTGAACAATATCACGTAAGTAAAGAGACACCAAAAAGGAGCAACAGAGGAAAGTCGAAGAAACTTGTGAAGCTGTTGGTCCTTGAGAACGCCTATTTACAAGAAAGGCAAAGACTTTAAGAACATGTTCTGGGCTACAGGGAGACTGGAGGCACACATCTAAAAGTGTTGTGGCACAACTGGTGAAATGATTCTGGGGGGAAATTGGCCCTTCTTTCCCAAGTGAAAAACAGCACTCTCACAGACAGTCACCTGATCTCTTTTCTTTTAATGCAAAAGGGAAGTTGAGAGCTTTTTCTGCATACTTGGAGAGCAAATTGTCAATGTCTTCTACAGTAAAACCAATGTCCTGTCCAGCTAAGAGCTGGTGAAGTGTCTGCACAGCGACAGCTACCCAGTCCACCTTCATATTCATGAGGAGCTGTTCCAGCATGAGCAGTGGCCTGGAGGAGAGGTGGAAGTAGTTAACACGGGAGAGCTCAGGCAGAGTCAGCAGCACCTGAGACACAAGGAAAAAAGCATATGTTAAAATTATACACCTTCAAATCCATGTTTCAGTGAGATTAAAGACAAGAAACTACCATAGTAGCTTATACAGAGAATGGAATAACATATAGAGGCCAAAAAATGGAGGTGAGACTTCTCAGACCTATTCCTACTTCTGTTACAGAATTACTGAGTGGATTTGCAGAAATTACTTAGCTTCTACTTTCCTACTCTATAAAACACTGCCTCATACAAAACAGAGGCAGTTGAAGAGTAGAAAGCATTTTGTGACCCTGTGACAAATATGTTGTAGCAGGGCAGAGCACATTCTCTTATTTTAATAAGCTTATAAAAAGAATATTAGTCCAATCCTTATCCTTCCGTCAGTTGAGGAAACATCGAGAGGAAAAAATAAGAGCAATTCTCCTAAAGATGGACAGTTAATGTGGACACTTTCCAATTTAAATCATGTCTTCAAAAGGGACAAGTAAGGAAACAGGAAGCCCAGCAAAGTACTGTTGTGGCACACACTGGAGCAAGCTGCTATTTGTAGTCCTACAACAAAACAGAAATGATGTCGTGGTTTAGCCCCAGTCGGCAACTAAGCACCATGCAGCTGCTTGCTCGCCCTCTCCCCTGCCGGTGGGATGGGGGAGAGAATCGGAAAAGCACAAGTAAGAAAACCCGTGGGCTGAGATAAGAACAGTTTAATAATTGAAATAAAATAATAAATAATAATAATAGTAGTAATAAATTGTAATGAAAAGGAAAATAACCAAGAGAGAGAGAGGAGAACAAAGCCCAGGGAAAAACAAAAAAACCCACCCAAAACCAGAAAAAAAAACCCAAGTGAGACAACCGCTCACCACCCACCCACCAACATCCAGCCAGTCCCCGAGCAGCAATCACTACCCCCTGGCCAACTCCCCCCAGTTTCTATACTGAGCATGATGCCAGATGGTATGGAATAGCCCTTTGGCCAGTTGGGGTCAGCTGTCCTGGCTGTGCCCCCTCCCAGCTTCTTGTGCACCTGGCAGAGCATGGGAAGCTGAAAAGTCCTTGACCAGTGTAAGCACTACTTAGCAACATCTAAAACATCAGTGTGGTATCAACATTATTCTCATCCTAAATCCAAAACGTAGCACTGTATTAGCTACTAGGAAGAAAATTAACTCTATCCCAGCCGAAACCAGGACACATTACCAAGAGCACTGCATTTTGTTTCCATATAATGCATTTGACTAAGGTAATCTACTGGTTAATGGATCTGTTCCCAGGCTGAGCACAGAACCTGTATGACTTCTGTAAAGGCAATGGCCATCCGAAAAGAGGAGTGATACTGTCTACCTTTGGAAGGCACTTGGGAGAAACATGCCATGTAAGTGTCAAAGACCACCATACAGGTGGGCATATGTAGGACACCTGATGTTACTGACACAGAGAGTAAGTTGAGGATGCTTTCTTTTTCACTTGGGACAAAGATAGCAACTGTCCCAATAAACACCACAATTTTATTTTATTCCACCCCACCTTCTTTTAGCCTGTGCATTCCTCCACTCCCTACAGCTCAAACACAAGACTGCTCTGTTCATATTGGGAGCTACAACCACCTCAAAATACAGGAACTGCAAAGATGGAGAAGGGAAAGAGAAGTTTTAAGCCATCTCTAACTTTCCTTTGGATCCTGAGACTCAGGATCTCAGACTTGATATGGCGAGAATGCTCTGGTAAAATCTACAGACTTTATGTTATATATATTATATATATTATAAAATTACTTATATAATTATATATTGCTGTTAATCTCACAACGCAGGAGTTTTACTCACCTTTGATCCCATATAGAGTGCCTGGATTTCATTACGGCGTGCTGTTGTCAGATTCGCATAGAAGTGAGCTGTGAGGTAATCGGCCAAGAAGTGAGAGGCTGCCAAGTTCGGGTGCTGGTCAAGGGACTGTTCACTGATGGCAAGGCAAACACCAGGGTCTTCAATTCTTTGTAAAAGCTACAAAAACAAACAAAATACACTGAATCCCTACTACATTCCTGGAAAGTAGCCTTTATAACGGGCAGTCCGTTATACGGACAGATTATTGCCCTACAGTGGTCTAGCAAGCAAATTAAGTTGCACAAGTGTCTTATATAAGGATGATTTAGATAATCCATTTATAGACTATTCATTGCCTATTTTCTCCACTTATTAATCAAAATATTTTTAAAATTAAAGCAAGCAAAAAATTAAGCAAGGAATGGGACAGAAGGTGTAGTGATTAGAAGTCTCCACTTTGCTTCCAGAATATTTTCAAAGCTACGTAGTCTGAAAGAGCCTGCGCTTTATCTTATGCTCTCTGTTATTAGCAACAGCTCCATAATTATTAAGACCAGAAGGATTCACACTTCACTAATTTGGGCACTGAAGCACAACTGACCAAGTCCTGTTATTAGTTTCACTTCTGGTTCTTCTGCTTAAGCAGCACAGAAATGCTTCATTATGATTTTTCAAATAAAAGGGGCCTTGTATTTCCATGTAAGTGACATTTATGCTATTAGGTCCAGCAACTAGATTGCCAAGCTGGATTTTCACTTAAGCGGAACAGGGGAGAGCCAGGATCCTGAAAGCTTATCTAAGCAAATAGCATCTCATAAGGAAGGAACCAAAAAGGCCATGAAAACGCACACAAAGAAGGCAAAGAAAATGGTTCTCAACTTATTTGACCTATGGATGTAAGGCTGAAAGAGTCTTGCTATTACCTGCAATGCTTTTTCCATGTCTCCCATCTCCAGTAAGTGGAGAAGGTGCTCACGATGAAGGTTGATCAAGTCTTCTCTCGGAACAGGATACAAGTGCCCCCATTCCTCACACAACTCATAATCCTAAAGAATTAAAAAAAAAAAAAAAAGTAAAAATAAAAAAAATAAAAGGACAAACTCTACCCTCTCCGATACAGTTGTTTCACCCAAACTTCTGATCAACTTTCCAAGAAATTCTGTAGCTTAGGCTCCTCTCCCACACGCAAAAAGTACATCAACAAGGGGAAGAAGATGATAGTCAATTTTGTCAGTGATGGCCTGCATTGAGACTATCTTCTCATCTCACAGTAAGCAAGTTGGCTTTTTAGAGACACACTTTTAACGCCAGCCAGATCTACAGTATTAGCACTTATATAATAACCAAGCCTGTATTATGCCAAAAGCCATGCTATTAAAGTCTTCAAATTTCTAAGAGAAAAGAACAGGTTATATCTCAGAGTAAGAGTTATAACTTAAACTTACAGATTATTGACTACATGTAAATCTTTACATTAAACACAGATCTGTGTTTGTTTCTGTAGCACAGAACTGAGTAAAGGAATCCTTCCTCCCAAGGTAATCTCCATTGAGCGGTGTTTTAAGATGCTATTTCAACAAATTTATCTATTCAAAGTTTAATGCATTCTAATTCAACAAAATTCACATGATGATGCCTAACCTTTGCTTTCAGAATGATATTCATGATGGCCTGGGGGTCATCAGTGCACGCTTTTTTCAGATCCTGCCAGTCATTCCACAATGGTTCATTTTGCACATTCAAAATCTGAAAAAGTTAATATTACGGTAGTACAAATTTTAAAAGCTTTATCTACAACAGTCATTAAGTCATAAGTCATAAGAAAACAGCTGAGCTGATCACATCAAGAGCTGCTTCATACAAAGAAAAAAGTCAAAAAGACGACCTACATTTATCTCTAGCCCTTTTCTGGGATGATGTAATGCACTTGCACTCCAAAAAAGACTATGCGATTTTCTCAGAGGTATGAGTCTAACAAAGCACATTTATAAGGGAAGGTTTTTAAAAGACTAGATGGCAATAATTATGAATGAAAAAGTACATGTATACTGCAGACATTGCTGGCACTAACAGAGACACAACTGAGCTAACTGTCAGTTAGAAAAACCACCATCAGACAGAGCTCAGCAGGGATTTATGACTCCTTTTTTTGCTCTGTTTGGCTTTTCAGTCTGTGCTGAACTCCAGGCCAGCTAGTCTGACTTAACTTGGGTATCTGCACTACCCTGCAGCTAGAAGAACACACTGCAATACAAACATGCTTATTGCACCACTAGTCTTGTACACCATGCCTAGGTATATCTGCACCTCTCAGGCTTATAAAATGATGAATTGCCATAGAGAGCTTCCAGAGGCTCTAGCATTTGTATGGAATGGAAAAACAAATACTTTGCAAAAAAGCAGCCTCACACAAATGTTTGTCTAATCATATTTGCAGACCTGAATGCTAATAGGAGAGTGTGAAAGTTATGAAGGATGGAAGCAGAGTGTTAATTGGATACTACAGCACTGAAAACACATGAACTGTTTTGGATGAAGGACTGGAAAAGCTATTATGATCAAAAAAGAACCAAGAGCTAAAACTTTTTCAAAGGGCAAGTATATTTGCTCCCTGCTGCCTATTTCATCTCACTGGTTACTTGAAGAATGACTTTGTACCTTTTGATAAACCTGAAGTTCTTTCTTCCTGCTCTGCAGACTAGCTTTTAGTTCATCAGTTATGCCCAAATCAGAAATGCAATAAGCTAGGATTTCCAAACAGGCATCAAGGGGCCATTTGTCCAGACAGCGCAGGGCCAGCCTACTTCTCAATGTTGCATTTTTTACTGGGAACAAGTATTGCCAACCATCCTTATCTGTGGAGGAAACAAATCACTAGTTTGAAATTCAGTTTCTGTAATTTGGAAAATAAAAAAAATACTCATCCTCACTGGATTGCATCACCAAACGAAAGAGTACAGTGCTGACAAATCTATGTGAGACTCATCCCAAACATCAGATTCCTGGAAAATAACCAAAGTTAGCATGGGATACTTACTATCTTTAGACTCCAAAAGGCACCTCCTTTCACAGGATCCATCATCCATGTATGACAATAACACTGCTGTAAGAGATGTTTCATTAACAGTACTATGATTAATGTCTCCTGATGTATTCAGCTCTTCACATAAAAATAACACCACAGATGCATTCCAGTTCTCTTGTACTAAATTGGTCATGATTTGCACATTTGCAAGAGAGAAACTACACCATCAGAGAAAGCAAATTTAGGATGTAGGAAGGAATCTGTTTCCGTCTTTGGATCCACCCAAGAACCACTACACTTTAGTTTCCACCTCCTGATCCAGGTTGTATTCTTCATTAGAAAAAAGAAAAAAGAAAAAAGAAAAAGATGAAGGGAAAAAAAGCCTGACTTAATCCTTCTTACCTTCAGCAGTTGCACAGCTCAGCACAGCATCCTTCACACTGACCAGCTCCTCCACATCCTGACTGTACAGATCCAAGACCTTCAGAGCTCTGTCCCAATCCTTTGAAGCAAGAGCTTGTTCAAAGACTTCCATTAATAACTTAACAGCTGTGGTGGAATGCAATCCTAGAAGAACCAGAGATATGTATGTCTTGCCAGAGAAGACAGTAGCCAAACTGCTACCTTCCTCTTGCTGATTCTGAAGTGGCTCAAACATAGCAAGAAGAAATCGTTCCAATATTGGTAACTCCTTCAACAATGCCTCGCACTCCCTGGAAATCTGTTCCAAACCTAAGGGCACCTCCCGTTTGCCCCGAAATTCCATCCAAGATAAACTCGATTTGGGAATTTTCTGTATATTAGATGCACTTAGACATGCCACTGTGGCCATTAGTTTCGACTGAGACTTTAGGAAGTCCAGGGAGGAGGCAGTGAGTGTGTGCTGGCTCAAGTCATTCACAGAGGATGGGGCCTGAGTGGAGATATCCTCAGAGGTCACTGCAGAAGCGTGAACAGGTATTTCAACATCTGGCAGGCAGTCGTAGGCACACTGGTGTGCTAAGTTGCTGATGTTTGTCAGAAGAGACTTTGCCTGGCTGTTTTGCCTTGCACTGCACAAGGACAGTGGTTCACAGCAACAGTTAACAATAACTTGCTGCACATTCAAGTCCAATTCTTCTTTAGCCAAGAGAGAAGAAAGCCTGCAGGATTGAAAACAGAACCAGCTTACCCAGCACATAAAAGGTACCTTACAATTACATATTTTCATAAATCTTCCAAATGTTTTGTGAACACAAGCCCCCTAATATTCTTCACAGGTACATATAGGGGAAGAGTACATATCCTATTTTACTCAGTATGAAAAAAATGTATACAGCACAACATGGATAACTCAGAGCTTATACTGCCATTCCTTTAAAGAAAAGGAACTTACTTCTCAAACACTGACTTGTATCTAAATGCAACATACTAAAACGGTTCACCATTAGTGCTCATCTTTTTAAGAGCTACTTTGTCAAATCAGACACTTTCCATGCCAGCCTGATTTAGTAGTGTGTGATGGAAGGATCTTAGATTATCCAGTTTACCTACTGACCAGGGCAAGAGCCATGCCCAGCTGTATTCTTAAGCAGCCCTACTGGTCTGTTTTATTTTATTACATTGCTAAGCTGCAAGTCCACTGCTCTGAACTGTCACACATTTAGTTAAAAAAAAATCCACATAAATGCACTCTCTCTTCACAACCAACAGTAATTGTTAAAAATACGGAGCCACCGTCTTCCCCAAAAATTTTCAGGTTGGTAGAGAAGCCACTGACTAAGCTCCTCCCTGCACACCAATCCTTGCAGCATTAAGTGATCGGCTGATGGGACACAGCAGGCTGTACTACCTGTGCTAAGTAGCCAGAGAAGAATTTAATCCTGGCTGAGGTCCAAAGTCACCAACACCAAAATAACCTAGAGAATTATATAATCTGAAAAGCACCAACCTGTCAGGATGAACCTGTCTCTCAAACACAAGCTGGGAGAGCAGCTGAGATGGACTCTGCTGTAACAGTATAAAAGGGTTCCCCACTTGCACTTCTGCAGACGTATCTTTAAAAAAAAAAATCAGAACATTTATTATAACACAAACACATTAGCTGAATACATCAACCAAGTCTTATTTTAGGAACACAAATTTTAAGAGTCTGAGTCTGAAACCTCTTTGACTAAATTCAGAGAGGTCCACATTCACATTACTGTGGTAAAATCCAGAGTAAATTGCAAGGCATTTGTGATTATGATATGCCTCTCAAACCTGGCACCACTGGCTCACGTTTTACTGAACCTATTACCAAAACAGGTGGAGTGGAGAGTCTTTGGCCTTTAAGTGAGATCTAGGTTCCAACAGTTTAGCAACTCTGCTTCAAACTTTCACCAAAACATGTATTTGTGGTGAGAGACAGAAAACGCGCAGTATTGGTTTCTGAGGAGTCTCTGGATGTAGATTAGCGAGTCCGTGCTCTATTCAAGTCAAAGTAAGCAAAGGCAGAGGGAACTCAGACATACAGCTACTTCTACAAAAGGAGTGAAACCCCAGCTAGTATTGCTGAAAAGCCTTTGTATCCACTACTGAGTTATGTTGAGTAACTCTGAACAGGTTCTCCTAAGCTTACCTTTTCTTTTTATCTTGCAGTACAATAAAATTTCCCCAAAACTCACTCAGCCCTTAAATATTGTACTTTTTTTTTTTGCCTTTGGCAATTAGCCAATGAGGATTGAGTCATGCCCATACAGAACTTACGGTTGGCATGGTAGTGACCTGAGCTGAACCAGCATGTTTGAAAACAGACCTTTGCCCTTTTTTCTTATCCTCTTGGGAAGGTATTCTCTGAAATCAGTACTGTGGTATTTTACATTAGTGCAGCTCAATTAGTGTCAACTTTAAAAAACAGACAAGTGTTTTTTCTCCTAGCACAGTGAATTGTTCTGTTCTTCTGACAGCTTTATGTGCTGATGGTGCATTTCTTTTCATGGACCACCATCATCTGCTGATTCTATGAAAAAATTCTGCCTGATTACTTCTGCATAGCCTTCTACACACTCTCTTCTTATCCCTGTGGAGCAGCAGGGCACTGGTTGCCTCTACGGGAGCTGAAAAGCACACAGCATGCTGATCCACTGGATGCAAAAAATCAATCTTGCCTTACAAGGTAGTGATCAGAATTTTGGGAGGTCAGGGGTTGTTCGTTTTGTCTAAACTAAGTGCAGAATCTGGGTCAGTAGTTAACATTTCTGTTCTCGTTTTCCTACTGCCATCAGCTATTTTTATCTTAGCTATGGGTGGCCAAGGTGTTGAGAAATATAATTAAAAAAACAGTGCAATAATCAGTTGAAATCGAAAGATCTGACTATGTAGAGGTAGTAGGCACATTTGGCAAGGAACAATTTTTGCACAGGTACTTTCCAGAATCAGGCCAGACTACACAGTCTGGGTATCATCACCTAGGCTCAGACTTTCCAGCAGAAGCCCCTTACCTAGCTCTGCATTCAGGCTTCGTAACACAACAGCAGCCAGTGTAGTGATGTAGTCAAAGAAGGCCTTCACAAAGTTTGTCTGCATGTTGCTCTCTGGCATGGTTTGGACATATTGGTCAAGAGTTCTCAGCAGGAGCTGTGTTTGATTCCAAACCAGGTGCTTCTGCAGCTCCGTAGGTTTGAGAGAAGCCTGCTCCACCAAGGTGTCAAGAAGGTTCCCTTTAGAGTCTGGTTTAAGAAAACAGACATACATCCAAGATTCAAGTAAGTATTAAATGCCAAAAAGGAAAGGGGAGTCAGGGGGGGAGGGGAAAAAAAAGGAAGAGAAAAAGAGAGAGAGAGAGATGCTTTAGCCTAATTTCCTCTCTGCAATTACAGATCTCAGTCTGGGCATGATAATTTTATTGAAAGCAAGAGATTTTCACAGCAGAATAAATCAATGGTTCATCTAAATTGGTAACCATGCCTCTGACAAGTTAGAAATATGTTAAGGCAGGCCTAAAATATATCTAGTTGTGTGTCATTAACACATAAGCTTATTCTAAAACACAGGGCTTGACCAGTCCTTGTGCTCTGTAACATTTAGCCCTTAGAGCTCTTCTAAATTTTTGCTCATTAAACATACAAATATGTTTAAATATTTTACAAACACCTACATGCTGTGTAGAAATTTGGTGAATGGAGGGGAAAAAAAAAAAAAACCAAACATAAGAAAACACTCCAGTGCTATATAATGAAAAGAGCTCTGAGAAAAGGCAACTGTGGAAGACTTCTTCAGAAAAGGATGAGACGTTTTATGATAGCCCTGTGAAAACTGGAAGGTATTATTATGTTACAGAAGTTTTATAAGTTTATCTCCTTTTTGTTAAAAAAAAAAAAAAAAAAGCAACAGTAAGGATACACCTAATTATCTACAAGCTGTCAGGTTAAAATACACTTAAAAATTCCTTGTTAGGACTGAAGAAAAATAGGACAAATAATAACCTCAATTGTACTCATTGATATTTTCCTTTCTTCTCTGGCAAGTTCACAATTTTAGCTCTGAAAACAAATGCTCAGAATATAAGAATTACAGATAAATTTTACACTTTGCCTTTATGATTTTTAAAAATATGTATTTATGCATATGTCCAAGAACATTACTACTAGATTTATAGTTGTTTGGACAGGCCAAAACAAAAATTTAGATCCATTTGTCAGTCTTCACGATCACAAAAATAACTCACCCACAGAAAGTTCAACATGTGTCAGCGCTTTTAGGATTTGATCCAGATTTTGTGATAAAACAATTTCATTAATAATACTTTCTTCAGTCAAGGCAGGGTAGCAAGCTTGCAGAAGGTCTACAATACTGCATCGAAAATGACTCCCTATTTTCTCATCTGAGACCTCTACAAAGAGGAAGAAAGAAACAGCAATTATAACAAAGACAGAAATATTTTTGCACAGAAAAAGGCCCACAGAACCAAAATTGTATTATAATACAACTAGTTTGCGAAATTCAAAAGTGTTTCAGTTTACTCAGAACTGAGCTTGCCCTCCCACCCTTTTTTGTTTTAAATACTAAGCTAAAAAATTGGAAGTTCAAATTTCCATTGCAATAGAAGGCAAGAATTTGATTTAAGCACCTTTCAATTAAAAAAATCTTGCCAGCAAAGCATACTACCTGGCTTGGATTGCCCTTGTGATGTGCAGGAATAGTTGACAATTTTACTTATTTGCTGGAGAACTGCTGGGAAACCCTTTACACCTTCAGAGTGCAGTAAAACAAAGTCAGGTCGGTGGCCTGGAAAAGTCATTGTGCAAAGGGGGATAAAATAAAAGTTAGGAGTGAAAAAAGGAGAAACTAACATGAAAGTACAAAATAAGATTTAATTAAGACTCAAGTGTTAGCACAAACAACACAGCACAGAGAGGCATTTTCTGCTCCCAGGCCCATGTTGATAAACACAAAAATTAAAAGCCTACCCCGAGTTTCAAGGCTGTTGTACAGTCTTCTTTCTGCTGTTTCCAAAAGCTGTTTGCACGTCTTCCAAAGATGGCACTGAGTACAAGCTAGGTCAAAAGCCGCCATTGCTGAAGGACTGAGGTCCTCAAGGACTTCCCGCAGAGCATCAGTATGCTCCAGCTGAATGTTGCTGATCCAGAAGTTTTCTTGGAGAGTAGGGGCAAGACTTCCAGAAGTTGCAAGCAATTTATCAGTAACATCCGAGATGGAATAAAATACCATACCTACATGCATCAGCAAAACACACAATCACTAATTAAACAGCATATTTATCTCAGATCCTGTCATGGATAATTATTCTCTAATTCTTTAGGAAAATAATTCAATAGGTGGCCTGCTTCATGGACTGATTACTGCAGAATGGATAAAACTAATTGGGCATCAACAGCCAATTTCAGCATTCTTATTCTCCTTTTAAGTCAAAGAACCACACTTACTCTTCTGAACAAACTGTTGCACGTTTGAATATGACAGTATTCAAATTGCTTTCTCCTATTTTCCACTTCTCCCTCACCTTTTATGAGAAGAACTCAAAAAACCCAGTCCTTACCAGCTGCTGCTGCATTCCCAATAGCTTGCAGCGTAGAACGGCCACTGCCAGATTTCCTGATGCCTCCAGTGCCATCTGATGCTTGATTCTCAATATTGTGCTCCACTCTTGCCATTTCTTGTACCGCCTCTTGGTAGCGCTCCATGAAAACCAATTCACCATAGCAAGGTGAAGTATCCAGATTAAACATCAAAGCCACCTTTCAAAAATAGATGTAATTACAGAGCATGTCAAAAGAAGTCTTCAAAGGTCAAAGAGCTTTGAGGGTTTTTATAGGAGATGAGAGAATAAAACAAAACAGATACTTTAACTGAAAAACGTCCCCACAGACACAGCAGGCTGCAATAGTGGTTTTTTTTTCTAGAGAGTTTTAAGTGCCTGAAAAACAGGACCTTAGAGTCAACTATTTTTATAAAGCTCAGCTATTATTTGCTGCAAGGCTAGAGTTGAATTAATTTTCGTAAACCACACCTTTCAGAATGACTCTTCATGATTTCAATACACTATGTGACAAGAGAAATCTATCAAGTTGGGCCTCCACAGTAAACTATTTTAAACAAGTTCTTATTCAGCAAGGAATACCTTCTAGAAATTTAAACACAGAGTAGATAAGCACAGCTGTGCAAGTTCCTATTATAAACCAACAACAGAACACAAACTAAGCTCGAATTCTTTATCATCAGTGATACTGAAATTCAAAGTAACAAAGCAAAACAATATGCTTCTTTTGGCCCTGTAAGTAGGGAAAAGATGAAGTGGCATGCTTGACGTCAAACAGAACTAATGAGCCGAGCAGTGACCTGCTGCTAATGCAACGCTTAAATGATATTAACCTCTCCGATATCGCTATCTGAAACTCACAACCAGGTCACTGCTTTTTGCAGAGGATCCAATCACTGATGCACCTCAAGATGTTTTTTCAGAGCATCAGCCCAAAAGCCACATAGAGAAAGGTATGCACAGCTGTGAGGGAGCAAAGAACTACAAATGTGCAGACTGTCAATTTCAAGTCCTTCTGCTTGTTTTCAGTACCAGGAATTTAGCCTCAAAACATACCTCCTTCAAATAAATGTAATCACCACTTTGGCTCCGCTTTGGGCAAGGAATACATTTGCATGTTCCTTCTGAGCTTACAAGTGGCAGACTGTCATGGTTTTGAGTCACTGACTAAAGTAAGCATTTCGATTGTTGCTTCCTCATGAGGCTTCACATGAGCTCTTTGTGTTCTTCATTCAGCTGAAACACTAAGCTTGGCCAGCTCTCATGAAACATTCTCACGCTTTGAGAACCCAGGTTTAGAGAAAGCATTTTTATATAACAAGGAGAAAAAACCCCAGTATCCTTGGGACTTTAGTTTGGAATATCTTTGTTCCTTTCACTTGCTTCTACTTCTGAAGTGACCCTTTCACTTGGAATGAAGATGCTTCAGCCCTATGCTTGCTAACACAGAAGAAGCAGGAATTTCATCAGCTATCACAACCACAAACGTCAATACCAAATTAGATTTTTAATTGCACAAACTACACGCAACTCATTTACCTGATGGGCTTCTACGAAGTTTCCTCTCAAAACACAAGAAACTAACAGTGATTCTGGTGGGGAAAGCATGACAGGAATGAGGGGGTTTTGCTGATGCGGTCTCACCCTGCTTTCCAAATCACTCGAGCCAGACACATTACTGGTACTTCCCTCTGCAAGACAACAGAATTAATCAGTACACTATTATGGAAAAAAACATTTCACCAGATAACAGCCAACTATCAGATAACAGTACTTCACATATTTAACACAAAAATATAGGAGCAGAGTCACAGGAAGTTTTAGGGTAAAAAGTTCAACATAAATATCTTGTTAAAAATTTTCATACTATTTCACTATTTGGTGAGAACTTTCAGTTTGAATCTCATCCAAATGTAACACTGTTTTGTGGCTACATAATGTGGATGCAATGCTAGGGCACTGGTTCAATATGGATAAAGGGAGATGTCTTAACTATTGGACCTATTAAATAAATTTTGCATGCCTAAGCATGTCTTAGGTTACATAACTACCAGTCCATTAGCTTTTTTGATGGTTTGCACATCACTACATTGCATACCGTTTCCTGCAAGCCAAAAATATCAAGAAAAATCTATTTTTCTTATTCCAGAAGAAGAGATACATACTATTCTAATTAGAAAAGTCAGCCAAAAATGGGAGCTCTGAGAAGTGAAAAGTTCTAATTCTCTCCTGCATAGAGCAGTAATTCACATTAACTAGTCAAGCAAATACTTCATCATGCACATTGACAAGACAAAGAAATACTACTTTTGTGGCTTACCTGAAGTACTGGTGCTTAGCTCACTACTTGTACTCTCTAATGATGCACTGGAAGTTCCCTCTTTCCCATCTAAAATGGAAACAAATCAAAACCAGCGCATTAAATGCACTTTTGCTAGACAAGGTAATTAAAACTTATTGCAAATAACAAATCAGACAACAGCAAGAGATATTCAAAAGTATCTCACAAATGAACCATCACTGATGCCTATGATAAATGCAAAAACTGCTGATTTGAAGAAAATGCTAGGCAAGAGACTGTTGGGGTGGCTCATCGGTGAGTCATGTCAGATACTTTAAAGCTTCTTATTTTGGAACATCCCACTCCAAACCCAGATGTACCTTTTAAAGGCTAAATAGAAAAAGGGTGAGGAACCCAACTTTCTCCTAAGGCTGTCAATTTAAGCCACAAATTCCTGTAAATTCACATCCTAGATACTATTGTGATAGGAATGAAAATATACCAGTCATCGGATATAGTGGAGAAAGGGAAGAATTGGTACTGTAGTTGCAAAGTTCTCCCCTGCCCCAAATTGGACTATGTATGAAAGAAGTTATTTTCTTACCAGAATTTAAAATTAATTACCTCTCAGTTGTGCAGGTGAGCTTTAGGAAAACAACCTCAATCCAAGTCGAATTGGACTAAGACACTTCAAACCAGTTAGAAAACTAAAGGAAATAAATCTAGTTCTCTACTCCTAGTCCATTAAATCTAACTGCATTCAGCTATGAGCTCAGCAAAATTATGCACATTTCAGAGATGCCTTCTCCAAGTCACTTTTTCAACCCACCTGTCTTGTACCTTTGAGATCTACTTCGTTTCTTAAAGCTGGAGCATCTGATTAAAGAGCAGTATCTCCTGGAAGCTGAAAGCTGATGTTCTGTAAAAAAATTTAAGCAAAAACTTTACGAAACAGTTTTTTGTCTACCTTAAGGACTACCAGCACATCTACATAGGTAGAGCTATGATGACAAATCTTCAAAGGAAACACAGTTGATCTCAGCTAAGAACTCTTCTGCAGTTAAGTTTAAACCAGCACCTTGAAGTAATTTAGATGCAATTCAACTAATACTGTGTTTTTCACATCCACATCCAATGTTGCTTGGAACGTACTACACCTTCTACACACCCCTGATGAGTATTAAGGGTCTTTTCCAACCTAAATGATTCTGTGATTCTAACCATACAGAAAAATAGGTATAGTCCAAGTACATAAGCAGCTAGAAACAAGAATAAGAAACAAAAACAGTAAAAGACAGTTTGATTTGTCATTAAGGTTTTGCTGAAACAACAAATTCTTCAGTAATGCAGGGTAGTATGAACTCTGACTCAGTCAACAATTCTGGAAATGAGCAAGTAATGGGGGTGCCAGCTCTTGAGACAGAAAATCCAAGAGACATGCAGTGTTGTCAAGAAAAGCCAGCCACTCTTCCCTGAAAGGTCTTCCCCAAGTATTTGTCATCATCTGTCAGGAGTCAGGACTCAAAAGTACAGAATCCCACAGAAAGCTGCTGCCTGTCCAGAAACACTGAGGGCTGCCTACTCAAACATAAGTCCCATTACATCCCCTCCTTTATAGGGGGAGAATTGAGAAATAGTTGAACACAAGTTTGGAAACTTGGAACATTTAAGGTCCACACTGCCCAGTCTTTCTTGGGACATGGACTTTGCACGGTCCGAGATACATAATAAACCATACTATGATACAAGCAGAAATCTGATAGTAGCAGCACTAACAAGTTATAGGATATGGAGAAGGGTGGGAAATATGTTCCTGAGTGTGTTGTTCTAGCTACTCCTGAGGAGTGGTCTGCTTCCCCAAATAATCCAACTTCCTCTGATACATGTTCCTAACATGTTTCCAGACTAGGCTAAATCAACGATCTGTCCATGAATGAGATGAGCCTATCTGGCTTGCATTGGATCACACACCACCACCCTTCATATCACTGCACTATCAACATAACTTGTGACGAAGGGGCGGGAGAAAGACAGGCAAATTGAAGCAGTGTGTCCACAAAGGGGAGCGAAAAAAGAAAACCCAAACTTTCTGATTAGAATAGAGATCACTCCTATTGGAGAATGGTGCAAGAACCACATGATCTCCAGCTAGGTCACTCTCCCAATATTTGCCAAAACGTGCTCCCTCAGTAAGATGCTCAGGGAATTTAGTCTTGAGACCACTGCCCGGACAGTTGTAACAGAACAGTGCTGATATATCAGAAAGTGCCAAATACAAAGCCTACCTGCATTTCTGTTACTCATCACCACCTTGTATCGCCAGTGAGCTTCAGAAAGGTATTTGGAAAACTGTAACACACGACTTCCAAAGGCATCTCTGCTTGCAGAAAGATTCAAGCACTCGACAAGCTCCAGCTCTTCACGAAGCACATTACTGGAGTCCCATGGGAGAGAACTCTGAATTTCTTCCAGATGGTTGAGAAGCAATGTGAGAAAGGCATCCATGGCCACGTCATCCACTAAAAATCCAGTAACACCACTGGTGAAGTGTTTCAGATCCAGGTAGCTCAGCCTAGAGGTTTCACAGCTTTTGCCTCCTAACACTGAGTCATGAAGATCTTGGGTATCTGTGTGAACTGTCTGAGCAGCCAGCAGATGCCTCTCTAATTTCTTTTCAGCCTCTATTAGGCGCTGTGGACTTTCTGAGGTGGAAGACCGCCGACTAGCACTGCCTTCTACACTCACAGTAGTACTCTTTTTATCAAGATCATCATCCTCTGCATAGTCCTCAGGTAGAAGAGTCTCAGTATGGAGGTCACTGTAGGAAACAAAAAGCAAGGAGAAGATGTTCTCCAAAACCTCCAGGCGCAGAGGAGCAGGAACACTCCTTAAGAACTGCTGACACTTTGCAAGGTACTGAGGAAATACTGAAGAGCAATCTGTATAATTAAAAACAAAAATAGAGAACATTTACAATGTTTTCCAGGAGTTCCTTCCTCCAACCTTTGCCCTAGAAGAGGGAACAGTCCCAGTGGCTCAGAGCCAATAATTCCTCCACAAATCAAACAGATATACGTCCAACATTTTACATTTAAAAAGGTAGTGTGCCTCCTCCCTCTCAGTAATGCAAATTATCACCTTGTGCAATGACGTACAAAGTCAGATATACCCATTTTAGTCATTAAATCAGTTTTAGCTCTGGGAAACCATAAGCTCTTACAAAAGCACCCCTGCCACTACCATCCTATACCTAATATCACCTTATTTTTGCACTATATTTTTAATACAATTACCTTAAATGTTCTAGAACAAGCTTATTCATATCTATTATTACTAAAGGTAATAACACCTCAAAGAAATGCCATCGCACTTGTTTGCAAAGTATTCATAGCTCACTGAATAAAAGCATCATATGTACGCAGGTTGCAGTATTATCTGAATACTAAATTATAATTCAGAGCCCAGCAAATGGAGAAGCACAAGCTACTGAACCTGAGAAAGGAGGCCAATCACCTGCTGGTTCTCCAAAAGTTGCATCTTCAGGGATATCACCAAGAAGGCTGTGTACGCAATCTTTGCACTTGGAATGCTTATGTGAATTCACACAGAGAGCATAGATAGCATACTTCATGGCGCAAAATGCTCGAAAGAGTGCCAGATTGCGTTGCTGACTCAGGGTGTTAGGGAGTGCTGCTGCTGTGGAGGGAAATAAGGGTGGTGAGGGGGTAGGAGGTAGACAAGTAAACAAGTTAATTTTCTGCTGCAGTTCCCACACAGCAATATTTATCCAGTTGCTCTTCCCCAGTGTCACCTCCATTCCAGCTTTGCTCTATCTTACTGTTACTTCACAACATTTGAAAAAAACAAAACCAAACCAAAAAAAACCCCACAATAGATGGGCACAGAAAAGTCAGGTCTGGATCCCTTTCTGAAAAGGAAATTTTCTCTGAATTTGTGTTACAGGACCTGGCTACAGCACAGAATAATCAAAATCTGCTCATGACGAGTCTCATTAGAGGTACGTGGTTAAGCCATACTGCTGCATTTACAACACAGGGACAGACCCTGTCTCATTTCAGCATCTTAGAATTTTGTGTTCTATCACACAGTAGATACGTAGGGAGATAGTGTAGACTGGCTATGACCATAGTGAGAATAGAATACCACTGCCTCTACAGATTTGTACTAATAAACAGATATCACGGTTGATTCTATCCACAATGGCTGGCCGTATAGATCACATACAATCTGCAACTGATTAAGTAGTACAGTGTCCATCACACATTTATGATAAAGGCAACTTAGAGAAGCGCTACACCCACCCCTTCCCCCTTTTGCTTTTTTTTGAGGAAAGAAGGTGTCACATGCCAGAGACATGATCCCTTCTTAGTACAAAAGAACAGAGCTGCAAATTATGTAAAAGTCACATCATCATCCCCTTCACCCAAGACCACAATATAGAGTCATATATTCTGTTATGCTGGGTTTAGATGAATTATCCAACTACTGTACAAAGGTTAAAAAAAAAAAATCAAAAACCAACAACAAAAAAAAAAAAAACCCCCAGACAGTGTTAAATTAGTGCTTGAATCCACTATCCTATATTCTTATACAAGGGGTAGACTGTCCCTCTGCTTATTGTCACACAGGGGAAGTATTAGCAAAGTTTTTTTAAGCAAAGCACTGGTTTGATGTACTGATGTCCCCATCCGAACTCTGGGACTGAATAGCATTACCTAGGAAGTGTTTCAGCACTGTCCTCCACATGGCTTGAGCATGAATTCAAAGAAAAGCACCGGCCTGAACTCTTCTGAAAACTACAGAGCAGCCAAGACAAAAGCCCTGAGAGCACAAACAGCTTGAAACCAATTATTCCCTATCACTGCAATTCTAAACAGCAACCATGGTGGAAACTATAATGTAGACAGCAGACAGAACTGAGGAAACATCCAAGTATGAATCTTTTGCAGAACCCACACGGCCACAGAAATGCTATAATTCACCAGCAGCTCTACATTAGCACCCAAAAAGCTCTCAATACCACTCTCAAGAGGGCTTCAGGCAGGTGAAGCCAGAGATCTGATAAATACAGTCCTCTGAAAAAGAGAAACAGCTAGCTGGAGATACTACAAAATACACACTGGTAATCAAACGCAAATTTAATACACTTTTGCCTCCCACGTGGAAAGAGTTGAATGCAGTGAGTCTGAGTCAGTATCCACATTTAAACCAACCCTTTTCCTTGTACCAATACCAAAGAACTACCCCTTAACTATAAGCACTTGTTTTTCCTATGCCAGAAATATTAACACCTTATTCTTGAATTCTGTAACTCATGAGGAAATTTCTGCCCATCATTTCTTTTGTTAGTGTGACTGATCAAAGCTAGTGTTACACACTGATCTGAAGGGTGCCTGACCACAACTGTCAACCAGTACCACTACTTTAGTTTCACTACTGCAGCTGACAGATGTGTGTCAGAAAGAAGAAGGGGAAGTACATGGGGAGAGGGGAGAAAAAGGCCTGTTAACACTACTAAATCAGACAAATCAAAACTTCATGACTCCTCTCCTCCCTTTAGTTTCAAATAGATTATTTTAAAGGAGATTCTATTAAACTGTGTTTATAGAATTATCTGAATCTTATAATAATCACTGGGCTGAAAAGAGAGGGAGGACTTTGTCTTCCATTAACTAGTTCCGTAAATTAAGGTGATCTGAAAAAAGAAGAGAAACCACAGCTAGAGTTCTTTGCTACAGTCATGCAGCTCCCAGAAGATATGATGGGACTGCCTCTTCCTGTTTTGATTTTGACAGAATTTAAGCAGAAGAGAATTAAAATGTAAGAACTGATTAAAAAAGCCAACATCAGTAACAACAAAAAAATTAATTTCAGAAAGCAGGACATTGAAACCAGAGATCTATATAGAGTCTCCATCACTACGTCTTTTAAGACTATTCAAGACAACTGTCACGATAATTTTAACAATAAAACCTGTAAAAGTAGGACTGGAAACAAACATCTTAACAATATGATACTGGAAGGAGAGAAAACTGCTTCCCACTAGGCAACCTGGAAAATCTGTGCAAGATCCATCACTGAGAGCTCTCCACGCAACTCAGGTTGAAATTACACATGTACAAATTCCCATCCATAGAAGGAATAAGGCACAAAAAACTGCAGCTTCTTAGGTTCTAGTACGTGCAGGAAGACTGAGTTTCTGTATCATTATCAGAAAGCAGCATTAAAATAGCAGCAGCTGAACCTGGACACAGGCCGCAATCAAAAGAGTGTACAAGGAGAGTCACTTCTAAGTGAACTAATGTGTTTAGTAATCTCAGGTATTTTAGGCACCAAATTGGAACATGGGAAGATGAGAGAAGTGAAGCAAGAGGGATGTAGACACAGTCTGTAGGTAAGCCTTACTGATTTTAAAGTAGATTTGGTAAGACTTAATATTAAAAGAAAAAAAAAAACCCACAACATTTTCTATCTTTCAAAAATGAAGATGCTGTAGTATGACATATTGTCAATTTCAGCTGGATTTGCCCTTTGATTTTAAATTTAAGTTCACAGATGGCTGAAATCCAAAACATACACTTACTTTTCAAGCCCAGGGTATTATACAGTATATAAGTTACAATGAGTAGCACATATTATGAGCATGTGCAAAGTCTTGTTACCATTTTGAAAAAGCTCTTTCAGAGATCTGTCCTTGTGAGATCAAAGAGATATCAACTCCTTCTTGGGAGACGATTTACTCCCCAAAAGGATGCTAAAATACTTTCCACACGCTCTCTAGTCTTCTTCTGCAAAACAGCTGATAAGCGGTATCTTCCTTATTTACAGAAGTAGGTCAAAAGAACATATTCTTCCTGGCAGAAATACTGAACAGCACATACTCAATGGATCAGGGTTTTTCTGTGTTCTCATGACCCTACACATTTACCCTGCATCTGTTGGTCTCTAGCAGGAACTTTTTGAAGAAGCTCAATAACATCGTCTTCATTCAGTGCCAGAAGATTAGTGAGATGATGAAGAGAGTACACTGCAGTGTGGCAATCTAGACTGTGCAAGTGTTGCAAAAGAACCTTCCTTGGTATAGTAATACTGCAAGAGAGAACAAACAAAGAGGTGGCACAGATTTAGGTCTCTCTGCCATATTTAAAGACGTTTCTCCCACTCTAATTCTGATTCAACCCAACTACTGCAGTTAAAAAGAAAAACAAATAGCATAACTAATGCCCATGAAGCCATTTCGAGAGCTTGTGATATACAGTCACTAGGAGATGTTTAGCCAAGCTTCACAGAAAAGAACACAGTTTCTATTTGCATATGTAAATTGAATAATAGGCAGATTTGGCAAGACCGTTTGGCTTGGTTTTCTGATCATTTTACCTGTTTTGCTGTATGCACCATTCAAGAACTTCCACCTGAGCCCACAGCCCATCACAGAAATCTTTCAGTACTGAATCATTGCACAGATCCTAAATGGAAAGACAAATAGAAGAATGTCTTTACAACAAATCCTCTAGTCAGACAGCAGAACCAAGCCTGTGGTGCATATGGGATGTTCATAAGACTTCTTTATCCAGATGGTAACTTTCAAGTACAGAAAATTGACAGCTTTATTACAAAGCCAGCAAGGCAGGGCTATTCTGAAGGAGCATCAAAATCAGTCAGCCTCCACTCAACATACTTACAGACCACGGAAAGGTGGCTATGTCCCTTTTCAAGGTTTGCTTTCAAAATGCAAATTAATGCTTCTTAGTAACAGCCTAAGACACTAACCTCTAGAACTAATCATGTACTAGAACAGATGATATACTGGGTAGCAGATAGTTATTCTCCTTTTCCATGTGCTTTTCCACTACAGATGCCTGCCTGCTAAAATCAGATCTAAGACTTTCACTTTGCAGAGGCTACCTTCAGTCTATTACCAATAGATGGTAACTCCTTTAACACAATACCAGCCTAGATCTGCCCCAATGATCCAGCAGTGCAAGGTTCCCTGTCTCCCCAACTCTGTCGTCCAAGCCACTTGCCTGCAGGCAGATGTCATCTGAATTGCAACTACACCCTCAGAGTTAGAACCCTCTCTCTTCTTCAGAGATGAGGACACCCCCCAAACAAGGTGGATCTTTCAGTCACAGCTCTTGTCATTTATCATTTCATTTTGAGAATGGGTATGGGAAATTTCCAAGCTACCCTGTTGCTGAACTCAGGTTAGTTGTAACCAGAATTAGTTACTATCCAGGGATAACTCACTGGCTGAAATGACACCAATCAAATGTCCCCCAGCTCTTTTCAAAACTAATCAACGACCATTGCTGTCTTTCTTATGTTAACAGCAAAAGCTGAAGAGCTTATGCAAGAGAAACTTTCAGAATCTCCTAGGCAATCATACTCCCTTCACAGCTGAGGAGTAAGAAACGCAAAGTGTCCGATAACATTACCTACACACAATGTAACATCTTAGCTTTTTAAATTCCATTTTGAGAAAGATTAACATTCTCACTGGAAACTCCCTGCTTTTATTTATTTTTATTTTTGCAAACAAATTGCATTATCTGGACTCAGACTGGGATACTGCCATTTGCTTTCTGCTGATTTACCTGAGTTTTGTGAAGAGTCCGTAGCAATGCTTTTGCTGATTCCAAGCTTTGACAATGAGTCCATCCTAGCAATACCAAGAGGCGACTAAGGGGGTTGAATTCTCTCCTCAATAAGCTCTTCAGGCCTGAGTAGTCTTCTCTTTTCAGTAAAGTTAATGCAGTCACCTAGAAAACAAAAGGAAGAAATAATTATCTTTCCAAAATGCAGACACCCATAATGCCTGGCAGGTTATGTAAGTGAGTAGCCATTTCAATATTAGCTTCACTAAAATAGTGTTCTGCATCTGGAACTTCCCTAAACTTGTATTTTCCAAGCCATCAGGTTACTCTTCAGTGAAACCGTCTTGAAGAAAAAAAACATCATTTCAAATGCTTACTACAGAGCCAACTCATACTTCCTCACTACATTATCTTTACGTTCTTTCTATTGATTATGTCTCTGTCAAGGGCATTATGTAAGCAACTTGAATGAGCATGTTATTTAGAAGTGGAAATATGTTCAACCTTAGAAATTCACACTTTAACAGTGACCACCTACCTGTATTCTATTTCTTCTATCTATGTAAATACATTCAAATAATTTAATTCATACCAGAGTATTTTTCACCAGGTCTTCAAGATCTTCAAAACATAAATTTTACCATGCAAACTAGTCTCACTCCTGCAAGTCTACCAGCATCAGAAAAGCAAAGCAATGAGTTCAAGGTCATGGGGTAAATCAAGTGGTATATCCAACAAAATTACAAGCAGAACACAGGACTTAAATCCTGAAGATCTAATCTTCTGTCTGCATGCAGATGAGCTTTTCCAAAAATCTCACTGAGTGTTTTGAGTTCATCACACAGCTGAAAGTAGGGGAGTTATCACCAGTTACCTCCTTGTTCTTGTAAGTCATGACCCTTAGTAAACACTATTTGAATACAAAATGCTTCTGTGCACCACCAAGATATGTTCAATGCAGGGATTGACTTTAGCACCATTGGGTTTCCCTCTTAATGATTTTATGGCCGTACCAGAATCTGTTCCAGAAAGTGCTTGCTGCTGCTCAAGCAGTAGAAATAGGCTGTCTTCCAAGAAGGAGCCTCTTTGGGATCTGAGAACAAACTCATCACAGTTCGCTCTGAATCCAGCTGCTCATATGACCCTAAAAAAAAAAAAAAAAATCACAATAAGATTACCTTCCAGTACAGAGGGGTACCTTTGAAAGAGGCATAATTGCTGTTAATTTAAGCTGAGAAACACTCAACATTTCCTCAAATACTAACCAGCTGTTACATGCTAAAAGTTAAGACTCTCAGATATTGTTACTGGATAACAAGGAAGCCAAGCAGAGAAATTTGATAGAAAATAAACAGGTCAGATAGGAAACCAGGAAACTGTCTGGACAGTTGTTAACGTAGCAAAAGCCTGTTCGGCACACAGGTTGTTTGCATTAGCTCAGGTCACACTGCCTTTCTCTCTCTAGTCATATGCATCTTATCTGTATGTTGCGTGAATTCTCACTTGTGCTCTGAGACACGATGCTGCTTTGCAGGGCCTTAGCAAAGACTTGTCCAGCACAGGAACTTCTCAGATCTGGGCAAAGTGAGAACTGAATTACTCCCAGTCACAGTGAAGGTATCCATATCTCCATTTCTCTTCCCCATGAGGAAGCACTAACTGTAGTTATTAGCAGAGATGCCAGAGCCTGCCACACCACACCAGCCTGAACTTCCCTTCAGCAATCCCTATGAGTGAAGGGAGGAGAGAGGATACAAACCTGACTGACACTTCAGCATACAGAGGCAAGCAAAAGAGGGTAGGCACTCTAGCTTTTCCCTCCTTGCATGTTCACCTGCCACTTTCCTTACAAGAGTGCAGGCACTACTTGCCATTCAGCTTCAACTGAGATCTTCAATTAAATGTACCAGTCATAGGGAGCTAGGCAGAAGCTGTGAAGTTACAGCCAGTACAAAAACAACAGTTGGGCTCTGGTGAGCGAGCAGGTAATCAAACTGCATCTTCTTGCCAGCTGGGATATTGGCCCACTCCACATCTCCTTCCACTTCTAGAAGTTTTCTTTTCCACTATTAAGGGGTTTGAACGTTTTGGGATTACTGAGGTAGTTGAACTGTTACTGGCCTGAAATGGAACATCCTCCAACACAGATGACCCCGAGCTGGAGCTGAACCAATCAAAACTTTATATACATATGGAGAGTCAATTTTCTAGTTACAAGCAAGATCTTCAGCAGGAGAAATGCTGAGCAGATTAAAATAGAGCACAACAAGGTGTAGTAAAGGAAGTGCTCACAAAAGAAGGCAGGACAGACTGCAGAAATGTAGGGGGTTCCTATGCCAATTCCCTTATGCTCTGGGGTTCCTAAGCCAATTCCTTGCTTTAAGTCATTTTAGCATCATCTTTTAGAAGACTCCATGGCTTGTTAAGGCACTTTAACAAGAACACTGCCCGACTTCTCGACAACTTGCCTGTTTAATGCCTCAATGGCTTTGTTAAACAAGAAATGAAAACAAAGCAAAAAGTGAAACAAACCTTTTCGTATTGATTTTGACACCAGGAATTTTTCTCTTGTTCTTTCTATGAGAACACTGCTATAGAGGCTTAACAGGCCATGGCTCTGTTTCCTCAGCATACAGCTTAGTAGCTTCTCCTCCCTCAGCGGGCTTCCCTCAGCCCAGCATACATCCAAGAGCTCCCTGAATAGGTGCCGTACTTCATCCGCCTGATGCTCCACCTCAAAAGTCACTATACTAAGAGCAGCATAAATTGTATCTACAAGTTCTCTTTGATCTAGTTCTGCTGAAATCTCAGAACTGCACTGAAGCCTCTGCAGAGATTTCAAGGAGTCACGAAGAAATTCAACAAAGATGTTTTGTAGAGAGCAATATTGCTGGAACGAGGAGCTGTGTATGCCTTGTTCCTCCTGGAAGAACTCCAGCAGGGCTTTTGCCCTCTGGGGAGCACGCAGCAAAAGCTTCCGGAGTGCTGAAACAACATCCAAACTGAATCTGTGAGAACAGCCATCTCTTCTTTTCCTGTCTGTGATGTGCTTGTTCTGGGTGCACTCAAATGCTTCAAACAGTTCCTGATAGGGGAATAATAAAAGAGTAAGCCTTTCAGACTCCATTAAAAATATGAAATAAATTATTTTAAAAGAAAATAGGAGAAACTTGAAAGCAAGAAGATAAATCAATTTGCAAACATCGTATTAGCTAGGAAATCCATTAATAATGGTCCACCTTGTCCAATATCCTTCCTAGAAGAGTGGATATGCCTGAATATGTAACAAAATATAAAGAATCCTATAATACACAACTACACTATATGGGCCATGTGCTCATAAGCAAGTTACCTTAGTTCACAGGCAGCTCCTACAGGATGGCTGAAGCATTACCGTATTCTACCTCTTAGCAATATATTGATGTGACTGTATCTTCCTAAATCAGTAAAAGCATGATGATTAGTGTTCAGTCTTTTTTTTTTTAATCCTACTTTTCCAGATTCATACCATCTATTACCAACTGCATCATCTTTATCAACACTAATTTTTCAAACTTGGTTAAAACTGGAGAACAGATTCAGAAGCCATCTCACAGACTTCTTTCTTAAGCAACAGTAGTTCTTCTTGCTAACAGAAGTAAACCTACAATTCCAGAACTAAGAAGGGAAAAACAAAACAGACAAACAAATCCCAATTAGGTCTCCCAATAAGGGGTGGGAAGGTGAGGGACAACCCAGTTGAACAGCAATTCAGCAGCATTTGTGGCACTTCTGGAACTATGAGTGCTGTCCTTGGCTGGAAGAGACAACTCGGGGAATACGGAGGGGAGAGGTGGTTGGTGTGCACAAAAATGAGGTTAGCAGTAGAAGACAAGTCCACAACATCCTTTCCTTTATTTGCTACATCAAAACATAACTCTACCTACTAACATGTCTGACAGTGATTGTGACAAAGATATGAGGTTGCTGAATCTCCTATTTCTGTGCAACACTACAGACAATGGTGGAATCTTTCATGACGTTGGAGGTTAGATGGTAACATAAATAGACTTCATTAGTCATTAACAG
The DNA here is from genome assembly GCF_035582795.1 of Mycteria americana. NCBI lineage: Eukaryota > Metazoa > Chordata > Aves > Ciconiiformes > Ciconiidae > Mycteria > Mycteria americana. Next base: position 36,784,327 of record NC_134369.1, read on the forward strand.
GCTTCCAAGCAGATTTATTTTAATCAACAGTCAAGTTTACCTTGCTTGCTTTGATCCTGTAATTGCTAATTCTGTATCCTTAAGAGAAATACTGAACATCTTTTCCTCATTCATAGTCAAAAACTACAAATAGCCTCTGAATATAATAAGTTTTCATTTTCCTCTTAAAAAAGGCAAACAAAAAGATTCTTTTAAGAGTTCGAACCTATAAGACTCAAAGCAACATCTGAGGACATTCCACGCACCATGTCAGGTCTAATTCTGTTGTAACTAACACCAAATTAGGACAGTTCTACAGCTAGTAACTCTCCTGATTTTCTGCTCTATACTTTCTTTTGATATTAATCCATCTTTGCATATTTGCATGTATTTCTCAAATAAATCAGTCTTCATGTATTAATTAATAATGGAAAAATGGTTCCTGAACCTCAGAGCACACATCATATCGGTTACCAAATAACAACAGTAGTAACAGTACAGCACCCAAAAACTTCCAGGAAGGGGGGAAAGGGGTGCGAAAGAGATGAAAATTAAGATCTCAGGAGGAAGAAAAAGAAAATACACATACCTTTAAAATGTGTGCTTGCTCACTATAGTTTATTTTGGCTCACAGTGGGTTTTAGGTTTATGATTACTAAAGGTGTCTATAGATATAAGACTGTAGCAAGTAGCTGCAGTCAGGACTGAAGTGTGTTAGAAAGACCACATAGAAAAGCTTGCCTGCCTACAGCCTTCTCTCTAGCCAGAGGAATCATTTGTGGGCATACTGGATTAACTTCAGAAAGGAATCTGAATTACAGTCTCTTGCAGTTGCCTAGAAGATTAATAACACATTAGCACCTCAGGCAGTAGAGTCAGCAGGAAGCATTAACTTTGATCCCAAAACTTGATAAAGTTGGACATTTTGCATAACTAACAAGAAGTAGGGCATACTAAGTAGCTCACCTTTAGGACTTCCTCAGAGATATCTTCCTGTAGTTCTTCCAAGAACAATAAAAATTCAGTTTCTCTCTGAAGAACAACTGGAACAGTTTTCTGAAACAATATAAGAGAATGGGAAAGACACTAGCCAATAAAACTTTTATTTCTTTACATTACCATATAAACCTAATCTTAGCTATTTCATTAACATTTTGAGGCAGATTGAAACATCTCTCTGAAAATACTCAATTCTCAATTAAAGGCTATTCCACAATTAGGTCCTGTTCCCACACCAGTGGATTCCATTTATCTACACATTTGGAAAAAAAGACAAGTGTCACTTTGTCAGGAGTTACAAACCCACCAACTAGAGACATCTTTCCTCAGAAGGTAAAGAAAAAATGTAAGTCTAAGTAGTGACAAGGACAAATGAATTTAAAAAAAAAAAAAAGAAAAAAGTATGATCACACATCCCAGTATACCAATTAAAAAAAAAAAAAACAAGGAAAAAAGACTAGTTTCTCCTTTACTTATGAAACATACTGCACCTGTCTGAAAACAGCAATACAGCAAGAACATCCCTCACCATCTAAAGCTTATAAAGAATTGTCTGATGCCCGAGCTATTTCATCTTTAATGTAAGAAAGCTGCTACACAAACGCAGAAGTCGATACACTCATGCTTTCCATTTACAGAAATGCTCAATGCTAAAAAGCCAACTTCTGTTACCTAAACAAACAAACAAAAAATATCCCAATTTTTCTCTCCAGTGTGGAGAAGATTAACAGCCATTTCCTGACAAGTTTGTTGAAAGCAAAAACAATACCTCTCTCCAGCTACCTTGAGAACTTAAACCCATGAGCCATGGGAAAGCCTATAATTTAAATAAGCAACTAGGCAGACATATTACACTTGGAAGTCAGCTAGAAGTCAGAGCTATAAGTTGCACTTGGAAGTCAGCTAGATGTTTCTGTACCTGATTCCTGGCAAGCCATTTTTCCAGCACAAGAAGCCAAAGCCACGCAGTTCTCCATGGGCTAGAATTCTGTCCCCATCTACAAAAGCAGTAAGTGCATACACCAGATTATACAAGGTTGTTCCCATCTCCAAGATCCAGGAAAACACTGTCAGAGGTCATTTTGATTTTTATATCTCTTTGTGCAAGATAAAAACAAAGATGACTAAATAGCTAAAGGTAAGTCAGACAGGAAGAGAATGCAGAGACACCAGAATATTGGTACTACTTACACATTAACACAATGATTTCTGCTATGCAAATAACTGCTTTTAGATCTGCCACATACCAACATTACTGCCATAGTTCTTTGCTTCAAAACAACGAAACTTATTTCTGGTCTAAAGTTCAGTCTGTATAGCCCTCTGAGCACTTCAGCAGATTTCTTTGAAATCTGACCACTTGCCAAATACTGCTATTTCCTGTTCTGTCTAGTCCTAACCAAAAAAATTAAACTAGTTTTAGGTCACAGCAGCACAAGTGCAGCTCTATGTCCAAGCTAAAAGTGAAGTAATGTACTAATTAAAACAAAGAACACTTCCAATTTCCATCAGCTTTTCATGTGCTCCAGCACTTATACACACATTCCAAAGCCTACAAAGCTAGGGAACATATTCAGTATTGTCAAAGGGACTAGGAAAAGGAAAAAGCACAAGATAGTTTGTTGGCCTTTAAAAATCTCAGCACTGCTAACTAAAGCCTTTAGATGTGATAGCAACTATAAAGATAAAAAGATGAAAAATGGTTATGTCTCACATGGCTGTTAGCAATATTCATCTAACCATGTGCACACCTTCCTTCAGACTCCTTTAACTGCTGTCAGTGTAAACTGTTTCTTAGAACCTTTACCAAAATATTATACAAATTTTAATGTGAGGAAGTATGATCATCTGCTTGGAGAGGGGGAATACCAAAGTTCTCTGACATGCTGGAAAGTCACCCTTCTTATGCACCTACCTGAAAAGCAGAGATCAAAACTAACTAGGATTGAGTAAAACCAATGCCATTTCAAAATCCAGTGTGAGAGAAATAAGAAATCAATAGCATAATTTGAATTTCTTAGAGTTTAATTTTTTAGAAACTGGAAGGTCTTTCAAGAGCTGCAAACAAGAAAAGATTTTAAATAACTACAGTGCTGATCTTGGTGGTTCCATTTCTAAATTAACCAAAGCTCAAAGGAATGTAATTTCAGGAGATGTTCCTTCTCCTTCTTATCCTTCAGTAAAATCTAACAAAATCAGTTCTGGAATGCTTCCAAATAGTTTTAAGCTTGTATCAATAACCATGTCAACTGCTTAAATGAACACAGCTCATTATCCCAGTGGGCTGGGCAGCCCGCTAAGTGCTTGGAGTGCTTGATAAGTGCTTGATAAGACATCAACGTTCAGATAATAGCACATCTAGGCACATCCAAGACACCTCAGCACTGAAGAGAGTGCTACTTTCCAGATTCTGCTTGTCTCCCACAGTCACCACTAGACTCATGGCTCCCTCCTCATTTCACACTCAAGCCTACTGAACCAAAACAGTACCTTACTTACCTTACCCCCATGGGACAAGCTACCAGAGCCTTAAGAATTGCTTCCACTTTCTCAGGGCCATCTCCGTGCCACTGGCTCAGCTGGGGCACACAGGCCTGTACAAGCTCCCAGTCTCCATGCCGTACGCACTCGCAGAAAAACCCAAAGAGCCGCTCCAGAGAGACCGCTTCTTCATTTCCAAAAGAATGCATCTTCCCAGGGCGAGCAGGTGACCTGGGCAGAGTGACACACGCAAAGGCGGACGCTGTAAGGGCGCGCTGGGGCACCACCCCCGATTTCTTCTTCGCACGGACAGCGCGACCTGGGCAGGGACAGGCGGAGAGCCAAGGCCAGGCTTCAGGGGGCTTCCTCCCACAGGGGCAGGGGGATAAGGCGCCAACAAGCATCGCGGGCTGACAACGCGGCTGCCGCTCGGCCATGACCGCCCCGCCGCGGGTGCGCCGCCCGAGGGAGCCCAGCCCAGCGGCCCGCGGGATGCTCCCGCCGCTCCCCACCGCCGCACGAGCTCCCGGGCCGCCCGTCGCGGCGGGGAGAGGAAGGACTGTCTTTGGGGGGGGCGGCGGCGGCGGCCACGGCCCCTTGCCCCGGGCCGCGCGCTCTGCCGCGCACCTGCCCGCAGCCTCGCCCTCCTCCGCAAGGTCCGGCCCGGTTCGGCGGCCCGCATTACCTGGCGGGGCAGGACGCGGCCACCCCGGCGACGCTGGGCTCTACTGCACCGCCCCGGCAACACCACCCCTCACCGCCGCCATCTTGGGCACCGCCTCAGCTGACCGCGCCGCCGGGCGGGCACGCGGGCGGACGTCCGCCCATTGGCCGAGCTGGGGCAGAATGTAAATAAACCGCCATTTTTCTTTGGGGCGCCTGACGCCGCCTCAGGAACGCGGGCAGCGCAAGCCCCGCCCTCCCCGCTAACCGTGCCCATCTCCGCCCACCGGGGCCTCCTCTTACCGCACACCAGCTCCGCCCCGTGCTCGGGCCTCTCGGGGTTCTTATTGGCTTCCGCCCGAAGCTCCGCCCCCTGGCACGCACGGGGACCGTTCCGCTGCGGCGCCTCTCGCTGCGGGGGCTGTGAGGAGGCGAAGGGTGGGCGAGTAAGCCTTGGCGTGGGAGTCCGTGCGTCGTCTCTCAGAGGGGAGGCTATATATGCGAATGTTATATACACCTATGCACACACACATAGAGAGAGAGATGTATACATCTAGGGGTATCTACGTGTGTGTGTGTGTGTGTGTGTGTATTTACCCCTTGTATATGTGTATAACCCTGTACGTATACCTCACTCTATGTATATAGGTCTGTATAGAGATATGTTACATATATAATTACCCCTTTGAGAGAGGACAGAAATGGTACCTAAATAAATGATGTGTTATTTATATGTATTACATACACAAATACAAAATGCTATGCACACACGCGTAATTTTAAAGACTTTTGTGAAAATGTGTAGGTGTAGGTACAGCTCGAGCTGCAGACGTAGGCTGCCAGGCACTCCTGTGCGGGGCGGCGGGGGCCTGCTCACCCTTGCAGTCCCCCTGCCCGCTCAACTGCACCACGGGGCGTCGTATTTGGCAGCTTCCCCCAGTGGGACGAGGCGCGAAGGGCCGTGACTCAGCTGCTCTGCTGGGTGGTGTCCAGCCGGTGTTTGGCAGAGATAAGCCCACCCCAGCATCCTCCCTTTATTCCGGACTTTTTGTTTGGTTTTGTCCTGGCACACAAAACAAAAACTCCTTCGGGGACTGCTGCGGCGGAGGCAAGTGTAAGAGGCAGAGCGGTGATGACTGAGGAGAGGCATCCCAAAGTAAGTGACTGAGTGAGTCCCCAGGGCTCCTGAACAGAAAATATGGGAAGGGGGCTATGTCCGTGTGCATGTGCTGGGACCCACCAATAAACCATGTAACGTGCCGCAGGAGCTTGTACCGTTACCTGCTACGGCATCCTGAGTACTTTTCACCTGTACTGTCAACTCAACGTCGGCAGAGAAATGGCGCGTGGGTAGTCATGTCTCTGAACTCATTTCAGCCATGCTGGACGAGCTGTAAGTGTTGAAGCCATGTGGTCATCATTCAGTCTATTCAGTTCTGATTCCCTGTGCCTTTAATGATGGTGCTTACTATGATGCAGCTCTGCGCAAACAATTTCTCAGTGTGCACTTTCAATTTGGGGTATTATTTTGTATCTTGTCTGTTGTGTAGGCAAGGAAGAAGCTTTAGTGGGACACAGAACCTGTATAAGGATGAAGTTCATTAAGCCTGGGGGTAAATGAACTTCATTTATGCTTATTACCCACTTTTATGCTTACTACTCACTCTCTAATTGCTTTATCCAGTTTAAAGTACCTCCTTACAGTCAGACTCCTTACTTGAGGAACTGCTCCCTCATGTAAGACATCTCAGGTGGTTGATGCTTTTCTTTTGCTACAAAGTTCAAAACATACCTGCTGGAGTCACCTGCCCACTTCTGCAAGGGTAAATGTAAATTACTAACAATCAGCAATAGTGCTGTAATTTTTGAAGGTATTTTGTGATTAATTTCTTTCAATATTGGCCTTGTTAGGAATTAGAGGTTTGTTAATATATCTGTGGAGCTGTAAATATCAAGGTGGGAAAATACATTGTTTAAGATCATCTTAGCAGAAGATATAACTAGTATATTGAAATTAGGAAATGGAGTATAGGCAAAACATTTTTCATCTTGAATTGGTGTTGCCGTTAAGAAGATGCAATTCAATAATTTAAAAATCTAACATTGGTTATATTTTCCAAAATTTAAAAATACGTATGAAATACCTGTAGCAACTTACACTTGAATGGAAGCCCATTTGCTGTGAACAGAAGTCCATGGGTTTCCATGCTGATGTAGTGCTTCTCATAGTCAAAATACTAAACCGTGCATATATTGTGCAGGTCTTCTAGCAAAAAATGTCTGAATTTTTGCCTTGGAACACTGGAACGATAAAGCGGTTTTTATCTAAAATAGGGTCTGCTGTGTATTGCCTTGGAATATTATCAGTGTTACACAAATTGCTAATAACGCTTAGTGTTTTATAGCAGCTTCTTTCTAAGTGACTGCATAGGGAGCGATTACATGCTACGGTGTAGTACTCTGGCATTTACATTTTAAAGGCATTTCTGAAACTGAACTCTCAAAATGTCCCTATCACTTGTTTCCAAGCTCGCTCTCTCATTTTTCCATGTCAACCATTGCCTGTATCAGTTTCTCCACTGACCATTGAAGCTGTTAGAGAATTACTTGGAGCAATTCTCTGATCTTTGGGTGGAGTTTGCAACTACAGGTCTCTTGTGAATGGGACAAAAGTAGGTCCACCGAGAAGCCATTTTCTGGCTTTGAAAAAGTGATGGGGACAGGTGTGACTGGGATCAGCTGTGAGGACACGGTTGCATTTCTGTCAAAATGCGGTGGCAGCGCAGCGTCCATGCTGGCTTTGTGCTCTTGTGGCGGAGGACAGAGGCTACCTGGCCCAGCATAAAGCCTGCTGGTGTCAAGTTAGCCTACCAAAATCTGTTAACAAATTTGAGCTGGCAGAGCAAGTTCACACAGAGTCTGTGCTCTGCATCATGCTGCCACAAAGCTTTTGATCTGCTGCATGGAGCACTACAAGCAGATTTATTGTGTTGTTAGACCATAGCAGGCGTCACTGACTCATCCCAGGTGTTTCAGCTATCTGGGTCCTGTCACCTGTGAGACGTGTGGGTCACCGCAGCCTCAACGCTTGCCGAGTACCTGCTTGGTACTTGAGTACCTGCTCTAGTCTTGGGGAGTGGCGTCAGTCACCTAAGTCAGCAGTGGCTGTTCCCAGAGCCACCTGAGGCATGCCGTCAGGGTCGGTAGTCACACACGTCGGTCAGGCGGAGCACTGACAGCGGCCACTCATTTTACTGACAGTACTTTTGGTCAGAAACTGCCTGCCGGAGTCGGCAGGCCTGCCAGGCAGCCACCACCTGGTTACCAGTCGTTAGGTTGCAGCAGCCCTCTCGCTCGATTCAGATACTGGAACTGACAGAATTTATACCAAAAGCATAAGAAGTACTTTAGGCTGGAAATATTTTTAAGTTCTTCTCTACGTGTAAAAATAAAATCAAGCTGTAAGAGGTGACCAAAGCAGCTGTTGAAGCTGGTTAACCCACCGTGTGACCTACTGCAACAGGTTTTCACTGTTCCCTGCAGGTGGAGCAGTATGTTGGTGAAATTAAAGGTGGCCTGAGACCAGCCATGAAACTCACAGTCATCGGGGTGGTACACTCCAACCCCAAGAGGTAGGTGAAGGGGCTGGTGTTACATCCACCCCTGCCTTACATGCTTCTACCTGTCTTCTAAATTGAAGTGATTTCTTGAGGGTCTGTGCTCTTCGGGAGGAAGAAAAGTCATATAGATTCATAATTTATAGCTCTATTTAATTTTCCTGCTCTTAGATTGAGATTAAAAGGGTGAGAAAGAATTCACTGTTTGGACCTTCTGACTGCCCTGCCAGCATTTTCTACTCCTTCCCCTTATCTAATGCAAACTGGAGGGGACACACAAGAGGCATTTCCCCTCCAGGAAGAGGTGCAATTTTGAACCCACATCTCAGTTGTCTTCTGGGGGCTGGAATCAACACCATTTGCAAACCAGTGGTTTTGGCACTGGAGGTGCAGGTTCATTGCTGTGTTTAGTCTGGATGACAGCAACTGTGCTGTCATTACACTTTTTTGCATCTACAGTGATCAACTCCAGTGCAATCAACACTGGTGAAGAGTTTTCCATAGCCTCTTTTAGGATACAAATTGGAATTGGCTTATCCACAATTGTGTTTGATTCCAGTCACAAGAGAGGGAAAACAACATCAGAAGTCACTAGTATCCTACTGGAAACCGGAGGAGAAACAAAGACTGGCCTGTTCTCATCCCTTTCTGCAGCTTTTAAGCCTGTGCACAGTCCCTGTAGGAGTCCCGCGTTTCAGTCTGACAATAAATCAATAGCTTTCTCTAGTCTTTTTGGGCTTCTGATGTGCTCACCACGTCCTTTCACATTTCTGAAAGTCCCAGTCATTTAATTGTTTTTTCAGCTTTTCAGTGACTCTGCTCTGTGATCCAGTGGATGCAAACAAAGATGTTGGGCTGTTATTTACAGTTAACTTTAGTGACAAATCCATCACCCGAAATGCACGAATTGCTGGGAAATGGGGAAGAGAAGAGATGACTATTCCCTACTTCCCATTTACGGCAGGCGACACATTTAAGGTAACTTTTTGGGGTACTATGATTAGGGTGGGGAAAAGTGGGGGAGAAAGGCTGAAGGCTATGTATATGACCACAAATAGCTAACTGTTAACTCGTCTAGTATGGCACAGAGAGCAACAGTTCAAGCCCTGATGGGAGAGATCCATTCCTTTCTCTAGTCTTAGTGAGAGAACTCACTATAAGGACCTTGACAGTATCATCTCAGCAGAGAGTAGGTTATTTATTAGGGGCATTTCAGAAGAACCAGTAGACTTTGTGCTTCACTATCCCCATCACATGGGGTTCTAAGTCCATGCTGGTGAAATCAGCTCTGCCGCTTGTCTCTAACACCATCGCCTGTCCTCTTCCATTGCAGATGGAGCTCTTATGCGAACACCAGCAAATACGAGTCTTGCTTGATGGACGGCAGCTCTGTGACTTCACTCACCGCATTCAGCCCCTGAACTTGGTGAAAGCTTTGCAGATCACAGGGGACATCAAGCTTACCAAAGTGGCTTGAAAAAAAGGAGACCACAATATCACCAGAGGACAGAGGCAAATGTACTTTCTTCTGTCTGAGAAATGTTTTATCTTTTTACCCTGGCTGATTCTGGAGAGTGGGAACTGTATCTTTTTCATTTGCTGATGTGTTTGAAACATACACTTTTTTTCTCATACACACTCAGCAATTGCAGAGCTATGGCTGGTCCAGGTAAATCAGAAGGCCTTTGCTGAGATACTCTCTTGGCATCCCAAACTGCAAGATTTATGATGCTATGCAGTATCTCACATCCTCATGGTCCCCTAATCCCCCAGGCATGCCAGCTGGTGGAGGTCAGTCCTCTGTGGTGGGGTGGCTGTTACCCTTGTGACAGGAACTGGGCAGTATGCAGGTGGTGGGACTGAGAAAAGAGAAGCAGAAGATTTCCTTATAAGTGAATAAAGGAGTCTGGTGGGCCCCAGCAAGGCTTAAATTATCAGGAAGGAGTTGATTTTCCTAGAAGCTCTGCTCAGTCAGCACAAAGCCATTTGTGCTTCCCAGTACAGAGCAATAAATGCCTTACCACCATCCCTGTCTCTTGCAGGTAGCATTCTCGTGAATTGAAAGGTTTCAACAGCTGTGGATTTCACAGTCTTCTCTGGACCAGCCCTAGGAAATGGTATCTGTAGCTGAAATGCATTGCTCATTCTTGTATGTAATTAAAACTGCATCTTTGCTGGCAAACTTCTTTACCAGCTCTGTTAAATATTTGAATGCACGTGAGTGTTGTGCTGTTATTCATTGCTGTAGATTTTGAAAGAAGTCCTAAATACATAGCTATTCTAATACATATATAAGCATATATCATAGCTGCTAACTTTGGCTGTGTTTAATTGGTTGGTTATAACACAGGATGAAGGGGGAAGTCTCTAGACAAAGAGACTTTTTTTTCAGTATATAACTTGGAGAAAAAAAAATCTGCAAAGAGGTGGTTCTGTGGATAGAGGGCTATCAAATTCCTCTGTTACTTCAGGGAAGATATATAGCATGCTGTCTTCAGAGAGCTTTTGGAGACTCTGGCTGTCAGATACAGGTACTCAGATAACATGAGGAATTTTATGAAAATAGTGTATCAGCAGGCTGGTCGGGTGTTTTAATCATCTCATACGTTCCATTCTACCCTCTGGTGTTGTGGAGAATGTATCAGTTTCTATATAGATCTAAATTTGCAGTGTATGAAACCATTATTTTCATATACTCAAACTGTCCTCTGAGAAAAATCATGTCTAAAGAGCCCTGGAGATTCGAATGCACTGAACTTTTTAATATATTTAATGATATCAAAGTCAAGTTTACTAGACAAAGAATGGAAAATTTAATGGCTTAAAATAGAAAAAAGCAATAGTTAGAACTGCTATTAGAGTTCTCGGTCCCAATGGTGCTCCATATAAATGGACTTATGGTGATAATCAGGAGGAAAAGTCTTGCTTTTACGGCTGAGTGATTTCTTCCAATATATTCAGCACCAGTGATTGTCTGGAATAACTGCCACTGGTCTGATTTGATACTCAGGATCCTGTACCACTACAGGTCATTACCAGCACAAGAATAATCTATATACTGGAGAGGAGGATCCTTTGGTCTTTTCCAGCCTAACAGAGAAACCAAATGGTAGAGCGGACGGATGGGCAGACAGACCCCTGGTTTGTTTCGCAATTGTGATTATCCTGGCAGCTGGATTGTGGCTTAGCACCAGACTCTTGTGGTATACCAAGAAAGGCAGCCTCAGACACCAGGACCTTTCATGACTTCAATTCAGTCAATCTTAACTAATTAAGTTTATGAGCCCCTTTATAAAGGGGAAAGGAGCAAGACATTTCTGCTTTAGGATAAAGCACAACCTGGATCTGCCAGATATAGACTGAAAACTTGTAAAAAAGAATTCTTTTCTTCCATCTTGGAATATTATATCTCATTGTTTCCTTGTAAAGCCCTGTTTTTCTGTATCCACCTGTTGTCTTTTGTCTCTTGGTTAGATGGTAAGTTCTTGGTGGGGAATTATTATGGATCTACATGACTCCTAGGCACCTGGGATGCTGGTCTGCCAGGAATTGCTAGGTGATATGGTGATACAAATAGCAAAAATAGACTATCTAAGGGAAAAACAACACTCCCAGACAATGAGAGAAGGAAACTTGGTCACCAATGTGACTTGTCATTTGGCATGGAGTCCACCTTATTCATGTCAGCGGTTTGATTGCCTCAATCCACTGTGCTCGCTCTGCCTTGGAGCTGGCCTGGATATAATAATGAATGTCATTTTTGGTGATGATTTTGAAGAGGTTGCCTTGCACGTTGCCCTTCACTCCTGCAGAGAAACAAATACGACAGGTCAGGAAGGTGCACAGAGAAATGCTTTGAGGCAGATATGAAGCTTCATAGGGAAGAATTTTAATTTAGTGAATCAGGGTATCAGACTTTCCCGTTTCGTCATGGAGAAGACATCTAAAAGTCTTGTGTCTTTGATTTCCCTTCTGCAAAATATAGGACAGACACCCCTCCCATAAACTGTACGAACTACTGTGTACTATGCTTCATATATAAAAAAGCTGCTGTTTAGATGGAGAATCTTACTTGAGTTATACAATAGAAGGATTAACTCCCTACCAGTTTGTGCAGTAGATTAGATTTGCTCCTGCCTGTCTTTGGGTTCCTCTTAGCAAGCAGCTCTCTTGTTCATTATGGCCCCCCACCCTGGACCGTATCTTTTTCAGACCCTGTCTTTTGTCTTTAGAAAGATGCTCCCTATTTGGGATCCACACATTGTGCTTACTGTCATAAAATAAATTGCTTTAACAGCAGAAACACTTATCTGTGAGGCTGAGGTTCTAGACAAATGCCTAAGATAAGCGTATTCACTAGGAGAACTGTTTTTTGTATTGTTCTCCTTATGTCTCCCCTACATTTGGGTTCTAGCAGATCAAAAAGGAAAAGGTAATAGCATAAGTAGAGAGGACACACAGAAAAGGGATGGCATCAGGGGATGCCTCAAGACTTTAAACAGTTAAGGTCTTGAGGCATCTTGAGGAGTTAACATCTAAAAAGAAGGCGTTTCCTCTTTGTCTGTTAACTCTGGAATATTAATCAGTGTCTTAGGACTGTCTCAGAGGTCATCTGACTGAGAAAAGCCCATAAAAAGGGGAACACCCAAGATATGTGGAAATAACGGTAAAAAAAAAATCCCCTCTGGTATGGACAACCCAGCAGTATGGGGATTTTTTATGATATGCCTCTTCCCTTGCTTGCAAGGGGAGAGGAAAGGCCAACCTACTTGTGCATACAGACAGCCATACACACAAATCCACACCCAAAGACTGTATTGCTATGGCATGAATATGTATGTATGAAAGTTTAGAGGCTCATGCTTACCTGCTGGGACTCCGTTGTCCTCCAGAGCTGAGACAAGACAGCCACGAAGAGAAAATCCACCTACTGGCCTGTTTTCTTCCTGCAAAGAAAAATGAAATGAGGCTTATCTGGAAAATACCATCATTAGAATAATTTCCCAGAGCACATAAATTATTTTTATGAAGGTGGACATGTAATGCATGCTTCCAGATATAAAACATCCATGTCACAAGAGAAGTCAATTAGGACATGTAATTAAATGCATTACTATGTTGTTTCAGTCTCAGATGTTTCTCTGAGGTAGCTGGGAATGATGGAGAGCAATTAAAAGCACAAGGGTAGGCTAACAATCACATTTCAAACTTATGTATAGTCTTATCAATAACAACCCAGATTAAAAAAAAAATATATGTATTTCTGCAAGTTTTTAGCTTGCTGCTTTTCACTGAGACTGTCTGGGATAAATTTGACTGTTTTCACTAGTGGGCTGGCTCTCTTGTCTGATCTTCAGGTTCTGCAGTTTGAGTTTATAGCATTACAAGGGCGAGTTGCAGTGCAAAAAAACCCCACAAAAAAACAGGCAACAAAAAAAGAACCAGCTCCATAAGCTCTTTTCACTGTTATGTTGTTTGTGTTTTCTTTGAAAGTTACATAAAGCATTTCCATACATGTTCTTTTAGCAACCTGTTGGGCTTTGTGGCACCCTATGCATCTGGGGCTGATGGATCCACATGCCCTTCTGGGTTGTTCACATGGATTATTATATCCATGAAGATAAATTCTACTATTCCCTGAGCAAGTTTAAAACTTAGTAGCAGAAATTCCTATAAATACTTCGGCATCAAGGATATCCTATTCAATGTTGGAATAAGAACATAAAAAATCCCAGTAGCAGTATGACCCTCAAGTGGTGGGATGTCAGCCCAGAAAGATCACAGGCCAGGAAGAATCCCTGCAGGAGCACGATCCCAGACTGTGTGGGTACAGCAAAAGACCAATCCCAAGAAAACTGCTGCCCCTCAGCTAAGGAAAAGGAATCTCACTGGGGAAAAGACAGGAGGGAAGATGCAGGGATAGAAAATCCTACAAGGACAACCTCCCAGGGTAAGGTCAGAGCGGTCTTATTCCCCAGGAAATGAGTAGAGGAACCCAGAAGGAGATTTGGGTGAGAGAAACATTTACAGCATAGTTGTATTTTCATTATAATGTTTAGGTCTGTAAGAGGATTTCTACAGGTAGTAACTCCCCACCCACATACCTTAGTGGGGTCATAGTAGTGCAAAAAAGCAGGATCAGCTCTCAAAACAAATCTCCTCACCTTCCAGTTTTTCCTCTTGTGCCCCTGTAAAACAGAAGAATTAAAGTTACCACCAGTAAATACCTCCTGCAATGGCCATTTTCCTGCAGGCTGTAGGGGAGACCTAATTAGATACTGAAAAACAAGGTTGTGAAGCCAACAGAGAAAAATCTTTTCTGACATCTTAGTAACTCCTAGGATTTTCTGCTTAACATTCTTCTTCATACTTTGATAATTCCTTCCTCTCTCCCTTCCTGTGCTGAGAACCAGGAAAGCAGAGTGACAGGACCAAGTGATTATATACCTGATTCCTGCTCTTAATTTCAGATTAAATATGGGTCTTGGATTAAAAACCCATGCTGTGCATGCTCTGAGGGTATTACGTCAGGTCCTTTTGCAGCTCTTCACTCTTGCCCCCCCCAGCCCTTTCAGCTGCTGACAGTGCAGGGCAGCACTGCAAGCCTGTGCCAGGCCCTGAGGGCATCCCCCGGCTCCTGGAGGTTTGGTGGTGGGGATCAGGGCCAGCCTAGGGCTGGGGCCACTGCGGGATGCCCCTCACTGCTGCTGACCATGGGGAGAGACTCCTGGGCAGCTCTGATGTCCTGTGGTGATGGGGGGCTTCCCTGCCGGCCTGTGGGGATCCCCCAGCAGCTCCTGGCACCCAGCCCACCGCTAGCCCTTGCTGCACCCTGGCAGCTGGAGGAGGGAGGGTTGGGGAGCATCTGATGATCCAGTTTGCACAACACAAAAATCGGAGCTCAGGGTACAAAGCTGCAGAGTGGAAACGTGGCCATGCAGTGCAGGTAGGGTTCCTTCTGCAGGTGGCTGTGTTGTACTTTGAAACAGTGTGATTGATCCTCATCTTGTTCATAGCAAGGGTCGGAAACTAAATCTTGCAGACTAAGGGTGGGATCTGGTAAATAATTACTACTAACAGGTAATTATGCCCAAAGAAAACAGGTCTCACCACCACTAGAGTGTCCACGTGTACATGAGTGACTGTCCACGGTTAATGTCCACTTCATGCAAATGTCAATCTACTCAGCTTTGAAATTTGTCTGTGGCCAGCAGAACATTATAGATGCTCAAACAACCCGGGTGGGACAGGTTAGACCAGAGGAACAGTGGATCTGCTTGGAAGTAACACCTCTGGTGGGATTTGGAGTTTGTGTGGGACTTTTGCTTTTGATACTATTTTATACCTTCCAGTATACACTCAATATATACAGAATATCCAATTAATCCTGACTGAGAAGCAAGTTCCATAGCTCACTTCTTTGTAACTAGATACTCTTCACCACATGATCTCTGTACTGACAGGCAGGTTAGCTCTGCTGGTCACAACTCTCCAGCCACACTTGTATAAATCACATTTATTCTCTAGGAAGTCCTAAGAGCTGTCATTTTTCTTGTTTCCCAGTGAAGGTTCAGATTTTATTTACCTGTTTCACTAAGAATCCTTGCTTCACAATTGTGCCGCTTAATTCAGAGATGTTAAATTGTAGCTCTTCCCTGGAACTGATACTTTTCTTACTGCTTTCAGCCTGCAAATAGGGAAAAGATGGTTTCACTTTTTAATTGAAACACACTCTTAAGTACAAAGTTCTGCATTTTATTTTCCTTGAGCTCTTTTTAGCTGATTTTCCCCTGAGTAAATTCTCCTCCGTACCCCTGCTGCTCAGCTCAGCAGGTCTGAGGTTTACAAGCAACAAATTACAGCTGTAAAGCCTACACATGCACTGTGGCCTTGAGCTTTAGCAGAACTACAGCACAGCCTCTGTTAAATGCAGACACAGCACTGCACCCGAGGGACACACCCCTTTTAATGCCTAATTATGTAATTTGTAGATCCCTCCATATCCATGTAGCTATTTGTCTCCAGCAAAAGTGCAGGTGTTAGCACTACTAAAAGCCCAGAGCTGCTCCTTCTCTGTCTGCTTTCACAGCTTGCGTATTTTGCCTTTGGTTGCATGCTGTGCATGCCCCCTTTACCACTGCCCCAAATCAGAGGAGGCAGCCACATCACTTACAAACATGTACAGTGCAGTGGAGTCGTCGAGGAACTGCTCAGAGAGGTCGCTGTAGCGCGTGGCCTCAGTGCTACGGGCTCCCACGGGCTTGATGAAGTTCTCCTCCATCAGCATGGATGCCAAGGTGACGGCCTCGAACCGTGACACTGCAAAGCTATTGGAGATGAGCCAGTCCACCAGGGCAGAACCTGCAGGGAGAAAGGCAGCTCTCATACCAAGGCAACGTGCTCGTCCAAGGCAAGACAGATGGTGTCTTGCCACACAGGCCTTCATTTGCTGAAACATTTTGGCACCATCACAAAGACTGTCAATGAAGTGCAAGGTTGACCAAAAGTGTGGGGTCCTACGTGTGCTTCCATATATCCAAACAGCAAGAGAGAAAGGTGTCGGAGAACTTGGCTGCACCAGTACTTTCCACTGGGCCACAACTGATCCCACCAGGAAGGCAGTACCGTAGCTCCCTTGCCACTGCAATGTGGCATGTCAGGTGTGAGGAAGCTCTTTGCCTGCAGCAGGTGTACCTGTGAAGGTCTCTTTGTATCTGTTGCCTTGCTCCAAGTTGCGGGTCAGCTTCATTCCAGTACTGCTGTCACACATTCTCTCCACTATGTGGCTGTAGAAGAGAACACAGGACAATGTTACTAGAATAGAAAGACAGGCAGAAACTGTCACGTACTTCTGTCAGTGCCTGGGATGCCCTCATGATTACCAACATAAAGACGGCAAACAGTCTAGATACTCCCCCATGAGTTTTATCTTAAGTGTGGCATAGGAAATCTTTATTGTCCCAATAGCAGCACTAAACAAGATGCCTCACAAAGTATCTTTCAATTTAAAGCACTTCAAACTGAGCTATAGTCAGCCTCCATTTACCTTCTCAACACAGATCAAATTCATGTAATTTTTCTGTTTCTTAATCAGTTCTCTGTTTCCTCTTGTTTAACATGATACACCCTAAAAATCCTAGTCTGGATTCCAACTATCATCTTTGAAAGCTCATCAACATGGCATGAACAATGTCATCACTCAGTCTTTCCCTGACATTGCATCTTCCAAGGTAATATATCTTCCCCAATGAGAACCTCTGCAGCTGACTAGGAAGGTCTTCAAGCCAGCAGTGAGAGGCCTGTGCAGAATCCACATACCCCCCCAAAAAAATGATGGTCAGGAAAAAGTGCATTCCTGTGCCCTGGCAAAAGTGTGTGCAAACCTAGGCCAGAGCAGCCAGTTTAGAGGCTCCCGGCCACACGGGAGCGGATCTGTGCAGAGAGGAGCTTCCCCATCCATCAGCTCAGGCAATTTGCAGACTACAGCAACAGCAGAACAAGAAACCGTATACACTTACTGGAGGCTGATATTCTCTAGCAGTTTGAAAGAGTTCTTCATTCTGTGAAGCTCTTGTACCTGTACTGGGTGACCAGCATGAATAGCTCCAGTGATGTCCAAAGCCCAAGAGTCTCGCTCCTCCCTGGAGCAACATTCAAGGAAATAGTCTGTGTTGGTTTTTGTCTTTAGTTTGATGAGTAGCTGTGGAGAAAGAAGCGCAAAGCAATAACATAATTTAGCTATTGTCCTCTACTTGCATTTTGCTTCTTTTGGCACTGGCCCAAGTGACACAAATAAGTCTGATATGGCATCCCACCTGAGCAGTACAGAGCAATTCTTGGCCAGAAGGATGGTGGGCACAACTCTGGGTTTTTTTTTCTCTCCCTCCCACCCCCCCAATCCCTGGGTTTTCAGTTCCAAGCATGGTTTGCATGCATGGAGCTTGTTGTACTCAAAAGAGAGCAGACCACCCAGATACTGGATTACATAGGAGTGTGCTGCTGACTGTGGAGCTTTTCACATCCAGATCTCTAGTCTCTCAACAACTACAGACTCTCACTAGGCTCTTTCTGCCATGAGAAGTACTGAAATAGCAACTTCCAGAGTCATTTCCCTTCTGGCCCCACTCAGAGGAAGCCTGCATTGCCACTACCCGCGGGTGAGCGGAGAAGCGCGGGAGGCACTTTCCCTTCCAGAGCCCTCTTGCTGGAAACTTTCCACAGCAGTGAAGTCCCACTGGCGAAGCAAAAGGGAGTTTGACCTGGCTGCCCAGCAGCGCCCTGTGGACACAGCCAGGGTTTTACAGAAGTATCAGAGGTGATAAATTTCCTTTTTTTCCCATCCTCCTCAGATTTTATTGAGCTGTTCATGTTCTCCCTCCACACACTGTTGGGCTGATGCATTTGCATTTATTCTTCCCAGTGTGTGTGGGGGGGTGGGTTTGTGGGTTTTTTTTTTGTTAATGGCTGTGACTCAGATTTGGGCACAGGGAACAGCAAAGACACAATGAGGGAGTTCATTGCTCGTCCTGGTTACACTGCTAATGGCAGCTTGCTTTTGGTTGGGCCTAATTCTGGAAACACATACCCCAGTGATATGGTTGCAGCAATCAAAGAAGTCAGGAGGAGAGGAAAAGACTAGGGAGAAGTAGGAAAGTGAACATCATTGAGAAGGGATACATTTTTGCAGTCGTACCGGTCTGTTCTCATATTCCAGGCATGGACAAGTAATAGTGCAGCCATCCAGAAGGATCCTGCCCTTTGGAGAAGGGTCCTTCTTGCCTCCTTCAATTTTGTAATACAGCAGCTTGTCCTGAAGCAGAACGAACCATCTCACTTTCCAGTTACGAACAATATGTCCCTAGAGGGGAAGAAATCCACATAGCTAATTTTAACACGAGCATTGAGAAATGACTGTTTTTTGGTTTTTTTTTTTTTTTTTGTGAAAATACCATAAACTAATAGGAAACTGTATGAAAAGAAACACAAGAAGTCATCATGAGTCCTGTTCTCCCTGAAACACGCATTTTTAGTAACAAAATAGCACAGCTCCATCACTATAAAACCACAGAGCAATAGAAAGGTGCTTTGCTCTTTCTCCAGCAAGGACATCTTTGCTGGCAAAAATTGTTTCTTGCAAAAGCTGACATGAATTATCTCAGAGCTGTCATTTAGGTGCACACCTGCTCACTGACAGCACCAGGCAGGAACAGCGCTAAATCCGAAATGTGTGAGGGCTCTTGGAGACAAACTCCTCCTCTCCCGTGAGCCTGGGTAGTGTTTGATGTGTTCTGTTCTTTGTCATTTTGATGTGGCTGTAGGTGCCAAGTGGTTTTGAGAGCGCTTTGCTGAGTGAATTGGCTTTTCCTTACATCCCCTCTTACTGCTAGTGAGTGGTTTATTTCTATCCTACCTGCCTCCAACCTCCTGGGCTAAAACATTCCCTGTGCTACTGTTTCCTGTAAAGGAAATATGCTTTTTAATGGCAAAAGACTGAATGAAGGCTGCTGTCGAATGCCTCCTGGGTTATACCAGAATACAGACAAAACCTCTTCTTTCCCCCTCTGTAAACAGCCCCCGGCTCTCTTTAGTCTGGCTGTACAGGAGAGCAAACCCAGCGAGGGCTGGCACTGACAGGCTCAGTCCTGTCTGACAGTGTCAGGTCCAGCTTCGAGGTGCGAGGAGCTGACTTGCATTTCTACAGGCGATGGAGCATTACAGCCAGCAGCGAAGCACTGTGTCGAGGAAGCTCTGACACCTGGGGGAGGGTGGGCATAGCTGGAAGAAAGGAACATGCAAGGTCCAGTTGTGGCAGGAATCAAAGCTCATTAATTCTCTATGAGTAAAGGGGAAAACCAGCAATTTCCAAGAAAAGGTAGGGTAATCAGTCTCTAAAATCCAGGGCACTTTAGATCTAATGTCTTCTAGTCTATACTAAATACAATTTATCTAACTTGGGTTTGTTCTCTCCTTCCCTTTGCCTTCTTCAGTGTTTTTTTCACCTGTTGTAAAGTCCCTTGGCCATTTTTCCTCAGAGTATGTTCTTCACTATGGCTCTTTTCTTTCCTTCTTGGAGATTTCCTCTTTTTCGGGAGGTTGCCTTACCTTTTTTTCTTTATCTTTACCTGACTTCCACACATTTACTTTATATTTATAATACCTTACAATACATAATTCAGTAATTCATAATGCATTTACATCATCTCCTTGCTTCTGCTCTCTTCTTGAGAAAGCTGTTTTCTTTACCTGATCCCACCCCTCCCTCATTTTTTCCTCTGGATCCCTTGTCCCTTCTCCCTCAGTTTCCTTTAGGCATCTTCTTTGTGGTCTCCTTCCTATCAAACTGTGTATCTTGGTGGTGTTGTACAGACTGCTGGCAGTTACAGCTCAGGGTGCTGCCGATAACCTGTTCCTCTCACACACTTGGCACCTTGACTTCCCATCTTGAATTCAGTAGTCACTTAAGAGCCACAAAAGACAACCGTAGCCCAGAGAGGACAGCAGGAGCCGGGACTGCTCTGCCCTCGCTGGAGAAGGGAGGATGAGGAACAGCTCGGGGCGTGCAGCCCTTCTCCGTGTAGAGCATGGCTTCACATGGCTGGCGGCTAGCTGGCTGGCTGGCCAGGAGCCCCGCCAGGAGAGCTCCTAACCAGAATTACCTTCATGTTAGCACCAGAAGCACTGCCACGTACTGTAGAAAAGCATTTCCCAAGACGTGGCAAAGCTTTGAACAAACCTTTGAATCACATTTTTTGTGAGCAATCAAGGACCGTATTAGTCATTGAGACAGGGTCTTGGTACTAAAAGCAGCTTATGCCCCTTCCTAAGTTGCCCTCTTGTGTCCCAGCTATGACTGACTTGGTCCTATAGGGAGAAGTGTTGGAAAGGATGAAATCTGTGACACCATCTTTCAGCTCTTTTCTCCACATTTTGGCTAAAATTTTCTTACAGTGCAGCTTGAGGGGTGTGGAACAAAGAAGTTATTTCAAACACATTTCTACGTTTCCATTGCTCTGATCCCCTTCAAAAAGGGTAGTGGGTTCTCCATCCTCTCATATGACACGGGAAACGCTGCTCAGCTGGGTCACTAAAGAAGGCACAAACTATCTTAAGAGACTGTCAAAACATCTTCCCTCTCTCCTTCCTCCCATGGCCGCTTCCACTGCTGCCGCGTAGCCATTTGCCGGGTAGTTTTTTATGTGCTCTTTGCAGAGGTGTGCCCTATGTGCAGACATACTGGCTTTCTGATACCTAACTGAGTAATCCTGATAGCTAATTCACTTTCCTTTGAGTAAATAAATACCAATACGGAGAAAGTCGAGGGAGGGTAGTGAACACCTGCAGTTCATGCAGCTCCCCCGGCAGGCATCTGCACAGACCTGGAGGAGCTCCTTTCCCAGGAGCAGGCAGGAGCCCCTCAAACCCAGCGCCCAACGGGCTGCCTTGCCGTCCGGTCCCTGCTCAGGGGCCGCTGCCACGTTTGAGCAGAACCGCACGAAGGGGAACCGGAGCTCTTACCCGTTTGACGAGGAAGCCCTCCTTCAGGACTCCAGCTGCTTCCTCCATCGTGGCCAGCAGGGAAGAGAGCCGAGCCCCCGACGAGAAGCGCCTGAGCCCTGGCAGCCCGTGCCTCTGCAGGCAATTTGTTTAAGAAAGCTCATTTTTCTTTGCTATCCTCCTCCTCCAGCGTGACGCACTCTACCTTCCCTGGTTTTTTCTCCCTCTCTTCCTACCTATCAGACATTAGTTAAACAGTGAGCTGGCCCTGATATGTTACCTGCCCTCCGGGAAGTAAAACAAAGGGAAGTCTAAAAAGGATCTCAAAAGAATTTCACAGAATTTAGCATAGCAAAAAACCACCACCGAGTGAGTTGGCCAATATAAGCAGCCACATGATGACAAATCAGGTATTGCATAGGAGGGAGAAGCAGAACTGTAAAATCGCATCCCTCAAAACTTCAGACTAATCAACTTTACCACTTAAAATTCCTCATCTAATAAACACATCTTATAGGGGTTCCACAGATCAGAACACCTTAAGTGTAACATATAAAACATTATGATTACAAGGAGGCTTTTACAAACCTTAAAATAATTTCTTTTGCTAGAAATTTATTTTACCAAAGAAGCCCCAAAGCACCTAAAAGCCCACTCTACTTTCAGTGACCTCTGGGCATATAAACCAAGATTCTCAACTTAATATCCTAAATCCCTACATAAGCAACTATTCGGGCTTTGGGTAAAGCAGTCTGATCAATGGACACCGTGCAGTGACCTCTTGTAATTCCTGAGTGCCTCTGAAGCAGAGTGCCTTTTTTATGTCTGAATACGAGCCTAGATGTTTATTGCATTTTTGAAGACTTCGCCCATGATAAATCTGTTTCATAGAGCTATCAAATCTTGTCCCGATGAAATAAACCAGTATTAGTATTTCAGACAGCACTGCTGTTCAGAAGTAATAGTCTTTGCTGTACTGTTAGCATTCCCTGACTTGCACCAAAATTAAGGTGATATACGTGGGCAGAGCTGGGGGCTGTGATAAGAAACATGATGTAGAGTATAACAAATAAACAAAAGCTCTTGTTGCTATGTAAAAAGAAAGTCCAGAGTTCAGTAAGACAAAGTGACTCAGGTATCTCTCAGTCTTTGCACACCGGAACAGATTACTGGTCACACTTTGATGTACTGAGGAAAAGGAACAAACAAATAATTTCTTTATCTTTATAGTATTTTTTATAACTTTTAGGGAGGAATAGCAAGATACCAAAGAATTCAAACCCGACAATGCACTGGAGATGACCCAGGGAACAGTTCTGCAGAGATCATGAGAAATACAATGGGTGACTGAGCACTACTTGAAGTTAGAAAAATCGATTGCTGTATGAAGAGAAAGCACGCTGGCTGAGATTTCAAAAGCAGCCGGCCCATGTGGAAGTTACCTACGTAGCTCCTACTGTACTCCCTTTGCCACTTTGGAAAAGGCAGGCAGCCATGAGGCAACCGGCTGCATTAGTCATATCCCAGTTATGTTTGTTCTTCAGTCTAAAGTTAAGTACAGTAAGTTTAACAGAACACCTGGAAGAGTATTTTTTGCTGTAGGTATGTAGTATTTTCAAAGATATCAATGGAAATTTTGGTATTTTTTTTATATTATTGTGGCCTTAAAATAAAGCAGAAATGAACTGAGTGTATTTCTTTTAGTTTAATAAATAATCGCCGTCTCTGTGTATATACATAAATATATATAAATAAAAGCTGTACTCAGAAGCAGAATCTTGGGGAAAAAACTGATGCAGTCAGCAGAAAAAAGAAAATAAATTTCAGCTCACAAGGTTCTGTACATCAGAATTAAACCTGAGAAAAGAGAAGAAAACTTGAGTCTAGGTACACAAGAGACATTACTGCTGCGTGTGTTTCCTGGACACGCACTCTTTATATAACCAGCTCCAGGAATACAGTGTTCCACCGTTTGGTATTTGACGTTTGACTTCACATCGTTCAGCTTGTTACTGCAGGCAATTTATAACAAGGTGGGTGAGATAATTTCATGCTAGTGAGGACAGGCAGAAGCTTGCAGGGGGCTCTCGCTCAGACAGTGATCTCAGAATTGCACCATAACCAGTCCTCACCAGAGATCCGAGCGAGCTCTTTTCCTCCAGCACGCAGACCACCCACAACCCTGCAGACGGATCTTGGCAAAATTACCATTAGCAACGAAGAATTTCATTTGCCAAACTGCTGGTGAATGGTGAAACAAACATTGCCCTAGCTGGCCAGTAAACAACAGGTTTTGTACCAACTACTTTTTATAATCTAGAGCCTTCACTTTCTTCAACACCTTGGATATTTATAATACCCCCCCCACCCCCCGTCTCATTCTGTAGTTAATCAAGGTTAACAAACTGCCCCTATATTGCTCCCTGAGGTTGAGTAAATACAGATCTCTCAGACAGCTTTGCGGGAAAAGGGTCATATAGTGTAAAATGAGTCAGTAGATCTGGGCTGCCGTATTCACGCATGTGCTGGGAAGGCAAGCTCTGGCACTGAAGCCTCCCGGCAGAAAAGGACGTGCTTCGATCTGTATAAATCCAGGGAGCTCCAGAAAACTCCATCAGGTCTTCTGTGGGACTTGAAACTCACTGAAAGGAGGACTGTTTCCTCAGATCCATTTTATACTGGTGTTTTCCACATGTCAGCGTAGTATTTTAACAAAAAAAGCACAGTTGAGTGCTTGACATTTTTCCATTCAAAGTGACCCCCAAACACTTTAAGTGCTCTAGAATTTGCATTGGGGTGGCCAGGAAGAGCTGGCTCTGAGCGCAGACTGCACTATTTCAGCTGGCCGACCTGACAGACACTCCAGGTCAGCCCCTCAAGGAGCCATGAACAGCTGATTAAGAGAACCTGCCCAAAGGACAACCCCCGTCGCACGTTCTGCAATGCCCATCGTGTATCATCGTGTGAACAGTGTCACAGGGGGGATTACATACACCCAGCTTTTTCAAAGCAGCTTCTTAAGATGCTAGGACTTTGCCCTCTGGTGTAGGACACCATTAAATATTTAGTTCCTTTAGTGGATTAGGGATGAAATAAGATGAAAACAAACCACATCAAAATAATGACGAAACATTTCTAGATAGAAGTGAAAGATGACAAGAGTTCAGAAGTATTCTGACGTAAGAGCATTTTTAAAATTAACTGTAGAAAGGTGGCAGTGTTTGAAAACAGTTTAATTGTCTAGACTCTGGACCAAAAAACTATCAGCAATTAAATACCAAAGTGCAGATTCTGCTATGAAGAACAACATGCCAGCTCCACTGCATCTAAAAAAACCCTGAGGGCCAGAATCAGAGAGAAAACAGCAAGGAACTGTCACACTATCAAAACCCAGACAAACCACAACAGCCCCAAGAAAGCAGGGCACCCCTTCTTTAGCAGCCACTATTTCCCCTCATCAGAAACAGGATACAGGGCTGTGTGTTACTGGACCGTGTGCCTGACCCGAGCCAGTACCTCTGATTGGTTTTTTTTCTATTAATCAGTCCTTATCAGATGTTATAAGTAAAACTACTTCCAAGCTGCCGGACTTACAAAATTAATTTGGGACACGGAAGTCAAGCTGAGATGCTTACAATTAGCACATCAGGCCAAGCCCTGTCCACAGGTATACCTGTACCTTTCCCTTCAGTTGACTACATGAGTGCAGGGGGAGCTTTTGGCCTTGCAATTACAACTGAGTAAACAGGACAGTTGCTAATGAACAGCAGGAATACGCTACCTTGCTTTAGCGATTCGACAAAAGACGTTCACACAAAACCCACGACCCTTATTTTAAGCACTTGGTAAGCAAACGGAGTTCCACACATACAACATAGATCGGTTGAGACAGAAGGCATCATCTCGACAACTTCTAAAGATCCTTAAGTCACAGGCTACGGCAACTGAGGCCCCACAGCCGAGGCCCAGCGTGGCCTTCACACGTTCAGCACTCCCTTACATGCACCTCGCTAACAGGTCTTGAAAGCAGCCATCTCAGACCTCCTCCTTCCAGCTACGGCAACGCACCAGGAGTATCTACTAAGTTGTCTCGTATCTTTTATTTAAGCTTCTTGGTTAAAATTTGCTCAGGCAATGGGAGAGCCTGACTTTATCTCCTAGTGTAATAAGTGATTGAAATGCGTTTATCTTAAGCTGCTTCCTTACCATCCTCACCATCTCGGTCATTTTTTTTTTCAGGCACTCAAAATTGACACAGAATTGTGTACACCAGCACACTGAGGCTCTCATCAGGTACTGAACAAGTTTAGCAAACTTTTGCCTAAATTACTGACAGAAACAATGCTCACCTATTAACGCACCAAAAGAGTTCTTAGAGATGATACTAATTGTAACCCCCTGATAATAGTATAAGGAAAGAGCATGTGTGGCTCATTTTTCAGTGCTTTGCTTTACAGCATTATTTTGGCATACAGATCACATGGCGACTTTTTAATTTATAAACACTTTGTTCTTTTGTCTGAGTACCCACCTATTGTGTTTAATGGAAGCCAAATTACTATTTTAGTGAATGGACAACGTTGGAAGAGCTGTTCAAACAGGAAACTGACATTATCACAACTTCAAGCCATGACAAGACTGTCATAAGCAGCTTCTGAAAAGACAGCAATTTGAGAAAATAACCATAAAAAAAAATTTGTTTCTTCATTTTGTGATAACACATTCAGGTATTTTCCAACATTCTGCAAAGACTAGAAGTTACTTAACTTTTCTGGCTTTGCATAGTAAAGGTTGGGTACATGTGAACTGCTCTGATGATCAAGCATGGATTGAGGTAAGTATGCCCTTTGTGAATGCCTTCTGTGGCAACACCAGGTACCAAGCACATTGTTTATACCTGTGGCAATATTAACAATTCCTAGTTACAGCTCAAAGCCTCATTTTTCATGCATTTTTCCTCTAGCAGCACAAAATATTAAGAAAAAAAGATGTGCAATATGGGACATGTCAATGGAAAAAGATACGTTTAAAAATTTAGCAATTTGGAAAGGTTACTTAAAATAAAAGCACACCCCCTCTCCCCCCCAACTCCCACAGATAAGGAAAACAGGGTGGGTTGGGTTTTTTTTTTGTTTTTTTTGTTTTTTTTTTTTTACACTCCAACATGGAAAGCACATCTTGTTTCTCTTATTCAGAGAAGATAAACAGGTTGTTTCTAGAATGAATAGCTCAGTTCAGTGTAAATGAGATTTAGGGTAGGCAGAATTGAAGGTCATGCAGCAGTGAGCTCAGAAGACAGCAGCACAGTCTATTTTGAAGTATGAGTAAGTTCATTAAAGCTCCCGCTATATTAACCTATAGGAGCAAAGTGCAACTATATGTAATTTTTCATTTATCAGCTATGTTTCTTGGAATGGTAACAAGCCATGTTCAAAGTTTTCAAGTTCTCAGTCCCTAAACACAGATAAAAAACAAAGGAAATGCTGTTTTAAACAAGTCTGCATCAACAAACTTGCAAGAAAAACATTTTGTTCCACTCATTCTTGGCTTGATTTAAAGCAAACAAAAGCAAGTCCTTTCAATGTTAAAGGGGAGTCACCCACTGATCATACTCTTCCAGGTTTTATATTCGTATCACTCGAGGCCATGTGACAAAAAAGGGGAAAAAAAAATCTTGGGAGTTACATAGCCCAGAAATTTATTGAATATTTGCTCAAATACATTCTGTATAGAACTGTTCAGCTTGCTTGGTCTTGGTGCTCCCAGGAAAGATCATTAACAGATGCATTGAGCTGTATCACCAATTAGGAATTGTTATGTGTGAAAATGTTAAGCATGGGGCTGCAACCTCCCTCTGGCCAGATCTGTGTCTTGAATTTGACTAGGCACCTTCCCTTTAAAAGATTCAATTTGTGTAAGTTGCTGCATGAAATGTTATTTAGAAGAGCCTTTCACACATTGGTCTTTTTAAAACAGTAAAACACTTCAAGTATTTGCATTTGAAGTTTTCAATACTGGAAACATTTAGCCCAGAGTGTTTGCAATGGGGTCTTTAATTTTTCATATGGTCTCTCTTCTAAATATCCCAGAACATTTAGTCTTCAGTTTTGGCTTCCATTTCCTCAGCATCATCATCCCCATCCACTTCAGCATTTTCCCTCTCCAGTCTTTCCAACTGCCTTGCAAGCTCAGTCTCATCTGTGTCAGTAACCACCTTAGGCTGAAAAAAAAACCAAAACAGAAAACATTGTGAACAGTCATTAAGAAAGAACATATATATTTGTAGGCTCTGATTCTACATAAAGAGCAAGAGATAAAATACATCCTGAAGTCACACAATAAAAACCAGGAAAAGTAGAATTTTTGGCTGTTTAAGAAACACAGAAGTTTCGGGTTTTTTTTAGTTTAATACCTTTTTGCCAAAATTTCTCCTAGCACTATCAATCTTGCTCTACTTTAAAAATGCCACGAGGAAAAAAAAAAATATTACATTTTAGAATGTAATGTGTTCTTACCTCCATCTGCACATTAAAGACTCCTCTCTTCTCCTCAATTTTTTCTTTAATTACAGCCATGGCTTGATTTAGAACAGACAGTCCTTCAGTTCTCTCCAGTGTTGTTGTAGTCATCACATAACGAGGAGGGGCTATCAGATTAATCTATAACATTGCAGGGATTGGGGGGGGGGGGGGGGGGGAGGAGGAGGGGGAAAAAAAAGCAGAATCAGTAATAAAAACAAAGAAAAATCTCAGAAGCAAAGTAAGCAACGCAGTTCTGAATATACAATTCACAGAAGAAAAAACATTTTCCCATTAGAAAACCCCTTTCTAGAAGTATAAACATCTTGGACGGAAAGAGCAGACAGGAAAGTGCACAGCCTGTCCCCTTTCCAACATCAATATCAGTTATTTCTACATAGTATGTTTATTTAGACAAATATTGCTAAGCAGAGAGGATGTCCACTTTGCAGATCAGTAAAACAGCCTATCACTTAATTTTTCAAACAATTAAAAGACTGTGACAACCAGTATGGGTTTTTTTGTTTGTTTTTGTGTTTTGGTTTTTTTTTTGTTTGGTTGGCTTTTTTGGTTTTTTTAGATGACTGGGTAAGTAAACTTTTCCTTTTGTTACAAGAAACCATTATAAGAAACCATTTTCAAAGAAGTAAGTACTTTCAAGTCTTTTGAAAACACTTATTCAGTAATGCACTCGATATCCTAAAATTGTTGGGGAGATTAACTAGGCCTGGCTACAGCAGCCATTCTACCAACATTCTACCAACATAGCAACATATGTGGACCGAACATTCCTTTTCTTACATAATCTTATATCTGAAAATAAAAATTGTTGCTCCCTACCTAAGGCTACATAAAGGACTAGTAGGTATGTAGTGTGCCAATACTAGACTTTAATAAATTGAACAGAATAAATACAGCTTCTTGAACTTGGGAAGCCACAGCACAGTCACAGGAACAACTGGCAGCACACAGCTGAAAGGAAGTGTGTTACATACCTGCTAGAGAAGAATCGGAAAGCAAGTACACGGCTTCCCAGTCTCAGCTACGTGATTGTGACAATTGCAATTGCATGCTACTGGTACCTGAGGGCATTAGAAAACTTTGCTTTTGACTTCACTATTAAGACAGAGACTTACTTTAATGGGCATGTTCTCTGTGGAACAGTTCAAGCCTGCTCTCAAAGCTTCTTTTACTGCATCTATGCCTTCATAACCATAACAGGCAACCTCAATATCTAGGACAGAGGAATACAAATAATAAAATTTTGAAGTTACCAAAAGCTGTAGCATCTTTAAAGCTTTTTAACTTAAGCTTTAATAAAGCTTTTTAGCAACCAATGTTTATCCACAATGACAGCCTCAGTAGCTCCCGAAGCTGAGGAAGGTATTTCACTTTCTTGACTTGTAAGTTGAGGTAAAAGTCTTCATAAATTCTTTAGACATACAACATTTTACACTGTGCTCTGAAAAGCCAAGATACGAAATTATATACCCATATTCACTCACCTCTCACCCAATAAACTCAATGGGAATAATTATATATTTCACATGGAGAGATGAAGATGTAAAAGCAATAAATACCAGAGAAAATGAAAAATCTATCAGGAAAAGTGAAACTTGAAAAAGAGCACATCCACAAATTCATGTAATTCTGTCAGCAATTACAACAGAGGAATCACTTGAGAAGCACTGGATTTTTTTTTTTTTATTTTATTTTTAAGGTAACTTATATTAACATACAGTTAAAGCGATAGTTAGCTATAGCTTTTTGTATATGTTTGGAAATTAAGGCATAGACTAATGCTGGTCATATTGGTAATACCCTGATTAGACTAAAGACAAAGATTTCTTTACCCATGTAGCAATGGTGCAAGACTAAGCTACACAGAGAAGTTAGTCTCACTTCCAGGTGACTAACAACAACCTGCTAGTTCTCAGCTATCACAAACAAATTCACAGAAGAGCATCCCAGTCAGCCCCAGGATGACACTACAAGCCAATGGAAAATTTCTACGCTTGCTTTGAAGACAAAATTAAAAACACCTTCGACCATTGTACTGATTTTGACTGGGATAGAGTTAATTTTCTTCCTAGTAGCTAATACAGCGCTGTGTTTTGGATTTAGGATGAGAATAATGTTGATACCACACTGATGTTTTATTTGTTGCTAAGTAGTGCTTACTCTAGTCAGGGACTTTTCAGCTTCCCATGCTCTGCCAGGTGCACAAGAAGCTGGGAGGGGGCACAGCCAGGACAGCTGACCCCAACTGGCCAAAGGGTTATTCCATACCATCTGGCATCATGCTCAGTATAGAAACTGGGGGGAGTTGGCCGGGGGGCAGCGATCACTGCTCAGGGATGGGCTGGGTATCGGTAAGTGGGTGGCGAGCCAGTTGCATCACTTGTGTGTCGTCGTGTCCTGTCCCCCCACACCCCTCCAGTTTTGTTCCTCTCTCTCTCTCTCTTTTGTTGTTTTCCTTTTCATTACAATTTATTACGATAACAATTTTTTTCTCTCTTTTTCCCAATTATTAAACTGTCTTTATCTCAACCCACAAGTTTTCTTACTTTTGCTCTTCTGATTCTCTCCCCCATCCCACGGGGCGGGGGGGGGGGGGGGGGGGAGGGTGAGTGAGCGGCTGTGTGGTACTTAGTTGCCGACTGAAGCTAAACCACGACAACCATCACAACAAAACAGGCAAGATGAAGGAAGTAAGAGAATATGCTCATCGAGTAACTTTATTTTCATAATTAATGAAGTGCTATTTATGTTAGCAATTTCATTCTTCATAGCAATCAAATCCCACTTAAATTTTTGAAGTCTATGTTAACTCATGGTGATCTAAAGTAATAGGTAAAGGAATTTTTCATTACTTTACTTTTTGCACTCTCTTCTTGACTTCACTGTCATTTGGATATGGGTTATCTTTTCTTCTCTCCACAGTAATCAACTAATGCTCTTCAATATACCCTTGCAGAGCAGAGGCAATTTCTCAATCTAGTTAAAAAATGTGACTCTGCTACATTGACTATCTGTTTAATGGCAAGCATGCTTTTAGGCTGTTCAGGTAGCTGTACAACCAGATTTACAGTTTTAAAGTGTGCCTTCTTAAGTACTGCAGTCATGTGCTTTTTCCGCCTGCACTGGGCTGAGACAAACCAGCTCATACACTTTACGAATACATTAGAGACATGCGAAGCTTGAGCTAATATATCCTGCTGAATGGTTTGCAATCAGCCAATTAGAAATACACCCAGAGAAAAGCTGGAACTATTTTCACATATTCATAGACAAGTGGCTAAGATGTATGCCCTAGCTGAGCTGACAGAGGTCAATCATCCTGTTAGAGAACCAAAAAATGTAACACTTTGAATAATGAAAAAGATGTTGTGGATGCAGTAATAACTATAAAATATTTAAATTCAGTGTGTATCAGCGCAATATGATAGACTGCATTAAATATCAGGACAAGTACTTTGCGTCCCAAGGAATCTGCAGTTTGGCGGAAAAAATAAAAGCCAAACCACCTTGGACTTCGAGATAGAACCCACAGAGGCATTTTGCAAGCAATCCTTGATTAAGGTGTCTTAATTCTGGAAGAACAGTTCCACTCAAATATCAGCACCACCATACGCTAACTTAAGCGTCAAGACGCGTTCAATGAACATCTGGAAGGAACTCACCAGCTCGGATTTTGACTGCTTGTGGTGTCAGACGTCTGTTAATATTGTCAATCAATACACGCCTCTCTTCCTCTGTCAGATCTAAGCTATCCAGGATTGCAGGGTCTCTGAGCCAAGCAAAGCAACATTACAGAAGTTATACCGAAGTGGAATACGACATAACATTAACATTGAAATAGTACCAGAAGTTATTATGCATAATCATAGACATCTACTAGGCAATGAAAACAGGAAAATTTCTTAAGAGCCCATTGAAACACTGGAATAAAATAAACACATCTATTTCCAAAATGTTTTCTATAGGAAGCATTTAACAAAACAGAAAAGTAGTTTACTCAATCTCTTCCTGGAAGGAAAGATCTGATTTTTTTTTTTTTTTTAAGAAAAGGAATTACTTCTGTCCAGCTCCATTTGTACATGACACACAGAGTGAGAAAAATATCTAGCTGCTTGGTATTTATGTTCCCTCCAATGTGAAGATAAATCCATATTGCATGAAAGAGAATCCATGACGAATCTGAGGTTTTTGAATTATTTTAGTGTTTCATTCAAACACAAGATTTTTGTCATTCTACAAAATAACCTATACTCATCCCATGTTATTCTGTACTCCTTTTTAACAGTGACTGGATCACAGACAGATACTTATCTGCTGGCTACATTCTTGGCTAAAGAAAGAATAAAGGTTTTTCAGATCACAAGCTAGTAGTTTAAAATCCGGAGATCACAGAGGCAAACTCCTCTGCTGTTTATCCATATAAATTAGCAGCTCTTGTTTCAAGAAGTGGTGTCAATTCTCTTTATTGCTGTATTAATTTTATCCAAAATATATCTGAAACAGAGACCATAACCAAAAAGCTCCTCACAAAAATTTTTCCTGTTCTTCAGAGACAGGAGTTGCAGTTCCCTGAAAAGCAATACTGGATCACCTACAATACTACTAGGAGGCAAACATGAACTAAAATGGCCCAAAAAACAGAGCAATATTGGAGATTGGTCTCTGCTGCTAATAAAAAGTCATCTTTCATGATTTTATATACTGAGTATAGATAGTAGAAGAGCCAAACATAAGCAAACAGAATGCAGAAATATGACAGTTTGTACACATCAAAAATATGAACCCATATAGCAGAAGTGATTTATTGGACATGTAAATTCTGTTTCTTCATTTACATTCTATTCTGTGAAATCTTCAAGTTACTTTCATGAGCATTTGGTAGGCATTCAACAAATAGGTCCCAGATGTTTAAGTTTTACTGATCAGAGGGTAAATATACTTTAAAATTTTGCCACCAGTGTCCTGCTGTGTGAAACCCCAAAACACTAATCCTCAGTACTAAGAAAGAAATAGCAAGTCAAATTCTTAGACGGCATGCTAAGCCTCCAGAAAGCACTTCAGCAAGCACAGAAAAGCAGCAATATCCACATTTTTCTGCTCAACCACACTATAGCTTTATGTAGGAGCACAATGGGAACAAAGAAAAGTTGCAGTCCGTTGTCAGAAACCTTAAGGCATTACTGATGAAAACATGTTTTGAGAATAGACAGCTTCTGAAGTTTGTGCTCCAACCCGAATAGCAGATGAGCAACAAATGGCACGTGTTCAGGAATTTTTCTGAGTTTAAGAGAAGCTTAAACAGCCAATGTAACTACAGTTTTTTGTTCTAGTATACAGGTGTTTAACTAAGTATTTATCAGTTATGGAATGATCTGGAATTCCTTCTGCAGCAATGTGCCCAGATTTGCCCTTTACCTGTAAATTTGCTATCATTAGAAAATAATTATTATTCTATGAAACAGAGCACATTCAGTCCAATGAGGATACAAGTTGTCTCTTCCCCAAAAACACAGAGATGGTTTTAAGTTAACCAAAATGCTACCAAGTGCCCTGCTCCTTTAAGTCAACACAATTTCTAAAATTTTATTACTGCCATCTAGTGTTCAACTCAAGTTCATCACTCATAGGTTTATGTGCTATAAAAGGTAAAATTGGAAACGTTTACTGAGAAATCTATTTTTGGATTGCCAAGTTAACGACAGAATCTTTAGAGGGGACCCAAACAGGTTAATTCTGAAAGCAAATTAAAATACCATACTTCATAAAAAAATGAAGAGCAATCTATCTCAGTGCATACTCCCTTAGCATCACAATTTCCAACTCTTTCTGTTCATAATTCCATTTCTAGGTTCCTGATCCCATTCCCATTCTTTGAGTTTGGAACTGTAGAGAAGTAACAAGCCAAGTTGTTGCATTTGGAAAAGAAAAATTCTGTCTGTGCAGTGGAAAAGTGACAGTCAGCTTTGAGTAGAAATGTTTTCAGACACAGAGCTAGATATGTTTGGTAACATCTACTTGGGACTAAGAACAGGTAAATTGTGACAGACAAACCAAGATCAGTGCTGCTTCTTCTGTTAGAAATGTCAAAGGCTCATCTGTAGCAATGGAATTCTCTCCAGTGTTTGTAATTACATGTTTCTCTTAAAACATATTATTCACCAAGTGCCTTACTATTTCTCCACATCAAATTCAATTACTACTTTTAAAAAACTGACACAGACAGAGTGGCACACTCAAAGATGGATAAAAACAAGCCAACTCTGAGCCTTCCTTCTCAAAAGCATTGGGAACTTGAAGAAAGCAATAAGACAGAGAAACCTACAATAAGCAACTGGAAGACTGATGTCAGAATTTACTAGGTTTACTTGACCAGTACATTCTACACACAGACTCTGGGAAAAACACACCCAAAACCCCCAAAAGAACATTATGGTGGAACTATTCCAGGAAATACTTGTCTGCAATTATGAAATAAACCCCTAGAAGTAGAAAAGATGTCCTTACGAGACTGCATGCTTGAATGCATCATAAGCACCATATCCTGGTCTTTTGTACTTGTCATCAAATACCCAGGCAGTTCTCTGGAACAGACTCTCAAGCTGCTCATCCTTGGTGTACTCCAAGACTTCAGCAACATGACGAAGAATGCTGTAAACCTTGAACACACAAAAGGGGTATTAAAAAACCCCAAAACAAAACACCCCCTGTCCAGTCTCACACTCATGTAATGCCTGACTCTTACTATGAGTTTGTACAGCGTAAAATTGAGTCCCACAGATCAAAGTCCACAACCAAAATTGTTGATGCAAATAAACAATTAAAAAAAAAATCAGTGATAAAGTGTCTTGATTCTAAACACTGTATGATGTTGCAATAGAATCCTTCCCTACATTTAGCAATAAATTACATACTGAGTTCTAGGAACTTACAAAATATCAAAACCATTTTATTAACCTAAACCTTTACTGTGTAGTTATGAAGATAAAATTATTCTCTCACGGAAACTGATGCAAAAAGTATTATCAAGTTGTTAAACAGTATACAAAGAAATATTATTTCTTTGTATACATATAGTATACATATATTTGCATACAAAGAAAAAAAAGTTAGAATCAAAGGAGTATTTAATGGTAAGCATTCTACTCAAAAGCCTAAGATCACACAGTAGTAAGGGTGGGAGCCTTAAACTACTTGCACGCCTTTTCAATAAAATTTGTCCATAGAGTGCTAAACCAGCATATGCTTTTGGATTTCTAATCATTTAAACTTCCCTCTTTACATCACAGATTTTCAACTGACATATTACTTGATCTACTCATTAATTAAGAAGCAGCTTACCAGAGCACTCATGGACAGCTGACTATATATATATGCCTGGGTAAATGAGAATCAAGAGCATGCTTAATAAATGAGCACAATACTTTATTTTCATG
This sequence comes from Mycteria americana, assembly GCF_035582795.1. Lineage (NCBI taxonomy): Eukaryota > Metazoa > Chordata > Aves > Ciconiiformes > Ciconiidae > Mycteria > Mycteria americana. Next base: position 36,819,532 of record NC_134369.1, read on the forward strand.
TTATCTTATGTCTGTGCATTTTGGTTGCTCAGGAAAGAAGCTGGTGACACACAGTGCCTGAATTTAGCAAAGCAACTTACAGTCTTTGATTTCGTGAATTTGTCTTCACATTTGATTGCCTCCTCTGGAGAAACTCTTCTTTTTGACAAGTCAATATAACCTATTGGAGAAAACCATTTTGAAAGCATCAGGCATTGTGCAAACTACGTCTAACTGCTTCAAAACAAAAGTATAAAGAACAATCATTCTGGCTCAGAATTTGCCCCTTGCCTACACTATCTCTATCTGTTGCTACAGAAAGTAACAAAACCAAACCTTAATGAATTTGATCAAATCACGATCCAAACTAGGGTATTAAATTATTATTTCAACTGTAAATACTTACAGTAGCAAATCTTTTGTACAACATTCTTGAAAATTACTGCCCTAAGAATGTTTTCTCTGCAAACCTGAAGAAATTTTCATATTTCAGCAGTCAGTGATCCATTTTTCTGTCACTGTACACAGTTTTGGCAAAAATCATACCAGTATACAAGGAAGCAAGTTTGATGCATATTTTTGTAGTGCTCAACTCAATTTCATTCAAGGTTGGCACTCCATCAGTTTAGCTCTGAACGGTTTCCTAATAAAGTAGGCCTGGCCTCAAATTCTGACTCTAACTCCTTGGATACTCTTCTGGGAGAACCGTCTGTGAAAAAACCTCTTTTGAACCATTTCTTAGTATATTTGAAAAGGCCTCCACCTACTTCTCACAAGCTATAGGCTCCTCAAAAGATTCAATAAAAGACCACTATGTGAATTTCAGATGTGTTTCTCTGTTCATATGAGAATGAAATAAATTTCTAAGAGGAAGCATCCTTTCATGAGAGATGCTGGAAAACTTATTTTACTTCAGATCTATCTGAAATAAGTTTCTTCCTGTCTGTCTTTCCTCTCTGCTTTTTCTTATCCTGTCATTCATTACTTAATCTCAGAGTTAACTGCAGTTTCAGAAGTATTCTAGAAAAGCATATTACTTGAGAAACATCATACCAACAGTCAGGTTTCTAGGAGATGTGCTCCGTGTTTATTTTCATTATTTCTTTATACCTGGATATAGATTTTTAAAGATTGCATGGAACTGTATTATCAAAATCCAACATGTTCTAAATAGAAAATATATTAAAAAAACCTTCAAAATAAAAGATTCAAACGTTCAGAAGATGGGAAAAGACAAAGTTGCCTGTACAATCTCAACTTGTAACCTTCTATAGAATTCATCTGGTACAATAATTACATACATGTAATCTATTTTATAGCCAAGGTTGAAGACTTGTTAGTGCACGGGATGGACTGTGACCATTAGATGTTCACCATTTAGATTTTTAATCACTACACCAGATAATCCTTCTCTTCATTTAGGACTTAGAAAATCTACATAGATTATCAAAAGAAAATCCCACTTCACTATGGTTTGTTGACCAAACATTGAGCTGGTGAGGACCCACTTAAGCAAATCTTTACTGAAGTGATTGACCTTCATTAACCCAATTCCCAAATGACACAGAGGAATGGAAGAATGATCACAAATATCAGATGGCATCATGATGATGATTTTGCTCAAGTGCCTTAAAAAAAAAAAAGAACCCCTGGCAAAAAACAACGAATACCTAAACCACCTAGTTTATCTGCATTTTTCTCTATTAATTCAATCTCAATATAGCCCACAATATCCCCTAATACCTTTCTCTTTGTCAACTCTTATGACCACAACGCATTCATTCCTCCCGATGCGGATGAGTTTGTTTATGGAACGAATACGTCTTCTGGATAGCTCACTGAGAAGGATCATGCCTTCAATGTTGTTGTACTCCAGCAGGCTGACATAGGCTCCCATTTCAGCAATGGACCGAACATTGACCATCACTACATCTTCCACCTCTGGAAATTTATGCTGGTAGAATCTACAGCTTAGTCCTGGCATTCTGGAATTTGAGCAGAAGGAAACAAAGATTTTATTTCACAGTACATCACCGACTTCTGCAAACAAGGTAAAAAACGAGCAAGGACTGGTGAGGATAGAGAGGAACACTGGTACAAAAAATGCAAATTAGGATAAGGCTTGTGCAATTCACACTTAGGTTTTAATAGAAATGAAACAATAAATTAACTAGGATTTTAGTATTACCACATCCATTTGCTAAAATGCTAAATTTTTGCACTAAAGCAGAAAAAGCTTGCTACACAGACTTTATTATCCACTTCAACTGTCATACTACCTATCCATAGCACAATTCAGAAGAAGTGACTTCAAGTGGTGAAGAGGTGGCACTGCACACCTTGCATTCATCTAAATTCAGGAGGCTGTGTAAAACTTTACAGCAGATTTTAACAGGAGGACATGGAAGAGGAGAAGCCTGCTCACTCACTAAGTGCTCACTAAGGTATTTGTATGCACATAAGAATGTGCATGTGAGAGGTTGAGAGAGTTAAGAGGTAGTAGAGTGAAGCTTCTGCAGTACTGAGAAGGAGCAGACTCTATGCTCCAGAAGATGACTTTCTAAACTCAGCACAAGATGTTTGGAATAATCCTGTAAGACCTGCTTCAGAGGCCACCTGTCAGCAAAGAAAGCAAAGGCAATAATCAGAACAGAAGATAGAACTAGCCTGACATGAATGAAGCACTAAAAAAAGAAAAAAAGCACCCCCCAACATATTGCTACTCAGGAAGAAAAAAAAAGCCTGGATTCTTTCATTATATGTTCAAAAAAAGTACAAAATCAATGCTTCATAATCATGTAGTGGTTAAGAAGGAATGCTTAAACCTCTTCATTTTCCTGATGATGAATTCACATACTCATCACCCACCAGGCTAGTTCAATTCCTTTTGTCTATGCCTAGAAGTTTCATACAAAGAGTTTCCTACAGAAGTAGGAGCCTAAGATGCTGAGTCAAATGCATCACTTCTTCAGGTTTGTTGTAATCACCATTTTGAAGTATTACTCTTGATCTTTACAGCAGTGCTGATGCTTTCTAGCTATATGAGAATTTAAAGAGGCTAAGATGGTAATGCCAAGCACTACGTACACATGGCCATACAATTCAGAAGACTGCATCCACCCTTATTGCCATCCTTAACTTGCAGAAAGGGGAAATACAAACTAGTAAAGGATTATAAAAACACTCCTCTAAAGGTTTCATATAACTTCATATAATTTGAAGCTGAACAAAGGACTCCAAACTTAAAAATAAAAACTTGACAGTTCAGTTTTCTAGTCCACTTAATGCAGTTCAGCTCAACCCTGCATGTCTACTTATACAGAATAAAGATATGTTGCAAAGCAACAAACCCCAACCACAGCAAGCAAAAATGGACCAACACTGCTCTGCACACAGGTTATTTTACTCCTCTCCGTAGGCACAAGCTTTTTATTTTGGCCTTCTGTGGGAAACCCCTCAGAAGCAACACGGTGCCCACAGCACCAACGCTGGAAACCATCTTTCCAAGACGTTAGAAACGCCTCAGCAAAGGTTTAAGTCCCCACGGCCGCACAAGTCTCTGCGGAAACTTGCGAAAATGGAGTAACTTCTGACCAGCGACTCCTCCGGCCGCTGGAGTGTCGCTGACAGAGGCAATGCCCCACGACAGCTACAGCACCAGAGAAGGGAAGCCGTCCCCAGGGCGGCCGACAGCCGCTGCCGGGCCGGGAAGGGCCCATCTCTGGCACAGTGAAGGCGAGAGGTGGGCCGGTCCCCCGGGGAGCGCGGCCCCGCGGCCTGGGAAGCTCGCAGTTGCGGCGCCGGTCCGTCCGTCGTTCGCTCGCCCGTTCGTCCGTCCGTCCGTCCCTCCCTCCCTCCCGCCCCGGCCGAGCCCAAGGGCCCGGGCCCAGCCCTCAGCCGCGCCGAGTCCCCTCCCGACACCGCGGGCCCACAGCGCTCCCAGCCAGGAGGAGCCGCGGCCCGGCCGCGGGGCGAGGCCAGACCCCGAGGCGGCGGCGGGGCGCGAGCAGCGGCGGGGGCACAGCCGCTACCTGGCAACGGCCGAGGGGTCCCGTTCTGCGCTCGCGGCCCGGAGTCTCGCGCTGGTCCCGCTCCTGCCTCAGCGTGCGCCTGGCCACCACCACCCCACTGCGCAGGCGCTAGCCCGCCCTTCTCCCGCTCCTCCGCACGCGATAGGCCAGCCACGCGCTCCTAGGAGCATAGAGTCTGAACGTCGGGGCAGAAGGCCACCCTTTGCTAGAGCGCCCCCCCCCGAGCCGGGCGCTGAGAGCAACGCGGGCGGACAGAGTCGGAGACCTCCGAGTGTCACAAACAGGCCCGGAAGCCAATTACGTCTGTTCCCTCCCGTCCCCGGGGGGCACGTGACCACAAGCGTGGGGCCGCGCCGGCATCCGGGTGCTGCCTCCGCCAGGGCGCCGCCTCGCGCGGGGGCGGGGACAGCGGGGCCGCATCACGAGACAGCGGCGGCGGTGACAGCGGTGACAGCCGGAGCGGGCCCCGCCGCCCTGCGCCCCGCCTGCCCCCGCCGCCACCATGTCGGGCAAGGACCGCATCGAGATCTTCCCCTCGCGGATGTGAGTGTCCGCTGGGCCGGGCCGGGCGTGAGGGCGGACTGAGGGGGCACTGCGGCCCGGCCGCCGGCCCTGCCCCTGCCCTCGCCGCGCCGGCTGAGGGGCGAGCGGCCTCTGGGCCACCCCCCGCGCGGCTCCGGGGGGTGAGCGGGCCCGGTGCGGCGGTCGGGCTTGGCTTGTGCCCGGAGCTTGTGCTTGTGCCGCGGGGGCGGGTTAGCGCCGAGGTGGGAGCGGCGGGGGCTCGGGGCCGTGCCCGGGGCAGCCCTGGGGGGCGCCGGGGCGGGAGCTCTCTGGGCCCCTCGTCCCGTCTGGGCTCCGGCGCTGGAAGTCGTTTTGTTGGTTGTGCGTCTGCTGCTGCCCCGGGTGCTCTGCGCCTCCAAGGAGGGTCTCCCTCTGGGTTTTGTGTAGAACACTTCGATAAGCAGTTGATGAAGGCTGCAGTTAAATCTTCTCTTAAGTTTCTCTTTCCCGGCTCAAAATTAGCTGTCAGCCATCAGAGGGCCATTGCAGCCCCCCAAGAAGCAAGCGGCTTCCAGTGGGGGGGCTATTTAAAATCATGCAATTAGGCAAACCTTGATTTTAAAAAGAGCAATTTGTAGGATATATGTATAAGAAAAAATGCACAAATCGAACTGTAGCTTCCCTTCACTTTTTAATAGACGATACTGCTGTACAAGAGTTTGGCCATAAAGTGTTAAAAAAGAAGGAAGTAAAATGCGTAAAGTGCAGTGGACAGTCAAGTAATTTTCCAGATCCTGACAGCAAACTATTTGTCATGAAATCAGATGTCTCCTGACAAGGCTTAGAAAGTTGCCAACATCGGAACGAACAGGAACAATTGAAACTGATCTACTAGTAAAATTGCTGTTTTAATAATGCTGTTCAGTTTCTCTTCAGAACCCTGCAGGACAGAAAGACTTTGCCTTAAGGTGAAAGGCTGTTTCAAATCTTCTTGCATAAAATTGGGTTGATGCCTGGATGTAGTCTTTATAAAAAGGTGCCTTGCAGGACAGAAAACCTCAAATGTAAAATAATTGTTCTCATACATGAGCTCAGGACATATGAAATAACAGTTTGTATGGAAAGATTAATACATTACATGGTAAAGGTTCTGTTTTGAAACTTAGTTCAGAAATAAATTATTGAATATACTAAGTCACTGGTCTCACTCCTGCTCTTCAATAGTGCTCTTTTCATTCAGTTTACATGTCTGAGGAGGAGGCACTTCAATCACTTTTAAAAGGTTTTGTGGGCTGATATGTCATTGTGGCAAGAAGGGGGTGATGTACAAAGGCTTAATATTTACAAGCCCTGTTTCAAATGAGGTAATAGACCAACAATGTGGCTGATGTTTTGATAGGAATGTAAGTTAGGATGATAAAATAAAGATGGCTTGCCTCTGCAACAATTCTTTTTTTGTTAACTGACAGAACAGAATTTCACAAGGTTTGGGGGTTTTTTTTGTTGTGGGTTTTTTTTTTTTTTAATCTTTATGAAGTGGCTTGCTGCTATGAGCCTCTTTTGTGCTGGATATGATCAATTACAGAAGCTGCTCAGTCTCCTTGACAGTAAACAAGATTTTGTTTAATGCAGTCTCAGAGCCTGTGAAATCTTGCTTGAACTAGAAGGTCAGCCAGTCGCTGGCAGGTGGTGAACAGAGCAAACAAGTTAGTTCAAGGTGGTGACAGAGACCTGCTTGTTGTGAAAGTAAAGCTGCCGTTTTACTCTTTGACTTTGGTTTTTTTTTTTTTTATCATAAACATTCAGAAAGTATTTGTGCTTTTCATTTATAAGTATTTGGTAGATATTAATGGAGCTATTTGCATCACATGCCAGTAGATGTGGAAAGTAATGGATTCCACTGTGTAGGTAGAATCTGAATTATACTTAACTTTTTCCAAGGTCAGAGAGGAAGTGTATAAGGCTTCTCTTCACATAGAGGGGACCTGAGTATTGTCCTTTGTGTGTAGTGCCTGCGTGTACAAAGTGGTGGCTTAAGTTAGCACAGCTTGTGGTTTTTGTAGTACAGCTCCTGCTATTCTAGTTAACTTAAATGAAAAGATTCTTCAAATTAAAATATACTCCACAGCAGAGAGGGAAGCAAGGTTTGGATCCTTCTTCAGTTCCTAATTCTGCATGAGAAACCTGTAAGTGTGCTACTAGAAGTAAAGGATATACAATGCTACAGCTAGCTTACTAATATCCCTTTTGAACTGATGCTACTTCTGATTGTCTTAAATAGCTTGTAAATCTCCTGTGCAGTATATGAAGATATGGAATTATTGTACTTTCTGACTTTCTTTAAACCAGAATGTAAGACTGCTGTATCTTGTTACTCTGTAAAATCAGAACACAGCATCAACAGTTACGATCCCATGAAAAATTTGCTGTGTTGTCTGATTTTGAGAAGATGGCATAGCAGTAAAAGAGCTTAAAAACAATACCAGTGTCACACTGACAGTGGGCTTTTGGGGTAGTTTGATTTCTGGTGCATTTCTGGTACTTGTAAGTCATCAAGAAAAATGAAAACTCTTATTTCCTATTATGGAAGCGCTGAAAAATGACTTGCCAATTTTCCATGATCTTTGACTTTGCAGATAATAACCTTGTAATTCTCATTGATGATGGAGATAAATATAATAAATTCCCTTGATTTTAAATGGGAATATAAAATTCTATCCTGAAGTGGCCATCCTGTTTTACTGCATTCATGTTTCTTGGTTGCTTCATAATTTCAGTCATGTCCATGTCAGAAAACTTTCTATAAGTTTTTTCTTAATCCCTTCAGATGAAGCAGGACATTTTTATTTATTCCTCTGTTTAACAGGGCTCAGACCATCATGAAGGCTCGTTTGAAAGGAGCCCAAACAGGTCGTAACCTCTTGAAGAAAAAATCTGATGCTTTGACACTTCGATTCAGGCAGATCCTTAAGAAAATTATTGAGGTAGGTAAATTAGAATTTTCCTGTGTTTGGCTCACTTTATTTGAAATCTGTCTGTTCTGTCAGTTGCGCATTCTTGTTCTGCTAACTTCATTAGGTAGGCTGGAATGGAGGACAACTTTGTGGGTAACCTGTTTTTTGTAAGTGAGGCTACTGAGGACAGATGAGCAGAATTATGTTTTTCTGGCTGCAATGATACAGACATTTTGTAAGAGTTAATATTCTTCACCTCTTTCCAACCAGTCCTAGGCTCTGCTTTCTTTTGTGTCCCAAGGTCCCTATCATCTCTTCTGTATTACAGGGAATTTGCTCTGATGCTGCCAAATACTTATGAGTGGATTTAACATGTTCTGTAGCCTCATTTTTGCTGCTTTATCTGGCTTGAGAGGGTACTCCAGATCTATAATGTTTCCTGCATGACCAGGTACGCTAGAAAGCAGAAGTTTGTCCAGATGGAACTTGTTCCTTTATGAAGAAACACCGAGTCCTGCTTCTTCCTTTGCAACATGAATGACAAATCTAAGATACTCAGTAGAGCCTAATATGGCTTGTTCCGTTCTACCATACTAGATGGGTTTTAGTTGTACTGTTTTGGCTGCAACCGCTACAATATCCATGGTTAGCAGTAGTGCTTTGTTGCTATGCTGTAGACAAGCTCTTGGCACTCTGTATCGTTTCCTATAGACTGTCTAATACACAAAGGCTCTTGCTTCTCAATAGCATGTTTTTTAGCTACAAGGGCTTCAAATGTGTAAAAATTGGGAAAAATGGAGTAGGAGGAGAGCTCAGCTTCACAAAGCTGCATACATCTGTATGTTGAAAAACAACTTTAGCTGTCTCACAGTATTCAGTACAATATGAAGTACGAGTGTTTTCCTGCTGAGCCATTATATTGTTGTGATTTAAACCCCATGGAGCAGAATTTTGAGATTATTAAGACAGACAAGTCTTTTGCTGTTTCTGTGAGTTCTATGCTGGGTCAGTGAGACAGCTGAAATACTTCTTTTTTTGCCAGTCACCTGGAAATTACAATTTTCAGTTTGAGAGTAAGCTACACATACAGGACTTTCTCACTCTCTTAAATTACTCATTCTTCTCTTCATGCTGTTAGTTATTTATCCTGGAAAAGGAGTAATGATGTGCCTTGTATTTGCTGCCTTTTTAAAAATTTATTTATTTATTTATTTAAACAGACTAAGATGCTGATGGGTGAGGTGATGAGAGAAGCTGCCTTCTCACTTGCTGAGGCAAAGTTTACAGCAGGAGATTTCAGGTGAGGATTGCTGATCTTGTGGATGTCCTACCCGTGGGAAAGAGTGATCAGCAAGTTGTTGATCTCTCTTTTGGAAAAAAAGTAAAATTCTTAAATGCACTTTAAAAAGAAAAAAAAAAGACAGTGGACAAGGTAGGACAGGATGAACTGAATTCTATTAGGTAAAGGTGGGAGACATCACTGTATTGCTGCAGGAGAGAGATGATTTGCATAATGAAATGTATACTCTATTGGAAGCTAAACAAAGTGGAAAGATTAACAGAATTTACTTTATGTACAAATCCTTAATTTGAGAAGGTGTTGTTTTTGGCAGCTTGGAATCTAAAATGTAGGGAAACAAGAATTTAAAGCAGAGTATTGGACTATTTATTATTTTGATCGTTCTTGTGAATTTGAGGGCCAGATGTAACGTGTGTTATTTTCTCCCAGTAAATCATACAGAAATTTTACTAACTGTTCTAACTTCCTATCTCATTGACCTCTTGTCTCACTAGGGCTAGTGAGGTCTGTATGTGAGAGGGGGAAATAAATCTTTTTCCTCCAGTAGGATATTTTTAAATCGTATTTTAATAAATTACAGTTCTAACTAGGGTGTTTGTATAATTCATTCAAGTGTGCATAGATCTTGTGGAATAACATTGGGGAAGTGTTAATGATTCAGCTGACGGTACTGCCAATTAATGGGGAAGAACTAAGTGATCAGACATAGTAGTAATCTGTGTGCTGCTGCAGAAACATCTTTTTGCCCTTTCATTTGGATATAGTGCTGTTTCCTGTCCTAACCAGTCGCAGTGTTTAGCTATAAACAATAGTCATATTCCACCCTGTAAGCAAACTGTACTTCAATAGAAGAGTTGGCTATAATGGCCTGTTCTTGGAAGACCTTAAGACACTCTAGAATTCTTCAAGATGAATTGTTGTACGAGCTTAAGTTTGTTAATATGATAGAGTTAGTGGGTAAACAAACTTATAAATGTTCCGAAAGAACAAATACATACAAACTCAAATGAACAAAATGTTGTGGCCTTGGTCTGCATTAAAGCCTTGAAATTCCCTCGCTTTCATTGGGAAAAAAGTCTCACAGGTTGATTGGGCTCAATGTTATTAAAATATTTTAAAGTAATTTGCCAGATAACTGGCTAGTTTTTAGCTATGCTTTGTATACTTGGTCTAAGATGTTTCTAAAGTTACATTTCACAGACTCTATGTCTTTTACATTTCCAAACATTGCTGGAAACCTATTTCTTTCAAAGCTTCTGTGTTAGCTTCGAAGTCTGTGCAATGAATTGCATAGAGAACTGAACTGAAGACAACTTCCAAATCTTTACAGCTATTTGATAACTACTTCATCTTGTATATAATGATGACTTAATGAACCACTTCAGCTTTCCTGATTAAGATGTATGTTTTCTTCCTTACAGTACTACTGTGATCCAAAATGTGAACAAAGCTCAAGTGAAGATCAGAGCTAAAAAAGACAACGTAGCAGGTGACTCTCTTCCAGACTACGAGTATTTAAACTCTTAAGGGAATTGTGGGAGGAGATTCTAAAATATGCAGGAATGTATCCAAACACTGTCTCCTCCTCTTTATTTCTCTTATTCATCTAACAGTAGGAACACTTGTAATTTGCTGGTTTTTTTCACCTACAGCATATAATTTTTGTATTTAGTTATTTACCTCTGATAAAATTAAATGAGTGTGCATAAACTGCAGTTCAAATCTTTGGACAAAGCATAACTTCCATAGACCTTTACTGAAAAATAGATCAGGAAATTAAGTATCAAAAATTAAATGTTTCAGGAAATTAAATACCAGTAGTTGTCTCTGAAGAAAACAGGAAAAATAAATCAGGATTGAATGCTTAAGATATTCCTTAAGTACACGGAATATATTACTAGACAGAAACATAATAAAACTGAACACTGTATAAACCAGAATACCTCCCTAAATTTTTCATGTGTCTAGATCTCTGTGATCTCAATACAATTCTGAAGTTCCATATTAAGATGTCAGAACCAGCATGACTTAATTGTTCCAAGCGATATAGAAAGATTTTGGAAACAAAGCTTCTGAACTTACATAATGTATTAGAAGCAAATGGGGTAAAGGTGAGCTGTACTTAATAAATCTGTAACCCTTTATGTCTCTTATACACATTCTTGTTCACTTTTGTCAGGTGTAACCTTGCCAGTTTTTGAGCATTACCAGGAAGGAGGGGACAGTAAGTACAAACCAAGTATTTTCTATCTTACATGTACTTACGGCTATTCTACGCTAACACAAAAAATACTTGTCATGTCTTGCTGATAAGTCAGTTTACATCATAGGCATAGGTGTACTTCCTCTATGATGCTTTGTCCTGTTCCTGTGACATGGAGGGATTATTGGGGACTATCGGGGACTTCAATTTCCTAAATCAGTGAGTGTTTCAGATGAGGAGAAGGCTTATCTTGAATTACCGGGTTTTGAGACTGGTAGGTCTTACTGTGGACATGCACACCAGTGATCTGTAGTAACATAAACCACTATAAAGAATTTGTTAATGGGCAAAGGCTTTAGCCTGTCACTTGCTGAGCTCTCTGTATCCCTGTAGTTTGTAAAGTACTAATTTTCATCTAGTAAGAAAACACCACAGTAGCAATAGCAACAAATATTATTTGATGATTCTTTTTTTTTTCCCCCAGGCTATGAGCTGACTGGCTTGGCCAGAGGTGGAGAACAGCTGGCTAAGCTGAAGAGGAACTATGCCAAAGCTGTGGAGCTGCTTGTGGAACTGGCCTCCTTACAGGTTGGTAGGAGGAAAAAGAAATAAGGAGATTGTTGGTTTCTCACTGTTCTGAAACGAAAGCAACGTAGTCTCAGTTATTGTAGTTTAATACTTTGAGCTGTACTATACTCCTTTAGTCCTAGTGCTGTACAAAGTTGCAAACCTTTTCTAGCCATAAAACAGAGTTATATTACTGCTTCAAAGAAGTCCTTATTCCTTAATGGTAAGAAGAAACTTTCTTTGGGGAGTTATTTGTAACTGCTAACATGCAGTGTTCAGCATGCTACTGACATTAGTAGAAAAAGTTCTGCTTCTATCAAGAATGTAGTCTGTGAAGCTACATTACAGACTGGGCTTTGGCTTTCAAGTACTATTTGGTTTTGTGTATAGAATTGATGGAAATGCTGAATTTGTCTTGTTATGTATTAATTATTTAATCCCATTCCATCAGACATCCTTTGTCACTTTGGATGAAGCCATTAAAATAACAAACAGACGTGTGAATGCAATTGAACATGGTGAGTATTTTTCCATTTGGGATGCATAGTATTTTTCTGTCTCTATGCAAGATGAGGAGCAGGGTGACGGAAGCCACTCTTCTTTTGACTGCTTTCATTGTTAGTAGGATTTCTAACCAGTTCAAGAACTCTTCAGAAAGCATTACAATGAAACATATTGCAAGTAAGAACAAAAATTAAAAGCCCAGTGGAATGGACTGGAGTACACAGAGATAAATGAATATGCAAATGTGAGAAAGTAATCAGGAAGTTGTGTTGAGAACCTATAGAACAAAGATTTCACAAACACATTCTGGAGTCTCTGCTAGTGACTTTGACTTTTTGGTGAAGTATGTTGACTAGAAACAAAAGACAGGATGTTTCTGTGTGTTAAGATGTTCTAATAGCTAGCATAATAGCTTTTAAAACTGTAATGGGGGTGTCCAGTGGAGAGCTGGTGACTACTTTTGTTGGTTTTGGATGGGATTGCAGAGTAGGCATCCAGAGAGGAATCTTGGTGACCTGTTAAGGTTTCTGTTACAGGAAACGGTACAGTCCTAATGTCAATACTCTGGTATTTTTCTTTCATCCGAATTCCTTATCCTTCACATTCTTGTTTGTAGATTTGTTTCTTGCAATTTCTTAAGTACTACCTATGCACAATATTGCTGTGATTCCTTTTGCTGCAGTATCCAGGGTGCTTTGATTATTTCAAGTTCCTGAGTTGTTGATAGCTCAGGTTGCATGATCTTTGCATGTATGCAATAACTTATTTCAGTACATGATTCTAAACTGTCCTTTTCAGTACTGTTTTTCATAGACTTGTTCCTTTGAAAGTGCAGGCCTTATCTGCAGGTTATCACTCTGCAAATTTGACTGTAGAACAGGTTTCCTCTGCAGCCTTCCATATAACTTTGGTAGTGCTGATAATAGCTTTCTCCTTTCAAAAAGTGAGTCTGACGCATAGCTTGCCCAGTTGGGCGTTAAAGCTTTGTTTAATGTCTCACCTCTTCCCTTGTGATGGTGCTGTATTTGAATATGTTTTCATGATGGCTTTTTCAAACTGAGATCATAATTCTGTGAGTAAAAGTGCTATGTTGAACAGAAATTTCTGAAAGAATGTGATGGAAGAACATAGTTTTAATTCAAATCTTGCCCACCTCTTGCAGGATTTTTTTTTAACCATTTCCATGGGGAAAAAGGACCTTACAAACAATCAGGGATCAGTGCTTACTGATTCCATTGCATCTTTCAAAAGAACTTGCTATGGGAGATTCTGTGGTGTTCAGACTCCTAGTGTAGTCCTGGACTTACTGAAGAAAACCATTTTGTGTACTTGTCCATAATAAGATAGTATGATCTTCCACGAAAGACACGTAAATTCCCCCTAGCCAAAAGAATTACTAGATTGACTTTAAACAACCATCTGTGCACTGCATTAGATAACTTCCTGGCTAATATAACAGCAGTCCAATAACTTCCTTATTTATATTTTTTTAGTGATTATTCCCAGGATTGAGCGTACTCTTTCTTATATCATCACAGAACTGGATGAACGAGAACGAGAGGAATTCTACAGGTAAATATCTGAAATAAGACTAGACTGGTCTCTTTTTCTCAAATAGACCATTTCTCAGAAGGGACTTAGGAGAACTGTTCACCAAATCTGGCAGCAAACACTGTTAAACATGACCTGGCTCTTACTGCATATTGAGTTTCCAGAGCTGGGCACTTGGAGATCTGCAATTACTTGTCTGAAAGTTACAAATGAATCCCTACCACTAGGTTGTACATAGCTGTCATTATCATTCTTCCAGAGGGAATGATGGGATACAGTACACTGAGGTGGTTCTGCTTTAAGGACACCTCTGCCATAGAGGTCAGTGTTCTGGGCTACCTGAAGCAAAAATGTCAAACCTGAAATGAATTAAAGGAGAATTAACTTCATTAAAGACAAGCAGAGTAGTATAATGCAGTGTTTAAGGTCAAGAATATAATTTATAGTTTGGATGAAGAAATGAGTTAATCTGCAGAGATGAAGTTTCTCAATGGCAGCAGCTAGCGATAAAAGCCTTTTGCCATTTGTTACAGGATTTTTGTTTCCTGGGGAACTTCTCCAGGCAGCTGTGTCATATCCAAGTTGTATGGCATCTTTGCTGCTAGCCTGTTTTATGAAAACACATTTGTTTCACAGATTAGCAACATTTCTCTTCACAGGTTAAAGAAGATCCAGGAAAAGAAAAAAGTATTGAAAGAAAAATCTGAAAAAGAACGGGAGCTGCGGAGGGCTGCTGGTGGGGAACGTGAACCAGCCAATCTCTTAGCAGAAGAGAAGGATGAAGACCTTCTCTTTGAGTAACCCAGCACAGTTGTTGTATATGGAGCAGGGGACCCAGAATACAGAATGTCCATTTGCAATATAATTCAGGACATTTTGCCTCGATGATACTTACGTGGCTTCTCAGTTGGTATATAAGTCTTGAGTTGAATGGATTGTGGATTTCTCCTGGGAGATTAGAAATCTGGGAACTTGACTGCAGCATAGGAGGAAAAGGAGAGATGAGTCAGGTGCTTTACTATCAGGAAAGCCTTCTAGTGCATGTTCAGCCTGTTTCTTCACTTTGTAGGAATAACTGTCCATAGGTGTGTTTTTTGCAGGATGGTTCTGGATTTGCCTAATCAGGTTCCTCTTTAATTGCTCCCCTCCCTAGTGCAAGCAAAGGAAAATGTTATTTAGGGAGGGAGATGCATGTAATGTTCTTTACTGCTGAACTATTAATGTTCAAGTTGCTTAAAGCAGGTATTGGCACAGCTGAAGTCAAATGTCAGTAAAGGCAACTCTAGTTTTCTAACCTGTTGATGAAATCCACAGTCTTCTGTGATTCATTTTTGTTGCACGATTGTTACCATTGGCCTAAAACATCTGTGGTTTTAATTAGAGGTTCTGCCAACTTGTGTACTGTCTGTGCTAGAAACAAGTAAAAATTTTAAACGTTAAATATCTGGTGTCTGGCTCAGGTTGCTAGAAGGTGGTGGTCTTAAAAGATAGTCATGTTGATTTCAAAATAAAACCTTTGCTTCATTCCCTACCCCCAACTTAGAGTCTGCACTGGGCATATCTCTTTTCAGCCTGTGCCCACATTCACTTAAACTTTACTGCTTTAGATAAGTAACCAAGGAGAAGTGGCTCCCTCCTGACACAAACACATAGAAACTCTTCTCAACTATCTAGCTACGTGTTGCTCCACAACATCATTGCAACCAGTAGGCTGGCAAGCAAAGCAGGGTTGAATGTACAGTAGTCCATCCTTGCTGTGATTCTTCATGTCCTTTGCTGATTAGGGGAGTCTAGGAGAGTGGCTGACAAGCAGGCTGTCACTGAATGCTGCTCAGTTTGAAAGGCTGTTTTCCTAAAGACACTGGTTTGCAATCAGCAAACTGAACACATGCCAGAGCAGTAATACTAGTACATTGTCTCTAGTACTAATAGTCTCTTCAAGGTAAGCATCTTGTTTTAAACATGCAGATGCAGGGTAAATGCAAGGAAATTAATTTCTATTAACACCTTTAAAAAGTCATTTTATAATTGTATGAAGCACAAGGGCATTTCTTTTTCTTTTGAAGCTGAAGGCAGCACAGCTGAATAATAATTCCATACTCTGTTGTAAGATACAGGTCCAGCTTGAAAGAGAGAAACCGTAGATCCGAGGACATGCTGTTACCTCTCCCACTCAATGCATAGTGTCAGAAGGAACAGAGAACATCCTCTAGGGCACTGATGGGTCACAGCATCTTTCACACATTCAGCAAAATGGCAGAAAGAAGACTCCCAAGATCTACTACAAGTAGTAAAATTGTACAGTGATTTATTTAAAATCTAGAAATATTTTACATTTTTACATTAGTGTGCAGTTCATGATGTCTGAAAATACAGAGTGCAGATGTGTCTAAAAGTACAATGTGGGGCTAACCACAGGTCTCAGTAAAGTTACCTTAATTATTTAAGGCATTGAATCCCCCATCTTATATTTTAAAAAGTCACATATAATTACATTCAAAAATTCTTTTATGCAATTCAGGTAACATTTATTTTTAATTAAATCTGGACTGGTAAAAATGCAGATACCCTCATTTTAGTCTGATACAGCTCACTACAAAGCCTGTGATCAGGTTGAAGAGTTTCACCAGTGAAGTTTGCATAGTCTCTTTTACTCTCAAGGGAATTGACACACCTTCTTCATTAAAGAAGGCAGAATAATTTCTTACACAAAGTAGTTCCAGGTCCAAACTGGCAGCAGATGGACAGTCAGGTATATTTCTCAGTGCTGCTCTAGCCTTTCTTTTCAGCAGGAGACAAAGGACAAAGCTAACATTGGTTATAAACTATCATAGCACCTCTCTATGTGGATGTCAGCGAGTACTGTGTGCCTTGGGAATTAAAGAGAGTAGAGCTGAACTTCAAGCAACATTCTTTAAGTCTACATTCAAAAGCTTATTTGTATAAAAACAGCTTCTGTACACCATTTCAGAAAAACTGGGGAGACAAACATTAGTTAAATACATTAATGGCATGATTTACTGTGACTGACGCTGCCTATGAACACTGAATACCTAAAGGGGGTTCAGGAACCATCTTGAGCTGATTGTGACTGCAAGAATTTGGACAGTACCTATGTAGCTGAGTTAAGTTACCCTTAACAAAGACGTTTTACTGCCTTTCACCTTCTTGTCCAACTATGAAACAGTAAATACCAAAAAGCCTAATATATCTACAATCATCTTTCTTAAAAAAGGGTAGAATTGATACACTATTTTGTCATCTATGAAACACTGACTATCCAATATACCTGAACATTGTAGTTGTCAAACTATGGATTAAACTGAGAACATGCCTGCAATGTGAGGCAAAAAGCCATTATTTTGAATATCCAGCTCTTAGGCCAACAGGTAGCACGTGGTTATTTCTAACACTGAATTGAACTAAAGATACTAAAGTTTCCAACCCCTTTTCTTTCTGAAGGGTCATTACTTATCCCCACTAACTGCTTAATTGCTTTTCAGCCCTATATACTAATTAAACCAGCAAATAATTTTGCTTTCTAACAAGACAGGAATGCACTCTATACTTCCATTTTTCAATACAAAAATGTACTGAATGTTAGTTCAGTAACTAGGATAGTTATCTGACAATTTCTTTATATCTGCTGTATACTTTGAGCTTTCTATTTAACTATGGGTGTGAATTCATTCCATTAACATTTGAAGAAAGAATATACGCAAGACAGAATGGAAAAAATCAACTACTTTTTCATCCTTCAACATTAGACAGGAGTGAACTACACATTGACGTAACTCCAGTGTTTTACCTGTAGGAACAAAGAAACACTATGGCTACAATTAAGATATATTCACAGTCAAGGTTCTTTGTGCTACCCAAAACCAAAACCACCAAGAAACTATTATTCAGTTAGCTTCAGCGATAGAACAGCCCTACTGCAGATGCATAGCCTTAGTAGTTAAACCTTCACAGCTCAGAATCATTTGAGGATGCAGAGATGTGCTGATCTGCTTTGCAACGCACTAGGATACAGTCAGACCTTGCCTTTTGTTAGCTTGTTTCAAATATTCCCCTTTCTCGTGACTTCTCAGTCAGTTACCAGTGTTTTACACATACTTTCACTGCAGTACTGAGCAAATGCAGGACAATATGTTGGCTAGTGAATTACAATACTCATTTTATAACACAGCAGCTACATTCAGCAATTTTAATTCCAGTTAGTTATCCATTAGACCAACAGCCACAAGATGAACCATTTGCAGAGATTAAAAAAACCCACTATCTTCCAATGTTCAGCATATCAGTCTATTTTAGTCAGTATTCTGTTATAAAACATGAGAACTTAAGTTGACTTTTAAGCAGCATGTCCTATAACTATATTTTTTTCACAAAAATATAACCTCTGCCTTTCTAAATATCTCTACAGATCTGTGGAAAACAGCGGCTCCAATCAGTCAATATGTTTTAAAGAAAATTCTGTAAAAATATCACATCTAAAAGATCAATATAATACTCATCTTTGATTGGACCTAAAATTAATGTGCAGTCAAATCTGATTTTAAAAGTCTGACTAAAAAGACACAAGGATTGAAATATTTACATTATACACATTTTCCAATTACAGTGCTATTGAAGTGGAATGTTTGAGAATTAAAATATTAACTCAAGCCTCCCAGGGCAGCTCCAGACCGGAGCGGCATCTTCAGTCCATGTATTTTTTTTTTGAACAGGAGAGATCCTCATTAATATTAATGGTTTTCATGTGTAGATTATTTCTCTGTCCAATGATCTGTAGAATTATGCTCCTGAACTACCATCATGTCCCACAAAGTCATTAAGTTAAGTGTTAAATAACATTCATATTTATAACTATGTGACAGCATGGACTGTATATACACACACACACTTAAAATCTTTGATTTCATAAGGGTGATTCTAGGTAAAAAAGGTGGATTTATGTATAAAAGTAGTTGCTAGAAAAATCTATCTAAAGCTTTAGAATTTAGTACTGACAAGGTCTCCATTTCTGGACCACAGAGAAAGAAAACTTGGACAATCTTTAGATCAGTTAAATTGGCTCACAAGCTGATTAGCGTATTTTTTCAATAATACGCAATTTCACTGGCAAAGGATGCAGCCACTGAGGTCTAGAGCTCACACGCATTTATACTAGAATTGAGCAGACCTACACACAATCTCCTTGGAAAGATTACTAGATTGAAGTCCGTTTGTCCCTTGGAATTGCTCTCTCATCGTAGCCAGGTAGAGGGCACCCACTGGGGTTCTGTGTCAAGTTTGTTTATTAACCGAAGTAACTCTTGATAGGCCTTATCAAGATCAGAATTCACAATTGCTGTATCAAAGTAGTGGCCATTGTTCTGTTCCATCTCCCTTGTCTTCTCTATGATTTCTCTCAGCTCTTCTGGCTGCAATCAAAACCAGAGAATTAGGATACACGTGTAAGCCTCTCGCCCACAACAACAGAGTAGGGAAAGGTAACAACACGACTCAGAAAAGTCTTTTACACAAATTTTCATGGTATTGCTACCAGATATTTAAAAGTTTACAATAACATTGAACCATGATACATATTTGGAAGCTAAGGGCACTCAAGACAATCCTTTCTGATTGGCCATAAGTGGCAAACCAGTAAATAACTGTCCCAGACTGAAGTAAACAAAGATCTAGCACTGTTCGTTTTATGACATTCATCTTACTGAGGCTCTTAAATCATGTTTCTGAAAAATAAGTTGGGTTGCTAAGCCCCTTATCCTTCTGAAAAAGACTGGCGATGGCAGAGATAGCGTGAGAATAAGTTTGAGTGGTGTAGAACAACACAACATTCCTCTGAAGATGTAGCACTACAAACACCAAACAGCCAAAGGCAACAGCTATCACTGAAATATTTTCACCAATAAACAGCAATGAGAACCACAGTGAGAGCTATACACTTAACTTGATTGAATCACCATAGCTAGCATCAGGTAAATGATACGGCAGAAAACTGGAAAACATGACTTAGGAGCTGGAAGGGAGTATGTCAAAAGCAAGAATATTGCAGATGTTGATAAATGATGCAAAGGGAGAAGTAGAAGTGGTTTGTTTTACTGCAGAATTTTTTTACACTTGGATTCTAAAAGTATGTTTGTTTTTCTCTTCTGCATCTTATTTTTTTATTATATAAAGGAATATTCAGGTATTTCAGGTATAATTTTTGGGATAATTTTCTAAAGAGGATATGTTCAAAAGGGACTTCAGGCTTTCAAGATTTTTTTTCCTAGGCATTATATACACTTAAGAAAATTAAAGCCACATACAGGCACACATGCAAGAAATACTTTTCTTTATCAGGGGAAGGGGTTTAACACAGTAGCATTTACCCAGCTGAAATAAATACAATTCCAATGTGATTAATCAGAAAGAAAACAGGTATAGTTTAACACCAATAACAGTGTATGAATTTTTATTGCAAATGGATTCCTTGATTACTGCAATAAAAAAACGGGACATACACAAGATGAAGTATTTATGTAAAATAAAGTTTCATGCATTGCATAACCATGAAGGAGGAAACATGCCCATTTAAAGACTATGATTATACTTGACTCAGGCAAATAAAGAAAAAAGAAAAATCCCACTGTTTTAAGACTTGGACTTTAATGGACTTTTTTTTAGATCTTCCATCCAGGCAATACATCACACTTGCACCAAACAAGGAGAGCAAAACAAAGCCGTAGAACTGAGTGAGGTACAATTCCTGACCAACAGCCATATCAGGAGTCCCTTTGAGTTATGCTGGGAAGACTGCTCTTCCTCAATATGAACTGCATTATGTTCAGTTAGTACTTTGACGATACTATGGTGGCAAAGTGCTCCCACTGACCACTGTGGGGTAGATTTCAGTTAAAAAGCTGAAGATCAACATACTTCATTATCCTAGCAATAAGCACTTGGTATCTCATAAGCTGATAAAGACCTTTTCTGAGCTTTCAGACATCCTGGTTTTATCTATGGGTGTGATTTCCATTCTGCAGAACTAACTTCTCATTAACTAAACGATCTGAACTGGATAAGCTGAGATGTTGACATGACTCTGGCTGAAACACGAGAAGTGAACCTACAGGATCAAGGTTAAAATAACTTTATCTGAAGAGTTTTGGAGTACATTTTCAAATAAATGCTTTTCCAAGGGCAGATAAGTTCTCAAAAGAAAAACAATAATCATTTGCTCCCTAAAATTACCCTCAGGTTTACTTGAAGACAAAGTTGGGTTTTCTACAGTTTTGAAATAAAGGGTCATATTTTTGTACTCAAATGCAGGGACCACAACTGAGACATCGCGCCCCAGGATTATTAAATTAGCAGTGGATTCCCTTGCCTCATACCTCTCACATTCCATTAGGCGAAAGCATCCTGAGCCCTTCCCTTAGTAGGCAGCCCTTCCCCTGCCTACTAACCTGGAGCACATAGATCTCAACGACACCACTTCCCATATATTGTCAGTATCATTAACCATCTCCCAATTCCAAACAAAGGGTATATGAATTTGTTTACCAAAAGCATTCCAGATCTGTAAATAAAAAGCAGTATGGTTTCAGAAGAAGTGTTAGACACATTACCTTTGGGTTTTTCCCTTCTTTGGCCAATAAAGCACGTAATCTCTCTTGTGAAGGTGGTGCAACAAATATAATATATGGCTTCAAGTCAGAATTACGTAGTGTCTTAAGTGACTGCAAAAATAAGATTTATTAAATGTTTAACAGTTCCACACATGAAAAGGGCATTTAATAATGCATTATTCACATGCTATAAGTGGTAATATACTCTTCAAACACAATGACAATTATACAATGTATTAACAGCAGTATAATTAACCATAACAGTATTATCATCACCACTCAAGTTCAGTCACAATTTCCTACAAAATTGATATTCCAACATTTTTCAGTTTCATGGAACCCAAACATTTATTTCTGTTCAAGGATATTCTTCATAACTAAACTGAAGGAACATATCTTTTGGTATCCAAAAGGAGGAAAAAAAAGTCACCTACATTGAAGCAAGTTTCCTTACAATGCTAAGGAATGGTATCAGCTTTTAACAAAGAGAAGAGTCTTTAAATACTACAGTTTAAATACTACAGTTTAACCTTTTCTGTTTTGAAAATTAAAATACAAGGTATCAGATGCACTACTACTGCATGCTTAGCATTTTTTTTTTTTTTTTTTTGGCAGGTTACATTTATATTAAGAGACAGGAAACAAAAAGAACCAAACTGTAGTTTGATTTTTCTAAAAGGTTCCTTCTGTGTGTCTCGGGACAAACAACTTGTCTCCGAAATGTATTTTTATAACCACAGAATTAGATCAATTTTCAAAGTGTTACAAATTTTCAACTTATTACATGCTTTGCGATACCCATGAGCTATTCTAGTAAAATATCACAGGGTCCCAACTGGTGATGGCTAATTATAGCTTCAATACTACCAGACTTTACTGATGTGTCTGAGCTTTAGGGCTTCGTTTGCAGCATCTGTAACAGCAGTAGACCTCATACATAACGTATGTATTAGAAATGGGCTGTGTTCCAGGACTCTGCCTCTTCCCACATTTGACTAAATTCCAAGTTGAAGTCTGTATGCATAGTTTGTCTCGTCTTTCTCCATAATCAAAAGGTCACAGCTAAAGAGCTTTTCAATATTGTTGATGTGATGTACTTTAATCCTGTCTGTTATGGAACTGCATAAACATTCCCAAAATGCAGTTTTCCACGTATAATCACAACCAACTTCCTCTCCATCTTCAAAAACCTCAGAGCTCACAGAGTAATTGGAAGACTGAGAGACACAAATCTTATTTTAGTTGATTTTTCAATTCAGATAGTTTGCACCAGCTTTAATTATCTGGAAACCAAGGCCCCTATTACCTTTAGCACAGATAAAGAAGATGTGTATATTTCCAAACAAGGAACAAGAAGGCTGTATTCGTAACACACTAGAGTTAACTCATCACCACTGAAAGAAAACTTGGAATAAATATGAAAATGGACCTTGAAAACACACTAATTTTATATAAGCCAAATACAGCTCTCTAGATTTTCACACTAGCTTCTACAATTAAAATACGACAGGCAACATCTTTACCATACCTGGGTATGAAGATTTAAAAGGCATATCTTGCCAGAGTTGATTACTTGCCGCACGGAGTCTATGCTAGTACCATAGAGATTCTTTTCAAACTCCCCATATTCAATGAACTTCCCTGCAGCTATGTCACTCTCAAATGCCTGTCGGGAAATGAAATGGTAATCCCTGCCAGCTACTTCAGTCTCTCGCCTGCTCCGAGTAGTATCTACAAACAAGAGCAACAAAAAAGAAACTGAGACAGTGATACACCTGTAGAATTGAAGAGGGGAAATAAGTATTCCTCTTAGGAGAGACATTGCTAACCAAGCAAAAAAAGGCATTTGAGATATCGAAGAAATGCAAGTATTTTATTTTCTACAATAAATGCCCCTGGACAGATTAAGTTGCTAAAGGCCAAACCTACATATAGAGGTCTTGTTTACATTATCTAGAGGGAAAAAAAAAAAAAACCCAGTAATCGAGGAAAGGAATAGTTTCACCTGTGCAGCTGCATTCTGGATGTGAAAACAGCTATTAGCTGTTTATAACAAGTTATACTGTTAAGCTGTTTGTAAACCTAGTTTAGGGTATATTAGACATTAAAAATATAAAATGTAGGAAAATATAAGTGGTTTGGGAAGGCACTAAACCCACCTAAATTTAAATTTATGCAGGATATGTAGGTTAAAAATTCTTTGACCGATGTATCAGTTTCTTTTTTAAACTTCTGTAACTCACTCCAATTTTATTCAAACTGAAATATATACATGTCTTATAATGGCTCTGTAACACTGTGTTGGGACACTGGATTTGCATTGACTTACCAAAGCTACTTTTTGGCACATAATATGTAACTTTTTTTGTCCTTTATCGAAGAGCTGACTATATCCTGCTTAAAACCTCCAAACTCCTAATTGCTATTTTCAACACAAGAGGATTTGCCTGCAGACAATATTCAGAATAAGCAATCGTATCTGCCTGTCAAACTTACGGGGAACTGCAGAGGCAAAGCGATCCACTTCGTTATTCATAAGTCGCTGCCGCAATTCATTTTGGCCGCAGTTCTGTGGGCCGATCAGAACAATAGGCCGTTTCCTATTTGCTGGCTGATGGTACAGTGACATTTCCTCATAAGTCAAAATTTCCTCGTTGTCATAATCTTGAGAGGGAAACAATAAAATAGTCACAACATACTTTACTGCTAGTTGCATGTATTGCCTGTCATGCAGCATCAAGTTTCAGGCAGCTCCTGACTCTCTGCCCAGCATCTAACTGCGAGTCACCAAAGCAACAGAACCCCAAAGATCATCGCTTGCTCAGTAAGATAAGGCTTTCTTCCCCCCTTTCTGGAGAAATAAAATGTGTTTCCACTTACTACAAGTAGTAGTATAAACTCAGGAAACAACTTTCTTGCCAAGGAACAAGTTTCTAGTACAAGAATAACACTTTATGCCCAACAACAAAAATCATCATCCCAATCCCAAAGTACTTTTGTAAGAATATAGTATCAGCTGCCTACAAACTCTCTGTGGAGAAAGTTTCCATTTACTAAACTTAATTATGCAGAGTGAGATGATATTACAAAATCATAATAAATTGGTTCATCATTGTAAAATTATGAGTGCTTCCATGCCTAAAAAGCTATCTGGTTTTTTACCCCTATCATCTGGTCTTTATTAAAGACACTAAATGACCCTACAAATTCTGCCACCTCGTTTATATCTTTCACTAAATGCTATTACAAACCATACTACTGGTCCCAAACAGAACATCATCAGGCAATATTTCTAACATCATATCCTGAATTTCAGCATTCTTTTCACAAGGCTATTTGAGGAATCTTTTATAGTTGCTTATAAGTGCACACATTATGCAAAAGGTGTTGCTTACCATCATTTTTATTTGCATTGTATAAAACCTTTTTCCGTTTCTTTTTGTTTTTCTTCGCGCACCAGAGTTTTCCTAACCAAAATAAAAACCATGACAATCAAATACCCATGCAGTAAAAAGCTTCCTATCCCACCCACTATCTGCATCTTTAAAGTGCAGAATTTATTCTGCAGTTTTGAAAAGGCATAATACTCTTCAGTTCATTATAACAGTTTGGTGTATTAAGCAAATGTGGCATGCCAAGGACTTCAACTGACTCACAGCAGATAGAATTCTTTAAGAAAAAAGGGGCTTTCCAAATTCCCCTACGTCATCCTAATTATATTGCACACAGTGATGAAAAAGACATGTGGTTTATACAACAAAGTGCTTTCATGAATTCTTCTGAAACAAAGAATTTCAAAGAATCATCCCACTTGTATTACAAAAAATGGAAGAATTTTCTACAACTCTACAGTGACAAGGTTCCAGATATCACTAATTAGCACGTCTCTGTAAGAGACTTTTTTTCCTTGGAAAGCATATATCCAACCTGATTTTTCTGGCTCCTTGTCTTCTTCTATGGTTTGCTTCATTGCTTCTCTTTGTTGCTGAAAACTTTTTCCTTAATGCATTGGAAAAAAAAAAGTACAAAAGCAGTTAACATTTATAAACCATTTCCATACTTTTTTTGTAATGATTTACTCATTTTACTTTTTCCTAAGCTTTTACATCTCTGAAGGTTCTAATAGAATATGACATAAGAAAAATTTGAGAAGAGAAATTAAAATTTAAAAATATAAACTAGAATTGCTGCAAAGCTTGTTTATTGCTTCAAAAATATATTAATCACGAAAGACTTGCAGAGCACTTGTACTATTCTGGATAGTTTTGCCTGGAAAATTGAAACTACTGGAAAGACTCCATTTCCCCACTATGATGATATGGTTTTCTAATTTTTTTTTTGTGTTAAACATGTTCTATTTATACTAAATCTTTTGAACTTCAGCTTGAAAAAGATTAGCCTATATTTAAATCAGTGTTGCTCTCAACTTACTCAAATGTCATAAAGTATCAGTGTGATATTCCATGGAATTTGAAGTCTTTTGTTCACCGTGTTTAACAGATCAGCAGGTCTTTAATGGAATAGAGTGCAGTACGTACTTCAATGCCAAAATTATATACGGACTTCAATGTCTGAAAACCCTATTACTCAAAGGCCCCCAACAGTTAGAAAGGAAGCATGACTGTTACAAGTAACTGAAGCTCTTTGCTAAGTGAGAACTTAGCAGAAAAAATGCAGAAGAGTTACCACAAAAAAGATACACTTTTCAAATGTACTACTTGATACAGGAAGAAAACTAACAGCTGCTCTCATCTCCAGAGAACAAACAGGCTGAAGTCCTACATTTCTGCTGTAGCCAGCAGAGGGAACTCTGAATCCAGAGTCCCCAAGGTGGAGGAATAAAGGAAGAGGAGAGTCACTCTTGAAAGGTGAACTGCAGTGGAAACGTAGCTTTACTCTGCATTTAACATCTATACATGGAGATGCCTCTAAAAGGTCAACCTTTTAAGTAAGTGAATGACATAACCAACAGAGAGCTCTGTTGCAAAAGGTTCAAAGTCATAGATATTCAAGGCAATGGATATTTAAGAGTATACCAGTCTGAAAACCAGAATGTTGCCCCTATGGCTATGGGAACAACTGGCTGTCAAGCTTTTTCTAGAGCTTTATTTACCAGGGATAAGGCCTGCCAATGGCTGATTATCTTCATCTCCATCTCTGTAAGCCTGCCACCAGTTTGGATCTTCTTGGCTGATCACATGGAGTATATCTCCTTTTTGAAAAGATAGGCCTAACTCTCGGCAGGGGACGTAAGGGTCATCAGAGGGATCATAGTCAAAATGCGCTTTCACATGTATCTGTGGAAGATCAAATGTAGAAACAGAAAAAAAACCACCTGTGACTTCTGAAGAATTAGACCCTATCTTCCCGTGACTGCAGTGGAGCTCTGATATATAAAATGGAAACTTTATCTGGGGCATACAGGAGATACTGGAATGGAATCATTACCTAGCTTAGCAACGGGAAAGACACAGTTGTACTAGGTTGGAGATGAAGGCCTGAATTTAACTCTTGTTAATTCTAAATCTATGCAATTTCCACACCATTTTAGGAGGCAAAAACCCCTGAGCTACTGATTTCAGTTCTTTGCATTCAAAAAGTATCAGAGATATTCTGATTTGTTTAAAATACCTAACAAATACACAGACTGAAACCCATTTGCTCAGCTTTAGGTGGTTTCACTTGTAAAATATTTTGTCACCAACCGTTAATGTTTTTGTTTGGCTCTGATATAAATCTGTGCATTCTTTCTTCAACTTGTTAAAGCTGTCTCAAGAAAAGTGTTAGCTAAAAAGACAACGAACAAAGTTTCCAGTATACAAACTTTTCCTCCCAAAGCATATTTGTAAGTTCCATCATAAAAAAATATGAAAAATAGAGAATTTGCAAATTCCAAAATAGAATTTCAGAAGCACAGGCAGTTCTACTTTTATAATTTCTTACTATTTTAGAAGCTGAGTTAAAATCATACTAAGAGTTTCAGCTTAACACCATCAATCATTTTCAATAGTTAATTCAGGTGTTAGTCTGGTAACAATTAAACCACTCTAAACAATTAAGTTTTGGTTTTGTTCCACAATGTCAATGACCTACAGAGGAACTTTCTAGGCATTACTGGAAAAACACAGCATGTATCACCAAGCTCAAGAACTTATGTAGAGCTACTTACAACTGTCTCCTTCGCAGGAGGTGGCTTGCTCTGCTGACTGGGAATCAATACAAAGGTCAGAGTACCATGCATGTCAGCCTGAGATGAAAAATAGACTCTTCATATACAGTATCAAAATATGGCTTAAGGTTAAGAATTTTAATAAATAACATATTTTAGAAAATACTTCAAAAATTCCCATAAAAGGCAGTTCCTAACAGCGTATCATCTACCCTTTAACTGGTTTAAAAGATATAGTACAGATACAGATGCAGTGATTCAGTGACAGGCCAGAAAACCAAATGTTGATATTCAGATTTTAAAAGCCTAACATTCTTGATTATACATAAACTATTTCTATTTGAAATGGAGCAGCTGCAATTCTGTCAAGCAGAGACTTAGGAGAAACAGAGAATAATATTCTCTTGTTTTGTTAAAAAGTACCAACAAGCGGATCTATTCTGGGAAGAAAAACCACATAAAATATTATTATTATTTTTCTAAATTTGCTTAAGTGGAACAGTGTTTTCAAATCTAAACATTTCTACTATGATTTAATGCTGTTAACATTATTGAAGTATACAAAACATTGTTTAAAAATTTAACTAACACACTCAAATCCTGCATCTGTAAAGTACTTAATATCCATATTGCAATCACCATACTGAACATCATAAGTGTCCTGGCTTTAAAGAATTCTTATTTGTGTGCATACTTTTGTATACAGAGTGTGTATGAACACATACCAAATATGTAGATAAAATGCAAGTGCCAACCTGTGACAAGATCTACAAGTCTCACTTCCTACACATCATTCCATGAATCATAACACAACGATTTATGTTGCATAAAACCACAGCATATGCATGTATATCAAAAAATTCAGACCTAAGGCTTAAATAAAGTAACCATAACTGAGCATAACATGATTAGGCTGCAGGAAAGGAAAATCCACAATTTTCAGTCAGCATGCATAGTTCTGAGGAATGCACAGCATTTCACAGTGATTGTGTGAATAGTCTTGTCTAAAGTCATGCGCAGTTCATTATCACTTGAGTAGCAAGTGGTGAGGTAAAATTAAGAAGGAAAGTAATGTCCTTCTCCTGTGCTTGTTTTAAGTATTTTTTGGGGACTGAAGCATTTTAAAATTTCACTTCC
This sequence comes from Mycteria americana, assembly GCF_035582795.1. NCBI lineage: Eukaryota > Metazoa > Chordata > Aves > Ciconiiformes > Ciconiidae > Mycteria > Mycteria americana. Next base: position 36,848,047 of record NC_134369.1, read on the forward strand.
ACATTACGAAATACAAAAGACAACATATAAAGAATTAAAAATATGATTTTAAATTAATGATTTTAAAAATATTTTTAAAAAAAAACACTTAAGGGTTTGTGGGTTTTGTTGTTTTTTTTTTTTTTTTTTTAATTTTTATTTCATTTTCAGCACGTAATTTGCTCTTATGTTAATGTATTGTAGTTTTAAATCTTTTATTCTGTAACTAGGTTGCAGGAGCTGCTCAAGAGCAGAACAAGCGCTCTGCAGAGAACTAAACTGCCAGAGTTGAATTATCTGTCAAGCATCTACAAAACACTTTTCAGAAGCATAGAGCTTAGCTAAATAAGGCTTTAAAAAAAAAAAATACAGATGGCAATGGAGACAATTACAGAGCATGAAGAATCTCAGATCCAAAAAACACATGGAGACTGAAGGCTTTCCAAATAACTATAACTCTTTTAAAATGCCTTAAAAAAAAAAAAAAACAAACCACAAAACCCCACACATTTCTGCCTCTACTTCCCTCCATTTAACCTCATTCTTGCATTAGCTGAAACATTTTAACAGCAAATATCAGAAGAGATCCAACTAAAGGTGGAAATTGTCCATTAAAAACTACAGTCTTATTGTAGCATGAGACAACTTCCTCTATGGATATCGTTGCCTATTCTTCCTACAATAATGCAACCTACAGCAGAACTCAGGTCTTTGTCCTGATTTTGATTCATCTATAGAGCATAGATCTAAGTAATTCAAAGATTTACTAAATATATTTCTCATTTTTTTTCCCCAAAGACCCTATTAAATAAGTGCTAGTGGATATTTCCAATGTTTTGTATCAACATTATAAATTAACTTTTTAAAAAAATTGTAATTTTCATCTGTTTTCACCTTGACAGAATGGTCTTGCCTGCTGCAATCAGACCAAAGATTCAGTCAGGTTCCAGGTGTCCCATCTTGGACACTGATCAACAGCAGGTGCCAGAGAAAAGCATGAGAAAAGAGCAGTACTGGGCAACAGAAAATACTGGTAATTCCCAGCTTTTGACATTCTACCTCACAGGGCCTTTGAGAGAGAGAGTACCTCTGCATTTACTAGTTCCTGATGGATTTCTTGCCTGTTGTTTTGACTAGCTGCTTTTGAACTGATGTATAATTTTGTCATGAATGGTAAAAGTATAATAAACAGAAAAATGTCTATGCTGGTAAACTGCTAGACAAAAGAGTTTTTATCAGGAGGGAAAGATAAGAAGTCTAGTCATGTAAAGGTCCTGTGTGATATAATTTGTGGTGGGTTAAGCCTGGCCAGCAACTAAGCACCCACCAGCTCCTCACTCGTTCCCTTTCCCCAGCAGGATGGGGGAGAGAATTGGAAGACCAAAAGCAAGAAAAAGTCATCGGTCAACGTAAAGACAGTTTAATAAGTGAAGGGCAAAAACCTAACCCAACAAGTGATGCAAAGGCAATCACTCACCACCCAGTTTTTATTGCTCAGCATGATGTTATATGGCATGATATATCACTGTGGTCAATTCAGGTCAGCTGTCCCAGCTGTGTCCCCTCCCAACCTCTTGCTCACCCCCAGCCTACTTGCAGGAGCGGGATAGAGTGAGAAACAGAGAAGGCCTTGACACTGTATAGGTACTGTTCAGCAATAGCTAAAACACTGGTGCATTATCAACACTGTTTCAGTCTAAAGCCAGCCTAAAACACAGCAACATATAAGCTGCTATGAAGAAAATTACCTCCTTCCCAGTCCGACACTACCACAATCACACAGCCACACATTTAACAACTGCAGACTCAACCAGAGACAAAGATGAAAAATCATGGCTTTTCAGCGCTAAACAAACTTTTTCTTAGAAATCATTAAAAGCAAGTCTCAAGATGATAGCTGGACTCTTCCACATTTGTAGGCTTTATTTTTGCAGATAACTGCCATTATACTTATTAATATCATACTATGCATCAGAAAGAAAACTTGAAATGGCCCTCCACATATAAACACTAGCTACGACAATGAAAATACTTTTAAACTAATGCTAAACATGAGTACAAATGACAAGGAGAGCCAAGAGGCTTCAGTCTTATGAAATGAGTATTTTCTGCAGGGAAAACAAGAAGTGTCCAACTCACCAACAAGTCAAAAACTTCATTAACATCTTTTCCACGAATCTCAATGCCATTAATCTCCAGAACTTCATCTCCTTCATGTAACAGCCCACTCTTCTCTGCAGCACCTCCTTTCACTATTCGACTAATGATAACAGAATCCATTTCATTGCGAACAGTAGCACCCTGCGTAGTAGCAACACATTCTGAATTTATTTTTTATATATATATACATATATATATATGTGTGAAACTCAAAGCCATCTACCGTATATATTCCAAGCCAGTGGAGAAACATTTCTGTATTGAAAAATGATGCAAGTAACAGCTGAGATGCATACACACAATGCTCCAGTTTAAAAAAAACACTGCTTAATTTCTTTAAACTGCACTAAAGATTGAAGAATTGAATTGCTCCATACCATAAGATTAATGATTTTTTAAAAAACATTTTCCTAAGGAAACACTTATTTGAAAGATACAAAACAGAAGATGAGAGTTACTAAAAAAAGCCCAAAAACATGGTTGGCACAAAGCTATAAACTCCCCTGCAGCAAAGCTTGGGATAGCAACTTCTATCAAGAAGTCCTGTCCAAACCCAAGTTGACAGAAGTTGTATAGATTCTAAATGGTAGTACGGCTACTGCTATATGAAGATACACACAAGTTTATTGTCTACGAATATTTCTCATTTTGGAGGGAGGGAGAGTGTTTACAAGTTAAACATCACCTCCACATTCAAATTCCAAAACTTTCATAGCAATCTTCAAAGGACAAAAAAAGCTTACCTCCTTTATATATAACTGAGTACCAGTACTTACCAATGGAATATCCCGAGCTTTCTCAATGCGAACTATTTTAACCGTCTCTCCTCCGTACACGCCAACATTTTCATAAATTTTTTCATCTGTCAGAGGCTCTGGCTGCATTTCTTGTTCTGCAACCTTATCGTGAGCCAGTAGAAGTGCCTAGTGTTAAACAAAATCAGCTCAGTTACAGAAAATTTCACGCTTTATATGTATACAAAATAGTAGAGTTCAATGAAATCCTGCAATTTGAATAGTCCTTGCAGATTATGGAATACTGCAAACTGACTCGGGCAATAAAAAAACAAAAAAATCATCTATCACAGCTATGTAACACCTACTGCTACATACTTTCCAAAACTTTCCTTTCAGATTGCAAAAGAATAAAAAAGCAATTTTGAACACACAACTGTGACTGTACTTACAGCTTCCTCTTCCTAAAAAACTAGACATTGGTTTACTATGTATGTAAGTGAGGATTCAGGCATAAGAAGTTGCTGCAGTGAAAACTACTCATGGATTTACAACATCAGCAAAGGACAAAATTTCCTTTATGCACCCTATGGTAACATGAAACAGCTGCCAAAGAAAAAAAAAACATAGATAAGGAAAGCAGCTCATGTGTTGCCCTGACCCTACTGATCTACTGCTACATTGTTTATGTGCAAATTACCCTGTAATACATGTAGAATGTAGCAAGGGCTGCATACAATCATGCACTACACTTAATTAGAAGCTTCCATTAGTTGCTGGAAGTTAGAAACTTCTCATGCTAGAAAAATATTAAGAGATTTGCACAGAGTTGAAGAATAAAATCCATCCTTGCCCAGTCAGCCCAAAACATTTGCAGAAAATAAGTTATATTGAAAACAGCATCAAGAAATACATTCCATAGATTAGAAGTTCCATTTTGTTTTACCTGCATGTGAGGGGCATTCAGCAAAGCATTAAGCTCCTGCCCATCCTTATGGTGACTGGGTTTCAAAACACTCTGTACCTAAAAAGAAATCAAGTAGTCAAACTCTTAATCTACCCAGTGATTTATCAATTCTCCCTCCCCTACTCAAGCATAAACCCCTACTTGCAATTATTCATTTTACTGAAAGTAAAGCATATCCACATAATTGTTACACTGACTGACTGAACTTAATCTGGTACACATTAGGAAAATATGCAATGAGACCAAAGGACTACTCCAGCATATCTTGCCTCAGTAATTCTCTACCAAATCTAAGCTGGTATCCAGTACATCACACAGCTTTGTCAATACCAGAGACTGGCAATGAGCTCAGCTACCACAAAGATGCACACAAAAAAATTAAACTCCAGAAAGGAACATGCTAGTGAAATCAGTCACAATGAAGTCTATTATGTGAATACGCTGGGTCTTTTAAAATGTGCTAATTTCTCATTAACATGACTAGCCTCCCTTTTCCCTAAAAGCAGATGGTTTATTTTTACCCAAACTATTTCCACCAACAGCAAGACTAAAGATTCCAAGACAGGTTTTGCAATACATCCTGAGGCCCCTGCCTCAGGAAGTGTACGAGTCAGAACTTCAAAAGGTCTCAGGAAACCAGGTGTCTTTGGGTGGTTCCAAAATAATCCACATTAACACAAGGACAGTTTTTGCTCAAGCTAGCAGCTTCAGTTTCCTAAAAAGGTTTGCCTTCTCATACAGTTACCAAACATACATTGCCAGCATCTCTTGCAAATACTAGAAAATCCTGGTATGCTTATAGAAAAAGCCAGGAAAAGGGAAGTCCCTCTTATCTAAAGGTGAGGCTGAAGATGATACTTTCCATAGTCATTATCCTCTGGCCTAATCTGACCAAAGGCACACACAAATCCAAAAGCACAAATTAATCCAGAAACATCAAGAGTAGGTTATACTTACCAGAGCAGCAGCTTTCAGCGGGATGGAAAACATTTTTTTCAAGAGCTTTTTACTCTTAAGGATGAGGTAATGTGTCATAACAGAGAACCATGAAACCACAAGTTCCAAAGTGAAAATAATTAAGCTTTTTGTGTGATCTAACAATATCTAAATGTCTGAAGAGCCTCTATCTATAAGCAATTATCTACAGAAATGCTAACAACTCTCTTGGATGTTACCAGATGACTGCACTGAAAACAGCAAAGATACTTTTAAATTCTAGCATAAGCCACTAAATGAACTGTTCCCATGGAGCAAGATCCTTACATTGCCAACCAAACATTGTCACATGGAACAAGGTCCTGGGCTTAGCAATAAACCTGGCACAGCCTCCAAAAGCCTTCCTTCTGACATCCCTAGAACATGCCTCACGGCGAACAAACCTAGTCTAGCTTACAGAAGTCAAACAAGAAGCCAGATTTAACTAAGTTTTTTACTGATTTCTTTAAAACCCCAGAGAACAGAAAGAATTCAGCTTCATATAGGCCTAACCTCAGTCATACCTCTGAACTGGCCAGGAAGCTATTATCCCCGTCTTAGCCTGAGTTTTAGGATGCCATATAGCAGACAGAGCACTGTAAAGGATGTATTTCACTAACAAACTTTTCCTCTGTGTTGAAAGAAGAGATTCTTCTATACAAAAGACTTTCTCATAGAAGTTTATTTAAGGTCTCTAACTTTCAAGGGACTTTCTTGAAGAAGCTACAAGAAGCTTTAAAGCCTTATTTATCCAATCTTTATGACCCCTTCACAGGAAAACCTACTCAGAAAGCAACTTAGAAGCCCTGCAAGCAAGACAACCTTTTGAATGCAAGATCAGAGTTTGGGGATTTGACAGGGGAAAAGAAAGCAACCAGGCCCAACCAGTCATTCTGTGTGTTGTGAATATCCTTCAAGTTGAATTTCTGCTTTGAATAATTTAATTATTCAAAACTTTAATAGCGCCTCCCCTCCCCCTTTTAAGAGAAAGATACATTTATTATTTGCTTATTTAATGAAGTGCTAGGAAAGCTTCAGGCTGCTATTTACACCACTTACTACAGCAGTACTGCCATATGCCAGATTCCTTTGTTGCTCATGGTAATGAATCCCACAGTTTTATCAGACGAAGAAATTTGAATGTAGGCTGTCTTTCCAGAAGTGACACTATGGATAGCATAGGCAATCCACACTAAATATGTGGCAATAACAGTATTTTCTTAACTCTTCAGCTTAGTTTTTATTGTTAATTATGTTAACCTTAGTTCAAGCAGCCCCCCAAAAGCTATCAATTTGGTTTCATTACACACACCACAATTTGGAGGCATGTACTGTGGAGTCACACACTGCAGTGATATTGAACATTCAGAATTTAACTGCACCTGCAAGATCCTGTTGTTGTTTACTCTCAGGTGAGCAGGGCTGTCAGAGGGAATATACATACACGTTGTAATGCACTTATACCAGAAGTTACAAGCTTCCAGTGCATCCTCTCAAAAGTACTGATCTAGTTTAATTGCCTGCACTTGAAGTGAACAGTAGCAAATTCAAAACCTTTAGAAACATAGCCTATATAAATTAAGCCTATTTAAATATACTTAATAGCAAGAACATCTTTAAGGTATTTGATACGTGCTGTTACAGGCCAAAAATTACAAACTGTCTTGAATGCTGCATCAAATATTCCTACAAGGTCAAGATTCAGACCATGTTCCCATAATCCTTGCCCCCATCTTGGACAAGTTTAAATGGATTTAAAAATCAATTTAATTACACTTGATGTTTACTGGCTATTTTTATTTAAGACTTGGAGTATACCACATTACATGAAGATTAGCTCTCTAAAATAAATTCCTTCAGCTCAAGTGCTTCATTCCACCTTTTTAATTCAATTAAAGTTTCTCAAAAAAAAAAGGAAAAATCTTGAGTTGTTGGTTCAGACGACTAGAAAATAAAATGTATTAAAAACGTACCGTTCCACTCTCATGTATTGTTAGTGGTTAAAAAATTCAAAATAAAGTTTTCACAACACACTGTTCGTACACATTATGTTTTATAAAAGCAAGTCATCAATTAAAGAGTAAATGAAAACAGATTTTTTTAATTAAGTTCAGTGTAGCAAATGATAATTCCCCCCAAACACACTTCCAAAAGTGCAGTTTATTTAAATATTAATTTTTACTATTTTTTTTTTTTTTTAAAGGGAGGATGTTTCATGCTGCAATATGAAATTGTGTGGCAAACTGTCTTTTCCTGTTAGTTACAGAAGCATGAGCTCTAGAACAGGTTCTCTTCTATAACATAAAGCCTCAAACAAAACACATCTGTAGCTTTAAGTTAGGACATATACTCCAAAACAGTTTGAGAGTTGTACGCTGTCACTGATGACTTGTGCACTAAAATATGCACATTAGCGTTACCTGCCATTTAAAATTAATGTTATGCGTGTATCTGCTATTTTTCTTTCTTGTAATGTCTTATGTCTTTTATCATCAAGATGTTATCAGTATCTTAAATCCAGGCTTTTGAAAGTGTCTTTTCAAAAACACCCTGAAGTAAGTAAACGAACTGCTTTCTGGGGGAGCTTCCCATGCCTAGGGTTAGGGATGGAAAAAGCAAAAGACACAACCAAAAATCACAGTACAAGCAAAAATCTGGACATGCAAGATAAGACACTTTGTCAGGATAAAAAAAACAAACAAAACCAAAACCAACTTTTCCTAAAGCATAAATAATTTTCTCCCATACTGCTACCATAACAAATGCAGAAGCCTTTCCAAAAGGAATAAAGGATCCGAAAAACAAGCATAAGATCTTCTATTCGGGCAAGACTAGGAAGTACAGAATGATGTGAATGGAGGCCTCAAGGTGTTCCTGTTGAGACACTTCTGTCAGTCACAGAAATATTTGTCCTGAATTTCCAGCTCGATCATTTCAGGATGCTATTTAACATATTGCAAAATACAAGGCACTTAAATACACCAGAAGCTGAATCACCGAGAAACTAGATTACATCTGAAAATGGGAACAGACATATGCAATATATTGACTTTTCAGGAATTTCAAGGCTGGACAAGACAGGGATGGGAGATGAAGAATCAAAATGAGTGCACGAATATCTTTGCTTTTATGTAATAGTCTTCTGGGTGATGACAAAATTACATTGGTTTAAAAATTTTAGATTAAAGAAATATTTTCTTTATGCTTAACTTTCTTTATGGATTGCTAAGAGACACAAAACTGGCTTTGCACCACCTTCCGATTTTAGGATTTACCAAATCACCTGAAAAAGAGAGGAATGTGTTGGGAAGGTGAGTGGTAGGGAAGATAGAGAGGAACATGAAAGTTTGAAAACAGACCCAGAATTTTTCTAGCATATTTTCTTCTTGGAAACTTCTATTAAGCAGCAAATGAAAGGATATCATATCCGTGAAGGGGAAAAACCAGCTTTCTTATGAGATAAATCTGTAACATCCTTTATTATGAAGAAGATTCAAAAACTCTGGCTTGTATTTGAAAGAAGTCCCAAACTAGGCCTGTGTAAAGTGGGTGTTTGGGGAAGTAGTTTACAAACAGAAGTTAACTGAAAAGGTTCCTTCACACTCACAGACATCGAAGAAGCCTAGCGAGGATCCTATAGCAGCCTACAGGCTGATGAATAAGCCAGAGGGAAGCTCATCCGTAAAATACTCCCACCTGGTTTTGGCACAGTCTTACTGACAAACCTAAACAGGAAAATCCTGAGCTGCAGTTTAATCAGCACACTGCACCTTTAGATAACATTTGAATGACGTCCCTCAAGAATCTGTAATTTCTTCTGCAAAAGAACTTCAAGCTTGCTATAATGCTGTTTTCCTTGACTTACAAGGTTAAAGTCTAGAAAAAGGAAGGAGAGTGGAAAGAGCTGTTAAAAAAAATTGCTTCAGGCAGAAAGAAAGCCAGAAACTTAAAAAAACAAACAAACAAACAAAAAAAAACCAACTTGCTGCCATACTGAAATTGGAGTGATGTGCCTTTGAGCAACTACAGAATGGCTATATACTGGCTCGGGTACTCCAACTGGTGTACCTGAGCCAGTTTTGAACAGGTAAGTTTGGTTCACTGGGTGCTAAATGCTGGAGCATTTACCCAGCCTCTGGATCTGGCTTTGCTGAACACTACAGTGCTATGCTTGCACTGATACTGGTATTCAAGCTAGCTAGTTTAAAGTTAATAAATGTGTATCCATATAAGGTGTAGTCACTCTTCACTGCAATATATACATGCACCAGGCCATGGAAAATGAAGATTAAGTTATTGAGCAACCCCTCAGAGGGTCTTAGCTGCATCCAGCCGCATGTGAAAACTGATTCTGTTCACAGCAACTTTGTATCTGATGAGTTTTCTGTAAATCACTACTAATGGTTTTAAAGCTATTGTATACAGGTATTGTCCACCTATATTCAAGTGAATAAGCCTCAAAGAGAGTAGTCAACCTGGCTGAAACTGTAAAAGTATTTCAAACTTTAAGATCTGACTGAAAAGATTAAAGTTAAAAATCTTGCTCAAGTAAATTTCTAAAAGTATACTTTAAAAATTTCTAAAAGACATATCAGATCTTATAAAAGATCTGTCATCTCTCAGACAAAAATTAAGTGTAATCTGACCATCACAGCAGTAATTAAAACATTGAAATTAAGTATTAAGGGATCTGTTGCTCACTTTAAAACAGAATGCTTCTTTCCAGTATGGCTGTATTTTCAGAGATGCCTCCCAATTTAAGAACCATGGCTCAATTCAGAGGAAAGTCACAATAATCGAGAACTGTAATTAAATTCCTGAATGCTTGGAATAAAGAATACTGAAGGTAAAAGAGTTAGATTTTCATAACTGCTCCCTCTTCCTATGTTTAAGCATAGTACCTTTCCTGTTACATATCTATCCATGCTAAAAATGGAGTTCTTATCCCCAAAATATTTTTCTGGTTACTGTTCGGAATCCTGGAGAAACCGGATACAGCAATCAGTGACTATTATAATCCCCTTCATATTCAACATTCAATAACTCAGACAAGCTTGACAAGTACATATTTCAACAACAGCTATGATTATAGGTTTCATACATATTACAGAGATGCATACTGTACATACCTCTTGTGCTAGTTCTTGTGCATTGGAGATGAGAGGATATGGAGGGCTGGCTTTGTTCATGTGCACTGTAACAGCATTGTGTATCTTAAATGCATTCTGAAAATCAGTATTTTGAACAAGCTGTAAAATGAGAGAGAGATCTTCTTGGCTCTGAGGGTCTACCAAAACGTGCTGGATATGCTTAAGAGAAGTTAACAGTTCTTCCACTTCTAGGTAAGAAATAACAAAATACAAATAAGGTATGAGTTAACAAGATTCAAAATTAATTTTTATATTAAGATTGTAAAAAAATTTTTGCTGTTCAGTTTTTAATCAGCAATGATGTATGCAAATTTAGTAGTTATCAATTATTCACTCTGACTTTCACTATCAGAACATATCCGAATCAAAAAAGCACCCCAAGTTGGTAAAATGAGAAATAAAAAAGCTGATACACTGTTTAAATTTAAATTCCTATTGCAGAAGCAGTTGTTCTCTGAAAGAAGTCACGAGTACGTGAAAGATCCAATAACTGCAGCTCATGTATAGCTAAATGGGAAAGAGGGACTATTTTGCTATATGAAAATAACTCCTTTGCTAAACTAATGTTGATGCACTGAATATTCACTGTTATTTTGATACATCTTTCTATCTATATCTGCCACATATGGCAGATATATCTCCCTCAACTAAATATTGCTTACTTACAGAATGAGTGATAAGTAAACTACACAGTTTCTAAATGTAAAATTATGCTCAGTCTTAGCACATTAAAATAAGAAGGTAAGGATGAAAAAAAAAATACCACTTATGGTCAGATTTTTGAAAGTCATCTGCACCAGAAGGAAGTTCACATCTTTTACCTACGAGATTACGAGTTCTGCTTGGACCATAAAATATTTTTAACATATGTTAATAACCAGTTTCTACCTGTTTGCAGAATACTGTACATGTACTACATTCTTGAGCTTCAAGAACTAATCTGATGCTTTACGGGTGCTTTTTAAAGACTGTCAACAAATTTACATTTTTTTAAACCAATCCAAATTTCTGCAAAATGCCACTTCTCAATATTAAGTACTTAAGAAACTACCTAAAACAAGGAATATGAATCATAACTATAATGAGCATAAACCCAGGTAAGAAATCCTCAAGCAGACCAAAAAAAACCAGTGGGTGTTTTGAGCCTGAAGTAACGTATGCATTCTCATACTTTACCTGAAAAAAATCTGTTCAATCAGAAGAGGCTGGTGAGCTATTTTTTATTTTAATAAATTCAAGTAAGCTAGAATTTTGAATCCTGGTATTTTTAAAAAATGAACAACAAAGAAAATCCCAAATTTTAAACTGTCAATACTGAGGTCAATCTCCCTTACTGGTATTAAAATATCAGCTTTGAGAATTATTTTTAAGTTTTAGCAACCTTCATTTATTCATTATGAGCTAATTAAATACCATTAAAATAGGAATGCTATCAAGACATCAGCTAATTTGCATTTTTTTACATGAAAAAATCACAGTAGATACTGATCACTAACATGGAAACATTCTGTCAAGAAGTTTCCTTTACCTGTTTTTAAGCTCAAATTCACCAATACACTGAACACAATGCTAGACTCAAACTTGTTGAGCACAAGATTAAAATGGTTGATAAATGGGCACATGAAAATCATAAAGCCTAATAAAATACGCATTTAAAACAAGTTTAATGGCTTTAATTTTGGACAAAGCATACCTACATATACGTTTTCAATTTTGAGTTTGCAAGTCAGTCTTCTGTATAATAAAAGGAAATAAAACAATCCAGAGCTACTACTCTTGGACTTTACTGTCTGCAGGACAATAAAAAAAGAATAAAAAAAACCCCCTCCTAAACCATTCCACACATGCTAAAAACATCCTACCCACCAAAGGTCAAGGGCTTCTTCCTGTAACCACCAAGGAAACAAAGGGTAGTAGTACAAAAGCTGCACAGAAAGCTCTGATACTGGCTGTACAGGATATTCCACAGGTGAAATCCAGTACAGCTCACAACACTAATAAAGGCAGCCAGTGTCTCACGAGGAACCTGTATACACAATATACTGCCTATCACACAGGGGGAAATGCCATTTGGAGAGAAGGCTAAAGAACACTCTACAAGCAAGAATATTTGCTAAACAGGATGTTGTCAGCTGGCAAATGGCTTGCCTAGTGGAGTATGCAGACCACCAAAGCATCTCAGCAACTGATTCTCCCAAGTTGGAGGAAGTGCACTATTTTTTTTTTCTTTTAAATGCTGGAAAAGTAGTGTAAAACAGTCAGATGTTATTGTAAAGTTCCTACTGATACCTGCTCAGTTAAACACACCAAACCAAAATTCTGCTATTTGTTACTGTTACTGGATTCAAAAACCAGTGAGGCATTAGAGAAGAACCTAACAACTTCTAACTCTTCCTATGCATAAATTTTATTCAATTATTTCCGAATTGTCTATCTGCCCCTATATATGAGAACTCAAATACATACACACATACGTACACACACAATTCTCTCTGACATATTCCATATAAGATATAAATACATAGATAGACAGACATCTTATTCTGTATCTATATAAAGACGTCCTGTTCCTAGATGCCGCTACATATTCTCTTTTCAGCACTTTGCTAGTTCCTTTTGTGTCGCCCTTTCTTACAAACTACCACAGTACTCTCCTCTCCATATAATTCCCTTCTACATTGAATCTTCATCTGTGTAGGATGCAAAAGCCCTATACCAAACGATCTCCCTCCACCATGAAACAGCAAACAAATACCTGCCTCATCACAATTCTAAAAGACAAATAATGCTTGAAAGGAGTGAAATGAAATCTTCCCCAAAAGCTAGCAATCCATTTCCTAGTCACTTGTTTAATAAAAAAACCATACACATAAAACCACATACAAATCTGGCTTTACGCATGTCTAACTCTCTCTAGGTTCCTGTTTCTGAATTCTAAATCAGATTAGATTTCAGTGCAGGTTTTTTTTTTTTCGGTCTTTAAAAAAAAAAATAAATGCCAGGTAACAAGAGATTCGATCTCTAGACATTTCCTATTGAAAAGTTGTCTTGAGGGAAAAAAGTTCAGTAAAAGACTAACATCTGCATTTACTCACAGAAAAATGTCAGGGTTCTTTTGCAGAACAAGTCCATTTTTTAATCGCAGTTCAATTAGCAATCGACTACTTTTTTTTAAAGTCTTCTTTTACAAGAAGTGTTGCAGCCTTTTTTCCATTAGGCTATGAAATGGCTGGAATGTGACTGAGCACGGTGTGATATACGCATTAATCAAAAGACTGCCAGGGCAAAAGTATGCAACTGTGGGGGAGGACCTATGGTCACAGCTTAACATGTTAGATTAGAAAAAGAAGAAAAGAAAACAGTTGCTGTTTATCACCTTACACAAAAAGTTATGAACCACAAACTTAGGAAGATATAATTGGCTTTATTATATGTCAGCACCAATATCTTGATTCCTAGCTTTTTTAATAGAATCTCTAGAGTACTCTATATGTGCTGGTACTAGCACTCTAATATTACTCGAATCACAGGGCTAAGAAAAGTATTGTTTTATCCAAAACTATTTCTGAAAGTTTATTTATAACATATTTATAAATAAGTTTTGCCCAAGGTATAAAAACAAAAAATAGGCAGCTTTCCCCTAAAAAAAAAAAAAAATTTCACTGTAGCCACAAAAGGTTTACTTACATGAAATGTCAGTTAACTTGTTTAAATTAACTAAATTAGCTGAATGAACTGTAGCAAACAAAATTTTTTCTCTGTTTTATAGAAGTAACTGGCTTTTTCACAGCAATGTAAGTACTTATATGCACATGCTCTAAGTGCACAGAAAGTAATTTCCATCAAGACAGCTGTCTAAATCATATACTGTTTTGACAACAAACATGCCCTTTAAAATTGTTTTGATTAAATGTCCTGTTTTATTTTTATAAATAAAATCCAATTTGTTTAATCTAGTCTGCTTTTTTTTTTTTTTAAGGTGAAAAGATTAAAGACTTGGCAAAGATCTGCCAAATTAGACATTGGCATTTATAAAACATTTTCAAAACTAAAAATACAGACAATCAGGTCAATATTCTTATTTAAAACACGTATCTTTAGCAGAGGCTCTATGGATTAACACACACACACAAAAAAAAAACACTACAAAAAAGAAAAACTAAAATCAGTATTTTAAAAAAGACTGAATAAGGGTAGTTTAAACATCTCTATAATTCACTAGCACCTGCCCAGTTTTATTTGGGTTTCTCCTAACAAAGCGTAGAGATTTGTGAAAGTGACTAAGCACTCTCATCTGGACAGCAAAAGTGGAAAGATGGAAAGAGTCAGGAGCAGTGTAGATCAGAAATTCAGTAAAACCAAACAGACCAACCGCAAAAAATGCCACATACTAGCAGTTATTTTTAGGACAAAATCATGGGCTAGCAAGTTTCTTGAACACCAAAAAGTTGTATGTGTAAATTTTAAAGAATCTGGCCTCTCCAATTCAGGTATTCAATAAAAAGTATTAACAACAGTGGACTCAAATCCTCTCTATGAAACCATATTATTTAAGTGTGTGTGTGTATATATATTCATATGGCAACATCCCTAGCCCTGATACTAATCAGGAACAAATAGCTTTCAGAATAATAAAAAAAAAATTTTCTTTTGAAATTCAACAGAAGTGTCAGATGTTAGAATGATTAATCCAGAAACTGGAAAAAGGACACGCTTAATAGTGGAGGAAAATTCTGCAAGAGGCCAAGTTACTGCAGAAGCACTTTGTTAAATTTAAAATTATTACTCAGTTTTTGTCAGCACTAATGACTGAACAGAGATTCTTTACAGACTATATAAGCTAAGAGATCACGGTATTTCATTTAGAACTTTTTTTTAAGTTTGCAACAACTTAACATCACAGTTGAGTATAATCAAAAGCACCACTCTTAACAGGAGCGTTAAACTATTATAAATCCTCTCTTCTTAAATCTTAAGGCTACCTAATCCAAATTGTTACTATAATTCTGTCTGACAAGGAAATAATGGTAGTATGTTTGTATGTCCGTCAATATTATGTCATGACTTCTCCGATTGAAATAGACGCCTATGAAGCCCTAATTCAGCTCCCTGGTGCGTATATGGATACATCATGATTTAGTCCAATTACATCTCCTAAACCTCCTTGCTCCTCTAGCTCAAAGAGACCATATTCACTCACTAGTCAATACTTCTGCTCTATGCACGTACTTTTAAGCCTTATTTACTGCAATTCAGAGACAGACATAGTTATTTTTTTCATTTTCATGGTATCCAAACACTGAAGGGAATAGCTTTAGTTAAGTCATGCAATTTACTACTGTGTTTTTACAGAAATATGCTCACAGCAGAACAACAACAAGACCCAAGCTTCAATTACAAAAGTGAGGAGGAGTTTATCCTTGTGGACAAAATCATCTAGTCATTTTCCTTCAAGATACATCTTATACCATATATTGATATTTCCTAATTTACCCCTTTCCACGTACACATCTCCACATTCTTGTCTCCAGTGTTTGGTGTTTTTCTTCTTACATAAAGTATTCATACAATCCTAGCTTCCATTCACACCAATTTCCCCCTTCTCTTCTTGCTGAGCCAAACCTAGTTTCCTCCTTCCAGCTTTTCACAAATACTGTCTTTCTCTGCCAATCTCTCAGCTTCCCCCACAGCTTGTACCCATTTTATCCCCACACTGAGAGATTTTCAAAATAGCCTTTCATCATCACAGTAATTTCTCCACCATTGTCTCTCCTGTTCAAACAGCTTCAGTCTACCCCACCTCCTTATTGGTTCTCAGACCCATACTTGTTACTCATTTCTCTCTTTCCTACCAGCTTCCATGCCTAGCTTCTTTGCCCATTGGTTTCCACCTAGCCCTCCTTCCAAGTTCTCAGCATCTCTGGCATGAAACCTAGCCTCAGCTTTCCAATTCCAAGTCACACTCTTTCCTCCCTTCTGTAGTTCCAATTTCCAGCTCCTCCTGTAATCAGTCTTCAGAGCTTTTAGCCACTGTGGCTAAGATGCTTCAGAAGTCACTTCTACTGTGAAGTGACTTATACTTCAGAAGTCACTTCTAAGAAGTCACTTCTACTGTTTGATGTCAATCTTTGCATCTTCTGCTTTGTGTTCCCTCTGAGAAGAGAATTTCACAATCAACTATCTAACACTTCATAAATTATAGAATCTGCTTCTTACAAAGAGATCTCTTGGACAGAAGCTGACAAGCCCTGCACTAAAACAAGGTACACCTGCCTTGATCGTAACTGATCCTGCTCTCAGCAGGCGGGTGGACAGGATGACTTCCTGATGACCCTTTCAACCTAAATTTTCCTAGAGGGATTTGTACAATAAGGATTACCAGAGGTTATGGAATAGAGCCATGTCTTTAGCAGAAATGTTGCTCAGGCACACAAATACTAAAGATGAAGCAAAAAAAAAAAAATTAACAATTTCATAGCTATTTTTCACTCTGTGCTCTCAACTACCAGCCAATAGGAAATAGCAGCAAGAATTTTTAGTGCAGCCCCAAAAAAGGCACCTTTTTAAAGCAATCTGTATCTCAGAACAGGTATAGATTTGGAAATCTCAACTGGACTCCTACAAACTCCCAGTGTCTCTTTTTCACTCCAGTGACACACCACATTTTAGATAAATAGATACTTAGGTTTGAGGAAGAAACTTAGAAACTTTTTCTACACAAGCATAGTTAAAGCAACGACAACTATGAAATGAACAATTTCAGATCTATTTCTTAAAAAATTACTAACATTACATTTTCAATGTCTAAAGTGCCAAGGTAAAATTTAGATTTTCAAAATTTAGATTTTCACTATCAATGCAAATACTTTTAGAGAAAATGTAAATTACATTAGGTGACAATTGATAATGCAAGACAGCCAGAATAAGAAGCCACCACCAGCATGCTTCTCTTTAAAATATTAAAAACTCTTGTGTTTTGATTTTAAATGACAATAAGTATTTATTCATTGCTTATTCTGGTCTGTGCTTCATCAAACATAATAAAATTGGGTGTTACTTGCATGGTTTTCCCCAATCTAAAGAGGATAGAGACATCCACTGAATTCATTAGTTATCTACAGGGTATTTAACTATTCCCCAAATGGATTGGTTTTGAAAAGCCACTTGCTGAGGCACATAGCCTGATGCTTGACTAAATAAATAAAAAACCCAAACCACCACAAATTCAAAGGACCAGAAGACTTCAAATCTGTATTGGAAGAATTAGCTAAATTAGGTTTTCAGTGGCCTAAAAGAATATTAATATCAACTAAATATTTCTCCATTAGCCCATTCATTGCATTTTACCTACCTAGTGTCTTCACAGTATAATGAGGACTCTCCAAAACAATTCCTTCTTCTGTGTCAAATATTGGGTTATCTATTCCAGTTTTAGGAGGAATTTGTGCTAGTTTCTTTAGCCTCATGGAAGCAGTAAGGTCCAGTTCTTGTTTCTTTCCCTCTTCTTCCCGTCTGCGCCTTATGTCCTCCTGCTGCTGACGGATTCGCTCAAGTTGAGCACTCCGCCGCATGGGCATCATCCTGGAGCCCAAATCCCCAGGGCAATCAACAGCCATTTCTCTGTGCTTCTGAGGTTCCTCAGGAGATGCAAGATCCACATTTTTTGCTTCACTGTCAGAATCTTCTGCGATATGTCCATTCATATGGGAAGTTGTCATGATTATTTGTAATTATGCCTATTCTCTTCAAACAGAAATGCTGCTATTAGGCCAGTTTTTGTTATGATGTTGCGTAAAATCCATTATAACTTCAAAAATATTTCCCTTCCATCACAAGGCAGCTGAAGAAACATCCAGGAAGAAAATCTAATGAAAGATATTAAAAAGAAGTTCGTGAATAACTGCTTTAATAAGGAAACACCTAAGACAGTTCTCCAGGTCCCCAGGCATCAGAACAATGGAACTTTTCCTCCACATCTACATAGTGCTTCCTCCCCTACTAAGAACTACAGAACCCTCACAAATCTGTTTCACACATTTTAGTAAACTTCACGTGCCAATGTTAGAAAAGGAGTACTGTTCAAACTAATGCTAAAGTCTCTTACATTTCCCAGTCAAAGGAGTGGAGATTCTGCACTTAACACACACAACTGCAAATCAGTTTTTTGAATGTTCCCACTCAGTTTTAATTTATCATTTCAGTCTTAAAAAATCCAACACAAACCATGCTTATGATCCTACAAACACTAAATATGAATAACTTGTTATAAACAACACATTCACACGAAGTTTAATAAGTTAAACACAAGAAAATATATTTGCATTTATTGTTCATAGATTGAGGCATTTTTATGTAAACATTGCTTCCCAGGTTCAGAGAGGACAGGTCTGGCACAGAGTTCTTCCAACAGATACTATCTAAAGCAGTCTGGAGCTGCACTTACACAATTCCAAGTAGAGATAGAGTCCTAGGATAAGGGTTGGACAGTTCTGGTTAGCAGCTACTCTTAATACTTCCTATAGGTATGCATTAAAGCAGAAAGGATTAAATACAAGAGCAAAAATCCTTGTGTGGGCATACAGAGGTATAGATTTGACAGAAAACAATAATTAATTTCCACAGTCAAGTAGTGACATTCCACTATACTCCTTACACCTTAATCTGGTTTCTCATTCCTGATGATTCAGGCTAAAGAACTTAAGTGTTCTGATAAATATAACCACTCAGTTCTTAAATATAATACTTATAACAATGTGTTTTATACCACATTGCCTTTCTGTATCACAAAGCCAATGATATGTTACCCTCAATATATCCCATTAAAAGGTCATAAAATTAATAAATAGTTGTGTACAGTATTACCAATACACTTAATTTTTCAAGTTCTTTTTTATCCTTTTTTTTTTTTTTTTTTAAATTTACTGAAAGGCAATACTACAACATATCTCAAAGTTTTATTACACACTGGAAGCACCAAGACAAAAAAAACCAAACAAACATAAACCCAACCAACTTTCTTAAACCAAATGTTTGTGTTTGGAGGAGGAAGAGAAAGATGCTTACGTTGTAATTAAGTTGAAAATTAAATATCAATAGTACTGGTTTGGAGGAGCAGCAATAGAAACTCCTACACAAGTTTCTGCCAGCTTGCAATTCTAAGTACAGCTTTTCATTGTCACAAGGAGTAGTATACAGCTACATACAGCAACACCAAACCAATTTTCTTTACTTGTTTCCTGTCTAGCCACTAGTTCCAGTTATAACTAAGATCTTCCGAGAAGTAAATATTAAAGCATTTCTACGGTAGTAAAAATTCTTTTTTGCCTTTAAAAGATACTTACTTGCACTGCACTGATACATAAAAATGATTTCAATGCTCAACATTCCCACATCCAGAAAAAATGCAGGCAACAAAAAAGCCCATCAAAAGCTGCACAGTAGTGGGGCTAGCACTGCAAGTACCACACAATTATTTGGCACCTGTAAAACTTTCAGTTAGTGCTGAACTTAAAAAGAACAGCTTTTCGAAGAATAAAGGCACATAAAGTTAGCATTCAGACAGGGTTATATAAAGCACCATATTAAAACACGGTCTCTGAAATTCAGAGAAAGGCAGATAACAACTTAGCAAAATGATCCTCAGAAAGCCACATTTCCCCTTCTGTAAAGGCAACTTCATTGTACAGAAATACCAACCCCAAAAAAGGAAGCCTCATTGGGTACAATAAGATTGCAAAGAGCACTAATTCAACTGTGGGTGGAAGATAATTCAAATTCTCTTTCATCCACATTGTACTGGCCATAGCTTGTCTGAAGACTGAGCCTTTTAAAAGTTACATTCATCTTTTTTCAACGCTGACAAGCTGAAAGAAAATTCACATTCCTCAGTCCATACGGTACAACTAACAGGTGTCGAAACAATTTGAGGGAATGAACAATATCCATTTACTCAGCACTAAAGAAGTCAAAACCACTACCTGAGGATATGCAAGAAGTAAAATGCAACTTTAAAGATACCATAACACTCAATCATGTGTAAGGTAAATAATGTCACACTCACTAAAGAATCTACACATCAGAAAATGAAGTTGATGGCCAGTATTTAATAACTGATCAAAAATATTTAAGGTGGGATTAGCTACGTTTCCTCCATCAAATTTAAAAGTACTAGCTACCTAAGACAAAGAGTATCTTTTGAGGTTAAGTCAGAAAAAGGGCACAACAAAAACTCATGTACCTGTACATCGAATGAGAAGTTTTAAAATCTCTTTAGTTTAGTAATAAGCACTGAAGACCAGAGAAACAAAAATATAGTCCGAGATAAATATTAGTAATAGGCAACCATTAGTAACATTGCTTACATTTTCAGTACAAGCTCCACGCGAGATGCAAAGGGCGTATAAATTCTTGGAACAGAGCAACCAAGACATTTAAGTGGCCTGTGATAATAGCTGCTCACTTTCAGTATTTAAGATCTGAATTAAGTCAGTTAAGAAAGAAACAAAAGTTACGGAAAATTAAGAGTTCTCCTGCAGCCACACTAACAGCAATATTCAGAAAACTGGCTTCAAAATTTAAGAGAGTTTTAGGAGAATTTTAAATAGAAAGTATTTTTGATATCCCAGAAAGTTAGATGTCTCTGAAGCAAGCAATAAACAGTACAGGCAAAGTAATCACACTCAGATAATACAAAAGATAATACAAAATATCACTTATAAGGCAGCCTAAAATTTGACATTACTGAAATATCAAACCAACTCCACCCCCCCCCCCCCCCCCTAAAACTAGTTGGTATCCATAAAAGCAAAGGTATGCTGCGAGTCTGGAATGCTAGAACAACTTCCTTTAATCAAAGAACTTCTGATAACGGGTGACCCCTTCCAAACCTAAGCCCACTGTTCTTTCTGCTGTCTCAAGGCTGCTTCAGAAATCACAAATCCTCATCTCCAACAGTTTTGGAAAAATGGTACTGCCCAATTGCAACAAAAGAAATAAGCACATAAGGAAAAAAAATTCAGATCACCTCTGAATTCCCTCTCCACAATGGTCCTAAGGAATTTAAAATGTAAAATATGACACTGATAAAATGTTAACTCGGTCCTCAAATTAAGGTGTGGTGTAGCTGAGGTTAAAAGTAAGATTCAGCTTGAGGCAGGCACCAGGAACGCAAAATTTTACTCTAACCAATAAGCATGGCATCAAAGGTCTTATGATGAATAATTTCAGAAACAGTTTTCTTGGCTTTTCTTTCTGAAGGTTTCTTCTGCGATTTTAAAAATCCCAAGACAACAACAGTAAGGGAAGGTTGTTATACAGTCTGTTCTCTGCAAGTTGTGGATCATCCAATAAACCAGCTTTTCAGCCCAAGAGGAGCTTATTTTTGCACATTAATTCTTACACTAAGGAGGAAAATTTAGATGTACTCAATAATACTGATTTTTACTACATCATATGTAAAATATATAGAATAATATTTGGAATTAACAGAATTATTTTCCACTTTAGAACTTAGTATTAGCAGTTTTTATACTCTTTAGATATGTACAAGTCTGTGTTACACAGAGTTTGGTTGCTCAAAGTTTAAGAGGGTTACATTCTGGCTTTGACCGTCTTCCTTTGAACTGCTGATACCTAACAGGGGAACCTTAGCATTTCCACATGACACGTAGATCTTTCCACATAAAGCAGATTTATGACTGTTTTCTGTCCAACTTCATATCACAAGTCTTACTAATATGGTTCTGCAGAGCACATATGAAAGTCTCTTCTTCACAGACTACTTTTACTATTCAAATTTTTGCCCTACAGAGGACAGTTTGTATAAACTGCTAAAATAAGTACCACTATTGAGAAAGAGCATTTCAGTCACTCTGATCACCATCAGGCATCACACAAGAATTTAACTGTTAAGGAATTATGAACAGCAAACAAACTGTATTTCTGGTGCAAGTTCAAAACAGCAAAATTCAAGAAAACACACAACTACTCTCTTGTAAAATATAGTAAGTATAGTTAGCAAGTCACACATCATTATTCATACTGACCCCTAACAACGTCAGGCTTCTATCATCTCTTTAACCACCCTGAATACACTAAACAAAGCACAGACCCCAAAAGCTCTGTCAAAGAACATACATACATAAATGCAATCATCTTGGTGTGCAAGGCAGATGCTAGTATAAAATACATACTGACAGGGACAGAAACAGAAGTGCTGTAAGGTGGTGTAAGTTTTCACTTGCTTCCTGGGGACCGTGGCTGGTCTGCACAGCAATCCTAATTGCTTTAACAACTAAATTCTTTATAGTAAGTTTAAATTTGTTTTGCTTCAGCAACTTCCAAAAAGCAAAAACGACACTTTCTGGAGGCTGAGGTTGTGTGTTATATTTCAGTGGTGTTTAAAATTCTTTCAATGCTAGAAGTACGATTAGACTTGATAGTTCCCTTTTTAAAATTCATTAAAGATGCAAATTCTGAATGACTGCAAGGGAGTTCAGTGCTCACCTCCAACTGAATTTGATTAGTTTTAGCGCAGCTGAGAGTATAAAAGCCCAACCTACATCTGTAATTATATTATAAACACAAGAAATACATATTTAACATCAGGCACAGTGCAAAGGATTTATCATCAGCTGAAAGCCATATACTATGACAGACACGGTATATTAAAATATTCATTAAAAACAATTGGAAGAAGACTAGGTTGCCGAAGTAAATTAAAAGTTAGATTAAAATCACATACAAGATGCTTCCTGATATCTGAATTACTAACAAAATATGAGCATAAAATTATGCTAGGTATCTCTACTGTGTATTATTAACAGCTCACACAACAGTGGGTCTTCCAGTATTTTTACTCAGCACTTCAGATTTCTAACCAAAACCTAAGTCATAAGAATTGCAAAATAACACAGTAAAACACTTTAGTAACTCCACAAATGGAAGCTCAGTGTAGGAAAAAAAAATTCCCAGCTTTCCCTGCATCATCTCCCAAGCATCATTTGTTTCTTCAACAGTATTTCAGCAAACCTGCAAGATTAAGAGACTTGGAAGCCAATTACATAAAGGAAAACACAACACAAACCATGTTGCACAACATAAAATTAACCACTACTTGATGAGAGTTAAAGATTGGAGTTTATGGTAGAAAATACTTCACAGATATCTCCTATGGAGCTTAATAGTACCTGAAATACCCGGTACAGACTGGAGCAGCCTGATGTTTTTCAAAAGCAAGTAAAAGTTACAAAAACTATGACAACTTGATACTATTTTTCTTAATTTAAAAAATTCTGCAATAGAAAAAAAGAATTCTCTTTACACTAGCTTTGCAACACATTCAACACCATGACTTCTGGTACGGTTTGTTTGGGTATTTTAGTCTACAATATTTGACATGATGTCCTCTAATCAGATGCTCTAGCATAGTCTTGGTATTGGAAGAAAACTCTACTTTAATACCCAGCTGACACTTATTTCTAATAATTTCAGACCAGAGTTCATTATAAAACCTGTCAAACACTAACTCAGTTCAACATGCGTATTTCAAAGGGCTTTCAGACATGCCAAGAGGTTTTAACATTCCACGCTCACTTAAATGTGCAAGATATGTGGATCAACAGCAAAAAGGGCTAAACCCTCAAAAGGAAAGTAATTTTCATTGTTAGTGCTTTCTAGGTTACATTTGTACAGGAGGAAGAACAGTGTTAACTTGAAACATTAAGGCACAAACATTAAAGAAACTGATAATTCAGATGCTAAGGTTAGATTCCAGTTTTATAAATCGTATAAACAAATTGCTTGGCGTGCAAACATGGGAAATTGTAAGCACATTTTTGAATCGCATTGGTATTACATTTAAGAACTGTGGTCTATTTAAGACACATTTAACTTTATTAGGCTTGTTTATCTGTTGATGCAGTGGCAACAATCAAAACAGTCACAGCTCAAGAACTGGCCAGTCTACACTATCAACCTTCAAAAGATACAGGGCTACTACCTACAGAACAGATATGAACAAAGTGTTTTCCATGAAAAACATGGACCAGTAAGAGTACATCATGTCAATAAACAGCCACATCACTCAGACCTCTCTTCAGCAACTGCACCCTTGCAGTAAAATATATGCAAGATACCTTTGCAATTTCTGTGCACATACTATATGAAATTACGACACACACAGAGTCTATATCATAATTTCATTGTGTATTTGCACATGACAAACAAGACTGGGTTTTAACCTGTTTCACTGCAGAAGCATAAATTGCTTTCTAAGGTACATCCGAAGATTGTTTTATATAAATATTCAGTGTAATACAACACTCCATTCTTGTTTCATTCACTGTCGTAACTTTTAGTCACATCAGACTACTAGATATATTTCTAAAAGAGGCCACGTTTAATTTAATTACCCAGTGTGACAGACAACAGAGAGTCTGGATAAACAACTCTCGCTGCCTCAAAATTAAAAGCAGAAATGCAAGATTTGTAATTGTTATCCCTAATCAAAGTACTCCTCTTCATTGCCAAATGTCCAAAAGAGCAGCGGGTCACTCATCTGGCCCAGGGAGGTGATGTTTACTCCCTCTCCAGCTCCCCTGGTACCAGAGCTCCCTGGGCAGCAGCAGCCGCCCCCCATTTGCAGGACTCTGCTGCTGGCTCCCATGGTGACAGCTCTGTCAGCTCCCGGAGCTGCCGGACTTACATGACACGCCAGCCATGCGACGCTGCTCCTCAGCTCGCTCCGCCGCTTCTCCCCAGATTTTGAGACCGTGGCAGCCTTCCAGCCCTGTTAGAAATAGAGACGATTACCCAAATGCAGAGGCGAAAAAACACTTTGAGTTCTCTCAAGCTCGGTCAGCAGATGGCTAAAACCTCTCAATACGCAGCAGTAGCGAGGCCAATAAAACCTCTGAAGTACACCACCTTCAACTGTACTGTTTACAGCGATCATTAGAAAACACACAGCCTCAATGATTCAGGTAAGTGAAATCAGCTGAAGAGATATGTAGGATACAGCAGAGCAGATTACTTCTGATAATATATTTTAGCTCTTTTAGGTCTAAAGAAATTAATGCCCTTTAGAATAAGCATGATCTAAGCTTTAAGAAATTGAACAGGCTGATTTTTATAACAGACATAACAGAGAAGTCATATGAAGAGGGAGAAACACTTAAATCTCATTTAAATTCTTACCAATCTCTCTGTGAAAAACACATGTTGCATGCTCTATTAGAAGCAATCTTCCTTGATTAGTATCTCAATAACAAGACCCTTTATTCAGTTAAAAGTGATAGCACAGGTCAAGCAGAACCACTACACAAGAAGCTTTCTTCAGTCTTAACAAATCTGACTTTCTACCAAAAGTATAAATGCTTTTTTTCTCGGTTACGCTAATAATTAAAATGCTTCCAAAGTTGACCAAGATTAAAAACAATTGTTGAAAACACTAAGGATAAACATCTTTCTTGTATGCCACAATTCCCTTTGTTTTAAATATACACCACCACTTACATCAGCATGGTTTAATTTCTACTTTTTAGACCAAATGAAAAACAGACATGAGGGGGAATAAAGTTTCAGTTGGGGTGACTACAGATGTATTGGGGAGAGGGAATGACAACAGAAACAAATCAGAGTAGACTTCAAGAAGCTTATTGCTAAAAATCACATCTAGACAGAAAAATGTAAGACTTTTGCCAAGGTCATTTGAGCATATTTTTAAGTTCAATAATATAGTATTTCACTTTTGCTTATATTTTGCCTTCTGTATCATCAATAAAGCTCTGACATAGTTTAACGTCTTTTGAACATTTATGAGCAACTCCTAGTGCTGACAAGACCTAAATTCTACTTTAGGTGACGAGCACAGCAGAGGGCAGCCTTTACACCAACTAATGAAAACCTGAAAAAAAGAAACACGCTCACTTTCAAAAAGTAGCCCACAGAAACAACCAACACTATAGCTCATTAAATGGTCTGACACCCACATTACCCTAAACCAGCACATAGATTTACTACCCTAGCATCCCACTATGGCTTGGATTAATAGCCTACAACTATGCATACATTTGAATACCCAGCTCTAATCAAGTCTTTAACACCAACAATCCCTGCTCAACAAGAAACATTTATTTTATACATAGATATGAGTAGATAACACAGATGTCTACGGGCTGCAATGAAAAGATGATAGAACAGTGAAAGAAAAAAAGAATTACCTTAATTTAGCAGTTATTCCAAACATTTAGAAACCTTCAAGCATAACAAATGAAGAGTAAAGAAATTCCTAGAATTCCAGGGGATGTTAACAGATCTCACAGGACAGCCAGAAGCATGATAACGAGACAGTCATTTCTTATCACCTATTCACAGACAGTTAAGACTTCAGATTTCATTGTCTTAAAAGTAAACACGCCTGTCCTTGTTTTAAACAGTGGTCATATTCTTTGTGAAATTAAAAATACTGCAGCTTTTTTAGTTCTCTAATAAGATTCCCCCATCCCCTTCAAATTCTATCCTTTTTGGCTTGGGTTCTTGCACCCTGGTCTCATTTTAATCCCTGTATTTTTTAGCATGTTATTTTTAATGTCAATGCTGGCCACTGCTTCACTATGTAAAACATAGT
Source organism: Mycteria americana (assembly GCF_035582795.1). Classification (NCBI taxonomy): domain Eukaryota; kingdom Metazoa; phylum Chordata; class Aves; order Ciconiiformes; family Ciconiidae; genus Mycteria; species Mycteria americana. Next base: position 36,874,639 of record NC_134369.1, read on the forward strand.
TTTAACAGTAAGCGTTCATGAGTACTAATATGTAAATGACACTTCCACTTCAGAGGTGATTGAACCAAAACTATACTAACTAATCCCAAATTAAATTGAAGATACAATGTTCCATAATTTACATCTCATCTGACATTTAAATTCATACAAAATGGCATTAGTTTAGTCCTCCACAGCAAGTTGTTCTTAAGCCATACTTACAATATTCTGGGAAAAGAGAAATTTCTTCCTTACTTACATTTTAATACTCCAATACCTGCTGAATCCGATAAACACATTTAGGAACATCTAAAGGAAAGGGGAAGACAGACATTCCTTGCAGGCTTTCATCCAAAAATGCTGAAACGTTAGCTATTTAATTCAACAGTCTTCAAAGATGCTAGATATAGGGACCAAGACTGTCTTTCAACTTCATATGATTGAGCTATAGGCTTTGCAAGTTCAAAAAGCAAAGCCTCACAACATTATGTAACAAAGATATATGTGCTAGCCTCTTATGTGGCCTTCCTCCTTGGGCTCCCGTCAACTCTTTTTTGCAATATTATCTGAATGGGTGACAGCAAAGCAATTTTTTTTTTTAATTTTATTATTATTGTCCTTAATGATTTAACCTGATTAGCTCCGTCACTGTATTACTCATAGGTATGTGGGGGAGGAGAGGGGGTAAGGATCTTCTGACTTTTTTTTTCTGACCACAAAAATGAGTTGAGACTTCTGAAGACTGAAATTCTGAAATATAGAACATAAAACACAAAATTGTATGATTGATGATCTCTGTGCTTCACAGAACTCACAGTCACTTATGCACCACAAACTCAGAACCATCACATTTCATTTGAGCTCTTCTCTAGTTATTTGCGGGGTGGGGGGGGGGGGGGCGGACGACACAGGCGCGACAACACACAGACAGACCACAAACTATTTGTTCTAGATACTCAGGTCTCTGATGTCACAAGTTTTTCATTGCTAAACTCATCTGAGATTGTGCTGACTGTTCCACTGAGCAAATCCCTAGAAAACTGCTGCATAAATTTTAGAGGTTTCCTTCTGAAGGATTTTCACTTCATGGGCATAATTCCCTAAGGTTTTCTCTTTCTAATTAACATCACCTGTATTTTCTACAATATCCACTTCAGTGTTACTACTATGCTGAGATGTCCTGTTAGACAAAGAAGACAGAAGCCCTTGCTACTATAGAAGAAAGAAACCATCTTCAACCACAATAAACACAATGGATAGCTATGGTGAATATATCCCCAAAGAAATATTTGGTCACAGTTTGCAGAGAAGGATTATGCTCAAGTTAATTAATGTACATGAAATCTGCTGCAATGTTTCTCACTCCTGAGAAGTTGAAGACAAGTAGCAAAGTCAGAACTCAAAAGTTTGCAGACTGAAACAACTGTTCAGAATTTGCAAAACATTGTAGTTCTTTATACTGTGTCAGTCACGCTACTTAATATTTGCAGAACATTTCAGTAATTTCTTCAGGGAAATCACATAATTTGTATGTTTGTGCACAGCTAACTCCCCAACTGCTAGCACAGAACAAAGCTGACTAGGCTTTCAAGTGTGCCCTACTTTTGGATCCTTCCAAACAGAGATCCCATAGTCCATGAATTTATGACAAGAACCCGAAAAGAGACTGACTGTCAGTATGTTAAGCTGGGCTAGTTTGCTGCTCCCAAAGACTGCAGTCTCGTAAGTCTTTCTCTTGACTGCTCCCTTACTGTCTCCACTTCTGGGTTATAGAGCCAATACCTTCTCTGGTAGCTTTGAAGCTTGTCAAATCTCCCTGTGAATCACCTTTATTCAACAAGACTGTAGAATGTTACAAAATATTTTTGTTTGGTTTTGGTCTAAGTGGCATGCTAGAACAGCTCACAATAATCTGAATAGTGACAGGACTGGCATAAGGGGCAGGAGCAAGTGGTTGAGACCAAGGAGGTAAAGAGGTGAGGACAGACACAAGCAGAAACTCCCCCTGCCAGCAGCAGAGTGCCAACTCCAATGGAACGTCATCTCATGCAACCATATTCTGTGAATTCACCCACTTCCCCTGCCAAAAAAAAAAAAATCTCATCAACAGCTACTGATTTTGAAAGAGCTTTTCATCCTAAAAAAGCCGAGCAAAAGCCACAAAAAAAACGCCCCACCACAAAAAAACCCAACCTCACACCTCAACCACTTGCATCTCTTCCTGATGATGTAAACAGGACAGTTAAAGAACCTATTGGTTTATCTTAAAAGGCATAACCTGAGACACCGCAGGTGTAAAGGACTGCAAAACTTGCATTTCTCTTCGAGCATATTTCCTCCCAGACAAAATGGTAAATTGAACACCCGTGCCTTGAAAGCATTATTAAAGGAGGTCCTACTGAATAGTCTGAACATCTCTGCATATTCATTACTTGAAGATACTCAAGTATTCTCAACCCATTACCTTTGTGTAAATATTATAAACACAATAGATGAGAATCCACAACTCAGAAAAAAAGTTGGTGGGGTTTTTTTTTTGTTTTTGTTTTTTTTTTCAGTGGACAGCAATAACAGAGAAGGTAATTTTCTGAGCGCTTTCAGCAAAAGGCATAAAATGGTACACCTACTGGTCAAACACTAATGGAAATAAAAGTACTACTACCTCAGGCATACATATACCTATATAATGGAATTCACATATAGGTAACCACTTGGAAATGGACGAAAATCAGAAATCACCCTTATTTCAAACCTTCCATTTACCACAAAGATCTGTTAAACTTATGGGAATAATGCCAACCATGACTGAAGAACTCATGCCGATTCCTTGGTCATACTATAAGGCAAGACTGCTCAACAAACCTATACCACCTAGTAACTTAAAACACACGTCACAAGGAAAACCTGTAGAAAAATACTTTACATAAAGTATTACCAAAATTTCACTACAGGATGTGAAAAATCAAGTGCTTTGTAAATAACCTACATTACTGGACTTAATAATAAAAAACGCATGAGAAAGCTTCACAAAGGCTATAAAGACATAACATTAGAGACCTTCTTTACCTTATAAAAACAGTCTCTTTCTCTCCTGTTAGATGTAAGTGGACTCTTGGGCCTAACATTAACAATCAGTTACACAAATTAAGATAAAACCCTGACAGGAACATACTCACTTCTGCAAATTGAATTCAAGAACATAAGCACTGTGGCTGCAGAGCTCTTTCACAGCTCAACTCTTTTGCTAAATTAAAGAAAGTACATTCAGTTTCTGAAACCTTGTTAAAGCAGATGTTCTTTTTATTAAGAAAACATTAGAAAATTGTGATAAACTCACAGGAACATAAGACTCTTTTCTATGTGAAGAGAGGCAAACTTATTTCGTATGTAGCGGTGCAATAATTCTGTCCAGAAAACCATGTCATCACTTGAGCTGTTGAACTAGGATATTAAACATCACCATACAAGTCAGGGAAAAACACTGGTAAGCTAAATGATGTTAAGTCTCTCCACAGAACTCTCAAACCACGCAAAGGAATAAAGATTCAACACCTAGGAAGTTGGAATTCAGCAGAAACCTCTCTTTGCCTAAGATCATGGAGCGAATCTTCTAGTGCAGTGAACTTCCAACACAGCATTTGAACTTGAGGAAGTATTTCCTCTCAATTCTTACACTAATCAAGCTGAAGATGACTCTTCAAACAGTGGTGTTAAAAACTTTGTTTTAAAATCAACCTTCTCCTTCTTTGGTAGCATCTTTAAAGCCTTCTTCCCTCCCCCAATTTGAGCGTTGAAAGCTGAATACTGAATTTTTCCTTCTTACACAAAAATTTGTCAACCATCTTGAATGCGTGCCAGTGAAATGAATGAACAGTGAAAGGTATATTAACCTAGACTTTACACTTGCTTGTATTAACGAGTACACAATCACTCCTTCAAGAAAACCCCCCAACATAAATTTTGCCCTGTCATTAGAACTTTCTGAAGTATCTGACAACTAAAAGTAGTTCCATAAACTTGTATTACCTACTACTACCCACTACAATGAAGAAAATTGTAACAGCAATAGAAAATGGAAGTCACAGTCCAGGAATAGCCAGTTTTCCTAGCTTTCTGTACAAGTTCAAAATTCACTAATTTGTCCCCCTTTACTTTTCATGCATTTTTTTTTTTTTACTGTTATAAAACCTGAAACAAGTTTCTCAACAGAAAAGTAGAAAAGATAAGATATTTGGACATCACTTATCTGATATGATTGTGCATAAAAATTAAGTTAAATCAAAATCTAATGGATGCAAGATAATGAAACTTCTCTACAACAAAGTTTTCCTCCTGGTGCTGATGTCAGATCTCGGCAATTCAGGTATTTTGTAATGGGAAATGGGAAGAGAGGAAGAACACCTTCAACTGACGAATGCAGGATATCTTTGCATTTCACCACTTAGTGAAGTAAATTGTATGGGTATTATACAAAAGGGCACAGAACATTAAGAATACATTCAAAAAAGTTATTGAGCAATACTTAGAAGAATCAATCACACACCCAACCCCTTAAACAAATACCTAAAGATTAAGTTTGTACGAGTTCGACATACCAGTGATGCGAACATGTTTATACGCATTATAACAACCTAGCTGACAAATCTCTTTAAAGAAACATCACAACACTTTATTGTCCCGATATTTAGAACTCAGTCATCAGGTACTTCCAAATCAGAAAGAACTCGGTGTCCCAAAATAATCCCGATCACATAAACTTTAAACAGTGCCATTTATAGCCACTTTAGGTAGTAGCGTCTTCACTAATCATTGTTTAGTTTCATTCCAAAAGAACCATAGTATTGACTCCTTTGGAACAAACTTCTTAGAAGTTTGAGCTTCATAAGAACACACTGATGCCATCCAGATGAAGATAAACTGCTATTAAATTCAAAACCCTAGAGCCAAATTCCCATAATTAAGGTTATCTAAGAATGTAAGCTGCATATTTGGCAGTTCTACTTTGGGTTAAAGAATAAAGCCTTCAGTAAATTAGCCTTTAACAGGTTTTACTACACTAATCCTTTGAATAAAAAGAACTGTAACACTCTGGGCATAAGGTACTTTCTTAAATTCACATTTACATAACTGTAAAAATAGGAACTTTCAAGTGGAAGTATTACTTTGTAAATCATTCAGCAAAATGATGATCCTGGATGCTGCCCTCTCATGCAGAGACCACACAGACAGGTGTTTTTCTCTAGAGGTGGAGACAAATCAGTAATCTAACACCAGTTTTATGTACAAGACTGCATTGGTAACACTCTATGATACTGAAGCATTCCGGAAAACAGTGTTACAATTATGAAGTTATCCCAAGCAAAACTGATTACTAAAATGTGCCAGAAATACTGGCATTCACCATCAGTGACACAGTCAGGACAGCTTGAAATATTTTCAGCACTTCTGCCCCAAAACTGGCAGCCTCACCCTGTTGCAAAACTTGGTGTCAAGACTTCAACTGCTGCTCCACAGACCACCACCAGAAGTTGCATACACTATGAATGCTAGCAAGGATGGATCTTGTTATTCCCTGAGAAAAGCCAGAGAAAGGAATGAAAATGCAGGGGAGGAAAAAGCAGAGAGTCTAGAACTAAATGATATGAACAGAGGCTCATAACTAGTAATTTTGCATTCAAGCACTAATCAAAAGAATAGCAAAGTTGAATTACTATAAATTCCCTGCTTGTATGAAAAGCAGAATCCAGTGTCAAAGGGCAAGGCTAAGATGACAGAACAGACAGCAAGAGCACTAACTGGATATGGGGCTCAGTGCCAATATCAGCATTTCTATACACTGCTCAGGAAGCTGTCACTGACTTTACACGAAGTTTTTCAGATCAAAGATGTCAGCCAAACAGTTAACAGTAAAGAGTGAAAGCTGTGGTCCACTGGAAGACATAAACTGTTTCCTCTGTAAGACAGGGGGATGGAAAGAAAGAGTATTTTCTCTCATTCAGGTATAAGAAATGTGATGAAAATTAAACTGAAAAGGTTATGTATGGAGAAACGATAACAATCTAGTCTGGCACATCTACCTTGTAAGCAACAGGAAAAAGCAGCAAATTTTGCAGAGAAAACTCCAGACATCACTGTGAAGCACCAGAGCCGTAACAACAACACAACACTTATGTCTTCACTGCAGTCACCCTAAGAAACAGTCAGGTTTACAGAAGGGGTTTCAGTTGAGAAGCTTCATCCAGACCCTAACCATACACATCTCTAGCGTCTGACAGGCAGCAAGAACTCTAGTTACTATATCTCCATGCTTTGTCACTGCAAAGCTTGAAAATACTTGGTCCTTCTCTTGCTTAGCAACCTGAGGAGACTTGACCAGCTGAAACAGAAAACTAGTTTTCCTAAACATACTTTTTCAAGATTTCACAGCAGCAAATTCTCACAATGCACTGGAGCAGCACAGCGGAAAAACTTCAGGATGCAACAATACATCCCACCCATGCCTCAACACACACATATCATGTGTTGTTGAGAGACCCATGTCTCTCAACAATCTCAAATTACAGCCTCTACTTCTACCTACCAGTTCTCCCACTTGAGCTTAGGATATGATTCTGCAAGATGGAGACAACCTTCACCTTATTGCAAATCCCTTCCCTCACTTATTTTACACTGGCTTTGGCACCACTAGAGCTCTCCACGAGCCAGCTTAGTGGAATAAAACGGCAGAAAACAAACCCAGGAGAAAGATAACTCCCACTCTCGGTAGCAAAAAACTCTAATGTGAGATGATCTGCACATAAAACAGTGGCCTCTCAATCACAAAAACGACAGCAATTTTTGATGAGCTACAGATTTTTAAAAGCTAAATTGTTACCAACTCTTATTTGGTATGGAAGAGCCAGTTTATACCTAAAAAATCAGACAAAATGTGTACAAGAAAATTCCATGTGCTTGTGTGTTTAAGTGAAAGAACAAATAAAATCCAAAACCACTCCAGAATGGTGCTGCATGATCAGCAACAAATGATTCAGGAACAGAGAAGTACCCAAAGGTAACAGAGGGAAATTAAGAGACACACTTACCCTGCATGTCAGATAAAAACCAGGATGGCAGTGAATGCTATCTGCTTTCTCAATTTCAGAAGAAATTTACAAATGTGGATTTAGGACTAGGATTAGGATTTTTTGAGTCCCACTTATAAATGGGAGCTTTTGGGCTCTGGCAAAAAATGAGAATTATAGAATCATTAGAACACAATCCAATAATGTCACCCAATGCAAATAAGGCTACAATTTAAGCAGTATTTTCTTGATGTCTACCTGAATTGTTGCAGACTATTTTAAATTATCTGTCATTAGTGGCATTTTCTTCAGATGTATTAGGTCACATTATGAGGAAAATACTTGATCCTTTCTTCTAAAAATGAAACTAGACTAGTTTCTATTAAGATAAATCAAGCAACATAATTTATGGAAGTTAGGGAGCTTCAGCTTTCTCTTATGCAAAGAAAACAATGCATACCTTCACCCAGAATAGTTTTTGTTCATTTTCTTAAAAGAACCAGAAGGGTCTTTCAAGTAGTCAACTTCAGTAGTGAAAATTATAGACACACACCAAGGTTTACACATGAAGCCAAGTAAGGAAACACACAAAAGGATGTACAGATAAGGAACAGCCTGCAGAAGTTAAATCACGCATTTTTTAATTAAAAGAACAACAGGCTATTCAACAAAAGTTAGAGCAAAAAAATGGTTTGCTTACAAAAATAAACAACTTCAAAAGTCATTACTTTAAGATTTTATTAAGGGCTGTGCACAAAAGGATCCAAATAGCTGTGTAAACTGAAAAAGACATCCAAATACAAGGACATAATTCTAGTCAACCCATCATACAGCTACAGCAGCTAAATAGTATTATTAGGGCAGTGCTGCTGGCTCCCTCCATTCCTCAGCTCAAGGTCCTAACTCTGAGGTGTTAGGACCTCAGATTGTCTCAACCATTTTTTTTCAACCTGTAACTATTTTTCACCACAGGACTGGGCGAGTGAGTATAATCAAGAGGCCTGACATGATCGCAGGTCAATTAAAAACAGTTTTCTAGCACAATTTCCAAAGTACCACTCAGTATAATAGCTGCAACAAAATACATTTTAAATCTGCAATAAAAATATCTCAGTCAACATTCCCAGTGAGCAGTAAGAGACTGGGAAACTTTGCATAACAGCAAAGCCTGCAGATGAGACTTTAGAGGACAAGCCAGACAAAAAAAATCAAGTGACACTGTGGGGTCCTGGGTCCGGCACAACGGGCAGTGGCCTGAAATTAATAAATGATGCTGAATTTAATTTCTGTCTGTGCTATGCTATCCAGGCTCTCCAAGTTCTTGACGACTTATTAGCTCAGATACCTGCATTTTAATCACGAGTAAAGAGAACAGGGCTCTTGGACAACAGATTGTTCCCTCCCTGACACTCCAGCTCATCCCACAGTATGGCTCTGCAGGGTCCTGGCCAGGTGGTAGGCTACTGTCTGGGCATCAACCTTAAATTCTTTTACTCACTAGAACATGCAACTGTTGTTCCTACAGATACCACATAGTTTAATTATGAAGCCATTTAATATAGTCTTTCAGGCAAAGTTGAGCAGACTGAAAATACTTTTAATACAGAATTTTAACTGGAATTGATATGTCACATTCTAGGCCAGTAAAATCAGTTTTGGAAATATTTTAATTTTGTTTTAGTAAGAAAGTTCAAAAAGTAACATCAGATACCGCAGTCCTGTATTTTCCATTTGTCAGATGTACAAAAGCTTTTGTGCTTTAGAGTTTATCGAAGCCTAGAAATCAAAAGAGGGTAGCAAAGATATGATACAGTATTAGTTTTCTAAAAAGCCCAACAGGTTAGCCCAACTTCTAACCCAGCAGGTACATGGCGAACAGCACTGGTACCTTACTGGAAAGCAGCTCCTCTGATGATTGTATTAATGCCTCAGACAGAGGGATTTTATTAGCAGCTCTGCATGTTACTTTCTTTTCCGCCAGCCCTCTGAGCACTTGTTACATGCACTCTGTGTGATGCTAGAAAAAAACCCCAAGGTTCCAAGATTATGCCTTCTAATTTTGCAGAGTGAGAACATAGGTTCTTGCCCTAAGGAAGCATTTAGAACCGAGATTTTTTTTGGGGGGGGAGGGACAGGGAAGGGGGATGGGCGGGGACAGGGACGGGCGGACGATGGGGGGACACACGACACGACGGGGACGACACATGACACGACCACCAACCAAAAAACCCAGAGACTTTTCTTGAACAAGCCAACAACACTACAGTGACTTTACCATTTTGTTTGGAACCTGAGCATATAAAACAGTCACTTTTTCAAGTAATGTCAGAAAAATACTGACCTCCTGAACAAGGAGGCAGCATGTTCACATACCAATTACTGAGAGCAATCAACTGGCAAGTCTGGTCACTGGGTTTGATCTTTAGTGCCAAATCAACCATGTTAGTGAAGCAAATCAAAGCAGGTATACCTGATTTTCTGTGAGTCTTGACAAAGTTTCTAAATTTTATCGTTACTTTTTACCATCAACTCCTTAGGAACAAACAAACTTTGGGATGTAGATTATCTATTGTCCATTATTTCTGTGTTGTCACTTCAAATTGAATTATTACAATGGAATTTAGGTCAGGTTATACCTTAAATCCATTTGAAAATAATCAATGCAGCAGCCATTAGTGATTGTCAGTGGAGACAACAGACTAATCACCCAAGAACCCCAATACTTACAATAATGCATTCAATTTTCCAAGTCAAGTCTACAATCTTTGCTTTAAAGCTGCAGAAATTTACAACTTTTGAAATCAAAGCAACCATTTTATCATTTGACAGATCTGTTTACCAGAGACACTGTTAAATAAAACAGTTTTAGTCCACTCAATTTAAAGAAAGCATTTGAGAGGAGTTCTAGTTCTCTGGTCCCCAGAGACTTCAAATCATGTCAGCAATGCAGGCAGAGAATTTTGTTTCAGCACTACCAAGGCTACAATGCCTGTAATAACAAAATTTATTTTTGCAAAGCAGAAATAGAGCAAAACTAGGAAGGTTTAGGTATCCCACAGATGGCCAGACTTCATCCACCACTTCCAGGAGTTTTGGAACTTGAACCAAAAGCTTCACATGCCCTTTTCCAATTGGCCCATAGGTTGGAAGATATTTATCTATCTGGTATGTATTTTCAACCTGAAGCTAGCTGACAGTTTTCTCTTCCAATGTAAAATATTTATTCAGATTTATCTACAGAATAACATCCAACAGAATCAGCATTCATAACCTTTTGTTCTTGATGAATTCTACATTTATAAGAAGAGATATAACTATTTCCAGATATTTAGTCAACATTCACAGATTAAAAATATGCTGAGTTCCAGGAAAAAAAAAAAAAACCCTAACAAATTAAGTATTGAAATCAGAATCTATTATTTGAGGTCAATGAGATTTATGAATATCTTCACGCTCCACTAACTCAAATCATTCTAAGCATGCACCTGTATTCTTTCAAGACCAGTTCTGGAATTCTGAATGCAAACATGGGTATTTATTAGAGAACTTTAAGTTTTAACAAGCTAAACCCATAAACATACTTCTAATGCTTTCTTATTCCTCTAAACTTTAAGCACCCATTCAAATAGCTCCCGTGCATTTCAGTTTGACTTTGAGTAATAGGTCTTACCATTTTTTACCAGTGTCTCTATTTTGCTTTTGGTTCTGTATACCATGTGGTTGTGTATATTGAATTGATGCAGCGCATTTCTGGATGGTTCTACACTGCAAGTCTGGACACCAAAGCCAGCAAAAATTTTAGCTGCTAAATAAAAATTTTCAGAAATATACCTGTAAGAATATACTCATATAATGATATATGAATCCTTGATACCTGCAATGGTGTAATGGTCAGCAATAACATGCTTGATTGTTTATGGGTTTCTCAAAGCACAAGTCAGAAGTTAGACATGGAATTTGATGCAAAGAGATCATAGAATAAGGCAAATTATTATTTCTCCTTGTGTTATTTTTTTTTCAAATAAAGAAGAAAATAAGGCTGCATAAGAGGCTGAGCTGAAGGGACAGCAAGCTTAATTTAAAGATGTTGATAGACAAGCTCTAGCAAATCTTGTTGTAGCAGATTAAGTTACTATCCCCAGCTGTAGACCCTGCTCCCGTCAGAAGTTACTGATCCCAGAAGCACAGTTGGCAGAAGGGAACATGTGCTGACACCTCAACCACTTCAGTGCTAAGACTAACATCTTGGTTTGGGTCAGCTATTACACTGTGAACTTAAATGACCGAGGAACAAGCACTTCTGCTAATTCTGCAAATGATGAACTAGAGCAGAGGAACTGAGCAGGGAAAGGTAAAAAACTGACATCACTAAATCTGGCAAGATTTCCCAGAGTTATAGTTGCAATCTAAATTTCTTCTAAAGTAGCCAGAATCAGATGTGCCACTTGTCACAAATCCACCCAAGAATAAAAGAACTCACTCTCGCCAGAAAGTGTCAGAAATACAATGGGAACTGTTAAACAATTAGTCATTAACAGGCACTGGTTAGTCACCTTATGCACCTTAAAGGCTGAATATTCAATTTCAAATTAGCTTTAAGAAATCAAGAACTGAGGTTTTGCATGGAATTTTAATTATCACATGAAGTCCCAACTACAGAAGTTATAAGGAGCACTAACACACTTAATACCAAAAGAACAGCATTAAATATCTTTCTAAGATTTGACAAGAGTGTGCACTTAAGAGGGAACACAAACTAGCCTACATTTACTACCCAGCCACTTAGGTATGCAGGTGCATTCATTAAATATTTGTATAGAAAAGACTTTAAAAATACTGACAGAAGGACAAACTGTATGAAGTTGTCACCAATACAAGTCAGCAACTGGCTGAGGGGACAAAGTATATATAAATTCAAGTTTGCAACTCAAGTTGTTAAATTTGAAAAAAGACATATGCAAATATTTAATACTTTAGTACTACAGAAGTGGTATTTCAGATTTTATACAATCCACTAAGTAAAATTCTTGAAATTTGTGTTGTGCAGTTACCACCCTAGTACTTTTTATTAGTATTAAACACATATAACACTTTACTTCATGTAAGGCTTACAAATTAAGAACCACCACTGATCAGCCATGGAAACCACACTCAAGGCTTCAAAAAGAGCTTGTACATAATAAGCAGGCCGAACTGTTCACTTCCACAGATTGTTTCCTCCCACCCACCATTAACTGAGGTTTTTAGCTTTAAGATTCCTTTGCTTTTCCAAACAAGTACATAATACAAACTGCAAGTTCAGCATAATGCAGATGCATTTATAACAGAGGGCCCCACCCAGCTTTGCACATTGTCCACTGATCAAAACTGAGCCATCAACACAAGTGAGACTAAATATGACATTTTTGTAGCGAGGAGTTCATTGTTATTGTATTATTATATTGTTGTTCTATTATTTTGTTAATCCCTTGCTGAGATTTTCCAGCTCTTCAGTTCCCCCTTTTATAAAAACAAAGCCAACCAACCTCCAAAAAACCAGCTTGTTACGTGCTTGTAGCCCAGTGCAACACAGTATCTGCTTGAGGTAATCTGCCACATTCTTCCAGAACAAATTTCAGGAAGGTGTAAAACATGGTTTCTGGCTGTTTAGGACAGTAACATAGAAATGCCCTACTGAGTCAGACCAATGGTCCATCAAACCCAGAACTCTCCGTCTGACAGTGGCAACCAGACATGCTGTTTAGGGATAACTTTTGCATCCAGAAGTTCAATTGTTAAAGGACATCAGATGGTACATCCCTGACTATTCAATTATTGAACCATTAAATATATCTGTCACAGATCTGCTGTCTGGGAATCTGTATAACTCCTTTTTTGAACATGCTGATATTGGTTGCCCTCCACAAACTCCTATGGCAATAAATGCCAGTAGTTCACCACCCAGTATTTGAAGCACCAGCTTCCTTTATCTGTTTCAAACCTACCATTTTAATCAACTGTATCCTGCATTTGTAAAATCCACAGCCTCCATGACTTTTTTCCTAAAATTTCCATCACATCCCCTTCCAACTGAAGAGTTCCAGTCTTTCTAGTCTCTTCTTGTAAGGCTCCATCCCTTGATTGTTTTTATTGCCCTTTTCTAATTTTTTTTAGTTCTGCTTTAAATGCAGAGACTCAAACTGTACACAACAGTGACGACAGCAGGGTTTTGCATAGCTGCAATATGTCGTCTTCTGTCATCTTAATGCCTTTCCTGATACATTTAGCATTTTGTCAGCTTTCTGGCTGCCACTCACACTACAGAAAGCACAGCAAACTTATACTATGGTTAAAGATAACCTTCTCGACAGTTCTACAGAAACTAGGAGTCTGGTCCAATTTTATTACACTTCACAGACATCTAATAATTCCATCACACACTTGCTAAAAATTATTTATTGAGCTCCTGGCACTGAACTACTCTGCTTTGCATACTACTCTGCTTTGCATACTACTAGATAGTCATCATTATGTCCCATAAAAAGCAAGATTCCTGCTTAACTTCACTCTTATTACAGAAAAATTTCCCACTGAAATAGAAAGGGTATCTTCGAATATATCAAAGCTGTAATGAGAGGTAAGAGAACACAAATACCAGAAGATATAAAGGAGAACCAGGACAGTACTGCAAAATGAAAGAAATGCTAAGTACAGGTACTGTTTTACAAGCCAATCGAACCTTAAGACACAAGGCAATAAAATGATGGGAAAGAGAAAGCAAAAGGTCATAAGACTTAGAGTACAGGAATGGTGTGATCCGACACAAAGCACCTTTGTTTCCTTCCCAATACTGTCCATCTTCCCTATTCAGAGAGAGCAGACTGAGAAAGATTCATGTTTGAAGGTCTGCAGAAGGAAAGAATGCAAGAAAACGAGCAACAGGAGCTGCCAGAAAAAAGCAGTGGCAAAAATGTAAGAAGTCCATACTAAACCAGGAAAGATCTAAGGAAAAACAATATATCATGACTATTCAAAATTGATCATATGACTACTCCCTAATAGCAATAAGCTTACTAGTCTAAACAAGACATTGATATCAAAAACGTAGTTTAACCTAAAAACTAATTCATAAGCAATAAGCCAAAATAACTCTTAACTGCTGCTTCAAAACATCATATAATTAGATGCAGAGTTCTCTCTTTCAGTCAAGAAGAAATAGCTCTTCGTTGCACTTCATTTTGACCTCTCCTCACTTGAAAATTGGCAAAAGCTTAAAGAAAGTAATGACCTACAAAATATGTCAACATAACCAGTTTTGAATAGCTTTTCGACTGTTCTGTTATCTTAAAACCATCCTCAGGATTTTTTCTTTTGGGAGGAAGGACAAGTGACATTTACTTTTTGGATTCCTAGCTTTCCTTGGGATACAATTCCAGTCCTTAAGCTTTACATCTCGCTTGATGAGCCAAGAAAGGAAGAAGAAATTTAAGTAGGTTAAAAGGTAGAAAAGTGTCTACCTGACTGTAGAATCCTCTGACTGTCACTTTCCTCCTCTTTCCACTGAAGCCAAGTAACCTGCCTCTTCAGAGTTCTAGCTAGCCCTCATCATATCGGCTTGAAGCAACAAGCTTTGTGAGGAAGTGGTTGATGACAATAGTTAAAGTCTTGAGAGAAGATCACAACACACGCTAGATGAATACTCTATGAACAGGCAAGAAGTAAATTGAGAATTCAGTAGAAAAAGTCTACAAGTCTAACAAGAACTTAGGCTCAAACAGATTTTTAGTGCTCTTTATACTCTTCAAAAAAATAAAGATGTGAAACAGACTATTCCACTGGTCAAAACCAAACCCAATACTGCTGGGCTCATAAGTCATTTAGTCAGTCAGCCCAACAAGACAATGCCGAGCTGATCAGCTTTTACCTCACTTTAAGACACCGTGCTAATTCCTCCCAGTAATCAGGTTACTAATTTAGAACACATCTTGATCACTGGAAAAAAATGAAATGGTAAGAGCTTGCATTATGTTGGTTTTAATTATCCTACAACAACAATCACCACCTTTAAATATGTATATCCAGTTCCATTTCAACACACTTCCCTTCTGTCCTGCATTTGAGAACTTCTAATACCGTTCAAACAAAATGTAAATGCCACCGCATAGTGGCACTAAGCAATTCCATCACCACTTGATCCTACAGGAACTGATTCTGCAGAAAGCACGTGATGTCCACTAATGCTATATTCTCCCACTAACACAGGACTAAGTTTGTCTGCTGACATCATATGCCCTTTCAGACATTGGGAAGAAGAGATTTGCTCTCTGAAAACAAGGATATACATATTTAAGAAGTACAATCAATATAATACAAACTAATACAATCCAAACCCTCATCTGTTTGAAATCTCTGGATGCTTAACCTGAAAGCATGAGCTTTGCCTTCAGAGATGAGAGAACATTTAGAAAATAGGACATACCAGAGGAATTAGCAACACGTTCTCTTAGCCAATACAAGACATGCAGTTAATTTCTATGGCACACAATACATAACACAGGTTTTCTACAAAAGAAACTTTAATTTTCCTAGCCAAGGTGCACTGCATTAATCCATGATTAATCTATCTCAAGTTCCATTAACAGCAGCTGACAAGTCAACAGCAATTTGACAAAACAAGACAAGCAAGGGCTACCA
Source organism: Mycteria americana (assembly GCF_035582795.1). Taxonomy (NCBI): domain Eukaryota; kingdom Metazoa; phylum Chordata; class Aves; order Ciconiiformes; family Ciconiidae; genus Mycteria; species Mycteria americana. The sequence continues at coordinate 36,890,352 of NC_134369.1, forward strand.
TAAGTTCTCAACCACAACACTGCAGGGACACTGCATGATCTGATATTAAGGTCAAGCCTTAGCTTTATGCACAGGTGCATAAAGAAAAAGTTGTCATGATATCTGCTGTGCTGAAGAATTTAACTCAGTACACAACCACCATGCAGAAAAACATGCTTCCCTCCCTAGATTTCTCCTCTTCCACACTGAAGACCAGCTTCTAAATAACTGATTAATAGAGAAGGTATTACCAAAGCATACTACCTTCATTGACCTTAATTGTGAAGATCATCCCAGTTAAAAGAACACTTGGGTTTACATTTGAATATTCAGATGAGAGCTGACTCTGCTGATCTCTCTACCACCCAAACCAAGATCAAGGTTTGGCTCCAGGGAAATGGACAGGTGATGGGAAAAGCGAAGTCATTTCTCTCAATAGTGTTTTTACCAAGGCATCGTATCAGTTATATTTTACCTGCCTTCAGCCTTGAACAAGGTGAACTTTTTAAGTTTCACTACTCCTTCATATACACCTCATTAAACGCAAGTTAATCCTATGCCATCACACTGCTACCAACAGCTCACACACATATCACTGGCAACCTTTATAATATACTGTTGAAATAAGAAGTGACTCTTTTAGGCACTACTATACACTGTCCTCCTTTGATCACACACGTTTGTATTCAGAACTCCACTCAACACTACTGGTACCTGAATGAATACTTGTTTTCCACCCTCTCCTTCCTAACTTTAAAAATATACACTTATCCTTGGAAACAGACTGGGAATGCATACAGCCACCTCCCAGCACTATTGCCAGGTCAAAGAGCAGCTGATGAGGTTGCACTTGCACTTCCCAGTTATCAAAGGTTTTTAGTTTTGCTGAACTCAACTTTCTAGAGAGCTTGAAGATACCACTAAACAACTTTCACAACGAAAATAAGACAATTCACACTGACTACTCATATAATGGTTGATACAAATACACAGGTATGTGCTTTAGATGCTAACATACTATTACCACACTTGAGTACTCCTAATACCTTCTATAAAGGACCACTTAACTGTCCTATCACTTTTAATATATCCTCACCAGAAATTGTTCCTGGTTCTAAACTACTCCCCCCCCCCCCCCCCCCCCCCCAAAAAAAAATCATTTGAGAGTCTTCCGAATCATCTGTTATGGCCAAATAACCAAGTATGACCTTCCAAGAGTTTCCCCAGAAGATGAATCCCGATGCAAGTCACAAGAAGAATGAAACTTATGGTTTGGTTTCTCTCTTATATTTCTTAAGAACTTTTTCCAGAATTTCTATCTATTGTATCATCTATTCTTTTGTTAGAACTTTGCAGGCAATGAGGAGTTTATTTTCTACGCTGATAAAGTATAGTGAATTCAGATACTAAAGTTTATGATTAACAACCATGAGCTGCGCTGTCACATGTATCAACTGTCAAGCCTTTTCTCTAATCCCAGGAAAGAAATTTAAAAAAATGAAAGACTAGAGGCAAAATCAAGTATTAAAAATGATAACATAAAATCACATTAACTATTTCTTATTCATTCTTTTTCTTTAGAAGACAATTATGGCCAACCAGAACAAATATATGATGCAAAAGGCAAATCACTTAAGGAAATACAAGACACTGAGGTGATCTTTATATAATATAATAATTACAGATATGTTGAAACAATTACATTTTGGTATTTAATTATGTGGCATCTTGTAAGAAAGCAGGATTAGATCCACAAGAGAATCTAAATGCCATGCCACCTATTAGACTCCACAACCCACAGATAAGCAACCAAGCTCTGCTCTACAATGAAAACGGCACGTTACAGGTACTGTTCAAATGTCTAATACTCAACATAAGTAGGAACTGGCCAAGTCAGCTCAGAATAAACATAAAGAAAAAGATCAGAGGTTTAAGTCTCCAGAACTTCACGCCACGCTAGGAAAAAAAAAAAAAAAAAATCCCTTTCATCTACTCTTTCAACATTTGGCCTGCAACAAGGAGACCTGGGTTCAAATCATCAATTTGTACTTGATCATGCTTCTTGCCAGCCAGTCCCTGGGCTACATATCCCATTCACTCCCTTCCCAAGTGAACTCCTCAAGAATGAAACTGGCTGGTGTCTGGAAGCACCTCACACCCAAACACACAGCAGCCTGGCAGTTAGGGCATTCCCTTTGGGAACTGACAGATGGGGCTTCAAGTTCTCCCAAAAAGCAGAGGGATTTGAACCCAAATCTCAACATACTGGACAAGTACTCAAACCATTTACCTATCTGTAAAGAAATACAACATCACATCCTTCTTCTGCCAAAAAAGTGTGCAAGATTAGGCCTTTTTGTGTTTCCTGCTTCACAGAACAGAAGCATTCCTTGTACAATTGTGCATTACTAATGGTATCTCTGCTTTCTAATTTAACTGATGCAAGCTTTGAGGGTTACAGCATTTTTTTCTTCCCACACAGCTATGGATTAGTATGCAATTAGATAATTTGCAGTATAAAACAAGTCTTTACCAGTAGACATACACAGTTTATCACCTCTGGTTAAAAAAAAAAAACAAACAAACACAAAACCCAAAAGTTACATTAAAATAGCCTGATATATAAACTACTTATGTAATTATAATTTCCTCTTTTTGTTTAGAGTTCTGCTTCATACTTTAGTCTGAACTATACTTAAAACATTTTGTCATATAGCTATATTAGGAATGCAGAAAGGAAGATGAGTACATGAAATACTTCTTTTGTCAGAATTGCTGTATTGAAGAAAGCTCCAAAAGTATATAATTACACTAGAAAAATCATTTTGCCAGCATATCTGATTTTAAACCACAGTATAAACTGTTTCCACCAAATGAGCTATCACAGACACACCAGCAAACCTTTTCAAATGCACAAATGCCTCTCTTTGCCTGTTAATAAAAGGAAAACAATACAGCAGTATTTAATTAATATTTACAAAAAGTCTTGAGGTTTTCTCATGAATGACCACAGCAGTAATTTAGTGTTTCAAATACCGTAATGTCAAGCCTTTCTGCAACACTACCTGTCACATTAAGAAAGTACTTTAAAAAAAAAAAAAAAGCCAGTTGCTAGAACATTTAAGAATTTTAAACATGACATATGAATGCAAATATGAATCCTGTTACTTAAGAAGTAGAAAGCTGTTTGAAATCTTAGCCTTCAGTGTTCTAAAAGCCTAACACTAACAGGAATGCACTTAATCAAAAGTGCAAACTGTAAAAAAAAAAAAATGAGTAGCTGAAACAGGTAGTTACAACTGTTAGCATTTGATGTTAAGATCCAGCCTTTGAGGAGACATCATAACAGAATTTGCATCTAAAAATGCTGCAGCATTTCTTAAAGCCTGCAACTTCAAACTACAGCAAGAGATTTTAATTAAAAGCAGCAAATGGAAGTGTTATGAAAATATAATTATTTACATGGGAACATATATGGTTGCATATGAACTTCAGCCTACATTAAGCTTTCTGTGTCCATAACCCTCGATATGAATGCTAACCTCTACACTGCATTTTTACTACTTCACATCACATATTGCTGTGGTAACAAAAGATGTCTGACACCCCTCAATGGCCTGAGTAACTCCTGCAGATTCCTAAGGTGGCTAAATCAGTCTAGTGAAGAAATACTTTTATTTAACCTTTCTCAATAAGTTCAGATCTTTTGAAAGGAAATTTAATAAAAACTAAGTAAAACTACCATCTTTACCATCACCTAATTCTATATAGCAAAAATTACCATCCACTGCTATTCCACCTATTGCAAGGCAACATGACACACACATCGGAAGGATGTAAAATCTGAAGGAACTACTTTGAAAAGAGTTGAGTGATCATATATCAACATTTAACTCTTAATTAACATTACTGTTAACAAAGTAATACAATTTAACATTCTAGCACGATGCTTCACAAAGTGCTGCAATATAAATATTTGATGCCTTGTTAAACCATCTACAATACTAACCATTAGTTAAGCTTTTAACATGTGAAAAACCGAATTTTTTTGGATCACAGCATGTTGGAAAACAGTTCATATGTGTATAAAACAGACAGACTCCAAAGTGTTGGACACTTAGAGTTGTAATAACAGCTCTAAGACGATTATAAGAAAAAAAGATGTACTGTTTGTGAAAATTCAGAGGACGGAATAAAAACAAAAGATTGCTGGCTCAGAGGCCTAATTAAAGACAATTCAAAGATATCCTATTTTTGACAAATTCAGGAAAAGCACCTCAATCCTCCAAAAAGACAGACAGGTCCCTTTACAGCATGTGAAGCTGTGCACTGAAGCAACAGCCACTTAGAAAAAGACAACCACCAGTCACTTAGAAGTTTAATTGCAGTCATCAATATATCGTCACTTACATAGAACGCAAATATTTCGTTCTAGTAAGTGACCTATAGAGCTAGTTTATGCCCAAATAATTCCATTGTAGAGGCTTTAAGAAGTACCTTTTAAAAGAAAAAGCTGTCACACCACTAGCTGACATTTACCCCTTTAATATGCCTCCTTAAGTTGTTTTTCAGGGATCTGTCTCATGTGATACATCTCAAATTATATTTTAGACAGGGTTTGTTTTTTTTTTAATACCAGTGTTTTTCAAAAAGGTCAAATACAACTCAATTTAATTTTCTTGTGCAGTCTGTCTTACGAAGCTCAAAGTGTTCTTTGTTGCTTGCCTGTACAGTTTCCACCACAACACAGCCTCGGTCCCTCAGTTAGGAAAGCACCGCCACCACAAGAATTTTATCAGTATAGGCTATCCGAAAACGAAGTAGTTCCGAGCCAGTGTGCGCGTTAACTATTGCTGACTATAAAATACACTGGAAGTCGCTCATATTCAACCTACTCTAACTTAACCCTGCAAAGCTTCATAAATCAGTACAACGCGATCTCTTCACAGAACCGCCAGATCAGAAGCGCAGAAGGGGGAAGCCTCAAGTTTCTCCCCTCATTAAAACACAAACACACCCCCTATAATCACGCAGAGAAAGCGCACAGCCACATACGGGAGGGTTTTCTTACAACTTCTGGGCCTACGCTCGCAGCGCCCGCCCGGGAGGCACCCCGAGGGAGGGGAGCCGCAGGAGCCGCTCTCCGGAGGCCGGCTGGCCGCCCCCCGCCCCCCACGCCCCCGGCAGCGGCGCCGGCTCGGGGCACCCCACGGCGCAGGCACCTGTAGCCTCAGCGGCCAGGGCCGCCCCTCCCGGCCGGGGCACAGCCCGGGCCGCCGCCCGACGGGGCGCGGGCACCGACGCGGTCCCCCGAGAGCCGCCGAGCCTGGCTCGGTCTCGCCGCCCCGCTCGGCCCCGGCCCGGCCGGACCCCCAGGCCTGCGCGGGCGCCGCGGCCGCAGGGGAGGCTCCCCGGCGAGCCGAGGCTGGCGACTCCGCAGCGGGACCTGTTGCTCGCACGCCGTGCGCGGGAACGGGGGCTGCGCTTACCTTCCTTCCCTCGCCGCCGCTGACACGCTCCAGCCCAGCCGCCGGCTGGAAGTCACGGCCGCCCGCACCCCGCGGCGCCTCCCCGCCGAGCCCGCAGAGCCACCCGGCCGCAGCCCCCGCAAAGCTGCGCAACCGCCGCCAAGCCCGGCCCGGCCCGGCCCTGCCCCCTCCCTGCTCCCAGCGCCGGCCGCCAGGCCCCGCCCCGCCGAGCCCGGCCGAGCCGCGCAGGCGCGGGGCCACCCCCACAGCCGCCGCCAGGGCCGCAGCGGCCGCCCGACTGGACGGGGCGGGGCGGGGCGGGGCGAGGCGAGCTGAGCGCGCGCGCCCTCTGCCGGCCGGGCGGGGCGGGGCTGCCCCAACGGCAGCGGTGGCGGGCGCGGGTGGCGGGCGCGGGGTTTCCTCAGCTCTCGTTGAGGGGCCGGGGAGGGCGCAGAAGACGTGGCAGTGTTCCTGTGTGTCTGTGCTCCCGCAGTCATGTCCCATCGCTCCACCACAGCGCTCTCTGCATCCCGGAGAGGCACCTCCACGGGAGCCCCTGTGGCTTGAACAGAGCTGGCTTGTCTGTCCGGGCTGCGGCCTGCTCCTTCCTCCTCTCCCACCTCCAGCTGCCTCCTCCTGCCCACTCTCCTGCTGCCTGCTGAGGCTGGCGTGTGCCCTGGGCACTCCGTGCCACTGCAGCCCCTTTCTCCTCCACCCTCCTCATCATCCCCCCCGTTCTCCTTGTACTGCTGCTGAAGCCGCAACCCAAGCTTGAAAGCCCCAGCCAGGCTGGGGCCTGTTGTGGGATGGAAAATGTTTACTGTCATCTGAGAGTCCGCCTTTGGGAGAGCAGAGGGAGGTTGAGGCACAGAAGGTGCCCAGAAGACAATGTCTGGAAGAATGAAGGAAACAGAGCATTAAAAATAGTTTTACCACTTTGTTTGTATCCATGGCTGTGTTTTATAGGACCAGAGAGACATAATCTTCAGCACTGCAGTTTAATTTGAGCTAAAAACTGCGTTCCCACCCTTGGTTTTTCAGGCTGTCCTGCCTAGATCATTACCTGAGGCATTAGAAGAAATGTTCCACTAACAAGACCAGAAAAAAAGGCTTTCTTAGATCACTAAAAAGTCCTAAAGAGATACCTGCTTTAGCCCATCTCTCCTTGCTTCAGTTTAACCATTTATAAATCTGTGTCATTTAACTCTATCATTCTCCATAGTGAAATCCAGATACAGACTTTCAACTTCATATAATTATACTCTATACCACGTTTTCTTCGGATCTGTTCTGAAGATAGGCACACGGTCTGATTTCATAAGTCCCAAAACCAGATCCCGTGGTTTTCTTTTCTTACTGTATGAAAAGGCCAGATGACCTGATACTAACGTACATCCTGCCCACCTACCTGCAGAGGAAACTCTGAAAGCATTCTACCTTTTCACACTGTGGCTCAAACTCCCCAGGATGTCTTTTTGTTTGCTGTTTTCAGGGCAGCAATGCCTTGTAACTGCACTTAACCAGCTATTTCTGTTCTGACCATTAACAAGGGTCTTTGTATCAAGTGAGCAAAACGGCAGCACTGCAAGAAATACAAATATCAGTGGACTGCAAAATTATTTACTTGGCAAATAAAAATGGAGGGAAAACATGACACTGGTAATTTGTGGCTGAGCAGCACCAAGCGTGGTTCTTTCCACCTTCATATGAAAATGGTGAAAGTTGACATGAATGTTTTTTTACAGACCGCTTTGGTGAAGGACCTGAGAATCAGAAAGGACTTTTTCAAAATATGATACTTACCTAGAAGATAAAATGGCTGCAAAAAGTAGCTAGGTTCTCCAGTTGGCTGTTCACTGTTGTCATCCTCATCCAAACTGATTGCTAGTTTACTGTCTTTTCTACATCTAAGGTTGGGATGATCAGATGCCCCCTCCCCCCCGCCCCCCCAAATTCTGGTTATAGTTTCCCTCAACTGATAGCATTTCTCCTTCTTCTCACAGAAAATCTCATTGCCTCCAGTTTCCATGTTGCCCTGTAGCCAGTTTTTAAACCAAGATAAGGGAATTTTCTTCAATATGTTGTGCAGTTTGTCATAGAGCAGGGAAGGATTCACACCAGTTCTAGAGTTTCTGTTTCCCTCCTTTACTCTCTTATATCTGTAGCTGAAGTTTTAATCTTTTGCCAGAAGGGGCTACCAGACCAGGTTAAGACTGAGCTTGGAATATCTCTTGGATATATCTGCTTAAAGATCTGTATGTTACTTTGGTAACCAATCTCCCTCTGGCTTTCACAAACCCTAATATTAGACCTTGCCCAGCTGGCAAATCCATTCATAAGATGCTTGAATGAGGCGTGCTTGGCTAATTCCATCCAACAGATTAAAATATTCTGTCAGGCCAAGAAGTTGTCATACCTGAAAACATTTCACAATAGAGCACAGGATCAGCAGCATTATTTGTAAAGACTCAGATAACCTTTCTTTTTTAAATCATCGGGTTAGCAATTTAAATGGACAGGTCTGATGGTTCATTTTGCCTTGTGGGTGCTCTCTGTTGGTATGCAGAGAACACAAAAATTGCTGTGAGAAAATCAACATTTTGGCTTGAATTTAACAAAACATGCAAATTAAAAAGAATAGATACAGAGAAAGGCGGCAAATAGGAGGATGAGGAAGGACAATGGAAAGATGATTGGGAAGATCAAAGCTTTTAGTCTTCCTTTGTTTTGTCTTAGCTAATTAATCTTTCATATGAAGATCTACTAAGACAGCTCTTAAAGGAAATGAGAAAATTACCAAAGTACTGTAAATCTTGCTGTTCCATCTCTTGTTCAAAGTTTTCAATTATTATCTTTAAGCAGAAAGAAACTAGAAAGAAATATTGAAGTGATACGTTTTGTGAGCTTGGATCTTAGAACATTTTGATTTTAGACATGATTTTTTAATGATTTTACTATCAGAGATTATGGGAACATTAAAGCATGTTTGCAGCAACAGAAGCAATGTATTTAGGCAACTTAATCTATTCTTGAAGAACCTTCTTTTTAAGGTTGATGCATCAATTCCACAGACAAATATTTTTTAACAAAGAAAATGTTCATCCTTGATTAATTTAATTTGACATGAATTAGTGTCACTGTTTGCAGCAAGGTGGTGGCATAACCGTTGATTACTCTAAATCTGGTTGATCGTAATCAATGGAAAAGAAAAAAAATTCTGACTCAAGCTGAGGCATCAGCCTAAAATAGGACAAAATGCTTTCTTTGAAACCATTGCCCTCTGGAGGGGGAATGAAAAATCACAGAAGGATTAGGTAAAAATTTCCTTTTATGTCACTGTGTAACTGAATTTATGCTTTACAGTCCAGGAGTAGTTCTACAGACTGATGCAAAAAGGAATGCTCTGTTGGAAGAGCCACAGTGGCCACAGTGCTTATGTCAGTGAAGGCTGGAGGAGAACTAATCCCCATCTGTCTGCCCCATTACTCTCCTCCCCTTTATCTCTAAACTCTTTATCTCTAAACTCACTGAACATCCCTTCTACAACAGATGTACTTTCTCTTCCAACTTCATCTTGGATCCCTTCCAAGCTGGTGTCATCCCTCTTTATTTGCCAAAATATTTTTTTATGCAATCCCTAAAGAATTCTTGCCTGCCTGATGTCAGGGTCTGTATTCCATCCTCTTTCTTGACCTTTCTGCTGGATTTTTTTGGTTGTTGTTGTTGTTGTGGCTTTTTTATTGTCTTCATTACCCTTTCCTTCTTGATCTTTTATTCTTGCAAGGTTTTGAGAAATTGTGTTCTCTTCTTCTTTTTATCTCTCTACTTTCATGCCTGGCGTCTATTTAAATAGACTCTTTTTCTCCTGTCTCTGAGAACTTCACAGGGATTTTTCCCTTGGCCTTTAGATACTGATAGCTTATATCTTGGATACTTTAAATGTCACCTTTAACTGAATATGAATGAAAGCGAGCTCCTTCCTGCTCAGACTTTGCCTATATATTCTCCCACTGTTGCTGGGGAAATGACAATATCTCACAGTGGTCTTTCCAGTTTGATTTATAGCAATCTGATGTCTCCTGACTACAAATCTGGTGATTGTTTTAACCCTAAGTAGGACACATGCACCAGCCATCTGAAAGAATGTAACAGCAGCACTAGTCCACCTGTAGGTCTAGCTGTGTTCAATACAGGATTTTATTTGGATTTTAGTGCTAACCTGCCTTAGTGTGAACTTGCACATATTTTTACTGAGTTTTACTTTGTTTTAATTACTTTTTTAAAATCTGTGAATAGAGGGCAAAAGCCACTTTTCATTTCTACTCTTTTTACTCTGTGGAGCTTCTTTTATGTACATAAATGTACATAAATGTATTTGTAAAGAAATAAAAGTCTATGAGAGAACTCATGGATCTGTGAGAAAATAGGGGAAGAACCAACAACAGGTTCAACAGTTGATACCACCTAAGGAAAATACTTAGGTGGTAAATCCTAATGAAATAAGACATGTGTGGGTTTTAGATTCTTCCCAGGTATGATAATCTTTCCTGAAAGGCAGCTTTGTAGTGGTAATTATGTTAATGATGAGACCTTCCTATCTGATAATGCTGCAATGTAAAGCTTAAGCTTTATGTATTTATCAGTCAAAAGTATGACACTACAGTATATTGTTCACATATGCTGTAAACCAGAAATGTAGTAAATCATTCTCTTGAAAGCAAAACGCAGTAAAATTATGTGCAAGTTCACACTAAGGCAGGTTAGCACTAAAATCCAAATAAAATCCTGTCTTGACTTTGGGCTTTAAGATACATCCAGCCTGTAAGTGGCAAGGCAGGGAAGAACAGAGTGGATTTTGATACGAATTAATAATTGTTATAAATAGCAAAGCAGTAGTAAGTCTTACTACAGTAAGACTTACATAAGTGAGATACTGTAAGACATACATAAACAACAAAATTCTCCTTCTTGTTCCCTTTTTCTGAATCTTCACTGAAATAATCTTGCACACTATGCTTTATTTACCAGTCTTGTTTGGTGTAGGTTTTCAGCTTATGCATCCCTGTTTATACTTCAGTTACTGCCACAAAAAGATTTGTGGCCAGTACTGTACCTTTATCCACATGGATGTCTGAATATGACATGAGGCAGAATCACTTTCGAAACTATTCTTCTTAAAACTTTCATTTGAATATTCCCCTAGTTTTTGAGCTTACTTTCAGCAGATTATGAACAACATCTGGAGCAGTTAACTGCCAGCCAGCATGTCCGTTGTTCCCCAGCATTTAAAGCAATGCTTAAAACCTATTTTATTTGAATCCATTACTGCATAAGTTTTATCGGAAATATTCTGAAACTAAAATTAAAAGAGACCAACATTTTTTTTCTCTGAGAAACATGCTCAGAAAAATCCTTTATACGTCATTTCATCATATGCGTAAACCTGGAGTGGCATGGCACAGAGGAAATTCAGGTGTGGCATCCAGTCCCTTTGTAGAAGTCCATGCTGATCCCAACCTTATGTCTTCCTTACAGACATAAGATGCCAATAGATTTCTATTGCCACCTCTTGAGCAACGGAGCATATTTTAGATAGTTGCTTGATTTGTGAGAATGAGTTATAAAGGATAGCACCAAAATACACTTGTCATGTGTTGCCATAACCAAAGCAGGTACACTTAATTACCTTTCCCAAGAAGCAATAGCAGCTACACAATCATCTTTAGGGAAGAAAAAAATTGTTCTGATACTAACAGAATAATCATTTCCATATAGCTATATGGAGCTATACGGGTGGCCTTCATTATCCTTGGATAAATCTATAAGCTGCAGTGCCAATTCTGTACTGTTCTCGTGAATCTGCATCTTGACAGAAAGTTGCAAAAAATATTTTGGAATGTATTGCATGAATACCACTTTATTTTGAAGTATTTCCTAAAAAGTGTAGTCAAACACATTATGCTTGGTAGCTCTACTGCTTGCAGGAATCTTCAGTGACTGTCATTCTCCCAGCAGTAATTTTTCTTTCAGAGGAGCTGACAGACTGTATTGGCTCGTTGAGCCAACACTGCATACCAGTCTACTGAATCAGCTCAGTATAAAACTGTTTTGGTATGTAACCCAGCAAGCATCCATGCTGAGTTATTTTTCTTTGCTCCAGGCACAGCAATTAAGAGGTATTTTTTACTGCATTTGCAATGTAGGCAATTCAGCCTTCTTCCCGGTGTTGTAGTCAGGGAAACACAATACTCTGAAGTTGCTTGTTCTTTGCAGCATTGACTGAGAGCATTTTAGATTGGATTCCAGTAAACTGAGGCTGAATAGTAGTTCCATTTGCATGGTGCGGCAGTCCTTTGTCACACCCTGTCTCTTCAAGGTCTGTCAGCGTGGCCGCAGGTTAGGGTACTATGCATGTAAGAGTGGCTATTTTTGGCAGCACAATGTATTGTCTCAGACTGATCTTGGGTTCTGCAGGTAAAGGACCATACCTGTTCAGTCAGTGAAGAGAAACACAATGCTCAAGAGTTGTAATTATTCTAGTGTCACATTGCCACATTAATAACTTCAGAACAACTGTCATGAGCTTTAGTAGGCATCTTTGTCCCATTTACCACAGCATAAAGTAAGTTTTGTGGATGTATTTTGTTAATTCTTCCATCCTGGCTCATCAGCCTGTCTTCTGTTATGACAAATGCATGTAACTGGGGCAAATACTTAACAACAATTTGGCTCTGAGAATTCAAGAGTGTGTAACTCCCTTATGTTGGTTCTCATCTGAAAATCATGCTTCTCAAAATGTGCTTGGACGTCTGATTCCTTTGTTTTGATGGATTTTAACTTGTTCCTTAGGACTAGGTTATCTGTGGTGGCCTTATGCATTGGCAGGTTGTTAGTGTGCAAACTAAATTTCTCTTTATCATGAGAGGCAGTGTACAGTGCTTTTCCAGGCATGGTATTTAGCTTATGAGGGAGATATTCCTAATTAAATATTTCATTTATTGCATTCCGTTCTATGTTACCTAGTATATGCAGCATATCTTGATATGAAATCAGTCATAGTGGTTACCTCTGTGCTAGCAAAATTATTGTTTTTGATTAATGCAAACAGCTTTTGAATGCAGTATACTCTATTTAAGAATATTCAAAATATGTATCATCAATTTTCCAGTGTTCTACAATTTTAATTTCATCTTCTTCACTTTTAGTGTGTAAATTTAGCGTGAAGTCACCGATGGTAAGCATCTGCAGCCAGTCTGTGTGTAGACGATAGTGAAGATACTGTTACTGATCCTTATTTTTGCAGTATTTTACGTTTGTTCTTGCAGTGGACAGCAGCACTTCATAAATTGTGCATCATTCAAGTACTTACTGTCCCTTGAGCAGAAAATATGCTCTACAACCATTTTCTCAGGGACCACCTAAAAGTTTCTTCCTTGACAGTAATTGCTACTTTGCTCTTTTGATAAATAGAATCTAGAATTTTTTTTCACCATGGAAAATAACATTGGAATTTCCAGTTATATTGAATAGTATTTCACTCTTCTTCCTGTTTTGGATGACATCTAGAATTTGAATTTGCCACCACTTGTTTCTTATGGCATCCTAGGCTGGAATCTGATTACACATGGGCTGCGCTCAAAGAGTATTCAGTTAATTTATATTCTCAAGGAACATTAGATTGTCATTTGTCTCCTCGGAAGTTGTGAATTATGTATGTCCTCTGTGCTCATTTGGAGGAAAGCATACTGAGTCTTCCATCTCCCATGCTTAGCTATGCTTGTGCAGGGCTTACGCTTCAAAACTCCAGTAAAATAGTTCTGGAGTTCTGTGTAAACTACACAGAAATGTCTCAGTGACAGGTAGCAAGAACAGCAGCAGATACTTAGTTTGCTTAACGCGAAATGCTTTGTAGTGCAGCAAGTATATTCTTGCAAAAATGCTGCTACATATTCCAAAAGGATAGCAATGTTTATAGTGGCTAAATAATAATAACAGTAACAACAATACCAAATCCTTATATAATGGTTCTCATTAGTACATTGCATGGTGATTTTCAAAAGATGTCTGGCTATCCTCATTCTACAAATGAAGAAGCTGAGGAACAAAAAGGAAAAGTGATTTGCCCACATTTGTCTAGAAGTTCACTGGCAGAAATAAAACCTGTGTTAGTATGATTTTGTGCCCACTACATGACATTGCTTTCTATCACTTGTCCCCCTGCAATGTTCTGAAAGTTGCATGCATGAGAAGCTTTCCTGGCCCTATATAAAAGTGTAAGACATAGTCAGGTATTATAAAGTTAATTCAAATGTCTATTTCTTTGCTTTCTGCTGCAAACTACAAGTCTACTCCCTGAAAAATGGTCTCAGTCACTGAAAAATGTAGATTCCACTGCCAAGGATCAAAGTTTATTTGTTGTTGCTAGTTGTGAACTAGTACAGAGTTTGTATTTCAGTAATGGTTAGTTGTACAATAGTAAGAGGTTATGAATGGAATTGAAGTCTGCAGGGGAACTTTTTCTTCCATGTGTACATCTTTCGTTGTTCCAACTGCCTCTGATGTCCAGGATGCTTTTCTTTGTTTTCTTTTATTCCTTCTTACTGACTAATCACCTGGGATATTACTTGAAGCAGCCTACTTGACTTACTGCCACTCTTTTGATTTCCTGAAAAGAAACATGATGAGCATGAGGAAAACAGCACAGGAAAGCAGAGAATGAAAAGAAGCACAAGGAATCAAAAGAGAGAAAAGGACAGAGAAGATAAACAGACACCAAGAACCACAAAGGAAGAAAGATCGACCAGAGGGAATTGATTTGCCTTTGTGGGGAGTTTACTAGTGGGGAGTTTACTAGAATTTGTGCTCTGTATTCCAAACTGGCCTTTTCCCAGTTTCTCCCATGCTGTTCTCCTTCAATCACTCCTGCAAGCTGTCTCACCTACTCACCTCATAGCAGAAATCATCTTTAGTCCTTGCAGAACACCCAAGAGGTGTGAAAAGCCTGTGCATAGCTGGTATCAGTTGACATGCTATCGTCATACTTCTCAGCTGCCTGAGAGTACGTGAAGATCATTTCCATTCTCTACTGAAAGCTGATCAGCAGGTTGAGAAGACAAGAGAGTCTGCAGGTCTAAGTAAGTCCAGGAAGAACACACACTGTCTTTGCCTCAATATGGCAAATTTGGGAATTGATAGTAGAATGCAGACTGGGAGAAGCATGATTAGAAAATGAAGGAAAAGAGGGGAGACACAATTGCACAGGATGAAGAATACCTCTTTGGAGGAAGGTGCTGTTTAAAAAGAGGAAGAGGCACGGAGTAGAGTTGAAAGAACATGGAAAGTGGGAGAAATAATAATCTAGAACTAGTAGGAAAAGGAACAGGAAAGCTGATCAGAGGGAAGGCTGAAAAGCTGTGAGCGACTGCGAAAAAGGAACAGTTAGACACAGAGAAAGAAGCAAAGATGGTAACAAAGAAAACAATGGGAAATACAATCAGCTATTTTTTCTTCCCTATAGAAAATATGCTGCAAATATATTACTACAAAATTAATATCTAAAAATAATTGTTTATATAGAATAGAAAATGGGGACAAAACTCTAGAGGGGAAGTGACTGAAATAAATAGGCAGGTCCCCTTCCCTCAGTGCAACAAATCTAAATGCTGGATTTGTCAGGGCAGGGTTTTTTTTCCGAATGATACTGTGGTTGTACGTGCGTAATAGGAAAATATATGAAGCATTTCTGTTCTGATTGCTTCACTATTTCTCTATTATTACAGTTTTCACAATAAAGTCACAAGAAATGCAATATTGTAGCACTAAGCCCCAGGAAAATATAATTTAGGTGTTTGAGCACTATATGTATATCACAGACTATTTTAAAGTGCAGGAAATTAATTTGAAATGAGAGTATAATTAATCTAGTACTTTGCACAAATTTGTTATTGCTGATTAAATATGTGTCATTATTTGTCTGCATTTAATGTGGAGTGCTGAAATGAGTTCTTGAGCATGTACTAATTTACATCTCCTCATAGCCCATTGCTCTCTGTCAGTACCCCCATTTCTAAATTAATGGCTGTTAAGAGAGGAAGAGAGTGACAAAGAACATAACAATGAGATATTAAAAACGATTCACGTACTGAAGTGTATGTAGAGAGAGATGCAACAAGATTTTCAGACAGACAGACATGTGTTAGTGGATGGAGAGATGTGCGCACACAGAAAAATTGAGGAAAGCGGTTAAATGGGAGCACATCATAAAACAAAATACTTTTCCTTCCAGGTTATGTAGATCACTTTAAGATCACCAACTGGTAATTAGGACAATGAACTGCACGCAGGCCGCCAGCCAGTTACAAAGAGGAGCACACAGTAGCATCATGTTCACAAAAAATGAGGTTGATTGAACAAGAGCTCATTCAAACTTTTGTGACTTAGCAAAATGGAGATGTATGCGGAGGAAGATCATAAAAGCTTTTGTTCAACAGACTGATTCACTCACATGCAGAATGATCACGAGTTTAGACATAAAGTAAGGGGCATCAATAAGCTAAGTGGCTCCAGTTTTTGTCATTCCTTGGCAGGCATAAATAATGGTGTTTAATCACTGACAAGAAACGGAGAAATATAAAAAAGGGGAACTGTGAACATTAATAAAGACTGTCTTTTGGTGCCTACTTGTTCCAGCTGAATATTCTGTAGAGATTTGTGCAGACATGCAGGATTTCAGAAAAGACGCTAATGCTAATCCCAACATGACACTGGGGAGAACACTCCAAAACGTGTCCACATTCTACTTGAAACATGAGTCCGGATCTCATGCTTGAGGACACTGCAGACACACTATCTGGAGGTAAATTCATGCTCAGATGTAGGTTTTTGGGAAGCCTTACAGCGCACTGGAAGAGGAGGTATGGGCCAACATTATCTCTTTGCACTGTCCTAGGCATGCAGCTTTCTCACCCTTTCCACCATCCTGTATTCTACCTGATTTTGCAGTGAAATTGCAATGCCTGCCATCAGCCAAATAAATCAAACATTAAGGCCTTTCTAGAAGAAACCTGACACTGAACCCTGGAAGGTGAGATATGATCACAGCAGGGAATGAGCACAGGGTATGTTCTAATAATATGGCCATACAAGTGCTGATCTATTGGCAATGTGGACATAGGAATATTTGTTCTAAAGAACTCCCAGCTCATGAAGTTTCAGCTTCTCTCATCTATTACTGAAGTAGGAATAGCAATGGGGAAGTGAGTAAATAGCGGAAAAACTGTCATACCTGAAGGCTGTAAATTTTTTCCACTTTTTTGCTTTGTTGTATTTGTCCTAAAAAAAAAAGTTCAGGAAAAAACATTATGCAATTGCCAACAAACTCGGGAAAAAGTCTTACCCTAGTAATATCATTATGTACCAAGATTAGTATTAAATGGCTGCTATTTTAATCTCTTTCTGTCTGCAGTAGAAACATGTGTTGCTAAATGATGTAGTAAGCCTTGTTTTGAAGTGCAGGCACGCTAACATGTAGAGATATTTGAATGTTAGAGACTGCACTTACATATGACACATCTGAACACGTCACTTAGGGCCCAGGTGTAGCTTGAGAAGCGATTGTGTTGAAGTCTTGTTCTTTGTTGTCATGCAGATGCTCATGTAAGTGACAGAGTTTTCATTTCCTTCTGCCATTCTAAATTTTGCTTGCCTAGTTTGTGCAACGCCACTGACAAAAACCTGCTCCTTTTCTGCACAAGCTGGGATGGATATGGCAGTGAAGGAGATACAGAAAAGACAGATTTCTGGTGCCAGGACATGTTGATGATTTTGGGCAGAAAGGAAACACTGAGTCTGCCCCATGCTATATGATTCTGTCATACACTGGGCGTCTAAATCAAAGCTGCCTCTGTGCAGATCCTTCAGCATTCAAGGAGACCACTAGCACCTAAGTCACTGAACACTCATGCACTTTTGCTTGATTGCCCATCTTTGTGAACCCAGGGGGTGGGAGAGCGGGCAGAGGGAATGGTCTTTCAGAAGCACCTAAACATCTGAGAAACCAAAGTCTGGATACTTGGAAACCCCACCCTGTATTCTTCAGCTTCCTAATCCATTAAAACATTAGGAAAATCACAGTAACCCTGAAAAGGTGTTGCAATAATAGATTTTCTGAAGACAAAAATATGACACATTTTACTTTTCAAAGTCAGGAGCAGAAACTAAGTATATTAGAATCATTTTCCAAACATACCTACCTAGTTTTCCTCTTTTCTGTGTTTTTGCTCTTCTTTGTATCCAGAGGATCTATATTCTTTGACTTCATGGTGGTTTCTTGCCTGGTCGGTTTCAGGGAGCTGTGGAAGGCTTCCCCTTTCCTTCCACTCTCTTCTGTGGGACCCACTGTACCTGAGAGGGGAACCTGGTTGGAGGAGGTTTGTTTAGTAACTTCTTCTTCCTCTGTTTTGGGGTTAGGCACATCTTGTGGGTGATCCCTCTTGAAGGAAAAACGAAAGATTAACAGATACAGTAACAAGTGACATAAAAAAAAAGAGCTCTGCACAGAGCTGATCAGCCCAACTGGAACTTTGTGATAATTTCTTATATAGTAGTCCCCTATATACTGAATATTCTGCTATAAAGTGGTGTCGGACAGACCATCCATAGGAAATGTGATATATTTACCCAGAGAGACTACTGTTTCTCCTACATTATCAATTTGTTGGCGATTATTGGCCAAGAGCTTTGGCTAGAGGTGACTATGCAGTCCTTCAAGGGATAACAGGTCCCAAAGCTTAACCTCTGAGAGCTCTTTGTGGCTTCACCTCCAAGTTCTCTGCTTCTGATTCATGTCCAGAACTCCTTTATCTCCAGGTTAGTCTCCTCTTTTTTGCTCAGATTCGGAAGCTGAGATAAGATCTTTGCTCTCCCTCCTGTCCAGATTTTGAGATCTGTCCCTGCTAAAATCTAAGCCTCCTGCTTGCAAGTAGCTGAGGCAGGGATACCTGTAAGCCTCTCATGTGCAGACAGCTTTCTGTCTAAACATGCAGAGAGCAGGGAGGATGTAACAATGAAAAGGAAAATCCAAACTTAAAAACTGTCGGTAGAAAGAAAAGTCAATAGTGAATGACAGCCAACACCTCAAGGTATTGAAACACTGATGAACGTGTGACTGGAAAAATAAGACATCTATTCTGCAAAGAAAAATAGAGATTCTAGGTCTGGAGCATGATTTTAGTATATTGAATCACTAGTAACATCTGCTGTACACGCAGGAGCTGACATTCATGTCAGGCCAGCTTATGTCCAGAAAGTTGTACAAGGATCTAGTCTTTGACATCAAATAAGAGAGAACGCAGAAAACCCAAAAGAAAGGTGGCTATGTAGGGACAGTTGAAGCAGGAAAGTATCAATTAAGAAATTGTATAAGTCCTATACTTACTTTCTCTTAACAACCTATGCATTCTTGACTTAACCAACATGGTTGTGGGATGTGGCTGTGCAGATTTTTCAGCCAAACGAGTCCTATACTTTTTGCAAATCTAATCTGAATATGCTAGTTTTTCCCGTAGATTTTCTTCAGTCATCCCTTTACCTCATCACTGATTTTTCTTGAAAGAATAACCTCTCACAGTTCTCTCCTCTCTCCAAAATTATATCTTTTCCAGTCCCCTTGTAATTTTTCTGCTGTATATACACAGAGGTGTTCCTTCTCTCTGCTACCCATGGCCAGGGAGAAGATGGGAGCTCCTGAGTACAGAGAAAAGATGTACATACAGCACTGAGCGTTGGCCATGTGATTGTGTCTTTTGCTTCTCCCTGTGAATGTGCCTCTGCTTGGCTGAGAGCTGGGTTGGCTTGAGTGGGAACTAAAGACCCATCAGTGCTTGTGCTGAAAAAATGTTGTTTGCTTGGAACTTAGCTTTAACCATTAACCATCCATGTTCCTTCCTAAGTGTGACTCTGAGGGAACAGGTCCCTTCTGTGCTTCAGTGAAATTTCTGTTTGTGATATTCTCTCTAGGACCTTCTGAAGCATTTTTGCTTGACCCTCACTGTTCTCCTTGTTTCTCTCTTAGCTACAGCGAGCAGCTGCCTTCTGCCCATCTGTCTGCCTGCTGTAGCATTTCCCTCAAGAACTTTCTCTTTCTGTCCTTTGAATGGATCAAATGCTTTTGCCCTCTTTGCTTATTAGTTGCCAGTCCCTGCATGGGCCTCAGCTGTGCCATGCCTTTCCTCCTCTGCTTTTTTTCAGTGGGTTGTGGATTTCAGTCAAAAAGAACCATTAAAGAACATGCCTCCAACTATGAGGGAAAGCTAAACACCAAATGATAAGTACCATGCTATTTATTGATTTGCAAAAATTTATCAGGGCTATGGTGTGCCTAGCATCCTCACTTCCATTGCCCTGAAACTCTGTAGGGAGTTTACAACAAGCCCGTTATTTTGATAAACAGAACTGTAGCTCCTTCAAAACGCACAAAAACTTTGACTTGAGAGATAGTAAAGAATATTGGCACAAGTCATACTTTCTGATTGGCCAGCTAGAACTTTTGATGTCTATTTGCTAAAGACTCACATTTTCTGATGGGTTGTTTGGGCTGGGAGCTTTCTTGTGACGCGTGCCAAAATCCTTGCATTTTACATCAACTTCGGTATTGCTGGTATTTTCTGGGGGTTTCAGGAGAGAGATGAGCTGCAGCCACAGGTGGAATAGGTGTTGTTGCTGGTCTGGCGGGGCATAGAGCTCTAGATAATAGGAACGGCCATTTACTAATTTTAACATGAGGTGATGCTTATCTGTGCTGTGGACAGAGAGTTCCACAAACTTCAAGGGGAAGAACCTGTAAAAAAAGGTGGAAACTCATCATTAAGCACAAGTGAAGATTCCTCTCAAAGAAGATACTGTGTCTGTCAGACCTACAGATAGAATAAGACTGAAAGTGAGAAACTGGAATAGGAAGAAGCTGCTGAGTGGATTTGGACACTCTTCTTATGAGTGCCTCTAGCTGATTGTGGAAGAAATGCTGGGCAGCAGTGCACAGAATGGAGGCAAAGGAAATCGGCTTCTCTACGATGCCTTTATTCTACTGCCTTATTCCCTGATAATCCTGTACCCCCAGTCTTCCTACCAGCTTTCAGCGTCTGATATATTTAGAGAAAGGTTTATTAAGTATTTGTAGTCACCATCTATCTATATGTGGGTAGCATTGGCCTGAAATGATCACTGGAGTGGGGCCTAAAGGTGTGTACTTAAGTGATTCTCCTAACTTTACTGTGCTAGTGCTGGGACAAAGAGTCACTGCAAATATGAGGTCTGTTAATAAACTGACCCTTAAAAGAAGGAAAACACTGTAGGGAAATGGGAAATAATTCATATTTCTTATTTACTCTTCAAAGAAATATTAAACCCTTCTCAGTGCTAATTCACCTGGTAAGTGCTAGCTGTTCCATGTGGGATGGCTGTTCTGAGAGTTTCCAGAAGTTTGTCATAGTTTCCTGTGGGGACATGGGCACCTCGCGTGCTACCAGCATCGCATTGGGCATTGGTGAACTGGGATTGGCAGCACAGATGCCGATGGTCACGCAGCTGGGTCGGTTATGGACAGAAATTGGTTCCCCTCTTCGATTAACCTGAACAAAAAAAAAAGCCCCACCAACACTGACATTTGCCATATGATCTCTCATGATCTAGAATATACCACCAATACATTTCATGGTGTTTTGGCTTGGGGGCCCTAGAGCTTATATACTGGGTTGGTGAGGAGAGAGGGGAATGTGGAATAATGAGACAGGAATGTGTATGAATTAAAAAAAAAAGGAAAGAAGCTGAATAAGGATAAAGGAGGACTGGAAATCACTGGCTCTTGTGTAGCCCAAATCATTGGGTATCTGATTGCTGTGGTCAGAAACCTCTTGAGTACCATTATCTTGATTTTTCTCTTGGTGTAAACATGATGGAAGAGGCACTCTGTTCTGATGATTCACTGTCTTTGTCAGCATTATTGTGATATTAATGAGACCTGGTTATGAACCAGGATCCTGCTAGGTGCTGCACAAACACAGAATGGAAAAAGATCCCAAGTAATTTATGTGTAAGACATGAAATTACAGAAAGAGAAAAATGAGAAAATACAGGTAGATAAGAATAAGTTGGTAAGTGTGATCGAATCACATGTTATGTACCATTGTCAGGGTTTGGTTTTGATAGGCATCAGGGAAAAAGTGTGTCCTAAGAAGGAATTTGAGGGAGGACAGTGCATTGAATTTGTGGATGTCTAGTAGAATCTCCTCCCAAGTGTGAGAGACAGTATGTAAAAAAGATCAAAGGCTTTTTTTTCATTTTAATGTAAATGAGTCAGTGATATTGCTGTTTTCTTGGGTTGATTGGTTAGGGCAACTGCCTCCTTGATAGTAAATGAGGTCTGATAAATAAAGCAGGGATAAATCATAAAGTACCTTGAAAATGGAGACCCTAGCTAATTAACGTTCTGCAGGTGTATCAACAATGCAAGACTGAATTAATCACGGAAAGACCAAAGGATGTTGCAATTATCACGAAGTGAGGTAAGGAAACCCTATGAAAAACACCGTTGAGATACATCATGTAAATAGAATTCAGATATCGTAGACACACTGTGAATGCATATTGTAGGAGTGTAGACTATTGCCAGAGCCTTGCAGGGTTCTTTGGCCAGTGCTTAGGGTAAGTGACAGGCAGGGCAGTGATGTTGCCTGCAAGGGTACTAGAAGTTGCAAGTGGGGGGGAGATTGCCTGGGAAAGGCTGGCTGCCATTTAGGCTAGGTTCAACTGATGTTGATGGCTAAAAACCTTACTGAGATAGCACAGAACCAGAAGTTTGCTAGAACAGTCCTAGCTGTTGCTACAGGAAGGAGTAGGGGCTGACAAGGAAGGGTGAAAACATCACTCTTTGTCCTCCTTCTCTAATTTGCAGCATGGCTGTTGCTGGGTTTCTGGACTATTGCCTTTAATGTGTGAGCAGAAGGAGTTTATAGGAGAAGGGAAACATATCCATATGTGTGTAGTAAACAGAGATTAAGAATAGTGAGAATAAATGAATGAGGAATACCTGTTGAGCTGAGGGAGGAACAAAAAGGGTAATCGTTGCCAGCAATTTTATCTTGAGCATGCCAAATAATTTCATTTGAATTACTTTTTACCTGGACAAACTTGCTCTCGAAGATGGGAGCAGAGGTAAAGGGAGCATATTCTCCTTGGCTAAGAAGTCTCTGAAGGTCACCCATAACGGTCGCCTGACTTGAACTGATGCTCTTAAAATCGAACTTGCTATTCATTTTGCCTATCCATAAAACAAAAGTAAACTTACAAGTTAAAGGGAATAGACATAAAAAGGCTTATATGTTAAAAAACCCCCTGATGATTATTAAAAGAAACAAAAATAATCCTTCCTGATAGGCTTTATTATACTACTAAAGAGCAGAACCTCTCCCCTCAAAACACACATTTTTAAGAACATGCAATCTCAAGTGCAAAGGGGAACTTACTACGGCTTTCTCACAGCTCTTGACTCCTCTTTTACTATTTATTTCAGGAAAAAGGGCCTGTGAATCTATAAACACTAGTTTGCACATGCTATTCTATACTTCAGAATGTTCTTTTTTATAAGTAATCTTGTATATTTTTGCCACTGTTGAGATATTTTTTTTATTGATGTATTTTTTGACATGAGTATAGTGACATACTTTGCAAATAACAGTAGAAACCCTTGGGCTGTTCTCAGTGCTAGGTGGTGACTTCTGTCTTTGCACCTCTTGGATCACATATGTTTTCGTCAGGAGTCAAGAAGAGGGCAGGACTTAGGAGATCCTCTGAAGTAGAAAGTCTCCAGCAGCTGACCAGGCTGACTTTAACACAAAAGCTGGAGAATAAGTAATATAATATTGACTCATTGGGGGGGGAGGGAGGGAATCAAGGCTACTCATTAATTACATTTCATAAATCTTTATAAATCTACCTAAGTAGATACACAAGTCAAATGATTTTTTCACGACTGCTCACTAAGTGTTAGAATGCCAAGAAGAATAGAAATACCCTGCCACTGGGTTTTTAAAAAAATAGATGTAGTAGACATCTACTGCCTATTCATACCTTGTTTCACTTAGGTCAGTCCATTTCTTACACAGAGGAGTAGGTCTAAGAAGAGAGAGGACACGAGTGTGCTAGTCCCTTCTGCGGAGCCCACTGGAATTCTCCCGGCACTAGAAACCCATGATCGGCAGCATCATCAGGCACGGTCTTGATGATACGGTTTCCCTGCTTGAGTTTCTTTAAGAAGTGATGATAGGAAGAGAAGTGGTATGTGAATGCATATACATGAGGCAGCAAGTTTTGTCCTAACAGGCAGGGAGGGTGGTTTGGAAGAACTCAGCCCCATCACTGCTGGCATCACAATACATCACCTGGTTTGTGCTCTCACCAGCCCTGGCAGCAATTCCATTGCTTGGTTGCATCAGGGCGTAGCGGTAACAGATAGCATGGATTCACCTGTAACACAGGCACATTGAGGGCACAATAACATCAGAGATTTTTGCATAGGTATTGTCCACGCAGCGCAGGCTGCCAGGGAACAGCAGCAGTTGGTCTGCTCCACGAGGGACGATGAGCTGGGAGCAAAGGGTGACCTCAGTAGAGGCATTGCCTTCAACAGTCAAGGCATAGTCCTCCAATCCCACAGAATTCAAAGTGGATGGGCTGAGCAGGATGGTGGTAACAGGGTCCACTGACAGGCACAGACAAGACAAGGTGCAGAACCCGAGCTGGAGTCCATCCCGAGACTCTGTTCCAGGAGCCCAGTCAGGAGCAGCAGCAGGCAGGACTAGAGGCAGGACTGTAACAGATGTCTAAGAAGTCCACCCAGGAGTCGGGGCTGGTGATCGATACACCTGTAGCCTCTCTCAGACAAGGACTAGGTGTGCAGGCCAGGGCTTAAGTGCATCTCCCAGACCCATGGGCAGGGGGTGTGGGGCAGAGATCCCAGCTGAGGCCGGTCAGGGCAGTTAAGGCCTATGGGTGCACTCAGGGCCCTGGCCTAAGTGTTAATGAGCCGATTTAAAATGCAGCTTGTATTCATGCGCCTTGCTCTGCCTTGTAAATTTTAGCTTCTCTCTATACATTCTTTTGCCAGAGTAACCTTTTAGATCAGCCAGGTGATGTCATAATCAACCTATGATGTTAACTCCTCTTTTTTCACCTTAAGGGATAACACTGCTGCTTCCAACTCAGCCTAGTGCTTGGGCAGGGTTCAGGCCATGCCCGAGCACCGGGCTGGGTGAAGGCGAATTGATATTGCAAAATGAGAGTTATGTTGTCTGACCTTTTGAAGAACCGTTGTGCAATCTCCTTTGCAGGTAGACAGCCTCCTTTGGGTAGGTACACATCCACCCTTGCTTAGGTAGGGCCCACCACAGGCCAGCTTCTGGACTGCCTGATAATGCTACGCGCTGACATAGCAATGCCCAGCAGAAATGCTTTCTGCTCTCTCCACTGTACAAGACAACTGTGATCCAGCGTGGAAAACAATGGTGCTTTTCTTTCCCAGCTGGATTTCAGCTGTGTAATATACATGGCCGGAGAAGGATAAATAGCATTGCTCTAGCAAAACTACCACCACCGAGCCTTTTTCCAACATTGAATTGCCTTTCCCTCTCTAGCCAGTGGAAAAGTAATTGGGAACACCACCATGAGTGAGTGACTGAGCTGGAGACTGACTCCACAGTCAAGTGGTCGCAGCTCTCGCCTGAGCCATGGAAGGTGCAAGTCCTCTCTGCTGCCCCAAATGCACGCACACCCTCGGCCCTTGTTTGGACTGTGCAGTAAGTGTGGTATGCAGATACCAGAGGAAGGAGAGTCTGAGCAAAGACGGTGTTAGGAAGCAGTAGAACCACAAGAACTCTTGTAGTGCAGGATAATAACATTTTCACACCTAAGACAGCATTACTATATCATGCTCTGTTGTGCCATGTGCATGTTCTGGCACGGACAGTGCTAGCTAGCTCAGGTGCCTCTGCATCACTCATCGCTCGAATGTGTTGACTTGTATTTAATCTCCCAGTCTCAGGGTAATGCATCAGCTATTGTAAGACTTATTGCTGTCAGTTTTTCAAGACGTTTTGTGTGGCTTTTGAGGGGGCTGGGGTGAATCTGGTAGCCTGATAGAAGTGAGGCTGCTGCAGCTCCATGCCCCCAGGTCCAACCAACAATAAGGCTGAGCATGTATTCCCAGTAGGTACGACACACAAACTCACAAACGCAACACGTATATACAGCACTCACACCTGCTCCCCTCTCTGGCTGGTCAGGACGAAGGTCCCTTAGTGGGAAATACAGGCAGGTATACAATGTGTATTCCTTCAGCAGCGGGGCTCAGACACAGTCTGTCCAGTATCCGGCCCCTGGATCCCAGTCTCCCCAGCTGCTGGCACCTGGACATATGAACCCCTGAGGCTGCAGCCCCACTCCTGTTGCTGGTACAGACCCCTCACTCAGACACATGCACACATATGCACACACACACGTATACATTGTAGTCTCTGCAGTAGCTGGCTTCAGACACGCAGTCCACCCAGTAGCTGGTCCTGGATCCTTGGGCTTTCCAGGTGCTTCCCCCCTGGAGACACCTATGCACACACACACGGGTCTCGTGTGACCCCCAGACCCCACGGTGTCCCCAGCAGCCATCTGGGACTCCCCCGGTCCCCCCGGTAGCTAGCTCCTCCCATGGTCTTGCCTCTTCCTCACCGGAAAAGAGTTAGAAATGACATTTAATAAGACAGGACAGACTGGTGATCGGGCAGCGCACAGAGCATGGCCAGACAAGTGTACCTGTTTACACTTGACCAGCCCTTTTTATCCCTTTATCCCTCTATTTTCCTACATCTGTTCCTCCCCTAATCCCCTACACCCATTCCTTTCACCACTTTTGGTTGCTCTCCTAAACGTCCCATAAATCTTGTGCAATCCTAAAATGCTTTTCCCCTGCTTTTCTCCAGGCAGTAACCTCCCATAGTGCGAAGGGTGGTCGTGAGAGCCCCCCCTTGCCTCACGTTGATGGGTTTCAGCCCTGGGCAGGGGCTGAGGCACTCCCGCAACAGCCCTGGGAGAGGCCCCGCCAGGGTGCCCCTGTGAGACCTTAACTTGGGCTCCCGCCTGCCATTGTGCCCCTGCGCTCCTCTGGGCTTGTGGTGATGGGCCCGCGATGGGCCGATGGCTCCTGCGATGGGGCTGGGAGTAGCTGGGGCAGAGCGTGATTCGGGTTCTCCCACCTGCCATCCCCTCTGTGCTCCTTTGTGTGTGCTCCTTTTTTATCACTCCCCCAAACAAAGGACTGTTGTTTTCTTTTTTTTTTTGTTTGTTTGGTTTTTGTTTCGATCTAACGCTAGCCACCACCTCTTAGAAAAACTCCAGCTAATGGAGAAGGCAGCAGCATGACTCCTTAGCAACGCAGGCTGCCAAGAGGATATTAAATCCTGTCTTCTGCTCTGTTCTCTGGCTTTTCATAGCACATTGGGCAAATTGATTGGATTTGGCCAGTAGGGAGTAAATTACAGAAAAGTCATTCATGGATGTACAGTACCAACTCACTATCTTCTGCTTAGATGGGTTCAGGTACCATTGCATCTGCATGTGTACCTCTCGCCTCCTGAAAGACTGGCAGAGAAGCAGCTCTCAGGCCATTTTTATTTTCATTATTCAATACCTTTAGCTGTCTAGCGCTGATACAAAAGCCCCGACAGGCTGTGCTTGCAGAAAGGCATAGTATGCCACAACCAGCCGGCTGTAATCAGCATGGGCTCCAGTTCACTCGCCCACACGTTCCTGTGAGCTAATTCCCTCGAGAACAGCACATGCACCTACCCAAGTAAAACTACGCAGAGCCACATCCCAAGGGATTGCCCACCAGGCTTCGCCATGAACGCGCCTGTTCCAGCAACCTCATCCAAATACAAGAAAGCTATAGGAAAATATTAAGCCCAATTTTTTTCACTGCAGCTTCTCCATGTATGCAAGAGGGTGGTCTTGCCTTAGGTGGGATTTATTGTGTCAGCTGGCAGTTCTCCGAAGTAATGCAACAGCATCCTGAAACAAGAGCAGAGATGAAGAGCCTGTCAGCACCAGTGGGCAATCCAGCTGGCAATAAACCACAGGAAAAGATCAGGCATAATAAGGTGAGAAGTATCAATATTATAGCATAGCTGTCAAGCCACCAAAGCAGGTCTTTTCACACAGTATAGAACAGATTCTCAGCTGAAGTAATCAATGCAGTCTCCATTATCAGATTAAATGAAAGGCAAGTAAATTAAAGGAAGATACTCATTTACCAGGACCAAGAACTGCAGGTGGATTGCGCAAAATTGAGTGGAAGTGAGTTAAAACAGCTGAGGAAATTCAACACAGATAAAAGTAAAATGATGCATATGCGGAAGACATTTTCTCGAGCTGTTGTTATAATTACTGTTTTTGGGTTGACTACTACCAATTAAGAATGAGACTTTAAGGTTATCTGTATTTTAAGATCTGTAAAAACACATTGGTCAGAAGCACTGAAGAAAAAAAAATTAACTATTAGGAAGTAGAGAACAAATGGAAATCATCATTTTGTGGTTATATGAGATAGTGATGCCTTTTAATACTGTGTGCAGTTCTGGTCTCCTTGTCTCAGACAGAATATAGTAAAACTGAACAGGGTGCAAAGAGGAGCAACAGGGATGATCCAATTTATGCACCCTTGGAGACGGAACATGACCACAAAGGGCAGACTACATAGATTAGGACTCTTAATCCAGATGATAGCCATCTATAGAACTCCGGGTGGCAAAGTGAGGGTGACTTCTCTTTGTCTGCTCCAGTGCAAAAGCCTAAGCGGCATCGAACAGAACTAGGAGCTGGCAGAAAACAGAGGAGATGCTGCTTCACACTGTGAAAGTGTGGGACTTCGTGCCACAAACACTGTGGGTGCTGGGGGAGTAGTTGGAAGATGGATCATACCTACTTGCCATGCATTTATACTCCTTCTTCCTGAGATGGGAGCTATTGGACACTATTTTGCAAGGGGGAGATTTAAAAAAAAATAAAATCTAAAAGTGCACAGGCCGCACAGCGCAGGGAAGTTTCTGGATTATGTTGTCTCCTTCCCAGCAGTTTCTCGAGTAGTCCCACAGAAGCTGCCTTCTCCTGCTGGTACCAGCCATTGCAAGTGTAGGAAATAGTGTCTGCAGACATCCAGGCTGGCTTCTCCTGGCCCAGCGTCTGGTCTGCACATCATTGCAGAATTGGGTCCCCTTTAGGGCTCCAAACAGCACAGCATTTCAACACGATGAAGTCACTGGTTACTTTGCCACAACAGACAAACGTCCCAGTTAGGAAATGCTCTTGTCAGACAGGTAATAATGTGTTATGTTGTTACATGTTGTTTTTTAAAAGCTTTACATCCTTGTTGTGCTAACTCTCATTTGTCTTGCTGATCTTTCTGATTTCTGTTTGGTAATGGCATCCTTTCAGGCCATCTTGGGCCACAGGAAAATGCACATGAGGAGAATGGCAGGTACTGACAAAAGCCGCTTTGCATGCTTTCTTGTCAGGCCGGTGGGACAGTTTTTTTGTGTGCCCGTGGGTGGTAAGATGTCAGTATTGCACTATGACTTCTTTTTTTTTAATGGAAGCAAATGCATCTGGGTATGGCGCTCAATCTGGCAGTGTTCCTTCCGCACCTACAAAAGGCGTAAATCAGGGTTTTGAGATCTTACCCTGCTGTTGTTTCTAAGGTAGTTTTTGCACGGATATATACTTACCTTCCATCTTCTCTTACACCTTTCTTGAAGTTACTTTACTTCTACTTTTGACTCCCTGGTTATCAAGATCATGCCAGTGCATTTGCTTTCTCTGGTATTTCAGATTATCTGTGGAGTTACTGGTGTACAATCAGGTTTCGGTTTTGCTTGTGAATTAACTCTGCAAAAATTAAGTTGGCTGCCTGTATTTTTAAACTCAAGTTGGGTCCATGCAAATGCAGAAGTCCTTGCATAAGGACAGAACATGCTGGATGTCACTGTACAGTACTGGGATGGAGCAAGTAATCCCAGCCAGACCAGTCTGACAACTAGAGAGCTACTGAGCATCTGTCCATTGCCCTTTTGAAGGCTTTATATTCCAAGAGCTTTGTCAGCTTGTGTGCAATATGGCATGAATGCACAGAGCAAGTCTTAATCTAATGCTGAATATGAGTCACTAAGCCCTCTCAGAAAACGTGCAACTAGCAGCACATCAGGAGGCTGTAACATTTGCAAAGCCTACAGGCTTTTCCTCCCCATGAATTAGCCAAGAAGTGGCTGCATTTCAATGCTGAGTTTAAATCTAGCATGGGGACTCACCTTTCCGGGTGGAGGCTGGGATATATTTACTAGAAAACAAAAGTCAAGTTTGAAAAAAACACAAAAAAATTCCACAGAAGAAAACAGAAGAAACAACAATGTGGATTTTTTCACTCTGAGTAAACAGAGAAGTTCAGCTGCTGAACAGTATCATGCTGAAGGGTTGCAAATGCTGCGTTTTTGTCTTTTGAGACTGGCTGGCTTTAGGAAGGTGAAGGGGTTGCCAAACCATTTTGTTGCCAAAACAGTGACTAGAGATCATGTTCTGCATCATGAGGTTAAGGCACTTAATTGCAGCCTACTGACCGCATACTGCAATGGGAAGCTGTACCTTGTCTCTATGCAACAGATTGCTGCTTTAACGATCATCAGCTGCAATTGTTCTCCCCACTGCAAACCCTTTTTCTTCATCAATAGTTGTGACTTTGACCACCTTGTTGTCCCCCTCTCCTAGAAATGTCTCTTTCTTTGACTACAGGCATACATGCCCTTCCCTGTCTAACCTGTAGCGCTAAAATTCAGCTTTTTCACAGGAGTAACGCCAGCTGACTTTAACTAGCTTCGGGAAGGAGACTACCATAGATATAAAGCATTTAAGCGAAGCGTTTCGTACCTGGTATTTTGGGAAATGCGTAAAATAACCTCACAAAAGAAGTATGAGGTTGGGAATATATTCCTGAATTTATTTGGGATAAAAGTCTATTAGAAATGTTTGGAAAGTGTCAGCATAAATGACAGACAATTGTCATGCTTTTTTTCTGATATTAAAAACTAGCTTCAATTTTCCAGCTAAGGAAAAAAAAAAAATTTTGGCACATTTTGTGCTTGAGCATTCCAACATCTACCCTCTTCCTTCTTATTCTTAGTTTCCTGTCAGGTAAGAGGAAGAGTATAAGGATCATTACACGTCAGCCCAATCTACTGCTTGAAACATAGCCTGAATTGGGCTCTGACTCCTCATTTGACACACTCACGTTCTCTCACCTAGTTCCTCAGGGGAAGTAGAAAGCTATATATCCAAATCTACCAAATAAATGTATCCAAGAAGGAGGCTCTGCCTTTAAAACAACTATTGAACTTGATTGCTGATGAATCTTTATGCACTTTCTGAGAGACGTGTCTTCAGCGTTAACCAACACTTACGGCTTTTTGCTGTCTGGCCCTTTGCTTGTCTCATCTTTGTCAACTGCAAATACGGGTACCTGGAAACACCTCTGTGCTGTTACCATGTTAGAAAGCAAAGCTGTGATACGTTTCCTTTGTTTTCATTTAATGTATATTTTTCTTGTCTAACACAAAACCTCACAATCGGTGCAGGTGATGGTGCTGTTTTTGAGAAGCTGAGTATTAGAACGTAATAGAGGGCCGTGGGAAGTGCTGGGCCATCTTAGCCTGGCATCTGCTTTCCAAAAGAAGGTGTCCCACTAAAGCCTGAACTCTCAGACATAGTTCCTGCCCTGCAAGTGCTGGCAGAGGTGTCAGCCTGCAGAACTTTCCTGAGCATGACTTGAGGCTGGCCCTGAACACTGCTGCCGTACAAAGGCAACGAGGCTGGCACGCGCCATCCCAACACTGACAGACTTGGAACCAAGGCAACTGGAGGGAAAAAGTGGATCCAGTCACTATACTGGGCACTTCTGTGGGCAGTGCAGGGTATGTGCAGACTGCCTGTGGCCTCAGGACCATCTTTACCAGGCACGAGGCAAGCAGCACAGCTTCTGGACTGAGACGTGTCAAAGAAGACAACCTTTAGCACTTGGTGCGGAGCGGCAAGCTGGGGAGGACAAAGGCAGAACCTGCGGGGTGATTCCAGTTGCATATTGTCCTTAAGCAGTATCCATGTTGTAATATGTTTTAAGTGCAACCCTTCAGCTCAAGAATCAAAAAGGCTAAAGATTCCATGTTAATTAGTAATCTCTGGAGTCATACAGATCTGTAATAACTACCTACAGATCAAAGACATTTCATGTTTAGCATATTTTAATATCAAGATAAAATTAACATTGCAATTTCTGTAATTAAAGTCTTGAAATTAGTATTTGGAAGGGGCCAGCCTATTCTTCTATTTATCTGATTGAATACAGCCCATTTTTGAATGATGTTTCACATCCAGGTGTACAATCAAGGTTTTGGTACCAGCTGTATGGGTACAGAAGTTGCTGTACGATTTGTAGGCCACTGTAGGATTACCCCAGCTGGATGAATGGGACTCAGAAGGCCCACTGCCTATGATCATTCCCATGTATAGGCGCTGAAGAAAATGCTGTAAAACGAGGAAAACAACAAATGTTGGAATACCAACCTTATCTTCAGTCGTTGCTAGCGTTGCTTCTTGTTGTTAAGTCAGTTACTATTTTGATTGTGCTAAAACCTTATCTAGAGAAGTAAAAATAGTGAAAATATTCCTTAAAATGTTTCCATTTGCAAGTCTCAGTCCTTGAACCAAAGTAACCACATACTTGAAGATCCGTCTGTCCTTGATTTCTTTTCTGAAGCTTCCAACCTTCCCTGAAACCGTCAGTTGGAAATGTTAAAAATAAAAAAGTGATTTGAATTTATCTCTTTATATCACATTTATATCCATTTATATTACAACAACCAAGGCAAATTCTTCAGATTTTAGGCTTGATAACTGAGACGCAGTTGTAATAATGATTTATTATACTGCTCCCAGAGTTACCCCTCCAACATACTGCTATGGCTTTCAGTGTTAATGAAGGCTGGGCTGTGAGCGTCTCTCTCAGAAAATGCAAAGCTTACTGTCTTGCATAAAACTTTGAATGCTGGGCAGAGGGGATTACAAAAGACAGTAGAGTGCCTAAAGCAGTTTATATTATCAGTGATTTGGAAAAAAATTATCTTGATTAACCTCTAAATGCTTTATTCGTTACAATGGTAGTTCAGTACTACGATGACGAGATACGGTTTAAACAGAGCCATGCATTATACACAGCATTGTGCCAACTCTTCTCTGCCACATTTGCTTTGAGTAATGGTTTTAAGGTAAACCAGACCCAAGATATTTCTGGCTAGGTTTCCTCACATCTCTCTTTTATCTTTGCCTAGCATCTCCGATTGCATGAACAATCTTCCCCTAGGCTGTTGTTACTGGTGCCCTTTACAAATTTCCAATTCTCATTATATGCGCTGCCTGTAATAACTCCTAACTATATAATAATCCTTTGGATTATAAAAGGCAGTGTTCTACATTATTTCTCAGAGGTGAGTTAACTCTCCTTCTCTCTTCCTTCTTCTGCGGTTTACAATATTGGTACAGAAAATACAGGCATTCATGAATTTAATTTGCTACCATCCTGCTGCTACATAGAGAGATCACAAATGTGGACGTGTAGTCTGGAACAAGGAAATATGATCAGCGAGTTGCGTTACTATTTTTCTGAAAGATCAGCCCCTGGAGTGCCTTTGAACACGGTGTATTCCCACCTGCCTTCAACCTTTGCGATGGCCTGTGCAGGGATTATTCAGGCTGTTGCACAGCAAACAAAGAGTTTGGTTTGAAAACCAGCCTCAGGGATGCCCTCTGTGGTTATCATAGAGCAACAGCTCTGGTCCGCTGTGGCAGTCAGGACTTAAACCCAGTCTTCCGTGTCCTCCCTGACCAAGTCTTTCAAAAAACACTACAGACAAATATTCTGGCTTCATGAATGTAGTCGATGGGCATGTTACCCATGAACTCCAAGAAGCAAGGTGTTGTAGGGCATTGCTCTGGTCTTAATCCCAGATGAAATGTGAAATGACCAAAATAAATAATCTGGTGAGGCTGAATAGTTCCAGTATCAAAACCAGAATCTCATGAAAAAAAAATGAATGCTCTATCAAATTCCACACAGTGCAGCACAAGGGCTGTTTGCAACTGCTATGCAATTTAGATGGAAAAAAAAAGTATTCTCCAGCTTTGACTCGTCCAATTGTAAAACCCCCCAAACACTGCTTCCACTTTGTCCCTTGGGAGATGAGTGAGAGAGAGCTCACGCTGTATTTTCAGTTCACTCGTGATACCGTACATGAGGGAAGGCCCTAGATTTCATATACTATTTTCCCTTCCTTCCTGTCCTCTTCCCCCACCCCAAATCCTCTTTTAAACTGCTAGTTTTTTGGTTCAAACAACAAGGCTAAACAGGTGAAATTTTAAATAATGATTGAGGATTTTTTTTATTCATTTAAGTTTCAATATCATTACAGAAAATGTTATGGTACAGAGTTGTTTAACATTAGTTTTATTTCTTTGCTCATTTAATTTCCACACGAATGCTGGTAACACTAATATCTGTACAAGATCAGTCTTTGATTTTTTTTAATTTTTAGTTCTGTACATTTTTAAATGTATTGGTTAAAAAGGCTGTCAGCACTTAAGGAAGCAATTTTTTTGTTTGTTGAAATAAAAGGTATCCAGTTACTGCCCAAGAGTACTGAGCTGGGTGGCTGCCGGGACAAGAGAGATCCCTGAATGCGCAGCGAGGTGAGAAAACCTCGGGGCTTCATTGGGTTCCCAGCGCAGCCACTCTGCTTTTGGCACTGTGCACATCAACACGAGATACAAGATAAAGAACAAGCAGAAGCTCTCTGTGAAGCGGTTATGAAGCATACTAATAAGGGAAATCCAAGTGTTGCCTACGCTAGTATAAATAAGCAGACAGCCTTGTTTTAAGAGCATAAGTAGTTGTATCGTAAAGATGAGAAAAAACACAAGTTCTGCAGGCACCTACTGCTGTCTACTAAAAGCTACCGCTATTAGAACTAGCATTGAACACACAAAGCAATTGCAAGGAAAGGAAAAAGTTGCTTTGATATAATCAGAATAAATTTCTTTGTTAAGATTTGTTTTAAAGTTTTTTTTAAAAGGTATTTATTTAAATTCCATTTGAAATATAATTCAAGATGTTGACTATACTGATCAACTTTTATCCAAATCAGAAAAACTAGCTGTGCCGTTGCATATTACAGGATACAGTCAATGATATGTGGACATGCATCAAAGCTCCGCTCTTGCTGGTGACATCATAGCCTTCCAATGACCATGACATCCACCACCTCCCCCTTGTGAAGCTCCACATACTGCTCTGTCTTTGGAGGTAGCATCAACAGTCCATTGGCACTGCGCATACTCATCAGACGACTGCTCATCTGATTCCCTACAGGAGAGCGAGAGAAAAATTTCAGTTAAGTTTTCAATTAGTTTCAAATGCTGCAACACACCACGTGGGAAGCAAGAGCTGTTCTTACGAAGATGTTCATGTTGCTAACTTATTCACAGAGCTGGGATCTCGCTGTTCCAAGGTGGATGGAAACATAGAACTCTGTAGAGAATGAGTCAGCCTCTCATCGCTCTGGCTCTCAAAACTCTCATTCCCTTTACTTTCCCATCCAGCCTTCCACATTACCTGTACCTCATATCTCATCACAGTAAACTGCTTTTCTGTTGGAATTTCTAATCCTGTCAAAATTACTTTATTTTTCAATTTGTGTACCTAATTCTGATTGTACAAAGACTAAACCAGCACAGTCTAGAATGTTTTTAATATACTGTTACAGAGTAAGTTTGATTAACTGTATTTTTCTCTCTGTATAGTCTCGTTTAGCATTAGTAGCTTAGCAGTAGTAGCTAAAGTTGTTGAAGCCTTAGGCCGCAAGAGCTGACGGAGAGTAAACTTTTTGATAAAACTAATGCTGCTAACACAGAACTGGCTGAATCCAGCGGACACGAACAGAACGAAGATAAGGACCAAGGAAACCATTCCAAGAGAATGAGGTAACTTCAGAAGAAGGCCAGCCCAGTGACAAAGAAAACCAATAAGAAATCAAGAGACCACCGACCAGAATTAAGTGATTGGACTTGGGGATCAGGTGCTGGGTGGTACGGGTATAATTGGAGGGTGCGATCTGGGGTAGGGGTCCCTCTTCAGAGGCACCCAGCTTGAGCTGTAACCTGAGAACTAATAAAAGAGGAATTGGAAGCCTTCACTCAGACTTTACATTTTTCAGCGGATCCTAGGGTCAGACCCTGTTACGGTGGCCGGCTGTGTAAATCTGTAACATATACCACCTCAAAAGAATGGGTTTCTTTGGGACACTGAGCTTTGCAACATATCCTGAAGATAAACAGTATCATATTGGTAGTACTGACAAAAAATGAAAATGCATTAAAAAGCCATGCCCTTTAGTTTCTTGGTTTTCAAACTTCCAGATTGACAGAGAAACCATTCCAGACAGTCTGCTTGCAAAAGGAAAGAAGTGGTGCACAACAAAACAGAGTTAAACTAAATAGAGTGTTACAGATGTAAGCAATACTTTGACTTATAGCTGGAAATATGTCAGAGGCTGTGCGATCTTGGGAATCAATGGTAAGAACTTTCTCTGAGTAAACAGTAAGATGCATTTGAGCTAATGTCCTGTGGAGACTTGCATATAGTGCTTTGTATTAAACCATTTGGATGTAGCAAAAAGACAATTAGTTGTTTAAGGACCTGAATCTCTTGAGAAACTGGCAGAGTCAGTCTTCTAGCAGTATACAGCTAAAAAAGTATTCAAATATAGTATTTACCTCAACTGCAGCTAGGTATCCAGAAATATCCCGAGGTGGCAACCATGACTAATAAAAGTCTTAATCTGCTTTAAGAGAACATATACAGCCTCTGCTATCTCTTCTACTTTTCCAGTTCAGCTAGAATCACACTTCCTTTATTTGTATTGTTCCTACCTATGCCCCAATTGTTCCTACCTATGCCCCAATTTGTGTTTGTTTAGTACATGCACAAGAGCAAAAGTAAGCAAATGTGCCTGTGAGTGCATGTAAGCATGGGTGGATGTTTGTAAAAAGGAATGTGTGCACATATGCAAGCATACGGGTGTAGTGTGTGTGTGCGTCTGTGTGTATAAAGGCAGGTTATTCATATAAAGGAAGTTTTAATGGTTAAGTTGGTAAGTCATACCATGACTGAATTTTATACTACCGTACATGTACGTATGTGTACAAGTATGCCAGCAAATCAGGCTGCGTAAGGAAGGTTATATGAAAAAACATGTGCACGTTTGGCTGTTTTTAGACATATATGTAGGAAGGCAAGGACCTGTGTGAGTGTGTCTGTCAGTCTGTGTGACTGGGCACTAACCTGTACTCTGTGCCCAAGGTAGTGGCTCTTGGTGATGCCAAGTCAGTATGCACCGGTGATATTCTGGGCGGGGGTCCAATTTTACATCACACGATAACTGTAGAAGAAGCAAAGAAAGGATGAAAATGTCATGCGTTGAGATTGCACTGTCTAAGATAACAGAATCATCTGCTCAATTGTTTTTCCCTAAAAATAGTCAAAACTTGCACTTTGAGGTCAGATGGTGTCCAAGTGCAAGATCAAAAGCTGTAGAAGGTAGAGACTGCAGTACTTAAGAGAAATACAACTGTGATATTATAATATCAAAGTGTATGATGGAGTCTACATGCATTAAGTGGCATATTCCAAAGCTGTTCCTTTACTAGGAGTTTAAATATTTAGTATTTCTCTGGAAAAAAGATTTATCGTTTCTGGTCTCTGGATTACGCTGCATAAAGATGAAAATTTTATTCGCATTCAAAATCCTGCTAGCTCTAACAAAAGGGAAATGGCCAATCTTTGAAATGAAAAGACATACAGGGGATGGCTCACAATGGAATTTAGACCACATTGGAAAATTCATGCAAAAGTGAGGGTCGCTACAAATTGCTCTCTGTTTTAGAATATTTTAGCTGTGAGATAAAGAAAAATCTGGATGCCTGAGGAAGTGCAAAAGAGAGACAGGGGATAAGCAGTAAGAGAAAAGTGCATAGCCAAGAACACTAGGACAACTATAAAAGGCAATGTGTTCCTTGGTACTTTATTTGAATCAAAAATAGGAGAATAATACATTATAATAACATGCCTTGAATCTATATTAAACAGAGTTACAATATCCATGATTTCTTATAAGAGTGAAATGAAGAGTTTAAGGGATTTATATTGCTTAGGGTGGGGGTCACGTGAGTTACTTATATAAATAACTCAAGAACAGAAAGGCTTTCGTTTATATTTTCTATTGCTGATACAGAACTATCCAACTCTTTAGGTATTCCCAGATTACTCTCCATTTTTTACCATGGGTTAAAACAAATGTTTTTTTTAAACAGGAAAACATCCTTCCTGCCTGACTGGCAAATGGCAGCCTCTGCATCTGTGTATCTTGCTCCATTAGATGGCCATCTAACTCTTAGAAACTACGGGACTGAATATTACCATTAACAGAGATTGAGAATGTACCTCTGTTTTGTGTGAACTTCCTTCAACTTGCCAGAATCCGTCTAGGGCTCAGATTCCCCAAACAAGACAGCCTTTCAGAGCCCAAAGAGCTGTGCTTCAACATTTTGAGAGAATTTTTAAATAGGGGACAAGCTTCTTACCCTGGCTTTGATGATGGTGGGCCGAGGATCCAGGATACCCTGCATTTTCCTCAGTGCAGGAACAACAAAGAGATTGCAGGTGACAACAGCTGACACAGGGTTGCCTGTAGGACAAAGAACAGTTGCTGGTGACTCCCTCTTGATTTACTCTGTGAAATGCTGAAAGTGATCTCATGTTTTTAGAGCAATTGCACTCTAGAGGACTCTAAAAAGCTTTTCATGCTATGTAGAGGAAACGTTTCGTTCAAGACTGGAGTGGCATGTGGCAAGTACACCTGCTGAAAGCTACACTCTGGCTGACGGTGTGCTGAAATCCTGACCAGAACTGCTCCATGTTCCTCAGGCCCCACCATTTGCCTCTGTTCCTCCGTTGCCCTTTGTCTTATGCCTAGATTTGTCTGGGGCTAGGGCAGGGTTTATTGTGCACAGGTATAGGTCCTAGCTGATAGTGCTCTTGATTCATGATGAAGGTTTCCAAGACCTACGGAAAAATAACTTTCAATTCCCTAACAGAGTGGCAAAATGCTTTAGTACAAATTCTGAGGAGAATCCCACTGATTTATACATTTTCTGTTGACTCACAAGAGAGGTGTATGACCAACATCTGTCAAACACCACTTGTCTTACACATCTGGACTTCCCTAGATGACAGGTCTAAAATAAATACTGTGATCAGACAGATGCTCCATTGATCTCTCCCCTGGAAGAAAATGTACTGCAGCAACTAAAACAAGAGAGAGAAAAAGCACTAGAGATACATCTGAAAACCACCAGCTTATCAAGAACAGGATTCCTTGTGTAGTCAGAAATCCATGTAAAGTCAGAGCAATAAGAATAAAATAAATTCCTCCTGATTTAGGAGGAGAGAGATTTGTAGCCAGAGCCCTAAGGAAACGTTTATTCCGAACACGGTGATCTCCCAAGGCGACGCAGTGTGCAGGAGGTGCGGCGGGG
Source organism: Mycteria americana (assembly GCF_035582795.1). Classification (NCBI taxonomy): domain Eukaryota; kingdom Metazoa; phylum Chordata; class Aves; order Ciconiiformes; family Ciconiidae; genus Mycteria; species Mycteria americana. The sequence goes on from NC_134369.1 coordinate 36,929,582, forward strand.
CTGCCCTCTTTTGGTTCCACAGTGCGATCATGATAAAAAAAAATATTCTGTGACATGTTCCTTGGCACTCCCTTGGTTTTCTCTCCGTTTTCAATGCTTCAGAGTGGATGCACTGACTTACATGCACAGAACATTTACTGTGAAGGTGGAGGAAGCTGTAGGAAAAAACCACCCCTGTACAGTACCACTTAAAAAACCCAAGGAAATTGTTGGATGGAAGAAATCATAAGGCCTGTACACCAGCAAATTCTGAGGTCAGGAACAAGAAAGAACTCCTTAGTATGCCCCTATAAGTCCATCTCTTCTGGAAATTTCTGGGAAAACCTTACAGGTACCTTTCTTAGGGATGCCAACACCAGACATAGGTGCTGTGAAACGTCACTATTCTTTTTCATGCCTGTCATCTATGCACAGCAACAAAAGTAATCCACAAAACATCTTACCTGGGAGCGCAAAGATTATTTTTCTTACGCCATCAATATCCAGAGTTGCAAAAGTGGTTGGCAGGCTATGGAAAAGGAAAGATATTTAGTATCTGCACTAGACTTTGACTGAACATTATTATGTTATTATTTAAAACATTTGGAAAATTAAAAACAGGATCTCTCTCTCTCCCAGCAGTTCATGAGCACCTGCTGGTTATACCATACTGGGGGTATAATAATCTCTTTGTGATGACAGAACAATCAGTTTTTCTTGGTATTCAGCTATAAGTTTTAAGTAGATGATTTTGCTTCTGGTGAGGAAACATCTAAGAGCAGATGAACTAGTAATCAAAAATCTAAATCCTGTCTTCATGCTAGAAGCCAATTAGCAAAGAAGTAATACTGAAATGATGCAGTTACAGAGCTGTATTTGTTTCTCATAAAAGGCTCTCCAAATTTTTTGTAACATTAGTGACTCTAATTTCCCTTACTCCATTGTCTACAGCAGTAGTGACAACGGAGCAGTATTTCAGAGCAGCAAATGCTAGCTAGTCTGCAGATGAACAAATTGAGATACACAGGCAGAGCTGCAATCAGGTAAGACCTTGGTCTATCAGTAAAGAGCTCGCTCTGCCTTTCAGAGCTGCTCCTGAGTGATCTTTAGTGACTTGTCATCAGGGCTATTAGTTATACAAATAGTATATTGTATAATGTGTAATGTGATGGCTCAAGAATGTGGCTGGCAAAGAAAAGGGACTCATCCGTTAAAAAAAGTTTTCTATATACCTATGTTAATATCATCCTTTTAAACATTAGAAATGATACTTTATAGGAGCAATAATTAGGCTGAGTTCCTTTGCTTCATCTTGAGCTAACAACTATCACCTGGGCAGCAGATGATAGTTGCTGACCAGCAGCAACTTTGGAGATTTGCCACAGGTTGATCATTACTACCTAGTTTTGTATCTGCTAGGACTAATCAATATCCTCTTTTATGAGGGGAAGTTGATGTTTGAAGTTTCTGTTTTAAAATGCCTCAAACGTAATGGGAACTATGTGCCAGACCTCCAAATCTTATAACCAGTGCACAAACTGAGGTACAAAAAAATCTAATTGCTAATTCATATTTACTGGAAACTCTGAATTCCCATATGAGAATTCAACAGCATCATTGGTAAAGTCTTCCAGTACTTTCTTCTGGCAGTGCTGCTAGACAAGATACAACCTTACATTTGCTCAGCAACTTTCAGATCAAGTGGAGGAATGGTAAATCCCAGGCATCACTCTGCAGTCATGTAGCACATCAAAATACAGGCATACAAAGCAAATTCTGGCTTTGCTCTTGGAAATTACTCAAGGGAATTTTTCCCAATACAGTAATCACAATTCATATCTAAGGCCTTGTAAGACAGAAGTAGTAAAAACTAAGACACAGTATTTACTGTTGCACTACAGCCAATGAAAATGGGAGCGCTTACATTCTCAGTAAGATTAGATGACCAAATGTTTTGGTAGCAGCAAATACTTTTCTTACGGCATTGTGCTGGTTTCAGCTGGGATAGAGCTAATTTTCTTCCTAGTAGCTGGCATAGTGCTACGTTTTGGATTTAGGATGAGAATAATGTTGAGAACACACTGATGTTTTAGATGTTGCTAAGTAGTGCTTACACTGGTCAAGGACTTTTCAGCTTCCCATGCTCTGCCAGGTGCACAAGAAGCAGGGAGGGGGCACAGCCGGGACAGCTGACCCCAACTGGCCAAAGGGCTATTCCATACCATATGGCATCATGCTCAGTATAGAAGCTGGGGGGAGTTGGCCAGGGGGCAGCAATCGCTGCTTGGGGACTGGCTGGGCATTGGTCAGTGGGTGGTGAGCGATTGCATTCTGCATCACTTGTTTTGTACATTCTATGATGATGATGATGATGATGATGATGATGATGATTTTATCTTCCTCTGCTGTCCTATTAAACTGTCTTTATCTCAACCCATGGGTTTTACTTTTTTTTCCCCCAATTCTCTCCCCCATCCCACAGTGAGGGGGAGAGTGAGCGAGCAGCAGTGTGGTGCTTAGTTGCTGACTGGGGTTAAATGAAATGACAGGCATAAAATGAAAATGGATGTTTGGGGAAAATAAGATTTCTTAAAGGTTTTCTGGCTAGTTATTAAAAGTTTATTGCTACAAGTCTACAGAGGGATCACCAGAATTAAGAATTATGTTTGCTTTCAGATAAGCCAGAAACAGAATTTAATATTCTGAATTCTCTAAATCAGGTTATCCATTCTTGTGAGCAGCAGAGGCTGGAGTGCCGATCCCACTTGTGGGACTTCCCCACATTGGTTGTAGCAGTAGGACAGAAGCAGTGAGCAATTTCCACGCCTGGGCTACATCCAGCACGGGAAGAAACATGCTTTCAGCTCACTTGTTCCTTTTACGGAAGGGAGGTGGTGGTAGTAGCAGCACAAGCACCAAACCCACATGCAGTTCTTTACTGGATTGTATGCAGAGACAGTAAAAGTATTTGTCTGTTTTCACAGCAAACGCCCACTTTCTGTTCTGCTCCCTGGCAACAGTTATGGGCTAGAGGGAATCAGTCCTCCAAGCTGCACTTGGCCTTGTGCTACTGGACCGTGCCAACCTAGCTTGCAAACAAACCGCGCTCCATGGTTAGTGGGGCAGAGCTGGAGACATCATTCCGCTACTGGACTGTGAAAGGGAACTCTCTATTTTCAATACATGTAGTTTTCATTTTCTCTACAAAGCACAATTCCAGACTCATTAATTAGCAGTGCTACAGCAAAGGAAAGCAATGCCGAAACAGCTTTCTGAGGCAAACTAAACACATAAAGATTGTGTTTACTTTAAAATTACTATGCTCAATATGCCAAGTAGATAAAACTTTGTAAATTAGCTGTCATTCCACCTTTCTCAAGAAATTGTTTCTTTGTAGGAATGACTTATGCAAATTTTGAAGTGAAATGAGATGCTCGTTAAGCAAACCAGCAGTTAAATGTCCTTATGTTCCCCAGTTCTTTCATAACAATGTCAATATCTGAGCTCTGTGATCACAGTGAAGACTGTGGCCATGTTTATATACCATGCTGGTTAAACCCCAAACCTGATTTGCAACAGTTACCAGCAAAATATCTCTTACTGATAAAAAGTAATCTCTCTGTTCCAGTTAATTTCACTCATGAAGATGATGACTGATCTGAATAGGACTGATTTTGCTTCTTTTCCCATATATATCTACCATGTGGTTTATAGTATATTTGGAAAACTGAAATCTACTGAAGCACTTATATAGGATATTTGGCCCAATATAGCCTCCATCTGTGCTGCCTAAGGAGAAAGATTTCTTACCCTGGTTTCATAAAAACTCTGCCAAAGTGAATCTGTGCATGAAGATCAATATCCAGCACCTGTTTAAGATAGTCCTGTTTAAATTAAAAAAAGAAAATCGATTAAGTAACATCAAAGTGGCTTACATCATCTAAGCATTCAAAGCAATTAATTAATATCAAGTGAAGATGAAAGACTTTTTGTATCTCGAAAGTGCTACAGTCCAGTGGGGAATTTCCAGTATTTGAAAGAAAGTATTTTCAAAAAGAAGAGGTGAAGAACAGACTCATTTTAGGTGCCAAACCTGACTCCATGAGGACATAGTAATATATTTACTTAAAAGTCAGCTGCAGCATCGGAATCTTAGAGGACCCCACAAATACCTACTACTGAAACATTCTCTATGTCAAAGATGGAAAAAAGCCTTTATGGTTCAAAGTTAAGACTTAAAATCATCAAGTTATTTAACTTTTGCCATGGAAGCTATCTAGCAGTAGAGGCAGAGATCTCCTAGTACTTTTGAAATCAATACTGCACTGTAGAAATCATAGTTTTCCAGGATACTGTAATTATCGTAATTTCTTGGGGACATGGTCTAATTCACAGTGGTCGGGTTTAACAGTCCTTAGAAAGGAAAAACTGTGGGTGGCTTGTGCGTTAGTTAAGTTAAATGATTTTGCATAAACACAATCGATCCAGTTATTAAAACAAATTGAATTACTTGTTTAGTCTTTACTGAAAATTGCTGTGCTCAAAGACGTAGTATCCTGTCTGCTGTGTTTAGTGAGACTGAAGACACAGGACATAATAGCAATCTGTGAAGAGAGATTTTGGAAGCCGTAAATCTGAAGCTCCTTTGCAGTTTTCCCATCTTTCTCTCTTTTTTTTTGTGTGCGTGTGTGTGTTCAAATACTTGGAAAGCAGCAACTTTTTTCAGCCAGGCATGAATTCTCAATTATTGATTGCATTAACCCCGTTTTTACTTTCTATTTACTTTTTGGATGTTCACAGTTCCTTCATTGAAACTGCTGAAAGCTCAGTATCAGCGGGCTAACCATCAGTGGCCTACAGAGCCTACTGACTTTATGCTGTTGCCTCAAATTCAGACTGGGGAGAAATTAGCCAGAAGGCATAAATGCCTGTAAGACCATTCAGCAGTCCAGTCACTTCCTAGTGCTCCTGTGTCTGCACTGTGTTGCCACATTCCCGATTTAAAGACCAGCACTGGTCCTTGATTATTTTTCTAGGAATACTGAGGACAATAATGGGATTGAATGTAATTGGCACTGGTTTAACTAGTTATCCATTTTCATGATGTATCCAGCAATATGATTTCTACTCAGAAAGGTGACAAAAACAGCACTCATGTTTGCCATCTCCTAATGACTGTCTTTAGTATCTGTTAGTTATAAAAGGAGAGATGTTTCTTTTACCTGCCAAACTCACAGATTCAGCCTGGGATCAAAAAGTAATCTGAGTTTTCCTTCGCATAAGTCATGATTAATAAATGTCCTGCAGGTTCATCTACGCCCCACCAGCATCTGTGTATCCCTATTTTCTTTGATGGTTTTGGCACAGGGATTACCAACAGGAACTCAATCAACAATTCTGTTAATGATTCAAAAGGCAAATATATCAGCTCACTGTGTCTCGTATGTATTGCCTCTGTAGGACTATCAGGCGCAAAATGTGTTAAAACTATTTTTGTAACAGATATAGCTTTGGCATGTTCAGGAAACAGATCTGCTGAGTAAGAAAGAGCTATTTATATACTCAGGTTGCTTTTCGAAGTACTTTCAAAGTAGCTTTATTCTATCTACATTTTACCTGCTCTAAGAATAAAAAGAAGTCTGTTGCCTTCATGTGCTATAAACCAAGCACTTTCCTCATCATAACTACATAAATCATTCCTTAAATAAAAACACATCTGCAAATCACATCAAGAATTAAAATCTTCCCTGTTGTACTATGTCTACTATAGTAGAGTAATAAGAACAAAGAGAATAAGGATAGCATTGAAGACTATTTTCTTAATTAATTCACATTTAAGTGTTCCAAAAAAAGTAAGATCCCTTTTTAATAAACATTAATACGAAGGTAGAAGCTCTGACGACAGACTCTGGTTTGAAATTCTTACATATATTGTAGCAAGTCATACTTAAATTTAGCATACCTTTTCCCCCATAGATACACCTCCTGATGTAATGATCACATCAGCACGGCTGATACCCTCATTCAGTGCATTCAGTAAATCATCTGGGCTACAGAAAAGAACAGGCAAGCAGATTAGTGGCATGGAACTATTACGAGTTGTAGTGTAAGTGTCTGTGTGCACACATACAGATGTATATACACACATGTATCTTAAGAAAGAGATATAGCTCTAGGATAATATCTTTTCCTTCTTAAGACTCCACATTGCTTTATTCAAGTCAAGAACTGAATCTCATTAAGTGAACACCACACTGTTTGGCACCTTTCTGTCTACGGGCTTTGCAACAGGAACAGCGGGATACTTTAGGTTGGGACTGAAGAACACTAATGCAAGTGTCTAAAAGTATGTAATTTGCACAGTAGGTAGCAATACAAATTATGATTTGGGTGAACTGACAGGGGCCTGACACATGAAAATTACTGGCCACCAAGCTGGCTGCAGTACTACCTGTCTAGCTTATTTGATGTGTGCAAAAATGGGGATAAGGCTCCACTTCAAACTTCCATCAGTGAAAAGTGGGAGTAAATCCTTTCTTTGTCTTCTCCATTAGAGGGCTCTGCAGCAAAGCCAGTTGTACATCCACTTCATCTTGAAAAAACACAATCCATCCTGTTCAAGTGCCTATTTACCTTCACGAGAAAGTGTAAGGTGAGCTGTGATGTTCCTCCATACGGAGTATAACTGTGAAGGTGAAGGATAGAAGCGGAGTATATTTCAGTTTTGGTGTCTTAACTCTTTTATTTTATTTATTTATTTATTTATTTATTTATTTAAATCTAAACTGGAAACTTTGAAGTGGGCATTAGCTATCTTAACAGCGGTACTGATGCTAACACAGAGCTTCAAGGCATGCAGTGGAGAAACTCAGTAATACAACTTACACAAGACCAAAGGAATCCAAAAGAATTTCCAATATATTAAATGCATACTTTGCATTTAACATTTGCGAACTGACCAGAAGCTGACCGATTGCTACGACTGTATATAATGTTCCTTCAACAGTATGTTTTTATTTTTATGATGCTGAAAGTTTTTCATGGGAGGCTGTTCCTTCTTAGAGTGCAATTGAACGAATGGGCAATAATGCTAGTGACTGTATAAAGGACTTCACCTGGAATACAGCACTTCGGTTAAACGCCACACTACAATTACTACAAAATGCCATTATGGGTTATCAAGGCTTTGCAGGCTGCAAATGACATGTGGCCTATCCTTTGGGAACTTTGGCTATATTTCACGAAAAGAAAGAATCGCTGCAGTTATTTTGGGCTTCAAACTGGAAACAGGAAAATTAGAAATACTATGGAAGTCCTGGTTGACCTTTCAGAGACTAACAGAAACTGTGTGTTTCAAAAGGTCTCAGAAAGAAAAATCTTTTCCTCTGAGCATCCTGTCTTTGCCCGTGGTCTAGTCAAATATAAGCAGCACTTAGCACGATGTGGTGCTGTGTACACTACAATTTATGTGATGCAAGAAAGACTGCGCTCCCTCACTGAGTAGATATCTCAAAGGCATGCAAGCCTGCACGCTCCTCATCTCCTCACCAGAGAGCCCTCAAGTGTCCTCTACCCTGGTTATGCCTTACAGGCAGAAAGACTTAAGACCCTTTCTCCGCCATGCCCAGTGACTGATGCAGCATCTTCTTTGGCATCACAGTGTGGTTATCCTGCAAAACTTTTCATTTGTCTTGGGTTACATCCACTCTTTATGGTCATATTGCTTTGTAAAAGGTAGGCAACAAACTACAGCAGAAAGAAGGACAGATTGCTGGTGCCATAGTGTAGGCTGTAATCAATCAGACAGAATTATACACTACCTTTTTTTTAAAGGAAACGGTGGCTGCAGATACTGTCGCATGCCTCCATGACTTTTGTTGAGGGTACTGGGTATCTTGGATACTCTAAATGGCCTATAATGAATGGCTGAACTCTGTTTTCTTTTGGAGAAAATATAAAACATACGGACTCAAACAAAACCATCTCCTTTGTTCTTTAGGAAACAGAGACATTTTCTCAGCTGCCCCTTCTGAAATCTCAGGATCATTTTATCCAAAAACCAGCACAAGTCTTCACTAGTTGTTGAAGGCAAAAGGAAAGAAGCAAGTCTGTTGTTGGCTACTGTCAATGTCTTCTTCAGAACCAATTGTTTCATATCCATTGTCTAAGTAGTAATCTGTATATAGTAAGATATTGCTTAAGATTATTATAGAGTTTGTAATAGGAAAAGTCTCTCAAGATCTAAGTATTCCTTAATCCTTGGCAATGAGGGTGCAGATTGGAATGCAGCGAGGAATATGTATTCATTACACAGGTCGATATAGGCCTTCCTGAAGCTGGATGAGAGTCAGACACTCATGCCACTATTACTAGGCTAAGACTGCTTTCAGTATATTTTTCTCATTAGGTTGTGATGCAGCCGAGGACTTTATCTGGAGCTTGCTCCAGGCTGTTTCATTTTATCTTGCTTAATTATTTAAAAGTTATTCATAGGTAGCAAGACCACCTGTCTGGGGACATCCTAATTCTGGATTATGAAATATGCTTGCTTTTGGTTGTGGTTTGAGAATAATGGAAGGAACAGTAAAAAGCAAACAAGTCTATGTTTAACTGTTGTTAAAGTTAAATAGAGTAGAAGTGCTCCTACTTACATACCGAATATATTTATGTGTATGTATATATATATAAAATTACTTAACAAAGAAAAAAAAAACCCCAAACCCCAAATAAGCCCAAACTCAAACCAGGTGAGGACTCAATTCACACCTTTGTTTATGAGGGTAGCATACCACTGGAGTAGCTCATCATACAGTTTTTTATTACATGTCATGTAAAAAGTTGAAGATTACTGGACTTGGTGCATTTTTTTAACATTTCCAGTAGAATGTCATGTATAGTATATCCCTTTCTTGACCATCTGTATAATGCAAGACACTTAAAAATTCTACCACTAAAACTTTATCCAACCAATAGCACTGCATATAATCTTTACATAGTTGCAAAATGCATCGAATTCTTCAAAAATGAAAGGTGATAGAAATTTTATTGTAATAAACTGAATGATTATGCTAGTTTCATTTTTATTCTGAAGAAAGGAGACATTTACAGAATTCCCTCCCTTGCCTTTGCAGAAGGCCTCTCTCTTTTTGCCATATTTGGCACATTTCTTTTTGTCACTCAGGTGTGTCTAACTTTCTATCCTACTTGAGGCTGGTAGTTCCATGACTCTGCAATTAACACAAAACACTCCTTACAGGAGTCACCTGCTGTAATCTTCAATCAACACTGTAGCAAACATTCTCCTTGCCTTTAGTGGATTTAATGCAGAGAGTTATCATTCAAATTGCATATTGACACATATTTGATATAAATCAGATAACAAGATACTATTTCTTGTTTCATTTGTTGTATAACAATAAGCAGTTTCTCCTTTGGATTGATATAGAAAGGGAATAAATAATTGAAGACTATTAACTTCTGGAAGAATAGACAAAATAACTTTGGCATCTGAGCATAACAGGACAAGATTGTTCTAAAAGGCCTGTGACAAATCACCATGAAGGTGAGAAATAACACTCACTGCCTGAGCAGGTACAAATCAGAAGCTATATTCTGAAGCCCTGGCCATTGCTAGGTGCAGGATACTGGATTAGCTAGACTAACGGTCTAATTTACTATGATAAATCCTTTAGAATGTCTTGTGAAAGTGCTATTCTTGGATTTTTTTTCAGGTGCTCAAATATAATGGTGAATACCTTAATCGGTGTAAAGTAGATTTTGATGGGAAGTCTCATTTCCAGATGGCAAAACTATTCTGTTTCATTTGGTGATTTTCAAAGTCAGAGTGACATTGTGCACAAGAAGGGGCTTTTCTAACGTGCTGCAATTGATTAAAAAAATTATGCTCTATGTTTCAGACCACATCCTAGCATCTCCTGTAAATACAACTAGAAAATTTGTTCTTTAAGCATTACACACAATTTACAAAACTATTCACATGGGTAAGTAAGCACAAATCCAAACTTTCTCTCAACGGTAGAAATCCCCATCTGCAGCAGATTGTGTCTGCACAAGTATTGTGTGTATTGTACATACATTTTTGAGGCTGTAGACATAATGCTTTGCATAAAGAGTGCATGTACTTTTAAGTATATCTTTATATTCTCTGCTAATTTTGCCAGTCTGATAAACAAGAGTATCTACTTTACTACCTCAATTTCCTGACCCTCTTTATTCAATTTTATGGAACAGAATGAGCAGTACAATCTGGAAATTAGTTGGAGGGTATCTGTTGTATAGCGGCAGCAGCATGGGTAGAATCCAGTAAGCAGATGCATGACATCGCAGCTGACATGCCACTTGATTTCATTAATTTGAAGAGAGGGCTCACAGGATGGCAGTATACCAGAATAGGAACACCTTCTGGATTCATGAAAAATTCTGGTTATCGAAGCTAGTTTGTGGAAAACTGTTATGCAGCACTTGATTACTGAGCTGTCTTTGAACTGAAAAGACAGATACACAGAAGCTTAAGAGCTTGAACAAGAAAATGATGCAAGCCTCATTAAAATAGACATCAGCCATGTAGAAGATTTTTTCCCTTATCTCTCACAAAGAAATAGCTACAGTACAGTCAAGACCAAAGAATTCTCTATGTTTTAAGTGCCATTTTGAAGTACCCTAAATTACAGTGTAATTTTCTCTTTCAAATAGAAATCAACGTCTGTTAATTCACTTCTGTTGATCCTATTGTTGTGCTTCACTTCACATTAATTATAAATCTGTCAGCCTTTTCTGTGATACAACCCTTAACACCAGCAGTTTGATACATGCAATTAAACTGCTCAGTTTTATAATTTAATTTAGAAAACAAATAACAACAAATGGTGATCTGCATTGCCTACCACTCTGCAGTAAAATGAGTGATCCCTGTAAAATCAAACTAGATAGGACTGACTTATCAAGCCATTGTCATGGTACAAAATCCATAGTTCATTACTCATTTCCAGGACAATTTCCGCCAAGTTCTTTGCCACAGTAGTCTCATTCATTCAAATTAACCTCATTACCTGACAGTCATTTCCAGTCCTTGTTGTTCATTGCCATATACAGCTATTACTGTTGGGTGACTAATAGAAACACTTGTGATTGTTGTACTCTTCTGTGCATCAGCCTAGGCTTTTATAAACCCAGGTCTTCTGGAAACCTGTACTTGCAAAATTTGTGCATGCAAACCATCACAGTTAGCACCTTAAACCTGCGTGCTTTACAGATATACTGGACACAGATACAGAAAGATATGCATGCACCATAATGCACCAGACGCATGCAGAAGTGTCTATTGTGAGTACAAAAGCAGAGCTGGGTAACCTTTCTTGCCTACTGTTTTACTTTATTTGAAAGCATCTCAAGTATTTCAGTTACATGCTGAAATAATTACCCCTTCAGACGTGATTCCTCACAGGTTCAGAGGAGCTACAGATTCCCGGACACATAGTGAAAACTGAAGTGCTAGCAGTGATCCTACACCAATCACACTACAGACCAAAGTAGACCAGCTGCTCCTCTAAACTACAGCAGTTGACTGTAAACTTCAAAAGGCTATGTGCCGTCTGTAGGTACCCTGAGTTTCGCGCATTCTGGCCATGCCCACACAAACTGAGTACAGTGGTTTGTGCTAGTTTTGCATCTTATGAGGTCTCTTTTCTGCCAAACAGATCTCCCAGAAGAAGAAAAGATTTAACTAAGGTACAAGGACCTGCTAGAAATTCCCCTTGTATGCAAAGACCCCAATCAAGCTTCTAGTTCTACAGCAGAAAAAAAAAGAAGAAACACCTCCAAAACAACAAAGAATTTACCAAAGTAGAACTTTCATCAAAAAAACAAGAGACTGTACGTAATGTACTCAGACATAGATCTCATCAAGCTCAATGACATTTCTGTTTGAGGAAAGATGGGATATGGATTTGATCCTTTATGATTAACTCTCATTTTTCTTCTTGTGCTCATTCAGTTGAGGTGACAGATTTCAAAATGAATAGATGAATGCAGCTAGGCATAAAGACAAAGTCTGTCACCCACTTCTCACCTCATGGCCAAGAGGAATATTTTGCATATCAGTAATTTGCAGGCTGCAGAATAGTGAATAGATGCCATATTAGGTTTAGCCAACTAAACCCCAGCTTCTGTAGAATGTAATATTGAATGCAATTCCATGAATGTATTTCAGTGTATTTCAAGGAATGTAATTCAGTGGATGAATATCTGAATGCAATAGGAATTCTGTGTTTTGACTAGTATGGTATTCTAAAGCAGAAGATCCGATTTTGATGATGTATGTAGGAACATATGGGCACTCTTCTGAAACTGTATTTGTTTCAAAATTCTCCAGTGTATTTCATCATGTTCTCATAATGTTTCTTCCTTCTACCTTCTGTGGTATTTCCCTGGATCACTTTGAACAGATGCAATATGTTTTCCCTAAGCCAGCTTGTAAGGAAAGCTGGAATAATTACAGTAGCTTTTGGCTTGTTCAACATGATGATGTAAGTTTTGTCTGATAGCAGCATAAAAGAATCTGCCTTTGTTACTTTTTGCTGCTCCTTTAATTGATGCTGCTGCAAATAAGAACACTATTTTGCAGAGTATTCTTTTTCATGTTACATTTATGAACTCAAAAAGACTTTGATTAGAGGTCTTCAACTCCTTTGCTGAAGTTACCATGAGATCTGCCTAATGCCTTCAACTTTTTCTCTGTATCTGGATAACATGTTTTACTCCACTGTTTTCACGAACTGTTTCAGAAGCCTCCCACTCATATATATGCCAGAATGACAAAAGAGCAGAGAGGTCAGAAAAAGAGACAGCCACGGGAGTGCACCAGGAAAAGGTCCCATGTTGTAGAAGCCAGGTGCTTATGTACTACGGAGCACATTCCTACATGAAGGCATTCCATTGTGGATGGTTGGGTCCTGTATCGCATCCTTGTCTGCTGCTTGTGTACATTCATCTGCAAGCATTTGCTTGTGAATTGTAGTGATTTTTTCATCAATGCTGAAAGAACAGGACCAAAGCTTTGATAACAGTTGTCTTCAGGTGCTGTGCCATTGTACTAACCCGTGAGCACTCTAAATCCAGGGTAGTGTGTGTCCACTGAATGTAAGAAGCCTGAGAACAGCTTTTTTCCATTAATTAATAAATTATCCCTGGCTATTTTACTGGCTGAGGACAATGAACTTTATCCCAAGACTTACCAGAAATCCATTAGTTTTTCCAAGAAGTTGGATGGGATTCCACTGGTAAAGATAATAGCTCCCATTTTATATTCCTTCTTATGAAGGAAGTGAATCTATATGGATTCACTGAAAGGTTTTCACTTTTGGAGTGGAAAATATTCAACAGTTGTAGCTGGGTTGGAATAATATGACTGAAGATTACACCACACAATACAATAATCAATGCCAAAGACATTGCTCATCAGTAAAGATGACTGCACTGGTGAGTCTGAAGGGTAAACATGGTTCTGCAGTTATTTCTTTCAAAGCACTCATGAAATATGAGAATTGGCTTATACTGACGTAACTGAAAGTAAAATATCATGATTGATGTAATTAGTGCCAGTTGCTTATATAAAGCAAATAGTATTACACAATCTGACACATGGTGACACGGTATTGTTATCACAGAATTTCCTACCCCTTCATTTTGCTTTAGCTTCAATTTTAAGTAAGAGTAAATTTTAAATAAATTTTTAGTGAATTTTAAGTAAATTCATCCCCCCCGTAAACTGGTGTAACTGGTATTGAACTACAGTATGGATGTCTCTATGACAAGTAGAAATGCAGCCCCTAAAGGCAATGCCTCAAAATGAAGGTTTTCTCTGTAAAGCTCCACCTTTTACAGAATAATAACTTAGTCACTTGGAAAAATGTCTGTCTCCAGAAGAAAAATGACTTGGAAGCCAGTGGTCAGAGACAATATAAAAAGGCCTTTTAAAATTCTCTGTCATCAGCTATGTCTTAAAACAAGTAGTTATTTTTTAGCAAATGTGAAATGAAATACGACATCAATTTTTTTTTACTAAAAGATAATACAAATTCTCCAAGAAGAGTAAACTACAGTTTATTAGAAATAAGTGAAGAGAAGGAACAGAAAGAGAAACGTATCCTGTTTGAGACCAGCAAATCAATTTCTTGACAGCTGTTAGTGGAAGGAACTAGAACTTCATTTGTCTCTGCAATACTGGACTATATTCCTTCGAGCACAAAGATGTTTTCAGTGTAAGAAAATGCCCATTGCAGTTTCTCCTGCTCTGGGAGCAGAAGCATTTTCTTATTACTCATGCTTTGGGTAGCAAGGCTTTATTCTAGGGGCTGTTTTTTGTTGATGCTTGCCCCAGCACGCTTAGAAGAGCCCAAAGGCTCATTTAATGTGTCCTCTAGATTTAGGCTGTTAGCAATGATATGTGAACTGACTTATATGAGGTATTCCAAGTTGATTACCTGCTGGTAGATTCCAGCTTCTCAGCAATTTCTGATAAAGCAGATAGTCTATACCATGTTCTTCATATTAATTTAAAATGTTTTAAAGACTGCAGGTCCTTGTAAGCTAATTGCAGTTAAGTTTTTTGGGATGTGTAGAGTATAGGGTTAGATTCTAGTGGGTTGATCTCTTGAGCCAATTTAATGAGGAAAACCTAGATTTATGACAACCTGGCTTCAGCATGAACAACCAATTGCTAAACAAGAACAAGTCTTTTGAAGGCTGAGGATATGACAGATTGATTCAGTAATGTGTACAGAAACTTGTTTTTGCAGTATGCAAAGCGAACGATAAGCTGTAACTCAATCCTCCAACCTTTTGTAATACAAATAGACCCACCAACCTCAGTGAGGATCCTCACATGACTGAAGTTTTCAGGTACTAGCCCTCAATAGGTTTTTCATTCCTTTTCTGCCTATTTTTAATTCCTACAAAAACCAAACTATAGAAACTAATTTTTCTGTTTCTTAATGGAGAAAATGACAGGTGGTTTACTCTCCCTCTGTTATCACTCCTGCCCCTTTGGCCTGTCTGTGACAGGAGGTAAGTTCTGCAAATTAATCTATATTATTAAGCCATCCCCCTAAATAAGACCTAGTATATAATTGTACATGTATTTTGGAAAGAAAGCATAGTGGAAGGTTTAGAGATTTCATGAACATTCCAGTTAGCCTGCTTTAGAGATGATCAGCATGGTAATGGAAAAACAAGTATGCAGGTATGACTGAAGAGTCATAACAGTGACTTCCCTAGAGTTGTACTCCACTACTACCTTCAAGCAAGTTTCTTCCTAATTTGCTCTATTTTTAAAAGGGAAAAGGCTTGATGGATAAAGATGTTTGCTGCTACCGATGAGTAATGTAAACATTCTTGGTATTAACAGAATTTCAATTTTATCAACGTTGTGGAGCCATGTACGTCTACAGTGCACTAGTGCATAAGAACTTAAGTGACAAGGCAGTGTTATTTAATGGACAGAATAAAACACCATTTGCTTCTGTATGGCAACCATTGGTAGAATCCGTGCTCCAAGCTCTGCACTGACAGACACCTAGTCGAGCCTGCCTGTGAGCATGCATGTGCCTCAACGTCCCAAGTGTTTTAAAAACAGTGCTCACCAATCTGGTACGCCTGTCTCCGCAGTGTTCTGGAAGCTCTGTGTCCCTTCTTCTTTAAAAACATCTGGCTTCCTGAGGGTAAAGGAAGCAGAAGGGGTATAATAAAGAGCCAGGGAAGGAGAGAGGCTCCTGGGGTGAAAGGGATGCTCTGTGCCCAGCTGTGTCCCCGTTGGTGGCTCTGAATATTCAAAATCGTCATGGGAAATGCTTCCCCTCTGCAAGGCCAGCCAACGGGAGAGAAAGGGAGTGCACGGGAACACCTTTCTGTTACAGTTTGGACAGGTTCTCACAAGGTTGAAGAGTGAAGTTATGGAAAGATTTAGGCTCAACTGGGCATGCCAACAATGTGTAGTTCATCTTTCCTTGCAGTCTATGGAGAAACTTCTTTCCTCTTGACTTCCAGACAAAGCAAAATGAAGTGTTAAACACCTTGGCATATTGGAAGGAGGACCACAGATAATGGGAAAATATTTGGAGATGGGCCCCACTGAAACATTTTTACTCATACTTTCTAGCTTCTTATTCAGGAAATGGGTCTCAAGGCATATTAAATGTCACCTTCTTGACTACAAGGGGGAAAGGGCTGTATTTATCCTAATTTTATATCTCCATAGTCAATAAAGATGCCACTTCATTCATGAGAAGCTTCATACCCAGCTACCCTGCTCCAAGAGGCAGGATTAGAAAAAAACTGAGAAAGTTACTGCTATCAGGGCCTTACTTAAAACAATTAATGTTTTGCTATGAATTCCTATTTTATGAAGACAGCATTTCCTTTTACATATACTTCTTCCAAGTCAGTTTCACTGGGAAGAAATAATTTTTAGATAGTGTCCTTTGTAACAGAAATATGAAATAAGCCGAAATCTACGTTTTTTTATACTCTTAAATGTAGGACAATTAAATGTAAAATGTAAAAAATCTTCATTTGACATGAAGATTTATAAATGTCTCTTTTAAAAAAACCCCTAAAGTAAGATGTTCAAGATTGAGATGGATCAGGTCATGAATTGTCATTGCGCAACTCTTGAGCCCTTTCTTCTTTTCAGCTGGCTGGACTGTTAACAACAACAAAGTCAACCTCCCTCCCCAGTCCCCAGCCCCAGCTCAGCTGATCCTGCACATAGCAGCTGCAGTCTATCATTTCAAAGATCACTTCTGGGCACACACAGATCCTGTCTGACTGAGGAATGTGAGGAGAAGACTGGGCCAGCACTATTGTTGTACTGTTAGGCATGCACATGGACACTGCTAACATAAAATCTAAATCCTCTTCATCACCTTGTAAATCCATGCCTGGTTTCTCCTCATAGGTCATCACAGAAAGGGTCTGTCAGATCAGATGCGTACTAATGTTGTTTGGAAGTAATGGAAAAATATTAAAACTATTCAGGTTATACGTTTAGATGTCCATTCCTTCTGACAGTTTTCCCAAGATAGCCATTTCCTAAAATGGCTTCAGTCCCTCATTTCTTCTTCTATTCATTGCCAGAGAACAAAGTCAGTCTTTTTTTCTCTAAATAGGGTCACTGTGTCAGGAAGTGACGTACAAAAGACTTTCAGATTTCAGAAGTGATCCCAGGTTCTGGTTTACTCATCAACATTATGGACAGCAGTCTCAAAAATCAAGAACTTTTTCCAGCAAGGTGCTAAACTCTAAGAGTACTCTCACTCTGACAATGTTCTTCTCCAAGAAGGCAGACTGAAACTACAGATGTTTCTAAACGACACAATGAATTACACAGAGGTAAGGAAATCAGAAGCATCTTGTCAAAATTTCCAGAAAGTTTCAAATTCATTTGAGCATCACATATTAAAACAGCCAAAGCTCTGACTGGCATTCTGTCTTTATAGATCACTGTTGCTGTGTTATTCCTGCTGGTACTGGTCTTCTGAGTTTGTGCTTCTACTACATATTGTCTATTAGTATAACATGAAAATTAATTTAATTCTCTGAAGTAAGAGTTAAGAGATTATTTGTGACCAGGAGAAATAATTTTGATCATTTTGTCTGATTTGGTATTTAGTATAGTCAGGGAACCTCCCTGAACTTGCTTCTGTTTGAACTGTAGATCACATTTAAATAAATATCCGATCTTGCATTGAAATGACTATCTCTCAAAGCATTTGATAGAGTTTCCTAGTGACAATTACTTTCACTGTTAAAATTACGCTTTATTTACAGTCTGGATTAGTCTAACTTGAATATCTAGCCATTGCTGCTGAAAAAGAAACTTTATTCAAAGTTTATTCTCCATGTGGCTCATTATTATTGGAATGTAATCAAGTCATCTTGTAAGAATGTCTTTGTTGACCTAAACAGCCTGAGTTCTGATACTGTTGGAGTATACGGTCTATCTTTCAACTGCTTAAAAAATTTAACTGTTCTCCTCTGAATTCTATACAATATACTGTTGTCTTCTTGTCCTGGGAATACCAAGGTAAGGTCAAAAATAACCTCCTAATTCTACAAGAGACTTAGCTCTTTATACCTATGCTAGAACTTGTATTTAACAGATTACTCGCTATGATTCTCAAATCTTCTCCTAAATCTTTACTTCTCAGGATATAATCCTCCATCCTGTAAATTTTACTTACATTCTTTAGTCCTATATATATCAATTCATACTTGGCTGTATTAATAATACACTAATAACCAGTTTTCTACCTGATTCATATCACTGACACAGTGACCCATCTTCAACATTCACCACTTCTTTCTTTGATCTTTCTGTATCTACTGCCTTTATTAAATTTAATTATTTTCTTCTTGGGTATTAATAGTAAAATTTTAATCCTCAAAAATTTCTCCGTGACTTGGGAACCCAAATTCCTATATATGATCTAGATATTAAGGAGGTTGAAAGTCATTTAAGTGGATGATATTTTGGCTCCTAGAGGCTGAAGTTCTCCTGTAAACAGAACTTATGTCTCCAAGTATTTTTTAAAATGTTAACATATGCCTCAAAAATAGACTACAGTAGTTTTTATTTCCCTCCAACAGATACAGTTACAGATTCCTTCTGTTTTCAAATATAGGAGGATTTTCATAGTATTCTGTCCTCTTTATTATTTGCTGTTTAGTGTCATGTTCTACTACTGGGCTGTGATTCTATAAATGCTAATTCAGGAAGAAGTCCATGCTTGTGTTGAAGACAATTATGAGAATGACACACTGTTGTGCACTAGCTTTGCACCTGTCACCTCTACAGCATGAGATTTTATTACCTGTCACACTCTGTAGTTTCCTACTGGTACAGAAGATCCCCTGGGACTTGCACTGCCCCATTTCACAAGTTCTTTTTTCCACCTCTATTTTGGCTCAGATGTTTCTTTGTGTTTTCTGAGTATGTGCATTAGATAAGATGACTTGTCACATATGACAACTTATCTGAAGTTTGCCCTAATGATTATCAAGAGTTGTGACAGATATTAAACATTTCTGCTTGTAAAGGAGAATATTCTTCTTGACAGGGCACAATGAAAGAGAAGACCTCCATATCTGAATCACCTTCAAACCGTTACCCAGTGTCCCTGGATTCATTAGGCTATGGTCACACTTTATAACACCATCATTCTTTGAGCAGATCTAGAACTGAAGTCACTTTAGCAAAAACTAATATTGTGACATTTGATTTAAGGCCTCTTCTCTAACAAGCCTTTTCTTGCAGTCACTTGTTAAATGATACTACTACTACTACTAATTCTGTTCACAGTATATTTGATCGTACCCAAGTTGGACATTAAACTGGTGCAGGGAGAGCCTAGGATTCTGTGGCTGAATTCTGCCTATAACTCATATTCTAACTCATTTGATGATATATGCCAAGTTGATATTGCGTGAGAAATTTTAGAGTTAGAGCAGTTTCCCTGCTCTTCTCCCTCCACTCCAGATGTTCCATCTGAACTATAATACTGGTAATTACATGCAACCCACACAAGTACAAAAGATCTAAACCTCTTTTTGGATGGCAAACATAAAATTCAAGCAGACTAAATCCTTGAATGAGATCTTACTATCCCTTCCAAAATATGAAGGGACTCTTTCAAAGCCTTTATTTTAGGGATATCATACAGTAATGCTGCCACAATAGCAAGGGTGATTTTTAATGGGTTTACCTGTCACTTAGGAGCTCTATGTCAAACAATATGTCATAAAAGAGAGGTATATAAATGAGAAACTAATCACTGCTAATGTAGAAAAGCTCTCATATGCTGCTGATTTTGTAACTATTCCGATAAAATTTTAAAGCAACTGAGCAGATGATGTGAATTTCCTAAATTTTTCTCCTAAGGAGAGAGAGATTCTTACTCTCTCCATTGTGAAATCACAGGCTCATAAATGAAAATGCAGCTGGAAGCAGCTAATGTTATACATGTCTCTGAGAAAAATGATAAAGGAATTAGAAAATAGTGAAAAGAATGCAGAGAAGGGGAAAACGCACTCATGTAAACAAAAGTAAGAACAGAGGAAATTGAATTCATCACATACGTGATCAAAATTCTTTAGCAAGTTTCATAAGAGAGTCTCTCATAGAAGGAAAACTGTCAAAATGGAAGATTGCTTTCTAAAACAGAGGCCCACGCTACAGCAGATTTTGCTAGGGCTGAACTTTACAGCTTTAAATAAACAGTGGATACAAAGAACAACACAAATGAAATAATCAGACACAAAAATATCCTGATAATTAAGTTAATAGAGTTCTATGGATCAGATCAGAGATGTAACTCTTGGTTTTATCAATGGTTTCCAAAGAACCAAATAATTTCATAGACTATAAGCAAAGGAAATGAAATTAGAAGCCTTTTTAACTTGGTCTTGTTATATGAGACAACACACAAAAGTACATTGGAATACCAGTTTTAACTGGCCAGTTGCTTTCGCAATTTTTTATCAAGTGATTCTGTGATTCAGACACAGATGTAAGACACAACAGTAAGAACAACATCAGAAGGGTTCTTCCCTTTTTTGGTTTTGCATTTGTTTCTTGTGTTTGGAGTAGTTCTGGAAATGGAATATCTTCCATTTCTACCCAGAGGTGTGTGCTTTTCAAACAGCTTGGGTTTTATGTGCTAAGAATACAAATAGACAAAATCTTGGCTTCTAGCCAGACACAACTTCAGCTGTATCGCATTTTCCAGGTTTGTTCTTTTCTCCTATTGCTTGCTTTAGGATTTTAACTGTAGATTTTATCTATGCATTTTGGACTTGCTGTTTTTCATTTTGAATATTGGATCATATATACAATTAATGAGAACGGAAACAAACGATGACAATCTCAGAAATCATTAAAATGCTCTAAAAAGAAACAAAATATTGGTTTCAATTGAAAATAGAAATATAGGCTAAACTGGACTTGAGTGGCCAGTTCAAAATGTAACTTCACATATGATTAATATGCAAAGGCATTTTTAAAGTGCTCCTAGCTACTCTGCAGACACCCACAGACATTCCATGTGCTTCCCCATCCTTTCACATTGTCTGTTGGAATGTGGAATGTGTTTATGTGTATCACAGTCCTGGGCTTTGAAGCAGCTGGACAAGCTGTTTTCTTACCTAAACACCTCTGAGTGATTCATATGCTGAAATGAAATATAGGAATACTTACCTCTAAGTTTGTCTTTGCAAATACTACTCTAAAACAATTTTCATGCTTGCATATTAGCTCTGCAAATATGACTGACAGAATTTCCGTGCTTGTTAAAAAACTTGACCTGTTACAGCAGTAGTATTACTCAACTGTGCTCCCTATTACCTGCTCTCTCAAACTCCATTCAGTGCTTATGGTATACAGCAAGTGACACTCCCAGTAAAACTCAGTAAAAATTTACTCAATGTAAAATGCATAAGCAAAAAGAAATAAGAAAAAAAAAAAAGAATATAAACTCCAAATGTGAAATATGGGAAGGGAAAAATACATTACAGTGATACCTTTGAAGAAAAAATTACAAGTTTTTAATTTTCCCTTCTGAAAACTATTGTATGCCAATAGTTTTACTACATCTGTAGGTATTGCAGGCATATAAAATCTTTCTCTTTTTCACTGTCTAGATACATATTATACATACAAAATAAACTGCACATATACGTGAGCACACACAAACACACACAATCTATGGTTTAACTCCAGTAAACCATATAACAGACACTGAAGGCTTGTTCATCTTTTCTATAAACATGCTAACTAAAATGTCAAAATTGTACCCTTTGTAAGATCTCTCTGGTAAGTCTTTTGCATTTGTTCAAGTGCCATGGTACTCCATCAAATCAGTCATGTTAGTCTAAAGTTTATATACTGAAATATCCGTATGGGCAACATTCTCTTACTAGCTTTATTACATAATGAAATAATACCAAACTTATTATCAAACTAATTTACATAATCAGATTTTCCCTTTGACTGAAACAGAACTGCAGATGCATTTTGTTGTAAATATACGGATTGGGCATGTGAGTGTGAGAAGAACGGCAGGAGACTTGCTAAGACAGAATCCTGGTATCAGGTGGGGAAGATTCGTGGCTAAAGTCAACAGTACCGAATTATTTTTTCAAAACTTACTGCAAAGTACAAAATCACTCTACAATTGGAGGACCATTGTTTCTGTTCTATGAGCTAAAGCAACTACCTCTGCAGAAATGACTCCCCAAGCATGAAACCAAAAGTTTAAAAAGAACTCTTATTACCTTTGCCAAGGTAACACTATCTCAAGACACACAGAACATTTTACTAGCGAGTTTTCAAAAGTATCAACCTCTCATAACTGAAAGCAAAGCTGCAGACACTTGTCACCCTTGGACTGATATATATGTTTGGTGTCTGGTTTTCAGCTAGCATCCAACAAGTAAAAAACATATTTGTAAAAAATACAGAGAAGTAAAATGTAGAAAAGTAAAAAAATTATCTTGGGCCTTAAATCTCACTACAAGAGAGACATTCAGGTGCTGGAGTGTGTCCAAAGAAGGGCAATGAAGCTGGTGAAGGGTCTGGAGAACAAATCCTGTGAGGAGCGGCTGAGGGATCTGGGGTTGTTTGTCTGGAGAAAAGGAGGCTGAGGGGAGACCTTATTGTTCTCTACAACTACCTGAAAGGAGGTTGTAGTAAGGTGGGGGTCGGTCTCTTCTCACGAGTAACAAGTGATAGGATGAGAGGAAACGGCCTCAAGTTGTGCCAGGGGAGGTTTAGACTGGATATTAGGTAAAATTTCTTCACTGAAAGGGTTGTCAAGCATTGGAACTGGCTGCCCAGGGAAGTGGTGGAGTCACCGTCCCTGGAGATATTTAAAATACGTGTAGATGTGGCACTTAGGGAGATGGCTTAGTGGTGGACTTGGCAGTGTTAGGTTAACGGTTGGACTTGATGATCTTAAAGGTCTTTTCCAACCTAAATGATTCTATGATTCTAAAATTGTTTGCTATTTATTACTGAGAGCTTTCAAGATTAATTATCCTCACAGAGGCTCCATGCCTAGAAGGTCATAGAAAAAATTCCTGAAGGCAATGGAGTACATAGCTATAGCACAATGACCTTAAGTTAAACTCTCCATAGGCCATAAAGAACAAACAAGCTTTTCATTCTTATTTTGCCAGAGGGGCTGCCAGAAGGATATTCAGGGAAAGCATCTTCTCCATTGGATTAACCCACTGTTAATGACAGCATGTAAGTTGATGTTGACAGTAATGTTGATGACAGTAGCAGTAACTTTTGGTCATGCAGGTGGCAAAAAGTTCTACCTCCAATATTTTGTTGGAGAAAACCCCTGGCAACCCTTCTTTTATGCAGAGATGACTCTCAGGAGCTGACAGCCTTTTTGTGGCTGTTTTCTTTTTTCTCAGACATGTAAATCTAGAACCTGATCTCTGGATATAGTAGTTTTATTTGAGAACTTCCGCTACCTGTGTTTTAAAGTCTAAAAAGTTCCTTATAATATAGAAAACACTCTAGAGATCCAGGACATTTAGATACCGTTCCTGGAAAGAACAGTCTCATGAGTTTAGACTCTGTTTGCATGAAATCTCCACATGAAATTGGAAGCATTCATGGGCAGGAGGTTTTTGATATTTATTGCTATTTGGAACAGCAATGGAGTTTTGCCAGGCCAGAGAAGCAAAAAGGACGCCTGGATGCAATGAGAGTATCCAGAAGGGTTTGCTTTCCCTAAGATCACAGCAACCGCTGCGGTTGCTGTGTGTCACATTCCCAGTATGAATACTTCAAATACAACTGCATTTCCTGGAGCCACCATTCAGGGTGGTTCCCATATTGTAAAACCACGCAATGGTTGGCCCATTCATATACTTTCTGTCAAGCTAGTGATATTTTGTATTGAATCCTGCACTAGGGAAGACTGGTTTTGAAATGAGCTGTTCCCTAGCAGTAACCTTGTCTCCCTGCTTGGGAATTTTGTCATCAATCAATGTGAAATGTGGGTGCTGAAATTCACTATTCCCCCCCCTTCCCCCCCCCCTTTTTTTTCTGATCTGGCCTCACTTTTAACTACCCACAGGGAATACCCTTTTTCTCAAACAGGTGGAGGTGAACCTGAACAACTCCCTATCAAACCCAGTCTGTCAGTTGGTTTGATACCCAAAATGAGAAACAAGAAAGCCTGTTCAAAGCCTTTGGGGCTCAATAAATTGAGGAAATACGTTATGCTGAGAAACTCAAGCCATGGATGACAGGCACTGCACAGTCTGGCAAAGGACAAAAGACTGAACACTTCAATCACTTATCCTAGAGCTCTCAACAGGAGATGTGACTTCACTACCACTGGGAAATAAGAGCAATCACTGTCAGATGAACGGAAAGACTGATCACGGGGTACTACTCTGTGGCAATCAAAGCAGAGAGACCAGTAAAGGAAAAAAAAAATTTGATTCTTTAAAATTCTTTGACATATTTCTGGAAATGTTGAGCAACATCCAGCAGTGGGGCCTTCTCCAAAAGACAGTTACTCAGAATCTGACAAAATTTTATACTGTAATTTAATTTTGGCATGGAAAATAAACTCGGAGAGAAACTTTCCTTCTCCCTTTATTGGATCAGAAAAAAGTATAGTTGCTGTAGAATTGTCTCCTCTTACATGTATTAAGTATGGTGCTTGTGATGATACTGCAGCAATAAATTCATTTTGCAGCAGTAATAGATGTTTCAACAAACAGAAGGCAAAACAAGATAAACACCATTCAATAAAAATTTTATCAAATGATTCCTCTCAATATTAGAATAGACTTATTTATTTCTCTAATGAAAAGGGTAAAACATCTTCTCCAAGATGTGCCCTGTCACAACGCTCTGACACTTGCAATGAGTGACGTTTTCTCTGGTATTTCTTTTTTCCATGGATGCTATAAAGTGCACTGCATGAATATGAAGTGACATCTTTACTAACATGTAGCACTTACTTATCTCCCACAATTCCCAAGTTGATTGTTGGATAGCCATGTTCTTGGATTGTAGCTAGGAGAGTTGAACGGTTACTGTCCCGAATTTTTCCTGGCAAGAGGTCATCTTCAGGATTCAGTAGCTATAAAACCAGAAACACTCTCAGTCAGTCTCCTTGGAATATTGTGCCTTTATACAAGTGAGAATTTTCTTCTTCAGACTGGACAGGATATTCTTAGACACCTATCATAAAATATATGTGTGAAGTGATTTAGTGAATTTAAATTAGTAAGATATGTAATGTGCTTGTTTAGTCCAATCCTCCATGTTGCTCAGTTTGTTCCTATTGGTTCATGTCTGCAAAACCTTCTTTCTCCTTATGAGTACCTGGCTTCTAATCTCAAACATTAGAAATCAAAACACAAACTTTAATTTTCCAAGTTATTGCTTCTATTGAAATGATTTTAAAGGAACCTCATTGATGTTGCTAACCAGATTTAAAGGTATTAAAAGAAATTTTGAAGTTCATTGTCTACTTAACCAATAAAGATGTTTTTTAAATACAACAATCTGTACTGGAATAATAGACAGAAGCTTAAAGCTTGCTTCTTATATCAATTACTGTTTAGGATGAAAAGCTTTCTCTCAAGATAGTATCATGGCAATTGCCTTACGTGTGTTACATATTTTGGAAGTTAAACTACAAAACAAACATATGTAAACATATATTTTACATATATTAGGAATTCTTTTGTAGGACACAGAAGGACAACACAATACTGACAGGAGGTAAATAATAATAATAATAATAATGATGTATCTGTCAAAATTACAGCAATAGTGTTAAGTAGTAAGGTAAGAATAACCAAAAAGTAGAGCATGACTAAATTTTGATGCTTTGGCTAGCAGCTCTATTTCTGTGAAGATTTCCATAGGACGTTTAAGAAACCCACTGTGCAGGATCTTTTTAAACACATGATACAAAAGAGAGTGCCCACATCAGTAAAGGACCCTTTAATGACATGCAAGGACCTTCAGTCATGCAGAAGACACTATTCAGAAAATCATCACCCGTAATCCCTGTAGCTCTTTGGATTTGTTCTTTGGTTAGTGGTATGTTTCCTGCACGACACCCACTGTCTATGTTATGAAATCTGGCAAGATTCTGTCCCAGCAAGGCTGGCCTCAGCCACACACAGTACCCAGTAGTCACAGAGTGACCTTCACTGGGGTTGTGGAAGTTGTAAGGACACCACCAGATGACAAAATTCAACATATTAAAAGTTTTCAGAATCTTTCAAAATTCAACATATTCAACCTGTATGAGAATACAGGTTTATGTTTGTGTCTGCATTTCAAAAAGTTTGTTTCAAAGGACAGTCAAAATTATAGGTCAAACTTCATGCTGTCTTTGAACTTCAAATTGACTTTATCTCAACCCACAAGTTCTTTTGCTTTTGCTCTTCCTCTTCCTATTCTCTCTGTCCTGCTGTGGAAGGGAATGAGCAAGCATAGTTGCTGGCTGGGGTCAAATCACAATATATGTGAAATTAGTAAATTAAGTTAATCTTGAACCTGATTTTTCTGATGTAGTTAAGACAAAGCAATTAGAAAGCTGGTCTGGAGTTCTACCAACAGGAGATTATCCGGATTTCAACGTGTGCTACTAGTAAAAAAAATATGAAGGCACAATACTAGAGCAAGGCATTTGGTAGTACTATTCAGTTTTCAAAGACAGGTTATCTGCCATTGGCACTATAGCTGCAGAGGAGTGCTGCTCAAAAGAAATTACTCTTCCAGTCATGATTGGCAGCATGAATTACAACCCTGACTACCCCACAGGTCCTCCCTTGCTGGAAGGAGGAAAGCAGCTGGCACATGGTTGAATACATTACCAAAATTTTGGCAAATAGAGTGTGTGAGACTTGTGAGACAGCCCTCGAGGGAGAAAAGACAAGCAGCTGATTACAGATTGATCACTCACAAAAATACCTCATGTCAGCATGAGTTCTAGCTCAAAGAGTGAGTCTGCTTGGGAATAGGGTGGAAGTCATTATCCAAAACACTGTCCCAGAGAAGATATAGTAATTCAGACCTTCGTTCTAAACACACTTTTCTTACCTCATTCCCTGTTGACATGACTGCAACCACTGGAAACTTGTTAACTTCTACTTCGGTTACTCCAACAGTTGCTAAGAGACCAATCTCAGATGGACCCATGTGGGTTCCTTTAGCCAGCACACATTCACCTCTTTTAATGTCATGTCCTATAGGTCTGAAAATCATAGCACAGAAAAAAATGAAAGAAAAACAGAATGAGATTGAAAGTATCTTTCCTTGATTGGTCCTGCTCCAGGTCAGGAGTGTCCAGGGATGTTCATTAGTCAGATTGTCAAAATGTTAGTACTACTTATGGTTAAAAAATGACTATAAAAATCACCAGCCCTTCTACTCCTTACAGAGATATTTTACTGTTTATAAAGTAGGCTGTTTACAGACCTGATATCTTGGCCTGGTCGAGCCTGCACCAGGATTCGAACCTCTAGTTCTTCAGTGCCCTACAAAAACAAGGAGATCAAATATGGTCAGCTGGGCTATTCAAAGAAGATTAATCAGCTTTAATTTCTCAGAAGTCTACACAGCTTACAGTACTCATTACACTGCGACCTTATCATTTGAGCATCATCACTGTTCTCCTGATCTGTGTGTCAAGATCGTAATACAATGTGTGCTAAAACTGAACAGCTTTATAAGAAATTCTCTCTTTGATGAGCTCACTAGGGAAGGACCAGCACTGAATACATAGTTTTACCTTCCTTTTTTTATTATCCTTATGTTTATATATCTTTCCTATGTTACGTCCTATGTTTGTCTGTTGATCTGGTATACCAAGTGGATTCCTTCTACTCCTCTCAGCCAAGTTGATCTGCTCGAACAATTTCAAAGGCGGCGTTTCAAAAAGACCATTAGTCTGACAGACAATAGGCCACTACATCTGCAGAAAGGTGGGAAGAAGCTATATGCTCTAGCTGCTTCAGGATTTTCATGTAGATTCCTGTAGTGGAAACTCCTACTTGAGATCTTTGTACAAATCAGAAAGAGGCTTATTAATCATATTTATTTACTGTGAACAAGAGACAGTGGCCTGAAAAGTCTGATGCCTACTTCAATATTTGTGTTTACTTCTTCAGAATTTCAATGGTTTGGCGATTCATTCAATGCCAATAAATGGCACATGACCTATATTGTTAATATTTAATTTATAAGCCCTGCAAGTGGGTTGATGATATATACACTCAGCTTTGAGATAGTGCCATCCTGTCAGTAGCACTAAATCTACACTTACTTAGACTGGAACAGATTTTGTTTTTACATTATCATGTAGTGCTTCATACTTTAAGTACCTCAAAGTTATAAATCAGACACTAATATTACAAGACAAACAAGGCACGTCTTCATCATTTGGAATTTTTACAGAATGATAGTGTTGTATAGGACACTGGGACTTGTCTCTTTTTTTAAAGGTGATATGGACTGCATTTTCTGAGTTCAAACTAAGTGCTTTAAACTGAAGGCCGCAAAGTTGAAGTTAATGAACGTGTGATTACAGATTGTGATTCTGTTTACCTACTGTGAAAATGGATAAATTACAGAATCACAGAATCGTATAGGTTGGAAAAGACCTTTAAGATCATCAAGTCCAACCATAAACCTAACACTACCAAGACCACCACTACACCATGTCCCTAAGCACCTCATCCAAACGTCTTTTAAATACTTCCAGGGATGGTGACTCAACCACTTCCCTGGGCAGCCTGTTCCAATGCTTGATAACCCTTTCAGTGAAGTAAAATTTCCTAATATCCAGTCTAAACCTCCCCTGGTGCAACTTGAGGCCATTTCCTCTCGTCCTATCCCTTGTTACCTGGGAGAAGAGACCGACCCCCACCTCTCGAGACCGACCCCCACCTCTCTACAACCTCCTTTCAGGTAGTTGTAGAGAGCAATAAGGTCTCCCCTCAGCCTCCTTTTCTCCAGGCTAAACAACCCCACATCCCTCAGCCGCTCCTCATAAGACTTCTGCTCCAGACCCTTCACCAGCTTCGTTGCCCTTCTCTGGACACGCTCCAGCACCTCAATGTCTCTCTTGTAGTGAGGGGCCCAGAACTGAACACAGTATTCGAGGTGCGGCCTCACCAGTGCCGAGTACAGGGGCACGATCACTTCCCTAGTCCTGCTGGCCACACTGTTTTTGATACAAGCCAGGATGCCATTGGCTTTCTTGGCCACCTGGGCACGCTGCTGGCTCATATTCAGGTGGCTGTCAACCAACACCCCCAGGTCCTTCTCTGCCTGGCAGCTTTCCAACCACTCTTCCCCAAGCCTGTAGCGTTGCATGGGGTTGCTGTGGCCCAAGTGCAGGACCTGGCACTTGGCCTTGTTGAACCCCATACAACTGACCCCGGCCCATCGATCCAGCCTGTCCAGGTCCCCCTGCGGAGCCTTCCTACCCTCAAGCAGATCAACACTCCCACACAACTTGGTGTTGTCTGCAAACTTACTGAGGGTGCACTCGATCCCCTCGTCCAGATCATTGATAAAGATGTTAAACAGAACTGGCCCCAACACCGAGCCCTGGGGAACACCGCTTGTGACCGGCCGCCAACTGGAGTAAACTCCATTCACCACCACTCTTTGGGCCTGGCCATCCAGCCAGTTCTTTACCCAGCGAAGCGTACCCCCGTCCAAGCCATGAGCAGCCAGTTTCTCCAGGAGAATGCTGTGGGAAACTGTGTCAAAGGCTTTACTGAAGTCTAGATAGACAACATCCACAGCCTTTCCCTCATCCACTAGGCGGGTCACCTTGCCATACAAGGAGATCGGGTTGGTCAAGCAGGACCTGTCTTTCCTGAACCCATGCTGGCTGGGCTTGATCCCTTGGTTATCCTCTACATGCTGTGTGATGACACTCAGGATGATCTGCTCAACTGAAACCCCTGAAATCCAGGAAATGACTAACGAAAACATCAACCCTGAAAAACCTGATTTCTTACTTTATCACAGTATTTTCAAAATATGCTTTTAATGCAAATTCTGTTTCTTTTATACCTGCTCCTCTTGTATAAGAGAAGAGAGTATTTTTGGCTGCTAGTGTCCAAAATGGCTGTGCTGGTGCCCAGGATGTCCTTTTATCTCCCATATCCCCATCTGAAGCTGTAAAAGACACTTTAGGCTTGTGATGAAAATCTGGGACAACAGTTAGTCTAACAATTATTTTATTCTTATGACACTCTGGGGATGGTTGGCCAGTCATGAAGATTTGAATTTTCCGTAGCTTTGATAACATTTAAAGATAGCTAGGAAGTTTCTAGGGAATGAAGAAGAGTGCCAATGATATATTTGAGTAATAGAAAAGGTTCTATTTAGGACTCCTGAATTAGAGGAGACAAGAAAAAAAAGGCTTTTGAGGACTCTAGTAATCCCAGGTTTGAAAAGCACCGTGGAAAGTGTGACCGTGGACAACATGGCGATGTGCGGAGATTGCTATTTATGGAACCGATGAATATCCCAGAACGCTTTAGGAATACAAGATAATTCAAGGTGGCTAGAGGTGGGGCTTGCAGGGAGGTATGGCATTACGCTGAGAACATCTTCCGTTTGGTGTGTATCAGGCAGCATTCTTCTTGCTGTGTATTAATATATTTTGAACTATGAGTGGTTTGCTCTGATGGTTGTTAACAGCCAGTATTCATATTGACATACTGATGCTTGGTCTTGATGTAGGATCTAACTCTTGTTTTGGTTGATCACATTGGCCTCCTTTTTCCTACAATGTGACATAAAAACTCAAAACGAAAAGGCTGCAGACATGTTTTTGCAAGGATCTTTCTCAATGATTGTGCATTTGGCAAGCTGATGAGAATTTTTCTTCCTGCTGGATAGATGTAATTCCTTTCAGGCCTGTGACTTCTACAGTCATTTGGGGAATGCTTGCTATGATATTTAAGTGCTGCTACCACAACTAGAGGTCAAGGAGCTCCTTTGAAAAGTACTCTCTGTCTTTTCAGAAGAACATTTTTCAGATGTTAGAGATGTAATTTCAGTTAAATCCCAGCCCTGAAGGAGTTCTTAACACTAAAAAGAAAAATAATCTTGAAATATGTAGCCACCCAGGCACGAAAAAGGAGAGAAAAATAACATATTAATTAAACTATACTAATTATTTATGTAGAGGATTAGCAGAGTGGCATATTCAAGGACAAGTAGAAACTGAAGAGTTCTACCTCACACTTACAGGCAGGAAAAGAAAGCTGAAGGTGCCTGACCATTCGCTAAAAAACTCAAGAGTTTAAGCACATAGCCAAATAATCTGGTCTCACATGCAGAGTAGAACATGCCCAGAAAAAGTGGAATCCAGGAAGACAGTCATCCAAAGGCAAAGTAGAAGATAACAGGTTATCATGTATGTTGCTGTGCAATGTGATAGTCCTCTCATGATGAGGTGGGCAATGGCCACAGAAAACTTGCTCAGTAAGGCTAATGGAACGATTAACAAGCCGTGAAGGCAATGGTGTATTTTACGGGAAGATATAATCTACACATACACATCTGTAACCTCAAAGCAGGACTGACTCAGTAAATTCTCTGTTAGGAAGAAGGCCAGCCTAGACAGCTTGCTGACTTCATCAGATGTAAAAAATTATGCATTTACAGTAATAAGGCATGAGAAAGGATCATGAGAGTATGTTTCAGTTTTTGCTGTCTTCATCAGCTTTGAACACTAGAACTTGTCTGCTTACACCCCAGCTGCAACTGCAATGCTAGCACAGAGCTATGGCAAAGTGGAACAGCTTGTCAGAACAGCAGCAGAGGAGCAAAGGCTGATTTGAGCAGAGAACCATGCACACACTTCATTGACCTTGGAAGTTGTGTCAATAACAGATGTATCTTCTTGCCTTAAAATCTGTCAGACGATGGCAAATGTGATGATGGTGTCCTGAAATCATGGCTGGTTAAGTGAAGGTAATGATTCAGAAGGAATTCTCTGAACACAAAGGAAGTCTAAGATGGACTGTTTGGGATACAGTTGCCTACGGACAGCTCCTGTGCTTCATCAAAATACACATTTTATTTTGTTAAGACAACTGTGTGTACAGAATTAATACTACAGTACTCATATTTTTTCTGTGGTATTTTGCAGCATCTGTAAGGTAGAGCGCCAATATGATTTATAGGTATGCTGGAAAATACGTTCAAATTAAACAGAGTTAAGACTATGTTCTGGGAGAATATGCACCTTATCCATTTCCTGGTTTTCAGAGGTCTTACACTGAGCAACTTCCTCATTTTAAAGGAGCACAGAGGCCTACTGAAGAAACTTAGTTATGGTTTAAAAAAATTTGGGGGGAGCTTACTTCCCCTGTTACATAATAAAAACCTTTATTCTAAACATATGCATTTATTGTAAGGTATGTGCTCAAGACATACTCTCCAAAATCCACCAAATTCACCTTTGCTGAAATTAGACCAACTCTGATAATACAGAACCATCTTCACAGCATAGTTCAAAATAATGCAAGTCATCCCATGGCTTTTGCAGCACTTAAAACAGTTCACTTTCCACAGAAAATCATATTCAGCTTTAATTACCTCAGCGGTAATGCTGTACCGTAATATTTCAATGTATTATACTGGGATCAATATGTATTTTAAGAAAACTCTTCCCCCTCTTACTTGGCGAGTTTAGGAGAACTTTTAAAGTCCTCATCTTGCTGAGTTTCAGGATGATCCTGAAATATAAAGAAGATTGCTCTACTGCTAAATGTGAACTCAGTAGAAAAGAAGGAAATATAATGTCTGATTGCTACTGCTCTGTATTTTAAAATGTGAATACACTAGGCACTCAAATTAGACTGTAGTTATGGATCTCCAGGAGGCATTTGCCTTTCACTCAAATCATGCTCCCAAATACTTTGGTGTCAGCATTCAACAACTGTGATGAAAAATCAATGCCAGGACAGGTAGGTCTGTGGTACTGTTATCGCAGCCTGAAAAAGTGAGTAGAATTGCCACTAGGAACTGATGTGAAAATCCTCAGTCTTCTGAGATTAACAGAGAGCTTTTCTGTAGGACTGTCTTTCATATTTACAGGATTGTATCACGAGCCATTTTCTGCTACACAAAAGAAAAATGAGTTTTAACTTGTGACTCACATCATCTGATTCCCTGATGAGCTCTGTATCTTCCACCTGCACCACTGCATCAGCACCACATGGAATTGGAGCACCAGTTGTAACGCGCATTACCTGACCGGGCATCACAGTCTGAGTTGGCTGAAAAATAAACAAGCGAAAATTAATTTACTTTTGAAAAGAAAAATCTCAAACCATTTGAACTTTATGGAAGTAATCTGAAAGACTAAAATTCTTATTTGTGGCACGACTCTTGATATACTGCTAGTGATATCAATAGGTATAAACTCCAATGCATTTAAAGGTCATTGCTTCAGATCTGGCTTTTTTTATATGGAGACATATTAGGTGGCTTCAGATTTTTCCCCTTAGATTTCTATCACAAGAATAACTTTCAGAAGAAGCAATATACTGATACTCTAGTTGCCTCAGAAAAATAACTGGCTCAGAAATATAACAGTTAGATAGTGACCTTCTAGAAACTTACATGAGCAAAAATCTAGTAGTTCTCTGTACATAAATATTTTTTCAGAGTATTCTGGTCCCCAGGGTTGAAATTTCTTTGCTTTGGTTTGGTTGGGTTTTTGTTCTGTTTTTTTTTTTACCAGCACAGTATATATGGAAAACCAGCAGCTTGTAAGTAAAGTAATGTAACCAGCTGTTTCATTTTTAAGCAGATTTCCTCATACTGAGAGACAGCTCAACACTAGTTCACATAGAATATCTATCTTTGTGAGGGTCAGTTTAGCAAAGCCTAAAATTGATAATATCCTACAATTATGTAAAGTCACAGTACATTACAAAGTTTCAACAGAAGCAGTACAAAGAATAGAAAAATATCAGAACAACATGATAAAACAAATGACATGATTTCAATAAAATTTCTCACCAGGCAGCCTATTTTAATACACATTTTAAAAATCCAGAGTAAAATTGTAATTTGACCATAACCACTTAAGAAATAAATAACTAAAAGAAAAATCTTTCTAAAAAAATGCAACTAAAAGAAGCTGGTATGATGACTGAGATTTCATTGCTGGAATATGAGCGCTTGCTCCCTGCAGCACTGCAGTAAGCCCAACTTATTTAGGCTTTACTGTTATTAGTGAACATGTGCTACACACAGATCTACACAGCTGTGATCAGGCCAACGTATTCTGTATGTGTCACACGTATAATTCATGTGCAGATTGACTCTATATTCCATATGCAGCATTGGAATATGTCCAGGACTTCTCAGGCTGTGATTAGCACATATCTGATAGCAACCCACAGACCTGCAAGCAGTACTGCCCAAGCACTATTACCCGCTCCCGCCCAGCAGTCATTTACTCCATGACTTTTGACAGGAGGCTGTTAGACATCTGCAAATTCTAGACCAGGGGCCAACATTTCAGCTGCGCAAAGCTGTGAGTGCCTTCCCCATTCTTCTACTCCGTTTCAGCATTGTCATAACCTCTGAAATCACAGAATCACAGAATCGTATAGGTTGGAAAAGACCTTTAAGATCATCGAGTCCAACTGTAAACCTAACGCTACAAAGACCAGCACTACACCGTGTCCCTAAGCACCTCATCCAAACGTCTTTTAAATACCTCCAGGGATGGCGACTCAACCACTTCCCTGGGCAGCCTGTTCCAATGCTTGATAACCCTTTCAGTGAAGTAAAATTTCCTAATATCCAGTCTAAACCTCCCCTGGCGCAACTTGAGGCCATTTCCTCTCGTCCTATCCCTTGTTACCTGGGAGAAGAGACCGACCCCCACCTCTCTACAACCTCCTTTCAGGTAGCTGTAGAGAGCGATAAGGTCTCCCCTCAGCCTCCTTTTCTCCAGGCTAAACAACCCCAGTTCCCTCAGCCGCTCCTCATAAGACTTCTGCTCCAGACCCTTCACCAGCTTCGTTGCCCTTCTCTGGACACGCTCCAGCACCTCAATGTCTCTCTTGTAGTGGGGGGCCCAAAACCGAACACAGCATTCGAGGTGCGGCCTCACCAGTGCCGAGTACAGGGGCACGATCACTTCCCTTGTCCTGCTGGCCACGCTATTTCTGATACAAGCCAGGATGCCATTGGCTTTCTTGGCCACCTGGGCATATTCAGGCGGCTGTCAACCAACACCCCCAGGTCCTTTTCTGCCAGGCAGCTTTCCAGCCACTCTTCCCCAAGCCTGTAGCGCTGCATGGGGAGTATTACATTAAATATGAGTATTACTTCGAAATGTGTGTGTTTCAAAGGTTGCTCATTGGGACAGAACCCCTA
Organism: Mycteria americana; assembly: GCF_035582795.1. Taxonomy (NCBI): domain Eukaryota; kingdom Metazoa; phylum Chordata; class Aves; order Ciconiiformes; family Ciconiidae; genus Mycteria; species Mycteria americana. The sequence continues at coordinate 36,965,055 of NC_134369.1, forward strand.
GGGAGAGGCTGGAAATGGTTTGTACCTGGTTTACCACAGTGTCACAGTGACCCACATATCCCAAGAAACAACTGAGCCTGGAGTTGACAGAATCCTGACCCTTTTCTAAGGGTAACGGAAATCTAACATCCTTTGAGAAGAACATAAATAAAATGCTAAAATAAACTAAAAAAAAGATCACACTTGCCATATGTCATGGTTAGTGTGTTTTTAGGGCAAGATTCATGTTATCCTAAAGTAGGTATCTAAAGCAGATGACATAAAAATCATACTTTTTAAAAAAAATTATATTTATTTCTCACCACTGACTATGCAAGGAGCTGTGGATGAATAGCTGAGATGTTGCCATTTATACTGAAGATGCTTAAAAGTGAAAATAATCTTGTCTAGTGTGTTATTTTGATTTTTATGAAAGCAAATATTGCAAAAGGCAAAGCTTATGCCTTGGATTATGGGAGCTCTTTTGCATATTGTGTAGATATAGTCTATAGGCACATTACAAATAGGTAATATTGTTTTGAACTTACTAAAGTATTGATGTCTTTAGTGACAATTTTTAGAGGAAAAATGTATTGCATAAAAAAATTCTCCCATTTAAAATGCGTTTTTTGGGCCTCAGGAACCACAAAGAACACAGAATGTCTTGGACTCTGCCAGAAATCAGTGTCTATGGTGATAAAATGCGCTGTAACTATCCATGCTTTTGGAGTTTATTACTAGATGAGTTAATTTTTTGAGGTGTAATGATGTGAAACATTTGAACAAATTTATGATACAATAACAATTGCTTTTAGAATTGGTTGCTCATATATTTAATTTCCTTTTTGTCCTTTAAGAATTTGATCAGGTTAACTTTATGAACAAAAGTCAACCATCAGATTTGTGTGTGAATCTCCAGGGCTGTGTTCTTCTGTGCTAGAGACTATGAAGATAAAAAAATGATTCCTTCTCAGAAAGCATATTAATGTACAACAATTTCACAGAAGCTCTTTTAAAGGCCTTTGAGATCTCACACTTACCTGGAATAGGGCAGTACTGGGTTCTGTCCTTTGCCTTCATCACTGATAATGTATTTAATGTTAGTCACTGAATAAAAATCAGAAATAATCTATCAAGTACAGCCCCTATCTCAGGCATTTTCTTTTGCACATGATTACACCTGTCCTGCATGATTTACAATGACCTGTGCTCCTTTCTGTAAAAAGACCCAAGTTAATGGAAAGGTGAAAAGTGTCTTTTTTCCATCCTATATTATAGCTGGTTAGTCACAGTGCCTCTTACAAACGTCTTTAGAAAGTCTTCCAGGAAATGCTAAGCTCCAGCTATGCAAGTCTATAGGAAGAAAATCATTGCTCCCCATGGCTGAGTTTTTCACACAGGAGCCATGTGGATGGCTCGTGACGAGTACTCTCAAATGTGCCTTAACCTCCCCAAAGCAGGATAGTGTCTGAAAGTTTTCCTCAATACAAAATAAAAAATGGTTGTTAACATAAACACGACCATCTGGAAATGGAAATCAGAAAATAATACACAATTTACAAATTGATACAGAAATGTCCAACTTGGCTATATGGCCTCTCTGCAATTCTCAGCCCCGTTTTCTTCCTCACTACGTAGCATTTACATAACCTTTTTCCCTACAGGAGGAGCCAAATCTAAACCTATTTTGAACTCCCTGCTGTGAATCATTCTGTTAATTGGTCTGTAACATGAAAAGCAGAATATTGCTGCTGAGAGTGACTGAAGGGTGAAATGAGACTGAGGAGCCTTCCAAGGCTATAAATAATTTCTTGGGAAGGAGATGAACTTGAAGATGTGTTGGCCCAAGAAAAAAGCTTTGACCAATTACTCAGAGGTCAACTGCCTCATTTTTCTAACTCGCCACTGATATTTCCAGAATTATTTTCTCTTTGCGTGCCTGCTCCAACCCAATTTTTGTTCCTTGCCAGAGAGGTTTCCCATTCCCATTAATGTGGGAGAACAGACTCTCCCTGCAGAGAGACATTTGTGAGCTCCTGAATTTTGTAGACAGGAAGCAAGCTCCCATTTGCCCTTTTATCCTCTGTACAAACCTGCTGAACCGATTAGGACACTGAAAACCTTTAGAACTGTGGGCAGTCCTCCCCATTAGACACAGCTTCAACAGTACTGTTTTTAAGCACCACTATGCTGTGATATTTTTTAACTAGCAAAATGATAATATTGATGACAGGTGAATAATGATAGGAGTGATAATTCAGCATGTTGGTCTGCTGGTTCTTGCTATTTTATAGTGACCATAAAAAACGTTGTAGAAATAGTTGTCAGTCTTTTGGATTCTGGACTAATGCTTGAAAACGCAGACAGAAGGGCTAAAAATCCAAGGCAGGTGAAGTTCATTAGTTTACTTTTTTAGTATTTAAAGTAATTTTACATATTTTGTATAACAGATTCATTAATCTAAGATCACGTGAATATCAGTATTGAGATGTGTATTATACTGAAGTATAATTCATGATGATGGATGGGAACTACAGCAAAAATCATTTTCATAGGTCTCTGTACCTATCATGATTAGCCAAAGTAAATGTCTATTATACATTTAGAAGCAGTTCAACTCCATTTTTTAAAACATGGAGCAATCCTGCAACTGGTAATACTTCTAAAACCTGAAACAAACAACTTTTGAAATACATCTATTTTATTCGAGACTTATTTTGTTTAGCATGTAAAATGGCCACACTGTAAAATCCTCATTAAAACTGATCAATCCTTTGTTTTGCCTGTTACTTATTCCATTTCTGCATCATTTCACATACAATACACAGAATTATAAACTGGGACTTGAAATAGCTGGGGAAACATTTTGGATTAATCCATGCTTGCCTGAAAAGACGGTAGCAGGTACAATTAAGTTGACAGAATAAAAAAAGTGGTTGAATGCAACTGATTTTTCTCCTATCACCCCAGTGTTAATACAGGAACTTTATGAAATGTACTCTTGAGTTTGAGAGCAAATTAATGAATATTTATACAGCAGAGCAGGTCATGAATGGGTGCTGCTCCGACTTGCTTTTAAACTCAATCCATGCATCTGCTAAGGTGCACAAACACTCTTTTGATTTAACAAACAGAAAAGGAGCAACACCGCAAACTGGGCTGCTGCCAGGCTTCCTCAAGATTGTTCTGATCATTACCTACCTTTAAAGGCTTCATACGAAATTCTTACACTTTGTTTTGCAGGTATCAGTGTCAAATATGCAAGCAGGTTGTGGAAACAGTTATTGGGCTGATGTCCCTCGTAAAATCTGTCAGCCAGAAGGGGTTAAATCTTGCTTTTCTCTGTTTATGAATTGTAATGCCACTAGACACCTTATATCCTCTAACATTGTACTAGGGCAGAACATGACTGTATGCAGTCCTATCGGACAGGTCAGCACAATGCTCTGAAGTATTTTGGGATATCCTTGTTAGTTCCTTATGTAACTGTACAACCTCACTTTCTGAAATCATGTCCCAAGGCACATAGCAGGAGGCCGGGTACAGCTGTGTCCTACTTCATGCCACCTCCAAGAATACTGAGTTTTGGAGCACTAGCAAGGCTTGTAAAAATACAAAGCAATATCTTACAAAAGAAAAATACACTAAAGAAAAAAAGAGAAAAGAAATTCTGCTCACCTGCTCACCAGCCTGGGATTCCCCTATGATGAATCGATCTCCTGGGCCATCAGCAGCTGTTAAGATGGACAATACAAATGGTAAAGGCTGAACCGAAACAAATGATGGCATTAGAAATTAAGAACAGGAGAACCAAAAAATGATCTAAGATTCAGTTCTTCAGTGTCAGCATGACAAGGGTTATAGAAGTTTTGCAAACATTTTCAATTTTAGGTCCTTTTAAATTGTGTTTATTATTTTGAAAATTACAGGTTCTACAGTACTTTTAACTGAAAATTTCTGGGCAATATGGGATCAAATAAAAGGAGATTAGGAGGAATTATATTAGTAACAAAGATTTAAGAGTGTTCATGAGATTATTTTTATAAAAATGTCCACCAGAGCAAATCTTTTTCCATGTGACACTAACACAGGGGAATCACATATTTTGTAAGTGTATTATGTATCTTTTTTCTAGACAACAATAGAATATTGACATTTCTAGATTCTGTCTCTGCCTTTGCAGGAAAATGTGGACAAGGGCAGTGGTTACAGACTGTGCAGATGACCATAGAGGTTTGGCATTTTCTGAAGAGCAGTAGGGCCAAGACAATGCAACTTGGACTGCCACATTAGAAGTCTGGGTTCTGTTCCTTTTTGTAATTTTAGGAGGTAGAAATGAACTAGTTACCTTATACCTTTCACTGAAGCCATTCTGAAAACTAAAAGTCAGAGACCGTTGATTTGACAAACTGAGTCTCCAGGACTTCTAATTTAGCCAAACTGGATTTTTACAGGGACAACAAAGGCACTATTACTAACGAAGTTTAAGCTTCTGCCTGCCTCAAAGGTCTTTCAGCAAGTTGCAGTAGTGGCATTATAGGCTCTACCATGGTGTAAAGCATGTATGGAGCACAAGCAACTCTGCCTGTCCAAGCACAGCAAGCATGCTGTCAAGAGTGTTCAGACAAACTGGGTTCATACGATCACATTTAAATATGTCTTTTTATTAATTTTAAATCTGTAACTGTCAAAAGTTGATTTCCCAGAGATGAAGTCTAATCAGTGACAACCTTTTATCTTAATACCTCTTAATATTTCAAAAGGTATTTTGAAATAAAATACCTTTTATTTCAAAAGCCCTGAACTACAGCCAGATAACCTTACCGTATTGAGAACTGCTTTCGGGAAGGATGCCCATTCAGTCTGTATAATGATTTATCACATTTGTACTCATACATCAGCTGCAACTCTGCTGCTGCTGATGTATGGTACTTAGTCATGTTTGAAGACTAATGATTAACTTAACTTTAAAAGCCTATCAAACAGCCCAATCTATGAGCTTTAGAACAAACTAAAATAAGAAAGTGGAAAAGGGCTCTTCAACTACTTGTCTTTGAATAATGCATATAACACTACTGAATACAGTTGTCAGACCTTCACTGAAGAAAATGCACTGGGATGATCCAGCAAAAGAAGAGAAAAAATTTCCCTAAAAGCTAAATTATTTTAAACCTGATAAAATGCTACTGAATTAGATTTTATTCCCCCAGTAATAATGATATGGAGACAAAGTTTACAGGTGATGTACAACTGATATAGCTTGAAAAAAGTGGACAAGTATTGAGCAGACAGGTTTATGTGACTGAAAGCTAATCCTTCATTTTTTTGTAAAAAATATCTGTTAATGTAGTCAATACGATTTCTGCCTACAAGCTTTGTTTCTCATATCCTGAGGTAACATATCCTGAGAACAATAAGAATAGAACAGAACAGAACAGAATATAGTATTTCAGTTGGAAGGGACCTACAACAATCAGCTAGTCCAACTGCCTGACCACTTCAGGGCTGATCAAAAGTTAAAGCTAATTATTAAGGGCATTGTCCAAATGCCTCTTAAACACTGACAGACTTGGGGCATCGACCATCTGTCTAGGAAGCCTGCTCCAGTGTTTGATCACCATCTCGGTAAAGAAATGCTTCTTAATGTCCAGTCTAAACCTCCCCTGACGCAGCTTTGAACCATTCCCAGGCGTCCTGTTACTGGATACCTGGGAGAAGAGATCAGCACCTCCCTCTCCACTTCCTCTCTTCAGGAGGCTGTAGAAAGCAAGGAGGTTGCCCCTCAGCCTCCTTTTCTCCAAGCTAGACAAACCCAAAGGGTCTTGTGTGTTGGTTCTGACAGAAGTTGCTGAAGATGGCATTCGCGATCATTCTGCTCCTTCTGCGTGTTTACTGAGATTGTACTTGTGCTTTCCCTTACCTTGTAGCAATCAGGTTGCAAGACAGCATTTGCTTGATCCCAAGGCCCTTGTCAGTCAGCGTCCTACTCGGAGCTCACCCTCTCAGCTTTCCTCAGCATTATATTACCTGTATTTCTCTGGCTACATCTGCACTCCCTTGCCACTATTACTGGTCATAGTGGTCTGCCTGTCTCTCACACACGTAGATGACAGACAGCTGCAGACAAACTCGTCTTGTAGACCTGGAATTTTATTTTTATATCAAATCCATGGGAAAGCTATTGCACTACATCCATTGCCTGGGTTTGCAAACAGTCTATTTCATGGACAACTGCTTTCCATTGTTTCAGCTGCCACTAACAAAAAAGATATTTTAATGTCCCTAGAAGAAAGTTGGCTATTGTGTCGAAATTCCAACATGGTGTTACGATGATTCAACCCCTACCACAATGAAATCACTACTAGTATAATGTTCAACCACATATATTTTCATTTTCCTCCACAGGTATCTGAGGTGAATATCATTAGTCTTACTTTCCCAAGGGAAAAACTGATACACAGAGAAGCAACTTGCTCAAAATCATGCAGCACCTAGTGGCAAAGCAGAGGATGGATTCAGGTCTGGGAAACCACTCACTGCTTGCTCTGTAAAGTCACACTACTCATTTTATTCATATACAGCAACGGCAATATTTTCAAAGTAAAAATGAGTTTTTCTTTTGAGGTGCCTCCATAAGAGTACATTCTGAGATGTATTTTTGAAAATTCTCTAATGTAATCATAAAATAATTCACAAATAGGAAGCTGGATCTGTGACAGTTCAACAAAGTAACAGATATGTAAGAAATTCCTGATTAAATCAACAACAGAGGAATAGAAGAAGAATCTGTCATTCAGAAACAGATGTTCTGTTACTCTCCTGAATTCTTCATGTTTCCAAGAAACTCACTAGCAACACAGGTGCATGTCTAGGAGCACACATGGATGTACATTTGCTTGTGTACACGTGTATCCACTTAAAAGATCTGAATTCAGCTTTACGGGCTTCCTTCAAGACAGCTGCATTCTGTGTAACTGTGACTTCAGCAATGATCTGAATCAAATCTCAACCAAAATAACCATTGCTGGATCCAAAATAGGTAAACTACCATGTTATAAAGTGGTTTTACAAACACTATACTGTATGTCTACAAAGTGAGTGTTTACCTCTGACAGCGTAGCCATCTTTTACTGATGCTGGAAATGGTGGTAGATTATCTTTTGCATATACATCCTGAGCAAGGACTCGGCCCATTCCATCTAGAAAAGAGAAAAGACCATGTTCCATGTCATTACAGCTAGTGAAAGGGAAAAAAACAGTGAACAGCAGTGTGCTCTGATGGATGAAATGTATGTGTATGCAACATGAATAGATCTTAGGTTTTTGATTTCTGCCTCCACATAAATGAGAAAAGATTGGAGTATGAAAGTACTGATGAAAGATTTGTTCAGTAAATCTGTGTTCCTGGTTATGGTGAAATTGTTGACAGAAGATCTGAATGCCAAGTATCCAAACCCAGAGGTAATAGCTCTGACATAGGATCAAACAGAAAAAAACAACTATTTGTTTCTTCAGGACAAGTTTTTCTCCTGAAATCTCTTAAAAATACATACTTTCCAGTATTTCAGTTTTTTAAAAAAAGTTCTTTTTTTTAAAAGCTTTTAAAATAACATTTCAAAAGTGAATCCTGTGTGCAAAAGGTGAGAGGTGATGGATTGAGCCCAGAGGACTCAACATAAACAGTAACGATGGACAAGTTTCCATAAATTGACAGAGAAGTTTTGCAATAGATTAGCTTTGCCTAATTGCTGAGAGCATTTCTGCTTAATGGAGGGTGAGTGCACATAAGTGTCAGGATTATTTATGTAAATTTACGCTGTTATAGTTCTAAATATTTTAATAGCTGTTTCAAACATACTCTTTCCCTTCACTTAGCAACTATGACTGATGAGTTGTAATTTGGCTCTGCCTCCCTGTAAAGACTGATATGAATTACTTCAGCCTCAGTCAAGTGTGCACTACTTGTTTGCTTTTACAGCGCCAGCAAGAGCTTTTTTTTTAGTATGATGTGGAACAGAGTGGAAAATATGTATCTTATCCCTTCGTACAGTGGGAGAGTGAGAAAGAAGATTTATTACATGTGTGATTAGATGGACTGGGAAGGGGCACATGGGTCAGAACTACTGAGACAGGCTTGATTCCAGTATGTCTAAGTAGAAGAAGGGAAGCTCATCTCATAACAGAGGCCACCGCTTTTAGGAGTGCATTGTGGCACAGGAAGGCAATATCCAGCTGAAAGTATGAAGGAATGAGAGGATGCATGAAAACTTCTGCCAGGAGAATTTGTGTGGATATGTACTTTATAGATTATGGTCTTTCAGACATGCCAAAAAAGAGAGACACACATGAAGTGTGTTTCTTGTTCTACAGATAGGGAAATCGATGTGGTTCTGGATTCGCTGGGAAGGCAGAAGACCTAACATTGCACACTAAATGGACAGGTTTTGTTAAAAAGTGCACCTACTTGAGTTGAACATGTTCAGCTCCAGTGAAGTGGTATTATAATGGAGATTATATTTTACTTATTAACACAAAGTGGTTTAGTTAGTAATTAATTATAACTATAACATCATTGTGCTCACATCGATATGTATCACCTTTCAGCCTGAGGCGAATATTTGTGTTGCATTTTTGAAATAGGTATTGCCATGCAAATGATGATAAAACCTGTTAAAGCAACTAGAAAAGCACCTTTGTGATGGCTATTCATACGCCTGTGCATCCCTGAGTATCACTGTCTGTGACACACACTATACAAGTTACTAGAAAGCTCACGAAAGCTTGTACACTTGCACTGAAAAAAAGAATGCAGACACAGACTTTTCAATTATAGCATAGAAAAGGCAGCTATCAAAGGCCTAGTAAAAACACCCTCTGTTCACAGACGCACAAAACCTCATACAAAATGATGCTTCTAAATTTAGCAGGCATGTTGTGGCTTCATTTTACTTCTTGTCTGCATGCAAAATCACACCAATTAGAGCAAAGTTGAACAGCATGTCCCTGGCATTCTGCCATGCAATATTTGAAGGAAATAAATGGCCAGCCAGTAGTGGGAACGAATTTCATTACGGGGAGAAAAATGTAAGAATTATTTGCTGAAGCCTTAAGCATTTAAAATGAAGCAAGTCAGCAACCGAAGCACAACATGAAGTACCTCTGTACTCTCCTTTATTTGAGCAATTACTTTAGAAATACACTGTTTGACCTTATTTTGATTAATTGTAATTCAAAAAAGATGTTCTGAAATATTTTGATGTCATCAAACTGCCCCTTGTGGTGCCCATAGCTTTCTGATTCTAGCACAAAATGGAGAATTACATTAAACTCACTTTTCAAATTTGCATATTTTCTAAAGCTTAGCTGGTGAAACTGGTACAGTTCTGTGGAGAATTGTGATTTCTCAGGGTATTGGTACTGGGATAAAGGAGTGAGACGGGTATTGTACCAGAGATGATGGATTTGCTCCCATTTTGTAAGTATTGCCCTGGTAGCACTTCAGTGTGATATGAAAAGGCAATGCTATCGAAATAATCAGCTAGTTCAAAATGAATAAGCAGTGGCAAGAAATGTCCAAGCTCTACAGAAGTTACAGGGCTCTTGGACTAGATCACAAAACCTGTTCTGTTCTGAGGCTTAAGCCCATAAAGTGTGGATTGCCTCTGCTTTGTACTTTTAGTATCAATTAAACTTCTGCCTCCTCTTAGTTTCAGAAGAATAATCACTATCATGCTGTCTAAAAACTTAACCTTATATACCCACAGAGCAATGTTCAGGTAACTGCATTTAGCTGGAATAAAAGGCTAATTGGGGGCTTCATACAGGATATTGATGATGGCAGGTGGGAAATATGCTTCAGATGCCTTTGGTTTATGGCACTTCTGCAAAATGTTTTAGGACTGTCCATTTTTTTTTTTAATATGGAAGAGGCTAAATGATCTATACAGGCACTAAGCAATACACTTACCAATGTGAAAGTCATGTTTCAAAAGATAACTTTACTCATCCTTCCCCTTATGTTAGGAGAGACTAGATTTGAGAGACTACAGCATGCCTTAACTTAATCAAGAATAAAGTCAGGGCTGTACTGGCTCCTTGTACAGAGTAACATTCAGCAGCTTTATTTATGAGGATGAATACCATGTAATATGTTTAGTAATGTAAATAAATCAGGTTAAAATTAATTAGGTCATTTGTTAATGAAATAAATTGCAATCCTAGAACTTTAAACATTTCACTTTTCTTACAGAGAAATTGTGCTCCTGAAAGATAATTTTCAGAAGCTCAGTGTTAATTCAAGACACAAAACCACAACGAAAACAAACACAGCACAAGAGTGCTTTTCTGAGTACAGTTAGTTAGGATTCAGACCTCCAGGACCACATTTTTATTATCTCCTGAAATTACAGGTATATTAGCTGAAAAATAAATGAATAAATAACTAAATGAAAAACTGGTTCTTAATTCATTGTAATCTTCAAAATCAATATTTTTAGCAAACTAACATATATGTGCACACGCATGCACACATACACATATACATATATATGCCTACACAAAAAAATCCTATGTATTTGCCTGTATAACACTATGGTGATCACTTAAGAACTTCTCAAAATGAGATTCCATCTTGAGATTTGCATCTGTCGATTAAGAGAATCGAATTTCCAGTATCACAGACACAGATGTGTCCTTTAGGATGTCTCCTAAAGGCTCAATCCTGAGATTTCATACTATGTATTAGGAAACCTTACAGTGCTAGAATAAGTGTATATTTGTTGAAAAATAAATTGTGAGATACAACTTTGCACTACAGCGCAAAAATATGAAGGAATATGTCTTTGTTAATATTTTCATTGTTGGTACAATTATGTGAATATTAAACCAAGAATATATCTCTACAGCTGATGATCTTACCATGTACCTAACTCTTTTATTTTGGGTGGGAGGGAAGAGGGTCATAACTGAAGTGTCCCAGCAGACTCAGAACATTATTTTTTAAAGAATAACAGTGCCAGGAATAATAATCGATATGATCCAGACTTAGAATCAGCCTGAATTTGATGTCAGGTAACATGAAGAGCAAAATGAAGTATCAACTAAGATATTATAAAGTATACTAGAATACCTTCTCTTATCTTGACAGCATCCTCCCATGTAGTGGAATAAGAACAGAAACAATCAAATTGCCTTTTTGACAAATTAGAGTATATAAAACTCTATAGAGAATATAAGCATCTCACTAGGACCAATTACCTCCATTCTCTCTCTGTAAGGACATTTTGAAGAGCATGTAGTCTGAATAGAATCACTCCGGTTTTGGTATGGTAACATTATCAGTCAGTATTAACACAAAACTGTTACTTAGTCCATATTTTGAATGTTTTTTAATATTAAAACAAATTACACGGGGAAAGCTTGTCCAAAGCATGGTGCAGCAGGAAATTATATATACTGTGATTTTGTCTGATTTCACTATAGTTCTAATGAAGAACTTTACAAATCAGATCTATGAAAAGGCTGCTACCTACTGTTGCTACAAATATGCTTGCACAAAGACTAGTGTATACATATAAATTGATGGCGATGTTATTGTTATATATATAAACATACATATAGCATGTGAGGATTATGCTTATTCTCTGTCTACCTAGAAGAATATTTTTTATTATTCATATTATTATAAAAGTCACATTTTATTAACTTCTAGGGAAAATACAGCTTCTGTCCAGAAACACAATGGCAGCAACACAAAAGTGTTGTGAAACAGTATTTAAGTTTTCATCCAGAAGTGTAAAAGATAGAGAGATGGAGAAAAGTGAAAATAAAGATAAAAGGACAAGAGAATAAGACATATTTATAGAATCAAGGACAAAAAAAGGAAAAATAACAGCTTATCAATACTTGTTTTTCCCTATAATCAATACAACCCAAATTCAAGAACTTATTTCTTCACTCAGTTTTGCACTAGAGGTTTAAAAAATCAAAACTATTTTTATGTTAAAAAGAATAATAATGCTACAGTACCTTAACAGTACCTTATATAGCAAAATAAACATATGCTGTGCTTATTTTTCAGGGAGGTACATGGCAGATTTTTATCCTTTATTTCAGGAGTTCAGTGTTGTATACATAGCATCTATTTGGACTAAATGTACCTAACACTATGGCTCATCATATTGTCCACAAGGGCTGTCTTAATTTAACTGACAGCTATCCAAAAAGATCTAATAGCTATGCTCAGGCATTTATGCCTTAATGCCTTCTTCTAATCTGCAAACCATTATGAAGTGCAGGGTGTAATATGCATATTCCTTGTTGATCCAGTATTGGTGCTGTTCCAAAAGCAGGATATGCAGCATCTTCTCTGAGATCTGCTTCCTGCTACCAAGGCACAGGGGAGTGCTGATCTCCACTTGGAGTGATTAAACACACAGGTGTGATTCCACGTACAGTCTGCTAAATCAGTATGTCAATATGAAGACATCTCAAAGATTTGTGGCAGCACAAAGATTTGGTGAAGAGCATGAAAACTTTGAACTTTCAAGCCAGAAGACAGAATATCCCATTCAGAAAACATCTGTAGCTCTCTGCTATCTGGAGTCCACTGATGTCCTAACCATTTTGCCTCTTGAGGCTCATGGTTCCACTATCTCTTTGCTCACCACCTTACCGCTGGAAAATCTGGAGGAAACCCTGGAGGAGGTTTTCTCTTCCCCACCTACTTTAGGATAACTTGTCAGCATGCTTCCCGTCATGGTTTTGTTCTGTGCTAAGAACACTCTCCCAGATAAAGCCCAAGCTTGGTGTAAGGGATTGGAGAAGCAAGGGAGACACCTAATAGGCGTTATGAACACACTATTTCAGGAGGGAGGATAGTTTAGCTGAATAAACATGAGAGGTGCCCTGCTAATTCCCTTTCAGACCAGAAAATGGGTTCACCTCTCCCCATTTATTTACGAGTATACACACGGTCACAAGGTCTGACATTTTGCCTGCTGTTTGGTGCCTTTTAAGACAACCTCACTGTATAAACCAATCACAGTTGACCTTGATTATAAAGTTTCAATAAATCAAACATTAAATGCAAGTAAGTATCAGAAAAGGATTAAATGTAGTGGTAGAATAGAAAGGGAATTATGTTGTGTTTATGAGAAGAAGAGGCAAATTCTGGAATGACTAGTAGGCCAAGTAGGATCTAGGAAAAAAGACTGAGACGAACTGTTAAAGATATATATAGACATGGAAAAAAGTGACCTGGAATCAATAATCACTTTGATTTGATCATTAATCTCAGATTGGAAAGGGGGTTTAGTGAGAATCTCCCACAGTAACAGAACAGAGTGAACGATCACAGTACAACTTGGAGCTACTTGGCATCTACAAAAGTCCAGTGTTAAATCGACCACTGAGACAAATTGTGGTTTCTGTGTTTTAGCTTTGTTGCATATAACACAGACCAGAAGAAAATTCATTTATATATTTAATCAGAGTTCCATTACAGATTCCTCCAGGGAGCAGCACTGAGCTCAATCAACATTCTCCCGACTTTGCAAGGAGACTTCTGCTCCTGTTATTGGTATTTCCTGAAGCAGTTTCTCCTGAAGAAGGTACTCAGACACCTCACAACATTAATAAAAGAGCAAGTGCTTAAGAAGGTTGTAAAATAAGGAAATAACTACCCTAATCCTCACAAAGAATCCAACTTAAAATACCTCTGTAATTGATGATTTCTGTTCCAAGCACTGGGGTCATCTCCAGAACTGTGATGAAGGCCTTGTCCATAGATGTCAATGGGAATGGAGACATGCGGTGTCTTCTTGCTACCTTGGTAATGTCAACAGCACTGTGACCTGCAACAAGAGAGCACCAAGTTTATGTATGCTACAATATGTAGATGTACACAGTGATGTTCATTTAAACCACTTTACTAAAATTAATCCAGCACTTTGGGGTAAATTAAATCAGTTAGTTATCACTATTGAGCATTTATGTCAGACACTGGGAAGGCACTGTATTCAACTAGAATCAAAAGAGAGATTTAAAAAAAAAATGCAATTTACAGTTGAAAAAGTTCACAAAAGCATAGATCCTTACTTGTCATGAAAAACATACCGGAAGTCTTGATGAGCATAAAAGGATCAGTTAATCAGAAACAGAAACCCTTCAAGATGATGCAGGATTTTACACTGAGGATGATAATCTGAGGCTAACTCAGTTCTATGAACTATGGACTCAGGACAGTTCACTCCTCATTCTGTTCTCCACAAACACATCTCAATATGCTATGTGCAGTGCACAGATAAAACATAAAAATGGACACTGTCCCAGTGAGTTTGGAATCCAAGAGAGAGATGGGAGTCAAAAGATTTGAAAGGAGGATAGAGGGAAGCACAATGAAATCACTGGACAGTCAGGACAGCAGACAGTGTTTCCAGCTGGTCGGCATCCTACCCATTGTCAAGGTTTTGTAGTCACCATAGCAAAGTGACGTTTAAATGTATAATTTGAGTGAAGGTAGTAGGATAGATTAATGGAACCTTACTTTTCCCAAGTATGAGGGACAGGTTGGGAGAAAATATAACAAAAGTTGTTTGAAAATGAAGCCAGCAGCATGTTTGATTTCTTGATACTTACTGAGACAGTAAACAAGGGGACAACAAGCTTTCAAGGATTTTGAAAGTGAAGACAAGCAACTGAAGAGAGGGAACTGTTGCAGGAATACGTAAACCAGAGTAACAGATACAAACCAAAAGATTAAGAAAATGACATTTGTAGAAGTATCTTGAATGAATTTGCCTGGAACAAGAAGGTATTTATGAGAGCCAAAGTGGATGATTTATATGTAACACATACTGATATTCCTAAAGCAACATAAATTATAATAAGATAGCATTAACAAATAATAGAAACTAATTGTTAATGACATAATTTTGCTTTGCAGTAGCTACCTAAATATCCCATTTGCTGCTGCACATGCCTTCACATTCTGGAAAAAAATAGATTATTGATTTAAGTGTAGTCTTCTAATAAAAAATAACTACAAAAATAGTAAAACAATCATGCAATCTAAGTTCTTCCTTCAGAAGAGAAGGTCGCTTAATCAATCTGTATATACAAAACTTCTTTCAGCACTGACACATGCTTGTCTCTGTGTGGGAGATTGTTCATTAATTTATTTTTTGCCTTTAACACAGTAACTATCTTTAAGAGGAAGAAGTGGAGACAAATAAAACTGCCTACCTAATTCCAGACCCAAGAAAGATTCTGGAAGAAATTATTTGAACAATCTCTTTGTACGTATTTAGAAGATAACATGACGATAAAAGCAGGCACTGCGAATTTGTCAAGCACAAATAATTTGACTGACTTAATTCCTTTCCTTAACATAGCAGTTGGCATACTGAGGAAGAGAGAAACAGCTGATGAGATATATTTTAACTGTATTAAGAATTTTCACACTCTTAAACATGACTTTCTCATAAGCAAACTAGGGAGAAATGATCCAAATTAAACTATTGTAAGATAAAAGTGTAACTAGTGGAAAAACTGCATTCCTGGATTTAACAACAGGGATGTCCCTAGCAAGCTTACATTTTCCATTATGCCTATATTTTGTTAACAATGTCATAAAAATGAGGAAAGGGAAAGGAAAGCATTTGTGAGACACAGTCAAACTTCCCATACCTTTCTCTGCATAGAGAAAGAAACCTTGCTTAGCAGCACTCTAATTCCTGCAGGTCCAGCAGATTCCACACAATGTATGTTAAAAGCTTTTTCCTGACTGTATAAACTAAGAAACTATTTTCTTAAAAGGTAAAGTTGGAAAAAATGAAGGAAGATGCTAGGAAAAAATATGTCACAGCAGTGAAAGCTGGGGGAACTGTGTGGCAGCAAACAACCTTTACGCTGCAGCCATTAGGTGCTTTAATGTTTATGTTTTACTGCTACCTAAAACTCACTGTTAGCTACTTCAGAAAGTAACATTTCACCTCTTTAACCCTTAAAATGTGAATGAATTCAGAGGTTTTGAATGCTTTGAATGGTGACCAGAGTGCTACCTTCAGATCTGGCACCCTGTATCTAATACACATCATCTGCTTAAGTCAAAGGTTCTGTTAAAACCTACTGAGAAATGCGTTCTTCAACACAGTGTTTTTGAAAATAAATAAAATCCCCTAATCTCTGACAACTTTGTTTCAACACCAAAAGTAACACCCATTATTTCTGCAAGAGAAGCCAAGAAAATACATACTCAAAAATAGAGCCCCTTCAGGTTTAACACTAGCATGAATAACCTTAATGAAGAAAGGAAGAAAAATGCATGTGTAACTACTAACCCTTCTCTCTCCCTATTTCTTCCTACAAACAAATGCTAACTCTTCTTTTAGAGGTATCATACATTTAAACAGACCCGGAGACTAACAAATAATTATTTTTTTAAATTCTAAAATGACTAAGTGGTACTTTTTAATTACAAGTAAATGACATTAAACAACTCCTCAGACCTTCCCAAGTTATCTTTCACTAATGTCAAATGCCAGATGGCTCTAAAAAGAACTACTTATATTAAGCAGCATTTTGTCTGACAAAATAATCCTCTAGCTTTGAAGCAGCTAAGTTAATTGGTTGCATAAGGTAGAAAATTCCTGACAGCCTTCTCTCTTACCACCAAAACAACTTCCTATTCCTGTTGTTAAATATGGTGGATCAAATTTCAGACTAGGAGAGATTCCCATAAAACAAAGGAAAGGAATTGTGCAAATTAAAGAACAGGTTATTTGAATCAAATCTGAATTCTTAACCTGTGCATTTTTTTGGTTTGGTTTTCTGTAACCCAACATTCAATTCAGGTATGAAAATAAAAATCATACATATTCAACTTGAGAATTTCCATTTGCATTGTCTCTGAGTGTTGATTCTTTTTCCCCATAAAAGCTGCACATGCATGATCATTTACAACAATACATCACCACGAACAACACAGACCTCCATGTCATTAGAAGAACAACTTAGAAGAAAAAATTAAAAGGCAACTATCCATTAATACATGAACACTACGAGCTATTTACATGTTTATTTTCTCTTTGGACTGAATTTCATTGTCTTAAGTTATTACATTTCTTCTGCAAACCCACTTATGTGCCAACCATATCCTTCTCTTCTCATCTGATTATCATTTGCTGTCTTCTGAACAGTCTTAGTTTCTCAACAGAGCTATGAAGTTTCAGTACTTACTTGCTCTGAGAATGTTCTCCTTGCTGCTGCACCTAGACTGGACCTGCAGAGAGAGCACAGAGTCTATGAGCTACAGAAGTTAACAAGAATGCAAAATACAGAGATATAATGGGCAAGCTCCTGGGATCTGAGACAGAGGCTATACATATTTTCAGCAACATTCTTACATAGTCTACATGAGATAAGTATATTTAAGCAGAAGGGTAGTAGCTGATGGACAGAATCTGATACAAGCAATTTGATTCCACCCTCCCCTCATAAGAAACAAGATGGCCTAAGGACAGTAATAGAGTAAAGTCAAAGAACACAGTGGTTAAAATTACGTGTTAAGCTCCAGTTTTAAACAGAAAATCCACATTTTCTTATACAATTGTAATTACAGTAACTCTGACTCTAGGTCCTGTTTCATGATTAGACAAAATACTAACATAACTACATTATCATGACCTGCTTTAAAATTCTATTATTAATATTTTCAGGTATTATAGAAAGAGTTTAAAATACTCAATTTAGATTGTGTTGATTCTGAAGATATCTAATAAGACTTCTTCGCAATTGTATAAGCAACTCACAATTGTATAAACAGCTCCTGGCTGGAGCCAGATAAATTTACTCAGTTGTTTCTGTTTGGTTAAAAAAAATTTTATGTTCAGGATGAATTTTACAGTGCAATTCTACTTTAAAAAGTATCTGTGTGAGAATGACAACTGGTTTCTCAACAAATCCTCTTCCTAGATGCTTAGCTGCCACTGTGCTATTCCAGATACATTAGTCTGACTCCAGGGAAACTGGAGGATTCACATCGGTCTAATATTCTAGTAACACTGGATATTTAGCGTTCCATCTGTTTACCATGCAGATTTAAAAAAGAATTGTTTTTTGAAGAGTATCAGTCCTGTAAACACAACACAGTTTAAACTTTATCTATACTGAAGCATCAGCTCTTGTTAATTCTTCTCAGGTTTGGAAAGATAGCACATCGTATAATAACACTGACATTGCAAGTTTTTAGATGAACTAATTTGAACAGCAGTCTATCTTCTGGCAGGTCAGTTGACTGAACTGGTCACACTTGAATAAAAAGCTTTTTGTGTGGACAAAACCCCAGCTAAAGTAAACTTCACAGGAAGACAAACCTCTCAGACAGTATGAACGGAAACCTCTTTTTTACTTTGTTGACAAATGTATTGTTAAATTTCAGCGAGAGGACTAATAAAGTAAAACCGTGTACACATGGTGAACGAAGTGGAATAGCACAGGTGACGCTGAGGGTTTAATTTCCCTGCAGAACATTTGACTCTGCTGAAAAAGTGAAGGAGTGAATCCAGATTATCTTTCAGGCTACGGTTTCAATTTGCAGTTACAGAAAAATTGCCTAGAAAGTGCATATGTATGATCTAACAGTTGATGAAGAATGGTACACACTCAACCCCCAAAAAGCTGTCTCCAAAAAGGAGCAACCCATTTAAGGCTCAAACCAACTGTGCCCCAGCTTCTAAACCTCTTTCTTCTGTTCCACAGCAGCTTGCCCCAAATGTATATTCACATAAAAAAATTGGGTTCTACAGCGCAACACAGTCTACTTATTGTAATGGAATAACTTATGAAAAGTAATGTTGCAACTTAGAGTGGGTTATGGTGTCCTTCCCTGAAAAAAACTGTTGTTTAAAAAAAACAAACAGAAAAAACCCAAAGCCTCCCTCCTTCCCACCAAAAATACTATACAAGAAAACTGCAAACAAAATATTAATGATGCCCAAATTTGGCCCAGAGTTGTTTTACCAGATTTCAAAGGCATGACATGAAGTCTCTTCGAAAGAAGTAAATATTTACCTATAATTTACCAAAGGACAATTCTGGACCAAAAAGATGGTAAATGGTAGGAAAGAAAGCACAAAAGAGAGGGAGGCACAGACTGAGAGAGAGAGAGGGAGAAGCAGGATGGATGTGGCAAGGCAGAAGATGGTGTGTGCAAAAGGAGACATGGGCCTACGTGTGTAAGACTACTGTTTAAAATGGAAGAGGCTCTCTTATTTCTCACTGAAAACCATATGAAAAGAGAAAACGAGGAATGGGCCTGCTGCAAAATAACCAAGCGATTCAGCAAACTGTGGAATGAAACTCAGTGAGATAACATAGTCCTAAAGAAAAAGGCAAAAAAACCAAAAATACAAAACACAAACATTTGAAACGATCTACTAAAACAAACTAAGTAAAATATGTGATCCAAAGGACACAGATAAAAGCTACTAGAGAAAGAGGAAAAATGTTAGCAGACAAAGACAGTGCTAAAGAAGTAAAATGGAAGTCAAGAGAGAGTCTTCAACAAAGTGGAGGAACAGAAGGAGCCCAAACCCATAGCGCAAAGCAATGTTTGCGAATGGAAAACAGCTCCTTTGAGCAGTAATAGTTACTCTCGAGTTGTAGCCTCTATTCCTCCTCAGTTCATCTTTAAGCCCTTCCAACCTATAGTGGAGCTAGTGTATGGACAAAAACAAGAGATTTATAATGAACAGAGCAGCCGAGATTTGCAGATCAAATCTTCTAATATAAAAAACGTGCCGACAAAATTTTGCTCTTACAGCGTCCAAATGACAATGGTAACAAAAGACAGCTGGCTTCACACGCAGCCTCTTATAGGTCATTTTTTTTAATTCTGTGCACACAGAGGACTTTAAATTTACTTTTTGATTTCTTACACCCAGCCTACAGTTTGCATGTTATCACTCACCTGATGGGCAACATATGCAGTATGAGAAATAATTTGCTTCCCACAAATTTTAAAAGCAGCTGTGGAAGAGGAATCCATGATAATAAAATAAAAGGCTTGATCAGCTAGACTTGATCGTTTCCCAACCTATGCTCACAGCTGCAGAATACAAACCATGTTTTAACATAACTGACATCAAAATTAGTTATTACATAATACTTCTGTTTGTTTATTATGAATTGCACATTGATATCCTAAATGTTATTTTGAAACAAAACTGCAGTAAAATATGATTTTGAATAAAACCCACCAGTTTTCTAACACATACAGTTTTAGCAGCAATGGAGCTTTGTATAAATGGGGTCATGTGCTTTAAATGCCTTTTATCACACTCATTATTTGTATGTTTTACTACTTTGTTATTTGTGACATTTATGAAAAAATCTGTATTCTTTTCACAGCTATTGCTAAGTAAAGAATCCATATTACATTGCATATAGTACCATGACTGACTGGGGCGAGTGATTAGGAGTATTATTTACTACAATTCTTCTCATTCACAGGTAGTTACAGAAATAACAACCTATGGCTGTCTCTCCTTTCACAGGGAAAGTATAGATGTATTGTTTGTCCATTCTACAGCCTCTTGGCTCACAATGTACCTTGGCAGAAGATACAGTGGGCTACCAGCCAGTACCATTCCCCTGTGTAGTTCAGGCAGAATGTAACCAAACCCAAAGCATTCAATTCACATTACTCTGTTTTTTAAGCAAACTGGGTTTTATGTTCTTTAAGATATAATTTCATCATGCTGGAATGCAGAGTAAGGTTTCTCCCATAGGCTGAAGTAGTAAATAGAATGTGAAATAAAGTACTCAAAAATAAATTAAGGGAATGGTAAAATAAAGAGTCCTGCTGAAAATTTCTGTCTATCAATCATGATTAGTCTGAAAAATGAAATCAATGACTGTACTAAATTGGATTTATTTAAATCTACATGATATGTTTTGCTGCAAATAAAAATCAGTCCACAAAAAATTTTTTTACAAGAAAAGTAGAAAAAGACACAAAGAAAAGTTCATGCTACAAGTGAAAAATTCATGTAAAAAATAAAGAAAAAAAGAAAACTGAAAAACCCTTTAACACTTTACCATGACTGTTAGGAATGGTTAGAGAAATTACTTACCTTTTTAAAGTCATAACAAGATTAGCACAGAGTATTAAGTCAGCTCTTCATTATGGGAGGTACAATTAAAAGCCATTGGTTATAATAAAATGAATTGCTACACAAAGATGAAGAGTTTCCAGCCCAATATGAAAAGCTAACTCTTATGGAAGTACATTTCAACTCAATTTTACAACATGAAGAACAATTCAGAACAATTACATCAAAACATGAGTTACCACCAACAGAAAGAGCCCGTTTCTCAGGAACACAGAGCCTGTAGGAGGCTAACCCATAACCTTTATCATTTATGGGAAAGCACATCGCTCCACTTTTAGGAAAGCATGCAGAATGTGGAACCACCAGCAGAAACCCAAACATACATACAGACACAGAGGACTAAGGTACAGCAAAGGGAATGAGTTCGCCAAGCTGTAATGAAGGAAGCAGGGTATGCAAAGCACAGCAGCCGTTAACAATTTAAGAACTCTATTCCTCTAACTGTCTCATAAACACCAGGCAGGCTTGTTTATGAGGTATTGCACCTACCACAACTTACTGTCGGTGAGAAAGTGCGTAACTCATATAACCTCTCCTTGAAACTTCAGCAGTTTTATGAAGACAATTTATTCTGTGTGATGTGGGAAAGTATGCTGCTGCTGCTTTTTTCTACGTGTGATTTACTAGTAATTATATGATCTGAATTCTGTACAATATACTCTGTGCACATGCCATTTGAATGGTCTCTCAAATACTTGCCTGCTTTAAATAGATTTCAAATCACACATGATCTGATTTATAACTGTAGGGGTTTGCACGGTGTTTCTTGCCTAAAATACCTTTTCCCCCCAAGAGTGCAACATACATTAATCAGTATCTGTAAATAAATACATAAAATAAAACTAAACCGTGAACAACATCTCAAACTGGTGTATTAATATTGTAAAAATTGATTTTGGCCTGTTATTCTAAGCAATATACATAAGATTAAATAGGAGCAAATTAAAAAATGTAATGAAATACATTGGTTGGTTTCATTAAAAAATTGTTTTAAATCTAATCTGAAGAACAGAGACAATTGCTTTGATTGAATTAATATGGAAGATAAAAATGAGGATGTTAAAAAAATTTCACAGGAAAAGTATATCTGGAATTGCGTACAGAAAACTTTTAAGAAAGTATTTGAGGATTAAATAATCCTATTACAAGATGCAATCTTCCTATTTCAGGAATGCATTCCTATTCAAACAGCACTTTTACACTGAGCTGAATATGCAAGGTCTTAAGAGTATGCTTTATGGCCATCTGAATTAGGACTAAAGTCAGTTTAAAACTACAGAATGATTTTTTTCTTGTTATACTGAGAACAACTCTGAAAGGGAAAGGAAAGTGAGCTGAAGGAACCTGGTGGCAGCAGACATCACTCATAAACACATTTTTAAAAAGGAGCAGCACTGTTGGTGGGATTCATCTCACCAAAATTTAAATATGAATAATGTGGTATTCTATGCAAGGAATTACTCATTTGGAGTGAGTGGGAAGAAATAAGCAAAAAATCATGTGAAGCCAAAATCATTTTAGGAGCAGATTTTTACCACTTATTGTTACGCTTGGTAGACTGGACACTGAACAAAAGTCATCTTCAGATCTTGAATATGCCTTTATGTCCTCATCCATATACTATTAAGTTCTCTTTTCTGAGGTTCTTCCTAGTCACCTACACTTTAGATAAAGGTATATTTAATTTTGATCATTGTTTCCCAGTAGACTATGAACACATACATGGAATTTTATGGTCAGATTATGGTTCATCCTAACTACTGTTCAAACAGGATGGTGGAAGTGGATTGATGAATACACTGCAGAAACATGAGGGCTGAAATGGTTCCTTTTACAGGAGCAGTATATAAAAAAAGGTATTATCCAATATTAGGAACAAAATTAAATGAAAAGGCAAAGGGCAGTTTTCTGGGATGCAAATAAGATGCTGATTACTCATTGTCTCTCAACGGAAACTGACCTTGTCCTGGAGATGCAAAATCAATAAGTTTATGACTAGAAGCGGGTTCAGACAAAATCTTACACATCAACTAAAATTGGAAGTTGAACACCTTACTGAATGAGAAAACAGAAAGAACTGATACATACAGGAAAAAAGGAGATAAATAGTAACTGCTAGTCAGAAAGCTAATGGGAAAGCAAACCTGCTAGTACAAACTGGCAGCGTAAGCTTGATAGTTGAGAATAAAAAGAGGCAAAGAGAAAGGAAGTGGTTTTTATTTCTTCACAGGAATTTTAATGAAATGTTTACATTTTTATGAGAAAAAAAATATGAGCTGGATTTTGTGTTCTTAAGAGTATGGGGTAGCATACAGATATGCTGTATGAATAACACTGGAAAGACATTTCTGTGATATTTTAGGGGCTGTTCAGGGCTTATTCAAGATCATACTCATTTTGTTCAGAGAAGCAGTATTAATTATAATACCCAAATATGGAGAGGACACACATTTTGTGTAAGCTAAAGCCCTTATTAAATCAAGACATAAAAATTATTGCCAAAGAATTTGTGCACAACCTGCAACAGATATTTCTAACCTGTGCTAACAGAATCCAAATGGGATTTGTAAGACAGAAGAAATCTCTAGGAACACTGCACTTGGGAAAATCAAAAGTTCTACTACTTGTATTATTAGCTGTGAACAAGATCTTTTATTTGTTTGAATGAAAATCTTAAACAATCCCCAATGCCCTGGAAATATTCTCCAGTTTGAGAAATAGATAGTGTAAATAAAGGCAAAGAGAATAAATTTTCTTTCCAAAGAGATACAAGAGAAAGAGATTCCTGTTGTCCTTGTTGTTTGCCACAGAAATGGGATTTATTTGCTTATTTTCATACAATCTCACACCCTGTCAATTAGATTGATGAATAGCTTAGCCTTACAAGTATATGCCACATGTCTGAGTTATACCCTATCTGACCAGCATTAAGACTTTTTAAAGTCCTTGTCCATTCCAGTTCAACCACCTTTTTAAACTGCTGTCAATCAGATGGACTAAAAATACCTAAGTGATATATAGAAATTCTTGTCCTCAAGCACACCATAAATTACTCTCCAACCCTTGACATACACTAAGTGTATGTCACTTCAAAAAGTTTCATTTCTATTACAAGTATTTTGCTTTTAAATGAAATTTCAACTATCTTCATATTTCTATTTCTTGACCCAGCAACAGCCAATTTCAATGCAGCACTAAAACAAAGAAATTTCCACATTACTGCAAAAAATAGAAACTGTTTTTCTTGAATGGCGTGATCCTCAAAAC
Source organism: Mycteria americana (assembly GCF_035582795.1). Lineage (NCBI taxonomy): Eukaryota > Metazoa > Chordata > Aves > Ciconiiformes > Ciconiidae > Mycteria > Mycteria americana. The sequence continues at coordinate 36,989,474 of NC_134369.1, forward strand.
CAGAATTTTAAAATAAATTCTTCATTTGAATACAGTCAAGGAAAATTGGCAAGTTGAAGTGAAACACAACATTTAGGTTAGACCAATGTTATGTGTGCAACTCTTATTTTTCCTTTGACATGTAGGCATTACGATTTCATCATAATTATTTTCAGCAGGGCTTCTGCATGAGGCAAGATAAGGCTATTTCATTTTAATCTCCCTGTTCAAAAACTAGTTTCATGTTTTACTTCCTAAACATTATCCAAACTCTCTTCTGAATGGGGAATTATTTAGTTCTTTATAGATTTCTGTTGTGCTCGGCTCTACAATGTAAAATGTCCTAATACACATGAAAGAATTTATTTTTACAAAATCTTTGTGAAGCAGAGGGATGACTTCATTTTACAAATGGGAAACTGAGACCCAGAGACATCTAGACTAAATTTAACTTGACATGCCTACAGCTGAATTACAGAATGCAAAGCCCTTCAGCTGCCATGTTTTTCAACTGCATTTGGAGTGCTCAGCATACGTGAACATCACTCAATATGTGTCTCAAGAAGGACAGACAGACAATGAGTACCCCTGAAAATGGTGTTAGAAGTTTTTCCAGCATGAAACATGAAGTTTGCATTAATATGGAGACAGAAAATGCAATATAGTCTTCCTTGGTACCCATCCAGGGCCTTCTGCTATGGCATTGTGTTTTCTGTTCCAGTGGACAGCTATGTCTCCTGAACTGAAAGCAGAATAGCTATAGTCACCATTCACTCCATCTGCTACAACTGGGAAACACAATTCAGTTTTCTTAATATCTAGTTATTGTCAATATCTGAATAAATGTTGGTGGGGAAGGGACAGAGGCCTGCTTGGAACTCTTAGCTTCTGCTGCTTTTGTTCCTACCGGGTCCGAGGCCTACAGGCCTCCATCCCTTTGATGCAAGGTCTGTGGGAGTAAAAAAGCATCTCTCCACTGACCTTCAAAGGATTTTCAATCAAACTTGTAATTGCTAACAAAGCCTACAACTTGTATTTCATGCTTACAATCTTATCTTCCTGGAAGCTGACTACAAAGGTAACTTTCCTTGCATTTCTATGTTAAAAGAATATGAACACATGAAAACATTAACAACAAAACCAAAACAATGATAAGCTTCAAAAGCCACCAATCAACTGACCAGTGAAACTTCAGGCCTAAAGAGTCAACAAAAGGCCATCACCCAATTTCTTATGTTTTTATAGCATCTTTAAAGTTAAATTTCAGCTTATTCCATTGGCATTTACCAGCAATTTTGGTTGGAGATTTTTATAGTTATTATCATTCTAAAGTGAATGGTTGGACTACTTTTTTAACTATATGAGCAGGAACAGAACACACATTTCCCCACGTGGTCCGATCAGAATTTCTGCACTGGCGTAACTCCAACATAGTTGATTTCAGTTAAGCTTAACATTTTTATTTGAGCTAGGAGCATCAAATTTGAAGGGCTTCAAGTACAAGAGCAAAAACTAGTAAACACAGGTAACGATAATCTTACATATGTTGCATATTATAGTCACCGATGTATACAGTATTCAGTCAAAACCTCGGACTTGTACACTTTCAAGTATAAAAATGAATAAAGCTCTTTTAAGTTAAGATTCCAACTAGGGAGCAACAACTGTTAAGGAAAATAAAGTTTCAGTCCGTGAATCCATCTGAGCAGTAAGTATCAGTACAGTGAACTTACTGTATGAAGAGCTAGGTTTCTGCCTTTGAGTTGAGGCAGAAACACAGACTATATTCCTCTGAGGAGAATCCTTAAAGTGAAATCAGAATCATCATGGATGAATAACGTGATGATTTCAAAGGGTTCATAAACTATGGGAAGGAGAGGCTGGACTCGAGCAAATGCTGCACTGAGAACTGTACTGTCAAACCCAAGTTAGAAATTATTTTTGAAAGTCATCAGAAATACAAATGCAGGAAGAGGATTTGCACTTAGGGTTTTGCTTTGAGCCTCAAAGGCTCAAAAGGATAAGATTCCTTTAGTGCTGTCTTGAATTTGGCAGTCTGGATTGCAAGGTCCAGCACAATGGCAACCACCAGCCTTCTGACAGCAGTTATGTGCCTGAGAACAGAGTATTAATTTGGCTGGGCTTCTAGCAGCACTGAATCTTGGCAATTCATAGAAAAGAAAGGGATATGGAAAATACTGTGAATAATGACATTCTTTCTCCCCTCCAGCTCTTAAATGAAAACGTTTCTGGTAATTACACTTAGCAAAAAAACTTGTTTCCATGTTACAAAACTGCATTTGAAAAACTGGAAAAAGAGGAAGGTAATGTAGGGAGCACTGATAGGAACGCACTGACATTTGAGCAAGACATTACTGATACTGACAGTGCTGTGTATATCTAATTTGATTTCCATGTGTTAAAACAGACACTGTCCACTAGAGATACATGTAAATTAGACCACACGTATGGCATTTTACATCAGTGATTACTCCAAAAGCCATAATAGCAATGCAATAGAAGCTTTGATCTACTTTGATTTATTACTATTTCAGACTCTAGACTAATTTTCCATAGATTCTATTACTGAAGCTGACTCCGAAGAGTTAGATTGCTTTGGGAGCTGAACCTAGAGAGCAGTTGCACTGAGTGTTATTACTAGTGTAACAGAATACAAACTAATGTCTGGCTTCTCAAACAAACTGATTTAAGTAGTAAAACCCAAACAAATAAATACTAAACATTGAATGCTGGTGAGGAGCTCGCTACTGGATTTAAAAGGACAACAGTGGTTGTCTAGAAAAGAAATCTCACAGTTGTATCTAATCAAGCCTGTTTTGATGCCGTACAGTCCAAGGTATGGCACAGCACAAGAAAATGGAAAAAACCCTTTGCTTAAATGGATGCAATTATAGAGAAATAATGACAAGACTGACTTTGGAAAATGCAAATGTAGATTATGTACATGAGTCTAAACTATAACCAATCAAAAGGAAAATGACATTCATAGCTCTCTGACTTGATCTAATTTGTTTCATAAAGGATTGCACATCTCTAGCATAAGGCAGGGTGAAATGTCTCCCTGTTTTGTGGAAGAAGAAGGGAAAAATTCAGAGATGGGCATTTAAAATAGAAACAAAGACTTGTCTTGAAACAAAAAGCAAAGAACTTTAAAGTTCCAAATGGGGAAGGATGGAAATTATTTCTGAATTACTTGATTTTTAGAATATGGAAATCTATATAACATTATCTGGAAAACAGCTGTGATTTTATCATTCAATTTCTTAGTGCCTATGCTTCCTAATAGACACTTTTAATTTTATTTATTCTCTCTCTAATAAATGCAGAGCTGGGAAGCATTTTACCATAATAAAAATCAACAAAACCATTACAGTTTTGATAAGCTGAATAGATAAGTTTTAAGCCAAAATGTGTAATATGAAACGAGACGCCATTCAAAATCCCAGTTTTTACCACTCTCCTGAATGTTAAATAGTTCTTTGTAAATGAACTTAGTGCTTGAACTGAACTTATTAGTAGAGAACAAAAGAATAAGTGCAAAATGTTAATAAGAAGGGATAATTTTACTTGACAGAAGTCACAAGGTAAGTACCGTGCACAGAGAAGCTGTAAGGTTAAGTAAAATTTTGCTTCTATTTTGAATGTATGAACTAATAATGGGTCTAATTTGAGATTCAGCAGTGGGTAAACAAAGATAAATTGTTTTTAAAGTACAAATATAGTAACACTTCTTAATGAATTTTAAAAAATTAATTTTATTGTAAATATCTAAAATGTCATTCATCGAAGTTATTCAGTATACCTTGATCAGATTATTGTAATAACGCACTCTCCTTCCTGACGTAACTTGAAGTTTTGCCATACTTTCATGCATGAGCTGTCATGAATGCCTTTCTTGATATGACGTCTAACTCTTGTAGCAAGAACAGTTCTGTATTCTGGTATGGCAGAGAGAATGCTACAGAAGATATTTTGTGCAGCTACTAATCCCAATAACAAGAATGAAGATAGAACTAGCAACGCTATTTTTTACGAATAAGGAAACCAGATGACTGGCTTTTCATAAATTTCTGCATTTTAATGTGCACCGAGGAAACCATGTTTCTCTAAAAGTAAGAAGTTTAATTCATTCATTTTTCTTAAGCCTAGAGTAACGTAGTACTATAAGCAAAGCAAAATGCAATAGAAAAAATGTAAATGGCAATGGCCAAATAGAAAGCTTTGACCTCTTGTTCATGTTTGAAAAAGAAATGCCTACAAATTCTAATTTTACTTAAAACCTCATTGTTCTATTAGGAACTGCAAAAAAATAACACAGAAAACCAGGACTAGATTGTACCAATATAGTTGGACAAAACCCAAATGATTATTGGATCCTTATTGGCTCTGTTGTGTTCATTTATTCTTGAACTGTAGATAACACTGATACATAAAGACATACTTTTTTTTTATCAAGGTATTTTTCCATTTTCAAGCTGAGGATACCTGGCAAGTTAATTAAACCATGTCCATAAATAATATGAAAACCTCAGCATTCCCTCTAATAAACAGCGCTAACTTGGAAAAACATTATTTCACATTTCAGAGAGCATCTCTACAAAGCATATGGGCTTCATAAGGCAATGAGATAGGCAATCTTAATTTAATGTAGCAATTTTTCTTCAATGGATCAGGATATTTATGTCAGATGTAAAGAACCAAATTCTCTATCTGCTGGACTTCTGCTTGAAAGCAGAGAAGAGAGTGGAGAGGAGCTGCTTACATTTACTTCATTTTGTCTCCCCTATCCAAGGCATAGCCTTAATTGTCTAAGAGCAATCTTTGTTTATGCCATGAGAGTGATCTTATGTTAGAGAAAATAATGGCGCAGGCCCGCTCTTCTTAGTCATGGTCTTCCATCTC